>NC_084663.1:107261300-108511300 GCF_028389875.1 Rhea pennata
CTTATTTCTTATTTCAAAATCTGAAACTCTCTTTTCTTATATTACAGACTTATCAGATGTCAGATTATTTACAGATGAAGTAGAAATGCATAAACATTCCATAAAATGTCTAAAATCTGCAACATTTGATATATGGATTCTCCTTTGTGCCCCTGATTTTCCGTATCCAATTTTCATATTATATCTGATTGATCCCTGGCCATTTGTCCTCTGAAAGTACTGCCTTATATAAAAAGCTCAAACATGAAGAAAACTTACCATTATTAGAGAGGTATAAATACCTCTGCCAAGTGTAGTATTTAGTGCTGCTCATGGTTTTAATGATGCTCACCTTTACAACGTCTCATCTTTAATGCCTGTCTTTTCATACTGCTTTACTTTCTTGCATTTTTCTTCTTCTGCTTGCCCATTGCAAATAGATAAAACAATAAAGAACGATAAAATATTTTTTTATCAGTAGAAACAGGGAGATGTTAAACTGGAGTCTTTATTTTTACTTCTTATTTTCAAGTATTTAACAAAACGTTGCTACTGTGTTAAATACTACTCAGTCGTTGCTGTATTGGCCTGGAATATGTGACTGTTCAGGGTCCTTTGTGTTAAATCACTATATCGATATGTTCTGCTACAGTAATACTATTTGGCTGTGGGTCTGAAAACATTGAGTCACTGTGATGTCTAACAGTCACTGCAGTGTCTAATGCATTTTCATATAAATTGTCAATTTAATTGAATAGAAATTCTGTTTCATGGAGAATCTTGTGATTAAAAACTACAGTAGTCATTTCACAGAATCACAGAATCACAGCATGGTTGAGGTTGGGAGGGAACTCCAGAGATCACCTAGTCCAACCTCCCTGCTCAAGCAAGGTCACCTAGAGCATGCTAGACAGGGTTGCATCCAGATGGCGGGTTTTGAATATCTCCAGAGGAGACTCCACAACATCTCTGGGCAACTCGCTTCAGTGCTCCGTCACTCTCACAGTAAAGAAATTCCCCCTCACGTTCAGGCGGAACTTCCTGTGGTTCAGTTTGTGCCCATTGCCTCTTGTCCTGTTGCATGGGACAACTGAAAAGAGTTTAGCCCCATCCCCTTGACACCCTCCCTTCAGATATTTGTAGACATTGGTAAGATCCCCCCTCAGTAATTTCAGTTCTGTCTTACTTAGGCAAAGTAGTAAAAAGGCATAGGAGAGTATCCAAAAAAATTTTTATAATGTTTTTCTAAATTGTGTAAAATTCACCAAACTACTTGTTATGAAGACACACACAGATTTGTACTTTATTTATAAAATCTTACGGTTTGGGCTTGAGCAAGTGAAGCGCATGTAACACCATTGTTTTGAAGATACATGATAGGATATTTAAAAATATGTATCATAGATTTTAGATCAGTCTAAAAGCGAAAAGAAGGTTTTAGCATCTTTGTTCTGCAGAATCCCTACTGCAGTTCTCTGGTTATTTTCAGTGAGAAGAGCTGAAAGGATAGAACTGGACTGAAAATAGCTCACTGGCATATCGAGCAGTTTAATACAGCACAGATCTGCAGAAGAAAGATGGATCAGGAGCTTGTACATTGAATCTCGTAGGTGATGCCATACTTCTTTATTTCCTTCGGATTTAGATCTTTTTGTTCTCTGCTTGTAATTAGAAGAAGTAGGATCAAAAAACCCTTTTTTTTCCCTTCCAAAAGATTTAATTAAAAAAAAACCTTTTTTTTTCATTTTTATACATCTAAATTTTGCCATAGTAAATGGTGCTGTTACAAATATGGCTCTTTCTTACACTCATTTCAGTAGTTCAGACATAGTTCATGTTTGATCTTACAGCACATACAATAATTTCTGTAACTTTTCTGTAGAAGTAATAACATTTGATATTTTTCCCCATTTTTCCCTTTGTCTTTTCTCGGTGCTCATCTTTACACCAACTTTAACTCCATTTTTTCCTACTGCTTTTCTTTTTCATGTATTCTTCTTTGTTCATTCAGCTGTTTCCTTCTCCTTATGTCCTTCTGCTTGCCTGTTGCAGATAGTTTCCAATAAGAAAATAATTTTTTAATAGTAGAAATAGGGTAGTGTTAAGGGAGGACTTGCCTAGAAGTCATTTTTTTTTATTCTAGATTCTTCAGGCTTTTCCTTTTCTCAGTCCTCTGATCTTCCGTAATATTTAGTTGGAATCTTGCTTTCATTTTGTTCTTCTTTCTTTCTGTCTTTGATTTTCCAGCCCCCATTTGCTCCCTTTGCACTTACAATTGCTCTTAATTCAGGCCTGAACTTTCTCTTCACCAGCATTCTCAGGGCAGGGCCTATTGATCGCTTCTTGTTCACATAAATGCACAATACACAAATGCAGCTTTGACTACGTAAGAGTACAGTTTTCCTAGTACAGTTCACAGCCCTAATACAATCAGAAAGAAACAAAAGAAAAACCAAAATAAATTCACATGCAAAACCAAGACATACAGAATTTTTTTTAACTCTATACTTCATTTGTATTCATGCGCTCATTTGCAAATCCAGTGTAGATGAAGATCAGGAAACAGTATCTAGTTCTGCTGACAAAAAAAACCCAACAATAAATAAATCAACACTAGGAAATAACATAAAGACTTTTATTACTTGATATGACAGACTTCTTTTACTTGATATGACTTCCTCTAATAATTTCCAAGTACTAAAAATGTTGAAATTATATTTGACATTTGGTCTACCTCTCTATCTTTTGATCTTGAGACACAAAATGAATAAAATATTACAATGTTAACACACCTTCCTTAAAATGAGCAGTATAAGACCACGTAAGAGAGCAATATCAGGAGTGTACCCTAAGACTAGCTCTGATTAGCTCTTTAAAAGTCATTCTCTCTCCAGTGATTATGTGGAAGTAAAGAAACCTGAAGATGCTGGGAGTAGCGCTTCATGCACTCCTTATTTTCTAAAATTATCAACTAGTTTATGATATCAGAAACAAGATCATTGAGAAGATGGTATGGTCAGAAAGGATTTCTTTGCCTTTCTTAGCACTTCATAAAATGTTGCTAGTGTTGCTTTTCATTTTTCTTTCATACTTTGAGGCAACTAATTTCTCTTTTTCTACATATCTTTTTAACATTTTAGCAGTTTGAACTACATTGACAGTAATTTCATCTTTCACACACTTGATTTATCCAAATATGCCACAAGTTACTGTATTTCCTCTCCTTTGATACATGAATTGCCTATCTTAAAAAATTTTAAACTACAGGCCAAAAGGCGTTACGGCATTTTTCAGTAGTTTACTTTTGAACTGTAACCGGCAGATTTTCAGTTGTGTTTTTACTTTCTGGAAAATGTGATTGTGTCTGCTGCTATTTACAGATTTTCTGTACTCATAAAGTAAAAAAACATTTTGTTTTCTGTGGCAGATGTTCCTCATAACATTAAAATCTAACATTGTTTGCAAAATAGGATGTTTGTTCCTATTTGCTCCATCGTCGTGGCACTTACTTATTTTTTAAAATATTCCAGGTTTAGCTATTTTGCCCTAGTATGCTTTAGTGCCCCAAATAAATTAACTACATAAAAATCAAGGACAGAAAGGTCATTTTGTTTTCAGTTTCAAAGTTCATTTTATTTTCAGCAAGGTATTTGGGAATCACCTACTGCTAGTTCAGTAGGTCCTCATCCTGTAAGCCTACCTGGGTAACTACATTCTTGCGGCCTTTAAAATCAATGGATTTTATCCAAGTTCAGCCATCCAAGAATATCTTGTACAATCTGAATCTTAAAATGCTCAGCACCCATCCTTGCCTTTATTTCTTTCATCGTAAGTTCTCAGCTCCCGGTCATATTTGTATTTTTCAGATAAACAAGATTCTTTGTTTTTAAGTCAAAATTAACAAATTCTTCAGAATTGTCAAGTATGTATGTATACATTATTCAAGCAGTGGTAAAAACTCTGATGAATAGCTATGTTCAATTGTGTGTTGAAGTGGCATGACATAGCCTTGTTACTCCTCTGCTCAACTGCCAACATAACTTACACATTTCATGTGGAAATTTACTCCTCAAAACCAAGATATTCTGTGTTCGTTATTAATGGCAAACCTTTTCTGGTTGCATTCGTGCATTTCCAATTGCTTTGTCATTTTGAATTAGAATTTTTAATGTACGCATCTTGATAATTGTCCACATTCATAAAAGAGAAATAAAAATGATTGCCTAATTATCACTAATGGAGAGGAGAAAAAGACACTGAAAGTAGTTTTCAATTTCCATGTTAAATTGGCTTTAAGATGTTTTTATAACAATTTTAATAATGCTAAAATAATCGGCTTTCATGCATTGCACACATTCTCCCTGTGAGACCAAACGTCCTGGAATAAGAGGAAAAGTAAGCGTGGAATTCCAACCTTCTGTCAGCGTTTTGGTCTAGAGTACAAACTCAGTGTGTAAATAAATATGTAGGGTGTATTTTGCAGTAAACTTTAAACAAACATTACTTAACCCCGAATGACTGAAAGAATGAAGCAGAGAGGGAATATTTTGCCCTTAGTATGGAGCAACAGGATTTAAACAGCACACAGAAAAGGGGCAGTTCCTACAAGTGAAGCTGCCTGACCTGGATTTCTTTCTCTCTCCTCACCCAGCATACCTGTCTTCCTGTGACTGCAAATGAAGCAGCACTTTGGGTTTTTTGCATATTTTCTCAGTCTTTATTACCCCTCTAGTGGCTCCTGGCATGGCTGACATTTGCAGACATCCCTATATATTTTTTCTGTGCTTTGCTGGTCTTGCTTCCCCTAGTACTCAGAGCATTTAAAGGAAAATATGAAAAGGCACTGTTACCAGCTTGTCTTCACTGAGTCACTTGAAATGAGCAACTTATTTTTTGCTATAACTTACTGGAGTTATCCTCTTAGCTCTAGTAACATATATATACACATATATATCATGTTAATGTTCTTAAATGTTCCCACCTCAAATTCTGCTGATAATCCTGTGGGGAGGGAAGAACAGCAGCCTAAAACATAGAACTACCAGATTTTCCTTATTCCCTCAGGAAGTGAGTGAACATGTATTGGGGCTCAGGGAACCACCTGAGGAGAGAGGAGAGCCAATGAAAAACACACCACAAAGGGTGGTAGGAAGGAAAAATGAGAAGGAAAAAAAAGACATCAGATGTGAAAAAATGTCAAAAAGGGGGGGTAGAAATGATCCTTATAAGAAGGAGAAAGGCAGGTTGTAGAGGGTGTGAGAAGAGACTGCTAAGTACCTTGCCCTGTTATAGTCAGTAGTAATTAAAAGGCCTTATTTTCCTCTCTGCAGGTTAGTGTTAAAAGACTGTGGATTCAGAGTGTAAATTTGTTTGTTTTTTCAGTCCTTGTAACCGTTTTAGCTTCATATTCCAATTGTTATCAAATTGTATGATCGCTTTTTGACTGATTCAGGCCACTTAAATTTGTTTTATTGATTCCAAATTACACTTACAAAATGGAATACTGTAAATTCTTCTTACTGTATTCTTTGATTGTTGGAAAGAAATACCTTTTTAAAATCAATTAATCATTATTGGAGTCTATTTTGTATTTTTCCAAGTGTGGACAATGAAGACAAATGAGATCAATTTTATTTTCACTATGAAAATAACGCATTTTTATAACTGACTCACCAAGGGTGTCAGCAGTGCATCTGCTGAGTATTCAATCTCTGCTACTCTAAACAGATGAAATTTCATAATTTATAACATCAATATTACAGGCATCTTTTTCAGTTGTCAGAAACATTTGTAATGTTAATTAAGCAAAGAATTGTTTTGACAAAGTTTTCAGCTTATAGTCAAACCATTCATTTAAAGAAAAGTAATCTCTTCTGAAAGTGTGAAATTAGCTTAATAATAACAAAATTTATATGGCTTATGCTATTGCTTTCTTTAATGAGTGCACAAGGATGAAATGTGCTGCTAGTATTTATAAACAACAGTGTTCACCCATTGTTCATTGTGTTTTCTGAAATACTAGGTTTGCACATGTGTGGTTCAGTCAGTAAAGATAAAAAAATACATTTTACGCTTCATTAAATATCATAGTTTGTTTGCTGATAATTCTTCTGGTGTTATTTGTTATCTTCTCTGAAACTCTTCTACTGTCTTCAAGAATTTCACAGATCAGTAATCGGAAATGAGATTTTGATGTGCAACTCTAACAGCACTGCTAGACATAAAATACTCTATGTGAAGGTCAGGTTACAGTTGATTCATAGTATCTACTTGGATGTACAGAGTATTTCCATTTCTTCTAGCCACCCCTGCTCCTCTCACTTGGTTATAACTGCATGAAGAACTAGTTTTCTTGTTACTGTATTTGGACTTAATGTATTTAAAGATGTTTCTCTTGAAATACTTGAGCTCTGTATATGTGGAGATAAAGTCCTACTGTGTCATTGCCTGCCAATCCAGTTTATATGTTTAAAAATATATTAAGAATATCAAGAGGAAGAAGGGGAGGGTAAAACTTAACATTCTTTCAGTTCAGGAAGCCACGTTTTCTCATCAGTAAATAAAAGCCTCTGAGTTTGAGGCCAGTTGTACAAGGTTCTAAGCGAGATGGATAAGCCATATATACCCACCCAGACAGAAAAGCTTCCAGAACTTTTCAGGATCTTTTAGGTCAAGTGAAGTACTGATGATCTGCAAAAATAGAGTCTTATGAGACTGCTGTAATGTGAGCCTAAGTCAGCCAGAGGCTTGAGGGGAATATATCTGGACTTCTTATAGTGACTCCCCAAAGAAAATCAAGTCGCCTTTAATCTTCCAAAGAGCTAAGTTCTATTAGAATATAGACTAGAATAATGAACACTTAATAGATAAAATTCAAAGTGGCTAGGTCATACAGAACAAAAATAGAACAATTCTGTAAAAATTCTTCTCAGCCCACAGTGTTCTTGCAGGTGAGTACTTACACCATTCTTAGTTCTAGTTACATTGGCAGCTCTAACTTGGAGACATCTTGGCACGGTCCCCTGGTAAAGTTATTTCCCCTCTGCACTGAAGGTGGGCAGGAAGCTCCCAGCTATTCTCACTGTAGGCTTACTGTCCACTTGCAGAAGAAACTACAGGCTCCCAGGTTTCTCACATGTCCTTCTCGCCTGCTTATGTTCTCCTTCCCTCCTTTTTTCCAGGAGTTCCCATACAAGTGAGTCACATACACAGTGCAACACAGAACTCTCAACAAAATAAATGTCACAGCACTAGGGGTGGGTTTGGGGAGGGAAGTTAATCGTTTTTTGTGACTTATTTGAAGTTCTAACCTTGAACTGAAACTACTTACTCAGTACTAAAGGAGAGAGTGAACCTAAATTTATGTTGCTGTTAGCAGAGGTAGATTGCTAAGAGCAGAGCAATTTGAAATTTCACAAGAGGCTATTTTGGAATTTGACATATTCCTTTGGAATCTGTGTTCCATTGACCTTCAATATCTGCATGTAATTTAGGATAATTCCGATATACTGCTATATCTTGACTATGGACCCTATGCTAATAGAGTTTTAGCAAAAAAGCAGAAATCTGAAGGGCTGTCCTGATTCTTACTAGCTACTGCATCATCCCAGAGGAGTCTCTGCCAGCTGAATCCCAGAAAGTCCAGACAGCCATCTGGCATCATCTAGGCACTGATTTAGAATTCCCACATTCCAAAGGCAAAGAGAAGTGGAAGGTAAATAGCATAATTACTTTCTGTATTTTGTGGAAGGTGAATAGTGAAATGACTTTCAGTATTCTTTGTGCTACTCATAAACAAGTAGCATACTTTAAAAATGGATAATAGCAAGATTTAATAACAAGGGAAGAAGTGAGAGATCCAGAGAAGTCTGTAGGCAAACTGAATAAAATATTTGTATCTGGTTTTATGAAGGTGTTTCTGAAATACTGTGCTAGAACAATTTATTTTAAATATTTCTTTAATTCTGCCAAGTTGGAAAATTTCCTTGTACATTAAGCCCACAAAAGTCTCAGGTGAACCTCATGGAAGTTTTGTCACTGACAAAGTGTCAGTTAGGTCTGGTTTTACATGCCAGGAAGTATGTTGGTTGGCTGACCCTTCTCTTCCCCTCTCGCATAGAGCTCTTGTAAAGACAGCACTGATGCAAAGCTCTGTTCTCTGGTCCATATGGCCATCATATTATCTTCAGCTATAATTTACTGGAGCCCTGTGGTGGAGATGATGGTAATTTGCTGGCAGCTGGAAAGAGGAATATTACTTGATTTCCTTTCTTACTTCAGAGAGAATTTCTGTGCTTTTTATTTATTTATTTATTTATTTACTTGATTGGGCACATTCCAACAGCACATTCATATCACTCCTCAGCTGATGGCTGTATCTTGCATAACTCCCTCCTTCACAAGTTGTGACTTTCCTCCTAGAAATTGCATAGAGGTCTCCTGTAAGTGATTAAAGCAAATCCTAAGGAATACTTGATTTAAACCATTCAGTGATTTGATTCATACTTCACGAGCTAGTAGTCTAAAAATATTGAATAGAGATTATACTAGCTACATTTCTTTCGAGCACAATGGCAGAGGACATTGAACAGGATTTGAGGAGGTTACCAAATCCAGGTAGGAAGAACATTGTGGAGAATGGGAAACAAAAGTAAAAGGGAGGAAGGAAAGGAGGGATACAAGGAGACAGGGCAAAAGATAAGAATTTTTCATCATGAGAGATCATTCTGGCGGAGCTGACTCAGGGCTTCTCAGCAAAGTAGGCAAAAATAAATTTTGCTGTCCCAGCTGCTGAGGAGTAGAGTTCTCAGCTCTTCAGCGCTGGCTGAAGAGAATGGAGAAATACGTAGCTTTAGGCTGGCCATGCCAGCAACCATGACATAGACAAAAGGCCTAAGGGTAGCACCTCTTTCTGTTGCGGTCAGTGACAAGGAGGGATGCGTCCTGCCAACAGTATTCACTATCAGTGCTTGCCCTAACCTCTGCCTCTGGCTAGCACCTAGGCTAATTTCCCGGGAGTGTGACATAGGCTAATGAATTAACAGGGCCACGTCAGTTCTTGCCAGGGAGAGGATGAGATGACTCGATGAACCTTTTCTGTCTCTTTCAGCTCTTTCTTGACATGACTAGATAAAAATTACCACATCTTATATAGTTATTTTAGCATTTATGCTCTGAGGCTTATAACTATTGATTCATGTTGAATCCATTTGTATTTTGCCCCAAACCTCTTGGTTATCATATTGCTCGTGTACCTCATCTGTGGTGTTGTAGCTCAAGCTGTGATCATAGCTTCTGTCACCCATCATGTTCAGTGGATGTGTAACAGTTAATGGGACAATAGTGAAAAACAGAAGATGCAGAAATTGCAAATAGACAGAAGAGTTGCCAAAGCTATAAATCATTTGATTAAAGAGATGTTGCCTCTTTTTGTTAATAAGCTTTACTATTGGGGTCATTTTAATCCTTGGCTTTTT
Organism: Rhea pennata; assembly: GCF_028389875.1. Taxonomy (NCBI): domain Eukaryota; kingdom Metazoa; phylum Chordata; class Aves; order Rheiformes; family Rheidae; genus Rhea; species Rhea pennata. Next base: position 107,270,756 of record NC_084663.1, read on the forward strand.
CTGAAGGCTAATGCATTAATTCAGAGCCCGCTGATCTTACTGAGTTTGTGGAGATTTTGGACTGAGTCTTAGTATTTCTTACTGTATTCAGGAGTCAGATTTGCATGGAAATTACACTCATGATTAATTTTTTAGAATAGAGATTGGATGAATGGCTTTAGTATGTTCCAGTGATGCCTTCTCCGTACATGTCTCGTCTGTAAAATAGCATTCAGCACAACAAAGCATGACATTTCAGTTCAACATTATGTTAGATGTTGCTCTACAGAATGTTCCTGCAAAGAAGAGTTTTGCTTTAACATACTAACAAACAGAAAAAGAGATATGAAAGTTTTACATTGATTTTCAGTTATAGATTTGCTATGCATTCACATTCATCATGAAGCAAAGTCAGCAGAAGTGCCACATAAATATTTCATTAGCTGGAAAAGCACAAAGAATGTCAGTAGAGCTGATGTTGTGGCCTCTTTCCTCTTCATACTTCCTATAAAGTATGTTAAGTAAAAATATTTTGTTTCTGCGTGCCAAAAATAAAAATGAGTCCATGAGATAAAACTGTATGTTTTGAACATTAAACGTTTTGGTGTAGTGTATTTGGATATAATATCATTGTATTTTTGGAAAGTGGATTAAAAAATATTTTTGGGGAGAGTCCTACATATATATTTTTTTCTTTTTTGACTACGGTAGCTCTTGAATTCAAAATGTTTTAAAGCATATTGATTTCTACAAAAAAAGCTATCTTAAAGGCTTTTAAAGACATCCAACCTTTAGAAGCTGTACTGAACTAGTAGCTTTTTCAACTCACCTTACATAAAGGAGTACAGCTGCTAATCTAAATTTATCAGGATATGAAACATTGATCATGACCCATAAAATGTTTTATCCAACTGAAAGTACTTCATGTACACTGAATGGCTTTTATTTGTTCCTCAAAGGGACTGTTTACAGTCTTTCTTCATAGACCATTGGACAGATCATTGTGTTTGTAAAAGGGACTTGCAAGAAAGTAACAACCTGTGTTACTGTGTTACCCTGAAGTGACAGAGAAAACAGTACTTTTGCTTGATATTTTTGAAAACCTGTTTTTTTTAAGAAGTAAGGTGCTAAGGAAGTATTGTGAGAGCAAAGCATGAAATGTTTTTATCTGATTCACTCTGTCATCACTTCAAGTCTTTATCGGTTGCTTATATAGTCATCAGCAAAAGTTAAAGGAAAATTTTGCAAGCCACGCTAGAGTTATTTCCACACTGAATTGCAGTGGTATAATTCAGATCTAGTATGACTTCTGTCTTCATTTCTGGCTTCAGTAGGCTTAATCCTGAGTATTTACTTTCTAAACATGAGATTCAGAATTGAATCCCATCTTTTTAGCTTGTTTTTGCGTTCAAATGCAAGAGAAGTTTTTCAAGATTTACGCTTTTCTTCTGATCCAACTGTAATGAATTCAAGAAACTGATGTGGTGGCAGTCTTAACCAAAAGCTGTGAGGAAATGAAGGAGATGGCAGGGATGCTGGAGGTTAGAATCCTCTCCCAATGTTGACTGTAGTGTGGAAGAATGTCTGCATTTTCCTTGGAGTGTGCCACATATCTGTGCTAGAAGACCAGACTTCTTCAACCCTTGTTTTCTGCAGAAATAACTGTCTAATTGTCCTCTACAGAAGTAACCCAAAGACATGTTGTCTCCTTCAGGAAGCTCTAACAGTGCTGGAGCACAAAAGATTGGGCTGAGCAAACTATCAGGCTGGTCAGGACTCAAACTGCTAACATGTTTAATCACTGTTAGTCCTCTCATTCAGATCTGTATTCCAGGCTTCCAGAAGACCCAAAAGTTATTTTAGACAACTGCAGAGATCTCACTTAGTACTTTTTTCTTCCTGATCTCTAGACTGAGATGCTGTGTATGGAAGAGAAGTTTGTGCTTTTTATTTCATGTATCTGCATTTTTTTCATGGAGAAAATGTTTCTGGTGCACTGATGATTTTAAGCTCTATATGAATTGTCTGTCTGAATCATCAGAAATATTGGGTACCTTGGTTGGTCTTTTGTGACTCTGGATAGTAAATGTCACTTCTCTACATGATTTACCAGATACATAAGAAAAAAGTATATGTGGCTAAGTGAGAAAAAGAGTAAAATACATTATGCCACTTGAAATGGAAGCAATTGCCTCATTTCCAGTTGCCTCAATTCCAATTTTCAGTTGCCTCAGATATTACTGGACCCCTCATTCTAGAGTTACTGGTGCTGTATTTATGTCTTGCTTTTAAGCAACAATAAAAAAGTAGTCACCTGAATATATGTTTTCATTTATTCTCAGTTTGGATGTTATGATAATTGCTTCTAAAGTTTCATGATCCATACCTTTCTGTTCTGGAGATTAGTTCTGCTACATGATGCTTCTTCATGAATAAACTTAACAGAAGCTAGTTGAAAGGGCAGGGGCTATTTCAGTACCGCTGTTCTTTGTGAACACATGAGGCTAATGCTTTGTGATATATGTAGGTGGTTTGGGGTTTAAAGTCTGGACATTATTGACCTCAAACCACTAAAGCCTCAATTCACCTAGGTCATCTAGCTGTGGTATTGCTTCACATCTCAATCAAGTCAAAGTAAACTGACACTGTTGACAAAAGAGATGGTTCTGTTCTCTTCAGCACTCTGCCAGGCATTCCTTCCGCTTCCCTTGAGCCAGCACTAATATTTGTGAAGCTACATGGTCATCCAGCTCAAAGAATTGATCTGAGTAGCCTACAAATAAATCCTGCTCTCCTTCCACCCCCCCCTCCCCCCAAAAAACAACCTTTCAGTCAGCTTATCTCAAATAGGCTAAACCTTACACAATACTTTTATTTCTACTTTAAAAGCATTGATTGTATTTCGTTACACATTTGCTGATGGAAAAGTCATAATACTTTAAAATTTGCAGATGCTGTATACATTTAATGCACTTTCTGAAGCTGGGTACCCCAAGAAATTTAAGTCCAAAAAGCATGTGTGTATATATGTGTATACATTAGAATATATATATATGTACACATTTACACACACATGCATACACAAAGATACACAATTGAATACTGTAAAAGCACAGAACTGGATTTAAGGGATGCTATAGGTAAAATACTGAAATAAAAAAAAAGTCAAGGAATACTAAACTCTTCTAAGAAAACTAGGCTAGAATAAAAGTAGGACATACATCTGAGGATGCTAGTCCGTTCTTTAGGACCTTATCAGTCAATATAATGTCAGCTTATAGAATGATCACTAATCGTTGTTTTCCTATTGCAGGCAAAAGCTGCAGCCAAAAACTGCAGAAGGTAGAGAAGGAGAGAGTTGCTAGAAACAAAACTAAGCTTGAAAACTTCATTCATTCTAACAATAAGCAAGGATATTCTTACTCCAAATAGTTCATAGTCTCCTCAAGTAGTCCAATATATTGTACTGTCCTGTACATCTACATTTTTGTGAGACAATCCAGGGATACCAACCAGCTGTGGAACCCCTGCCCCTTGGATTGATTTCATCCAGGCAAATCAAGGTAAAATGTGGTAGTGTGTGCCAGCCCAAGGAAAAGGGTCACAGGACAGGGTGAACTGAAATGTGTTAGCTAATCACAACCTCCCTTCAACCTCTTTTTCTAAACTAAATAAAACCTGAGTGGGTGAAGAATAAAGCAATTGCACCAAATCCATCAGATCCTGCAGACATATCAGTGACCCCTAGCTGTCAGCAGTATCAGAGGCCATTGATAACGTTAATACGGACATCTGACCTTTGTCCACAGCTGGTGGAAATCTTTGATCAAGGGTACAAGTGTTGTACTAAACTGACTCATGTCTGAAATCAAATGGAAAGATAAAAAATTCAGAGAGATCCACAGTTTACCTGAAAATACTACAATATAAGCATGTTAAATATAGCTTTACTTTTGTTAGAAGTTCTAAAGGAATTAAAAGATTCATACTTTTATATAATCAGATCTTCCCATGGAAAATGCAGTACAGTTCAGTTTTTAACTCTTCTTAAAATATCCTGAGAGTGTGTTAAACATATTTGAAGTCTTTGATTCTTCTCTTTAACTTCATTAAAATCTATTTTCTAATTCTGTAATGACTGATTTGTTACAGGCCTCCTGGTTCTATTCCTGATTCTTGATAAAAACATTGCTCTTTTAAAAATGTATTGAATGAAGATGACTACATGTATTATTCTTTAAAAGATAATATATCAATTACTCTGAATTTAAAGGGTATGAATGAAGGAAGAAACTATTGTGAAGTAGAAAGGGCAGCCTTAATGTTCTAACTGTGCTACACATTGCAGTTTTCATGTTTTTAAGGTAATATTTTAATGTAATTTTCTAATCAAATGGCACTTTCAAAATTGGGCTTTTTAAAATTTTGAAAATTATTTCCTCTAAAACCAAGAGCGCTAAAGGGTTTAGAGAAGCAGTGGTCAAGATAGGAGAGTCTAAAATTTTAACATATCTGTAGTTTCATTTTGGTTGGCTAAGGTGAAGTACAATGTGAAAAAAGCATTCAGAGGAGTACTTTCAATTTGACAGATTTGAGATCTGATGTAGTGATGAACAATTGAGCAGAATAAAGAAAAGCAGGTTTTTTGCACTAAATTAAACCATAAACTATGAACAAAGTCTTGTTAGTTCAGTATGCTTATGTATAAATGTAGCTTTTTCTGGTTTTCCTTTTGACTTTAATTATGTATTTTTTGAGATAGTAAAAAAGTTATTTTTCTCATTTTTGGTGTGTGATAATATACATTCTAAAATAATATTTGTGCAGAGTTAGCTTATTTATTTATTTATTTATTAGCTATAACGGGGGTTCAAACACTAGGAAAATGATGCATATTAGTTCTTCTCTGTCCCTCAAATGAATACTAAAACATTGACTTTTTTAAAGCCCTTTACTATTTGCAGTGCTTTAGCCTAATTAACTACAGTCAATTACTATTTTTTTTTCAAAACAAGAACAGAAGAAGTACAGAATATATTCAGTGTTCCTCTTGATAAATTATTCACATGGTAAATTTAATAACTCATTACATTCCAGACAGTAGAATACCACTGCAAAATTATAAAATAAATGAAAGGTAATTTGTATTTTATCATGGAATCCACAAGAGGGCAATATGTACCAGGCATTTAACTACAACAGTATTATTAAATCCCTTCATTATTCAATAGATTTGGATGAAGTTCATTGATTTTGTATTTAGCATTCTTTGGTATTAATTTGTACTGTTATCTAAACCTTGCACATTGATAAGTGTTAATAGAAACCAATCCTGTTTTATATGGTACTGAACATGGGCGTTGTTATGTATACTTCTAATTAATTAGAATTAAGGCTTAATATGCATTTCATTTATCACTTCGACTGTCTTAACAGATGGATTCTTTTATTGAAAATGCCTTCATGGCTAGCAGAAACTCATAGTGCCTCTTTAGAAGGTCATATGTTAGCAAAGTATATGCAAATAGTCATTTTGGAAGATAGTTTGATGCCAATGTTGGGATGTGTCTTGACTGGAAAAAAAAACACCCCGTCATATCACACAACTGAAAGATTTGATTTTTGCAGAATATGTAGAAAAAATAATTTAACTTGTAAAGGCAGAAGTGTATTTTTAAGCTGAACAGTCGTCTTCCATCAGCAAGGTAGGAGTCTATATTTCTTATACGTATTGGATAAGGACTTTGCTCTGCAAGTAATCACAGTGAAATCAATTAGACTCCTAATGGAAAAAGGGTGATCCAGCCTGGCCCAAAATAATTAAATCAGTCCTACTAGGCAGTGACATCTGATCAATGACATCAGCATAAAACTCAATCATCTCATCTGTTTCCTGAAACTTTCAAAGCTCGAATCTAAGAGGTGAGCATTTATATTCCTTTAATTTCAAAGAATGAGGAAGTTAAACTTTTTCTCAAGTGTCTGTGCTTGCTCACATAACATGAAAGAACATTTCTCTATAATCTAACTTTGAAGTGTTTTTATTTTAGAAATTGATACATCAGTATTTCAGGGTCAAAATGAAGTTATGCACTATCATCATAAAAACCAACCAGTGCAGCAGAACACTCAAACTACAGAAAAGCATTTTTCAAATAAAGTGAGATAATTTCTTTTACACATATTTATCTCTTCAGCCTGAAGAGCCTGAACACTTTTCTTTAACTTAGAGAATGTCTGATACTTTAAATCCGTTCTTAGGAATAGAGGGTTACCAGACATAGTCTTTTTCCGCTGCAGCCACAAGGCAGTCAGACTGACTTCTTGTTACTTACAGTAGTGTCAATGAAGGGGGCAAAATTATTTTGGAAAAATTCAGAGCTCCCTGTCCAAAGTATCCATAACACCAGACAAACAATACTGCTGTTTTTTTTTTTTTAGTAGTGCTTTGATCACTGCTTTGATCAACCATCTCATGAAACAGAAAAAGAAAAGAGAGAGTATAAACTCTGAGTTATGAAACAGGAAAGGCAATGCATACCTAAATAAGCCAATGTGTATTAAACAGTCATCATAGAAGTTAGTCATACATGTATAATTAGCCTGTGGTGAGCTCTGTGCTATCAAAACTGATTGACTACTAAAACCAGGTAAAGATTACCTGTTTATCTCCATGTTACACAGCAGTGACTACAATGTGGATGTGATTCTAGCATACCTGTTTTACTGTATTTATCTTTGGGGACTGAAAGTCTTGATATGATCTTTTTTATTATTATTATTTTTATTTTAATCTTTTTTTTCCTTTGCTTTATTCTGGGGTACTATGAATCCATGATATTAGAGATTATCTCAAGTGGTAAATACCTACTTTTGCAATCTGTTGACCCAGCCAGCAATTGCCTGGATATTCCAAGCTGAGATTCTGTCAAAAGTGGGAGTTACTCTCCTTAGATCTTCCACACACGCCTTATCTGAGTAAAAGACTCCACTATCTGAATGTCCTTTCTTGTGTGGGTAAGTTTTTGATGCTATTGCTTGTCTCGTCATTTCACATCAATGATCCCTTAAAAAAGACCCCAAATGTATAGCCTGTCTTTGTGATACTACTAAGAATCAGAATGTGGATGAACATAGATCTAAATAGACTTCTGGATCCAGCTTCCTTTCTTTGGTTTCTTAGCCAGTTTTAGCTTTTGTTTCTATGATAATCTGTTCTGCTGTGACAGATAAAAGGAATTTCATTTGTCTTTCCTCAATAAGATGTTCTTCGAGTTCCAACAGTTTTGTTGTGCTTCTAAAGAAATCAAGATAGCTCTGTTTCCAAACCGTCACCAGGAATATTTTTTACCAGGGCTATAAGATCTCTAACAACACATTTGAAGCCGGATTATACAGAGAAAATTTATTAGGTTTGTTTTATTCTTACTTAGGAAGTTTTTAAAGCCAATGCTAGTAAAACTTGATCCATTGCTAGGGAAAGTACTTCTTGTAGCCCATGTATGACTAAGTTCAGTTTCACTTTTTCACACACTGTTCTATGTACTCCAAGTGTCATCTTGAGTAAACATACACTGAAATTAAACACCCCTCCCTTTGGCCTTGCAAAAGCTACATGTCTGTGATACTGCTGGTCCTCTTAGATGAAGACGATAAAAGTAAGCGTCTGTTCTTATCACTGATGCCATTGATCCCTTACTGTTTATTCCTCATTGATAGACTCTCACAGTATGTAGTTCATGGGAAAATATATCTTGTAAGAAGTGCCTGAATGAATTTCTGTACAGCCTTGATTTCATACAGGAGAGGGAATAACTGCCCTTGTGTACTGCAGAATGCATCCAGCTCTCAGTGCATCCCTAACCCTTTCAAGGTTGTGGATAGCCTGCAATATATATTGCTGCACTAGGAAAGGATATCGCCCTTTTATTTTTCTTATCTCAGAAACCTGTTCTGATGGCAGGTCAGGGGTGTCCCAGGAGTAATACAATCTCCTCTGGAAATTTCAAAGAACTACATGATTATCTGCAATTGACTGAGGACATCTGTGCTGGCACGCTGACACCCTGCCTAATTGATTATCCTAGATTCACACAACTACATTCAAAACCAAGGCCCCAGCTGAACAGATGCCATGGCTAACATCCCCTTACATTTCATCAATAAGTTCTACAAGTGGTTTGTTATCTGTCAAAGTAGTGAACATTCGCATTTACTGATTGTTTTTTATTAGCTTTTCTTCCCGTAGTGGAGAAGAACCTTATCCAACATCAGCCAGTAACCCTGAGCCATAACTAATTGGTTATTAATATACCTCCTGTTCTGTGGTAAAACCTTCCTTACCTCTGATCATGGGTGGCAATACTAATTCTTCCTATACATCAGAATGCAGAGAAAGCTCTAAGGGTTTTGTCTGGAAGACTGTCTTGGCTCTTGCCTCAAGGAGTCTGTTTCTTTAGTCCTTTAAAAAGCTTGAAATGTTTGGGAAAACCTAGTAACACATGATGATATTTGTGTTTTTCACTGGGATGGTCACTTTGATTTTGACCGCTGTAAGAGTAATTCTTTCTTCTTGTCCCTCCAGTGGCCTACATGTTCTGATCTTACATAAATACAAATAGTTCATTTTAAGCAAATTCACACAGCCTGTATTCAGTCCAGTCCCTCTTCAGTGCTGTCAGATGTTTATCATCACTTCTGCCTGTAATGAAAATGCCATCAGTCCTTAATATAATGTAGGGAAACTTTTCAACATAGTTTCCATAACAATCTATTGAACAGATAAAAATTAAGTGTGAGCTTGTATTACGGTAAATTTCATGTAGTCTACTAGGACTTAAGTGGTAAGTCCCATCCTAGTAAAATTTTTATTCTTAACTTTGATAGCATCTACTTTTGGTTACTTTGGTTGCATGTTTATGGAATGGAACTTAATCAGCTGTAAGTTTAATTCCCACGGATATGGACCGTGTAGTTTGCTGTACTTATGGACACAGAATTTGTCTATTTAGAACAAAAGAAAACTAAAATAATTACTATTTTCTAGCTTACCTACATCACCTTTAACTTTGCTCACTAAACAAAGGATTGATTTACTTCTGGCTTTACTAAATATCAGTTCTTGACAGGAATATTGCCTGCAACACCTTTCAAGGTTCTTTCTCTGAAAATGATAAGGTGGGTATCCACAGCCTACCCAGGAGTTCTTGCTTTAAATGTCAGTACAGTTTAGATTGAATTTTGCAGCTGGTCTTTGCCTAATGTATTCTGACTTTCTATCCTGATTATCCGAACTAGGATGTTTTTCATGTAACACAAGACTTACCCTCTGGATGGAGTTAAGGTGGGGTTTTGTGGGTTATTTCTATATTTGCAATTAGGTCACTGCACTGTATTTATGTTCATTCATTGCTCAAAGCTGAGCAATCTCCATCTATTTTCACCTGTAGATTAACTGTATCATTACTTGATTAAAAATCCATCCCCCATCCATCCATCAATTTTACTAATGAATAAGAAATAAAATAAAGTTTCAGTGTCTGTCTTTTCCCTCAGTGTAAAATTTTTGTGCTGTGAGAAGAGGTCTGCCCGTTTTGGCTATTTGATATGTAATAACCTCAGGTTGATCTGCTTTAAAGTTACAAATTAATATACAAAAGAGTGTCCACAACAGCAAGAAAAACAAGCCTCTTAAAGTAGCTTAAGATTTCACTGTTTTGGATAATCTCTATCTAATTTTTCTGCTTTGGTACAGATTAAATTACAGTCTGGCAGAAATGAACTTGGATTTTCTCCTTGTATTTTAAGCCAATCTGTCCCGTGGCATATTTTCTAGAGCATTTCCTGTATTGAACAATATTCAGTTAATGTTGTAGTTCCACCAATTTAATTCATTTTTTGACGTTCTCATCCTATTAGGAAATTTTAAGTGTTCAGCAATTATATTTGACCTTAGTGTGTGCTGATACAAAGGAGCTCTGAGGAACAAGAATGGAAGTTTTCTTCAAAAGATGGCCACCTGGGAACTTGTGACCTTCCTCAGCTGTGTTGCAAGAGAATAGGAAGAAAATCCAACATGTAAAACAGAATATAAAAAGAGAATGACTTTGTCCTAAATTACTTTGGAAAATGCAGTTACAACTCTTCTGGCTGTTTTATTGTACTGTTTCTACTCCAAAATGTCATCAAATGAGTCACCTACATCACTAAAATGTGTTGTTTTTTTTTTTTTGCCCAGAACACAAAAGAGGATTTTTCTGTGCTTCTATGAATAGAAGCACCGAAAAATGCTAGCTGAAGCATTTCAGATTATAGTAACTTTTCAGTTTTGTGTTTTTGAACCAAGTTGTGCTTTAGTTGAACCCTTGACTTATGTTGACTTTAATGAGACAGAAACATAGAATTTAATAGCAGCTAATGCTCCTACCCTGAAAGCAGTTTGGTATTACCTCTCAGATGTATTTCTTAGGATTTGTTGGCAGGAAAAGGCAAAGAGGTAAGACAGACAATTGTATTTCCTCAGTTTTTATTTGCATTGAAGCATTTATAGGATTGACCAAGGACTAGGGATTTTCCTGTCAACCATGAGTTTTTCTCCATATAGCCTCCCCATACCTCAAGTCCAGGTCAGTGCGAAGAACAAAATTTTCACAAATGTGTAACAAGTACATTGAAAAACTGATGTAGTGTTTAGATTCTGTGGTAAGGGGACCTGTGAAAGTAGGGAAAATAGATAAGTAGAATTCTAGGAAGAGGATGAGATGATCTCAAGAATACTCTCTACCTCATGCACAGCAGAACAGCAGTAGATGCAGCTTACCAGGCCTAGATACTTGGTGCTATCCAGGGTAGAGATGGCTGTTGGAACATTGTCATTAATAGGAATTGTCCCCAAACCCAGAAAGAAAGTATGAATGCATGCGCAGAATGCTATATTGAGGTGAAAGAATGTTTTATTTGGTCAAGATGCACAGATGACTGAAAAAAAAAAGACAAAAGAGAGTAAGCTTTAATTTAATGAATTTACTTCAGCTGTCTAGAGCAGGGACTATGAGACAATAACCATTATTCACCCTCCCAGAGGAATTCAGTGCAATATGAGAGGAATGAATGGTATATGAAATTGTTAAGCTTCCACCTTCTTTAAATAACAGAAGATCTTTAGTGAAATTGCACAACTAGCTGGCCTGTTCTTCTTTTGTCCATTTTGATATCGCACAAAAATGGGAACAAACAGAACATTCACATTAACTGTTCAAAGTGTGATTTATTACCTGGCCTGTGCTACCTGTTTTGAGAAGGATGGAAAAGTTAACCAAGTCTCTGTCAGTTTTGACCCACTGTGAAGCAAACATGGCTCCCTTAAAAGGATGCATCAGTAAAACCCAAAGCATCCTGCAAATGTTGATTTTATACTACAGTACAGAGGAAGGGCACTTCAGTTGTGGTCAAAATATCAGAGCCAATGCATACATTTTAGGGAAGGCTGGCTCCCCTCAGCTGACCATGGGAATGGAAGAGCTGTTGGAAGGGAGAGATGCTTCGCAAGGGAGTTTTCTCCCAGATTTTCATTTTTCACTATGATTAAAAGTCTTTCATCGGATGACAAAGCTGGAGGATATTTCTGTTGATACCAAAAAGAGATATTTTTTTGAAAAAAATGAATACGGTGCTCATATGTACCTAAATATCCTTACATATTTGACTACATTTCCATTTTTTATATAAGATAATGGCATTTAACTAAGTCTGGATGCAGTAAAACAGTTGTAAGAGATTCAGAAGAATTAATGTTCCTAGCATAAAACATTTAAAGCTATTTGTTTAGCTTTATATATTAAAATGAATTTCAAAATAAGAGCAAATTTAGTTAACAGTTACTAACTGATAATGTTTTTTGAGCTTTTCTCAAGAACACTGATCATTGAAAAGGTCACTCCAGCAATATTGATCAAAGGATTATCCCAGGGTATACGGTAAATTGCATTAAGATATCAGGAAGAGTTCACCCAAGCAGCAAAGGTTGTTGCATCCTTGACTACAATCAGTGGAAAAGAAGCAGTAGCTAAGATTATGTTTGAATTCAGCTAGTCTGTGGTAGGAAAGATCCTGTTAGTCATGTATTGATTGGAATATTTGAGTACTGTCCAAGTTGGTTTAGTTGAGAGGTAATCCTGATTTAAATGTTAAGCTTCTAGGGCTAGCCTAATTTAACGTAGATAAACCTTGGCATTGTATAAGATATTTACCTCAAAGAATATGCTCTATAATTGAGATACTGCTTAGTAATGTGAAAGAGCCAGAGCAATTTGAAACCACTGCATCTGTGGAACCAGAAGTTACTTTGAATATTACTCATACAATTTTGAAGTTAAGCATACATTCCATTTCTAAAAGAAAAATCTGTGATAAAAAGTAATTTTCTATATTATTTATTTTGGTAAAAAATAAATTCAAATCAACTTTGAAAAGTGTTTTGACATTTCTTAATCCAAATAATTTCATTTTCCTTTTATAAGTGAACTTATTTCACAGTTTAAATTCCATTATTTTTAAATACAAGAATTAAGAATTAAAAATTTTACTACTTGTTTTGAGTCACATGAAAACACTCGTACTATGATGTTTTTCTTTTGGTATTACCAGCAAAGAGGAAAAAAGTATTCACATAGTTTCATTTAGAAGGACATTTTTTAGTTTTAGTTAACCATAACATTCTGGACATAAATTAAAAGAATACTAAAGAAGTTCAGTGCTTTTCGAAGAGCTGCAAAAGTTTTGCCAAATTCCATAGCCAAAGCAGAAATTTTATTTATTCTTCCCAATACTTTTTATGTTGTTACTGTATTACCATTATGGTATAATACATCACAGAGAACATGGCTGAGAATGATGATTTTGACCGTTATATTTCTGTTGCCTTGCAAAATGTATACTATATTAAAAAAAAAAAAATCAAAATTGGTAATGGATTTTGATACTGTAGAGTGAAACATCAAAAGCAATATCATGCTTTAACTGGGCTGTGCTTTAATTCTATACTCTGATATATCATTACAGACTTCTGCTTGAAAATGCTGAAAATTTTCCCAGTAATTAATCCTTTGTGATACACAGGTTGCCCTTATAATGCAGTAAAACATGTACAATAGATACATAATGTTTATATATAAGTTTATATATACAATGCTACTGCTAAGGTTGCTTTATTCTTTTGAAATAGAAAGAAACGGAACAGAAAGAAACTTAGCTTATTTATTTATTTATTTATTTATGCTTATATGATTATGTATTTCCTAGTATATTCTTGTAGAGCTTTGAAATTCAGAATGCTGATACCTTAGACAAACCATACTGGGACATTAAAATGAGAAATAGCAAACAAACACAAAGCCTCATCCAGAATCCAGTTACAACACACTCCTCTCCATTTTTTTCTATTCCCAAGGAGCCACAGGGATGATACTATTCAATAATGTAAGATGTGAATTTATAGCAGACTATCTAATTCTGATATACACAAAGAATACCTTTGGACAAGATAGTTTACTTGATAATACCTTGACCTATGCCACTAGATTGTCCACAAAGGAAATAGTTGAAAAATATGTAGTATACTGTACATTCACAGTTTCATCTACTGTGTGGGAAGTTCTTGCATAGAATGAGTAATTTTCCAAGGCAGTAAACTAAGCAGGAAAACAAAGTATGTAATATTAGTCAAGGGAAGATAGTAATCATTCTAAGCTAATCAAGATAGCAGGATATGTTTATTTTGAGATTAGTGGAAGTTTGTTCTATAAAGACAGGTCTCATGACTTTAAAATTTATCTGAAACAATGTGTAGGAACTTCGTAAACACTTCTGTAATAAGTATCAAAAATGACCAAGAGGAGGTTGAAGAGAATATTACAGATTCTTTAATTTAGTCATACTTTCCGTTCAACAGTTCCCTTGCTCATGCCTCTTCTCACCTTTTCTTTATTCCTATTCTCTCCTCTGCCATTATTTATTAGCTTGTTTTTTAAATGACCTTAATCTTCTGTTACCTTTTACTCTTTTGTTATCATTGTGTCTGATATTTGGTGTGTAGATTAACCTGTTGCATTTTGGAGAGAGCTTTTTGTTAAACATATCTTCTAGATGAAAATTATAGCAGTTGTTTTGTGTGAATACCTAAAGACCTTTACCTGAGTTTCCTCTCTCCTCACAGCCCCACAGGGGAAATTAAAGCAACTGATTGCATCCTGTCAATATGACACAGGAGTTACGACGAGAGGTGATCTGTCATGTGGGGAGGTTAGCGGAGTGCTCTTGGATTGCGTAAAATCTCTTCTGTTTGAAATTCTTCCTGAAGTAGCCTAAGACCATTGCCCTTTCTGTACTGTTAAGAAACCCATTCTCTCCATGCAACAGTAGTAGAGGATAGGGAAACCTGAGATTTTGTTGTATATGTCTATATATAGGCAAAGAGGTTTATTCTCTGTTTTTTTGTCAAATATTCAATGAGTGGGAAAATCTTGGGTCTGTGATAATTTCTAGCTGTTGGTCTTCTGCATCTTTTAGAGATGTATTTCTGTTTATATTCTTCTGAAATTTTGGCAACAGGGCCCAAAACATGAAATAGAGGAGCTTCATTATTTCAGATAAAGATATGGAAATAGACATACTTGTTGAGTTGTTCTATATGTAAAGGCTCACAACCATTGCTAATTTTACTTGAGTTTGTGAATGAAGCCAAGTTCTTACTTGATAAAGGAAAAGTTACCTCTTAGACATATCTTTCATGTATTAAATGGATTAGGAAAACTTTCTGTTAGACATTTTGGAAAAGGAGATCCATTGCTTATGGAAACGTGCTTGACATGTTTATGGAGAAAATAAAACACAAATAAGATGAAATTGGTATTCAGGTACAAAGTTCTCTTGCCAAGCCTTAAGTCATATGAATGTTAACTACATATTGATCTTCTAGTGAAGGATTTTAAGATGGAGCAGGCTGCACAAGGCAAAGAGCTCTAGGAGGCCATTCTACCAAACTGATGCATTTTGGGTCCAGTAACTAAAATATGCTTTCAACAGGAAAGTGGAAAATTTTACCTTTGTAACATAAGCCATGCTAGCTTATTTATTTCCTTAACTTGGTGATAAACTTGTGAAATTTCAGCTTGTGTCTTGGTTATGAGGTGCTATTTGCTTAATTGTTTTTTACTTTCCTTTTTTACTATTCTCAATTTAAAGAAAATGTATCTACATTGCCTGAATAGCTGGGCTTGAACTTTTTGAACTCTTACTCCCCATAAAGGCAAAGCTGAGGTGTCAGCCAGTCCATTCCTTGTATCTGATTTTTTTTGCCAAGCAAGCCAGAATGTGAGGCAGCATGTGCAGAATGAAGATAGTTGGGGGGATTAGGGCTGCAGTGTGGACTGGAGTCCCAAGCTAACATGACAGGACAGATGCAGCTCTCTCTTGGTTCTCTACAGAAGAAGAGTGAGTGAAACTGGACTCTCTCACCAAAGATATATGCAACGCATTAAAAGACAAAGGTTTGTTCTGAAAGCCTAACATGAAGAATCAATTCTAATCCATAACTGCTTGTCACAAATAGCTCTTTCATGCATGAATAATAATATTGAACTCAACGGATACTCAGCTGATTGGTTTCTGTGAGATAGCCAAGTGCTATTGTTTTTCTGCTTTGTAATTCATAGTCAGGATAGTACACTATGTTGTTGAAAAATACATGACATATTCTAAAAATAACAGGTAATAGTGGGCCAACTGTCTGACTATAAAAGTGATAACTACTCAAGTAGTTACCGTCTGATACGGCTCTGGAGCATCCACCTAGCTCGTGATACTACACTGCACCTTTGTGCTCTTCCAGCATAAAAACGGTTAACTGCGCTTGCCAGTAAATGCATTCCTTCATTTTTGTAAGCTCCTTTGGCAATTCCAGTGCTTATTAGGGAATACTGATTTTTATCTATGACTTGGATTGCTTGCTTAAAATACACATTCTCTTCCTAAGCCAAATACAATGTGATTGCAAAGTGAAGCTTCTGCTGCCCCAGCATTCTATAGGGCCTGAAGCAGAGCATGATATGAGTATGACTGGCATAGGTGCCGATAGGGCAGTTATGAAAACACATTTTTCAGAAATGCACGTTAGCCTGCAATGTTCGTTGTCGTACTTCTCTGTATTACCATTGATTTTAAGTGACAGTCATTTCTTTTATTACAGTTTTCACAGGGAAATCATGTGCTAGCTGTTAATATGCTCTCTGTCTCCAAGATGCTTTGGATAGCTGAACATAATTTTAGCATTTCACTGACCCTATATATTTTTACCTTTGGGTTTATTTGTGTTTTTTAATGGATTTTTTAAAAAAATTAAACTGTAAATCTTTGGTGTATTAGAGGACAGATAACCTCTAATGGAACTGATGGGGCTGTCCCTTTCAATTACAAAGACAAAGAAATCAATGGGACTCATTTCACATATTAAATGAGGTTGGTATTATTTAACACTACAATGAAGGGCAATAATTGATGATAAATTACAAATGAAGCCCTATTGGATTATGCATTACTTTACTCATAGCAGTGTGAAGGATTAATTAAATTGTGTAGAAAGCTGCAGTACGTGAAGTTTTTTCAACTCTGCCTCAACTATCAAACTGTAGGAGGGGGGCCTAATACAAAGGGAGCCCTCTGAAGATAAAAGGTATGTTAAACATGCTTTTATTCTTACTTATTCGAGGGGAGAAAAATCAAATAACGCATCTTATGTTTTTCTATACATGTATTTAGATGGACCATAATGGCTCTTTAACTAAGCATGCAATGCAATGCAATGCAATGCAATGCAATGCAATGCAAGGAAAAAGAAATACAAAATTAGGCGAGTGATAATAAGACAAAACTCAGATCCTGAATGTGAAAGCTAGAATTTATGTAAGGCAAGGAAAAATTTGTATGTGTTTTAATTGTTACTGGACATGACGTTATATGAAGTTATCATATGTTCATGTTCAGTCACTGCAAGAAGTGCTAATGCAAGCTTTTTGTGAAGAAAAAAATGATGAAGATTCATTCATGTTACTCCTGAAAAAAATAGCCTAAAAGAAATGTTTTCTGTAACACTTCCTGAAATACTTTCACTCACCAAATGCAAATTGGTGGATCACAGCAGTAAATGATGATTGATTTATTTATTTATTATTTATTTAATTAGGTAAAGGTATGAGGCCCAATATTCATTTCTTAAGGATCCATTTTATACTCTTGTGCTTTATTCCCACCCTCATACCCCTTGGGCAGTCACTGGTTCCTCCTGGTATTGCAGACTGGAGGGACCCTATCAGCTTCATACAGTTTCTGCAACCAGTTGGCAGGAGGGAGCACTGAGGCCCCCCTGCCTCATGGTCTGGGGGAAGAGCACATCTGCAGCTCCAACGGCCAGCAGTGTCCTTCAGCATGAGTCTGGAGGGAGGCTCACCTTAGCACTGCTGAATCAGTTGCTTGGTCGTTTTGCTCCCCTATCCTATTAGGTTCTTGTAGAAAGATTACCTATTTTTTCCCTGTGCTGACTGCCCTGTATCAATCAATAGACATTTCCTTTGCAACTGTAAATGTCAGAATTTGTAAAGACTTAGCTTTATTGCTGAGTACCTGAATCATGAGATCCTTCCTTATTCATAGTGGTAGCTTGTACAGCTATTTTGTGACTTCCAGGGTCTTTACAGGTAGATGATGCTGAGAATAGGGTAATGTATCACAGATAACATCTCTCCTTGAATACAGCACATTGCCTTCTCGTGAATTAAGGCAGGCTAACTGACAGAGCACACAGCAAATGCTCTGACCAATGTATGCTGCTTTAAGAATTCACCTGGAGAAGTTACAAGATTTCCTTTTATTCTGTGAAATACAATTTTGTGAAATACGATATCAGAGGGGTTTCTTAAAGTAAAAACCAAACAAAACAACCTTCTCACATGAGTAAAGATTTGCAAGGTCTTGTCCTAGAAGATACTTCATTATTTATTTCCTCTTCCCAATATGACAAAAGATAGAAAGCTAAATATGAAACTAGAGCTGTTTCCCCTCCTCCCCCGAATAATAACTTTCAGTGACCTTGTGAAGTAGTTACACTGTTGGGAAGTAGTATTTCAAGGTTATATACAACCTGCTTTGTAGTCTGTAGTCTTTTTCTTTTAATGTTTCTGATGTAGTAATGACATTACAGCAAACTGTCAGTCATGACTAGCCCATGCACATCATACTGTCAGGATGTGTGTGGAGCACTGTGGAGATCTAATGGACGAAGGGAACAAAAATCAGAAGGCAAAGTCGTACCTGTGTGACTTTGAAAAGTCACTTAACCTTTTTAAATAGCAGCTGTCACAACTGGACTCAGCCATGCTGATTCTCCTTTGTTATATGCATAAAAAGATCTGTGTATGTTAATCAAGGTTTCCACCTCTGCACTTTTGTTTCAAGTCTTGAAATTCCCATCAGCTCCTAGGCTGTACTAATATCAGAATTTTATGCCCCTTTTTTCTTTTTCATTTAAAATAAATTTTCAGCTCTTGTACTTGGAGAGGAAAGTCTAAAATCTTCAAGAGAATGCATTTTAGAGGCATATAAACGAGAAAACAAACCAGACCACATCTAACTTGTATTTTAAAATCATGTCATTTGAGAGGTCTGATTATGTAGTGTTGTACATTATAGACTAATTGTCATTAGATTTATGTTTCTGTTGAAAGACAAAACTTTAATCCAAAAAAGGCAGATTTTTTGTCATAAGTGTAGAAAATGTTTAGCTTCTGCATACTGTAAAATAATTTTGAAAACCTGAAACTCCTTGAGAGGAAAAATCAGATGCTATTATAACACTTAAAAGAGAATAAGCCTAAGAAAGGTTAATTGCACTGTTCTGACTGTAGGCCCTCTATCATTGTGATGACAGAACATTTTCTGCAGTGGTGGGAACAATGATAGGGCATAGCAATGATCATATAAATTGAATAATCACTTTTTCGTGTAGATGTATGCACTTACAAAAACTATTCATTGGGATTTCCAGGCTGTGACAATTTAGGAACTTGTAATTAACAAAAAAAAAAAAAAAAAAAAAAGTGGGAAGAGACTTAAAATGTTGAAGTGTATTTCATTAACATGAAACACAGAAAAAATTTGTTTAATAACCTCCCTTTAAAATTATTTGTAATTACTGAGACAATTTGGTAGGTCTGCTGTCCTTTTCAGCTTTGAAATTTTTTGACAGACTAGCCTCATTAAAATTTTATATATATATATATATATATATATATATAAAGATAAAGTAGCTATGTCATCTAATCTACAATCAATTGCATTAATTTCATGAAAGAAAAAAAGATTAATGTTACATGTTACACACTACCTGATTCCTCAAAAGTATTGTTAAATCTAAGAGTAAAACTTCAGGGCATATTTATTCTGCTAAAGATTCATCACTGCAAGTTACATCAGTTCCTCTCTTAAAAATAATGCCTTTCTTGTCATACATTAGCATGTAGATGAGAAATAAAATCCAACTCAATGAGATGCCATTACTCTCCAGGATCTTAGTACAAGTGAGAAAGATTTATACTGAAATTTTATAACTAAATATGATCCAGAAAAAAAAAAAAAGAATTTTCTATAGGAGAATGTTCTTGCCTCATGGAGAAATCCTTTTAAGCTATACTTTAGTGTTGGTTGTTTATTATGTTTATCATTTCATTGTTGTAATAGTGAAAGTAAAAAGAAGAATGAAGATATGGTTTTCCCAAATTCTGGATGACCAGCATAACTCGGTTTCAGCAAAATAGTCCTAATGCAGTGGCCCACAATTACAAGAGTAAAATAAAACCTAGAAAAGAAAATTGTAGCCACACTAAAACTAGGTAGCAGCTCTGTCAGCTACCTCTTCTCCCATATCCTTGGAAAACAGAGATATAAGTATGATCAAGGACCAACCGTGGTTGGTTTCTGATGTGGAATTCTGCTCAGCAAATGAAACCAGCAGACCACTTCTGTTTAAATGGAAGTAGATGCAGATATGTATCACAAAGAGAAAGTTAATTTCTCATTTAAACACGTCCTAAACCATTTAGAGCTTCTTAAACTAAACCCCAAACCTTTGGCTACAGTGTAGATCTGCCCAGAGTGCTGATTTAACATCCTCCAGGCGTGGAATCTCACGAAGGGAGAAGGTCCCAGAATTCTTCAACAGAATAGTTTGTTTCCCTTGATTTCAGGGTGTCACCTCACCTAAAATGGGCTTTATAGCAATCAAGTGTTCAGGTAGCAAGGTCAGGTATATCTGTGTGGCAAGATATATCCAGCAGAAAAATTTTGTGATTTCAGCTGGGGACAAATCATTAGAACTATATTCAAGAGCAAACTGTGAAACAGCTCCTTTTTTCAGCTAAAGGCAACATTAATTCTTGCTGATTTTAGTAAGATAAGTAAAATTCGCACCAAATGCCTTTGAAAATCCTACTTTGAATGCTTTAGATGCACCCACCTAAACTTACCAGATCTGTTCAAATTTAAATCACCAACGCTTAATATTCCTGAGAACATTTACAGAAGAATCAGTGTTAAAACACTAAGCTTTAATTTTCTGTAGTTAAATGAGTATTTACGTGTGTGATGCTATATCTTTTCATTTTTTAACTCTTCCTGTTTTCTGTCAGAGGAATGAAAGGACTCCAGTTTTTCACTGTGAAATTTTCTTAGATTCTTTATAACAAGAGCATTGTAATGTAACTCTGAGGGCTTTAAGCCTTCAAGATCCCTTTTAAGTTGTCATCCAGCAGTTGGAAATAGGATCTCCTAAAAGGAACTGCAAAGGCAGGCTGTAAAACTTACCCTTTCCAATTATTTTCTTCATTCACCACAAATCTTAATGGTCAGCTCCACCTCTGTTTTTCCTGAAGTATTACTTTGCTCAGCTCACTCATGTTACACTCTTCGTCAGTCCTTTCCAGATTTTGCCCCACAAACCCAGCAAAAAGTGAGAATAAAGCTCACCCAGAAGAAATGACTGGCATTTGTTGCAAGATATTGCTTGTACTAGGCAACTTAATAAAAGAACCTTTATGCCAAGAAGTTTCAGCTTATAATATAAAGAAACACCTACACCTTTAGCAAACACTGGCTGTGGGTGTGTATTTGGATTTTAAACTAGGGAATGAAAGTAAGTTACCTGAGAAAAACACCGCAGTTTTTTGAAGTGTCTTTGTCTAAATTACAAGCCTGTAGCTATAGATGAGTAACAATTTTGTTCTCAGTGTGCTGAATTCTTGCATTTCTAGAGTTCCTATAGGTAACCTTTTTTTTCAGAAAATTGTTTTAGAAAATGAGAATTTCACGAATGCTTGTGCAAACATATGTTATTTTGAAGACTTGTACCAGAAGTGTTTGTGTGTTACTCCTAAATTTTTTTCAGTTTGCCTTATATTATTTAGATATTCACCTGAGGCACAGAAACAGTACCAAACAAAAACAGTATTTGAAGACACAGCTGAAATTTGGATACTAAATAGCTAAAAATATTTTGTGGGTACCAACCATTCATAAAGCAAATAGCACTTGTATAATAGCTTTCCAGTATAAACACTGTCCATTTACAGAAAATGAACTGAAAATGGGAGCAATCATTAGGCACACGCGCGCGCGCACACACACACACATGCGCACACACACACACATAGGAAAAGAGGTACAAATGGTTAATAAAGGTGTTTATCAATCTCTCCACTAGTCTCTACAAAAATAAAAAATCTTAGTTGGAGATCAAGCAAAAAATATTTACTGCTGCTCATTCTTTTTTCATTTGCTGGGCATTACTGAATAGAGGTTATGGATTCTGACCACAAATTTGAGCACTGCTTTCTATTTTTCCTCCTCCGCTGTGTGACACATTTTTTATCAGCACTGGAACATACTCCATTGCGCTTGAAGTAGTCTGACAGCTAACAGGCAGGTTGAATAAATTGTTGCTGTGTGCCTGGGGGTCTGCATTTCCCTGCCTCCTCCTTTTTTCTGTTTTCTTTTTTTTTCCGTCTCCTTGTCCTCCTTCCTTTCCTCTTTTTTGCTGTCCTGTCAACAGTTGTTGAATTCCATTTTTAATGTGTTGTGTGTAATGTATACAAGACTGTGTCCATGGACAGACTCCTCTTCATAGTCATACTTTACACTTCTGGTAGTACATATCACAAGAACAACAGCAATAATAGCTTAGTATTCATAACAAGATATTTTACATGCACAAAATTGGTAGGTATTGTGCTGCCTAATACTATATTCCTTTAATATTCACTGAAGTGAATGTGACATTAGTAAACCAGGCAGTAGTGCCTTGGCTTTAATCTGGATTGTCCCTTTGATCACATCATGCTTTAAGGAGTCCATTTGCCAGTAAATCGGCCTGGCCTCTTTGACCTTAAAAAAGAGTATAGTCCCTTCCCACTGCAGTAATGACTTCTTTTTTCCCACATGCCTAGAAAGATGGAGTTTAAGAACTGTACTCTTAGTAGATTATACTGATAGGCAGTAGATCTGCGACGCATACATTATAGTTTTGCTGGCTTACAATTGAATTTCTTTTCTGTTTGGGTGAATATAATATTGAGCTTGATTTCTGTTTGCTGTGATATGATATGTTCACAACTTTCAAAATGGTGCATGTGGGCATTAGAAAAATTTTCAGTTTAATTCTCTTTATTTCACTACCTGCATCAGGACATTTGAGAATTTGCATAGTGTGTCATGTAGCTGGAGCTGAGTAACTCACAGGCAAAGACCTGCTTTTTAATTATTAGGAACTTCTGCCCTTTATGTAGAGATGAAGAGAGAGAAGAGTGAGGGGAGGGGAATACCAGTGATGAGAACATTTTAAATGTCAAGGTTTTTTTGTGCAGCATGGCTAAGCACAGACTTAGAAACCAGGTGTAAACTCGCAGCTTTGTTGCTTGTTTGCTTTAGCCCAGAGCCTTCACAAGGTAATTAGAACGCTGAAGTGTGGGATATCTGGTGGTGATCTCTTCCCAGGCTGGATCTACCCAGGCTGCGGGAATGAGAACACCCTCTGAGGTGTTAAGGAAGTGTAATTCCTCTTGCAGAGTTTTATCTTCCTTGGCCCAAGCGTGCATGTGGCTAGGGGGGTTGGTAGGCTAACCCAGGCTCAAACCCAAATCTAGCTGATGGAAGTGGCTGGCTGAAGCTGACTAACCAAAGTGGCCCAGAGGGTTCCCGACTTGTTGATATAAATACAAAAACATTACAACCAGCTGGCAGAGTAGTTGCTACCCTCCTCTTTGTACTCTCCTGAAGCTGAGTAAGCCATGTGTTAAGCAGCTACTGAGTTACTCACAGCACGGTTTTATATTGGAACACTGGACCAAAAGCTGTGACATCCAGGCTCTGACTCGTTTTTAGTTTAGGAATTACAGTGAGGATTGTAACACATTATCCTGTATTAAACTATTTGGGGGGGTCGGGGATTATCATTAACAAGAAGCAATGGTGAAATTCCTGCTAGAAAAATCAGTCTTGAGTGAATGGTAAATCAGATTGTAGTTTGCTTTTAACAATTTCTTGATAAATAAAGCTGTAGTTGTCATAAATTACTTAAATAATGAATTTCATTTATTTGTAGATGAGACATAGAGAATACTTCAGAAGGATGTTCTAGTGTAGTACGTCTAACAAAAATATATTTTAAAAAGCTGCATCTTAGCATGCATACTAATGAGAAAAAAAGTATTCTAGAACTGTCCTATTTAAAACAGCAGATACTTCCAGCACATTTAATGATGCGCAGCAATCCTTTCTGTAATTATGATGCTTTTTATGATTCTTCACAAAGTACAGAAAATGAATTAATCTAATAAACATTAAATTGTTAAACATGTTATAAATTACATGATGCAATTTTCAAATGCTCGAGGTTAATTATTGGATCTTTCCAAAATGAGTAGAGATTACATAAACTTCTAGCTTTCTTCATTTAGGTTGGAAGAATGAAAATAGAGGACATCTTCATTTTTATACATTGTGTAAGTTTTATCAAAGCAAATTTATGTTTTTTTCGTGAAGAAATATTTTAGGATTTTGGTAACATTGTATAATATTTTCATATTAACACTTCAACACTAACTGGGATTTCTATTGCATGCTTGTTTTCTGGAACTTATTTTTGAGCAGAGCTGTATTTCTTTTGTTTCCCCAGTCATGTGATATAAATGGTCTTCTTAAGTCACTGGCACGTTTTTTCTCAAGGGCTTTGTCTAAGTTTTGTAAAAGCCAAAGGAAAACTTTCCGTTGACCTCAGCAAAGCTAAATTAGCTCTAATGGCATAGTATTTTATAAAGGTATTTTTGTCACCATGAGATACATAATTAGCTGACAGGTACGGGTTTTCTCAGCTTTGCACCCACTTGATAGTGCATCCTCTGCTTTCAAAATATTTTTCTAACAATTTTGAAGCAAGAGAAGGATAACTGAAACAAAATAAGATTCACTTCAACAGGAAAATAAATTGCATCTGGTTCCATAGTGTTGGAAGTTTGACATTTCTTACTATGGATCATTCTCTTTGAGGTTCATGTTTTATTATAACTTTATAACTCTCCTGTTTCTTTAATTTAGAGAGAAAGAGAGAGAGAGAGTGAGAAGAAAAACCTGAAGAGTATTAATTTGTAAGCTGGTTGAATTATTTTTGGCATTGGATTAGGTACAAACAACATAAAATACTGCATGTGAGCGTTTTGTGATACTTAAGTCCTACTATCTCATCTAAAAATTTCATTAGAGTTTTATTATGTGCCTGAGAGCCATAAGATATCATCAAATCTACTCTGCAGATCTCTGACATCTGGTCTTATTTTTGTGTTTATGGGCCTAGCAGCAGCCCCCATGGCTAACTCAAGATTTGCTGCTCTCTTCCCATTCTCCAGAAATAACGTTGATGACCCAACCTCTATTTTGTGACTGGTGCAGAAGTGAATAGAACTGGTCTAAATTAATATTATTCAGCATATATGGTGTTCTTACAAAATTAAAGTTGGAGAAATGTCTTGCAGAGCATACACTGGAGCTAGTGTCAACTGTAAGAACATATCTTGTTCAATACATACTTAGATATTAGTTCCTAGTACTTTTATACTAGTAAAAATGGGCAATTTGTAAGTTTTGTAAACTTCATAGTTACTGATATGCTATCTCATAGTTAAGCAGGGATTGCTTAACTGTGCTCTGGAATAAAAATGACTCCAGTTCCAGAACTATAGCTCTGGAATAAAAACAACTTCACAGTGTAATAAATACATTCAGTTTTTTAAAGAAATATATTTCGTATATATATATTTTTTTGTTCAATATACAGAATCAGAAATCTTGTGTGTTTCAGGAATAAAAACTAGGAGGGTGATTTTGAAGGAACCATCTGTTGGCATAGAAATAAAGAATGAAAAATTTGGCTCCTGAAGCTTTTCACATGAAAGAAAATTTAAAAGCATCTAGAAAATTTAAAAAACTTCACCTCTGCCTTTCAAGAATGGTGAAAAATGTTGTTCTATTAAATTGCTGGAAATGGCTGACTGTTACCAGGTGCATGTGTTCCTATTTGACAAATCATATTATTTGGCCATGTCTAAATCAGACTTTTATTCTTGCAATAAAGTGAGTTGTGGGCCGCCAATAAAAATGAAATATGTGTTACAATTATATAATGCTGATGCAGAACTTCTTAAGTTAGTTCAAGGCCAAATAGTTATACGTCAGCCTATGGTGATTCAAGTTAAAATGCACATTCTACACTGGAACAAATTTTATCCGAAGATCTAAATCAATACTTTTTCAAATAATAATTATGAATTGTTCTGTGCTGCACAAGAACAAAACGTTCCTATATATCAAGGGATTATTTGTAGATCTGGTGAATCTTCACCTTTGGAATTCAAACTGGTGTAGCCAAGTCTATATTTCATAACAAAGGATTTAGAATATGTACCCCAAGCCTTTTACATCTCAGTATCTCAGCATTTTAGTGTGAAAAAATGTTTCCTATTAAGTATGAAATATGGTCTTCATAGTATCTGTAGATGATTGTTTTAACATTCATCTGAGCTGGCTGCATACCTTGGATCCGAATGTTGTTAGATTCATTTGATTATTAAAATAAAATATTGTTGAAAATTATTTACTAGTCAAGTTAAAATTCTGTAATTTAAAACTCACCTGGCTGTATTGTGTTCTTTATAATTACTACTGTTTGAATTAACAGTATTTGATACAGTGATATATGTAGTCGTAATTTTTTAAACAATGCATAAAAAGCTAACAACTCCTCAAAGAAGTGTTTTAAAAGTAAGTTTTTAAAATAATTGATTTCCAGACTTCCTTTGGAGTTAAGTTTATAAGACAGTAAGATGAGCCTGGGTTGCTCAGGAAATAAAGTTCATATATTTTCCAGTAGCTGCATACTTTAATAGAATGCTGCATTATTCTGTTAAGCATTGTGCAACATACACTTTGGTTGCAACTCCAGTTATTTTGAGAAAAATGAAGTGGCTTTTTCCTACTTCTACTTCCAGGACTCTCCCCCTCTCTGTCATTTTCTAATGTATCACAGAGCAATTGCAGTTCCTAATTTCTGAGCTGCATTGCATTACATGAAGAACACAATAAACATGCTAATATAGGAAGCAATTGACATATTACATCCATCTCAGAGTCAGTCTATGAATGTGAAATACTCCAGGGACTTCTGTATATACACTGTACTATTTTACTGTATGCTAACTCTTTAGATTCAATAAATGGACCTCACAGAGTGAAACTGCCAACACATGTTGTAAATAGGGAATTGTGTCGTGCAGTATTAAAACTAATAACTTGAATTGCAGATAAATGGTGATTGATCTGCACGTGGCCTTACAGTGCCAGTGAGTATGTTTACCATTCAGTTGTGAACTACCTTTTCTGTGGAAAGATCTTCTAAATGTTCACTTTGATAAACCAATCAATTTCATATTAAATTAATGAATTATTTTAAATAAACCTAATTAGGAAAACAAGCTATGTCATGTGATTTGTTAGGAAAGATCTGTGGAAAGATCTTCTAAATGTTCACTTTGATAAACCAATCAATTTCACATTAAATTAATGAATTATTTTAAATAAACCTAATTAGGAAAACAAGCTATGTCATGTGATTTGTTAGGTCGTTCTGTTACTTGTGTGTTTTGTGAAGAAGTGTAGGGGATGGAGAGGAGGAAGAGAAAGTGAGAGAAAGATGAAGGTGAGGAAACAAAAACAAGCTTTAGCACATGGAAGAACTTTCTGCTGTTTTGACTTGATTCTCCCTCTCCTACTTTCCAGATGTGATAGGGATTTATGTAGGACCAAAATCTACCCTGAAATCTGTGGTCTAATGTTACTGATTTCACTGGAGTTTATTCCCATCAAAATTAACTGGTTTCTCTTGGACTGATTTTTTAAATTAGTTTTAGATTTTGGTGTGTTTCTCTCCTCAATGGCAAAAAGGGTGTTTCAGAGATGATTTTGTGAATGAATATATGATTTAGACATTTCGATACTTTAAAAGATTTACTGCTTTTATCTATTAGGCCTCTATATAGCTGAAAAATAACTGTCCATGAATGCCAAGTGGGCACATTTTCTGATTCTGAAAATCTGAGAATTGGGGAAGCTACTTAATAATTGGCCCAGAGGCAAAGATCAAATAGGCTTATGGTTAAACATGTATTTGGCTGAGCAGAATTTGAGTGAAGTAACTGACACTGCACCTCAGAATGTGATCATGAGAAACTGATGAAGGAGTAAAGGCCAAGGCCTCTCACCCAGAAAGTGAAAGTCCGCTGCGTGACAAAAGCTAATGATGGGTCTTGGAAGGTAATAGGAGAAAACCACTTTTAGATATGGGTTCACTCCAAAACCAATGTGCATGTTAAATGTGTTCCTGATCAGCGAGGTTAAGATTCATTTATACTATGTACTTTGAGTGTATCTAAAATCTAGAAAAAAACCCTTTGAGCCAGCCATCAGGATTTATATTAGATATTTTGAGCCAAATTACAGCTGTCCACAGTCAGAATAGCAGAGGTTGGAAGCCATCTCTGGAGATCATCTGGTCCAACTCCCCTGCTGCTCAAGCAAGATCACCTAGAGCAGGTTGCCCAGGACCATATTCAGTCAAGTTTTGACTGTGTCCAAGGATGGAGACTCCACAACCTCTGGGTAACCTGTTTGAGCGTTTGACCACCCTCATAGTGAAGAAGTGTTTTCTTTTGTTCAGTTTCCTGTACTTGAATTTGTGCCCATCGTCATTCATCTTGCACTGGGCACCGCTGAAAAGAGTCTGTCGCTGTCTTCTTTACACTCTCCCTTCAGCTATTTATGAACATTGATAAGACCCCCCTTGACCATTCTGCAGGTTGAACAGTCCCAGCTCTTGCAGTCTCTCATTGCATGAGAGATGCCCCAGTCTCTTAATCACCTTTGTGACCCTTTGCTGGGCTCACTCCAGTATGTCCATATCTGTCTCGTATTCGGGAGCCCAGCACTAGACCCAGCACATCAGCTGTGGCCTCACCAGGGCTGAGTAGAGGAGAAGTATTATCTCCCTCAACTTGCTGGCAGTGCTCTGCCTAATGCAGCCCAGGGTGTTGTTGGCCGCCTTTATCATGAGAGCATGTTACTGGCTCATGTCCTGCTTGTTGCCCACCAGAACCCCCGGGGCCTTTTCTGGAAAGCTGCTCACCAGCCTGTACTATGCAGTTGAGAGAAGGAAGTTCAGAGTGGGAGTCTGCCAGGAATTCTGTCACCTACTCTCAGGCCTCATTAAAAAAAAAAGCACATTCAGGCTTTTCCTAGTATGAGCTCCCCTCAGAACATCTGCTGACCTCGTGTCAGCCTGGAGCCTGCCCCGATGCCTGCCAGTCCCAAGGACTGCCACTCGTGCTTTGCACTTAACTCACCTCCTTCATAGTACTGCTGGTCTTCATTTTTTCTATCATTTAGTCCTCAATAACTAGTTAATAACTAGAAAAAAAATAGGCTTTCTGTGGGAAGCAGCACCTGCAGGCACTGAAACCACTTTGCAGCCTTCAGGGTGCATTCATTTTCGTATACAGGGATTTATATTGATACCTCCAAGAGGTGATAGTTATCATCCCTCTCTTATGAGAAAGTATGATAATCACTCTCTCATCTTGTAACTAGTAGAGTCCTGAATATGCCAGGTGTTATCCTTCCCTTCTTTTCTATTTTCATTTTATTTAGATAATTATTGGTTATTTTTATGTTACTCAAAATAAATCTTATCTGTAAAAAGCTTCCTGGTAGGTTTTGTTAATACAGAGCTCTGTCCCTCACAAAATCATCTTTTTCATAGCACAATTTAATCATGCTTCATCCCACCATTAATAAAGAGAAATTGATTATTACATCAGTAATGTTTTTGTTAAAACTGATTTTCTTTAAGTTAATTTTTTTTGTTCTCACAACAAACTCTTTGACAAAAGTAAACTGTTCATCTGTATTTAAATGAATGTATGTTTCATTTTTTTAAAAAAGGTACAAGGGTTAAATGACTCCAAAATTAGATTCCAGAATCTTTAAATTAGTAATTTGGGTGTTATGTGGTTATTTTCACAAGTGTGTTTTTATTTTTAATGATTTACCAAAATAATGCTTCTGTTCATAACAGATAAAAATGATAACATGATCCCAAATCTAAAGCAAGCCTTATGGTGGCGTGTAAGTAACTTCATCTAATGAATAGCAAAAATTCTCTAATACATTACTTGAGCCAGAGCTTTTATTGAAAAACAGTTATTAAATTCTAGGAGAAAATACAATTTTATAACAAGGAGCTCATATACTTAGGAATGTTTATTATCCTGTGTCTTGTTATTATGGTATTATTCTAAACACCAGTACGATATACTGGTGACATTCTATATTGGAAAATGTGGAAGTCATTAGAAACACATACTTTTGCCATTGAGCTGTCTTCCATTAACACATCTGTTTAAGGTAATAGTACATGCAACTTCCAGTGAAGTGCTGCCCTGAGTCAACTAAGAAAGTATTTTTTACATTTTTTAATGTATTTGATAAATAAGTACAATGTTCTGAATAAATGTCCAAGCCCATAGAAAAAAGTGTTTATATTATATTGCACATGCAACATACAATTAGCATGAGTTTTTATGATGGTAATTTTAGCTCCATGCTCTTTATGACATGTCAGCTTATGGTGAGACTTTTTTAAAAATTTCAGTACAGCTGTTAAGGGGTGCAGCTTTTTTCAGATGGTTCCATCAGCTCATGGCTTAAATTAGAGTTTAAGGTGAATGGAAACATTTAGCTTATTGATTCTGTTCCAATTTAGGAGATTACCCCATAGCTCTAATTCATGCAAAGAGCCTCACTGGGGAGATTTTCAAAGTCACAAATAGAAGTCAGACCCCTAACTCCACCAAGTACTGAAAACAGCTTTCTGTCTGGATATAAGAAAACCCAGTTCCCACTGTTATTTTAATAAGTATCTATCTTCTGCAACAAGGCTTTGAAAATGTTCATCAAAGCAGTGGAGGCCAGATGCTCATAGTTCACTGTAGTTCCACTACAGTCAGTGAGTTATTTTCAGTCAGTGAGTTATTTTCATCATTAGGGACACAAACCATATCATTACTAAAATGATTATAAGTTACTTAGTCTGCTAATCATAAAATTCAGCTTTAAAGAATTAAGTTTTCTCAGCTATAATGGAAAAAAGAAAAAGCATTTTTGAAAAAAATCCAATCATTACCACTGACGCAATGACCTGTTAAAGTCATTCTTGAACCTGGATTTCTTTTTATAAGACTAAGTCATTGACCTTCTTTCTTGCTCTGATCAATATGGAAGCACTGTAGGGGAAATGCGCTCACCCGACTGGATACAGATAGTAATGTAATACTGTTACTGTGTTGCAATTTGTATTGGAATAAGGTTGGCAGATGCTGAAAAAAAATTATCCATATCTTTATACTTGGTTCTGTACATATTGTCCTAGTTTTTTTCCCTCCCTGTGTGCCAGATGAGTTACTCATGTTTCTAGTGCCCTCCTCTGCCCCCCACAAAAATGATCTGATTTGGTATTCCAGTGTCATGCCCCATTCAGAATACATTGTAGAAAGCAATTTCTTTTTCTTAAATGAACAACATGAATACTAGGCATATTTTCACTTTCAGGGATAAATTTCATTTTTTTAAAACTTGATATGTTGGCTCTAGTTTCTGGGTCTTTCAGCAGAAGCGCAGAAGAGGGTCAGTGAGTAAGGTGTATTGTACTGTAATTTCATGTGACCTGCTCAGAATGAACAGTTGAAATAACACCACCCCCACTCTGATTCCTCATCATGTGCTGTTCACTAATGTTGGCACAGTTCTCAGCCTAACTACCTTTCATCTTCACCTTTTCCATATGATAGATCAGCACTGAGTAGGTATTGGTTCTAATAGAAGCAGAAGATGCAGAAGAAGGAGGTGAGAACTCGTAAGTGGAAGATATTATGGGGAAAAAAAAGGAGAGTAGGAAAGTGAGATAAAAGGTGAAGAAGTCAGAGCTAAGTGGAAATGAGATTTCAGAAGAGAGAAATTAGCAAAAAGGGAAGAAAGTCTAAAAGCATACAGAAGAAATGAGACAAGGTTTGTCTCTCATCTTGCAATCTTAAGATGTCCAGATCTTCTCTGAATAGTTTCTTGAAACCTACTAAAGCTGTATTTGAAGTGTGGGAGAAAAAATAAATATAGAAATGCAAATTAGGACTGTCAAATTAGCCAACTTTTTTTCCCCCCAAAACAGGACAAGAACAGTTTAGTAGTTTATTTTTGGAGTCAAGTAATGTTAATAATAACATTAAACAATATCATTTTAGTTTCTTATGTTTATTTTTATCTGAATATATCCTTATAATTCACCACCACTCATTATAAACCCCTACCTTTGGCTGAGTTATTAGGATAAAGATTACTAGTTTGTTAGAACAGATAATGATGAATGACTTGTATACATTAAATGTGTTTGGGACATGTTTAATACGTAAATTTAATGTTAAAGCATGAATATTGTATTCTAAAACCTGTCATCATGGTTGAGGAAGCGTTCTTGCAGTAGTCTCATACAACTTCTCATTTATGCCAGCATAAAACATTGGTTATGCTGGGATATCCATTCACATAGAACTGCATAGATGTTTTCTAGTTGTACAAAAAAAGCTAAATGATCATCACAAGAAGACACACCAAGATTGCTAGTTAGGGGTTGAAATAATAGGAGACTGAGTGCCTTTGAAAGACTGACTTGCCATAGTATAATAAAAACTGGTGTAAAGGAGCTCTTGCATACACTTTTTTTTTTCTTTTTTTCTTTTTTTTTTGGGGGGGGGGTAATATGAGGATTTAGTACTAGAGCTGATAAGAGAAACTGAAATGTGATGCTTTTGCAAAAGTAGTGCTTTCTTTACTAATAGTGTGTTTAGGATTCAAAGTCTGCAGGTCTTTTTGCTGTCAAAGAAGTATTTTTTTATTGTGTATTGCCTAGCAACTTTTTGTAGCTGTAGAAAAGGAACATGCGTGAAGGAACCTTATTTGGTAGCCTGCAGGTAGGCTGTAGCATCATGGCACACTCAGTATATTCTAGATATCTAGTGTAATCTACCTAGCTCAGCTAGGATGGGATTGCCAGGCTGTTCTGGTCCTTAGCTCTTCAGCTATTTCTTTTGTTTTGCTTTTTTTCATAATGATTGTAAATGCATGAACTTTCCAGACTTCATGGTGTGAAGGTGCAGGTATTTACCTTCACAGCTAGCTCAGTTCAAATAGCAGCCAGTAAGAAACATTTTCCCATACAGGCTTTAGGCAGTTATGATGTCTCAAATGTCTAGCTCAGTTAGGAAGGCTCTCTGATTTTTTTTTTTTCTTCATGCCATTTTGGAATTATCATGTAGAAACTTATTTCACATTCTTAACAGCAACAAACAAAGCTCATCTACTGCCTGTTTACAAATCAGTGTTTCTTTTATTTACATCCTGATGGATTTAAAGGGTGTCTATTGCAAGTAGAGGAAGTATGTTTTGTATAATAAGAAAAAAATTCACTCATAACTCTTCCTTTTTTTCATGCTAATTGGGCCAACAATGTGGAATTTCTCTCAAATGTCTCAGTAGCAACTAACCTAGCTTTACAGACATTGTCTAATGCCACTCCTGTATAGCCAGATGGGAAAAATAAGAGTCAAGTAGTATTCTTTGATCTTTATATGTGTTTTGAAGTCTCTCTTATAGTCGATGGCCTCAGACCCTTGCACTTTAAAATTGTCTGTGTTATCTTGAGGGCATAAGGATAGATGGCAAACTGATAAGGCATATGGGTAAGGGAAATTAGTTTTTTTCCTCATAAAACAGACCATATCTTTTAAGATTTTTATTGAGAAGAACTTTATTCAGTGCTAATTTGATAAAGTAAGTGAGTATATATGCAGAGCTGGTTGACCTAAACCAAGAGTAGTTTAATCAAATGTTACTTTAATCAAGATGAAATAGTATATTCCAAAACTATTTTTTTTAACATTGAAACTCTCACTTTGTTTATGTGTTTGTGAGCTTAGCAAGAGCATGTATACATACTTATATACATATATATGCAGTTAAATTTTTATACTCCTGTCTATTTATGCAGAACATACTTGTTTTCCTCTATCACTAAGATCTTAAAGGTGACAGCAAACTATATAATGTTACAGTTCAGAGTTCAAATGCTCAAAAATGATGAAATTAACAAAATAATAAAGTATATGCCCTCACAAAAAAGTTGAGTTTTAAGACATAGTTGTGCTAGATCATAAACTTTTTAGTGGAGAGGTAATGTTATTTTATATGTTTATACAGTGTTGAGTGCACTGCTGGAGTTCAGTAAGTAAACAGTAACTGTAAAGGTTATGTTAGCTGGATAGTAAATTTTGCATTTTTTTTACTTTTATGCATTTGAATCTTAATGTACCCATAGTTTGTTGCCTTGAGCTTTAAAAAAGAGTAAGTAAATAGTAAGTTTGATGATAAGAGATTGTAAGGAGTATTTTGCACGTCCTTGAGCTATGGAAAGACTCAAGATCATTTGGTGATTCTGTTTAATTGTTCTTTATTACAAGCAAACAAACAAACAAACAAAAAACCCTACCAAGCTGATCTGAGAGCTTTACCATTTCCCCAAATTTGCAGGAGTAAAACAGCTGAACCTGGTCCTTGTGCACTGCTGGATTACATGGAGGTGCCATTCACTACACAGAACTGGACTTTTTTCATGGTAAACTCAAATATGAGTTGATCTCCCCAGAGCTATTAGATTTATGGGGGCTGCAAAATAAAACTCAGGACATTTTTAGCTTTACTGAGTTCTGTAATTGCTGTCCTGTCAGGCCTTAAGGCTCTGTATGACTGCCTCATGGAGGCTGTCTAGTAGACATCAATTTTTGTCTTTCTTTTAAAATGTGAGAATATTGCAGAAGTACATCAGAGACAACCATACAACAATTGTCCTATGTGATAGTAGTTTAAGTACTACTTATACTGTAGAAATATATTCTACCTTGTTTTGCAGACCTGATAAAGATGCTTTAAAATAAAGGATTCTGGGACCTTAAAGTGGACCTCTCATTACCCTCCATGATAAGACAAGCAATAGATAGGATTTGGGAATAGGTTAAGAGTTGGCACAGTCCTAATGACTGTGAGGATGACTCAGGAGCTGGTGCTTTGCTGTTCCTTGTCATTCTATCTCCTCTCACTAATAAATCTGCATGTGGGCTTTCTTAGACCATCAGTTTCTAACACAATTAGTAGCGGATTCTTTAGAAGAGGCAACAGAGAGATCTCTGTGTGAGGAAGTGACTTGGGTTTGTGAAGAGTGAAGTAGGATTTCTCTGCTCTCATGAGGGTTTTACTACTACTTTACTATTGTATAGACTTCCAGGATGAGAGGCTATAGCTTCCATCATGTCTCAGTGAATGAGATATCCTTGCACTGAAGAGAGCATAGCTCTTTTAAGCCCTTTCTAGAATGCTTTGCCAAGATGCTACAGAGAGCTCTGCTATCCAGAGAAGGTAAGGGTGAAGTCTCTAATGAGGAGAGAGAGAAGTTTAGAAAAAAATTTTGCCCTTTTTGGATTAAAAAAAAAAACTCTTTGAAAGCTATCTGATGCAAGGAGAGAACCATTCAGTAAATTAATTGCTAGTGACTTTTTTCTGTGACCTGGTGGAACAAAAACCAGAAGTCTGTGGCATAATGAAAACTGAGGAGAAAAGACATTAAGTAGGTCTGAAGATTTTAGAGAATCACCGATACTGACGTTAGAATGATCTAGTCTGACCCACTGCATAACACAGACCATCATACATTGATTTGGTAATTTTACCTTTTAGTGCTTAACTTCTGACTGAGCTGCAACATAAAAGTTAGAAAGACATCCAGTCTTGGTGTAACATCTTCAGGTGGTCCACTACATCTCTGAAAATGTTGTCCCTGTGGCTAATTCCAGACTTAGTTACCTTCCTTTTGAGTAAACTTCTAAATTGCTAAGGAACTCGCATGAGCAGAAATTATACTGTAGAAATGGAAGATAGCTACGTGAGCCATGAAACACTATCACATAGGAACAAGTCACCTTTTATTGAGCTTCTCACCGTTGATTGCCTCATCAGTTTTATGTGATATTATTCCAAGGTGAAGATAGTGGATTGGCATTGCACCTATGTCAGTAATTTCCCATTGTCCTGGTAACCAGCAACATTGCGCATGAGGTACTCAGAAAAAGTGATAAAAAGTCCTTTTTGGTGACATGATTTATGCAATCTGATTGCATTTTTGGTTTGAATGAAGAGGTGAATGGTTATTCGTGAGATGCTGGGTTTTGGGCATCCCTGCGCATCCATCAGGCTGCGAAGTAGCTTTTCTGCAAGAATCAATGCGTTTTCCTTTGACAGAATAAATGGATGCCACCTGTGCAAATATCTCTGTACTGTTTCTGTAACCTTAAAGGTATACTTCCATTATCCTTGTAAGGTGAAAAGCAGCCTGGCCCACAGTTCTGAAATTTCTGTTCAGTCTATGTAAGTCTGCATACTGGACTAAACAGTTGTGTGGTTTGAGAACTCAGCAGGAATCTATTAAAATACTGTGTTGATGCACTATTTTACTTTTGCACAGCACTAAGCTCAATGAGATTTGGATCGTAGACCAAGGATAAAAATCATATCTAAGGTTTGGTTTTTGTCTATGAGGCAGCTCAAGTTTTTGGCTTGGGGTTTGGTCTGAGTCATTCTGGAATTCCACACATTGGTTATTTTACTTGAAAATCTTTATCTTTTGTCCCTGAAACAGTGCACTGCAAACTGTAAAACTGCAAAGCCTCTTGGTTTTGATGCTCAGAAATGCAGCTGTCATTTAAAAAGACAATATTTCTCTATTCATACTAAACTCAACCATTCCATATTACTGCTACTGTACTCCTAAAGGACCAGCTTGTATTAATTGCGGATTTTTTCTGTACAATATTCTGATGCAGTAGGCAATTTGTATGCTTAGGTATCTTACATAACTAGCAGGATGATGAGTCATCTGTGAGTGCGTGACTATCGACTCAATATGCTTCCCTGGCATGAGATAAGATGACAAAAAAGTGGAATTAGAATGAGCCAGAAAAAGGCAATCTGACATTCCAAAGAACTTCTTTTAACTCTGTATGTTACCGTAAGAGTTATTTTTATTATGGGATAGAGGCCCAACAACAGGCTCTCACACTGGTTCCCCCTTTTCTTTCACCTATAAATGTGACCTCTGTAGCATAAAAGGATCACAAAGAAAACAAATCCCTTCATGGGGAAATTCCACTGAGACAAGGAGTCTGTCAGTGACCTGGGTCTGTGCAGGGTCCCGATGCAGAACACCCCTGTGTTCTGGTCCTCCATCGGGAGGCTGCTGGGGTTACAGCAAAACTAAAGGCAACTTGTAATGTGTGACAAGCTTAAGATTTGACAGATCACTAGGTTCTTTGTGTTCTGTGCTGAAAATACCTTTGCTTTTTGTGCTGGACATAGCTCGCCCAAACTGAAATAACTGTGATTCTCCTTTCCTGATATCACCAACGGTCGGAATGAAACTACAGAATATTCCTTTCCCAATTCCCTGTGTCATGTTCATTTTCTCCTTTTGAAGGACTTATGGATAACTTCTTTAGTAATCATGGAGAACATTCTGATACAGTATCTCTGCTGTCATCTGAGGTCTGCCAGTCCCAGGTTAAAAAAAAATTCCTCCTTGCCTCATTTTGAAAGGTATCACTAACACCGAGAGGTCTAGATGAATGGTTTCAGGTGTTTACAAGTGGTCTCTGTGCAATATTTCAATAGCGCTAATCATTCTGAGTTCAAATTTCTTAAAGGGCAGGGTCTATAAATACTATGAGTGAATAGATAGGTATATTTTTAAGATTCAGATAGGGTACTTCGACATTCCTTCTCTGTAATTTGAAATTATATCTAGATATAGATATATATCCAGTGCTTTATTCAAAAATCTCTTTAATTCCAAGGGTCAGTTACAATAATGGCATCAACCCAACATATAGCATGCCATGTGTGACGCAGATCTGCTTGTAGAATGCTAATTCATTAATTTTCTGTTAGGAAAATGAGTATTACACACTGTATAAATAAGCTACAGTCATAAGCATTCCTGAGGCTGATGTGTGCGATGCTAAAAAACCCACTTATTTTGCAGTAATTTATTTTAGTGAATATAAATGTATATTTGATCCAGACAGGGTACTGGGCACTGAGGTAAGGCATTTAGACTAAAACCCTCAGTCACAGTAATGAGTGAAAAACACTCTGAGTTTAATGTGATTTATAGTGATTTTAAACTCACAGGATCAAGCCTTACAAGGCCTCCACAAGTCGGGAATGGTAACAGGGTTAGTAGATAGTTATTGCTACAGCTCTGCTTTGAGACTATGTAAATCATCGTGGAGAACTCTATGGGCCAGCTCCCTGGCATTCTTAGATACTATGTTAAATAGCTTAAACAATAATAGAGTTAATTCTAAAAACACTGCAGTTTGCATAGAATGCTCATTGCTCAGAGGCTGGTTTTGGCTTGCTTGAAAGGTAGAGGTCTGTTATATAACCTACATTATATACAGACAAGAGCAACATACATTCTCAAAGCTTTTCTTCCTGTGTATTTCACTGTTAGTGAACTGTTCCAGGGTCTGCTGATAGAGAGGTAGCATTGTCTATATTATTTTCCCCAGGAATAGAAGACATTTATGCTAAATATGAGAGAGTTATTGAGCAGCTTAAAAATGTTTCTTTTTTAAGCCTTTCTTTTTCCTCCTAGATACTTCCTTTTTC
Organism: Rhea pennata; assembly: GCF_028389875.1. Taxonomy (NCBI): domain Eukaryota; kingdom Metazoa; phylum Chordata; class Aves; order Rheiformes; family Rheidae; genus Rhea; species Rhea pennata. The sequence continues at coordinate 107,309,255 of NC_084663.1, forward strand.
CTCCACTCCTCTTCCCTTCGCCACCTTTTGTCTGTGAGTAGGGGAGGAAGCTCTACAAACTGCTCTTGTTGATAAATGTAATGAGTGCTGAGTGTCAACATCAAGTGTTTTGTGTCATCAGCTCTTTGAAACTGCAGTGAAATATGCAAGTCAAGGAGAAAAATCCCCTCTGGTTTCAGCCTGGCAGTATCCTGTGTTACGGTGCTGTGGGGAATGTTGATAAACATTTGGAAGAGCTGAGAGGTGGCAGAGGCAGGTTAGGAACTAGTGGCTTCTGATAGACCAAAGAAAGCTGTCAGTTCATCTCTTAAAACATCTGAATCCCAGATTCTCCTATTTAGAGGAAGCTTTTACATCTGTTTTCTTATTACATTCCCTGGATAGAGGAAATAAACAATACAATGGAAATATAATTTTTAATAAACTTTTCTAATACAAATAATACTTTACATCTTCCTCTGTCTCTGCTGAGTAGATGCTGTTACCTCCAGTTATTCATTCATAAAGAAAGTCTTCTAATTTATCAGTACTCTAGGTAGAGGTTGTTTTTTTTTTTTTTTTTTTTTTTTTTTTTTTTTTTTTTTTACCTGGCATGGCTGTGCTGTCATTGCTGCTGCTGCTGTGGCTGGTGGAAATAACTGCTGCTGTGGACATCTCACATAGAATAAAAGCAGGGTCAAGGTGGAGAGGTGAAAAGAATCGTGAGTAACCTGGGCTCTTCCTTCTCTTCTTTGCTCTTTATTTGAAGAAATGTGTTAGGCCTCATTTAGCTGCATAATTCTTCCTCTCTAGGAGGTTATTCTTTAATAATAACCTTAAGGCCATATGAAATTAGATATTTAAATATGTATGTAGAAAGCTTGGGCCACACCTTCTGTGTGCTCCACACATCTGCAGTACAGTCCTGTATTTCACTGAAAGGTTTTTTAACAGCTGGTGCTGATTAACTCCTGTATTTCCAGAGAGTTGTAAGACTTGTTCTAGGCTATAATCAGCTGTACTATTTCTATTTATAATCTTACTGTTTTGTACATTGCTACAAATGTTGATATTGAAAAGACTAGCAAATTTTTATAACTGTACTGTTCATATAAAGGGACTGTGTAACCACTATGATTATACTAGGTAACTTTATTGATATAAATAGTATAACTGCAGTCTAAAATCTATGGATTTAGAAAAGGAGATTTAACACAGTGCTGCAGATTGTGTAGTGTTTATCAATGTTGCACTTAAAAAGAGAAAAGAATATTGCTGTTAAAAAGGAAAGTAGATGAGTCATGATAATACTTGTGAGTGAGACCTGCAGAATTTCTTAGTGCAGTGTCTGACTGAAATATCCAGATGATTTTTTTTCATTTAAAGGGCAACTCAGTTCTTGCTGAGATAATTGTTTACTCCTGTCTAGCAATATAAATAAGCATGACCATTATGGAGAATATATTCTTGTCATTATATTTTTTGAGATATCTAGGAAGAAAAAACATGGACTATTGAAAAGAGAAAGATTTCCAGTTTAATTCAGCTGAATATGGTATGATGGATTAGAAAACAGTGTGTTTTGATTGATTAGAAGATAGATTAGAAAACAGAAGTCTCTAAAATAACAAGAACTTGAAGGGGTGGCTGTTGGTATCCTTGGGAAGGATATTACCTTGACAGTCTTGTTATCTGAAAGTTGGTCTGCAGGTTGAATATTTCCTAAAGTATGAATAAACATATAAGTAAATCTGCTGCTTCATTTGGTCTCCCCAAGTTATCACCCTTAAAGAAAGAGGCTCTGGACTGAATGTAACTGAAGACAGAGTCATCTGTTCACAAGCATTTCACATCTAAATAATACACTGAGGGAACTGCATTAGCAGGCTGTTAATATGTGTGTAAGTGCTGCACATAAATAGCATCCTATGGCTTATAAATATTTAAGCATATTAACTAATTATGCCTAAAAGAGCCCTTTAATTTAATGGATGTGGAAACTGAGGCATGAACAGTGATAAGGCTTGAAATATGTTGATTTAAATTTTTCTAAGGCATGTTTCTTGCTGAATAAAAAAATCTTCTAAAATATGTATGTGTGTGTATATATGTCTGTATATCTTCTCAAGTACTACCTTTGTTGAAAAAAGCTCCTAGAGTAAAAATACTGTGTTCTCACTTCCAAGATGTTAGTTTTCAGATCTTTAAAAGCTTGTGATGCTGAGTATTTAGATTGAAATTTTAACATGAAGAACTGAAATAGATGCAGCTACAGATATTAGTTTCTCACAAAAGCATTACTGAAGAAAAGGTAATCAGTTTGGGACGGCATTTAGCTGGATGAGCAAATTACACAGAGATTCAGGAGCTAAGGAACACCATATCTTTTGGAATTTGTAATACATCTATGGTAGGTCATTTAATGTCATCAGTATTAATAATTTGATTTTCTGGATTCAGAGTCTTTCTACTGTCAGAACAGAGGGCTCTCAATCCAGCACATTATAGGAAATTACTAGTATTCAGTTAAAAGAAAAAACAAGGATGTGAATTAGTTTTTATATTCTATCTGTACTATGATTCTTAATTACTTGGAGAGATCAGCTATGGGATGAGCAAGACTTATGGGTCTGATTCAGGTCTCCTTGAAAGTAAGAGAAGATGTTTGGATCAGACCCTAATGCTCCTTTTATCTAAATATTAGCAGTTTTTTTCACAACAGTTGTTTAGCAAGAGAGGTTTTCCGGGAATATTATTTGCAATGTATACCATTTGGTTTTGCTATCCAAAATGCCAGGATTTCTCTAGTAGCAGAACATGCACATATCATGGTGGAGCTGGAGGCCACGAGAAGTAGACATCTTTCTGAGAAAGGAGACAACCAAAATGTTATGTAATTACCGATGTTGTTCTGCTTGTCGGTTGCTATTAAGACGGTATATTTGCCTGTCAGTTTATATAGTGTTTGAGAATGTACTCTTGCTTATTTTTGCACATCTAAATAAAAATTCTAATAGTCTAAAAAAAGTGTGATTATGTACTATACATGTTCATTTAATTGCTTAAATTACATAACCCAAGCCAAAAATTACTTCAAAATGTAGCTCTTAACGTAGGAATTTTCACTGAGGCACTCAGATTTAGTAGTCAAGCAATGCTTTAAAAGTCTCCTAAATTTACAACATACATAAATTTCAAAGTGGTTCTGCTCCAGGTGGTTAAAACAAATAACTTTGCATTTCTTTTGATTGTCTGTGATGCTCCTCAACCCTCCTGTTTACAGAGATCGTGATAAGTTTAGAGGCCTAAAGAATTGCCTGGAAAAATTGTAGTGATTCAAATTCTAGCTGTATGTCTCAAGGGCAAGAGAGCAAGGACCACAATAAAACTCTAATGAGTGGGCTTTGCTTCACCTGAGCTTACACCTCCTTGGAAGAAGCTTTATTCTTCTCTTTCTTCTGTAAGGGTCTTGGAGCAGGAAGTTTCCTAGTTTCTGATGGCTCCATGACTGAAATGAGTGGAATCACGTTTTGGGAGAATATGGAGAAATGATCATCTATGACAAATGAAACAACAGCAACAAAAAATAGTATGTAGGGAAGACAAGGGGATTTATTCCCATATGCATCTGTACTTGTCTTTTGCCAACATTATGAGGAGGAGGGTCTTGGAGGAAGCATTTTAAAACATATAGAAATTAACATTTTTACATCTGTATGCTACGGTGTCTTCTTCAGGCGTATATTGCTACCCCTTTTTGTTAATTTTATTTTTAAGAAAGCCAGTGATGATTGTTTTGGATGTCTGTATCTTACAATTTACATGGTTGTGGTCATAAGAAATAATATACAATTTCATCGTTATTTTGATGCTGAAGTGGCAAGTACAGACTGCCTTATTACTCCTCAGAAAAAACAGTATTGCAATACTATTAATATTTTTAATTCTTATATACTATATAAAAACATAATGCATAAATTTAAGACAGTACAAGCATTAACTTTGTATGAGGATGTTTGAGACATTTTTAACTTTGTATGTTTACTGCTGTACTATGCATAATTTTCTCTGTTAGGAGATTGTAATCAAGGAGGTTTGCTTACTTTGTGAGTAAAATATACTTTCTCACTTATTAGAAAATAAAGTTGTAATATCTTGGTCAGGTTTTGAATATCACCTGTAAACATCAGAAACATTACAGTTATGAGAGAGTGTGTTGCCGGGCCAAAAACATTCTTTTTACGTCTTCTGCTGAAAAACAAATTTTTAACTTTTAATGTTTCACAAGACTTTAGAAATACGTATTTATTGCACAATTCTTTCTGCACTTTAGACAAGGGTCAGCTTACCTAGCCAATAACAGCAGCATCTTATTTCCCACAGTTACCATTAGGAATGTCAACTGCCATAGTCTTCTTTTAACCATAGTTATTATTAGGAATGTAAAAAAGAGTCATACCAGTTCTTGCAGATTTTTTTAAATGTAGGAATATATATATATTTATATAGATAGGTAGGTTTTTATGAGCAAAGAGGAGATGAGGACTGCAGTGTAGACAGGCAAGAAACATAAAAGTCTTACAGTGATCCAAAGTCTTCAGTGAGAGAAAGGTTTAAAAGACTAGGAAGTCTACAAGGAATTTCAATACTTTGTGAAAGTTTCATAGATTTCTCACTTGAACACCTTGGGACTACGTATGTATACAAAAAATAGGGGAACATGTCAGTAAATAATGGTGATACTTTTCTACTGCCATCCCCTTGAAAAAAAAGCAAAGAAAGCCATCACCATCCTCTGGACAAGAAATCAACTGTTATCAGTTTTAAAAGACAGTGAATGTATTTCATGCTACAGATTTATTCAGAAGTAGGCAATAACTGAAACTTTCAGTCTGCTGAGAGATTTATAGGAACGGAAAGCTTTAAAATTCCTGTTATGTGGGGCAAGACGTAATAAAAGTCATTTCCTCTAGTTACTGTCAGTATTCACATAAGCTTAGACTGAGTAAGCCAGTGGCTTTAAAATGATGTTGGTAATCATAATTTAGTTTTCGATCTAACAGTATTTTGCTTTGTTCGGGGTACATATTGATATCTGAAGCCTATTTGGGATTTGAATGACTCAGCTAATGCCCCAGTCAGACAGTCTAACTTTCAGTGTAGCTACATGCAGAGCTGCTGTACCCTGTTAAAAGCTTCAGGACATTTGGTGGTTACAATGCTAAAAGCATTATCATCAAGATACTGTTATTTTTTCTGTTCAGATTCAGTTAATCCTAGTCCTAGGATAGAACAAATTGCAAGGTAGAGCAAATAAGATGAAATTACCTACATACTTTCTGTTTTTGTGTTGCTGTTCATTGACTGGTTGGTTGACTGTGAATTTATTAAAGTATTTTGTATTTTCTTGCATAGTGTACTGATAGGGAGACACTGACCTAATTCAGTTAATTGAAAATATACCATTCTTTTCAAGTTTTCTCAGACTCATGGTGATTTGAGATTGAGGCTGATGAGTGCATTGGGGATAGATACTGCAAAATATTCTGTGGTTTATATTTGACTATCAAGTAAAAACGTCCTTCCAATAGTTTTTGTAAGAAGGAAAAGAAATAAGAAGTACAGCGTATGACTTTATCTCTGTGGATCCAGCTCTCCTTGACAAAACCACTTTCAATATTTAGCTATAATGTTGTTGCCAATAGACTTGAATAGAAAAGGATTAAAACCAGTACTGAAATAAGTTAGAAAGACTAAATGGCTATGGCTAAAACTCTTTCAAAAAACCCTAAAAGAAAAAGTCATCTCTGGCTTCACTGTCAAACAGGGCCAGGTCCATAGGATGGCTCTGCAAGCCCCGCGCATAGGTGGGATGGGGAGCGTGATGAGGTGAAACAGCCGAGCCGACCCGGCCGCTCGGAGCAGCCCGTGCAGACACAGAGCATCCGTGCTGCCCAGGGGCTTCACTTTGCCTGCGCGGGAGCTGTGCTGCTGCCGGCAGCCATGTGGTGTGTGCCCGCATCCAGCGTGCGCACCCACCCCAGCACACGTCTGGCTGCTGCAGCCTGGAGAGGAGGAGGTGGCACAGCAGGGGACAGCTAAGGGCAGCTGGCTGCTGCCAGAGCCACAAACGTGGTCCAGTGGTGTCATGTACTGTGACAGGGTCCCAGCCCCATTTTCTCGGAGGGAATGTTTGGAGCAAGACAGGTTTGGGTCAGATGGTTCACATGCATCATCTTACCTGGAGCCATTAGCCCTAACACAACCCACCCCAAACGTAACGCTGACTGGGTGCCCGTCTTTTGATGTGGGAGCGACCACTGGGCTCCCATAGGCAAACAGTGACTGGGAGCAGGCCACTGATAACAAATTAATTTAGCTGCCCTGAAGAATTCTCTTGGTGTGATGTAAAAAGCTGTGGGTTCAGTACACCTGCTTTAGATCACTAAAATAAGTACTCTTTTAAATAAACCATCACAAGTTACTTGTCTTGCAGTGAGCACTAGAAAAGTGCATTCCTTTTGAACTGTTGTCCTTAAAGTATTCTTTGATGTTCAGATTTGGTCTTTTGTTTTAGTATTTAACCCTGTCATGTATGTAATAGTTTTAACGTGCAAGTTTGTCTATTAATATTACTGTTTTGCACTACGTGCTTCAGTGAAAACTTAAAAAAATCCCAAAGCAAAACCATTTAGTGCTCTTGGGTGTCACAATGTGAATAGAAAGGTTTAACGTTGCCTTTGCTATCCTTGGCAAAGTTTAGCAGGCAAAGGATATCTGGCAAGTTTCAGAGTACTTTGTTCTGCTTTCAGGTAGTTGTATTTCTTACAGGAAAGCTTGTTTCACACAATGCTGTCTTAGAGACTAGCATTTTATTGAACTATGAACAGGAAGGATAGTTCCCTTTAAATGCTGGGAACTTTTACTCCTGGAGTAGATGGGACTGGTAAGAAGCTTAGAAGAATGCTGAGAGGTTAGCAAAAGAATGAAAGAGAGAAAAATGTGAGAAAAAGAAGAGAAGATTGGAAGCAAACAAAAAAGTGAGGGTTGTATATCTGAAGACTGAAGAAAAATAAAATGGACTAGAAAGAGGAAGGAGAAAAGGAAGGAAGGAAAAGGAAAGAAGGAGAATGTAGCAGGGTGGAAAGCAAACTACTACTTTTATCATTTTACTAATTTGTATTTTTTATGCCAACTGCTTACTCTCACCGCTTACTCTGTAATATTAGTGTTCCACTTTGACCACAACTGTCTCTAAGATCTAGGAAATGACCTGTTATGTCTTGAAATAAATTTACTCAGAACTTTAATTTGTCCAAGTTGTGAGGATAAAATGAACAGTTTTAGTTCAAAATTGCCTCAGTAACATCTTGAAGTAGAAACTGAAATGAATTGATATTGATTCATAAAAGCATGAAGATTGAAGAGTAATTAAAATTTGGAACATTTGGTGCCCTGGAACTTTCGACCTTTAATAAATTTGGATGGAACTGAATTTCGATGTATAGGGTACCATATGATAGATAGTCAATGAAGCTGCTGTGAGATTATATTTCCATAAGACACTCTATTACAATAAAACCCTTAAATGATTTTAGTATTTAGTATTACATTTAGTATTTACATGAAGAAAAGAGAAAAAAACAGTTTCTGTGCACCTATTCTGTTTTTGTCTAAAATAATTATAATTTTTTAGCAATTTTATTTCTTATGTATGATTTCAGAAAAAAATATTTGTTCTTTTTGTAATTTAGTTACATGGAGAGATAAATGCCCATTTCTCTTTGAGGGTCCTGTACCGTCTGTTAAAGCGGGGATACTAATTTTCTATAAATATATCTGATGATAGTTTCTTTTTAATTACTCTGTAATAAATTCTTAGACTTATTCATTAGACTTATTTCCTAGAACCTAGGAGAGCCTTTACTTTTTAACTTGTAATTGCGTATTTTAGCTATTGTGTAAGGGTTATGCAAGAGTTAACACCATTCCCTATGTGAACTCTACTAAAATCCTCTGTGAATGCATTCCCCTCTTTTTTCCTTCTTCTTATCTTAGGTAGTTCATTTCCCTCTGCCTCTTCACTTGGCGATACAGGGAATCATTAGGCAGGGGTATCTTAAATAAGAACATGAAGACCACCCAGTACCTAGATAAGTAGTTTCTGATGCTCAAAGTCTGCTTTCCTGCCAAGAGCAGTTATTAACTCTAAACATCTGAAACCATGATTTAAAAATCACAAGATATAGAAAAGAACATTAAGGAACCTTCTTGTTCATCTTACAGTATCTGAGGTTTCCACTTGCATTAACTCATTAACTTTAGCTCAGGAAGTTTGGGTTAGATGAGTGGACAGTGAGGTGAATTGAGAACTGGCTGAATGGCAGAACTGAGGGTTGTGATCAGCGATGCAGAGTCTAGCTGGAGGCCTGTGGGCAGTGAAGTCCCCCAGGGCTCAGTAATGGGTCCCATCCTGTTCAACTTCTTCATTAATGACCTGGACAAAGGGACAGAGTGCCTCCTCAGCAAGTTTGCTGATGACACCAAGCTGGGAGGAGTGGCTGAAACACCTGAGGACTGTGCTGCCATACAGAGAGACCTGGACAGGCTGGAGAGCTGGGCAGAGAGGAACCTCAGAAGGTTCAACAAGGGCAAGTGCAGAGTCCTGCACTTAGGGAAAAAAAGGCCCTAGGCACCAGTACAAGCTGGGGGCTGACCTGCTGGAGAGCAGCTCTGCAGAGAAGGACCTGGGATTACTGGTGGATGACAGGATGACCATGAGCCAGCAATGTGCCCTTATAGCCAAGAAGGCCAATGGTCTCCTGGGGTGCATTAGGAAGTGTTGCCAGCAGGTCGAGGGAGGTGATCCTGGCACTCTATTCAGCCCTGGTGAGGCCTCATCTCGAGTACTGTGTCCCGTTCTGGGCTCCCCAGTCCAAGAGAGACATGGAGCTACTGGAGAGAGTCCAGCGCAGGGTACAAAGATGATCAAAGGGCTGGCGCATCTGCCCTATGAGGAACAGCTGTGAGAGCTGGGCCTGTTTAGCCTGGGGAAGAGAAGACTGAGGGGAGATCTTATCAGAGTGTATAAGTACGTGAAGGGAGGGTGTCAAGGGAACGGGGCCAAACTCTTTTCAGTTGTCCCATGTGTCAGGACAAGAGGCAATGGGCAGAAACTGAAGCACAGGCAGTTCCACCTGAAGGTGAGGGGGAATTTCTTCACTGTGAGGGTGACAGAGCCCTGGCACAGGTTGCCCAGAGAGATTGTGGAGTCTCCTTCTCTGGAGATATTCAAGGTCTGCCTGGATGCAACCCTGTCTACCATGCTGTCACCCGACCCTGCTGAGCAGGGAGGTTGGACTAGATGATCTCCAGAGGTCCCTTCCAACCTTACTGATTCTGTGATTCTATAAACTCCCATTTTCAGGCTGATTAGGAAGACTCAAATAGCCATCACTTATCTCCAGGGCCTGGAGCTTTATGTGGATGCTGTCTTGTGTCCCACCGCTGATGAAACTGCTAGACATGGCTGGCTACATCAGACACAGGTGCATTGCTGCCTAATGAAAACGTCTCTCTATCACAGTGCTGTACGGATTCTCTTTTTGTCATCAGGGGAGTTTGTGGATCTTTCTGCTTTTGTGGATCTTTCTGCTTTTGTGAATGTGAAACCCTGCTGTCAACTTCCCTTCTCGCAGTCAGCAAGGGGAAGGCAGACGGGAACTCTCAGTTCTTCCTCCCCTCCACGGAAGAGTGATTGGGAATACGGTGTACTGTGCTGTGCGCGCAAATATGCACGGCTATACCTGCACGTGTATTTGGGAGTATCTTTGTCCCTTATTCTCTAGTGTTCATTTCACTTCTGCCCTCTCCTGATACCTTGTTCCTTATTCCATACTTGCATGGTCCTATTGTGATTCTTAAGCTACATGTCCATTCGAGCTGCCCAAGAACGGATCTTGTGTGAGAGTTGCCACCCTGTGCAGCAGTGAGCCTTGGTAACGTGCTTCCCTGTGGAAATGAAAGACCTGTTACTGCCATAATCAATACTCTGGATTATCCTTGGAATTCCACTGAATGCATAGTGGAGAACTGGGGACTCTACTAAGATTTCCACCAACAGAGTTACTTTACGTGGCTACCTAAACTACCTGTTGCATTTTGAGCAGATGAAGGGCCTGGGTTGCAGGCTAAAGGATCAGAAAATCTGGCTTCAGATTTTTCATGGTCAAGCTGGAACACAGCAGAGGCTTTTTTCTCTTAGGAAACTTCTTCCCTCCCTCCTGATCCCCTCCCCTCCCCAAACCATTACCAGAAGCATTTAGTTGCCGATCAGCGCTCGATTGTTGCATTTTGAGCAGATGAAGGGCCTGGGTTGCAGGCTAAAGGATCAGAAAATCTGGCTTCAGATTTTTCATGGTCAAGCTGGAACACAGCAGAGGCTGGCAGGACTCATTTCAGGGCTACTTGTATTGGCTGTGAAAGATGTTTTACCCAAACAGAAGTGCCTAGTTTCCGTACCATGAGCTACACCTCTGTGGTTCAACAGTGGGCTACTTCATTTACATAGATACTGTATGTGATGATGCTTATGCATATATGTCTCAAAGCTTCAGAACAGAGCCAGACATAGGAATTCATTGGCACTTACAGCACTTTCTTACTGTAAGTCTTTTGCCTTTGCTTACAAAGAAGGCTTTTTGTTTTTTTTCTATAAAACTTATTTTTCCAGAAAGCAAGTATAAATGTAGTTGTTAATTCATCTTATTTTTATTATAACATAATAGTAAGTGTTTTTCTGATCTGCCTTTTTTTTTTTGCTTGGCTATTTGTAAATCCTTAAAAATTAATTGTTGCTGATTCATCACTGTCCTGCTTCAGGTCTGCCCTCCTGTGAAATTATTGCTTTATAATGACACAGCACTGGACCCCCAAAGTGATAAATCTGACCCTCTTGTCACAGATGAAAAAATCCTTATGGCAGTGAGTACTCACAGAAATAGTTATTTCTTTGCAAGGGAATAATGAATGAAGAAACCACAATCAAGATAAACGCATAAATTTTTAACAAAGGAGCTGTGCATCTTAAATCACGCAGGAGATATCTTTATATCGTGAAAGAATGCAGGAAGGAAAAGAAGTGAAACAAAACTGTAAACATGAAGCTTACTATATGGAAAATACTTCAAGTATGATATGTACTTTATATTTCTTGAGCTTCCTTTGGATTTTTTTATTGGGTTTTGAAACTAGAGTAGGGGTGCAAAGTACGAAATCAGAAAAGACTCCTCATAAAGTGAAGGTGGCTGGCAGTGTTGCACTTCTTTCTTTAGTTATGCCAAAACTACAAGGAAGCCAAACTCATGATGGCTGTTGGTACAAAAGCTCAAGAAGAGCTTATGAGCGTGTGTTTATTTTCTAACATTTGTTCAAGCAGACGTATTACTTGTGGTTTGTTTGCTTGTTGCAAAACTGGATTTGTTCAGAAATGTTAGGGAATGACTGTGTATAATTCTTTTTATAATTACCTGTAACTGCATAAGAACTAAGCTATCTTGCAGGTAGTAAATGGCATGTATTTCAATTGTTCTCCTTCTTTTAAGTTTGTCATCCAATTAGATAACAAAAGCAATAGTATGATGGTTCAGGGATCAATTGTATGCTACATAAAAGAACTTTATACAAATACAAAAGAACATAGATATAACAGTGCATAAACTGAATTTATTCATCCAAAGTATATTACCTGTACTTACAAGGAATATGTTTATAAACATCAAGATCACTTCTTAAACAATGAAAGATTGCATGAAATCTTTTACTTGCCATAACTAGTTTTACTTGGTAGTGTGATAAAAGATCATTATGTGTTTCTCTGTGACGCAAAAACAGTAAGGCAAAACACCATCAAACACGATTTGTGTGCTGCAGAGTGTTTAGCATAGGTATGCATTTTGGCAATATAGGATAGATATTTTTACAAAATGTGTTTTTTCATTCATGAACCACATACTTAAGTGGAGAAAACCACTGGCCACTTATAACATCCTACAGATTTGGATTGGAGTAATAAATGTGAAAATTGCATGGGTTGGAAAAATCTGCAAAAATGATAATCTGGCTATACCGCATAGTAAATGTGTGTGAAAAATCTTCATCTCTGATGAATTGAGCTGACACATACAGCCACTGCAGAAAAATGCATTTATTTATTATTCTTTTACATATGTTCAGAATCAATCAGTTCTCTACTCTGAGTTACACTGCCTTTCATCAAGCTTTTTATAGATTCTGGCTACCCAATGGACTGCATTGTCAGGCTGGGCAATTACCCCTGTGGAATGTTTCCTCTGAGATATTGCAGCGAAGGAAAATGGACTTTTCTGTGTTCCCTGCATTTTTATTTGCGTTTGCCCTTCAACAGACCTTGCTGAGAGAGGTTACCTTTTGGGGGTCTTACTCCTTTTGTTTCCTTGGTGCTTGCTCTCCCGAAACAGTTCTTGGTGCCCGCACAGCGAGCAGAGAAAGCCTCTGCACGTTCTGGGGGCTGCCCCAGATACCTTGCCCGAGCACATGATGACGAGACCCGTGGACCGTCTAAGCAGAAAGCATCAGTGAGGAAGAAATGTCTCCCAGTTACTGACACTACTTATTAGCTGTGCTGACTCAGAGTTAAGGAGGCTTAGAGAATTTACAGAAACCTGTAGTTATGGGACCCATTTTTCTCGGAGAGGTTTCTCTGACAGGAACACAATGCACCACAGAAAGAGTGAGGTATTTAATGAGAACCAGATGAGGCCTGTGCATTACTAATGAAGAAAGACTACTGTTTTTTATGAAGAGAAGGCAACATACAACATTAGGAACAAAAACAGCGTAGGTTACAGAGCATTACAAGTAGTTTTAGGCTCAGTGTTTTAGATATTGCTTAAAATAATATGTCTTTTAAACAGTCCAAAACACAGTCTTTGTGTATATCTTCATTAAAAGGCCACAGACACTAATAAACAAACCATTCAAAGTCGTTTTGTTTTTAATTCTTTCAATATCATTCGACAAATACATTCTTTTTCTTTCAAGACACTAGTTTTCCCTCTACAACAAGGCCTAAAGATACATTTTTCTCACTATCAAATTTTGATTGCTTTAACATCTGTTGATGTGATTTATTAGCGTTCAGGTAGCAATTAAAGATACATTTTTACTGTTTTTGTGTTCAGCAACATAAAAAGAATCTAACTACATATTCCCTTGAAAACAAAGTCTGACTTAACTTTTCTCACCCCCCCCCTTTTTTTTTTTTTTTTTGATTTTTCTTAAAGACCATTGGGAATATTACAGTTTTACATGTCAGCTGCTAATGGTTTTATATCCAATATTTAATTTAAAAATCACATGGTCCTGAATAGCAGTGTTTGTTTTTTTTAGCAAAGCCTGCTTAGTTTCATATAACACTACAACATAAATGTCTTCTTTTTACTGACTGTAAACATTTTAGTTTGCATTTTATATGCAGCACCTTTAAGCTTTAATTGGACATTGGATAGTCTGTGTACATAAGCACCTACCAGATAATGTGGAAATTGTGGAGTAAGAAGCAATAATGTTACTGTGCTGGTGGATGCAGACTTTAACCTGCTTTGTCAGATTGTCTCCCAGGAGTGTCTGCTGTATTTCAGAAACCCTTTTGATATGAACTGTTAGAAAAATATGAAAATGAGGAGGCAGGTGCCAAAGCAAATCTTTGACAGGCATTTTATCTTATCCAGATTAAAAGGTTCACACATTTTTTTCTTTCATTTTAAGTACTAAAATCTTAAACTATGAGTCTGGTACGGTTACATCTGATAGTATTTTTTTTCTACGATCATGTTACAAGTATTGTGCATCATTCTGCTGCTGTAGCTGCTTCAGTCTGTACCAAATCTTACTTTTGGGGATGCATGCTGTAGCTAGAGAACAACAAATACTATTGATCTGTTTTCTGACAGAATCTTTGAGGAAGAAAATACTCTCCCTTCCTTCCTGCAGCTGCAGCACCTCCTGTTCTGTGAAAACATGCATGATCAGAATCAAATGGTTTTCTTTTTCTGATGTGCTGTTGCTCCTTAATTTACTAGAGGAATCTTCAGTGGTCACTAACAGTACAACATCAAAATGCAATTTGAAGAGTTCTTTCACCCTTGGTTCAACCCTTTGGGGAGATTTTTTATGAAGTACATTTCATTTCCTGAGAGGCCCCAGCTCAAAAAATGTAATCCAGCAACCTTGCACCAATTATAATATTTAAATAAAAACATTAGTTAATCCATTTTCTTCACATCACTACGAGGTTCTATAAGCAGTACTGTGTATGCTCTCCTTTCTTTATGGATAGAGTCATAGTAGACAGACAAAGCGTGTACAACAATTTGCAAAAGTCACACATAAAATTACTAGATTTGTAGATTCCTATCTTGGAGTTCTGAGCTCATGAGAAAATGGTATTACTACAAGAAAAAAATTATGTTGGTGTGTTTGCATATAATGCAGTGTCTACATACAGGTTTTCTCTTGTACTTGTTTTGGTTCTAGACATTTTTTGTGATAATTACTGACAGTGTTGCCATATGTTATGGGTAGCTACTGAAAGCTGTTTATAGCATATAAAGGTGAATCCAGAAATATGTGGGCTTACCCAGTCTTTTGAGGACATTGCAGCAGAGGTAGAAAATGTACTTCTAGATTAGCTTGAGCATTTCTGTATAGATAAAACTCTTTGGGGGCAGATTTCAGTAAAAAATCTACATAGATTTAGTGCACATATATAGCAGCATTCTCTCTTGCAGTGCTTTTCGATACGTAGCTGTTCCCACAAAGATGATACTTCATGACAATGAAGACAAGCAACAGAACAAAGATTGGAGTTACAGTTTGTGAGTTTAAAGTGCTCTGAAAATTCAGCAGCAGCTTTTCCATCATAAGGCCAAAAAGAGGGAGGAAAAGGTGTTTTCTCTAAAGTATAGCAGAATCAAATGATCCTATATTTTGGTTAGGAGTCTAAGAGAGCAGGTGCATCATCTGACAGTGGTCCAAAGGCAAACTCTAGCTGTATTTAGCCTAGCTTTCCAGAAGCTGCTCTGTGGAGAGAGATTCTGCTTTGAAGAAACCTGTAAGAGGAGCCTAGGGAAGTAGCCTTATTAGGCTAGAGTTTGTCTTTGGACCACTCAAGGTGCAGCAGCATTTTTTTGGACAACAAATCTCAGTTGTGGACTTGGACTTCTCAGTAAAACAGAAAACGGCTTAGAAGCCAGGAATGTATCTAGGGATACATGATCTCAAAGCAGCCAGGAAGAGGAGTATCAGCCACAGAGAAAATACATAATAATGCAAGTTTCTTAACGTACTGAATGCTTATAATCAGGTCAATCTCACTGACCTGTGAAATTGGAGATTCCAGTTATGCAATAGTGTACTGAGACCATCTTAGAAAATCTGAGGCTGTGCTCTTAAAAAAAAATCCTGTGGCTGAAGCAGTTCAATATTTAATTGATAATTTGCTTACTAAGCAAAATAAGATGCTACCAGACACCTTACCATGCAATAAAGAAGTCCACAAGTCAACCTGGTTGTCACTGAGGTAAGCAATATGTAAGTCAGTCTTGAGATTACTCATTGCAATCTCCTTAATTTACACAGACAGGAAAGTATTAAAAAAAAAAAAAAAAAAAAAAAAAAAAAAAAAAAAAAAAAAAAAAAGCAGACTCCGGTAGTAAGTAGTCTGCCAGGTAAAACCTACTAAATGGTGAGGGGTAACTAACACGAAAAAACGTGCTGTGGTGTAACAGAGCTTGACTACATGTAGTGCTTGTGAAGAGCATTGTACATGTCCCTCGCATATACCAGAAGTGTTTACTTGGCATTTGGAAAACTCTCATATTTTCTAGATAAAAGAAGTAATGAGCTGTAAATTAGCTTCTCTTAACATGACGAAATGAGGATTTGAAATAAAAAGAAGAAGGAAACCTCTCACTGGTTTATTAAAGAAGTTTTACAGAGTTACATATATTTCAAAACATGCTATGTTAAATGTTAGGACTAAACCCCTGCAATTTAGCAAGAAGTAGGCAAAAATAATAAAATAACAATACATCTGCACAGTGCTTTGGGTTGTGACATCAGCCTTTGCTGCTATCTGTTTTCCTCAACAGCTTCTAAGGTCTACTTGATTATTGAATTTTTAATTATGGGAGAAAATTTGTGATAAACTGGTTGCATTTTCTATCAACCAACTTCTACAAACAGGAAGCAGACATAACAGCTCAGTTTTCACCACTATATCAGGGCAATAGAAAATTGTTTTTGTTAGGAGTCAACAAGGTCAATGTCACTGTTACCAAAGAAACCCAGATTCAGGTTCTTATGCAACATGTTTTATATCACTCATAGGATTAGTTGGCCTCAGTGGAAGCCTATAACAGGCAGAATAGAAATATCTCATTCAGCAGAGAAACATTGCAGCTGCTTTAAGCAATACATTGTTACAATACCATTTGTTCTATGTAACAAAAAACTCCTTAACTTCCACAATTTAGCAGATCTCACCTTAAATTTTCCTGATTTGACACTATAATTCTACTTTTCCCATGAAGTTGGACTGTTATAGGTACTTACCTCTGAGTTTTGATCTCACATAAAAAAGCAGACTAGAGCCCCAAAGGCTCAAGTCTGCCATATGTATACACAGAGATGGGGAACATAAGCAATACCAGCTGTGTTCAGCCTGGGAGAGTGCTGCTCATTACTTCTAGATCTCAAGGAAGATACATAGTATTCATATAGGTATGATATTTCAAATAAAAATGTCAATACCTTACAGCTGAGACACACCTATTTTGAAAGACTTAATATTTGAAATAAAAGTAGAAATGCTCAAGGAATACACCAAAGCTGCCAATTACATTGAATGTGATCTCACACTGAAATAGTCAAAATACTACCAAATAAAATCATTGGTGAGCACTCTAAGAAAATGCTAGAATTCAGATTAAAATCCAGAGTTTTGTTCCCATTTGCATTATCCAGCTGCCTTTGATAATACTTTTTCTGCTTTCTTCATATTCATAAAGGTGCGCTCAGACTTTTTGCTTGCCATTCTGTCATTAATACAGTACTTCAGTACAGCAGTTATAGACCCAGGCTCCAGTCCTGAAATGGGGGAGCAACCCTAAAGAAGAGCTGCCTGAGGAATTCTTAAGCATTCTTAGAATAAGTCCTCATTAGACTATTATTTTTAAATGTTCTCTTTTCTCAGTTGATTGTGTCAGCCTTAATCCCTGACAAAATCTTTGTGGCTTATATTCCACATCTGTATTTTCTAAAGCTTTTACAAGTCTTTTGCACTTCCCCAACCATGCTTTCACACCGTGCTACATTATCTGCAGTGGTAACTTGAGCATTTTTAATAATTCAGAATAATGTACATATATCTAACCTGACAGTTCACTGTCACTGACAGTGCAGTCCAGTTAGCTCTGCACACTTGCATAGCATGTTCTTAGGATATAACTTTTAAGTTCAGGGAAAGAAGCATACTCTGTGTATTTAATGTGCCATGTGTAATTCATACAGGAATGTGAGCAATACCTTACAGAGCCAGGTGGGGACAACTGCTTACTGAGCGATACCAGATTTTGTGTTCTAAAACATACCTATTGCAATTATACAACTATTCAAAAGAAACGTACATATGTACTAACTAACAGAAAAATAGTTCTTTCACTCAAAGCAAATAGGGCTATTTTTTCTTAATTAAAACCAGTCACTTTCATGCAGGACAGCAGTGTGGAAGAATGTCAGGATCTCAATGAAAGTTTCAGAAAATTTTTCAAAATAATTTACTAAAAAGGAACAGTTCTGCAATTTTGCCTTTCAACTACTATTTTTTTTGTCATCGATCAAAATCACACGTTTTTGACAACTAACAAATTGCTCATTTAAGAATTAGAAAGTACAAAGATGAGATTGTGAAATATTTAAACAGTATTTGTTAAGAACTTCAGGATTCTTGGAATAATGTACCGTAGAATTTATTTCAGTAAGATATTTTCATTACTGTGAGAAAGCATTTTTCCTTTGCTCTCAATCTTAGTGTTTTGTTTACTTTATTGTGATATGCATATGCAAAAGTCAAAAAAGTTCCTTATACTGAATTTTTAAGTGAGAAAAAATTTCAACATGGACCTGAGCCATCCAAACTACGTGTCAGCTACAGTTGTTATTTTTGTGAGTTGATATCAGCTCTTCATGCTTCACAGGTGACAATAAATTTTGCTTAATTTGCAAAATGTGCATGCATAGGGTATGATTTTGAATTTCAGAGAGATGATCAAAATAATGTAGATAAGCTCAGTTCATGCATTAATTCTTCCTAGAGTAGTTACTCATATGTAGTATAAAGTTACAGTATAAATCTCATTTTATACAGGATATTTATTTAGACAGTTCAATTTAAACATCTGAAACAAAAAGACTTCAAGAATCCTGATGTGGGAAGCATCTCACTGTGTTTTCATGTCATGGGAAATGCAAGCAGTACATTTAATGAGATGAATATTGGTAATTACTGATCTTAAGACAGTAGTTGTACTTTTTGAATGCTTTTTTTATGAAGCAGGATTCACATGATCGTGAAGCCCCAAAACGAGGTAGGTGATGTTAAAAGAAATGACTTAGGAATTTGCATACTTTCTGGTAGTTAGCTGCAAGAGCTCTGAGGTTTAAACAACTGGGGAGTTGGTGCAAACCTGTTTATGAAAGAAAAAAAACCCTACTGTTAACCAGACTTGATTGTTTCAGTTCACCACTGTGAACTACATTTGAGTCCATCTGTTGTGAAAAAGAAGTATAAAAATACCCTTAGACTGAAACAATAAACCTATACTTGTAATACTCAAAGCTTTCATCTGATTTCACCAACTGTTTAATACATTGTCGTAGATATTTAAACTGTTTTTATTGTCAAGAATTTGGTAGGCAATTCTGCAAAGTCAAGTGCCATTTAAAGCAAGGAAGGTAGCTTTCTCTCAGAAACATAAACCATTTCTGTGCTCGTTCTGCTACGTATGAGATGACAAACGATAGAATAAATGGAGTGTACTCTAAGCAGCAGAATAACAAGAGGCCTCTTTCTCAGCTGGCAGAAATAAATTTAGTGATGAGATTGATTCATGCCAGCTGTGGATCTGGCCCACTATTAGAGAAAAGTGGGATCAAGGACAACAGTCCATTAGTTATCTAGTCTTACTGAACTCAAGAATTGGGACTTATGTGGGAGCAGCAGGTATGTGCTGTAGTGATTTTGTGCACTATGGGGATATCTTACGTGTATTATGAAAATACTGTGTGTTTCCTTTTGGCTTTGTGGATTTCTCTCTTAAGTTTTCAAGCTTTACTTGGTCTTGTGTAGGTCTTTGGTAAGTTTTGTGGCCTTGGTAGTGATATTCAGCTAGCAGATATTTATATCTGCTCTGGAAAAGTTGCTATTGAATTTTGTGAGTAAACTGATGAGATATTTTGAGAAGGAGCAAGCCTAAATACGTGTCCCCTTACAGAGGGAGAGTGAAGAATCTAATGAGACAGGAACTAGGTTGCCTAAGGAGCTACTCCTGAGAAGTAGTGGTATGAGAGGGGACTTTAGTCTTGAGTTGACAACTCAAGCTTTGTCTTCTCGTACCTGTTCAAGTAAGATCTTTCTAGATTGCTGTTCTTCAGGTGTTTTTCTTCATAATGTTCAACTTTCAATGTTTGCCTCTTATGATTCTTGGACTTTTTTTTTTCTTATTATTGTAATTCTATATTGATTGGAGAATCCTAGCTGTGGTGAGGCTGACAGTTTAATACAGTGGGTGAAACATATCCAGCTCTAACTTTAGCAATCTAGAGTCAAAGTGTTTTTTGTTAGCAAATCCAGAATACTGAGCTGGGTCATCTTTTCCTAGTGCTATTCCCCACTGGGCTCTGGGAAAGTGATGTCTAGCAGGGTTTGAATCTTAAAGATCTTGCTGAAGTGAGGGCTTGCTTAAAAGCAGAGAAATGCTCTTGATCACAAAAGGCTGAAGTGCAGTGCTGGATTTTACACTCTGAAAAGTAAAATTTTGGACCTACAACCTGAATAAGATAAAGACAGATTAGTGAAGAGCAGTCATAGCTGTACCTTGCCATTGACTGCGAGGTGGATGAATAGTAATTGCTTTTAACTTAACAGGCACTCTCTAATGTAGTGCATTCCTGTGTTTGTTCTTTGTTTATTTGGATGTTTTTTAAACCATTCTCTATTAATGTTAAAATGTTCTTAAGCATTAGTGCATGGTACATTAGATAGCTTCAAAAATACTAGCTACGTGAATAACAGTCCTTACTGTACAGAAAAATCTTGCATTTTTTTCCCCCCTCCTTTTAAGAATAATCTTAAAGGAAACTCAAGGAAATAGTGACAAACACCTATTCCTTCAAGTTTGTTTCTTTCTGTCTGAAAGAGGGATTTTGGCAAGTAATCAGTTGATGTATTAAGATTCTATGTAAAGAAGATTGAGCATCTTTTTAGCAGCTTTTCCTCCCAAGCAGCAACTTAGGATGACTTACTGTGTTGCTTTTTAATGCCAACATCTCTGGTATCTCTATAAATAATCATTGGAGTCTTGTAAAGTGTGAGATTGCCCTTAGGAGCCAAAATGATCATGATAGTACTGAGTTTTCACTTTGTGTAGGATGTCTTCTGTGGTGTATGTGGACCTTGTCACATGAGAGTCTTGCAGGGCTCTGGCACTGTGATGTTCTGCCGCGCAGGTGTGCAGCTAAGGATTTGGGCCGTAAAGTTCCAAATTACAGTTCTGAAAACATACTTAGCTCTTATCAGCCCTCAAAGCAAATCATAGTATTATCTCTAGAGAAAGAGGTCCTTTAATTCCAATGTATTTAATGCTGTGAGTATCTTATTCCAGCTATCTGTTAGCTTTATACGTAACATATATCCTAGCTCTAATAGATTGAAATTCTTTTTAAGATATTTATGTGTATGAAAGCTATATTACAACTAAGTATTTAGTCTTCTTGCTCTGTGGGATTAGCTCACCTGTAGGAGCAGATGTTTCTTGTTTGTTTTTAAACAAATAGTCAGTATCATTAAGCTTACTTACTAGTTTGCCACAGAAACAATGAGTGGTGAGGGCTGTTTACATACTCTGTATCATCATAGCTATTTTAAGGTTACTTTTGAATGCTGCCTCACCTTCTGATTCCATTAGCAATGTAATTAACTGTCTTCAAGCCCCAGGAACTTCACTTGGTGTTTTGAGTTTGTTTGTATTTTTTTTTTTCCTTCTCCTCCATTGCTGTCTGTCAGCAGCACTCTACCATACATGTTATGTTTGAAAGGATACCTGTTGAAAACAGTCAGTGGAAAAACTCCTCTGCACCTAGTGTGCTCAAAGCTGAGGCAAATAGTTCAACTCTGGTGAACAAACTGTAGGAAACTAAGTAAAACAGTAAGGCCTAGATCTTTACTTTGGTTCTTACAGTAATTTTGTGAAATTTGAAACTAGAAAGACAATGTGTTTCTGAAGCAGATAGTTCTCAGTTTTTTTCTTTAATTAGTGAAGTTATGAAGATAAGGGTATTGTAGAGGTAGATAAGTATAGAAGGAGTTTGAGGGCCTACATGGGACTTTGCTTGATCAAAGAATTGCAACAATGAAAATTGCTAGGTGACCTATTCCTTATGGCTCTTAATGCACTTAGAGGGGAACTAATGCTCTAGCCTATCATCAGACACTGTGCTAGTGTGAAAGAAATTACGTGAAATAGTACCTGATAGCCCTGAAAATATTTTAAGGAAGGCAGTGTAGGTTGACTGTGAATGCTGTTTATAACAGTCTTTTTACTTATGACCAATGTTCATGCTTATAGTCTATCTTTAGTTGATACAAAAGCAATTAAGAGAACAGAGCCAGCAGTTATTAAGATAACATATGATCTTCTGTAACTGCAGCCTTCTTGCACAAGACTCCTGATTTCTTTCCCATACCCCCCCCCCCCCCTTCAGCAAATGAATTCTTTAGGTATTAAATACAGATCCTTCCTGATAAGCTGTGATGAAGGGCAAGATCCCTGGTCATTGGTGCACTGTCTGGTTTGTATGAGGAGGGCGAGACCTACGGTAGAAATGTAGGCACAGAGGACAAGGTGCAACCTTGTCCAGCTCTGGCAGTCCTCCTGGCTTAAGATAAACATGTACAAGGCTGGCCACAGTCTGGGGCACATGACCAAGAAGCTCTTGCCCCCTTGCCAACAGCTTTAGAGTGGCCAGAGAATGGATCTAAATGAAGCAATTATGTCCTGTGAGCACGAGTGGCACCTCCTTGTAGCCAAAGAAGTTATATTCAGTGAAAAAGGAATAAGCGATGCATGCGGTAGTGTTTGAAGGATTAAAGTTTGCTGTGATAAACTGCTTATTTTCTTATGATTGAATCTGCAAGAACAAGACTGTGCATCTTCAATGGTGGGTGTGTGTGTAGGTGTGTGTCACTTAGTTTTTTTTTCCCCTCCCCTCCCAATATTTTTCTGCTCTGATTTTAAAAAGGAAGGAAACACTGATCTTATTTGCAGCTAAGTTACAGATACTGAAGTGTAAGAAATAAGTTTAATCACAGTGGAAATAGGGAGGTGTTGAGAAAGGAAACCTAAGTTTAGGTAAGTGATGGTACTGCACTGGGAAGCACTGCTGGAGAACTGTGTGACTTGGACTCCCTCCTTAGTGTTATTACAGAAAATCAACCACTGGAACGTGACGTCAAAATATTACAAATTTTCCAACTTTTCTTTTGTCTTTTCCAGATTAGTGAGTAATTGCCCATTCTCTTAGTACAGAACCTTGCGAGTGACAGTCTTGTGGCTTGTCTGGCAGATGCTAAACTGCTTACAAATTGAGCTGCCTGGTTGCTCCACTAGGTGAGTGGGCTTTGTTAATCCAAAGTTAAGTTAAGAGAGGGAGAAATAGGAGAAGAAAAATGAAATATTTGCTGGAACATTAACCAGGGCCTTAGTGGCTCAAGTGGCTCCAGGTTTTTCTCTATTTCCGCTCACTAAGTAAGCGAGCTAAGTAAATGAGGAGCCGAAGAATCAGCTTAAAAGAATCAGCTTGCAGGTTCCAGCGTGATCTTTCTCTGATGAATGATGGGTTACAGTGCCAGGCAGTTGGCTGAGTTTGCAGAAGACTGTCAAAATGCTTCGGTTTGTATAGTGTGGCCATTGCTAATGGGTTTTTCTTGCATGCCCAAGTCCCTCTCTGCGTGGCTCTGGTAAGATCACCACTGCCGTGGTGATTTGTAATTGAAACGGTGGCCAGTGGCTCTGAATCAACAGCCTTTAGCTTGTTCTTGTAAGTCTTCCGGTTATAATACTAAAAATGGTCTGAATACTGTGAAACTCTTTATAGGAATATACCAAGTCAAGATCATCATAATTGACACTTAATCACTCCTGTAATTGTCTACAAAACAGTTCCATTCTGCAGAAGGCATTGATTAAACTTCATTGTAAAACTATTTCTGTACGTTTGCTGTCTCCTCAGCTATGTTTTTGCCGTGTGCCTCACTATCTCTTCCACAACAGAGCCTTCTGGAAAGGAGCAAGAGCTTCAGGGGAGAAGCAGGGAGCTTTTGTAATCTTAAGTTTCTCACAGATTGCTCAGGGTAGCAAAACAATGAATGTTTCATTATTGCCACAATAGATTAAAACATCTGCAATAAATAATGCTGATGGCTATTTGTGATGGCACAAAGCATTGTTATTGTTCTCTTTTATAAAATTACAGCTCATTAACTGTCATAAAGCAATGATACCATAAATAAAACAACTAGTAGTGTTTCATTTCCCAGAAATGTGAAAGCCTGCTGGTTGGGAACTTTGAAAAGTTTGTTTTCACAGCTGGAACAGTCAAGTATTTGAATATGTTATAATCTGCCACTTTTGTGGCCAGAGAAATTATGAGAATTCAAATAATGTTTTTGCCCTCTTCATAAAATTAATACAGCTATTATCTTCCTTCTCATCATGAAGTGTTTTTATTTAGGTCACAAGACACCTGTTTGGATCAGCAAGAATATTTTTTTTTTTAACTACAGCTGTAATTATAGAAGGGCTCTTATTTCAAATGAGTAATTAGGTAACTTAGCCTGACTTCTATGATGCAAACCATAGAGTTATCCCAGCATTGAACCTAATAACTTGTATTTATAGTGGCTATTCAAGTAAAGGTTTAGTCTTAACTGCAAGTTGTTTATAATAATCCAATTGGTCCTTCATCTGAGATCACTTCATCTCACCTGAGATCATACCAGTTTTATGGGTGTTCTCAGTTTTCAAGCTGTGAGAATAGACTCCAAGTGGATCGTTTACCTCGCAGATGTGCAGTCATATAACTTCTCAGGTTTGTTTCCAATTTATTTGCCATAGACAGGCTTTTACATTATTTAAAAAAAAAAGGCATTTGAAAAGTTTACTAATTTGAAACATACCTCTCTGTCTCATGTTGAGAACAATAGTTCAAGTTTCCAGCCACAGACTTTTCTCCTGTGAGTCTCACTATTTGTGACAGTTATGATCATGTGGTGGTTACAGAATAGTTAGGAATTTCTTCCCTGGCCCCTACATGAGTGAAGTTGCTGTTGGAGTTGCAGACTGAACACATGCTGCTTCCCTCTGTGGGATACTTGTGCCCACAGCTGCAGGCTGCACAGTAGGAAATCTGCCTCTGGATTTAACATTTCTCAACATAAAGGCTAAATTTGTGTTTTGGTAATGGCCTTAACCCACCACCACCATCACCAAAAAAAAAGGGGGGGGGGTGATATACTGTACTCCTTATTTCTGAGGCAATTTAAGGTTTTTAAAGTGTGGAAATCTAGATGTTACTAGATGATCAATTGACTCCATAGTGTGATATTTGAGATCAAGGTTTAGATGGCATGAGAAGACTTCTTCTTAAAGTACACAAAAGAAGATGCATTTAACACTACATACAGCTGCACGGTAGAATTCTTCGGAGGAGGAGAGGGTGGGGGCTGGAAACTTGTAAGGACTAAAGAAGGTTCCACAAAAATGTGTGCAAGATGGAAGAAATTTTTCTGAGGATTATTTAGTTAAAAAAAAATAATCTCTTGCTAAGAAAAGGCTTGTATTGCATATCACCCATGTACTGGGAAAATATTCAGGGGAAGTATCATTTCTGTGTTTAAGCACAAACATTTTCTTGGCCATCTGCTCTAGGACACTGAAACACTGGCTGGTGTGGTACCTCCGGTCTCATTTAAAACACTGGCTGGTGTGGTATCTCCGGTCTCATTTACCATCTACTAGTTACTTGCCTGATGATGATATTTACTCTTTGAAACTGTGCCAACATAGGAAGATTTTTCCTAATTTAATTTAGAATTAACAGTCTGTGTCATAGTTAAGGTGCCCATGTAGGATGAGGAAGTCATAGATACTGCTTTGTATGAAAGAGACTTGTGACGCAGTAAACCCAAGTGGCTTTAAAGATGTGAGGAAGCCTATTGGGTAGATGTGGGCTGTTTGCAGTTGCTTATTTTGCTAGCAAAAGTAATAATCCGTTGCAGAGTTTCAGTTCAGGATGCTTTGAAGGAATACCTGACTCTGTTTTCTCCTCCTCTAAGGCACTGCTCTGATTTCCCCACCACCTTCAAAGTGCAAGAAACATCCTCTTGTGCTGCCTAGAAAATAAAATGGAGTTGTAGTGTTGCTGCCATCCAGGGCAGAACAGAGCACTTAATTTTATTGAAATGAATAACTTTGGTAGTGTGAGTTGGGTTTTTTGTTTTTCATTTTTTTTTTTTTTTTTTTTTTTTTTTTGAATTTCAGGATAAAGTAGTAGTATAGTCTGTCTTTCCTAAGCAATGTTTTAAGAGGTCCTTTCTGGATGAGGTTTTCGATGCAGTTTCAGAAAGAAAAGATAATGTGCCTTCTGCTAAATGAACTGCACTAGATATCTTCTCCTTAAATGATGGAGAAGAAAGGATGGAATAAGTGAGCTGGGGTCCATATTTGCAGCAGTATGTGGGGAAAAAATATTTTTTGAAACATAAATGGTATGTGAAAAGGATTGATACACATGTGTGCTTACTATATTTAATCCATCTGTGAACGATAAGGGAGGGTATGATTTGGTTTTCTTCCTTGCCTCTTTCCTTGCTTCCAAATTTGCTCACTTGTGACAGTTCTCGGTCTATAACTTCTTTCAGATTTGGATACTAATTCTGACGGGGCTGAGCACATATGCTCGCTGTGCTTTTACTGTTGCTTTGTGCATGCTTACAATGTACAAATCAGCTGTATGTTGAAAATCCCAGCTGTTCTAGGTGAATGTGGATATGTTGATGCTCTGCCACACAATTCATGCTGCAGCAGCAGTAGCCAGAGTGCTGGAAGTACTGGAGTCCCACTGCAACTGGTCTTAGCAGGGGCCTTGCAGCTGCTTCTAGATCTCCAGCTATTTTTTTCAGAACTAGTGAAGATATTTCTGCACACAGATCAATAAGATATGGTGCACTGCAGATGGTTTTTTGCTGTATGAGACTTGGCATGGCTGTGTGGAATAGACTTCCTTGTTCTGAAGCTTTTTGAACAAAAAGAGCATTTTTGTCACTTCTGCAATGTCAAAGGCTGGTTTGAAAAGGTCTAGTTTCATAGATAAAAACTATATATGTATATCCGTACATAGTGGCTTCCTGAACTGTGGTTACTATAAACATTAAATATCTCTGATAAACAACAAAACTATAATCCATGAACCTATTCACAGGCTTTAGAGTCCAAGGGCTCCTTAAGAATCTTTCCCTTTAGTTCTAGGAAGGATTGAGTGACTCTGAAACTCTGAAAATATGAAAGGAAAGTCTTTCCAAGCAATTTATCCTTTGTAAAGGGCTCATCACCATAATGCGAAACATGTGGGTCTAAGGAGAATTGTGTGCATCTGCACTGATGTGATATGAAACAATCCCAATAGACCATAACTTAATTTACACCCTGAAACGTGTGAGACAACCTGTCCAAATCTGGAAGATACTGGAATCGAGCCCTCTATCTGTATATTGCCTCAACTACTTCTGAGTTATTTTATCTTCTACTATTGTAGTAGATGCAGAGGAAGTAATCTCTAAAGGAACACTTGTTCCAACTGAGCAGTCTGAGTGACATCTGTGAGCACAACATGCGGACGCAGCGCTTCTGTTCACTGCAGAGTGGGGATGCGCACAGTGAGCTGCAGCAGAGGTTGGCTGGGGACACTCGAACAGAAAGACCATATTTTACATCTTTAAATTGTCAGATGGTTTTCAAGGGTGCCACGTGAAGGACAAACAATTTCTTGTGCTTCATATGAAAGAAACGTGCAAAAAAAAAAAAAATTAGGAGATGCAAGTGTGTGTGTAGGGGGTGCATACATAAATATATGGGGAGGAGGGGAAGTGTATACAGAGAGAGAGAGAAAAAAAAAATATAGTTACCGTATGGCATAGCAGAGATAAGAGGCCTGAAAATGTAGGGATGAAAAGTTGTAGCCTTGGGAATGCTCATTTATACCTGCATAACAGCATCTTTGTGCATGATTAATCCTGAGATGCTCCTGAAATGGGGGATAATGGACTGAATATGGGATGTGGTTGGGGGGGGGGGAGGAGGAGGTTGTATTTAAATCCTCAGTGATGATCCCCTCTCTGGAATGAGTTGTGAATCAACCATATGTGAAGTGTATGGGATACCACTGATGGTAATACTTCTCATTACTACTGACTCAAAAATGCACAGTAATGAACAAAGTGTTCTGAAATACAAGAAATAAAGAATTTTCTGAGTGACCTACAGATGGCAGACCAATATAACAGATGAGCAATATGCTTAAAGCAATTTTTCTTTCTTTTATATATATATATATATATATATATATATATATATATAGGAAAAGTAATGTACTCGATTTGTAAAGGTGTTTTTTGGGTGGGGGGATTAACTGGGCCACTATAAAATTTAACTATTTCTGTGGTCTCTTACTCTACTTCAGAATTTAAGATCTTTTACTCTGTGCTGCAAATTATGTTCAATATTAAATCCAAAAGCTCTGGTCTGGGAACCCTTCAAGTTTTGCTGAATTTGGCTATAGGTGTTAGTAATCTAGGCTGAATTTTCGAAGGTGGGCAGTTACAGTAGCATGCATAGATTTGCTTGTATCTAGCGTATGCCTGCAAATTACTGCATTTTTAACATGAATGCTGCACGTTTTCACTGATGAACTAGTTGTTTTGCATGCTTACAGATGTGTGTGTGGTTTTTTTTTTTCCACCTATGAAAAACTCTCTAGGGGGAAAATCTACAGGTTTCTTTTTTTGCTTTTTGTTAAATGACCAATATGCTTTAAGAAGCCTTAAAACTTTATTTTAAGGAAGGAAAGAAAAAATAAAGAAAACAAAGCTTGATTATATCTGTGGATTTTCCCCACCTTGTAATTCAGTGAATATCTAACAGAAAAAGCATCTAAAATTCCACACACTCTCAAGGGTGTGTGTGTGTGTGTTTTTTTTTTTTTTTTTTTTTCCCATGATGTACCATTTAAAGATTGGAAGAGACAAACTAGAAGGACAAACTCACTTAAAGACTTTTGAAGTCTCTTTTCTCTCTGTGTGTGTGGGGAGGGGTTATAGTGCCTATTTATATCTAGTCATACTTCAAATTATTGGAGAAGATAGAAGTGATTGCAACTTACTGCATATGGCACTACTCTGAAAAATGAAAAGCAAGGGCTGAAATGTGATCCCTAAACAAGGGACTTAGCAGTTTGTGTCAGAATCTGCTTCAACAAGTTGTTTTTTCCTGGGAAATACTTGTTTTCAACCAACTGACTGGAAAATATTCCACTGAATTTTTGAAGTCTGTGTTATGTAAATCAAACTGTCATGACAGCTTATTCCTTAGGCCAGGGAAGATGACTGTTGGTTTAAGGAGCACGCAGGCTTGTGTTCTGTGCTCTCTGCTGTACTGTTACCATGAGGGCTGTGCTGTGTTCTAGTCCGAAAGTATCGTTCAGGCTGTTAGAAGCCTAGTGATCCAAAAACTCCTCAACCTTATTTTGTTGGACCGCATACATTGACCACACAAGGTGGCAGGAGAGTCATGTAGGGTCTTTCCCTGCTGCTGTGCAGAGGGACCATACAGATTCTGCCATGCATACGCTGGGGAAATAAATTGCCCAGTATATTATATTATATATGTATAGAACACATTATAGATTCTAACACGCTATTGGGTGGGGTTTTGTTTGCCTTTTTTTTTTTTTTTTTTTCTTTTTTTAAAACCAGGAATTATAAGAGTGAAATAGAGGAGAATTTTGCGTTGAAGATGGCATTTATCATAACGCTAAGCTTTACCGTGTTTCCTGCAGTTTCTCAAACACCAAGAAGCAAATGTGAATAACTAAATTCAGGTCTTTCTGCTGGCTTGTTTGAAGAGGCTTCTGAATCAATGTTAGTGATCTAGCATGATACCCATTAAATTGTAGTTTTTCAGTATGCTGTTAATTTTGTATTTAATGTGGGACTTACAGCCTCAGAACCAAAATTCAGATAAACAGTATGAGAACACTCAAGTCACACTTCAGTTACCAAATTTTAAAAGAGGTGATGGTTCTCGCCCATTTTCTTTTTTTTTGTGCTTCAGAAACTCGATTTATTTTCCCATATGCTAGCATGTAGTATCCTTGTAGCAACAACTGTATAGTCCAAGTTACTTTGAAAGGTAATATGGGACAAAATTACAGCATGCTTTCCCTATAATATGACCTAGTAGTTACAAAACAGGAGGTTAGGGGAGATTAGAGGACCAGCTGTCTGCTTTATGCCACTTCCACACATTCCAGGAGCCAAACTCTGAGGACCTGACAAAGCAAGCCGTATCACAGTCAATGCCATTTCTTTTCAAGGATTAATATCTGTGTGAGGAAGTTGAAATGAATTCTGAATTAGTGAATTGTAGGAATCCTGCTGCCTCTGACATCCCTGCCTCACGAGCAAAAATATGTGCTACTGCTTCTCTCAAGCTACTCTGGGAAACCTCCTCAGTTCACCAGGTATTCAGGGGGAAAGAGAAATTGAACTGGATTCAATTTCCTTGTCACTCTTTAGAATGTTAATTTAGTTAGAATTCAAAGAAAGCCTGAAATAGCTGAAATAGCTTTTTTGGTTCTCCTTGTCTGTGCATGTGTGGGGTTTTTCTTGTTTTTGTAGTAGTAAGCTCCAAGCCTGCAGTTTACTATGTGCATATGGACAGCTGCACCTGTATGGAGCCCCGCTGACTTCAATAAGGCACCACGTAGGCACAGCAGTCTGCCCACCCATATGTTGTAAATCTCAGGATCAGGAATTTAGCTTGTTTGTTTAGTGTTCTTGAAGGAATAAGGCATTGGAAAGTGCCTGTAGGGTGTCAGCAGGTGCTGTATGCATTTTTCCCACACAATCTTGCCAATGTACAGCATTCCTGACCTGTAACTACCCTCCTTGTACATATGGTGTTCAGCTGATGGCTGTCCAGAACTGTGCTGCTTCTGTTGAGGTAAGGGCAAAACAAATCTTCCTGTGTGAACTCTAGATCATAATCAGTATTTTAAGGCTAAAAGGCAAATGAATTCAGTAGTCTCCAAACTTTATTCTTTTTTTCTCTTTAAAATGAAATGCAGTGGTGGTTGTTGTCTTGTAAGGTGTTGCCTGGGAGTGAGGTTTTGGGTACGAGTTATTCTTTTTGGTAAGATAAAGAATAGAGATAATGATCCCTTAGCATTCAAAGGGATCAAGCAGGCACTGCTAGCACACCTTGCAAGAAAATGTAAGAGCAGCAGCACATCTACCTGTTCTCACCTGGCTGTGCAAACTCAAATGTGTGATTTC
This sequence comes from Rhea pennata, assembly GCF_028389875.1. Taxonomy (NCBI): domain Eukaryota; kingdom Metazoa; phylum Chordata; class Aves; order Rheiformes; family Rheidae; genus Rhea; species Rhea pennata. The sequence continues at coordinate 107,340,219 of NC_084663.1, forward strand.
TACTATCCAAGAACCACAAGTCAAGTTTGCTTAGGTATTGCTATCAAAGAGGAGACTTGTACCAAGACAGTGGCTGCTGCTAGCCCTGAGCCAGGCCTTCATACATGCAGAGGAAGAGTCAAACTTCCAGCAGCACCCCCTTTCTCTCATGTATCAGGTGAACCTTAAAAAGATTTGTGATACTCTTTCTTGAGTGTAGCTTCCCTCATTCTGCCTTTAGCTATCACCATTCAGTCTTGACTAATGTAATTAGCTCTATTTCATTTTAATTTATTTTGTGTGTAAAGGTATTAAAGCAATGACATGCAATGGAGCATGGTAGCAAACTCCCTGTTGGAAAGTGTTTAATGTTCTATTGCAACTGAGTTTCATTGTAGTCTCAAGTTTCTCTAAGGTTTGTCTCAGATTTGTTTCATTATTTTAATCAGAACAAAACACTGCTCCCTGTTAATCAGTGGCATCAAAGAGAGCTGTTACACATTTGCATGTTTTGAGAAGACTGTATAAATAATTATCAGTAGGTAAGTAATTAAATACATGGATCTACCTGTCTCTAAGTGGAAAATTCAGAGGAGACTGCCTAGTCTAAGAAACAACAAGTATCAAATAACAATATTGTATATTAAGTACACTTCTGCTGTGCAGAGGCATACTTTTTTATGAGAGTTAACATCTGTGAGGGAAACTTGTGGTGAGTTCTTTAGCTGAGCTGATCAAAATGCTTTTAAACACTAAAGTCTTACTAAAGCATAAACTAGACCGTTTAAATGTTCAAATCTTCTAGGTAAGACAGAGCAGATACTAATGATTCAACCATGACTTTGCCTTCCTGCTGTGTCCTTGCAGTGTGGGTTCAGCCTTTGTGTTGGCCCCAGCATCAGCCAGCCACATGGCCCCCTCTGGTCCATGTGTCAGTCCAAGTCTAAGCACTTGGGCTTCCCAGTTCCCTCAGCAGCCCACACAAAGAAGGCACAGCAGCAGGCTCTGCTGTGCGTTTTTCTTCCTTGCTTCATCCTTTGGTCCTTAGACTTTTGCCTGCTAGACCCTGGCAGTTGTTTCCAAGGAGCCACCTGTGACTCTTCCAATGGGCTAACTTGGAGCCAAGTCACTTCCTTTTTAAGGAGAGTAATAGAACTACAAGAGAGGGGGAGGAAAAAAAAAAGTAAATACTGTCCAAAATGCAACATCACAATAACAAAGTAAAATGAACAGTACGTAGTAAACTTAGATGATTCAGTTGTGTCTGTTTTTCTGCTAGAGCTGGGCATAAAAGAAGCTTTGGAGGCTAGGATTTGGGTTCACTAGCAGAGGTTTTTTGGATGTTCCTGTGGTTTTTGAATATTTGTGTGTGATCACAATCTCATTAGTTCCTCTTTATTATTACTTTTGGCACTTCAGTGCATTATTCTTACAGAGAAATTAGAAGAAACTGACATCTCTTATTGGTACTGTAGACTCCAAGAAAGAGGATGTGCATGAATATAGTTAAGCAACTCCTTTCCTGTTTCACAATTATGCTATAATATACTTATGATTTAATTTCCATTAAATGTTGTTAGCAGATTAATCTCTCTTAAAATACTGAAGAGGCAAACAAATTACTACTTTATTATCAAGTAATTCTAGCACTGCACAAGCAGCACCTATAAGCTGAGCTTGCTCTAAATTGAGGATACAACCTTGTAGGCGAGTTTATACAGAAGGGGCTAAGAATTTAAATATTTGTGTCTTCTGTAACAGCACACTGGTCCTCATCTGAGTAAACACTCTTCCTGGTATCCAACAGAAGAATCAAAGGTCAGATATCATGCAAAGGATTACTATGGCATTTGCAACAAGCACTTCTGCTTTTAAACTGACTTTTTAGGATGTATGTTTGACTTTGATTTTCTCCATAGCTGTTCTTGATAGACAGAATTATAGCCACCTTGGATAGCTGCAGAGTTTTCTCACGAGTGCTTGCATGTCTAAATCGAGTACCCTGGGTAACTTTTCTTTGTTCGTGTGCAATGGGTTTGAGTGGGGAGGTTGTTCATTTTCTTTTTCAAGTCAGTACACTGAAGACTTTCCTAGAATAGTGGAAACTAGGGAAATACTCAGGAAGATATTTTCCGAAGTACAAGAGTGATAATTTTTAATTCAGTCTGTTTACAGCAATGTCATAGATTTCCTTAAATAGATCTAGCTTCTTCTGATGCAGTACGGGTGCTCTAACAGAACCACGTACAGAATGTAGGAACATAGTAGCACCTGACACTTTTAATAGAGGGAATGGAAAAGTTGCGTAGATATGTAAGCATGTCCCAGGTATTTTAACTTCCTCAGAAGAACCTGAAATGTGTAAAGGAATAAAAATGGGACAAAAGTTTTCTGCTAACTTTGCTTTAAAGAGCTATAGCTCTGAAAATATGGAATTTTAAGGAGAACAGAAAACTTTTTTTTTTTTTTTTTTTTTTTTTTTTTTTTTTTGCAATCAGTGCTATTAGCCATCAAGTGCTACAAACATTAGAACAGCCACTGATGTGGAAGTTCAAGGGTTTTTCTGCACTACTAAAATAAGTAAATTTCCCTCTGCTAGGGTGATTCTGTGTAAAGCTGATAGTGACATCTAGAACACTTAGGACTTTTTGTCTAAGGAAAATTATTTCCTACTTTTCTTACCCTGCTATGAACTTTAGTTACTGCTTCTTGAGTTCTTCTCTTACTACTTTAATACAGATATGGTAGATAGAAATATACTGTATGTTCTGATAATATTAGTTCGGAGTCTTTTCTCTTTCCTCTGGAAAAAGCTGCAACTACATTGATTTTATTTTTTTTTCCCCCTCTTCCTTTTCCTCTGTGTATTTGCCCAGACTAGTGGTAGATCTGTGGCAAAGACAGGATTTGATTGCCTAGATGCACATCTATTGCAGCTTCAAGGAAGTTAGAGTATTTTTCCTAGCTTCCACTGCTTCTCGTGAGTGTTCCACAGGTCCTGCCTCATACATGCCAACTACACGTGAGGTATCTTGGATACCCTGCGACAAGTAAAATAGTGAGCTGGAGGCTAGGAGGGTTGCTGTAGGTCATCCACAACAGCAGTATGCACCTCTGTTTAGGCAACTGCATGCAGTAAAATTAGGCAAAACTTTGTGTTACACCTATAATATTAAACTTTTTTCCATGATGGTAGTCTTTTCCCAAGTATGGTGGCAGTTTTATGCGTACTATTTTAGTAACATCTTGTTTATATCAGGTGTTCTCTGGTGATGTTTTCTTGTTTGAAAAAAATCAATCTCTGAGATTAAAAACTCAGATCTGAAGAACTGTTGAACATACCTGAAAAGAGACCAAGTCCTCTTTTGTCATTGCATCAAATCACATCCATCAGTGGCAGGCTCTTTGACACTTAGACTATTGAAGTCTTGTTCACAGTCACTTTGCTGCACTTAAATTAGTAACATTTGTACACTGATTTCTATACCAGATTTAAAATAAGTAGTCCATGAATACATGCTACAAAAATGGTAGAAGATGGTGAAATATACTTGGTGTTGCTGACATCCATCATAGCAGTAATTCTAGCAGCTAGTGAGCTAGGCTGAGACTTGGGAACCTGCACTGGAGATCTCATCTGTCCAAGGTCCCTGGTGATATACGAGATGGTAAAAGGATTATAAGGAGTGGATCTGATGGTCTTCCATGTGGAGCAAGCAGTGGGGCTTTTGTATGCCCTGGCAGGACAATAAATCATGAATTGCGTAGTTTTGTTCTGTGGTACTGCTCTTTCGTTCAAATTCATGTGGCAGTAAGGAGATTAATTATTAGACCACAAAACACACTTCAGTGTGCTTAAATTCTTTTTTCCTAGCATAGCATGCAATATACATTACAGTAGTTTTGTGTATTGCACACTGCTATGTTTTATATGCAAACTTCAGTAGCCACTAACAGAGCTGAGGGGTTCTAATTTCCCCTCCTATAACACACATTGCTCTCTGCTTTAGTCATTAACTCTAAACTCACCTTTATTTCTAGATTGAAGTTAAATATTTAGTATTCTACCTTATTTAAAGGGCACAAAGGGTAGTATTCATCCAAGTCTTAAGAGGCCTTAGAGATGAGCTCTCTGGGAGATGATTAAGGCTTGTTTCTTTTCTCTGATTATGGAGGAAACCTAGGAATCTTTATAAGTTTTTGCAAGTAACTGGGTGCATGCCCACCAAAAGAAATCTCTTCATCTTAAAAATCTGAGGGGAATTAGGCTTTTTTAGCCTATACTTTATTACAAAACACTTGCTTAGAGTGAAATGTTCCCCTCCCCACCTTGTACCCTGCTAAAATTCTAAAGTATTTTATACTTTGGTTGTATCACACACTTATTCTTGAGTGGTCTTTGGCATAGGCCTTAATGTTTAATGATATTTACTTAACAACCACATGCCTATTGCCTGAGCTGGCTTTCTGCTTTATAGACAGCATTTGTGTCCATTATGGGATTTCTTGTTTTGTTTTTTATTCCTCCCTGGAAGGAGAAATAAAAGGACAGAGCAGAGAATTCTGTGCTTCCTACTAACTTACTACAACTGAGTGCAGAAGAGGAGAGAGAGTTTAAATCTAACATTACCCTTGTGCTTTCTATTAGAAACACATTTATGGTATTTTAAGTAACTTGGCTAGATGTGCTCATTTTAAATAAAACAGCTGATTCCTGCACATATCTATCACATGTTGAACTTGTTACTCTTTGATCTGATCCACCAGCCCTTACTAGGTCAGAATTTGAAGACAATTATAAGCAATGCCTGCATAAGAACTGCTTGTATGAAATGGAAGTATTTGTAGAAATTTAATTCACACATCATTGTGTTTCTTCCTGATGAATTTCTTCCCACGGAAATCTTATAGAGGAATAAGGCAGAAGGTTAAAGCCGATGCTGGAGTGTACTTACTGAAGCTGTGTTTTCAAGCATAGGGAGTAGGCTGATAGCTAAGAAGAGGCAGCTTGCTGTATCCTTCCATGGATATGAAGAGGTATTAGGACATTAAAATGATGCTTGCCTTAGGCAAGGATTAAGAAAATTTTTATCTGTAGGCTGATGCTAGATGATATGGCATGGGTCTCTGGTTTGAGAAAGTATGGGTGACCCTGAGGCCACCTCATGCCTTGATGTGAAGATCTATAATAGGTCTTCACAAGTACACAAAATAACTCTAGTGGTTTCATTTAACCTATGTATGTGTATAAGAGGAGTTGGCCAGTGGAAAAATCTTACTTTCCTATGAAGAAATGATCCCAGTGTAAAGAAGGGTTGCTGAGGAGGGGAGTGCTTTGGGGTCTTGTGACCAAGACCAGACACTGAAGGACACCCTTGCAGCATTTCAGGAATAAGTCCCTATTAAAGAAGAAACAAAGAAGATTTTTTTTTTTGAGGTATGTAGCCTTTCTGAGCATATGAATTGCTTATTGTATTAATTGACCATAGTTGTTCTTGCTCAGGAGAAAAGAGGTGCCAGGTTTTACTCTCCCTGTATGTATTTAAGCTGTTACATGTTGCTTCAGGAGAGATCATGTCCTTCCAGCTTCCCTCAGTAAAGGAGAAACTTTGAGTTTTAGTCTGTTGTAGAGCTGGATACTGAGCGCTCTGATCTGCAGAATTATTCCTCAGAACACTTGCATCGCTCTGTTTAAATCCTAGCGGGTGCTTGCCTGTGCAATCTCTTGAATATTGCCCCTGCCTGCTAAACCTAGGTGTATGCCATCCTTCTCTCTCAGGCCTTCTTCTTGAAGTTTTCTGGTGGAAGATGTTTTAAAGTTGGAAAAACAAGACATGTTTATAAATGTTGAGGTGCTTGAGGGTTGAGGGGTTATACAAGAAATTAGAACACAAAAATATTTATAAAATGACCTTGTATATCTACAGGAAAACTTTTTATTCCAGGTTAAATGTTGTGCTAACACCTAATCAATATGTACGCACACCTATCTGTATGTGTGGAAACTCCCCCCCCCCCCCAATTTCTAATACGATGCCAAATGATTGTACAACTTCTTGTCAAATAACTTTCGAAGGCAAAAATGCATTTCAATTGACAAATCCTTCTCCAAAAAGCCCATGTGAAGTTTTTGAATGAGTAAGAGAACCTCTAGAAAAATTAATAACTATAATCTTAAAAATAAGTGTAACATCCAGACTGAAGTAACAGAAAAATATACACTGAGAAACTCTAGAATCCTGAATCCAGAAAGAACATAGAAGATGTTATAAACCAAAAGGTGTTATAAGGTGTTAGAAAACACTTTTTTTCCTCCCTCTGTGGGCAAAACAGTGCAGAAAACAGAATAAGGAAAAATAATGTCTATCTAACTTTACCCTTGGGGTTAAAAGGCAGCCCTAAATAATTTAACCAAAGAACAGTTCACAATTATCACTGACATTGGAAATACTACCTCCACTGCACGTTTGGGGTTTGTGGTTCCCAAAGAACAGATGTTCAGTACTTGTGAGAACAATTAATCCAAATTATTTCTTTTTTTTTTTTTTTTTTAATGATTTAAGGATTGAAGACTTAGTAAAACTCAACTTTCCTTATTCCAAGATCCTGACCTTGTGTTTTGAGGCTGGTCTAATGTTAATATTGGTTTTTTCCCCTGTTGAGGTACTTCTGAAAATCCTGAGGGAATCCTTTCACTTCACTTACGTGGGAAGTGATGACTAGAATACAGTTTCCCTTCCTAACGCATTTGTCTATCAGGAGGTAACTTCTGAATAAAAAAATCACTGCAGATCACAAAGCTATCCTATGTATATGGATGTAATTCTGTATCCTATGTAACCATGTATACTGTGTAGCTCCTTTAAAGTATTTTGGATTTTTTTCCTTTTTTTGAGGGGGGTGGGAGGGGAGCAAGGGGATTGGTTGGAGGTGGTGGATTGTTTGTTTCTTCATGTGAAGTTTACTCCTATGAAGTCCTCTTAACCTTCTAAGATTTAACAGTCAAAAGTTTGTTCTGGTGAGAGTGAAAAGGATTTAGTCTAGAAGGAATGCTGCTTGTTTCATGAGGAAGAAATTTGGTGGATTCACCAGGAAGTCAGCAGATTGAGAATCCCAAATACTAACTAAAAGATTGAGACATTTGTGGATGCTTTTGTATATATGGCCTGTGAGCTAGTAGCAGGTCCTCAGCTTCTGTGGACGGAAGCCTGGGAGAGGCAAAACGCTTTGAAGCTTTGAGATTCTCAGCTCACTTCAAACTCTTCACAGGCATTCAGGAGTTAAGAGGTTTAGAAATGCAAAATTTTGTGATTAACATGTAAGGAATTGAGAATGGAGAGTTAGTCTCTGTACTGATAACTAGGAAAGTTCACTGAAAATATTTTTAATAAAAGCTGCTTTTAATAACGCATTCTAAATAAATAATGTGCTAATTAACAACAAACTATAGGAAGCTGGAAACTCAAATGAAGCAGATGGTTGTTATGAGGCATGCTAATCTTCTAAGCCAAACCTAGGATCCAGTGTAATTCTTTTTCTTCATGCAGAGAAAGAGGAGTGTTAGAGTCTCAATTTCAACAGCATGTACTGTGCAGACTTGCAGTTCAAACTTGCATATTTATTTCTGATGCACAGTGGCATCTGCCTTCTTTGTGTGTCAAGGAGGAAATAGCTCCCTCCCATGTCAGTTGTTTGACAAAGCCATGAGTGTCTCTGGGAGCCCCAGACCTGTGCTGAGGCCCTGGCCAGAGTGCATCTGCTCTGTGCTGAGGTGACACATGTCCCAACAGCACCTGACTCCACATAGCACCGCTGTGCCTGGGAAAGCTGGGAAGTTATTCATGCTTTTTCCTTGAGGAGGGCAAAGTCTAAGTCAGGTTTTCCCAGTGCTTCAGTTTGGGGGAGAATTGGCTGGAACCAAGCAGGGTCTGTACCGACAGAAGCTGAGCACCCTGTGGAGGACCAGATAAAAAGTTAAACGATAAGGCAGAAAAACCTTGTGAGAAAGGCTGTGCACCATAATGTAAAATTCAAGTGTCAAATGCTTACAGGTAACCTCCTCCTCCATGTTCACTCACCAAGCTTATTTTAGTTGGCTTTACTCAATGCTCTGCCCGCCAGCCATACTTCTGCAATACCTCCAGCCCCAGCAGCCTTCTCCAGGTACTGGGCAACCAAGCTCCACCACCTTCCTGCAGCCCAAATGGAGGGAACTTGTACAGCCTTTCCTCTTTCCTTCTTTCCTTAGAGCTTCTTTTTCTCCTTAAAGTCTGATTCTGTGTGTGTTTTTTTTTTTGGGGGGGGTTGTTTTGTTTTTTTTCCGTTTTTTCGTAAGACAAGATTGCCACCAGGCTTACGTGACAGAGATTTGATTGCTTTCCTGTAGTAACAAAAACTTTGCCTTCGTTTCTCTTTAGATGCCATATGCCATGTTGACTCCACCACCACACCCAAAGTAAAAGAAATAACTTTGTCATTGATAATGAAGCTATGAGAACTTTCTATTCTCAAATATCTTGATTACAGTAAAATTACAAGAGCGAGTTACTCATTGTTTAAAATATCAGTTCAAAGGCCACTGGAGATGCACTAGTGGTAACATTGCATTTCTGAATATGCATTTTTCCCAGTGCTTCTCCATTGCTTTAAAGAAATGACCTAGTTTGTGGCAGAAGTTGTGAACTTCATGTACAGGATTTGCATTTACAGTTGGATTCCAGCAGTTAATCTGAATATACCTAAGGGTGGTAGGATGTTCCTTCACTTTTACTTTATTTACTGAAATAATAATAATAAAAAGAAATCTTCCCTACATGTGGTCCTTTTCATTTTTAAGTATCAGCCAAAGTTATTCCTATGAACTATTTGGTGGAGGGGATCAAAACGCAAATATTTGTCAATTGTAAAATATTTTATCATCTAATTACATCTATTAAAATTTTTATATTTTTGTTACTGATATTAGCAAGACTAGTGAATAAATAATTAGTAGTGTTAAGTGATTGACAAATACACACTGACATGACAGCGTGTGGGTAGGGCTGTGCAGAAACTGCCTGTCTGCAGCTCATCCTGAAATATTTTGTTTCCTTTTTTGGTAAAATCCTCTGAGATATGCTGATGACAAAGGACTGATTCATCTAGTCAAATAGGAATAATTTTGGCATTACTTCCCCCACCTCCTGCTTTCTATTGCAAACTGTTTAAGTATATAAATAACAGGATCACACCAAAGTAAATTACCCACATCAAGGGATTAATAGAAAAGGAGGGTTGGGAGAGCCTGTGAGTGTAAAGATGAGATCTGAATATTTAACTTCACTGTGATTATTGGGAAGTCAAGAGCACCCAAAGTAAAATCTGCTTTCAGCAGCTCTGTTTGACCTTGTGATTAGTATTCCTACAGGTGGGCTGTTGTGGGTTACCTCCCCCCCTCTTTGCTTCTCTTGAGGGGGCTGAAGAGGGGGCAGATACATCTGCAGACTGCATTCACAACAGCTTTACCCACACAGGCAGCTTCTCTGTGGTAAATGGTATCTAGTGTTGAGACACTCCATGTGTGTGTTGGTTTTTTTGTCTGAGGAGAGGGATGGAGGAGGATATCTTCTAGAAATCAGCTGAGTGCCTTAAGGAAGGGGTATCTAAACTTAAGAGTACCTCTCTGAACACGCAAGGTCTCATGTGCTATTTGCACGTTGGTGGCATAGTGGTGATCTGTGAGAGGTCAGGCCTTTGCGTTGGATCAAATATGGGCCTGTCAGTGCGTGTTTTATAGTGAAAACGCTGCCCTTCGTACTCGGGGCTGGGAGGGCGTGTGCGCGGTCAGTTGCCGCTGCTCAGCTAGTGAACTATAATCCATTAAGCTGCTCTGTTGTGATGGCCTGTTTGTACCTCGGGCAGGCAACTAAAATTCTGGTCTGGGTTCGTACATGCGTCTCGGCTAGTGCAGTACCTTCTCCTCAAGCTTTGACAAGTGCTCTCTTGTCCCACTCAAGTGTGGCATGTTAAAAGTCACAAAGACTATTTGCGTGCTTGGTGATGGTATTAAACAGTTCGTTTTTAAAAAAAAAAAAAAAAAAGTTGAGGCACTGCTCAACTTGGAAAAGCGTGTTGTATCTTAAATATCAGGACATACAGACAACAAAGTCAATGTACTGCATTGCTAACCTCTTGATATTTCAATTATTTGTGAAGCAGTCCCCTGAGACTGATGGAACTGATTTTTATAAAGGAGTATGGGTTTGGAGAGGTCTCCCTCTCCCTAGGAGCATCAAAATGAAAAACTGCCTGATAGATCAAAAAAAGGAGGAAGCTCCTGTCAAATCTGAAATTATATTATTTCAGTTTTCCCTACATTTGTCATCTTGCGTGCACTCCTTGCCTAGCTCCATTTGCACATAGTGCTTTGCCACATCTGAAACTAATCCAGCCTCCCTTCATTTCAGTTACAAAAATGTCAAGAGTTTTAGCATGTATCCAATGTCACCTACCAGACTGTTTCAGTCACCGGATTTTCTTCTTCTTTTATTTCCCAAGGCAAGAACCCAGGAAGGGTATCCATACCTCATAAAAGTTCAAAACTCTGTTTCTGTTTGCCGCAGATCTATTTCTTCATTGCCAGGACTCTACTTGCATGTCCTTTCCCTGAGTAAACAGAGGGGCTCTTAGCGATTCCAGAGATAAAGCTGCATTTATAGGCTGCAAATGCATTGAGTCGGGGCGTCTCTGTATGGAGCCCCGAGAGGTGCCCGTGCCAGGAGCGGGGCTGGGCTCGGGCGCTCGGCCCTCGCCGGGCCCTTTGACAGCGCCAGTGGCAGCCCCTCGCTGTTGAGAATTAATCAGTGGGCAGAGCCGCCCACGAAGGCGCCTCTGAACCTACCCCCGTGGACCTCTGCAAAGTGGAGACAAATGAAATGCAGAAGCTATGGCGAAAGCTATTAATTCACACAGATGGAGGATGGTTACGGACACGTGGGTTGCATGTCTGCCCCAGGAGAAGGCCTGTCTCCCCCTAGGGCAGGCATCCATCTTATAGGCGCAGTGCTTTGACACAGGATTTTCTTCCCCCGTCTCCTCCCTCCTATATAGACTAAGAAAACCACAAAAATCAATTCTGAATAGATTGTTGGGGTCTCTGATTTTTGTTGTTGTTGTTTCTTCTTCCTGATTTGTAGATCTGCAAGAGAAATACCCACTTAACACCAAAATTTCAACAATGTGGAAGATTTTCACAGTCAAAGGATGACTACCATCTAACAACTATAAGAAAAATGTTCACGTTTCTCCCCTCCATAAATCGAGGAGAGTTAGGTTTCTTTCCTGTATACCAAAGGAGGTTGTTTCTTCACCCTCTGTTACATACACTACTTCTTGAATTACTTCTGTGTAAATCCAAGTATCTGTGTTTTTGTCATAGGAACATGTTGAGATTGAAGTAAACTCAATAAATAAAAAAGCAGATTGTATTAGAAAGTATTAGTATGCTATTAAAGGATTTTGCTTGCTTAAAGTAATCCTATTGAAAATCTTTAAAATGAGATTATGAGGCATGATGTGAATAGTTATGGAAATGACTTGTGTCTGTGAAAGCTGAGTTACACAAGGGGGTAAATAGTTTGAGAAAAATCAAAGTCAACACTGCTTCCTGGTGGCACAAATACAGGACTAATTTTTATGCCACTATGTTGGCAATAGTCAACAGACTGGGAAAGTGTCAATGATTTAGTGGTTTCTCATCTTGCTATCTTGATCAGCCTGTTTCAATGGATTAGGTTTGCTGCCAGCAGGTACAGCCTAGACACTTCTGAATTTCTGATGCTCTGGAGAGGCAGTGAGGCATGTGAAAGTCAAAATATTATGCAAAACCAAGAATGCTTGCTGTCAGAGCTTTCCTAGAGCTTTTCACCTGTTGTGAGCTTGATACTTACTTCCTGTGAATGCATCATAATATATTATCTCAATATAGTATGATGGATGTTTTTCCAATATAATGTGAATATATAGAATAAAGAAAAAAGTTGCTAATTTGTACATTTCCTAATTGATTTGTTCATGCTGTTCACCAAGGCAATTATATACGTTAGTCCAATAGTAAAAAGAGTAATAAAACGGAGCCATTCTCTCCATGAAAGAGAATCCCAATAACCTACATTTCTGCAAATGTTATTAGATGGAATGTAACATGCAGATGTTGTCTCATGAGTTTAACTCATAGGCCAAGCATTCTTTTAGTAACATAGTACCACAAGAAACCATAAAATAACTCATCAAGAATTAGTAAGACTCTGTTTCTTAGATTCTGAGAGGCCATTCCTCTCCCCCACTATTACTAATTCAAAGTATCAGTTCAGAATTCTTTCCTTTTTGCAGTTCACATCAGAATCTGTTCCAGCTTTAGAGAAAAGTGATATGGTGGTCCTGTAGTTTACGTGTTCTCAAGCAATGAAGAGTTGATTTGGAATCAGCTTAGCTTTGTCTTCTAATTTGACAAATACATCGCCAGATTTTTACTTTTGATTACATAATACTTTTGTTATTTGGACATGCGTGTATTAAATGCGGTGCATACTTTAGAAAGTGCTACATGGTCTTGGAGGATAATTCATGCTAATTGTTGCAAAGTAGCGGTCTGATCAATCTTGCAATTGGCAGAGTCTCATCTCCTATTTCACAGGAGCAGTTGAAGACTTAGTATTGTTTGGGCTTGGAGATATAGCATGGGGGAATAGTTCCTCTTCCCAAAACTCGTCCTGATTTTATATTTAGGATGTCCAGGGCCACAAAGCACATGCAAACATCTTTAAAATCTGGAAAAAAAAAAATACTGGCTAGTATTTAGTGTAAAAAAGAACGAACATAGAAAGCAGAAGTTCAAAAAATGTCTCTGAATTGCTTTGAGCTCTAAATTAGAGGTCAAGTATAAACACAAATCTCTTTAGGATTTGTGTTACAGCGGATTCTTATCCCAAGTTTCAGGTAGAACAGTATAAATTCTTGTCATTGAAGGCTACGTTAAAAAACAAAAAACAAAAAAAGAAGCCTACCTGTAGAACCTCTATTGGAAGCATTACAATAATCTAGAACCTGATACTATAATCTAGAACTTGATAATACAACAATGTAAAGATGATGATAAACATCTGAGTCAACCAAGTATTATGGGGGAGTTGTACCCCACTAATTCCTTTATTAATTTTTGGTAATGCAGAAAAACTGTATTTGCAGATGGAGTATGTAATTTCTAAGAGAACCTAATTACAGTAAATATAACAAATAGCAAATAAATTGGTTTAAATTTAAGTCAAACATAAGAGTAACTTTTCATCTGTACTGTGTATGCCTTTTTTTGGGGGGGGGAGGTTTTGAAGTTTATTTATTTATTTATGAAGAGTATGCCTTTATGAGCATAGTCAGAAGGCTTCCTGCTTACCATCACTGCATCATGTTGAAGACAAAAACAGAGTAGAACTTCAGGGTATTATACTGATAAATATCTTCTACATATAATGATACTGCTTCACTAACCCCCAGAGTCCCACTGTTAAATAAATAAAAACTAAGCTATTCATCTGCACTTTGAAAGAGTCAACTGAGTTCTGGTGATCTCTCAGCCTTGTGAGATGAGGACTGCAATAGCTGACGTTACCAGTGTTGTGGCCATCTCGGTGCCAGCTGTCTGTTTGTGGCTGATGCATGAAAGGAAACACTCCCATGCTTGTTTGCAGTTTTTCATGCAGGAGAAAAACTTTTTTTCTGTGATTTTAAATTACAAATGGTTAAGTATGTGTAACGGATTTTCATTATGTAATGAGCTGTGCAAATACTTCAATGAATGATCAGAAGAAAAAACTGGCGACTGAGAGAAGATAATGCACAATATTAAGCGTTAATACAAATCTGGGAAGGATTTTAAACAGCTTTAAACCAGCTTGTCCATGAAGTCACTTGTGCATAAGCTCCTTAAAGATGTCTTGCCCCAAATGCACATTCGAGCTGCCCTCTGCCTCTGCGGATGGCATCTGTTTGTCCACCTCAGGAGAGCACAACTAGGACTTTACCGGAAGCTTTGTCCAACTGATTTCCACTTCTCTTCTTGATTGCAATAAGTTTTCAGCAAGAGTAGGCAGAAATACAATTGTTAGTTGCTTAAATAGTTAATGGCATGTTAATTGGTAAGAAAAGCAGAAAACCATTGTTTTACCAAAACAAAAAAAGCCAAAAACAAAAAAATCCTTAAATACTCCTTTTGTTACTGATGAAGGTCAGACTTATTTAATGCAGTTATTTCCAATCTGATTTAAAGCTGTCATGTTGATACAAGGTATAAGATACATATATAAATAAAAGATACTACGTGGAAAATAGAGATAAATCTTTATATAAGGATTAAATATTGCAGTACTGCTTGCTCAGTTGTGTTTAATCTAGTCAGACAATCTTCTTGACACACTTCTTTTCACTAGTCTATAAGATTTGGGGAAAAAATGATACTATGTGGAAAATCAAATTGTTGATCTAATGTTAATTTCTCTGTGTATTTAATCTTCCATTAAATTTGGATTTACATTTTTATTGGTTTGGAGGTCATTATTTGTGTATGCTGTGGCATCAGTTCTCTAAATTGCAACTTTGTGCTTTCAAGCATAGCTGTTTTCATTTGAAAAGGGATATACTGATAATGTGTAGAAGAGAGCCAAATGTTACACAACGCTTTCCAAAGCTTTTTCCCAGGGTTTAACAGCCAGTCCTTCGTTTGACCTGGAGGAAATGCAAGAATGAAACAACTATATTCCTCATCTAAATATAGCAGTAATCTTATGCAGAAAAATAAATGTTCTGATTGTCCTTTTAAACTCATTGTGATTTAACTTGGACTAAAATCACTTAAACTGTTCGGGTTTACTAGGAAGGGGTTGTTGCATGTTTTAAGTGAGCATCTGGTACACATGCAACTGTGCCATATGCAGTCCCAGTGTCTTTAGAAGGTGAAAGGCCAGGTTGTAGTAATCTTGCCCTCTTTGCACCAGATGTTAAATCTCTGTAATGTCCCTGAGTGACCATTAGATCACAGGCAGCTGGGATTGGTGGTTTAATTTATAATCACACTATTAATCTAGCTGTCTGTCCAAACTCTCTTCCTTATCATTTCCAGAACTCCTTGTATTTTTAGGGAAAACTAAATTTATTTTATGAGAGGATCACTCTTTGGGGTACGTGTTTGCATAGATGATGCTTGGGATTTTTGTTTGTTTTGGGATTTTTTAGATGATATTGAAAGTGGCAATATGCAAGTCTAACAGCTTTTTAAGTTTTAAAAATATGTCTGAATATATTTCATGCAGTATATTATAGATTAAAATGTGCTTTCTACAACCAGCTTGTAGGTTAGGGGAGGAAGTATATTTGGATTTAGCTGCTAAGTTTCTTGGAGGTTTGGTTAGATTTAGCTTTTTGTTTAAAAAAAAACTTGCTCCGTATTTTTATGTGAACAGGGAAGAAAGGAGAGGAAAGACTTGGGGAGCGGAAGAGATAATGATGGTAGTAATGGAAAGAAGCTTGGAGTTCACTGTTAGGCTGCGCGTAGAATATTTCAAGCTAACAGTGGAGAGAAGTTGACAGAAATGTTCTAACTTATTTTACCATCAAGATGTTTTCTTGCTTCAATAATTCTTAGTCAGTTTTAGTAGCTTATTGACTTAAACGCTGTAGTCATGATTTATTTTTAACCGAACAAAAGGAGAGAGTTTCCATATATTTAATTCCTATACTACTTCCACTCTGCCTACCACTCTTGCTTGTTGGGGAAACCTCTTTTTATAAAGTATTTTACTCCATTGAGTGAAGCCTTGATCCAAGTGGGATATTCACAATGCTTTGAATAGTGATGGCAGTCCACAGGACTAAGTAACTCTTTGCCTCTTTCCCAGCTTCTGACCTCCAGCAGTGCCAAACCTGCAAACAGCTACTGTAGGAATAGGTCAGGACTCAATCGCTGAATTTTATGCAGCACTATAAATGGATTATGGCCTCAGCAAGTCTCCCCTGCTCATTTATCCATAAGAAGTTTGTGGTTCCAAATGCATCTTTTCTGTTGCGTTCAGCATGCTTAGGCCCAGGATGCTGCCTTTGAAGATAGTTTTGAAAGATCTTGCGGAAAAAGGTCCAGTGCTCCTACTTTCAGCAGATTTTGCTTCTTCGGTGTAAGCTGCTTTCAGATTTGGCAGGCTATTGCAGACAAGAAAGCAAAAACTAGTGTACTTATGTCAATAAAGCAGATCAGATGTATCGCAGAATCACAGAATCAGTAAGGTTGGAAGGGACCTCTGGAGATCATCTAGTCCAACCTCCCTGCTCAGCAGGGTTGGGTGACAGCATGGTAGACAGGGTTGCATCCAGGCAGACCTTGAATATCTCCAGAGAAGGAGACTCCACAACCTCTCTGGGAAACCCGTGCCAGGGCTCTGTCACTCTCACAGGGAAGAAATTCCCCCTCACCTTCAGGTGGAACTTCCTGTGCTTCAATTTCTGCCCATTGCCTCTTGTCCTGTCACTGGGACAACTGAAAAGAGTTTGGCCCTGTCCCCTTGACACCCTCCCTTCAGGTACTTATACACTCTGATAAGATCTCCCCTCAGTCTTCTCTTCCCCAGGCTAAACAGGCCCAGCTCTCACAGCCGTTCCTCATAGGGCAGATGCGCCAGCCCTTTGATCATCTTTGTAGCCCTGCGCTGGACTCTCTCAAGTAGCTCCATGTCTCTCTTGGACTGGGGAGCCCAGAACGGGACACAGTACTCAGTACTCGAGATGAGGCCTCACGAGGGCTGAATAGAGTGCCAGGATCACCTCCTTGATCTGCTGGCAACACTCTTCCTAATGCACCTCAGGATCCTGTTGGCGTTCTTGGCCACAAGGGCACATTGCTGGCTCATGGTCAACCTGTCATCCACCAGTAATCCCAGGTCCTTTCTGCAGAGCTGCTCTCCAGCAGGTCAGCCCCCAGCTTGTACTGGTGCCTAGGGTTTTTTTTCCCTAGGTGTGGGACTCTGCATTTGCCCTTGTTGAACCTTCTGAGGTTCCTCTCTGCCCAGCTCTCCAGCCTGTCCAGGTCTCTCTGTATGGCAGCACAGCCCTCAGGTGTTTCAGCCACTCCTCCCAGCTTGGTGTCATCAGCAAACTTGCTGAGGAGGCACTCTGTCCCTTTGTCCAAGTAGCTGATGAAGAAGTTGAACAGGATGGGACCCAATACTGAGCCCTGGGGAACGCCACTACCCACAGGCCTCCAACTAGACTCCATGCTACTGATGATGACCCTCTGAGCTCTGCCTTTCAGCCAGTTCTCAGTCCGCCTCACTGCATTGCTATTTCTGTCATAATAAATTTCTGCAATCCCAGTAGGCTACAGAAGATCAGGAAGGTTTGGAAATGGAGGGAAAACCTACAGGTTGCTATCAGGAGCCTTAATGATTTAAAAGCAAGGCAAGAGGGAGTATAATTTTTTTTTCTACAAGAGTAGTTTGCCCATCCAGCAGAATCAATGATCGTGACATATCTGCTGAAGATCAGCATCTGTCTTGGCTGTCTGTGCATCTGGCTGTGCAGATGTTCCAGCAAAGCCGTGTTGCTAGTGCTACTTCTCTTTGAAATAATACGTGAGTCACGGGAAAGCAAACGGGATTAACCAGATGCGTTGCTTAGCACATTGCAAGGCCTTGAAATAATTGCCAGAGTTATCAAAAAATCTAACTATCTCTCAATCTCTTGTCCCCTCTTTCCCCATCCCTGAAAAAAGTCAAAACCCCAACAGGCCCACAGTGTTGAATGAAAAACCCAGCCTAGTTAGAGATGTGCTCTTCCATAAAACACCATTGTAGCCATCATTGATCCTAGGTAGAAACTGCATCTGTGCAGTAAAAGGAAGATAATGCCACTTGAAAGCAAATAAACATTTTAGTATTTGAGATATGATTTTTTTTTTTTAATAAATGATAGTAGATGAAAAGATTTTTATTTCCTTCTTCTCTTGAAACATATTTTCTTAGGCTGTAATAATTCCTGCCTACATAGATGAGTAAAAGGCATTAGTAACCAGTTGTGTGTAATTGAAAAAAAAACATCTCTTAGTCTAAAATTAGGCAAGTCTGGGAACTCTTGAGGCGTTAGTTCAGTTTTCTGTGTGCTTTTGAACAGATGATTCTTCTGAGTTAGCACGTGTGTAGATAATTGTTAGGAATTATTAATTTGTGGAAATATACCGTTAGGAAATTGAATGTATGATTAATTTTTCATACTAATTGAAAATTTGTGATAAGCTAAATTCTATGGTAAGCTACATCTGTTGATGTCATTTCACTACCATTAGAGAACATTAAGTGCCTGAGTACTGCAGTATCAACTGATACAGTGAAATTAGGAATGAATCTAAAAACATTATACTGTTGAAACTTGAACAGAATTGAAAGAAAATGCAGAAATATCAGTTAGCCAAATACAACATGAGTTTATATTCGTGCAATAAAAAGTAGAACTCTTGCTGTGTTTTGCTAACTGATACAAATTCAATAAAATCACTCCTAGTGATCTTTTATTATGCAAAGCACATTGGTCTCATCATGCAAATATTTGTCTATGATTAATGGTAATAAGGAAAAACTTAGAAAATATCTCTTTCTTTCTGAAATTTCATGTAGTGAGGTTACCATATTTTAAAATATTTAACTTTTTAGTCTTACTGCGTTGTTTTGTGAAGTTGGTGATCTCATTCAAAATATATTTGTGTTAAATTATAGTAAATTGTGTGCATGGAATTTTATAATAAATGTTCACTTTCTGCAAACATTATGACATATACTTATTAGCGAGCGGCGATCAGGCAAAAATCTGCTTGTATGTACAATGATTCATATTTATTCACCAGGATAAAACTGCAAAGACTACTATCGCATTTTTGTGTGTTTTAATCCCTAAAAAAATATTACGGTAGTGTAATTACTTGCAAAGGAATTTGTGAAGACTTTAATGATGATCACTTCAATGCAAATGGGAATAAATTTTGCCCTAAATTAGCACTTACAACTTACCTGGGTCAATGGCCAAATTGTAATTACTATTTAATGTGTCTACGACCCCTGTAGTTTGCGTGCTCCTTTGCAGACATACCGGAAAACAAGGTCTCTGCCCAGTAAAGCTTGGCAGCTTTGTTTGTGCTTATGGTATAAAGACTCCATTGAAGATAACGGAGCTGCTTGGGTTATAAGTGGAAACTGAATTTGGCTTGCTTAAGTGGCAATTTAGTTTTGCATTCTGTTAGAAGAAGCACTATTTGTGGCAAAGGAAACTTTAAGCAAAAGTGGATTTATCCATTGTTAAGATTGTCAGGCAAGTATTAAATTTTGGAATTCATACACTCTTTAAGTGATATTAATAAAGACACGTGCTAGTATTTGTTTTTGGAGCAGAATAATCTTATTCTGATATAGTCTCCTACATTAACTGGGAGTAGGTATTGATTAGCTCTACCTTCTGTCAATATCTTGCCAAATTAATGTTCAAGAGTTTTAAAAATTGATTTGAACAGTAAGTTTTCTGGTTTTGTGCTTTTACAACTGATATTATTCCAATCCTCTTAACTTCTGTAATCCTTGGACCTTGGGAATGTCTTACTCATTCTAAATAACTGTACCTGAATAGATTGGAGTTAGTGTTTCTATAATTTAGAATGTATTTTAAAACATTTTGCTAGTACATAGGACTCCTTTTGTTTGCTAAGAACCTCAAACTCACTCTAAAAGAGCAAAGTTTAAAAAGTGATAGTAGAGAGAACCTTCTATGAGTGACCTGAGTTATCCCATTCTTTTAAACAAATATGCATTTTTTTGAGAGTGGTAGAACTTAATGGCAAATGTCTTTTCCAACTAGTATATTTGTAGGTACGCTGTGTATGATGACAGCTTTTAACTCTATTTATAAAGCTGAGTGTATTTTAATTCCATCTGCTGTAAAAAGCAGTACATGGGAAATCACTGGGTATTTAAAGAAGGGAATTTTGTAGCCAAGTGTTATAATTTACATGCAGAGGAAGTTCTACCAGGACAACTGCAGTGCTAAATAGGCTATATTTTGTAAACTAGGTTTGTTTTTTCAAGTGGTAGAAGTAATGGTGAAATTTAGCTAGGCAATTAGAGCTTATAGTAAAGAATGCTAGCTACTTCTCCAGGAGTGTCTATGAGGTCAGGAAGGAGACAAAATCACGTTACTCTTCAAATATCCCAAAAAAGTGTGATACAGAAGAAAAAAATATAATTTAGAAGAGGGAAAAGGTACTACAAATGGATGCAGTTTCTTTTCTTGGCTAACGTCAGTTGCAAAAATTCAAGATAAAACAAAGACATTACAGGTAAAAGGGCTTGACATGTCCTAGGATTATTAAAATATGTTCAAAATACTGGAGGGGAGAAATGTACCCAAATTGTAATGCTGATAACTTTTCCTGCCTTTGATGTGACAAACACACTTATTTGTGCAACTTTCTGTCAATCACTGACAACAGATGTGATCTTCCATTGTTATGCCACTTCAGTTTCAATGTATTTATGAGGCTTTTTGTTTGCTGAAGTCCTTTATTTTTCACAAAGTGCAGCTTGCTGCCACAGATTTAAACCGTATTTGATCAGTTTGATGCAGTGAGAAATGGTCAATACAACAGGCTTCTCTTTAACCTGCTCCCTATACTTTTTGTGATTATTTTAGCAGTCTACTGTATTCTGTGGACTGAACAACGATACTCCGCTATGAGACCTAGTGTCCCGGAAGGGTTAGGAGGAGCAAAGCACCCCCATGCAGTATGATGAATAAGGCTCAGCAATACCCGCAGCTGCCCAACAGATGAGCAGGTTTTAATGGCGCTAGGACTCACAATGAAATCTGGGCCCAGAACTAATCAGATCTAATTAAGACAGACACGTTATGGTCCAGTACTGCTGACAGGGTCAGGGTTCCTGTAGCTCCAAATGAGGCATGTTATAATTACTATCTAATTGAAAAGCTGAAAGAGATACAGAACCTGTGCACTGCAGGGCCTAAAAGAAAAGTTGTTCATCAGGCTCTGTTGTATACCTTATTAGATTGTTAATGCTCAATTAGACAGCTGTGTATTTTTTTAAAAAAAGTGTGATATTTAAACATCATTCAAAGAAAATTTACATGAATTTTTCACATCTGTTTGAATTTGATTCATGAATGTACACTAAGTATGCAGAAATGGGGGAAAGGGGGTTGTTTATGCTTGTTTTTCTGCTCAAAGTTTATCTTAGTATATATTAAGGGAAAGGGGTCTTAGATTATTCAGCCATTACTTAAAAATATAATAAAGATTTTTAAAGTGCAGTATGTGCATGTATCAATCTGCAGTATAATATGCGAAGTTTGGAGGCTGCACTTCCCAGCTCTAATCTGTCGCTATCAAGCTATCAAAGGGCTATGGTGAGACTGCTTCATTCTGGAGACTGTGGTCCCTTCATTTCTGTTGTAAGTATGACTGATGCACGGTCTTATAAATTACCATACCATATCACAGGTTGTGTGTCATACACAGTTCTGATTTATCCATTTTCTGATGTAGAACTTAGTTTTGAGTTCATTCATTTCTTTTTGTAAGAACACCCATGCAATGAAACATCTCTGCAATGAAAAGCTTTGTTAGAAAGCAGGGCTTCTCCTTTCACCTTGGAAAAAATCAGTCAGACATGCACTAAATGTATAGAAAATTGCTGCTTTTGTCAGGTATGGAGTTCTGCTTTGATCTAGTCCATTCGTGTATCCAGCATGCACATGTATGCATGAGTAAGAAAGACACCAAGGCTCCAAGCCTAAGTCTGCATTGCTTAGCATGTTTTACTTCAGAGGTGACGATCACTGACTGGTTTCCAACCTATGGGAAATTCCAATATTGCAAAATTTATTTTTCTTTTAGATCTTTTCAAAAATAATCGTCTTCCCTTCTCACCAAAATTAGTTTTGAGAAGCCTGCATAACCTCTATAAAGCTTTTTCTGGAAAGCAATATGGGTATAACACTTAAAGAACAAAACAGAAAATGCTCTGACTTGCTCTCCTAGTAGCAGCCAGCTGAAGACAGATTTTTGTGTTTCCTACTTTGCGCCAATTAATGGCTGGCTCATGAAAACATCTTGAGCTGGAAATGTTTTTCTCAGGTTAATGGGAAGGATTTTACAGTTTCCTTTGTGCATACCACACATCTGTCTGCTGACTTGTGCCTCCCTCAGATAATTAGCATAGTCTACTAAATGGCTCGCAAAGCAGTGAAACAAAAAAAGCATTCACTTCCGTAATAAAAGCTTAGGTTTCTTCTGCCCTCTACGTATTTCAAGCTAACTTGATAACTCTTTGATCTGCTGCCAGAAGGCTCTGCTCTCTCCTATCTTCTTAAGGTTGCAGAAGCAGGCTTTTGTACTCACTCAGGGGGGATTAGTGAACCTGAGAGACAGAAAATAATTATGTAGAGCCACTCTTGCGCTGATTTAGCAATAGCTGTGGCTGCTTGAAAAACCTGCATTGCACACAACTGCATTGATCACATCCAATTTTCTGGAGGCTTTGGTTTGAATTTCAGAATCTTGAGTAACTCAGGAGATTTTCACGTGCAGCAGGAGAATGAGAGTAGGGATGTGTATAGTTTTGGCTGTCCAGCAGTAGTACAGCCATCCCCACGCCACTGTCCAGCACAGATTGGAGTGAGCATGAGGGAGTTTTGTGAGAAACGGCAGCTTCTCAAGCTCAGTACATCACCCCTTTTGCTTTGATTTCTCCTGTTGCCTAGTCCGGGGGGGGGGGGGGGGGGGCTTTTGCCAGCAAGACAGCAACTGCGGGAGGCCAGCAAAGGTAACTCTGGCTAGTGAAGGTGGCCAGCAGCGGTCTGCCAGGAGGCACCTCTTCCCCAGCCTCCTTCCGAGCAGGAGCTGTGTCCAAGCCTGCAGGACGTGAGCCTGCTTTTGTCTGCTGAACACCCTGCTAGGTCTTAATGCCAGCCCTACGTACGTCCTTCTGTATGCTGTTTCAGTAAGTGGACTGCAAGCTAACTCTTCTTTAATAAAGCCTGACGTTTTTCAGCAGATCACTGATGTCCAGTTGTTACTCTTTCAGTAACTTTTTGCTGGTGGCTCAAGATACACCATAAATCATCGTATTTAAAATAAAGGGTGCAGTCTTACTTCTGCATCACTGCCACAATACATTCTGTTATTTTTATTCATAGAAAAGAGTTTCTTCTTTTCCCTTTCCATCCCCAAATTAGTTGACAAACATTGCCTTACAGTGATCAGATATCTTTCAGTGATTTGCCTGTTCTCTGGGGGAGTATATGGAGAAAGGGAACAGATAATGGTGGAATTCAAAGTGATGTGTGCTGACGGGTAGAAAATAATGGCTTTTAATTGTGAACACTTATTTCTAAGAAAAATAACTTTTCAGATGAAGCTATTTGTAGACTCAGAATTTTTTTTGAAAGCACACTGAAAAAATACACAGGCAGCTGTTTCCTTGTTCTATTTAAAGAATATCTCATACGGAGATTTGCATAACTGCTTAACTACTTATTTTACTTTGAATCATAATAAACATTTTCATTTCTTATAAAATCTATTTGTTCAGACAATATTCTTAATCATCTGCATTACAAAAATGAAGTTCTTTTCTTCTTTGTCCCAGCTTCCAAAATATTCTAAATCTTGTTTGCAACAATTACAAAATTACCCATTTAACATAATTTAAAAACATATTTTTTCTTAATTTCTACAGAACTTGCCATTCTAAAATTCTTAGCAGTCTGTGAACTGCAGTTGTTTTCTAACCATAAAGAGAGAAGAAGTTAGTGAAGAGTTTAGCTGAAGATAGAAATCAAAAGACAATGTTTGATTCTCCACGTGAAGAGATTTGCCAGTCCTTCTACTGGCACGTAAGCGTAATTTTTCTTGGAATTCATTTTCATTAATTTTGAGCTACCGGCACTGCAAACCAAACGCATTTGCTGTCCTGCAGGTTCTCCTGTTCTTGTTGGTATCCTGTGTGAATCAAGCTTCACTGTTTGCCCGGAGGAAAAAAAAATCCAAGAGTTTCTTTTGAATGCTCTTTTTTATTAGTATTTATTTTAGAAATTCACAGTAGTTAATAACTTATTCCTTTGTGAATATGCCTACGCACATTAAGCTGCTATGAACCTGACCCTTCCTATTCACACAAAATTCTAGTGTGTCCATCACCTACAGTAATTCCTAATTATTCAGAGTGTGCAGGTGTCAAGTGCTGATAAACTTCAACATTAATTTCTTTTCCACTCGAGTTATCATCAATGTTTCATGTGAGCTGATAGGATGTAACATTTGCTTTTCTGGTTTCCTTCCACTGCATTTTGTTTTGTCTCTGTGGGCTAGAGTGAAAAAAAATACTTAACATGTATGGAGGAACTCAGCTGATACAACAGACTTCTGAATGTTGTTTCTATGGTGCTGTTGGTTGCCTTTTTTTTTTTTTTTTTTTAATTTAATTTAATTTAAAATTCTTTGTGGGCTCTACCTTGATAGGTCCCAGGTGTCTTCTCTATTTTGGGAGTGCCTATGCCAAAAACAATCCCTTTGAAAGCACAATAATATGCAAAAGGCTCAGTACTAGTTATGTGGCCGTGAGAAAAGTATCTATTATAAATGGAAAGGGTCTGAGGAGTGACCGAGCAGTGTTGTGTGCAAAAATTAGGGATAAGGTTGAGGGAATACTGTATTTATTTCCCTTACAGGCCAGTAACTAGAATGCTTTTAGATTTGCAAGCAGTTAAATTCTTCAATGTCCTTAATCCGTAAGAGAAGCGTGCTGGTTTTGGTCAAAATTTAGGGCCTCAAGAAGCTAACAGAAAAGTCTCTTAGAATCTTAGCATGTTCCACTGTTTTGGAGGTTTTGTTTAGTTCTGTTGGTTTGTTTGCTTGTTTTAAGTTTTTCACTAGCAATTGGAATACTATACACCCACCCCTCTCCCTGAACCTTCTGGATTACCTTTAGGTTGTTCCAAATGGCCTGTTTATGGGGATACTGTAGAACCAAGAGAAATAGTTCTACTTCCCTGCGAGCAACTAGACTATGACTAGTTCACGAATATCACAAATTATAATAGCCAGACTGGGTTGATAGGTTAGGACAAAGCAGAAGTACTTACAAGCTAGGTATATATGCATGTTTCTGTAAATTTTTGCTCCATGAAACACTAAAGATGTGAAAAATACAGGAAAAAAGTATAGTTAATCATATTTCGTGGACCTCTATATCAGCTCTTTAGTGAAGAGTGGCATAGACTTGCAAAATAGGAAAGGCGGGCAGCAAAGGTGGAGGGAGCATCTCCCCTCCTTGAAGGAGAGGAGACATCAGACTTTGGCTGGAGTATTAGTTGCCGTGTGACTTCCCAGTAGCTCTGGAAAGGAGCATCTTGGGGAAATAACTGCTCTCCAAGCAGGAGAGAGAGAAAGGAGGGTAGTGTGTCAGGCAGGCTGGAGCACCCCACCACAAATGGCTGCTCCATCTTAGCAAACAAAAGGCATTTGTGTAAAAGCTCTTATGTTATCAGTTAAAGCAAAGAGGTATAGTACAGTGAAAACTTAATAAGTCTTTGATTAAGTTAATTAAAGAAATTACTTGAAAATCAGTCAGAAAAAATAATTTACCTTCTCAGTTTTACACATCCCAACCTTAAGTACTTAAAAAAAATAATAAGCATCATAGCATCAAGATATATTTTAAGAAAACAAAAATATCCAGCCATGTTCAGTGATTGACATTCCTTACCACAGGTTGAAAATATTCAGTTTAAATGAGAAAATATGCAATGCCTCACTACCTTAAGTAAAAACATCTCAAAGCAAGCACAATGGAAGCACAGATACCTGTAAATTTACAATTAAAAAGTTTCACTAGTTTAATCACTGATGCTTGTATAAATGTTTTAAATTGTTTTATCAATATTCTGACTTTAGCATTTGACCTCACTAATTAGTTGTAAATGTTTGCTCTTATATTGACTTACTTTTCAGTAGTATTGTGCAAGCTAGACCCTACAGAGTACAAATGGAGAAAAAAAAGAGCGCAGCCCGTTATAGTGTCACTGTGTAGTATTAATCAGACAAGGATGTTAAAATTCCTGTTGCATGCGGACTATTTAAGGAGGCTATTTCTTTAAAACAGAATGAATGTTTTTAGCTTCTGTAATTGCATAGTTAGTTCAGTGTCTTAGTCATTGCAAAGGTGCGTTCCACTCTTGCAACACGGAAATGTGTAAGCAGTGTCTAAGCGTGAATGTCTTAGGCTGGCTTTTTCTGCTACCCCAAGGCTTGTTTTCTTGACTTCATTTCATTTTGCTAATCCCTTCTTCTATTTAGGTAGTCTAGTATTCAGGTAAAGCTAGAAAAACTACATACTGATGGTCTGCTGGACTTTGTCCTCGTGCATCCAGCAACAGAATTTGTCTGCATGAATATATCTTTAGTGGCTTTTGCTGAACCCAGTGGCCACTGGATCAGTGGCCTTGAGATAGATCAAAATTGACAGAGAAAACAAAGCACCAGAAATCAGAGAAACAAATCTAGTATTTACTCCTCAAATTTGGAGCTAATGTATCCTTGATGAACTGAAGCTTGAACTTCTTAGTACAGACCTCTAGCATAAGTCGTAATTGCTATATTTTCAGAGAACTGGTTGCTGAAGGGAGAATATTAAACTGTGTATTAGTAAAGTAGATTAGCCTAAACAGTAGCGTGTATAAAGTATGTGTCTTTGCTGCTGCCTGGAAAGCTTGGGCAGTAAGGGGATGCCATGTGACAGCAAAATGCAAAATGCTTTCCTACAAAATCAGTAATGATATAAAATAATAATAAGAAGCTCACAGGAATGAGTTTTATTACATGGAATCCCCCTCAGATAAAAGGAGGGCATCTTCTCTGCCTGGGAAGCATTAGGAAAGGGGTTTTTGTTTGTTTTTTTCTTTCTGTTCACTCCCCACTTTTTTTTTCCTGGAAACTCTGAAGGAGAACATGTGAATATTGACGTAATTACCTTACTAAAGCATTACTTTAGTAAAGTAATACTAAAACGCTAACAAATTGCTATTATTTATCTTAAAATTTAAAATAATACGATGGTGTGTACCAATAGTCTATCCAAGTTTTCCATCTTTGGATCTTGCAACTCCTATGTTTCTGAGAAAATTTGAGATACTAGGTCATAAAGTGACTGCAGACTCTCCCTCCTCTTAATTGAGCTTTCTTTACTGCACGTTCATTCTGTTCCTGATGAAAAGATCATCCTCCTCAGTCAGTGCAGTCACTTAAAGAAAAAATCCCAATCTCGGTTCTTATGAATAGCTGTTGTTGATATTTGTTTTCATTTGTTTATATTTTACTCTAGTCCAAATCCCACTTCCAGTGAGTCAGATTCCCCATTAGTACAATCTTTAGGGTTTAGAGGTAAATTAAAGTTTTTGATATCCTTTAGCACATTGAGGAGGGACCCAATTAAACTGGTAGTCATTAATGGAAATGTCTGTATAAAATGCTGTATCTTGCTCCCCTACCCTTGCTACAGTCCTTTGATACTTGTACTTTTTCCTATTTCTCTTGCAAAAGCATCCCTTTTTCCTTTCCTTTTAGAACTATTTGCACAAATACACTACAGATTAGTCAACTGTATTCAAATCAATGAATGGTAATTCAAGAACATATCAGACTTTAAAATCAGGTTGGCTTGTGACTGAAATGAAATTATCTGAAGAGCTGCAGAATATGGGGGTATTTGGTCAGTCATCTTGTATGCATATTTTGTTTTGTGGCTCTTTGAAGCAGAATTTTATCAGCAGTATTTTATCAGCACGTTGTATGAAGATACCTTGTTTTGCCTGCAGTAGTCATTTGCATATTAACATTTACACATTACAGTGATGATGATGTCTGTCACTTTGCAATTTTAGAGGTAAAAATTAAGACCTCTTTGAGTCCTGTCTTTCAGTAAATACTTTCTATTTTTTCTTAGATGTATTAAAGCAAGGTTTTCCTGTCATCTTTGACATCTATGTCAAAAAACATCTATGCCTTTTTAAACATGAAGCTGATAAATGGAATCTTGACAGCAAACACCTGAGTTGAGCACAGCATGTAAAATTCATAAGGAATTGGCTGAGAAAAGCACATTAGTGCTTTTGTCCTCTGAAATGAGGTATTCTCAAGCCTCTAGTGAATCGTCCTCTGTGGTTGCAAGCGTGGACCATGCCTACTTCCTCTCCTGACCTCCTGTTGCTGTGCCTTTCCAAGCTAGCCAAGCAAATAACTTAATGAAATGAAGAGATATTCTTTTAAAAAACGTAGCTTTTTGTTAAGTATATCTGCCTGTGCTCTGCTACCTGACATAGTTCAAGCAGCAGAATCGCCAGTCTGCTTTAGGCTAAAGGCTCCCTGTGCTCGGAGAGGACAACTGCAGAGATTCTGCCAACAGGCAAGAATTTTTCCCAGAGCTTTAAGATGGTAATAAATCTGGCATGATAAGAAATCGTCAAATGCAAGCCTTAATGATTAGTACCTACACATACCTGGGAAGTATTCCAGTTTTGCAACTAGATGATACAATCATATTCTAGTCACAGTGACAACAAATTATTCTTTAGCTTATACCAATTTTTGTGACTTCACTAAATATTGGGAAAAGTGTTGCTCTTCATCTGCAGAAAAAGTATGAAATTCTTGAGGAGACCTTCGCAGCATTTTAGTCTCATGGATCCCAACCCTTAACAGTGGAAGGTGTAATATAGTGTGCAGTCTCCCATGAGAGTCTAGTATGCTGAAGAAGCAGGTTTCAGTTGTTTGACATGTCAAACTGAGTAATCAGGACTAGATAAACTCTAAAGGTTTCTTAATTTTACAAAATGTAAACTCCTTGACAATTGGATCCTTTGGACAGATTTACTGTGTTGCTTTCTTTCCTGTAGTAATGTCATTCTCTACATAAACTTCACTTTCACTTGCCTCCATCATGCCACACTGTACCATAATACTTCAATATTTCTTCAACCAAAATCATTCTTCAAGTAATGGTAAAAGATGGAAAGAGAAGTTCTCTTTAAATAGTTGGATACTCAATGCTCCATTTTTTTACAATACCATTACACTGTATACGTTTCAGTATAACAAGGTGGTAAATACATCAGCATACTCTGAAATAGACTTTATTTTTTTCTTTTCCACTGCTGAGTGAACTGGTACTTTATTTACAAGTGGTGTTCATTTTTCATGTCATAGTTCCCATGAGAATTAACATAAATCAGAGGAGCTCAAATGTTCTAATTTCAGTGTGAGACCAGCAGCTGTTTCCCAGAAGCTCAGCCGCTAGACATGCAGGGCTCGGTAAGTCACAAGTCAGACAGGCAAAGTCAGCTATATCCAGTTTCAGGCCATGATATATTCATATGACATGTGCCTGTTAGAGATTATGATAACAAAAGGATCGTGTAGGGCTTCCGAGAAATTAGGAGTTTAAGTAAACAGTTATGTAATTGTCCCCCTCACACTCTGTAAATCATAGTGGCACAGAAATACAATCCGTTAGTGACAAGTTCTTTGGAGGTGTGTAGTCATGAACTGGGGTAAACATGAGTCATTGAGCAACAAGAGCTAGCAACACTTTCTAAAAAAAACACTTTAGAAGTGTTAGACGTGTATAGAGGCAGATACGTGAATACAGCATCTGCTCTTCAATCTATCTTTTATAAAACTCTAAATTATTCGAGGAGCTGGGAAGGAGTTGAACAACTCTTTACTCTTCTGTGATTGGACTACTCTGATGGTATACCCCACGGAAAGGGGGAAAAGCCCTCTTGCTACACACGTATCTCAAGAAGGATCTATGGTTTCTTCTTTGTCTCTTTTGAATGGCAGATATTTCTGGACTGCCTTTTCTCCACATTAGTTCTGTTTTGCTGCCAGCCTGTGAGAAGGAACCTTTTCCACTTATTTTATTCATCAAGGTATTGAGCTGATGATTTAATTATTTACTCTGTGAAAACAGAAAATTAGGAACAATCTTGTACAACACAGAACACTTGCATATGACGTACAGTCTGTTGTATCTTGAACTGAACTTCTAAATTTAAGATCTAGTGCCCAGACCCAGGGATGACATTTTCATTCTTTTGAAGTCCGTAAGATTTTTGTCTCTAATATCAGTAAATCTAGTATTTCACTCCACCATTGTGTTATCTATATCAAAATGGAAAATGGATAGATGAAAGAGAGTGGTAAGCATCTCTGCCTTCCACTTCCATCATTGCTTCAATACAACTGAGATCAGGTGCTAGATTTACATGTGGTTGAAAGTGTGTTCATGTTAGTATTTGTCAAAAATCTACAGCATTCAACTATTGTAATATAAGTATTCCTTTTTGGTCTAGAATTTTAATCTATTTAAATATTAAATAAAATTATTTAAATTATTTAAATATTAAATTTAAATATCCTAAATTAGCAATATTTAGAAGAATTCAACATTAGTTTAAATGTAGTGGGTTGTTTTATTGTTTTTACAAGAAATACTTTATGCAAAACAAGAAATCCCTCTTGAAATCATTTTGGTTTATTCATATACAATTTCACAAAGTTTTGGTATAATGTGCCTGTTTGTTTTGTTTCTCTTCCTTTTACAACAGTGAGATTTCTGTTCTCAGATGCAGGATGTTTTATGGTACTGTCTCAGTGGAAGGAAGTGCCATGAAACGGCACCGCTCTGTTGAGCAATATAGGCCTGACTTACAGATATATTTATAAAAAAGAAGACATGTATCTTGAAAATTGTGTGTCAATTAATTATGTAGTACATATAAATGATGAATTTAGCTATCTAATGGCCTGGTCCTTGAAGGCATTCGAGTTATTAGCATTTTTTTTTTCTTTAAGCACACACATTACTTATAAGGAGAAAATCATTTCCAGACTTATTACTTCAGTACTAATTGGAATTTACTGGAGATTTACTACATTAGGCCTGCAGGTTCCATTTGGCTATTTCGTTAATATGACTGATCTTTCTTTTACAGAAAGAAAGCATTATCTTACCTTATTTTGTTGAATATTTTTCAACAGTCTGCCCACAGTGGATCTATGCTACTGAAATGTGTGTTTGTGTAATCATCTTTCTTTTTCTGTCTTATTTTATTTCCAATTCCAAAAGCAAAATGAAACAGAATGAGATTGATTAATGTAGGAATAAGGAGGTTAGGCAGACTGCGCTTCTGTTGACTTTTGACTTTGGCCTAATAGAGATATATTGGGATATTTTAAAATGGCAGGTTGAGTCTAAAGATTAATTTCCTTATACTAATGCTTAAATCTCTTCTTTCGCCTGGTCACAGAGCACCAGTAGAAAATAGTTAGTAAACAGAGGTGAATTATAGATTCATTGAAAATGGAAATTTAAGTATTTGCTTTTGTATGGGGAAAAAAATTATGCTTTAGATCATATCCTGGGACCCATTGAGATTGTTATGATATTGTAAACAAAATTAGACTAAGTGTCATATTTATAAAGGCAAAGGATGTTCACAGTTCCTAATTAGACTACGTTACCAATCATTTCAATGAAAATAAACAGAACCATAGACAAATATATGTTAAAGCAGAAAGGTTATTTACATATCTTTCTCTTTAGTATACTTGCATGGTTACTGATGATATTTAACCTGTATATAGCTCTCCTGCTTTTGTGAAAGAGCAAAGGTGACTTTATAATAGCAAAAAAAGGCATATCTCATCATTACGTAATGCTGTGAACCTCTCCAGCCTTGTCAGCTAAAACAGATTCACAATATCAAAGAACATACCTTAATTGAAACATGATTAGGTCCAGGATCGGGCCAGGTAGATCCTGAAATGTAGCCATACTATTTGGGACTACCAATTGCGAGATTCATTGTTTTATCTGTCTAAAATTCCATATTTGTGCCAAAGTGAAGGTTGATCAAGGAAGATAGAAAATACACTATTGTATTTGCTTCCCTTTTGAAGAAAAAACAGAAGTCTGGCTATGAATATCCTGTCATGAATTAAAGTAAATAAATTAAAAAAATCACCTCAAATTAGGAGAATGATCTGGGTTTTTTTGTAGAGTTGGCAGGTTTATTTTTATTTTATCCTGAATTGTTTCTGTGTATCTTGCTCTGGATGGCCGTAAAAATAGGCTTCCTGAAATAATGAATAAGGCTGTTCTCCCTGGTTTAGCCTGAGCAACAGCATAGAGAAATACTCAATATCTTACGTGAGTATCCCTTCTTGTGACCTACCAGTTATTGGTGGGGCAACAATTTGTTGAATAGTTAGGAAAGTATCTTGCATCAGGTTTATGGATAGATTCAAGCAATATGTTCTTGTTTGAAAGAGAAAGAGGTAATTTTAAAACAGGCAATAAACTGCTCACACGCACTAAAAGATATAACGTTAATAATGCTCGCAACACCAAGTGAGGCAGAAGGTTGAAGGTCAGGCTCAGGGGGCAGCTGTGAACTTCTAAAGGAGCCAGTTCAATAAAGAAAAGCACAATGCTGGGGGCAGGGGAGATTTATTGCCAGATTAGTGGATCTGCATCTGGTTTCCCTGACTTCATATGTATCCAAAATCCAAATTTTTGGATTGTTTATCAGCACATGGCTTATGCTATCAAGATACGATTCCCATCTGAGCTTGTTTCATGCTATCCCATGTAGGTCACTTATGAAGCTCTTCATAGAGCCCAGACCCACAAAGCACTGCATGTCTATGGTTTCTTCAGCCTGGATAACCTTCATTTACATACACAAATGTTGATTTCTGTGCGAAGTAGTGTATTGCAGAATAATTTATAATGTAGCTCCAGCTCAAGCTAGATGGAATAAAACAAGCTAATGCCTCTAAGAAGCTCCCTGCATGTGTTTGTCCATCTGCCCCAGAAGAGAAAAAGAAGGATCTTCCTTTTCTTCCATTTAAGCTTCTCTCATTTATCTTATTAGCAAAGGTCTGCAAACAGTGCACAACTGAGAGTCATTTCTGTGCTGTTAGAGAGCTCCTGGAATGTTTAGGAAGTTCCCTATTG
Organism: Rhea pennata; assembly: GCF_028389875.1. Taxonomy (NCBI): domain Eukaryota; kingdom Metazoa; phylum Chordata; class Aves; order Rheiformes; family Rheidae; genus Rhea; species Rhea pennata. Next base: position 107,373,347 of record NC_084663.1, read on the forward strand.
CTAATTATAAATGTAGGTGTGTTTTAATAAGGGGGAAAAATGTTCCTGAGAGTAATAAATACATGTAATTTCTAAATATAGTATCAGGTTGCTTGGGAAAGATAAAATATTTTGTCAAGCTTAGGTTGTAGAAATTATTGTATGTTTTAAAAAGTAATATTAAGCAGAAAGAGAACTATTGTCACAATGTACTGCAGATAATCAGAATCTATTAATGCATATCTACAAATTTATTAGCAAGATTAAATTTGTTTAAGAAAACGCAACTTTTATTTCTTTCAACCATTTAAAAGCCAAAAGCAACCATTTTTTCCATTGTGTTTTTCTTATAGAATACATTTCAATAGCATTGCTCAGCTGTAGCTTGACTTAATGGCAAAAATTACTACAGTAAACACATTCAATGTTTGAAAATATGCTTTGAATTAACTTGCTGGGGGTTTTTACTTCCTTTTCTTTTCAAAGGCACAGTGCTTCTTGAAGATTCCTAAAATTTCTGGGGAATGTGCTCTGAGGATTTTTTTTTTTTTTTTTTTTTTTTATAAGCATTCCCAGAAGATTGTTTTAAAGATATTTCCCTCCAGGGTTAGCAGGTGTGAGGATGAAATATCCAAGCCTTTCTGCAATATCAGGTTTAGAATTTCTTAAGGGAATGAGACTGCAGCCACGATGCTTAATAGTTAGCTAAACCCTTTAAAGCCTGGAAGTTAACAGGAAGAACTGAGTACCAGTGTGAGAGGGACCTGTTCTGACTGCAGCTTGCTTGTTGTGATCAGAAACTGGGAAAAGTTAGGTCTCAGTTTCTCAGGCAGGCTGGGTCTTTGGGAGAGGCTGCTCAAGGAAGTGTTGTGCTGTTGGCCTGTCAGCCGCTGGCCTTTAAATTACCCTGGTTTCTGTAAGGCGCGCCGAGGCCTGTCCCCTCCGTCCCGCAATCTCTGCAGCGGCATTTTGTCACTCTGTTGCGAGGACGGCAGGGTGCAGCGAGCTTCCCGTAAGCGGAAGCGTAGGCTGGCAGGTTTCGGGGGGGGGGGGGGGTTGTTTGTTTTTGTTTTTTCTCAATGTAATTTCTATTACCCCTCTGTATGTTAACAATTCCTTTCTGCTACGCAGTTACTAGGTGTATGCAGAGGGTTGAGGCTCCTCTTGGCTCAGCTGTGTATAACAAACACTGTAGGACGGAGACCTGCGACTTGGTTATCTTTCAGTGAAAGAAAAGTAATACAAAAACTTGCATGTGTAAATAAATGCCATGTGGGGAAGGAATATTATTCAATATGCACTATCGTTTATTAAGCAATTAAAAGGTATACTTTTATGCCCCTTCAATGGCTAGATGAGTTAAAGGAAATCTATTTGAAAGGGTCTTGGAAAGAGTCAGTCATTTCAATCGATTGAAGAAAATCAGTGAAATGGAGAATGAACCAGGAAATTGGCAACTAAGCCAAACAAGGTTACCATTTTTTCCTCTGCTGCCTACCTCTGTATCTGTAGATCAACAGCTGTTATTCCAGAACAGCAGTAGCAAGAAGCGTGTGTGTGTTGTGCAGTTAGGTGGACTGTCACTAACAGGCAGTTGAAAAAAATATTGTGGATTTGTGTTCCTACAGTAAAGAAAGTAAAAACCTGACAGTACATGTTTTGTTTTATAAGATAACGTTAGGTCAAACATCCGTCGTCTTTTGACTCTTCTGACTTGCTGCTAGAGATGTAACTGCAGCGTTCCAAAAAGATGCCACAGTTTCGGTTCGGATGTGGAGGAGCAACAGGTTCGAGTGGTGCACTATACTGAATTCTTACAACACTAAGAGCACCTGACCTGAGCAGGAAAGCTCACTGGGACCCTGGCAATGAGATTGCAGTCTTTTGAGCATTTGAACTTCTCCAGAAGTTGACCGGTTTTCCCATAAAAAGCAGCATCCTGTTTATATTTAGAAAGACCCTTATTTCTGAAATATTTCAGAACACAATGTTTTAAAATGTTTGACTTTCAAACTAAACACAGAGATATTTAGTGATTTCATTAATCATCCTAATAAATAAACTCTTTACCTTACTCACAGAAAAGGTGCAGCCTTTGTTTAAAATTTCTTTGTGTTTTCCTGAGGAACTTATCTTGATTTTGAGGGGGAGGAAGAAGTTCTTCTCTGTTTCTGGGTATCTCTGAGATGATAGTGTTGCCAGCTGCTACTACATGTGGTGATAGTTTCTGTGATTTGGACACCTGTCAGCAAGAAACTGAAAACCACACAGAACACAAAACAGCTGCCATATGTAATGATTTAATATTAATGTGCAATATAAGGAGCTAGGGCATGTTTCTCTTCTTGTATTGCACTACAAAATAAGTGAGGTAAATACGAATCAGTTTGTGATACTCTCCAACATTTGAATTGCACTCTCAAGTGTTTTGTGAGTCAAATGAATGCTACTTTACTGTTTTCTTTAACAGCAGAACTCCTTCTTTTGTTAGATTTTTAACTCTTCTTCAGTATCTGGCATGCTACAGAAAGTATTTTTTCTGTAGGTAATGTATGCTGGAAAGCAACTATGAATTTCCCAGGACATGAGCCAGCATCTTATCCATCAGTATTAAGAATGGGACAGTGCACTGCTCTATTGGGCATCAGCTGTATACATCTATAGAGCAAAATATTATTGCATCGTATTTCTAATTTATTTGATTTTGTACAATTTTGTTGCAAACATTCCTAAGTAATTAAAGCTAGTGTTTTATAGTAAGACTTTATGAACCTTCCTTGCCTGCATAAATTTTATACTCAACTTCCATGCACTTTCTATGTCCTGAAGCTGTATCCTAGAAAGCTATTCTCACCTCCTTTGTTTACTGTTTAAAAATATTTTTTATTATATATAGGGTTTTGATATGCCATTGGAGGATAGAAATTTAAAATATTGAATGACGCTTAGAAATGCTACGTAATATGGTAATCATTAAAATACAACTTTCAATGAAAACTAAGAAATACAGTTACTAGCACACAATAGGTTATTTTGGGATAACCAATTTCCCAACCACATTTCCCAAGTTTTTGTATGCAACACATGATGCTTTGCAAATAATTGCAAAATTAAAGGAAAGGAAATACATGTTTTTCTTGTTCTCAGTGACACTGTACTGATTCTCCATCTGCTTGTCTGGCAAATCTTTGCCCGTACTCTTGAGGGTTAAGTCAAGGGTAGAGCATGGTAGGCTGATTTGCTTCATGCTTCAACAGCTTAACTTTGGGAACACTCCAAAATGCATCCATTAGTACAGGTTGCCTCAGATGATTTTGTGAACAGGGAGGGCCATGCTGCATTTTGCTCTCTGTTTAACTTCTGGTTTTGTAATTTATGGTGAAGAAATCTAGGAGGTCTGGTTAAAGCCCTTTTTATGTTTTCCTCTGTGCAAGTATTGGCTAATTTTAATGGTAAAGTAAATCTGTTATTTAGACTTGGCAAAATAAGTGTATTTCTAATTGCTTCAGCAAGCGAAGGCCTAAGTCCAGGGTGAGTGGGTGGGAGAGGAGAGGACCAGTGTCTTATGGAAACTGGAACTGGACTGGTTTTGAAGTTTCTCAGTGATGTCTGTGGCATTTCGTAAAGATCCAGTGAATAATGTATGTTCCACAAATTTCTAATTGTGGACAATAGTAGTCCACAAATTTCTTTCAGTCTAGTGTATCTGGACTGTGAGAGAGAGTCCCATAAGATAGTTCCCAACCCCGATTTCAATGCTTTACTTTATATCAAGCACACCATCTAAAGCAGTTGTTTATAGCTTGTTTGTCCTTGTTTTTCTGTTTGCTTACATGCTGGAAACAAAGTATATGAATAATTAACTTATGTAGGTATTTTTTAGTAAAGTGCATTAATTCAAATAAGATAAAGCTGTGCTGGAAAACTTGACTTTCTAAAGCACATGCCATTGATTTTTGGTGAGAATAGCTTTAAGAATAGAGAATGAGCTATGCATGTTGTGCTGAAAATAAAATGCACAGTTTAAGTGATTGTGTTTGTAGGCTATGCAGGTTTATTCATGAACTTTATATTTATCGGGTTTTAGGATTATCACTTGGATTTTCAGGTGTGGCTCCTAAGGGAAGAGAAAGTGTTGACTCCTCAGTGAAGCCAGTTTTCACATTGAAGGGTTAGAGATTTTGAGGATGATAAATGTGCCTAAAATCACAGAGCTGACATTTAAAAATCTGGGAATGTTCTTTGAATAAACTATTCACAGAGTTCAGCTAGGTTTTCATTTGAATCCATAATGCGTTAGTTTTAGACTGAGTCAATTCTAATTCATTTTTATACAGATTATCCATCCCTAAGCTTAATTACTGTTCTTTTCCTAATATGCCCCTGAAGAGCAGCTATTTTACTGCAATTACTGAAAATGAAAAGGAGAATAAAATCTAGCGACAGTAAACCAGTGTTCTCAATTGTACGTGCTCATTTTGGAGGTATTTTTTTTTCCTTTTTTTTTGCTGTTTTTTTCCTCTGCTGAATGAAAGACAGCTCCAGTGTCATTATGTGTTTAACATTCAAGCACTTAAGAGAAAAAGAACCAAATTCTTTCCTGTTAATATCTTATTGACATACTTAAGGTAGGTCAGTGTTGGATTCGACTTTTTTTTTTTTTTTTTTTTTTTTTATTACCATAGGTTTAGGATACCTCTCAAATACCAAACATTAAAGATTAAACAATGTTTTTGATGTAGATTCGATCACTGGTTGTATCCCCAGAGGTTTAGTTGGTAACAATCTAGAGCAGAAATTATTAGATGAAATTCTTAATGGTGCATTCATTAAAGCAATTATTTTAAATATCTTTAATTAGTGCTAAGTATCAGTGTGGAATGTACATCTGGAATGCAATTAGTAGATGAAATTGGGGCTATATTGCATGACTACATCCGAGCATTTATGAGGTAATATCCAAACTCCCAAGGCAAAATTGAAGTGGTAAGATCTGAGCTCCTGATCCCAGGTAGTAAGAAAGCTAATGGTGTTCCAGCAAAAACAGTCTTAAACTTTCTAAATGCAGTTTGATCAGACTTGATATAGTCATAGAGTATCTCCATAGAATATTAAAGTATTTTGTCCTGTAAAAGGAAATATAATCCAGTTTGTGTGTGTGTGTATAATTGTGTGTATATACACACACACAAATACATATATAAATTAGATATAGGTATACAAGTATATGTATTTATTGGTATATATGAAAATGTCTGCATATATACGTATACTTTCTAGGTGTAAGTGTACATGTATCTATTTATATGTAAATACATATTTATGTGTACAGAAATGCATGCACATACACACATTTATACATTCATAGATGTTTTATAGATAGATATATGTGTACATGTGTATGCATGCATACAGATAAAACTTCAGAGAGTTGCAGTAGGGAATCAGTGCTTTTTTTCCTTCACTAAGAGTAGGCAAGGTTTCTGAATGAGCTGAGTGTCTACTGCTAGAAGAAAGAAAAACACAAACCATAACAGTGCAAAATGCCCTCTTCCTTTCTTTATCCTGACACCAAGCTTGAAAATGGCCATTTTTGAAATCTTATTTCTTGGTATCAAACAATTATTTTGTGTAGTACCTGTCTATACTAGGCTTGCAAGCAGAAAGGAGTCATAACTTTGTTTCAGTCTTTGGCTAGTAGGCAGGCTGATAGACTTCTGCCTATCCTAGCTTTTCAATCACTTCATGTAATATCCTCAAAGCTACTGATATTAAGAGAACTTTTAGCATATCCTCTTGTTAAGATTGCATTTGTAATAGAAATGTTCTTAGACAGTAGAAATCATTTGATAAAACTTACTGTCCAAGCCAGATTTCTAAGAGGGATATTACTTCTATTCAAAAAACTTATCTTGTAGATTATGGCACATGCCCAAGATCAAATTCCTGCAAGGTTATTAACCAAACTGAGTTAGTCTAGATGATTTTGCAATTTTGTAAACTCTAGAAATACGTGATGAAATACTAATTTCACTCAGGCAGGCAATTCAGTATTTTCAGAAGATTGTATAACTTTTCTTGTGAGTTTTCAATATTATAATAGACATACTGGATAACTTAGAGTAAAATTAAGAAAGTCTTACTAGGAAGCTTGGCTTCTTAAAACAGGTGATGAAACCTGGGTGTATGTGACAGAAGATAGGAAGAGGGAAGACCAGCTCTCCCAGTCACTAGGACACTTGCCTTCCCTCAGGGGTTCAGGTGCTGCATGTGACAGAGAGGAAGGGAGATGATGATCACCAGCATGCAAAAACCATATTCGGTGTTCATCCAAAATCAGATCAGCCTTGACACACTGAAGGTAGTTTATGATCTAGTCCCCTTGTACCATGTAGCAGATGACAAAACAGAGTATTTTCTGCAGGTCAGGGATGGTCTTATTCTCTCATTCTTGAGTGTTCCTAGGTTCCCAAGTCCAATTTTTAAAAGCCATATGAATGTCAATGCTGAGGGTCCAAAGTTCAAAGCTGTAAGTGTTCACATTGCAATTGAGAAGAACTAGCTAATTTCATTTGTTTTGGAAATTTTTCCTTACCTTACTGCATTCTGAGGATACTCACAAGATAGAATTAGTATCAAAATAATATACTCTTTGTAAATTCCCATCCCAAATCATTCTGAATTTTTGCCTCATAAAGACAGCCTTTTAGCATTGATCTTTAAAGGTATTTAAAAGATTTGCATCCAGTAATTTTCAGTGGCAGCCAGTGCTCAAAAACACTAAACATTTTTAGATGTGATTTAAATGCCAGTGATTTATGCTTTTTCAAAAATGTTGCTGTATCTAGTGCTCACTGCAGTGCAGTAGTAGCATTAATGACAAAGGTTTCTGTTCTTGTGTCTTGTTGCCTACACAGAGTAGAACTTAAGCTTTGCATTGCCTGGGGTTTGGTGTTTCCCTCTGGCTATGGTATGCTTGGTCAGCTGGGATGGTATAGAAAGACACCAAAGGTAAGCTGGTGTTATCCCAAGCTCAGATCTTGGGATAATCAAGCATAACATTTGTGCCCAATGCATATTTTGCAAAGACCTGCTGCCTAGACCATAAGGGTGTCTTTTCTGTTAGATGACGGTGTAGGTCATTGAGGAAAACCTTGATAAATATTACTCTTCTAGCCGAATAAGCTGGCTTTTTCTGGGGATCCAATTCCTACTGAGCTAAAATTTTTAAAATACTTGTATTTATTTGTGACTTTTTGGTTATTTTCTTAGTCTTCTCAATGGGCTATGTAAGCAGTAAAAAGGAATAAAATTTGAAAGTATACTTTGTACAAAAGCACTTAAAATTTGTTTCACCTGTGTTCTTGCTTCATATAACCGAAAGAGCTTGCTGCTGTTCTCATATATTAGCAGGTGAGTATAATTTATTCTATTAGATTGCACCTCCAGCTGTGACAGATGAATTCATGTGACATAAGTACAATAAAAAGGAAAATAAAAAAGATGAAAACAATTGTATAGTTAATAGGAGTAATAATCAATATATAATAAAGGAAGAAGTCTGTAATAGGAAAAGTGCAATGTCAGCACAAAAAAAAAGATGATGAAAACCTATAGGTAGCTCTAAAATGTGGAATCAGCAGTCTGTGACAAATGATAAGCTCAGACCATGATCATACAACTCTTATAAAAAGATGTGTTTACAAAGCACTATGTAAATCTGTGGTATTTTATTAATATGTTCTAATAGAATGTGGAATGTATCAGCAGAGATTCCTTCTTATTACATCATTGAATTTAAGCTTTGTTTTCCTTTTGGGAAAACGAACGTTAAGTTTACTGCAGATGAGTTGGCTGTTACCTCTGATCACGTATGAGGCTTCTGACTTGCATTACGCTGATAAGACCGAGAAGGATGATAGAAACATTATTAGCCAGATTTTCCACAGAGACTAGTGTCAGGTGTGAACTAGGAGAAGTACTGTGACATGAGAGCTGGCATGAAGTCAAAATAATCCAATGCCTAAGCTTTCTCCTCCATCAAAGGCTTAGTTTGAATGTGTGCACGCTATGTGGCAAGACCTAGGAAGGACTTGGGAAGGATAAAGCAGTATCTGGGACACTTCAGGTTTCCTCAGCTGACAGAGTTTGCATCCTGCCAACACTGAAACCACTCCAAATTCCCAGGGGTTGATGTCAGGACCCAGAGGGATAATGCCTCTTCCATTAGCTCAGGATGGTGTGACCATGAGGCACCATGTGTAGAGACTGAAATAGAAAACAGAATTACTTCGGTCAACCCATTACCACCTCTTGGTTGAATTTTGACTTTGAGTAAGTTCCCTTGGAGTACACACTTATTTTTCTTAGGTACTCAGAATATCGGTGCTACGTGGAAAGATTATTTCAGTACATAGATCGTGGATCTGGGGCTGGTTTGACGTTTTGAGGGGAGAGGAAAGAAAGGAGCTTGTGTTACAGCAGTTATCTTAATTGGAAAGCTCCCCTCTCCCTTCTCACAGATAAATGCATTTTTAAAATAACACACAAAGTAACAGGCAGGCATTATGAAGATTTCTAAAGGTAAGGAACGTTTCATGGATTAGCTCTTAAATATTGCTTGTTCTGTCACTGTCAGCTGGGCTTTCTTTTTCCTCTACCATTTCTAGAGCTTTCAGTCCCTGTTGAGCCACGACATAAACCCCCAGAGGCTTCTTTAGCTGCAGTTTTCCCTGCCAGAATAGCCATCTCACCAATGTCCTTCTAATTTAGAAGAGCACATATAACAAAGAACAAATAATACATTATAAAATGAAATGCTCTAGATCATGAACGTATGGGATGATGATATCGTGTGGATGGTTTTGTGAAATGGTGTCCTCAGATGAACCGGTCCAGGCTTTCTTGAGATGAGCAAAATAAAATAAATATGGAATTCCCACTCAAAATGGGACGTGGTACAAGAACCCTCCAAAGATGAAACCATCTTGGCTGTAAACTACTAATACACTTAGGCTCACAATAACACCTTTGTCTGTTTATTGGTCATCGTGTAAGTTATGTGAAATTTCTTAAGAGGTTTTTTTCCTTGCCTGAAACGAGAAAAGACTTTTCACATCTTTACAGTGCAGTCTCTCAAACTCTATCTTAAAAGTCTCAATTACTATTGAGTGTGGTTCTACTATGATTGATGAAAGTCTGTAAAGGAATGTCCAGTATCCAACAGTACAAGGAAGTATATGTGCAGAAAGTTTTTTCTGTTCTTCTACAGAAATAAAAGCTTCTTAAAAGAAGTCTACTGAAATTCACTTCTAAACTTGGATTGTCTTTGAAGAAGGCAAAAAAAAAAAAAAAAAAAAAAAAGTTTAATTACCTTACTGTCAACATTCTTGAGAAATAGTCCCTATGTAACCTGTCTGAAACTAACTAAAAGAAATTATTTCTTTAATTTGAAAAAGAAATTCTGCTCGGTTTGTATAAACTATTTGTGTTTTGCATTTATGCCTTCCTTTTCTTATGACTTGTTTGCTATCTCCTATTGCATGTCTTAAACTAAAACATACACTTTAAATTACATCTGAGTAATAATAGCTGTCACACTTAACTACACTTCATCTGAAGTTCACATTAAAACTTCAACAGTGATGATGCAAATACAGTGGGAATAAGAATTTATAAATAAAAAGGTATCTGGGAACTTCATTTGCAAATTCGGATTGGAAACCTTCAGTTAATTTCAGCAGCGGTGCATGCTTCATTTGTAAAGATCTCTGGAAACTGTCACTCCAACACAGTGCTGAATTTGGGATTACAGGCTTGTACTGCGCTGGTTTAGGGAAGCAGGTTATTCCATTGAGCACTGGCTTTGCGTGAGCTGGGCACCTCCTCCTATATAACCTATAAGAAAAATTGTTCTGTGTACACTGATCTGCTCTGCATTTCAGAAATAGTACCACCTGTTTTAAGAAGCTTTAAGCACTGTATTTCCACCTGACTTTTGGGGTATCGTTATATTATTTTATGCAACACACCCACAATGTCCTTTTCATTACATTTCAGCTTAGATTGTATATTGTAAATCATCATTTGTGAGCAGCTATGTGTTTAGCCAAAAAATACAGTTTAAAGGTGATTCCTGCATTCTGCATCGGTTGGGGTGATTTGTACATCCCTTGCCTTTTGGAGCACCTTTTTCTACTGAAACCAGCCTGTGCACATGTTGTTTGAACCTGCTTGGTGGGAGGACCAGAAAGGAACGGAATGCACATCAGGTGTTTGCACTGGGATTTATTTTTAATGTCAGTACTCGGCAATTAACAGTGAAGGAAGCATTTAAGTAGTTAGAAAGCTCTCTAGTTTTAGGAGTAAGTGCAGTGACATCCTTCAAAACAAAGGAGCCATGGCAAGTAACCTAGAGATAAGTCCTGAAGGCAATTAGGAAAAAATAGGGAAAAAAAAAAAAAAAAAAAAAAGATTGGTATACATATCGGCTAGCATGTTGTATAAAGGCTTTTTCTTATTGTAGTAAAGGTTTTGTAACAGTGTTACGAATTTTTGATCAAAAGTGTTTTAATAGAAACTTCAGGAGCCCTTTGACTACCATAATAATATTATCTTTTACTGGATTACTGAAGTATAAAGGAAGATTGATATTGCACTAATTGAAAAATAATACACAAGCAGTAGAACTTGTTTTAACATTAGATGTGATAAGGGTCTATTCTCTTTTGGAATTCTGAATACCATTAGGAAATGCTGAGAACAGAATTTCCAAAGTACATTTGAAGTAATACAATATTTATGATGATAAAGAATGTACCATTGGCTTCCCACATATTCCCTTGAGGCTCGTTGGCTGCATAATTATAGTAGGTATAAATTAGATTTCAGAAAAATCAGCTGACGATTTCATTTTTTTTTTTTTTTTTAGCCAAAAGACAAAAGCTGTATCGGAAGAGAAGTATGAGAAAACTTAGTAACATATGATTGCCTTTTTCACCTGTCTTTATAAATGGCACTCTCTCTAGTGCTAAAGAGGCAAAAATGGAGGTTGGCTAAAGCAGCTTTTGTGTGAGGCTGGTAGCTAAAAGCAGAGGACTGCTGACTGTGTGGTAAAGATGGATTGCTACAGTCATTGATGAAGAGATTTGAATATTGCGCTGATTGATTGTTTGCCCCTGTGAACATGTGGGATCCCGTTAAAATGCTTGATCAGCAAAGTCAAAAGTCACTAATTTATGTGGAATCTAACTCACAAAATCTTAGTTAAAATTAATTGTGCACTAAGTTTTGTGCACATGGGCCTGCATATGGGCTTAAAATTCCTTTTTGACCTGGAATTAGAGGAACTAAACCATTAATATGCCAACTTCTTATATATTGCCTTTTCATCTGCATAATCTGTCATAGTGACACTACCATCCCATTAAAGCACGTTTTGTTCACTAATGCTAGTAGAGGAGGCAGATTTTAGAGATAAAACTAGGACACTTTGAAATCAAATATGGTTATTAAATATTGGCTATTTTAGCCTTTTGGCTGGGTTTCCTAAGACTACTGACACTCTTCGTTCCCTGGGGAGAGACCCAGAAATTTGTGTTGCAAACAATGAGAATTTTGACACTGCTTTCAGTATAGCTGGGAACTCTGTGCTGATGCCTGAATGGATCTAAGGAAATGAAATCTTTGAAAAAAAAATATTCAGACCAAAAATGGAGAATAGCATTTAGTTGTGAGGCCTGAATGAGAGAAACAGCTTGAGATTGTCTGTCAATCCTCTAAAATAGCAGAGGAGCTCCATATGGAATAATCTCCTTGCAACATAATATGTATTAAATGAGGTGGGGCTTAGTGGTTCATTGAGAAAAAACGAAAATTTTCTGTGGTCTTCAAATTAGCTGTGCCTGGCTAGAAAACTTCTGGTTATTTTTAACTGGTGGAGCCTGAGGCAGATGGTTTTATAAACTTTTTTCTCTGATTGATAATTGCTTTGTGTAAAATATATGAATAAAATGCAGGATTATATTTTCATTTATTGCCATAATAAGCAATTATTGATTCTCCTGCCCTTAGCATAGTATAAAGATTTACTGGCATTGGAAATTAATATTGATCAAAACTAAGATGGTGGGTCAGTGAATATTAAGTTAAGGAATTTTCTTCCTCCCAAGGTCAAACTCAGATTTCACTCCGTATGAATTCTATCATCAAGATTTTGCTTTTGGTATCAGATGTGATGAAAGTGCAACTGCAGGCGCAAGACTCTGAGTTGGTTCTAGCTATGCTTTGATAAGTGACTCTGTTTCAAACAGTGGTTAGGCAGGTGGAAATGATTATCAAAATCATGCAAACAGGATTTAAGAAAAAACATTTTTTTTTGAAGTCTCATGGTACACAGCAGGCTTGCCTGTGCTGTTGTATTGGTTCCTGGTCCTGGCAGACATGCTGGCAGCTGCTCTGCTGGTGGCTTCTCTGACCACAGAGCACATAGGCAGATTGCTTCTGTGTGCCGTGGGTGTGATAGCACGCCCCCTTTAAGTCCTATATCACCTTCAGGAGACGGGGAATTTTTATGCAGAGCTTGGAAGTCATACGTTGCCATTGCCTTTGCAGATCATAGTTTCTCCTCTTTGTCTCTTTTTGAGACTGCATGTGCCTATCTTTTTTTTTTATTATTACTCTTTGGCCTTAGTCCATTTCCCCACAAATTGTCACCAGTGCTCCCATCCTTGATGGTGATTCTAGACTTAGGATCCTTTACTTTAGCGTAAGTGGACAAAACACCCTTCTGCAATATAGACTATTCTCTTCTAAAGACAGAGTTATAATTTGAAATAAATGATTTGAAGCTTTACTGGTATAAAATGTATTTGCTGGGATCCATATCAGGATCTGTTTGGTTCATCATTTGACAATACTAGATGGGCAGTCTGCAAATGCTTTCAAGATTTACCTCTTACCGCTTCTTTCTTACAGCTTCTCCTTCATTATTAAATTCTGTGAGTAAGAAAGTAATTTTTTTTTACAAGGATGACAAGAGAATAAATAGAAATCTGCTGCATAAAACAGATCGTCTTGTATGAAAATTGAAATTAGCATCATAAACCTAAAGAATTTCTTTGAAGTGTCCTTACATTCTTATCATAGGAACAAAGAACTATTTTGATTTCTTCTTTCCCCCAAAGAGCCATAAGGCTCTTTCAGTCTTATCATTGGCTGTAAAGCCTCACAGTTAGTCATCCGCAGCCAGTCTGTGGTCCAAGATTGCTATTAAAATATTTCCAGCTAAAGCTATGACAGTAGGGGCAAAATAAACTTGTAAGCCTGACAAAGATACAGTAGCCCAAAAAGAAAAAGAAGAAGAAGAAAAAATACTGTGCTGGCAGTAAAAACACAGGATTTATCTCTACATCTGATATAAATAGAATTTCTTACTTTTCTGTATCTGTTTCCCTAAAATTTCTGTCATAGGCTGCCTAGGTTCAGAGAGAGATCTTCTCTTGCTAATGCTCCAACCCTGAGAAATGTATAATAATACAAGCAAAGGAAATTGATATCTATATTTAGATGAGTATATATTCATTGGAGCAAGTAGCTTCAGGCTAGGGCTCAAGAGCTGAGGGTTAAATATGATATCCAAAGGCCAATCAATTAGTCTCATGCTTTGCATATTAATCCACAGTTGGTGCTGGCTGTATGCAGAAGATAAGGACCAGAATTTATCATGAGCATTTCATGATGAGACTGGGAAAGAAAGTATTAGGTCTCTATTGTGTATGCCCACTTCTAAAGAGTATTTTATGAAATCTATAATGCCAGGACCCATTCTACTTCCATTAATCTGTTGTAGCTAGAGTGAGACCTGCCATGGTAAGAGGAAGGAGGGCTGAGTGGACTCTGTCCTCTCCCAGCTTCTTCAGTGATCCTGCTGCCCTTCTCCACACCTCAAGTACCTATAATGGGACTGGCCCAGGAGGAATTGGGAAAGACAAAAGAAAAAAAAATGCCAAATACCAGGGAATTTTACTCCTTCTGGCTATCTTTTATTTTCTGAAACACAGCTTTACTTTTGACCTATCCCCTTAAAGGTGATCTTGAAGAAATGAAAAGGGTTATAGAGTTTGCAGAGGTACCTCTCTGTCAACTCTTTTGTAGTGTCCCTTAAGAAGGGAGTGGCGGTAGCCTTTCCTTGGCTGATGCTTCTTCCTAAATTTTTACTAGTGCTCAGGAAACCAATGGAGAGAACTGGGAAAATTAAGCAACATCTATATTCTGCTCCATTTCAGGCTAAGGCTGTCTGAAACTGCACTTCCCTACAAAATAAAATGTGCTGAAATAAATTCTTTTCTGAAGTAGCTAATGGCAATATCTTGCCCTGGGAAACAGGGAGAAAATAAGAGGGAGTTATGACGCTGAGCCGCGCTCCTGTTCTCAGACTGATTTTGAAGCAGTGCAGTTACATCCTATCTTATGAATTAGATTAATTTAAAACATGATTTTGCCCTTGTAACGTGATGACCTAAGAGATGTATTTTGCTCAAAGTTACTAATTGAATGCAAATTCTCTATTTCAATGTTATGTCTGAAGAGTGGAGTACCGAAACTGAGTGCAAACGCATGAGTTTGAAATGACATGTTTGCCTTTAATGCTCAACTTTGTTCTGTCAAGAAAGTCCCTGATTTGTATTCATTTCCTGTTCCATTCCTTTCATTCTACATTTGGGTAAAATCTTGAAAAGTACATTATTCTCACTGACTTTCTTATCTTAATTTCTCTTTCATCCATTCTTTTCAGTTCCCTCTTCCATATTAATCTTTCTATAACTGTACATGTTGTCTAAAGCTGTTATTTCTGTCCAAAATCCCTTCCCTTTGCTCAGGACAGTTTCTGCCCTTGAATAAAATTTTCAGAGTAGCTTAAGTCCTACATTCAGAAGAAACAGAATTACAAAGAAAGCTTTTGTCTTTTAGAATTATTGAACTAATTAAATTAATCACTTTCAAATACTAGAGATATATTCAAAACCCACTTTTGTAATCTTGAAAAATTTGCCTTTTTCTTTTAATTTTCTTCTCAATTGTCGTCTTAATTTTAATTCTTCTTAATTTTCCCCATGAGTATATACTTTCTCTGTCTCCCCATTTTTCTCTTTGCTACTTATTCTTTCCTTTTTCTGTGTCCTTTTTCTCCGTTTGTGTCTCAACCTGCTTCCTTTATGGAATCCTTTCTGCTTTTACTCCCAGTTATTCGTATCATTATACTTTGCCCTTTACCCTCTTTTTACCCATATTCAGCATACGTATTTTTGCTGTCCCATCAAACTGCCTAAATCACTGTTTCCTAACTTTCATCTGTTCATCTTTTCTTCCATGTCTATGTAAGAGCAGTGGTGGTAGCTTACCAGAACAGGGAAAGAAAACAGCTCCACGCATCAGGCAAACCTAGTGTTTTGTTCTGCTGCTTGTATTTTAGTGATAAGACCACTCTCTTTGTATCCATCTTTCAGTTCATTTTCTGAAATGCATCCAATACAAATGTCTCTTAAGGGAAAGCTGGTGAACCTCAGCAAGGTAACCTGACACCCTCAGAAAAAAAGGGAATTTAATACCTTGGTTAAGCATGGCTATGAGGCAAAGATACTCTTCCGTTTCTACTAAATTCCCTAAGCGCTTCCTTTCCTTGGTTATTCTTTTTACAAAATGATATGAAGTTATAATTCCTTTTTATGAATTCATGATAGTCCACTAGAACGTAAATTACAGGCTGAGATTTTTAACCTCTGAGTTCCCTTTACATCTTTAATGACTTCTTTCTTTAACAACTTCTATTATTGAAAAACTAACCAAGAATTAGGCAGTGAAATCTGACACATGATAAAATTTTGTTAGGTCTTCAGCCTACAAAATCAATTATACAGCTATTTCCTATGTAAAGCAAAGATTTTATTTCCTTAAAATGTTAATTCCAATACTAATGGGAAACAAAATATTACAAGTTTGATTCTGCCTCAGAGGATACAATGATAGTAGAATAAATACAATTTTGTGTAAGAGAATGTTCACCTTAAATTCACTAGGACATTAACTCCAAAAATAATTGGAAATGAAGTCTATGCATTTTTTCCAATAACTATATAATGTGTTATGTTAATATGTTATCGTGAGGTATTGATTTTAGTTTAAAAAGAAGTTGCACCTACCTTTCAATTGATTATAAACTATCTTTATAGCTTAGTAAAATAAGGATAATCGTTTACCGGTTTGGTTTAAATGCTATATAGGAGATGGCACCATCTTGCCATTTCCAGGGAACATTTGTGTTTCTGAAGTTAGGCCAAGGCAGTTAGTAGTCTTGTCAGAAAAGTGTTAAAACTGACCTGATTAAGTTATGAGTCTTGAACTATTCATGGGTGAAAGGTCTGAGTCTGAGAAGCATCATGGGGAGAGTTTGAATATAAAAAGGGTGCATGTATCCTAAAAAGATCTGCTCTAGTAAAAGAAACTTGTAGGATGAGGGTTTTTATATACCCGGACCCAGCTGTGAGTCTTTGTCCATCTGTCACAGCAGCTGGTTGAAGGAAGAATGAAGCTTCCTGGAGATTAACTGAAGTACAAGTAGCTGTAGGGGTAGTTCTCTTATTTCTACATGCCTTTCTTTAGACCTACTAATTCTTGATATTTTAATTAAAATAAGTTAATTGTTGCATTGCTTATACCTTAACATGTATTTGGCATCAAGGTTGGTTTCAGATTAACGGACAAACTGGAGGCATGTTATGGCAATCCTTAAAAACAGGGACTTGGATGATTTTTGTATTGTAGTATTAGCAGTGCAAAACACAGGCATACCTTGGGAGTAGGGCTGCTTCTCAGTTAGTTGCAAGAGCTGTTTTAATCTGGTAACATCGATTGCTGGTGTAGAAGAGACCTTTTCTACTCACCAGCTAGCTCTATGTAACCGTGGCACACAACTGTGCAGCAGGGCCAGCCTCAAGAGCCTCTTTTGAGGCAGTAGCACTTGTCACAGACTAGGCATGGAAGTCTTTCCACCATGTACATTCAAGAGTAGCTCTGGGTCATTCTCTCTTATACTCTAATTAATGTAACATCCACATAAAGAATAAATTATTGACAGAACTCAAAGACTTGTTCTATGTAAACTCACTTCTGGGGACTTACTAAATTGGTAAGTGTTACTTATTAATAACTCTATCTTATCAGTAAGTTCTGAATTGAGAAGATGCATCGCTACATGTCAGTATTTTATTTCTAAAGTAATAAAATAAGATATGATTTTTGCAAGCCTCTATTAATATACAACCTCATATGCATAAACTGAAAAAATAAGATAACGGTTAATGCTGTTACAGTGGATAGAAGTCCTACATCTGTCCTTCATTATTTTTAATGTATTTTAATTACCTTTTAGAATTAAAAGAAGTGCTTATATTTTCCATAATATGCATGCTGCAGTGATGAGAAAGGGAGTTTAAAAAAGCTATTGACATTTTTTTTTCAGAATTTTGAAATATCATTTTACTCTGTACATGTCATGATTTGTTTTTTTTCATATCATTACAAGACAGTAGAAGTATAATAACATGCTTTCACTACTATTTTATCATAACATCATGAAATGTTCCCTTCTATTTTTAATTTAGTATGATTTTGAAATCATTAAGGACAGCTGAAGTTAAATGAAATACCTTGTCAACTTTTTCTCCAAAATGTGTCTTGGTCATGAAAACAGCTTGATAAAACTTTCTTGTATGGATACATACAAATATATTTCCTTTGCAAGTATACCAGCATGATCAGAAATAAATTTAAGATGATACAGTTTAACTGTGGAAAAAAGCTAAAATTCAGTACAAAATTGTGAAACCCTCAATTTCCTAAAGCAAAACTTTAGAATTCAGACTTATTTCCCCATGAGATTTTTCTTCAAAGGCCAAGTTTTCCTACAAGTCTTGCTTTAAACAAAACAATTCCCTCTTCTATCCTTTCTCCATCTTTCTCCCTTCAGCTCCCACTACGGTAAAAACTCATTAGTAGCTCTGCACATAAAAGTACCTCTAACTGAAAGGCCCCAGATGGTAATTACAGACCCTGTTCCTAATGAAAAGGCTGCGGTGGAACTGCATCTGCATGCTGGTACGGTCTTAAATGTTATGGTATGGCAGGTATTATGCCTATTCTGAATCAGAGAAAAATGCTCAATATAGCTAACCTGTGACACAGCTTTCTTTCAATTTCTATTTAAAATTCAGAGTGACTTCTCAGATGTTGCACATCATAGCAACTGTGCTGCAAACTGCTGTGCTTCTGGGCGTGTTGCTACCATCACCCTAGGTTCTCGGGGTGCTGCAGCTGTTTTGTGTCTTACAGAGCACTTCAATTACAATCAATTTTATTTCTCCTGTGTTTAGTTTCTCGATAAAAGCCTTGATGTCCTGGCCTTCCTAGATTCCTCAGAAAACATGCACTTTGATGCAGTAGTTCTTTTAACCACACTGCAAATTTCTCATGCCTTTTGTGTTTCGACGCTGCTGTGTTTGTGGCTTCAGGGATATACTTTTTTCCTACCTTCTAGGTTCTTTTCACCAATTCTAGATATTATTCTAGAACCCTCACTCATATGAACAAAATATTATTCTGGGGTGAGGTGTCTAACTGAAGAAAATACATACTACTTTAAATGAAGGAAGCAAGCTGCCTTTCATCTGCCTTCAAGGCAAACCAGGATGAGAGCGGTGGCCTGTATCAATGTTGAAAAGGAGCAAGGTAGACCTGTAGGTGAAGTAGCATCAAGTCTGGAGGGAGAAAAACCTGTGTTTCTGTTTTGTGGAAAATGTCAAGTTTAATTCCTATTTTCAAAGCATCTGTTTTGGAATAAAAGTTATAGGAATAAATGTTTCTAAATGCATTTGTCATCCAGCTTTTAATTTTTGTGAAAACTAAGCTGATGGAAGCTTTCTTTGCCATGTTTTCCTGGTTCTTCCTCAGAGCGTAGAATGCCATCAGTAATCAGTGTTTTGTTTATATTTTTATGACTTTTTTTGAACTTATTTGCTTTCTGGCTTTTTGGGAAAGAAACTAAAGACAAAATCCAGAAATCTCAAACTCCAGGGCATAGAAATCATACTGACACTCTCTGAGGTAACTACGAAACTGCAAAGCTTTCATTCTGCAGCAGTATCCAGCATGAAAGTCTTTTGCCTGAAAAATGAAAAGTATAAGCAATCGCAAGCTGGGCCTTAGAAAAAGCATCTTGACAACATCAGCAGCAGAGATGATCATCACCAACAACGATTAAAAAAACCCTCCTCTTTGACTCTCTCAAAAGCAGGGTCTCAGCTGTGCCTTCTGGCAGCGAATTCCATGCTCTGTTTGCTTGGTGAATAAGTTTTGCTCTTTCAGCTGTTCTCCGCTTGGCACTTTTTAAGCACTTTGAATGTTCTCTTGTTCCTGTATTGTGAGATACCAGGAACTGAAAAGCTTGTTCTCTCTTTGTCTATGCAATTTTTCATTGTTATGCTTTATGGCTCTCTTTATTCATTTGTTCTGAAGACAAGCGCCCTACTCATCCTTGCCCCTGCTTTTTACTCTAATCCCTTTGCTGGACAGCTTTAAAGAAAACCTTTTAATACTTTTATACGTACCTATTTGAAATCCTTCACATAAAACCTTCAACTATAGTTGAAAAAAAAAATACATGCTGCAGAAGTGTACAGCTTCTCAAAAATGTTGTTCCAGATAACAAAATGAGATGCTACTGCTTTTATAGTGCAAAAGATTATTATCTAGTTTATAGCACTAAGAGAACAAGCACACATATAGCACGTCAGTAGCTCAGTTTCATACTCTTAACTTCGTCTCCCATTCAGAGTGGTGACTGTTCCATATGATGACTTTGAAGAGAAGGCTTTTCTGTAGCATTCTTTTCTTCTAGGGGTAGAAATATGACTTCATCTCATTTCCTAAGAAGAGTTCTGTTTGAGGCCACATTATCGTAATTAGTCAATTTGCAAAAGACAATTTTGTTCAAAACTGGCATTTTGAAATTCTCTGGTTCTGGTGACTTCATATTTTTAATCTCTTCTAGAATGAAATGTTACTGAAAGAGAAGGAGACTGTATTTTCTTTTTATTTTATTATTCCAAAGAGAATTTGGCATCATTTGGCATTATTTGTGTCCAAGTCTACTAGAAGCTTAAGATCAAAATAGTGTCATAAATATTTACTAATGGAAGAAAATCCAGAGTTTCCTTTTGTAAGTCCCACTTGGATAAAAGGAACTGATCATGTAGACATTTCCAGCAGGGCAATGAGTTCCTGAATTCAACATGTACTCTTCAGTCTACATGCATGTCGTTAAGAGAAGTTTCTTTATTCGATGAACATAGCTTTCCAGTTAAAATGCAGGCCTTTTGCTCCGTTACTGTTTTTACTTGCATCTAGTGTACCAGCTGTGGGTTTGTTTTTTCTTGTTTTATTAATTGATTTTGTGTTTTCACCTTTTAGCGGAGGAGTGTGTCACAAGGCTTATGGAAGATGCAGGGCAGCTTGTGAGCACTGTAGGACAAAAGACTGAAAGCTTTTTCTTTCCTTGCTTGTGGAATTCAGTGCTGAAACTGAGGCATTTAAGTACAGTTGTTGAAAAGCTGCTGTTGTGAGCAGGTCTTGAAAAGAAAACAACAGCATAGTGAGTTACTTGTTCCTTTATTGCTTTTCCCTGTGCAACCTGTTTTTAACTGTTTATTTTATGCTGATTAAACAGACTCCTTTCATTAACTGCCCTTCCTTAGATATTGTTTCTTCTGCAAACATGGCAAGTGCCAAAAATAAAGTCATCTTTTGAGCTTTGATCAACCTGAACTTTTGCAAAGTCATTCCTGTGTACTCTGTAAATAATAAATAAAGTATGATTCCATTAGCCTAATCATTCTGGCGTAGATGGAGAATATTTGACCAAGTCAAAAATGCATTTGATAATACAGCCTGGAGAAGAGTAAGCAGCTGGTTAGTGATGGAGAAAAAGATAGATGTGTAGTTTTCAGACCACTTTTTTCTATTCGTCCTTCTCATTATCTTGAATGATGGAAAACTCTCCGCTTAAAAAAACAGGAATATTTTCTAAGCTTTAGAAGAAGGTGGAGGGCAGTGCCACTGGTGTGCTTTTTCATTATTCAGGAGAATAGAGGTTTGTGTGTATGCTATGTGTCGTGCTGGACAGAAGCCCAGTTGTCCCCAAAGAGAGTTATTTCAGGTGTGAAAGGGAAAATGGACTAGCTAGCCAGGAGCTGTCTTCTGCAGAGCCACCTCTCTGGACTGCGCTCCTCGTTGTGCCCAGTTTATTCAGGGTGGCACCACGCTCACCCGGCTCCTTGCGCTGGGGCAAGATGGGCGCGCGGCGCGAGGGGCTCGCCGTCACGGCTCTGCCATACGAGCTCGACTTTGAGCTCTGCCTCCTCCTGTGCCAGGGCTGGCCTCGTGCACAGCGGCGCGTGGACCGAATGTGCGGGACATGGGGCCAGCATGGGAACCTTTAAAGCAATGGTATAGTTACCTAAAAAGCAGGTAAATCACCACCAGATAGTTAAGAAGCAATTGCCATTCTAATCTATAATAAAAGGTAAATGGTCAGGCTGTTATATCTTTATTCTTGGTCAATCTTCCCTTACCTTGCGTACTCCCATCACTGTGGCAGTAGATTTTCAGAAGAATTTCTTGAAGAACAGTAACTTAAGAAAACAGAGGTGTTATTTAGTATTTGAATTCCTTTCGCTCTTGGAAAATGTTGAGCACGCTGACCTTGATCCAGCCAATTGTTTAAATACGTGCTGGTCCAGTGATTCTCCTTTCCTGTTGATTTAGAGAGATTCCAACGCTCAAAATTGAAGATAAAGAAAACAATACAGTAAAGTTATTTCATTGTTGTGTGCCTCACCCCAACCACTTCATTTTTATTATTGGCAGAAAATACACATTCCTAACCCTTTTACTCTATATTTTCTCACTACCAAAGACTTGACTTCACAAAGCGTTTGTCAGATCTTTTTGTACTGAGTCAAAGCTTGGAAAGTTGTGGACCAGACTGATTCTTGAAAATTTTTGAAATACCTATAAAGTTGCAATCATCTCTTTAAATTAGAGTAGATGGGGCTCCATCTGTACTTACCTTTTAAATTCACATGTATTGAATCACATAGGGATTTTTACTGCAGACCAGAGGTTTATATAAGTAGAAATCTAGAGGTAGGTTGACATTCTTTATTCTTCAAATCTAAACAGTTTTATTTCTTGTTAATATTAACTAGACCTGTGATATGCCAGGCATTATATGGTCCAGAAAAACAGTTTAAGAATGGCAAGCTGTCCTTAAACAACTGTTTAAACATGCTTTTCACAAGCTTTTTTTATTTTCCTAATTTGTATATCTGTAAAATAGAAACTGTTTTTAAACAATTTCTGGATACACAATTAGTTATGTCAGTGGGACCCCAGACACTTCCTGCCGTGTTTCTCTTGTACTTACTGTAATTTAGCCTTGCACTTCATACTAATCATACCCACTATAGATAACGCTATATATTCTAATATATACTTATATATTCAAATTTAAGACTAGCACTAAATCTTTATTTTCCTATTTACTGTTTTAACTAGTGTCTTGGGTAAAAGGGCCCTATATTGCAATGTCAACAGCTCAGTTATTTAAAAGTGAATGAGATTCATTTATTTTAGGCTTTTCAGGTCTAAATTTGCCTAAAATTCTTAGATTTCAATTTCCTCAGTGCTTAAGAAGCAAAACAAAACTCAGACTCAATAAGTGATTAAACTGAGTGAAATTGTTCCCTATAGTAACACATTTTACGTGAAAGAATTTTGGGGGTTGTGTTAGTTGAGCAAAGCCTAAATTGGTGTTTATAGGTATTAGTAAATATATTCTTGAAATAATACTGACATACATCCAACAGAAACTCAAACAGGTCTAATAAGTATCGAACCATTGTTCTATTTATTTTCCTGGCTTTGTTCTACAGTAAACAGTTTTGTATTGCCAGTTTTGTTTTCCCAGCAATTTTTAAAGCAAGAAATAAAATACTGGATCCTTGTAACTGTGTGCAGGAGTTACAGATCTGTCAGGTCAGGCAGCTGAACTCAGTAGGCAGACCATATCAATTTTAATTTTTATTTATCTTTTCAATTGAACATAGAGATGTGATTGAGAAGAAATAAGGCAACATATAAAAAAATATACAGATGCTTGTTGGCTTAATTCTTCTGCTGTCGAGATCAGTAACAGTTTTACTTTCAGCTTTTACAGATGCAATATCCTGGATGATCTGAAATATTTTAAAAATTAACACTGCGTGGTATTAGCGAGTTATCTAGGACAGAATAAATACTGGTGTAAGTTTGTCAATGGTAATGAATAAAATAGTAACAGCATTATCCAAAGTCATAAAAGTGATCCAGCAGAGACAGTTGCGACGGTAGGAACAATAAAAGGGCAACACATTCACCAGCATATTCACCAGCTCACTACTCATTCACCACCATATGCCATATTACCATAATATTGTCATAATGCCATGATACTCAAAGTGTTCAGTACAAGTTTTTACTGCTGTTGAGGTAGTTCAGCTGATAACTGAGAATAAATTCATTAAGAATTACGTTTATCCTTTCAGATCAAGGTGAGCACCACCTTGCTGACATTTTCAACAGAGCTGGTTGGGAAATGTAATTTGTTTTAAGTTTGTTTAAAATGTCCTTTTACAAGGACATTGAAAAATTAAAGGAAAACCTTTAGTTATGTGATTCTATACTTTTTCTGTAGCTACTGAAGATCCCTTTTTTTAATCTGTTCTTAGTGTAATGCAAAATGTAGTATTTCCATTCTAATTGCCATATTGTTCTAGGAGTGTGCAAAAGTGTATGAACAGACAAGCTTATATTCTAAAAAGCTCTGAGCAGACTGCTGAAGGTTCCCCTCCTATTTTACTTCTGTGATTTATAGTTAGAGTTGGCAGCAATACTTATAGCTAAAGTTTCTTAACACTTTCTGTTACTGAGTCTGTTTTCAATTGCTTATAATTTTGCCTTCTTTACTGCTTCCCAGTGTTTTCAGACCTTTTGGCTTGGCCAGTGGTTTTGAGCTTTTATGATACTGGTGAGTTACTTCAGAAGTTTTATGGACCTCATCCTGAGCTGATCTAAATTTGTGTAACTCATACGCTGGGCTTAGCTATACTCTCCTGGATATAATACTAGGAAAAGAAACCCAGCTGGTTTTATTTATTTTTTCAGGGAATTGTGATGTGAATGAGAACGAGACAGACAGTGAGGAACAGAGAAGGAAGTTGAGCTGGAAACTCCACAGCCGTGACATGCAGGAACTTCTCTCCATTATTCTGCCTTTTCATGTTGCATAAGCATGTGGATTCCATTTGGCTGTAACTGGCTCTGCCCCTCGGCAGGCTCAAATTTCGCGCTATTTCTAAAGCAAGCTTGAAGAGGTTATCCTAAAAGAGGAAAACTTCAATAAGTCACCCAGTGCATTTTTTTTTCTGAATTCCTTCACAGAAGAGGTAGTAGAAAGAGTTGTCTCCTTTACCCAAGCACGCCTGCATTGATGATCCACCAGATTCATCTCCCTTGCCGTCTCTGAGCGTGCATCCTGTGGAAGACCTGAATTTCTTCCCTTTCCTTACATGCAACAGTGCCATGTCTGTAGCAGAAGGTGCCCCTTCCACCTGGATGCTGGAGAGTGACAGGCACACATACAGCAACGGAGACGGAGGGTAGCGCAAGTCTGATCCAGCACCCTGGGTTGTTACACTTCCCATGGCTGCAGTAAAGCTGCTTACATAAAGAGGGCTCATGTTTAGTGAGCCACAACAGTGGCTGTTGTGGCATTTTTCTTAATTTTATGAATAGAAATAATATGAGTGATAATTTAATCGGAAGGATTTGAGACCTTACAGCAGCATTTCAGCTTAAGGAAGCGTGCTTTATCCAGGTACGCTTTGTTATCTCCGCTCAGATGCAACACTTAGTTTCCGTTGAGTTGACCTTCATTACGACGTAGCTGAAGTGGCCATAGTAAAAGTAAGGTAATGTCTTGCACAAAGTTAAAGTAATGCCTAACTTGTTCAAGAATATGATGCTCTTCTGACCCAAAGTCTTCCTTTTAAAACTGGTTTACATATTGCCTGTGTCTTTATCAAGAAATCAGAAGTTCTGAAAAAGATAAAAAGAAGGGATTTTGGCTTAAAAATTGCAAGTTTGCCTTCAACATGTACATTTTCTCCAGGAAAGTGTGGTTCTTTTGGGGCGGAAATAAATCCCCTAAATTTATGACACAAAGCAGATGGTGTAGTTTAAGGGGGAAAAAAATTATCCATGTCATTTTTTCGATGAAAAATGGCTTAAAAAGAATATCTTGCTGCATTTTTACAAATTAATCTATTGTTCCTTACTTACATATGCCTCTCAAATGCTTGAGGCATATGCTTTGGTTTCTGTGACTCAGTTTTAATATCTAGAGATTTGCCTGATAAATAATTAAGGATGTACCTTAATATAAGCATATCTTGACTGTTCAGTTTTTAAACTTTAATTCAAAAGTGAGTTTGCACTGAGTGTACTGCCAAATTGTATTTAGTCTGGCATTCAAAGTGTTTAGTATCTTTTTAACAACTGTGATTGCCCAACACCTTTCTCCATTCATTGCTGCTTTGATTTGAACTTTTGGGCTTTATCCTGCTTTCTCATCAGCTTTTTATCTTTCAGTTATCTAAAACCAGCAGGCTTTATTGTTCTGAATCTGTGCTTAATCCGTTTCAGGCATTTATGGATTAAAGCAAAGAAAGTCTTTGTGTAGTACATTACATTCATTTAATTTCCTGTACTTCACTGAAGGTGTCAGTATTTTCAAGGAGTCCCCAGTCTTGCTGGAAGCCTTTCAGTGTTATACAGTCAGTGCTATGGCTAAAATACATGCACAAGGAGTTAAAGAAGATCCTCAATCATACCGTTAATTAATGTTCAGCTTGCTTATCTGAGCCCTTGGTAGGGCATATGTAGTTAGTAGTGAAACCCAATTGTTGCTTTTTTTTTTCTTTTTTTTTTTGTCTAAATAGCTGAGAAGGGGAGGTTGAGGTGGGAGACTGGACTAGCTGCTTTTTTTTCATCTTGGAAAATCTAGTTTAGTTTGACCATATTAGAAGACAGCTAACTTTGTTTGGATCAAGTAATTTATTAAGAAAATTGATCAAAAAAAAAAAAAAGGAAAGAAAAAGAAAAACAAGTGACAGGTACAAAAACCTCAAGCAGGTTATTTTCTTCTGGGTCCATTCTCCAGCAGAGTGGTCTCAGGCACTGCTGTCCTGGCCCAGCCGAGGATACGCAGCACAGGGAGGGGCTGGATGGAGAGGTGCTGCTTAAAATCAGTACTGCTGTTGCTTGACAAACTGCAATTTAAGCTTAGTGACCAGGGAGAATTCCTGCTCGTGCAACTGCTGCACAAAAGCTGTTGTGGGATAGCGGGTTTGTTTAAAGCAGGAACATTTTTCTTGCTTCATTCTACCCTCATAATAGACATTTTTCCTTCCCCTGTCCCCCGATGCCTTCCCAGGGTTGGTTAAATGAAGGCAACTTTTAGTGATAGAATCAATGCTACATCTAGATGCATAATTCCACCCCTTTGGATTCAGACAAGCTGAGCCAGAAGGATGCAAAGTGAGGCAGCTTTGTCATCTCTTGATCCCTAGATGTTGATGCCTAGTTTTGGACTGAATTTCAAAGTTTTGAATGCTGCTCTCAGTTGCTTTTTCTGAGAATAAATAAAAAAATAGAGCATCTGCACAGTAACGCTCTGACTACACCCAGCAGCATGTTCTTGCTTGCAGAGCAGTATACAAGCCCTACTGCCAGCACAATCCATTTGCTGAGGGCATTCTCAGCTATTTGTTAAATCAGGGTGAAACTGGACAACAAGGACCCAGCTGGTCAGGTGATTCACTGTCACCCAAAGGGATGGTCCCACTGTCCCCTGCCTCTGCACTGTGTGCTGTCCTGGTGCTTTGTCGGCCCCTTGGGAAACCAAAGCAGCTCAGGAGGGGACAGAGAAGCAATAACGAGGAGGGAAGTATATTTCTGCTGTCTTGATGAGCCACATCAGCTCACTGATAAGTCAGACTGGTACGACGGACAGTGCAGGAAAGGGGCAGGAACATGCATCTGGGAGCAAAAGAGAAAGGAAGCAAGCGGAATGAGGGGACAGTGGAGGAATATGTGGACCACCCCATTCGGTAGCCTCTGAGGTCAGCCGAGTTGTCTTGCACGCCATCACCCTGAATTTTAAATTTTTTTTCTATGCCAACACAAATATGCAAAGTGGATGGAGAGTAACCCACAATATGGCCTTTCATATTCTTGAGAAAAGTCTCCCAGAAGGAGTAGTGTTTGAAGGAGAATGCAAGATGATTCTTTTAATGGACCATGAAGTGCTGACAGGCTGATTTTAAAACAAACAAAACCCCGAACCATTCCGAATCCCCACTTGTTTTTGAATGTTTTCAGATTTCAACTCTCCAAACATATGTAGATGTCATACAGAATGCTACACTTGGAGAATGTTTTAGGTCATCAGCCTGTTACTTATAGGATTAAAAACTGTCTTAACAGATACTATGATCTGTCAGGAAGGCTAGTGAAAATGTATCCTTCTCATAATTGTTAATCTCCACATCTGCCCCTATAGAATGCTTTCATGTGATCTGCTGATGTTGTTTTTTAAGCTTATGTGACTGATGCTAGATAGAGATTATATAGATCAAATGGGAAAGAAGTATGATTATTTTACATACAGCGTAAAATTCAAAAAGCATGCTTTCATCTACCCACTCTTACCATTTCAAAAAAAAAAAAAAAAAAAAAAAAGAAGAAGAAGAGGAAGAAAGGAAAGGTGTCAGACCTCGCTCAGGGGATAATTATCTTCTCCTGCCTAGTGAGTTACCTAAGAAACATTGAACTCATCAATATGAGAATATCCCCCCAAGTGATAAAGTGATAAAGTAGAGGGTTGAAACTAAGAACAAAGGCTTATCAAACTAAAATGAATACAGCTGTGCATACAATATTAATATTCTTTTTAAAATGCTACTTCTTCAGAATGAATCGTATGATTTCCACAGCGTATATTTTGGAAATGAAAAATATATCAATGGTGGCTTTTGGTTAAGTGAAGTTGAATGTGCTGTCCTTGCTTTAGGTATGTTATACTATTAGTTCTTGCATTTGTAACACTGACAGTTGGCGAAGACTTTTGAAGACTCCAGTGTCTGAGAACTGCAGCAGCTGTTACGATATTTGAATGTGCATGAGTTGCTGTGAGAAGCATGGCCCTGAAACCTCTGAGAGGTGCATCGAGGCAGCCAAGGTTTTGAAAGAAAAACTTCTTCATCTCCTGCTGTTTTTCCTATATTTTGATAATATTAAGTGATTTCCTGAGCTACTTTTATAGAAAGAAGGGTTGGTAATTCAACACATGCAGAGCGTAGGGAGGGGTTATGCTAGAGAAAAATCATCCACAAAATCCCAGTAATTTTGTATGCAATTAATATGGTGTTGGCCTTTCTTAGTACTAGCCAATATGATTGGCTTTCAGGGCAGTCAGTCTCATTTATTGACAATTAAATTGACTGCTAAAAAGAGCATAATTTAAAATACCATATTTTGAAATTAGGAATTTCATGAAATTCCTTTCATGAAACATTTCATGAAAACATTAAGTTATGGCACCTTTCTGAGAAAGAATGTGTAATAAAAAAGTTTTAATGACAGAAGATTGGGATTACTTTATGTTTAATATCTGTTAGGATTTACATAGATGTGTTTTTTGATTCTGAATCTGTCGTTTACATGATGTAGTTGTATCCAAATAAATATAGGGTTAAAATGTTAATGCTATGATGCAATGATACATATACAGAATATATAATTATAGAGAACATTTTTAAAAACATTTTCCTTATGTGGGCAGAAGAAATTTTTAAAGGTGTAAATGATAGGAAAAAGCCGTTTTCCTTTTGTAGTGGGATGTGGGTATCCAACCACTGTACAGCCTTCCAGAGGCCTCTCAGTGGCATGAATTTAACTGACATTCACTGAAGAGTTGAAGCTGGGATGCACCTCTGGAGATCATCTGGTCCAACCTACTGCTCAAGGCAGGGTCATCTAGAGAAGGTTGGCCAGGGCCATGTCCTCTCAGGTTTTGCATAGCTTCAGGGATGGAGATTCTTTCTTCAGCCTTTCCTGTCACTTAAGTAAAATGCACTCTGTTCGTCCTACTGATTATTATAAATTTTACTGTGAGGAGCTTAGCTCTGCCCAGGGATTGTGTATTGAATCTAAAGATGAGCAGTCGTGCTTGGGAGCAGCACACACAGATATGTAAGATTTACGTTCCTTCATATCTTTTCAAGATTGTACCAGGCATTTTTCTGTGAGGTTTGAGTATGGGGTTTCACAAACAGCTGAGGGTCTATCTGAAGGCAGAGTGGACCACCGTAGGGACAGTCTAACTCTTCCTTTTCACCAGTTTCGTCCCCAAGTTGGTATCTGTTGAAAGATCAAAGAGAAGCATCAATACTGTCTTTGGAGGGCCCACACTTACCAAGAAAACTCACTCTAAAATCAAAGACTTGATATGCTTTTTAGTAGCCATCATGCCCCCCCACACACACACTGGCCCCCCCCTTTTTTTTTGATTATACCATTTTGCCCTTTCTACTTGCCAGTTTTGGTGTGCTTTCAATAATCTTTTCCCCCGTGAAATAAATGTGGATCTGTATTCAGATCTGTTAGAGTTTCTTTTCATTTTGGTTTAAATCCTGGTGTTTGTGTTTACAAAGAATAACCACTAGGAGCCCTGGAAAGTGAGGGGTGCATTTTTCCACAGGTGAATTCTGCTTTAGCGTGGACTCTGGCTGGGAGACCATTTCAGTAATGTAAAACCTGCACTAGGTTAGGCAATCACAGCAAAAGCCAGTGCTGTAATCCTCCGATCCTGTCCGTGTCTTTCTGTGGCGAATGCACTCATGCTTCCTTCATGGTCTGTATGTGGTGAAAGCAGTTTGGCAGTATTACTGTTCCATTTAAGGGTTTATTTGGGTGGCACCACTAAGAATGGTGTGGACTTCACAGTGATTGTAAAATTATTTTAACATTGTTACTGAAATTAAGCTCATCAGTGTTGGTAAGATGCCGTTATTATGCAGTAATAAAGTAGCTGTTAGATAGTTGTCAGCAGTAGCTACTACTTAAGCTAGGCAAAATTATGAGGTTAAACAAGATTATGATTGTAGTTTGTACAATAGTGGCAGTAAGAAGTATGAGGCATATCATTTCAGTTTGACTTCTTGTAGCTCAGAAATCATTCTCAATGGGTAGGTTCAAGTTTTGCTGCAAAAGACGTCCCTGTGATGTTAGGAAAGTCAAAGGATCTCTGAGCACCTATTATCTGTAAAGACATAACGGCTGACAAGATAGTTCTTATCTCACAAGATACTCACAAGATACTACAAGATAATTCACAAGATGTTTTACTGCTTTTGCAACTGAAATACTATAATATTGAGGGCTATACAAGATGAAATAAGTTGTTCATGGGAGCAACATCTGGAGGAAATGACAGTACTTTCAATGAAATATTTAAGTCATAAAAAATTGCATAAAAGGTCATGTTTGCTTTTCTCCAGATTTTTCAGGCATGAGAGTACCATGAACATGTACTGAACATAACACAGCAAAAGGATAAGTTTTGGAAATTTCTCTGCCTGAACCAACTAATGTACCCCTCATTTTTCATTCTAAAAAGTAATGAGAGAATGGTATTTTTATATCAAAAGACAGCTGCTGTGTGGCAAATGAAAAAATTTTCCTCTATTTTCTTTCCTTTGAAAGAAGCAAATAGTTTTCTACTTGCTTCAATATGGGATGCATTATTCAAAGACCTGTGGCTTTTCAAACAGTGTTTTCATGAGACTTGGGATGGAGACTGTGATCAACTTTGCTGTAAATTTTGCAGCTGATATTTTGATCATCTGCCTTAGGAAAATAAAAAGCCTACAGGAATAGTCGTATGGTATCTCAGAGGCACACAGAATTTCTGAATAATGAATTTCATATATCATCCTGATTGTATGTATGTGAAATAAATGTACAGATTTGATAGTAAACAATATATATCAGATATGTTGGTCTTGTACCTACTAGCAACAGTTTCAAAGATAAAGAGGCTAAGAAGCTATTCAGATAGGTAGGCAATATAAAATGTTACTCTTTCCTTTCTACAATTTAGAATTTACAATTCAGGCAGAAGTATATGGCTTGGCTTCTCTTTCTTTGTGTGACATTGCATTACCAAAAGAGTTGAATCAGGAGCATGTACAAATCAATGGAATATCTTTCCAATATTTGACAGAGAAATGTGGGTGAGTTGGGAGCTGTTAGTCAGTTGTCTTACTGCTGATGACTATTGGTGTCCACCAAAGATGAGAGAACAGGAGGCAGCCCAGGGCTGCTTTTCTGTCCTACACTCTCCTTGTGGCTATATGTATTATGCTTGATAATTTCTTAACCCCTTCTGCTATCAATAGCTTCTATGGTTAACTGTATATGAAAACAAGAGAGATGGAGGAGAAAAACATTTGGACTTACCTAGGGACATGGAGAATGCTATATTGGGAGATACTACTTCTCCTTCAAATGTACTTCCCTGTGTATGTAGGGCAACTTCCTATATAAGTTATCTCTGTAGGAACCTTCCTATCTTTTGCTATACCGCCTATATAAGCTCCTTATGTAGGAACCTTTCTGCCTTTGCTGACCTGTGTTGATTAAGTGCTCCTAATATAATGCTCTGAGATCATGGTGTGCTTATGTTTTCCTGACAATTTTAACTGTGGAAGAGTTGCTTTTCCAGACAACTGAGCGACTATTGTCAAAGTGTCAGACCGTAGTAAGGGCTCCCTTTTCAGGAATCACATATACTTAGAAATCAGTCTGTATTGCTTGAGAGCTGTGCTTTTAGAAACGAATCCAAACGTGTCTGAAGATGGGTATCAGAATGGAGGAATGATTGAAAGTTTTGGCTCGGGGGACAAGGCTTGTGGCAGTTCTTACATTTCTTTGTTGTACGAGGTGACACAGTTGGGAAATAGCTTCGTTGACGTGCAGGCACTGAGGTCAGAAACAGCAAACTTCAACCTAATCACAAAGAGAACAGTTGCTCCAAACTTCACCTAATTATATTAGGGAATTAAAGAGAAAATTTGCTGGTACTTTTAGAGTAGAGGTGAATGTGAGCAAGTAGAGCCTTGAAAAGATTGTAGAAGATCTTTAATGCTTTGTAGTGGAAAAATATTGAGATGGCT
This sequence comes from Rhea pennata, assembly GCF_028389875.1. Lineage (NCBI taxonomy): Eukaryota > Metazoa > Chordata > Aves > Rheiformes > Rheidae > Rhea > Rhea pennata. The sequence continues at coordinate 107,405,773 of NC_084663.1, forward strand.
AAAATGCTTTTAATAGCAAATCTCTTGCTGTCAGGAAGAGTGATTCTGAGACCAAAAGGGGTGCCAGGGCTGCCTGCTCCCTCTCTGAAGGCTTATCCACTCCCCTATATCTGTGCTGCTCAACTTCCCACCCAGTTCCCACTGCATCTCTGTTTAAAATCATTGTCTGTCTTGCCCTAGTCTCATACGTTCCTTAGTGTGGGCTCCTAAGCCATCCTGAAAATGTTGTACTTCAAGCAACTGGTAAAACAAAAGCTTTGGGATACATGAGATCCTGTATGATCAAAGAGGGGTCATTTGGACTAAAAAGAGAAATTATCATTCTTAGAACCTTCTTGTGAGTGTTTTGTTGTTCATATAGTTCTACAAATAGACATGTTTTTACAAAGAGAGGAAAGAACTGTCTCATCAGTTATCATCTAAATTATATAAAGATGTGGTAATTTAAAGTTAAGGCACCCTAGAAAAAGTGTAGCCTCTTCTAAATGACTAAATCAAACAAGATACAGATGGATCTCTGCTTTTCTTGATTTCTTTCCTTGATTTGGGAGAATCTGGGAAGAGATCGTCAAGTAACTGTACTTTTGGGGTTGCCTAGCTCAATCGTGTAAAGATAGTAGGTTTCTTCATTCTTTAAATACTATTTCAGTTATGTTATTGGGCTTCATATAAGTAGTATGAATGAATAATTTTTTAAGTTTACTGATGGAGGAGGAGGAGGAAAGAACAGCAATACAACAATATAATCCAGAAGAAATTAAAATAAAGCTAAAGATGAAAAAGCAAACACAAATAGGCAATATGTATACTATATAGATGGCTAGAACTTTTGACATTACTATAAAGACCTCAAGGCAAATTTTCAATTAATACAAATTCCAGCTTTTTAGTAGCACAGAACCACTTCCACAGATTTTCCTGACTATTCATCAGGTTGGCCATTTAAGAAAAATCAGATTTTCAAGATGAAACTCCTTAAATCCTTAGAAAATTCTACAGTACAAAGATAAAATGTACATCAGTGGCTGCCAACACAAAAATCATGAAAGCCCAGTATAGCAGATCATCTGCTTTTGAACACGTATGAGGAAACAGTTATGGACATTTTGCATAAGCATTTGAAAAATGAAGATAGGAGGAAAACAGGATTTTCTCATGTGGCATGGCCATTACTTTTAAGTTACTGTGTGACATTTGTTCTTCCTTGTGTATGCTGCACATTAAAGAATAGATGTTCAAATGTGTTTTCTGTCACTAATCTGAATAAAGCATATTTGTACTTCCAAATAGATGCCAACCTCAAAGAATAATTAAGCATTTGTATAGAAAAAGAAGAAAAAAATCTATCTATCTGCAAAGATAGGGGGAAGGCAAATTGGTTCTTGTTGTGTCTTGCTAGACTATACAGGTAGAGAATATTTGGTGTAACCCAACAGTCACAGAAGCTATTTTTACATTATAATTAATTAGCCATTTCACATCTTCCTCTATAAATGATTTTAAAATCTCTATTCTGTGTTTATTTTTCTACTTATATTATCAAGGAGATTTTAAAAAAATCTCCATGACAGTTAAACTGTTGTTAGTAGGATTACTGTTGCTTTATCTTTACAGTAATATTAAGTAATGTTCATATACATATACACGTATATACACACCTATACATACATATTTACATATATATTAATTTGTATCAGAATGTTGATAGGAGAGATTGATGGCATCATGAAATGCAGTCTTCATCCATGTAATGTATAATTTTTTTTTGATAATCTCCTTAAAAACCAGAGGCACAGTATTATCATACACTTATGAGAAAAATGAGCAGCACTGCTCAATAGAGCTGGGCAATTAATTAAATGATATGCTTGTTCATCGTGCAGGTCAAGCAGTTAATTGTACGAAGAATTGCTTTGAAATCGTGCATGCCTCAACTTAGACCTTTTGCCTCCCAAGAGAATTCCTCAGGTCGTACTGCCTATCGCGCTTCTTGTGCATGCCAGTCTAATGCTAGCTAATCCTGTTAGCATGTATAATAGATCTAGTGATATCTGGAAATCTGAATTTACATGCAGAAGGTCTACACACCAGTTTAGTACAAATTGAAAACCTTTGCGTCTTCCTTGAGATGAGAGCAAAATTTGATTCATTGTTAAAATTAGTGTCTTGTGGTCTGATACAATACAGGGCAGAGAAATAAGTGCAAGCTAAGATTACTGAGTTAAAACTTTTCAAGGTCTTTATACGTTTTAGAAATAGAGAAATTTTGTTTGACTGATCTCCATCCTTGTCAGCACCCATGCTTCTGTATGCATAGAAGTCTACATTTCCAGTGCAATTTTCTGCTTGGGTTTGATATTTTCTTATGAACATCTATCAGAATGGCATCACTAATAAGTGATGTTTTGAATTTTTTCTGTGTTTTAAAAAACGGGAAATAATTCCTTAGGTTACTGAATCCCTCTCTTCTCCAGGAAAATTCCAGGTAATAGAAAGACAGTCTGTAGTGAATGGTAGCAAATCTTCCATAGGATTTGTTTCTTACTTAACATCTAGAGGGTCTAAAAACAGGCATATTCAGTGTAAATACTGATCATCACCATTGGTGATGGTGGAATAGTGCAAAGATCAGATCCAGCTGAGCTGTAGGGTTCATTTTGGAGAAGTTTGTTGTAGTGAATTTTCAGAAAGGTTCAAATGGAATTGTAATGTAAGTACTCTGTTGAAAATATATTAATATTGCTTATTACTTATATTCTAGCATATTGCACTCCAAGTAGGCTCTACAGTGTATGTTCAGCATATGTGCTATATGTGCTTTTTCCTGAACAACTTACAGTTGATTGACACGCATTGTTTCAAGAAGTGAAACATTGCTATTAAACAAAAACAACTTTTTCAAAATCCACTGTATGCAAGTACTCTATCAGAAGATGGAGCTAATAAAGAAATACACTTCCTGAGAGGATTACTCCAAAATCAGAATTTACAGTTTTGTAAATATTTGTAAATGATGTCAGAGTTTCCTCTGTGGTGAGTAAGCCAATTGCTAAGTATGTGAACCATTAAGAAACCTAAAACAATGAATTGCAAATGGACTTGTGCCTGTAACAACAACGCAACTATGCATTAGATGAAGACTACACAAGGCAAAATACGTTCTTGGCTACATCCTGGCTACTGTTACAAATATTTTTCCTCTCTCTTTTCAAAGCAAGAAAATGACATTTCCTTATTTCCTATTAGCAGTGCTTCTAGAAGCAGATCTTTCCTGCTTTACAGGATCCATATCTTTTCAAAGAATATAATCATACACTAAGATCCAGTAGGACGAGGACATCTGCTACAATGACTTCAAATAATACATTATAATATAATAATATAATGTAAACATCAAATTTATAGGTGAATAGAAGGCTTAGTTTTCTCTGCTGTTAGAGAAGACCTTTCCTTGCCTTGAAATAAAATTTACCTGATTTAATGGAGTCAGCTTCGTTCTTCAATTGGGAAGGAGGAATAGGTCATATTGTTAAAGCAACGGTCTTTACTATAGTTTAGACTACACATCATTTAAATTTATATTTGGAAATGTCTGTTACATAAGTATTACACGGTGGTTATCTTACCATCTCTGTAAAAAGTGAAGAATATTTTTTCTGCCTTTGTAGTATTTTTCAACCTCCACATTGACGGATAGGGAACAGATTGCATTCACAAAGATATTTTGTAGAAAGTCGTTTCTCCTTGGCATCATGGCTCACTATTTGTTACTACAATAATGCAAGCATCTCCAGGTCTTAGTAGGCCCTGTGGTACAGGCTATACACATAGTAACCACTCCTATTGTAGGAGTGCACTGCATACTTTCACACAAAACAGAGTACCACTATTTTCAGATTAAAGATATATATATTTTTAAAAAAATTGAAGGAATGGAAAATAAAGCTTCTTAAGAATAGGCCGAAGAATTTCATTTGAAAAATCATTGACATTTACTGATAATGTTATTTGTTGACAATCTTCTATGATAACATTTTAATGACAATGCTTATTTATTTCAAGGTAAGCTTTTTTTAATGTTTCAGTGAAAGCTCCCACTCTTCCTTCCTATCTTCAGGAAGAAAACTTAAAATATGCAGTTTCATTTTTTTCATGGAAAGGTCATTTTGTACAAGAAAATAAAGCCCTAATAGTTATCACCATTTTAAATAAGAGGAAGTTAATGATGATCCAGCAGAAGATTTACTCCAGAAGGAGTCAGGAAGATCTGTCAGGAAGATCTTGTAGTTGAGTCTGTTTAGACAAGACTTGCTGACTCAACGATCATCAGGACCTGTCCACCCACTGCCCCATTTTTTGCAGCTTCTGTAAATGAACATGAATGCAGTCAAAAGATCATTAAAATTTTTACTATTCCTGACCTTTTGCAAATGTGTTCTTAAGTTGTTCCGTCTGTCTCTGTGTTATGTAGGAGAGTATTAGTTTATATCTTGAAATCCATAAATATTGTCAAGATTACCTGATATTTTTACTGTAAGTGATGTATATGTGTTCTTCAGAACACACCCATGTATGCTTCATGACAGAACAGAGCAATATCCTTGCAGCAATATTACATTATTTGTGTTCTGCATTTTCAGTAGCTTGAAAGTAGTTGCAGAAAAGATAGAAGGTGGAGTAATCAGTAAAAACCAATTTACTCATTGAGATCTCAAGGTATTGCAGGCTACCTACAGTATATCTTCGGAATACAAAGTTTCCTTTTTTGGCTCACTCATTTATTGCCGATTCAGTGAACTGAAGTTGCCTCTCATTGAGCTGCTTCCCTTTTGGAGCTGTGAGCTTCAAGCCATTTGGTAAGAACAAATGCGAGCCTGGACCATGAAGTTGTGCCTGATAATGTCAGTCACCACCACAGCTATGGTGTGTCCTATCCATATTCAAGGAATTTCTGTTTAAGTGGAAGAGAGGAGTCCCAGGCTACAAGTCAAGAAAGTGTTTAGAAGCATTTATGAAGTTTTGTTGAATTGACTGCTACTTAAAATGAAAATAAGCATGTGCTTAAGGAGTTAGCTTTCCAGGGGTGCTTTCCTGGATTGGGACCTCTCTTGAATCACAGTGTATTTAGTCTACATTTTGAATTCTTGCTCATTTCTCTTGTGAATACTTTGCTGTCTTAGTTGTTATGAATAGAACTCTTTGTTTTCTGTATCTGGAATTTAGTCTAAATAATGACCTCCAATGAAGTACTTCTGTAAGGTCACAAATGCCTCTCAGAGCCAAGCTAAAGTAAACATCCTAAATAATGATATTTTATTTTTTATGGAGCTAATATATCACTGACAAATATTGTAAGTTCCTCAGTAAGGGAATGGCAACTCAGCACCTCAGTTTCATTGACCTGCAGACTGCTTTTTCTTCCAAAAGGTTTGTTTAATTGCAAAGGACTGAACTTTGAGTACTCGCTCACGGCACATATGGCTAATTTAAAGCCAGCAAGCCTGGGTCAAAAGAAGAGGGTTAAAATAGGTTGATTCTGTATTGGTGGACATCCCTGAGCAAGACATTGTAGAGACTTTTCATTTTGAAGTGCTTGCTTCTGATTCAGAGTGTCACGATCCTTACAGAGTCTTGCTCGAGATGTGTGAATGGAAGACCCGCTTTTTCCTTTAAGGAAAAATGATAAACTGTGTTATCTGATACCATTATTAGGGAGGCTTGCAGCTGTTCATATTTTCTCTCCACAGCACGTGTCACTGTGGCAAATGGAAAATATTTTCATCCTCTAGGATTACAGAGCTGCTGAAAAGCCATAAACAAAGCATAACTAGAATTGTGTATATAAGTGACAGTTAATGCAACCTCTCAGAAGAAAGCAATGTACAAAGGAAAATGTATAGGGCAGAATGAATTCATACTTTCACTTGCAACAATATATTTCAGAGGAAAGTCAGAGGAAATTATTATATATATTGATGGAAATTTTTTGCTTTCCTTGTTCTCAAACGAAAGCAAAACATATAGACCCAAGGAAAATGCTTTATAAATAGTTTTGGAAATACCTTATGAATAGGTATATGTGTGTTTGTCTAAAAGTAAACACTCAAAGTGTAAAGTGGGGATACATTTCAAGTCATCTATATCAGAAAACAGTGGCAGCTGTGCACTTTCATGCTTTCTGTTTCCAGAGTACCTGACAAGCTCACGTGTCTTATTGATGATAAAGGGAGAACGTGTCAATACTGCCACTAAGAGCTGATTCAGAGGCAAAATGATCTGTTCAAGGTCAACTGGAAAGTCTGTGTCCTGATTCTTGATGTCATCAGGCTAATCATGCTGGTCTCACTCATTTCATCTTGGGAGGATTGATTCACGATAGTAAAGAATATTGCAAACTTAGCTCTAGACTGTTACAAGACTGTCAAGCAGCAGTTACTTCTTGGTGAGGGAGGGGCTGGTGCATTACTCCATCTCTCCTTTATTCTTGCGTAGATACCAAGGTAAATTACCAAATTCTGTTTGGGATCCAGTTCAGATATACACCCTAAAATAACATTTGTTAGCACCCTACATCTAAAAACTAAGAGTAACATGCAAAAATAGTCTGTCTTGGCTTAAGAGTAGATGCCATGTGCTTAAAAGAAGGCCTTACCGTTTTTTTTCAGAGTAGTTGATTCTTTCCATATTTTGTCCCTAATATCCCAGTAGTATAAATGTGCTCAATGAAAAAAAAAAAAAAAACCAATTATTAATGAAATAATTTGGCAGCTTTGAGTTTGTTCTTTGTGACTAGTTAACATATATTAAAACAGGATTGGCAGTTCATGCCACATGAAAGGAAGTGTAGGATGGTGCTACTAATTAAAACTCAGAGGAGAAGACACAGCACACCCTCTGCTTTCATCCTAAAGATGCTGGAAGTGCTTACTGACTTTTATCCAAACTAACTCTGGCATATCTGCTTGTCTCTTTCCTCCCTTCCACATGGTCGTGGCTCTTATTGGAGTGACAAAGCAAATTAGAAGCAGGTTGCCAGTATTTCCCAAACCTCACTTTCCTGCCATCTCGCTTTGTATCTCGTGCCTGCTGAGCGGGGCTACTGATGGGTCTCCATAATGTAGACTTGCTTTCTTGGGAGGCCAGTGTGACATGCTGCACAGAAGTCATGCAGATTTTCCTGAATGAACCATATGTCACTTGAATGTTGCTTGCTGTTCCTACTGAAAAGAAAAAAAATCTTTATAACTTAAATGCAAGATATCAGTTCATGGGGTGATGTCCTAAATGTAAAAATATATGGCAGTATCCCACAGCACCCATATAACTAATTAAGGGTGACCTGATAATCCATTTTCTTCATTTGCAAAGTATTTGAACAGACAAAAACAGAAACATTGAGAGAGAAGGAGGAAAAAAGGGCTTTAAAAACCTCCTCATAGTCTTGATATTTATAACTATTCAACTCCAGTGTGAAGCAACCCAGCAAACATTCTGCTAACCAGCCAGGAGTTATACCCATGGCTGATTCTCACAGAAATGCCACCGCACTGAAGATGCTATTTGATGTTTGTTACAAGGGCAAATGAACCCGAAAACTGCACGATCCTGTGTCTCCTTACAATAGTGAGAACGCTTTCTACTCTGAATAGGTTGAAAAAAGCAAGATCTTTGTAGAAGGCATTACTTATGTTAGCTAAATATGGTCTGCTAATTCACTTCCCTTTCTTGTTCAGTTATTGAAACTAGTGTCTAGAAATAAACTGAGACATCTAGGCACTGAAACAAGAACAACATTTTAGGGTTTAAAAAGTTAATACTGAAGATATAAACTGTCTACTGTTTAATAAAAAAAAGTGACGTTACTACTTAAAAATAATCTGATGAATGAGATTTGGTACCCAGCTGGGGCTGAATGTTCACCTCCTTACTGAGAGCACACAATAAAAATAACAAAAAGCAGGAAAAGGTTTTCAATACTCTTTTCCCGATTAGGTGATGGAAAGGCTACAGTCAGCAGGGTTGAAAATCCCTATTCTGCATCGTGGACATCAAACACATATGATATTTTTTAGCATCAAATCTATTCATTTCATCAGATCACATTTTCAAAAATGCACTGTTGAATTCATAGCTTTGATTTATTAGCAGTGTGCTTTGGTGAGCAAAATCTAGGAAGTTAGTTTTTCCTTTTTTCCTCTTCTTTTCTAATTTTACTGCTTAGGAAATAATATATGCACATAAAATATCAGAAGCATTCTCATGAAGAGATTTTTGCTGTCTTTCTTTCCCTTTGTTTGGGATTTCCCTATGTACATTCTGCAAGGTGGCCAGAGATTTTACAGACAGTGTTAACAGAAGACCATCAGAAGGGTTCTAAATGTGTATATATGTGCAGGAACTATACAAAAAGGGAAATTCATATCTTTGAGGATCTGGATGATGTGAGGAAAACAGCTTTGACTTTACAGTTGGGATAGGGTTAAGACTGTGTTTTACTGGGTTTGGAGATCATGTCATCACTTTTGTTTGATGTGGCATCTAAAGATGAGATCTGTCTTCGCTGCTGGAGTGCAGTTAGCATATCTGCCCTGCCAAGAGCGCGTGCCAGGAGGTGGCACTCTCAGACCCAGCTCCTGTGGTGCATAAGCAGTTGGTAGGAAGTCCTAGAGTTTACTTTTGGCCTGTGATCCTAGAAGGATTCCACAGCAGATGAGGATTGCCAAGGTAGGTGTGGACTACACCTTGTCCTGCTAGTTTGTTCTTCCTGCTCCCCCTAATATAATGCAGAGGTGTACCACACGATGTCTAGTTGTAGCATGCAGTCAGAAAATTCCCATTTAAGTAGTTTTTTATTTCTGATCATCTCACTTCTCTATTGCATTTAGTGAAGAGGACAACATTCAGGATATAACTTTTGCAGTTACCCTCTTTCAAACGTGCTTTGCATCTCTGCTTTGGAGTACACCCACGTGAAGCGCGGTGCTGGGAGGGCAAGCCATGAGGTTCAGTGCGCAGGCAGTCGGAGCCCGGCTCTGACATGGTGTCACAGGATCAGGCGGAAACAACTGGTGGTGTTCGAAGGAGGTGGATGGTATCACCCTCTAGGGAATATATGCCAAGCTTTTTCTGTAGCTCAGTTTGGTATAGCTAGCAGGAAACCATGCAACTCCGTGACTGTCATGACTGTGGGATATTTTCATTACTTCAGAGGTTGTGAGAGGACTGTGTATGTCGGATATGGGCAACTGTATAAGGTGTAGTTCAAAAACTTGTGAACAATTACAAAAGCTATCTTACAGTACTCTTTTGTCATGCATACTTCTGTCTTGCAGTTTGAGAATTTGAATTGGCTGATTTCTGCTTTCTGATTGATTTAGAAAAGCTGCTTTGACTTAATTGGAAAGGACTTTTCTGATTGATTACATTTGTCATCATTAACTTTCTACAAGAAAGGGAAATATTAAATCTAGCATTAGTTATGGAAGCCTATGGTAAGCAAAAGTTGAGTTTATTCCACTGAGGTAAATAGTACTAGTAGGGAAACAGGTTTTCAGTAGCAAATGTAGCTTTAATGTAGTGATTTTTTTCTGTTTTATTAATCATCTGTAATCATCTGCTTGTTGTTCTTCTTTCTATCTGTTGGCTTAAGTGAATTTTCTTCCCAAAACACTGTCTTTATGGGTCTTCATTTCTAATAGCGATGGCTGAATTATACTACTGTGAAGTATAGAAATGTGAACTTTACACAGCAGAACAGATACGTGAGTGGTGGGCTAGCTTAGCAAATTTCTCATTCAGAATTTCATATGAAGCTAAAATCCATTTTACCAAGGGAACAAACAGCTTATAGAAGCAGATGGCTTTTCACAGGAGTTACTCCAGCAGGTCCGAGTTTGTACAGAAGAATACCTTGTGCTGCACGTTAGTTATGCCTATACAGTTTCGCTACAGATGCCAGTAGCAGTTTCCCTAGCAAGGCCCTTTAAAGAGTTCAGTGATTAACCACAAAGCCATTGTTTTATGTCTTGCCCAAGGCGCACAAATCAGAAGTCCAGAAAATCTGGAAATTGTTTATAGTCTCAGAAATGCTCAGGTGTACCATAATGTACCTCAAATGCTGCTTTCTTGTAACTCAAAATTAAATTAAATTTACCATCTGAAGGTACAGTACGTTATGTTTTGGTGCCAGAGGTACTTAAAATATGATTTTCAAAATTATTTCATTCTTCTTATAATCTGTATGATTTACTGCAAGCGGTTGCTTGGTAGCAGTTGCTGTGGTTCAGTTTGGTAAGCTACTCCTTGTCAGGAGATAACAAGGAGTTAAAAAATGATATTTGTGCTGTTGTTGTAGTGGGTAAGGAAAGATTAGAAGGATCTTAGATGGGTCCTGCCAGTTAGATTTAAGAATTCTTAATCAGTCTTTCAAACATACACAGCTGCATTACAGTTTTATTTTTCCGGCCATTTCTCAGATATTTAATTACTGCTTCAGAAGTTTGTTTTGTTGTTCAGTATTCAAACCACTGACCACGTGCTTTTGTAAAGCTTGAATCTTTTTGTGTAGTTTTATGCCACAGACAAAGTAAGGAGAAACTAGAAAAGGAAGTGGTTTAAAAATAACTTATCTGGAAAGAGAAAAAAGTGCTGTTAGGGGCTGGGTTTTTTTGTGGTTCTCAGTGGAACCTCATGGCCTCTGTGAGATTTCTAGATTTGTGTGTTTCCTCCTCTTAACTGCCAGCAAGACGGCTGTCATTGGGATAATTTGTGTAGAGAGATTGTGATTATTCCATGAAAATACATGTACGTATAATTATTCTGATAATTAATCGCATGTATTCTATGTCCTATCTGGCATGCTTACAAAACCATGACAGATCTGGCCAGATTTTGGCCCTCCGTTTGGGAAAATGCAACTACTGTATGTCAAATCTTGCCAAATTACTGCATTTAAAATCCCTTCTCTTGCTACAGTGGTAATAAATCACATTTGAATGCTTTCTAGTATTTCAATGTGAATATTTAGTTAATGAACTAGGTATTTTGCTATTGTAAAACAGACAGTACCTGCAATTACTAATGCAGTAGTGCTAATTTACCTGTGATGATACTCTAGACCTGTAATTTTGGTGAATAAAAGCATGTTATTTAGAGGAAATAGCTGAGCACTGAAATCAAAGTATTTTGTTTTGCATGGACATTGTGGGCAAGCAGTTACCTATGACTGTAGAAGGTCCCAAGTGATGCCATGATTTCAATTAATTTCTTTCAGCTGTGGAGTCACCACGGAGACCTGAAAATTAAATTAGCAACAGAAAACCAAAAAAAGCTAAATTGATTTTCTTTGAAATTCAATTTTATCTTACTTATATGACATGCAAAGAAAAAATGGTTTTTAGTTCGGTGACATCATTTTGATGTCACATGAATGGTTTGCAAACTGTGTCCTGTCATTCATAACAGCTGCAATTTTGGAAGACAAATACCAGTGCATGGAAAGGGATACATCACCTTGTATCCCTCTGACACTTTCCAGAACTGAAAACTAGCCATCATTAAAGGAATTCTGTGGTGATAGTCTTATAAATTTGACACCAGTGATTTAACAAAAAAAAAAAAAAAACAAAAAAAACCAAAAAACAGGCCTATAGCATCCACAGTTAACTGCTACATTTCAGGCAACAGTGGCATGTCCATGTTCTGTGTCCATGAAATTGCCCATGGGATATATCCATCTATCTAAAAATCCGTGTGTTTAGGGTACCTGTAGGAAAGTGGCCTCACGCAAGGGTGTCAGAAACATGAAATGGGTTGAAGATGGGTGTAACAGATAAGAAGGAAATGCCATGTAGGGCAAGTGTAGTATCCAGAAAATTTATATGCTTTATAACAAAGTTGAAAAAAGACGTCAGTAAAACAACCCTTAGAGAAGAGAGCTGATGGGCTTAAACTGAAGCGTGTGAGGGATATTTTATTCTGAGTTCTTTCAGGAATCCTCATTCCAAAATAGCATATGCAGGCACTATGTCATTTCCCTCTGTATCCCCCACCTCATTAATATAGGCTGGCAACGGGGGGGGGGGAGGGGGGAAGAAGGAGTATGAGTAAGGCTTACAACATATATTAAGAGGCTTTTGCCTGCTATAAAAATCAGATTTCATTTGGTGCGTATTCTGTGTTATCTGTCCTGTCTCACTGATCAGGGAAATGTTGTTTTTCTTAATGGGTGTCACAATCTAATGGCACATCTCTGAGCTTCCAGAAAAGATACCAACCACCCTGGACTTTGTGTAAATACCAATTCTAGCTTCAAAAGGTTAGTGAAACTGAAATCAAAGAGTTTTAGGCTCTGTTCTGTGTGAAAGTACGCAGTGCGCATGCATGCCCTTGTATTTCGTGTACCAACAGACGAGACGGCCTGAGCGTGTAACTGTAGGTGGTGATTGAGCGGAAGAAGTAACAATACTGTGATCACACCTAATATTTCCTCACTGACAGCTGTGCAGCAAAGCTGTGCGGCCTTGGCCTCCATCCCCCGGAGGGGCGTAGGGATAGCCTTTCTGAGACTGCAGGTTGCTCACCATGGACAACGGGGAACTCATTTGCACAAGCTCCATAACTCGTGGCTGGAGACCAGGGGATTTTGCTGTGTGTCAGGACATCTGCAGCAGGTTTGCTTTTCATCTGCAAAGTAGCTGGCCTGTTTGACAGCTGGGGGCAGGGGTCTCCCAGGGGCTGCGAGGCTCCCCAGGCCAGGAAGGCTGTGAGGTGGCTTTTGCTTTGCCACGGTCACTGGTTTGGACCTGCAGAGCTCCAGCAGAGTTATTCTCCTTCTTTCAGCTGTAGCTCCAGGGGTGAAACACACTTCTCATGAATTCAGAGCAGGGCTGAGTCCACCGGCTTCCTCAGTACCAAAAATGCAGTTTACCTGCTATGAATCAAAATCAGCTGTCAAAAGTGGCATGTTTCATGCTAAGTGGTAGAAAGATGCCTGAAGAAGGCTGCAGGGATATTATAGGGTGTCCCATAGGAAAGGGAGTGTCTCTCGTAACACCTTCACATTAATTACTTTTATGCTGCACTCACAGCTGACTTTGCCTCTTGATTTGCAGTGTGTCTGCCAATGGAAGTTTTTTTTTTTTTTTTTTAATCTTACTTTAATTAGACTCATTTTGCAGCTTTATATTCATTATGCTTATGTATTGAAATATTCATTATGTTTATGTATGCTTGATCAAAGGCCTTGAAATTTTCTTGCATCACCCATTTGTATCAAGTATGTTCTCTGCAATTTTAGCATGTTAGAGTCGCTATAACTTCTTGTGTAAGTTAATTTCAGGAGTCTAGAGAGGGAAAAGTGTTACAGATTCTTTTTCTTGTAGGTCTTTTATGACCTAAACTGTTTTTCATCACAGAACCTATCGCTATAGCAGTATTCAGCAAAGAAAGTACTGTTTACAAAGTAAACATTTTTTCTGGCTGCAAGAGTGTTTGCTGTCCAGGAAGCAAACATACTCTAGTTCGTTACATATATTTTGAGTGTATGAAAGCAAAATAAGTTTATACATTTTAAACGTGCAGTGCTCAGACTTTCCGGCTGGAACCCACTTGGGAGTCATAACACATTTGCAGGACCTCCCCTAGTGAGACTCCTCAGATATCAGAGCAGTAGTGACTCATCGACCGCAGGAGAGGCAATTGAATTAAAACTTAAATATTTGTGTGTCTGACTCACTCAAATTGCAAAACAAATACAGCCTGATTTCTAGGTGAGATATCTGTGTTTCTCAAGAAAAGTTTGAGCTGGTATTTCTGGGGCTGCAGTAGGTTGGTTTTGACTGTTGGTCCTTGTTTCAGAGGTGGCTTTTTTTTCTTTTTTTTTGAAGCGGACTTTACAATTTTAGACCTATAGAAACAGGACTATTGTAGCGTAGCTATTTAATCTGTCTGTGGAGTACTTGATATTGGTGACATGAATGGAATTTGTATCAGACAGTTCAGCATGTTCCTTTGCACTCTTAGTATTGTTTTTGGATATAAGGGGTAGGAGGAAAAGATAACTGCAAACATTACTGTATTAGAACAGTATCTTCTTACCCTCACTTAACAGATACGGAAAGCATGGTACTAGATGAAGTATGATGAAAAACTGAGCAAAGGAGGAGATGCTGTAACTCCTACTGCCAAGTTTTGTGAAGTCCAGAGATTGACAGTGACAGCCACCAGGTCAAAGAGGATCAAGATCTTTGCAAAAAGTTGCAATCGATCCACTGAACTCGTTTCTGAAGTTGGGCTTGCTGACTGAGCCCAGCACAGATGCCGCTGCTCGCGCTCCCCTGCCCCCCGCAGTCAGGTGCTAGGTCTGAGCCTGTTTCATTCTTCCAGGCCAGTTCGTTTGCAGAAGGTTACAACATAAATATGTAGTTAGTTTACAACGAAGGAAGTCTTAGCAGATCTTACTTATTGAAAACTGAGCATGTGCCTATTGCACTCGTAATTTGAACACTAACTATTTTATTACTTGTTTTCTGGTCTAAAATCACGATTTCCAACTTGCCCTTGAACAAGAAGCACAGGCACTTGTCTGTCATCAGCAAGGTATGAGGTATTTCATGAGGCCAAAAATAAAGCTATTGTTCTGCAAGTACAGCAAGTATTTGCTTTCCTTAAGACAGCTTTCTGAGCAACACAAAATATAATCTGAAAATATAACCAAATGCTCTAGTCAACATTCTGTATTTAAAGAATGTTTTGTATGCTACTGCTGGTGATTATCAGATCTTCATGGACAATGGAAAGAAGCGTCTGACTTGTTCCAGTTGTTCTTTTCTTCATGCTCTTATTTAGCCTCAGATCAAAAATATCTTCTGTTCCCAGGTCTTAAAAGGATTTATAGATCTGGCTAGAAAGGTGGTATCAATATGTTCTAGTTTAAATTTGAAATGGATGCATTATCCAGATATAAGTCATACTGTTTCATTACACTTTTTTTCTGATGCAGAATTGCTCTGTTATGCAATGTGTGTTGTTCATACTTTTCTTCTGGTTGCAGTAGGGATGACTCCACAAATTGGATAAAATCAGATTAAGCTGGATTTGTGGCAACTCTTACATTCTTTGATCAGCTTCAGCTTTACAAATGCTTTGAATTAAACTTCGATGATCAGTACCATCCGTAGTTGTAGTGGTAACTACCACTTGGTATGGCACAGTTGTGTAGCATCAAATAAATTAATATTTCAGTAGATTTTGTGAATACGGGTGTTTTTGGTATAATCTAACAGAAATTTTAGGATAGTACTACATTAGGTTTTTCTGTCACACAAAACTATTTGGCTAGCGCTTTGAGATAGCTCTTTTATAATACATAGGGTAATTTCAGCAATATATATTGTTTTCTCAAAGTCTAATGTACATGCTGCTGGGTGGCTAAGTCTTTAGCTATAACACAGTAAAATGTAAGCTAGGAAGAGCTCATCCAGTGCAAAACAAAATAAATATGCCTTGCTGTCATCTCTGAAGATCATAAAAATATTACAGATTTGAGGGCACTTGATTGGTATACGTAAGGGATTACAAGATGTGGTAGCCTGTAATACCAAAGGGTTGTATTTGATGACCAAAGAATTTTCTTCCAGTTATAAAAGAGAAAACAAACCCACAATCACTGATGTATCATATTAGATATTTTGTACGCAGTCCGCTACTTAGCCAGTAAGTGCTCGTCGGTGAAGTTCAGCTGAGTGGACTGAAGCTGAGTGAATGACACAGCTGAGCATCAGATGCTGCATGAGCTGCAAGCCATACAGACCGACATGGTTAGCGTATTTGCAAAGGCATATTTGCACATTGTAAACAGCACATAACAGGTTACCCTGGGAGGACCTAAACTCTAATCCATGTAAGAAGGTGGATAAATGTCAAATTTTCCATTGGGACCTCTGACATGAATAACCTGAAGGAGCAGTCTGCCTGCCTGGTCTGCTAAAATTTGCAGGAAAAACCACAGCACTGTTTGGTCATGGTACCAGAAGCTGCGTGTAATGCTAATAAAATCACTTGAGAACAGCTTTCCCTTGGCCATTATGTTGATAGGGTTTCAGGTCGCTATCCACATCACTCGAGCCTGTTAAGAATAAATAGTAGTGAATATTACAGAATCCAGTTGTTCCTGAAGCTGGCTCATTACGACTTTCTTAACAACCCTTTCCAATCTGGCCACTCTTTGACTATTTAGGTTACCAGTTGACAAATTTTACTGTCTTCATTAAAACTCTACCCCAAATTTGTTGCAACTAACCTCTTAAAGGAAAATACTAACAGCCTGATATTTTTACATCAATTTTGTATTTTTGTCTGCTGTATGTGCTGAAAGCTACATTTTTCAAGCTCAAAATAATAGAGAGGAAAAAAGTATTTATTTACAGGTTTTCTTTAAAGGCCAAACACAGTAATATATTTTGGTATGTTTTTCAGGAACATGTTTGTGGCTTGGGAGCTATCAAAGTGCCTTAGTGAAGCTTCTGAAAATGGCCTAACAAGATTTAACCATATTATTTTATAGTCATTTTAATCACATTGTTATTATTCTTTAGGAGTCCTGAAAATCTGAGTTTGGTATGTGCTAAGAATTATTATATTCAGAATTAATCTGAAAGAATACGGATAAAGAAGAATACATGTAATCGCACTTTAAAAGTAGCGTGATTGATAAGTGCAATGAAGAGAAGGGTTTTTCTGTATCTATTTCCTATTTTATATATCTGGGATGTCTTGCGACTGTAATGGCTTTCATCCATTTGGTTAAGTTGGCACTTTGAAAAGATAAGAACCCATTCTTTGAATCTTGGCAGATATATAGAGCCAAATCTCTTTCAAATGCCTTACCGATTTTTGTCAGTGGAAAAAAAAAAAAAAAAAATCCTGGCTTCACCTCTCTAAAGCTCTAATATAGTGACCTGTTTTTTAGATTTTAAATGTTGTGCACTTTTTGTGTTCTGTAAAACTATATCAAGAATTCACAGTACAAAATAAAAGTGTACTATTAGCAAGGTAAATTGTACCGCAAACATGTGTTACCCATAATCTACTCTTAGCAAAACTTCTAAAGTATTATTAAGCATGAGGTGGGGCAAATGAGAGTGGATGGCAGGAAAAAGATCAGACAGAGACAGCAGAGAGATATCTGCGAGCTCATGTTAATAATAATAATAATAATAATAATAATAATTACTACGAGTCATGGTAAGAGGGCGGTAATCCCTCCCAAGGATCACAGTGGACCAGGCAGAGTAGCTTCACTCAGAAAGTCACTGAGTGAATGGAACCAAGGCTGAGGCAAATACACAAAGACCAAGTAGGTGGTGGGATTTGTGCATAAATGTTTGTGTTACTTTTCTGATTTTTCTGTACATGGCCTTTTTACTCTTTTAGAAGTTTAGTACTGAAGGTTTTATATGAGTAAAACCGAGCTATTGGATCTTAGAGTTCACTTTGGGTACTCGGTGTAAGAGAAAGCTGAAAGCAGATTCACCTTAAAGCCTTGGCCCATTCAAGGTCCTTTCTTATCACATAAGTGCAAAAACGCCCCCACCATGCTTTCAAGTCCACTGGGTGTTTTCATTCTACAAAATGAAGTTGTTTGACTTTCTCTAACACAGCTTGGCATGTCTACTCAGCAGGAATATTAAGGCAGCTGTCCGGTGTAACTTGTTTTACATACAGAAGTGACTTCAGAAATTTTTTATTATTACTATTTTTTAAGTTGCAATTCATTTCAGCTTGTTAGGCAATTATGGAATTGCAGGGAAGTGTAAGACTGCTCAATAACCTTGGAAGTTCACTATTGATACTATAGACAGTACTGAGTGATATTTTGAAGAAGAAATATACTTAGCTTTGCTACTTTTATTTTCCTGCTGGTTGATACAGAGAGATGTTAGTATTGTTTCAAGGGAGGTGAAGGTGACAGAGATTGGTAACAACAGTTGTGAGTGGTGGAAGCCATTTCTGTAGCAAAGAGGCTTTGTATTTGACAGGATTTCAGTGATGCATAAGCTCTCAAGCTCATCTAACATGCTGTGGGAAGCAAGCTCAGGTTTAGGAGCTCAGGTGAAATGACTGAAGAATTTCTCATGACTGAAGAAAAGACCTCATAGGAAAGACCACACAAGGATCCAGCGGATCATCAGCCTTCCCACAGGAAGAGCAGGAGCAGATCCATAGTCAGCTCTGCCAGACACTGAGCATCTCCCAGGCCAGGCAGCTACCTGGAGATTGCCCTCAAGGCAACCCATCGTGAGCAGTGCCTGCTGCTGTATTCCAGCTCATTTTATAAAATAAGCCCAATCCACAATGAATACTGGGTTCAAACTAGCTGATTTTTGGAGCCAGCACCCAATCTATGAAGAAGCCCAGGGGAAAATCACTGTCAGAGCTTTCTGTCAGAGATCTGATCACTGATCAGTTGTGTTAGACAGACTGCCAAGCAACAGGAAAAAGGATGCACCAAAGTGTTCAGCAGAAACCTATTCATTAGCATACACTGAAGGACATATTTGTATGAGTAGTACTAGAGTACAGTAATCACACATCACTTAACAGAGACGTCTATGAAGTGTGTTTTAGATGTGAGACAGAGAAGGGAAAACCATTCTAGGCATACGCATCTCATGCACAGTTAACCACAGTATTCAGTATTAGGTGCAAATCTTGTTTTCAGCA
Organism: Rhea pennata; assembly: GCF_028389875.1. Taxonomy (NCBI): domain Eukaryota; kingdom Metazoa; phylum Chordata; class Aves; order Rheiformes; family Rheidae; genus Rhea; species Rhea pennata. The sequence goes on from NC_084663.1 coordinate 107,424,496, forward strand.
ACTACTGAAAGCATGGAGAGTTGCAGGAGCTGCAGCAGTGAGGAAGAACAGCATGAGCATGTCCCTGTGTCTCAACTCAGTCTGCTATACTGAGCCAGGCCATTCAGAAGGCCAAAGCTGGACACACGATACCTGTGCACGTATAAATATTTTTGGAATAAATAATGGATCCCTGGGCATTTAGTGCTCCTTGCAGAAACATGAACCTCCACTATTGTGATCCTAATCATCATGTAACCCTCGCCTATGAACAGGCGATTGTGTTTGACATCTGTGGAGGTCAGCTTCCTACCTGGGCGTACTGCGCTCTTGGTGAAGTGTACTACATCATCTCAGTGGGGAAAGTAACCTTAACCAATAGAGATGACACAACCTTGAGTACCTGGAAATTTATTATTGTCAGTGGGCTGAACATTGAAGTCTTTCTATCATGAATTAGCACAGACAGCAAGCATATTGTTCAATGACCGAATCCTACAGAAGTATGAAAGTAGGAAATATATACATGTAAGCATACAGAGAATTAATACAGTAATGAATGTAGAAATGTCTGCTGTATTCTGGACATGGAGAGTAATATAAGAATATGGAGTCTGAGAATATACTTGGATACAGTAGAGTTGCACAGTAAGATACAGTCACCAGTTTTGGCTGTTCCTACTGCTTGCAGAGTAGGAGTTGTCACTGGGAGCTGCTGAAATGTGAAAATCAGTAAACCAGAGTTGGTGACCGGTGAGATGCAGAATGGGATAGATTTCCTTGATTCTGGTCATTGCACATCCTCTAAAAGAACCTCTTAAAGTTGGAAATATGAATTCACTACCACCTTATGCTTGCACTTTGGAGTACAACCTGTTTGTTCCTTTGCAATGTGACTGCTACAGATTTTATTTTTTGCATTTTCCTTAACCTACCTGAATTCAAAACCAATAATTTCAATGTAGTCAATACAGGTGCTCAATCCATTTATTTATTTTTTTTTTTAGATTACCTTCTTTTAGTGATTCCTGCTCCATTTTGCAGCAGCACAGTCCCAAGAGGTGGAAAGACCTGAGAATTAGTTAATCTGGAAAAGTAGTTTTTGAAGGAAATGAAATAGATTGTACCTAGTGCTAGATTTACTTTAGTTGAAAAGTGCCATGTAAATGTTTTGGAAATCAATACTTTATAGACTTGATTCTCCCCATCAAAAATCACTTAGTTAATGACATACAGACCTATTCTCATAAGTGAAATCATCATCTGAATGCTACAGGAGATGTGCTTGTAAAAGGACTTTAAACTGTCTCCCAGGGTGTTGTAATATTTTCTCCTATGAGCTATCTTGTGCATAATACCTAATCTTGGTATCAAAGCATTCTTGCAGCAGACAGAGTAACCCAAGCATAATTACCTCCTGATTAATCAGCCCATTTGCATGTTTGCCACTCCGCTGCCTGTGGCGATATTATGCTGAACACAGATGGGTACTCTGATTCCCCTCACATTTAGGTCTCAGTGCAGCTGCATGCGAAACTGGTGATGGGAACAGCAACACAGATGTAGCTACGGTTAGTCTGGAGAAACCTGAGCAGCACAGTTTCACCTTTGTTGTGTGCAACTGGAATTCTTCAGGGGTTATCTCCTTCTCTGCACATACTTTAAATTTTTGTACTAAGCTTGCCCTTCTGCACCACATCCTAAATACATTTAACATGTGGCAGTGATTTCCACTGCAAGTGTGTTGTTTGGGGCTGCTGTGGTTGTGGCAGTTAGCAACAGTTACCGAAATATTTTGTGTATGTCTCAAACACGGAGTATGTTTTGTTTCTATGTAACTTGTTTTATTTCTTAGTCTTTTCTCTGTAAAATAAACTAATTCACTTCTCTAAACATGCATGGGTTATAAATTGTTTCCTCCATCTTTAACACTCTGCCATAGGTTAGGTATATTTTAGTGCTGTGACCATCCAGCCTGGACAGAAATCTGGGCTTGGTAGAACCAGTTCTCAGATTTACTAGGGCTGGTCCTGTATTTCTTCAGCCTAGCCTTATTATAAAAAGATGCAAAGAAATAGTGTTGTTCTCCATGATTTGTCGCTTGCTTACACATGAGCAGACATCTGTTTTCTTTTTAACTCTTGCCTTCTTTTCCATCCCTCCCTAGATTAACGCACTTTATAATTTGATGGTTTTGTACCAGTGTTTTTGTGTCAAAAGCATTCATATTCATCCAATAGGCTGTAAAAGCAGGTGTTTAAAATTATTGTCCAGTATGGGAGAGGGGGCCAGCCTTTATGCAGATGTGCACAATTTTGAGTGGTTTGAAAAGATGTTTTCCTAAGTACGTGTACTTTGAATTCACAGGGGTTTTGCAAATTAGGTTGTTCTTCTCCACAAATAAAAGAAAAAAAACCAAGAGTGCTCAGAGTGGTAGTGGTTCGGGGGGATTTTCTTGCACATTTTAAGTATCCTATGTTATTAAGTGCATTTCAAATATTCCTTAGCTCCTAGAAAGCGTTATTCTTATTCTACCAACAACATAGATTACTACAAGGAGAGACTAAGCAGCCTACAGAAAAATGTATGGGTAAAACTGCACCTCAGACACATTGGAATCAGTTATGTGTGACAAAATGTAAAGTACAGATTTGTTTTTAGATTTAGATTTAGTCTTCAAACTAATGAAAAGTGAAGATTGTGGAATATCTGATTACTTTAACTAGAAGCTAGATCTACTGAAAATGAATGACAACATGAAGGAAAAAGTCTTTTAGTTTTTTTTTACTGGGTTGATAGCTGTGTTTCCTTTAGAATGCACAGAATGAAGATAGTTGCCTTAAAGATAGTGAAAAGTTGTGTTATATTACCTATTATGATAGAAGCTTCAAAGTAAATAGCACTGCAAAAAAATGAAAGCTATTAAACAGGAAAAATACAACATGAAGAGGAGATACAGAATACATAGAGTATCTGCAGAAGCATTAATAGTATCGATCTATTTTTTCTTGATTATTTTTAATTTTGTGATCTGTTATTTTTATTTCAGAACTACTTAAATATGTTCCAAAAACGTGCAATTTAACTTCCAATGATTTAAATAATTTAACTTTTTAACTGTGTTGCAAGATGATACCAACTTCACATTATCTACAGTGTAGGTGGTAAAGAGCTCGCTTTCCTGTTTTCGCAAAAACTCCAGCCGGTGTGGGAAATTAAATTTAGAAAGCAAAGTGATTTATTGCAGCAGTGAATTTGCTTCCTGGCTGTATTCCCTGCTGCTCTGGCTACACTGGCACCAACAAGTTGCACTTTGGGGTTCCTGGGAATTAAAGTAGGTTGTAAGTTACCATGCATTGAAATGTGCTGGAAATGCGCTGCTAGAATGATAAATCTAAAATGAAAATAGGAAAAATGCTGATAGATAAGAAACAGTTCTTAAAAAAAAGAGTTAGAATATCCACTAGCACCTACTTGCTTTTTCTTTTCTCCTTTTTCTAAAAACAATATTAAAAACCTCTATTATATAATAGTATCTTTGTATTGGTTAAGTAATGTTATGATGATCAGTCAGCTAATCTTCATATAGTCTTTCTGATCATCTTCATTTGTTGCTTTGCAAGAATACACATTGGAGAATACCATGTATTAAAGTGGATATTTTTATGAAATGAGTGTATGTCTCTGGGCAGCAGAAGTGATCTCTGCAGAGATGTTTGTCCAGAGTTCTGGCATCTGGTGCATAGTGACATTGATTTGGACTATATGCTCATGAAACATTAACAACATGCAAAGATACAGGATCTTTTGAATCCACAGTACAAAAGATGCACAGCCAGTGCTTTAAAGGTATAGTATGTCTGCACTTTTGTTGTTAATAGAGAGGAGTTTGTTCTCTAAGCTCAGTGTGACTTTTTTGCTACAGCCACCAGCTGTTCCTCATCAGGAATTAAACTATACTGGGATCTGTTCTTGGAGTACTGATCTGATTCGCATGTAGTTCACAAAACAGCCATTGGCTTGTATTGACTTTCTGTCACTATTCATCTGACAGAATTTGAACTGGTAACCTACAGGTGATAGGCAATATATTCCTTAATTCTCTGAGCTTTTGTATACTGCCACAATTTTATCCATACTTCAAGATTTAAGATAAATGAAATTTCAGCATATTTATAGCTCATAGTTCGGTATAAAGAAATGTTCTTTTCTAAACTACAGACCAGCTTGGAGGTATTTTCCAAATTTCTCCTCTCCGTAGATCATTGCAGATATCTTTTAGATCATGTCTATGCATTTTCAGACTAAAGGCTTAAGATGACTAGAATGTATTTGACCTTTTTTTTTCTCTATTCCGAGCCTGGAGATACTTTAAAAACAAGAAAGCTTCTAAAAATCTGTATATCTGTGCCCTACTATGTTGACAGATTAACATGCAAGTGTGAGATCCTGTAGGATGATTTTCAGAAGAGTTCCAGAGCCTCGTTGGCACCAACTGATAGAATTGGAGCAGCCCTTCGGCACCAGCTCAAGAACAGGAATTTTTAAGGCGGGGCTCTTTAAGGTTCTTATAGCCCTTAATGGTTAGGGGTTACTTCTTTAGCTTCTGCATTCTTAACACCAGGATAAGGCTACAAGATTTTATCACACGGTCATAGAACAGGAGTACACGTAAAGAAAACTTAATAAAATACTGAGTGATTTTAAATATATCAGATACATTATAGAAACTATAATAGAAATTTATTCTAGAGTAATAATACAATCCTTTCTAAAGTTCCTCAAAGTTTTTTTAAGCTGCTGCAATCTAAGTGGTTTTGGACTCTGTTTTTTCTTGTACTAGGTACTCTAAAAAAATGTTTATATATAGCTTTCTGCCAATGGAAAGCCATTATTTTCTTTCTAGAAATGCAAAATAAGAAGCAAATACTGGATTAAATTGTTTTATAGTGTCAGTACACACAGCTCTAGTACTTCTTTCTAATTTTAAATATTTTGTAGACATTTGTTTTCTACATGTAGTAAACGGTAGAACTGTAGCTTTTCTTTCCTCTCCCTCTTCCCCGAGATTTTAGATTGGATTGAGGTATTTTATGTGGTTTTGCTAATTTATTTAAATGTGAAGCCTAAAACAAACAGGCAAACAATAGGGACCGAACTATGTGAAATCTTGAATCATGAACTGAATATGCATGGAGATCACAAAGTGAAAAATTCAAAACTTGCGTGTTCAGAACTCATCTATCCTGTTCTTATCTAGGGAATAATAATAGGAATTACTAGTGACAGGACCTCTCCCACTGCATGGGCACCTCAAACAGTCCTCCTTGACCTGTTTTAGCTTACAGGTTTTCTTGCTAGAGAGGTTGCAAAGATCGAGTAATACGTGTTTAAAGACCTTGCTTACAAGCCTGTGAATAGACAGATTTTTCCCTTGCCCTTAAAGTCAGTAGCAATTTTCTGAGAAAGTGCATAGATTGCTATATTCAGTTGCATGTTATGTATGTGAAGCTCGTTCTAGCACAAATAATCAAGGCATGGTACATCAAACCAAAGATCAGGTGAAGCATGTACATCCTAAGTGCTGGCATTTTTCACTCAAGGTGTTGAGCTGTGAATGGCTATTTTGAGTTCAGTCAACTAGTCTCTTACTGGAGGGATAATGAAATAACACATACACTTTTTTGTCTTTAGATGTCACTTACCTCTTTAATCCACCATGGATAAAACTGTCACGACAGTTGAACACTTAAAAGCAGTGCTTTGACATTTCAGTGGTTTGCCTGCCACAAGCTGCCTATGTACTTTTTGGCCACAGCTTTCTGTTGGGTACAGAACTGCTGAGAAAAAAGAGAAAATGCAGTCTCTGGTAGCAGAGTGATATAAAAAGAATCTGACATAATTGCATTAGGATGATTTGTAATGCAACTTCATTTCAGCTGGTAACAGCTGCAAGTGTTTCCAGATTAGTTCCACAAAAGGACAAAAAAATAGTCTCAAAAAGAGCTAAAATAAGAGAATCTTCCTTATTATATTTGTTAATAATGAAAGTGTTTGTTTGCCTTTTTAATGATGAGCATATGAAAGAGTGAGAGCGATGTGGATCTGGAATTCTCCTCTTCTTGCTTGTAAATCTGGGATTCTCCTCTTCTCCTCCTCTACTTGTATCTCTACTAAGTCTGATGGGCTTATTTCCAACTGTTATAGAGAGACTTATCTATTTCCATATATAGAATTAGTAACAAAGTTGCTCAAATGCCTACATCTCCAACATAATCACTTATGTGTCCCAATGCTGTAAGTTCACCATGAGTACACAGTACCCGCAATGCATATTTCTTTATTCTCTCTCCAAACAAAATAACACAAGGTTAATTTTGGGAATGTGGAGTGAATACTTTCTGATTATTCAGAATATAAACTAGTGTTTTCTGCCAGAAAGTTTAGTTCAGGTGGTGTGGATTTTCAGGTGATGCCTGTCTTCAGGTTGGTTGTATTAGCAGTCATATAATAATGGGAAATATATGTATAGATGGAAGACTTTTGTAGAAGTACCTGTGATCTGATCTTTTTATGTAGTAATTTCTGTAGATGTCTTGAGGAATCCTAATGCAGTGATACTTTCTGTCTCCTAGTCACTATGTGAGATTAGAATTTCATAAATGCAGATATGTGTAAATGAGATGAGTAATACCAAAGTAAAAATATGAATCATGTTTGCTGGATGTAAATACTGGATTAGAATTAACTAGTAGTTTCTTATCTCTTACATGGGCAGATAATAAAGAAGTGCTCCAAAAAATTCAGATGTTTCCTAAAAGCATTGATGCTTATTCTTTTCCCTCTTTTGCATTACATATCCCACTTCTAATCATTTCTATGTCAAAATTGTTCCTGGCTTCTCTTTGCAGAGTTCTGTCCTGATGGTTCTCATGGTTCTCCTAGTGTTGTAGCTGAATAAAGTAATATTTGAAAAGGAAGATCTTTTCATTTTTGCCTATTTTTCTTTCTTAAGCTTACCAAGACTTTTAATTCACATTTAATGTTACAAGTATTTACAGCATACCCCTAACAGAAGTACTGTTATGACTGACTTGATTTCTGCAGTGAATAAAATACAGCTCAGTTTAGTTGGCTACTATGCATTTTGAGCTTGCTTTATTTTTTAAAAATGTAGTTGTATATATATTTTTTCAGGATCATTTTGTTCAAGACATGCAGGAAAGAGACGTAAAAATGTGTGGGCACCAACATCATGCTGAGATTAAAAGTCAGATAAATACATGGCTGCAAACAAAACCAAAGTAACTGATGGGTGAAAAGTCAGAATCACATTGTATGTGGGGGGATGTGTGAAAAGAAAATGACCTTTTGTATGGGCTTATACAGGTCAAAAAGAAAATGCTGCAAATACCTGGAAAAAAGAAACATATCCATTTTTAATCGGTTCCATTTGTCATTCTGTGTGCGGTCTCATACTTCCCTGATACCTCATCATTCTCTTATGTATCATGTTCGTATGTGTGTCCATCTCATAAACATGTGACTTAAAAGCCTGGGTAAGCTTAAGGAAGACCTTCACATTATGTTAGCTTCCCAAACACAGATAAGAAAGGAAATACAGTAAGAGACTTCAGTATTCCATAATAATGTTTCTGCAGCTGTGCTTTTATTGCTGGTAAAGTACTCCCTAAGGACAACATCGAAATCCCAGAGAGGTTAGTGGAAGTCTTTGGATCCAGCTCAAAGTCATAAAGTAATATGTAATCTTTATCTTAAAATGTGATAGTTGTTGTCTCCTCCTGTAAGATAACTTCTCTGCGGTGATACAAGGAAGCAAACAGCAAACACTTAGAGCAACAGGAAAGCCACAGTGGATGAAGCCCTTGTTAGTGGCATCCCCCAGGAAACTGGTGATGCACATTTAAAGGAATTACGTGTGGTTCAGGTACATGGCTATGCTATCTTCCCCTCCCTCTGACTTCAGACTTTGCATTTTTGAAAAATGCAACATTTATATTTTGCTGTACTAGATTCTAAGGGTGGATTTGCAATAAATCCCAATATCAGAGCCTTAAATTAGGCATTTTTTCTGATTTTCAAGCAAAACTGTTTCCTTACTGTCACTCTGATTATTTTTTTCGCCACTGCTTTTGAAACACGACTTAAGGCAAGAAAAAAACAGGCCAAAACATCTGATGTACTTTGCCTTCTTTGTTGAAGTTCTACTGAGTCATTCTGAGATAAATGGAATTTTCTTCTTCAATCCAAGGCTTAATTATGGTAATTAGCCTGTGCAATTTGTAAAGTTTGGCAGTCAATTCAGCTCCTAATATGCATAAGCCTCTTTCTGTTACAAATTGAGTAGGTTTAATCAGTTTTTAAAAAGACAGTGTCTTAGTGTGTCTGCATGGCACACTCTGAGATTTTCAGATTGGATGTTATTCCAACCTCTGCTACATCATTAGCAGTCTTGATATTTTTAATATTCATGAAGCTTTCATTTTAGCATTAATCCCCAACATCTGTGATTATGATGGGTACTTTGGGGATCTGTCTATTGTGTGTCTACGGAGAATGAAAAGCCCAGCAGTTCCTGGCAGTAAATTAACCCTCACAATGCCAGTTGGTGCTAAACTCCTTTTGAAACGTTGCCTTCTGCTATGTTCCTTTCTATTCAGATTTCACACTAACGTCTGATTCCCTCAGCAGACACAAGCTTCATTTCATTCTGACAGCCATCTGTGACACTAAGAATTTTCCCTTTTTTCATTCAAAGAATGTATCTTTCACTGTGTGCTTTTTTTCCCCTAGATAGAGCATAGTAATCAAATGAGAGAAAAATAGAGTTCAGAATGCAAATTTATATCTTAAGGGAGAAGATGAAGGCTTGAAAAAAATTTATTTTTTTCAGGATTCAAGGAAGGGAGAGAGACATTTTTACTTTTTTTTTCCTAACATTTATGGTAAGATTTTCTTTGGTGAAAGAATTTTTGCTTCTGTTCTAAATGTGGTCATGCAGAGCTCTGCAAATGACTGTGCAGATGAAGTCTGTTGGGGAACAGGCCTCAGGTACTGTTTTTCTCTCTGATCTTAACTTGTGGCTTTACCTATAGCCACAATTAAGCCCCTGTCCTTTTTCCTCCTTTTCTTATTTAGCATTGTAAGCACTTTGAGACAGAAACCCTTTAACGTCATTTACAGTGCAGTATCAGATCTCCCATTCTAGGCATACAATTTTAAATGCTTATTCCTAGCTGACAGGTCCATTTCTGTACTTTAAGAATGAGGACTGACCTCTCAGTCATTTCCAGCTGATATAATGTAGGTGCTTTAAATCACTGCGAGGGAGCTTGCCACCATGGAAGGATCCTCAGGCATAGGTGGCATCCAAATTAAGATACCAAGAATGGATAGTGTAAATGCATACACTCTTCCTCATCCCACTGTGCAATGCCAGGAGGTGTCAGTATCAGCAGGGCAAAAAGTAGTATGATACAAAAAAAAAAAAAAAAAAAAAAAAAAAAAAAAAAAAAAAAAAAAAAAAAAGAAGAAAGAAAAAACAACTCACTGCTGCAACTCCAGTAAGAAAATCTTGGCAAGTGTCATACTTTGCAAAGATGTCGCTTCATGATCTGAAGGAGATCTGAGCATTAGGACAGCTTTGCATTCCTGTGCAGGCTCTGTTGAAGTCACTCTAGTACAGATTGCCTAAAGATTCAAGTCTTTCTTGACAAGCATCACCTGCACCTAATTGCCTTATCTGGCTTCACTCCCCTGGGTCCTGCTACCTGATCCTCAGTGCCTTGTTGTCATGATTTGCTATTTCTGCTGTTCCCAGCTGCCTTTGGCTCAGGCTGCTTAGAGAGTCTGCCTGCCCACTTGGATTAAAATGAAATTTCTATCCTAAAATGTATATGAATAGGTGGCTTTTAGCACATCATAAATAAAGGTGGAGGATTCTTTTGTCTTTATTCATCACGTTTTTTTTCCCCAAGATTGCTTTGCTATTTACTTAAACCATATGGTTTTAATCATGGAGTTTTGGAGAAATATGGTTGTGGGTAAGTTGCTGCTTGAACATAATGGGCCTGTCACTATAGCCATGTATTGCCCTAGCTGCTAACGTAACATCTACTAACTGTAATGAGAGTTGTGAGCACATACTTACAGCAGTATCTCCATCCTAGGAGCTAAGAAAGAGCCGTGTCAGCACTTAAATGCAAGGAGAAATCTAGGCATGCAGCATAGAAATAATATCACAGACCAGAAATGAGTTGCAGAGAAAGAGGAATAAGAATGATGTCTCAAGGATGACAAGTTTTTCCAGCTAGTCGAATGGCATGGCTCCAGATGCTATTTGCATTGCCTGCTGTGCTAGTGGAGACCGAAACTGGCCACCACAATGTGTTTAGCACTGGATTGTGTAGCACTACTCAAAACTAGTCTAGACATCCTGGTACTTTTTTAAAATTTTTTTATCACCAGCTTTTCTATGCTAGCTCTTTCAGTCTTTCTAGCGATTTTGACCACAGTTAACATGCCAGCATTGGAGTGGAAAATGCAGCATTGGAGTGGAAAATCATGCCCCGGTGCCGTAGGTTATTTGACTGCAGTCACGTTCTTGTGTCACAGATTTTAGGCTCCATCCCCTTTTGCCTTTGGTGCATCAGCGAAGCGTACAGGGCAGGTCTCTTGCTGGCACCATGTGTTGCTATACTCCTGCCAGCTGTGTAGCCTTTTCAGAACAAAGAATTCCCATCTCCGTAGTCTTTTCAGCTTGCCATGTTTGCCCATGTTTTTAGTCATTATGCTGTTTGTGATATCCTGGGAAGATATGTAGCTAGGTGCAAGGGTGTATATGTCCCTCTCTCCTTCAGCTTACTAGTTGCGTTGCATTGCATTGTGCAAACACAGTTTCTCTGACACTTTAAGAGAAATACTGGATGTTCTGCTCATGGTGATGGACGTGACCACGCTCCCAGGGCAAGTGTGCCAAACCTTCACTGTCCTTCTAGATGATGTTTTGAGAAATAAAGCAAACATGCTGGGGAAGCGCTAGATACAAATCTTTAGGCCTTTTACGCAGCTCAGTGCCATGAGCGGAAGCCATTCTGCGTGCTTGCGCTATCCATCATGATGGTGAGGGCTGAAGGTGGCATCTTGCAAAGAGTGCCCGTCTCCCAGCTTGCGTGCACCCCTCTGCCGCGGGAGCCTGTGCTCAGCGCTCCTCTCCTGGTGGCTCTTACGCAGCCCTGCCAGTAGCCGGCCTTTCAAAAGTCACGATACTCTGCTACCCCCTGTTTTTTTCCATGTTAGCGGCCCTTTTTCATTCCTGTGGTAGCATACCTATTTTGAACTGTGTTTTCCCAGTTTCGGTTCCTGTTTTGTTGTTACCTGATCCTAAGCACAGTAATCACAAATAAGTTCAAGTACGAAGGATGGAATTTAGCAGAGGTTCAGTTTTTATTACGAAAGGAACAAGAGCTTTGCAGGCTAATAAATGAAAGCAAGGTGACAGGGCTGGAATTTGATTTAAGGAAGTAGGACTCTAAAACATAATTCCTTCTGTGTAATTTAATAGCCATTGAGGAAGTACTGGAATCTACAGTATGCAGTCTGTTAATCTAATTAATCTACCCTAAAGGTTAAGTCACACAACCAACAAGTATAAGTAGATTTTGATCAAGTTTTATTGGGCCTGTAAAGTGCAGAATATATGAGGATGTCCAGATTTACTTGTGTTTGCATTGGAAGTGGGTCAGCTTTATAAAGCTGCATACTGATGCACACACACACAGAGGGGCATTTTTACTTTCCTTTCTATTTCCAAACATAACATGCAATGGATTTTAGAATCAGTTTTATGATGCTGAATGTCATTAAAAAGTATAGAAAAAAGGAATGAAAAAACTGCTGTTCTTTGCCAGTAAAGCTGAGCTAAAATGAACATTTGCATTCTAATCCTCATTGTTTTGAAGAAGGGACAGTTTACGGGATCTAAAGGAGTCCCTTATTTAATTCTGTGTCACAGACTATCATTTGTGCTCTACAGGTTGGTGTACATGATTTGGATGCACCCTCTCTCTTAAGGAAGCTCAGAAAGCAGAAGAGGAATCTTAGTTTCTCTTCAGCTACAACCAGATTCTCATGACACTGACTTTTCTTTAGAAAGATCATGCGAAAATAGCCTTTCTCGCAGGAATTCTGATGGGACTCGCTCGCTGTGTCCTGCCTAATCTAAATCCTCAGCTGACTGAAGTGAAAACTAGTCAGGACTTTAACAAAACCAGCTCCAGCTATTAAAATGAAATGAAATCTCTGCAAATCTCTAGAAAAATTAGGTTAACAGAGATTTACCCATTTGTTTCCTTTCAGTCTATATTCTCAGTTTTATCAAAACCTAAAGTTAGTTGCAGCTTTTCTCTCCATGATTTTCAATAGGTCTTCTGCCTTCCTGCAAACAGCTATATGAAATATCTATGTCATATATATATCAATAAACTATCCTGACTGGCTATGGGCTATCTTTGTCTGAAGGTGCTCTTTGATTTGACAGTGTGTCTGCTTCTGTTATCATTCTTACGGTGAAAATCCTCAAAGAAACTTGTGCATAAAAGAGAAGGAAAAGGGACAGACTGCCTCAAGCTTTTAGGGGCGTTCAGGAGCTTTAGTTGCCTTCTCCTTTCCCACAGGTTTCCTGTTATCTTTATTTAATTTGAAAAGGATTTTTTGAAATTGAATTTGAATTCCCTGGTTTCCAATCCAAAAAGTTGAAACAGAATATCACATCTGGCGGTCTGCAATAGGGAGGAACAGGAGGAGTTAATGGCAAGGGCCGCGCTCAGCGTTGGTGCTGCAGCTGGCTGTAGGTTTGGGTACCTCAGCTGACACAGGCTCCAGGAACCCCTCGTCTGCTGCGGCACTGTGAAATAGAGGGGAAAAGTACACAAATCACTACTGGGGAGACAGACAATTCATCCTTACTATACATTGTCATAGTTGTGTTCACTTCAAAATGCAAATTAATTGATTACTGGAGGAGAAATTAGGTAATGAGGTTCCAGAGAACATAAATATTTGAGCATGTTTTTAAATACATTCAACTATGTGTGTATTGAGAGGGGAGGGGTTAGTGAAGGAAATATACCCAAATAAACATGTTCGATTTTCTATTGTATAACATATCAGCCTTGCAAATTCATACTAATTAGTGTTTTGAGCTTTCGTGGTGTTACTGAATCTTTGGCACCAGATGAATAAAATGATTAGAAAACTTTTTTATGATCTTATTGGTGCATTCACCCATATCAAAGACAGAAATTTATCTTGCTTTAGCAAATCAACAGATTTCTTTCTTCTGCAAAATGTTTTTGGCAACACAGATGGAGAACACAGCAGTCAGGGCCTTGCTCAAAGGCGCCAGATAACTGAATGGGTTACTTCCTACATTAAAACCAGCTTGTTGACTTGGCAAAGAGCCCTGGTCAAGTAATACAACCAGTGCTGCTGCCATTTGTTAATTCTGCATAATTAAACACCAATTATACATAGTATTGTTTTGTAGCAGGCTCCTCAGCTGGCTTTTCTTTATTATGACTCTGTGCCAGTTTCCTTCCTTATTACTAAAAATTACTTTTTATTTGTTATTGTAATTAGGAGGTTTAAAAGATATCAAATTTTTCTAAAGCGAGAATAGCAAGTGATTGCGGAAGTTGGCATATCATTTCGTAGGGAAGACACTGCATGTAATAGATATTTTGATTTTTTTGTGTAATATGAGGAATCTGTAAGGTAATATTATAGGGCTGCCCAGCACAAGCCTATTACTGAATAGGCAATAATAAATGAATGGATTTACAGATTATTTTCAAAGCCTGTCTTAAAAAGACAAAGAAATTCAAATGTAAAACCAATATTCATTTCATAGCACTTTTATCCTTGTTCAGCAAGGCAAATAACTGTGCCATTGACTGTGTGTTTAAGTTCTCTTTTAGCTCAAATACGCTTAAATGGAGTGCATGCTTAACTGCTATTAAGAAATAAACCTAAGTATATGTTTAATATTCTGCTGAACTGGGAACATTTTATACATCCAATCATACTACCAAGTATTTGGGGACTTCATAACATAAGAATGCATTCACTGTCTTGATGCTTTAAATTGTGGTGTTCTTAATGATGCGGCTCTATTAGTAATGATGATGGATAAATTTAAAGAGAGGTTCTACCTGTTTTGCTGTCTTAAAATGGAAATTGTGGAATGAGACAAGCAGAAAGTTGAAGGCAGATTTTATGCTTATTTAGGGTTTATATCTTTCCCCCAGTACTAATGAATATATTTGTTCTAAGGACTAAATATTTATTTTTCAGCTACTTAATTTAGGAAAGATCTTTGTATAAAGAGTTCACGTGATCTAGAAAATGCTTTTCCCCTCTCTTTATGATTGATTATGTAGCAATACCACCAGAGGGTACCTTACAGTCAAAATAGGCTTGGGAACTGTCTAGGGTCTTTACATGCATATTACACAACCCATAAACTTTATTGGAGGGGAAAAAAGAGAAACTGTAGCAATTGATTGTCATTAGAATTTAAAAGCTCACGAGGGAAGTTAATTGTGTCTATGGCTCTTAATCCATGGACTATTCAGCAGTCACGTGCATGCTGAATCCTTATGCTGAATATCCTCATGGTCTTTGCAAGATGAGGCTTTTGATTCATGTTACAGTTATGTGAGTGGACCATTTCAAGTTGTAATTGTCACCAAAGTAAGCCATTGCTTATTTCTTTGTAAGGAAAGGTCAACTGTTTCAAATCATCTTTTGTTTGTTTACATTTTAATTATAATTGAAATGTAAAAATGAATGATTTAAGGGTTGCTTACAGATACAGTAGATAGGAAACAACATTAGTATATTATGTCATTTTGCAACTGCATCAAACGTAGTGGAATTTAAATAGCAATGCAGCATTCTCACCGTAGAAAGCTTCTTTTTTGCCTTTCAACCTGAAGAAAGTATTTTAGAGAGAACATGAATGAGAAATGCAACAGAGAATCCTGGAGAGAAAGTAAAAGTGCAGAAAGAGAGGAAGAAAACACCTTTATTCCTCACTGGCAATTCTTCTAAACACCTCTGAGCTCTGCAATATTACTTATTATGGATATTACAGTAATGCCCCAAATATGGCAGGTGTTAAACTGTTTACCTGACATGTAGCCCAACCTGCCCTGAGCTTCAAAATGTTAGTGTGTATTCTAAAGAGTTAGAATTAAGCCACAGTTCGCCAAATGTTGCTGAAACACATAGCTAATTTTCTGGAAGTTAGTATCATTGGTTTCCATAGAATTGCTCAAAGAGCCGTCCCCAGTCATTTCACTAAGTTAGTGCTTGAAATTACCTGTATAAGTCCTGTTTTGGATCAAGATAAGTGGACTATATACATATATATACACACACACATATATATACACATGTAAAAGCAGATTGCAGAAGCCTAAAGGATGCACCTTGACTTATCTGCACTAAATGTCCATTTTTATTTATATGCACATATATATATATATTTATTTAATATATATTTCTATATACACATTCTGCTGTGCATCTGAGTGCATCATGATATTCCATTGATAAATTGTAGAACAGTGTGATAAGTTGCATTTATAATACACCTGGGAAAGCTCCCCTACAGCCATGCCATTAAGGCAAATCGCCTGGAGTCACTGCTAATAGTCTTTCCAGGATCAAAGGTTGGAGGTCACCTGGCTAACAAACCATGGAGGTTAGAAACAGCAGCTTTAAACTATGAGAAGGGATGGATCACTTGGGAGAGCACTTGCCTTAAGTCATCGAAGGTCCCACGACACTAGGCCTTAATAATGTGCAGTTTAATGCCTGGAAAGGCCATCTCAGACTAGAGCTGGAGTTTTTTAAGCTAATTATTTTTCTCTGTCTTCTGGACTCAAAAATAATTCCTCTCCTCCTAACTTTAGAAGAAAAAGGACACGTAGAGGTGCCAATATATTAAAAATAACTTTGAAATGATGTTGGAGAGATGATTTGTTGCAGTAATGATATGTGCAAACCCCATTATGGCGTTTTTTAATACCAAGATGTTTTATATGGACGTTGTCTTGAGTGTATTGCAGGTAGCCCAACTTCATGAAGAAAAAATATGTAGACCACATCATTATACACTCTTACTAAATTAGACATTTTGATACATTTAAAAGCTTCCTAACTCCTTCAACTAGAAAATAGGAACCTGTTGGGGTTCCTTCTCTTAGGATCCAGATGATCCTGGAAATCAACTTGGTGGTAGGGCACTCTTCTGGGCAATAGTTAGAGAACGAACAAACTCATTTTGCAGTCCATTTCGTAATACAAATTCTACAGAACTTGAGTCAACAGTCTTAGGTAAACAGATGTTTTGCAGAAGTGGGTTTTACATTCAGTGAGACTGTGGGAAAGGGTATTTCAGGTTTGTATTATTTCAGGATTGCACTGAGTAGTGTTGCAGAACGTCATGTTCAAATGTTGATAGGGGCTACCACTAATATACAATGTGCAGTACCACGAAAGTACCAGAAGCAATTATGACACTAGTTAATGGTAATACCAGAAACTAAATTATCAAGATGTACTCTTCATGTTGGTAGGGGTAGTTAGATTTTGTAATTTAGGAATCTCATGCAAAGAAAGCTGTTTTTAAGCAGTCACTTGACCGTGGAAGAGACTTGCACTTAAGAGTACTGTTAATATTTATATATTAATATTTCTCTTCATGTAGAAGAAAATCTCTATCATTAGGTCTAAAACATGAAGAATGTGATGTGAGATAAATTACTCTTCAGAGCAGTGGTGAACTTAGGCTTAATGAAAGTATAGGAGTTACAAGATGCAGCAGTTGCTGTTTCTAAAGATATAATTGCAATGCAAATAAAAGGTTCCCTTCAAAGTGGAGGATTACTATAGTAAGAGTTGTACCTACGTAATCATTAAACTTTCAGTGGGTTAAGATGGCTAAGTGGTTAAGAAATATCTTAGGTAAATTTATGCCCATCTTTTATTCCCTTGTCAAAAGACCTTTTGAGGTTTTAACAGAAACATTTTTGATTCTGTACTTTATAAAGCCATTGCACACATTTCAAGTTGTTATGGACATTTATATTTTACAATTTAAGAGTCTTTTATTCCTATTTTGTAAACTGGATAAAGAAAGGCTCATGGGGAAAATCCACAAAGGTGTCTGGCATCTTAATACACATCTGGATTCAAGTACTATTGATTTGATTGTGGTCACCCAGCAAGAAAGTGACAGAGTAAAATACCTGATTTCAGAAGTTAGCAGTTGAGACAGTTTCCAGGTTAGCAATCTTTCTTTCAAAATGTCTGTCTGTTCTTAAAACTTCCTTTTCTTTCAGCTCTCTTGATTCCAAGAGCCAAAGTGTTCTGTAAAATAACTTTTCCTTTGTTTTCCTCCCAAAGCAATCAGTCACAAACTGTTTCCTTTATACAAAATGATCCTTTGTCAGCATGACCTTATTTTTTGCAGCACATGCAGAACTTTGTCTCAGCAATCAATTTTCTTCCACGTGCTTACTTACAAATGGCAATAGGACTTAAACTTCTGCTATGTAGGAAGATGGATTGGGAAGAAGAAAGAAAGAAAAACAGAAGATAGAAGAAGATAGCAATCAAAGTCTGTATTATATGCTTGATTTCATATTAGCCATCCAAACATAAACCCAGATTCCGTAGGATTGAATATAACGTTATTTAAATGCATTTGCAAAAAAAGTCATTAAATATGAGTCTTTTTCAGAATATTACAGATGAACTATTACATTGTTTAAATTCATTTGGTGGGAGCAACAAAGGTATTTCATACCTATTAATTCTTTTGTAAGAAAGAGAAATGCTCTTTTGTGAGTTAACCGATTAATTATTTATTGGTCAAGTAATGTTCATGAAGGCAAGAGGTGATGTAAAGCTTCTGTCCCACTTGGGGTGGAGGCGCTTACCTTGTCCCCAGAGCCAGTTAGGCTTGAACATTGAAACTAGTCAACCTTGTGCTATCAGACAGCAGACTAAGAGCTCTAATACCCCAAGATCAGCAGTGTAGTGGGACATCACTGATGAGCTCCTCTCTCTAATGACGGTCCTTATATTAATTCTTGTATTACAGGCTTTTTTTTGTGGAGTTGGAAGTCTTGGTGTTAAAAGTCTGAATAGAAAATAATCTAATCACAAGGGTTTTTCAGATCTCCATCTTTAAAATGGAGATGCTAATAGTACTGCCTCAGCTCATGAGGTTTGGGGGAAAATGTATTAGTGTGTGTTTGCAGAACATTCAGCAGCAGTTACAGCAGTTTTTTGGTATTGAAGAAGTCTTAACTCCTAATTAGTGTTCGGGGTCTATGTGCCTGAGGCACTTTCAGTTCTATAGGACTTTAATTTCTATAGGGCCAAGTCCCTTAGCAAAATGAATCTAGCTTTAGAGCAGGATTTGGAATACAAATTAACAGTAAGGAGAAATTAAATATTTAATGGTTGCATACTGATTGAGCATCATCTGCCTTATGCACTGGAAGAATAATTTGATCAGATCATGGATTAATGACTGAAATGTGCTTGAGGAATCCATATTGAGATCACTTGTGGAAATTCAGTTCTAATTTTTCCAAATTTTTAAGATTCTTCAAGAATCTTCTTAAGGATTTTCATTGTTTTGGGAGTAGGGGGCTGTGCTATAACTGCCTTTTGTCCTGTTGCTGTTGGCTAAGATAACTGGCCAAAAGATTTGTTGAAGGAATATGTACCTGGTTGCATTGACTTGATTGGGATTCAGCCAGCACTTTTTACTATATTTTCAGTGTTTGTTCATTATTGTTTTCTTTCTCATCTCATTTCGTGCCTACAAACCATAACAGTGGGGGAATTAGACTTTCAAGTATCGTTTCTCATCTCAGTTCTGACGATATTAGAGGGATGAAAGTGAAATTGGGGGTTTTCCTCCCCTCAAGACGCCTTTTTTTTTTTTTTTCTCCTGTGCACATGCACGCATGCACACACACATTGTAATCTCGCCTCTGCCCTTGCAGCAGCAGCTGTAGCTCAGCCCGGGATGGGCCACTGCAGAGCTCTCCCCCGAGGCGCTGGCGCGCGGCTCTGACCTCCGCCCGGCTCCCAGCCCCAGCTGCAGGAGTCAGGGGCTCCTTTCAAGCCCGGTTTGTCCCTATGGTCGAATGCTACAGGAGACATCAGCCGGATTTTATTGAGTATCCTGCTAATGGGATCTGGTTCTGTTTTCCTCAAATATCTGTTTTCAGTTTATCTGGTAATATAAATACAAAAAAAATCAATTGTTTCCTTAAAAGCAGCCACATACTGCAGCACATGTGCATGCTCTCTCACTCTGTTCTTTTTCTTTTCTCCAAAGAGCTTAAAGAAATCATAGATTGTCTATCACCTCGCAGCTTCCCTTAGTACACCAACCTTTCTGCGCCTAACAGAAGCTTGTGTGAACATATTTTTCACAAAAATGCATCTTTGGCTTTGTTTGTTTTATTTTCTGCTGACAAAACCAGGTAGTTTCCTTTTGAAAAAAATGCCAGGAGATAAATGAAGAGAATCCATAAAAAGAGCCTTGCCAAGATTAAACTGTCTAAATTTGTGAATAATAAAACAGTAACTAACTGAACTGATCTGAAAATCAAGGATGGATCATCAGTTCTGCTGTTTAGTTGAAAAACCAAAACCAGTTACACAAGAAAGGTAAAGTAGTAGTTACATTTTATAAAAAGGAAGTCAAAGAAAAAACTGGCACTGCTGCCCCTATTTTAAAAAAGACTTATTCTGTTGATAGTTTAGTTTTTGATACTTTATGCTACCTTTATAATTGCATACTAGTCCACTTCACTGTACACCTTTCTTTATAGATTGAAGCCAGTTGTGCAAAGTGCAGAGCATTCTTTCTCCCTATGGAAGAAAGATCATTTTTATTTCTCTCCTTGATCATCCTTTTAAAAAAAAAAAAACAGACAAACATTAGGTTTGGAGTCACACATTCTGCTGTCTGCAGTAAAAAGTCCAGCTCCATGGGGCTCCTGTGAATGAGCTTTTCCCTCTTCTCATATTCAGATAGTGGTAGGATGAAGTAACCACAGTGTCAGATATCTGTTTCATCATTGTTCTCTGAATAATCAAAGGTTCCCAAGCAGTTCAGTACTGTTGGATGTATAGTAAAAGTAGTAGATATACTTAACATGGATCAGATCCTAAGATGGTATAATGCCACTGAAGTCTATTTCAGTTATCTAGTCCATATGATACCATATTTCCTATGGTAATTATACTAATACGGCATGTAACTTCAGTTTGTCAAATCTACTGTATAATAACAATTTTAATTGAAACTTCAAATATTTATCATTGAAACATTTTACTCTGGAATTAATATCTTATGGTAACTTCCAGTTTGGTTGAATGATGTGTATGAAAATGAACACAAAAGGGAATCAATATAGTCATTAACTGACTCACCCACTGGATATGATAAATGAGGGGTCAGCTTAAATTCAAATAAATTTTCTTTGATGCTACACTGTCAGAAAAATCCCCATATGCCCATAGCATTTTTCATCAAACGAAATTTCTTTCTTCTTGCCATTTGCCTTTTTTTAATTAGAAGGACCTTTGTAATTGTCCAAATTATGTTGTTCGTTCAGATTTAGGAAATATGTAGTTCTGTGTCTGAAATTTTAAATAATATTGATAAATTCAGCTGATTTAGGATGAGGGAGAGCTAAGTAGTAGTTTGGGTTAGTCTGATTTTCTACAGAACAAGATTTCTTTCATCACATGGTCTGCATCTTTTGGGCGTCCTCCTCTAATATCTTCTGCACTCACTTGGTAGTCTTACCAAAAAATCTTAAATAAGGACAAAATGAGTCTCAGAACTGTATCTGAACTTACTAATATGAGATGTAGTTACATTTTCTCCCCATATTAGGACAAGATCTAGCCACACACTGACTTCTCTCCAGCCTTTTGGTTTTCTTGAGAAAGATGCCCATGGCTGGAGGCTGAAAAGACCCCAAGAAAGGTTTTGTGTAGGAGTTTGGTTTGTATGACTGGGAGACCAGGACCCTGAGACACACTTAGTCTGAATCTAGCCAAAGTTAATTTTGTTCAAGTTCCATGAAAACTAATGAGAAAAGCTTAAATAGGAGCTTACCTCGCAGCTTTCTTAAGCACAACTGTCAATCAGCAGAAAACTAGTCAACATTCAGTCAGTGCTTAAAGAAGATTTTTTGTTCATTTCAATATTTTATTCAGTTTACCTTTCATCATGGAACATAATTTCCGTTAGGTTGTATGTGACAGTGCATTCTTTTCTGAGACTAAAAATATTTTCAGAAATATAGCTATTTGTCATAGCCATTTAGCAAAATAAAAATTATAGAGAAAACATCTTGGATTTTTGTTAGTCTTCGGGGTGATCACAAAAAGTGCACTTTTTCCAGTGACAGATGTTCCTGTTCTCATTGCTTAATCTTTCTAGCTAAGAAAGAAAAATCTGAAACATCTAACAATTTTAGAAGTTTTGATTGAAGTACACTTGAAGCAGTCTTCATCTCAGATATAACCTCTCTTTCACTGTCTTGCTTATTACACACACAGCCTATTTATCTCCAGTGTTATACATCCGGGATGATATCGTTGTGTCCTCTGTCTCTCTCCAGTCATTAGAAGAAGAACAATCAAGTTTCAGTAGAATTACTGAAAAACTTAAGTAGTGGGAATGATGTGGTGAACTCAGTGCTGTTTCTTTTGTTTTAAAGCTTAAATTTCTCACCGTCTTTTGAGGCAAGTTCTTCTATGTGAGATATTAAATTTGGATAATAAAACAATACTAGTCTACTAAGTGTTGAATGTCAGATCAGTCTTTAGCTGGATTTGTTATTTGATCATGTGTTAGTCCATTTTTTTCATGTTTAGCACCTTCTGACGTTACAGTGTTTCTGCAGGAATTTTCTGTAGTCTGGCCTCTTAAAATGAAAAGAAAAGTTGATTAATTGCCTGTAATATCCTAAAAATACTTTATTTCTTTAGATTCATGTGTTTCTCTTTTATTTTCTTAAATCTCCTTTTTTTCATAATCTTTCATACCAATACTCATAGCAAATTCAATAAAATGAACTTGAAGTTTGTAATACTCTTAAATGTTGTTCCATTTCAGTTGTATGGTAGGAGTTTATTATACCAACAGAGATCATCTTGGACATATCTAGAAGTATTTGATATCATAACATGGCAGAATTCCAAACAAAGAAGCCTGTTAACTTCTGACACTGCACACAGTCTTTTAACTTTAAAAGTAGTGATGACATATCACTGAATTGTGATCTACCAGTTGTTTGCAATTGATGGCTTAAGTGTAAAGGTCTGGCTCTACAATTCCTTCCATATTTTTTGGTGACTTCATCTTCTGATATGGTCTCCTATTTATATTCTCTTCCATATATTTACTTTTAAAGGTAACTATTAAAGGTTCATTTGGATGAACTGAAGTTTTCAACTTGAGATATAGTCTGATTACAGGTTGCCCAATGACTGTGTAGTAAAAATGTTGTCAAAGGACAGTGAATTAGACTATTGACCAAACTGTTACACTTTCAGACCCAGGAGTCCATGCACTGTGCCCAGCAAGGAGACAGCAGATGATTGTGAGAGACTGTGAGATGCCAATTGCAATTCATTCATTCCCACTACCATGCTGAAAAACCAGCTGGACCTTTCCGATAAACTGCCCAATGATACATAACGTTATAAGAAACTTTATTCTGTGTGTCAGTAGATAGAAAACAATATCTAAATAGCACAGGGTTGAATTCTCGACCATTCAAAGCAGGAAGGAGAACCTGAGGGAGTGAGAGCTCATGGGAGCTCAAAGACTGGTGGTGGCTGCCTCAAACCTGCCAGATATGAACATTTAAGGCCACATGCTGTACCTGTAGCCAGTGGGAGGACCCAATTCTCACGGAAGCCAGAATGTCATCTTCCATACTGGAGTGTGAGTGCTGGATAGCAGGCATCCTACCCTGAAGGGATAAAGCATCTACCTCTGACTTCTATTCAGTTTTACACACTCAGATTTCGTGATGAACTCTGCTAGAGGCACTTGAGAGCCCCAGCAATATGGAATCAGTCACTCTAGAAACATATGATATGTTTAACTTTGCTTCAGTAGTATTTCTTATTTCCTGTTCAAAGCAGCTGCATCAACATATTTAATGAAGTTAGGACAAACAAACAATTGGGATTTGCTGAAGAAGTTTTTCGTTCTTGGAGCTATCATTCACACTATCTCTACTGCATTATACTTTAGTTCAGAGATACTAAAGCTGTGATGTAGCTGGCAACAATATACTTTGGAAACTTTATGTAAGTCAAACTGACACAATATGTTCTTAGACATTTGTGCTTCCATTTTCAATTCCATTTCCATTGTGATGATGAATGAGTCCTTTACTGTTAGAAGCCTATTTCTTGATCTCTGGCACCATGGGTTTTCTGGTTGTGTTTTTTAAGGGTAGCATAACTGTTCTCTGACATTTGCTCTTTAGATATTTTTCTGTATCTACTAACATGCAAAGTTGCTTATTAGAAGAATAATTCTTACATGTTATTAGCCAGTTTATCTGAAAGGTCCAGTTGGTTTTTGAACACAGATATGTGATTTTTTTTTTGTACATCTTTACTATTTTGTTACTCTTATCCGTCAAAATATTGATGCATCTGCTTTAGTTATTTACTCTGGCATTGTTCTCATCATATTTGTGCAGTTTAAAACCTACCATTTTTCAGTGTTCCTACCTTATTACTTTGGGCTCTGTGCTTCATGTTATAGCTCTAATTATTTAAGGAGTTCCCATGAATCTATTGAAGGTCCTGTTTTGTTTCAAAATTACTGCCTCTAGCTAGTAATACCCATGCTCAATGTACACAATATTACAAACTGACAATATCTAGAAGTATCTGAAGATCCTTGTAAAGCCCAAATACCCCTTGCTGTGTTGTATGATTTCTTACCTGGTATTAATTTTGCAAAGCTGAAGTCTGACAAGATAAAAGACTTATTGATTGTTATCCTCCTCGGGTATTTCATTTCATTGTAGTTCTATTTCGTCTGGAGTTGTAGTTAATAAACTTGGAGTAATTTTTGACCCTGTACTTTCTTTTGAGGCTTACATTAATCACATTGAGAAATGAGATTCCCAGCTGGAAGATGCTAAAGAACTACTATAAAGTACTAAATTAACTTCCTACCATCTTACGAATCTTTTCCAGTTTAGACTGAGGATTTTTAAGTTGATTGGGACATATGTGTGTGTTTCATTATGACCTAGATAATAATTGCTAATTCTTTATTTGTGGCTCTTTCTCCCATTTCCCTGAAGTATTCACAGCTGTGCTAACAGAACTCTGAATACAGTCAATGGGAGCATTTTGCGGCTTTAACGAGAAAGGATTTCAGCCTAATATCAAATTTTCAAGACAAACGCTTGCATGCTCAATCATTTGTTTTCTTAGGGACATGGTTTTACTAGTGCATAGTCAGTTCAGGTAAATAAGGAAGGGAGGAACACCTATTCTATGGCTTGTCTTCTCTCTAGGGGATGAACTAAAAAATCCTTATTTGTAGTTTACATTTGTTGCTTTGTATAAAACCAGTAGCTCTTAGAAAGAGCTTTGCGGAAAGAACCCCTGTGATCTAATAATGAAAGACAAAAACCTCCTGTAAGTGCTTACCTCCATTTCCTATGAGTAAAAGATCTTTTTTATCTTTAGATTAAAAAAAAAATAAATAAAGACTTGTGCTGTGAGAATTATTTGATAGCTATGAGTAATTCACTCTCTTGGAAGGCTAATAGGAAAGGAAGTACAATATACAACTACTTTGCATGGATCCATCCTTGTGATCTAATGACACTTGCAGCTTTCTATAAATTTACTCTTGTAGAGCTGTACTGATTGGTATAGTATGTTTTTTAACTCCATGTCTTTTTTACAAAGTCAGTGTGAATATTCTTATGCATTGCAAATTGCCTTGTACTTTGCAATGTTCCCTTCAAAATCATCACTGTGTGCTCCTTGTTAAATTACTTTTCTTTTAGGCTATTGGTTAGGCCACAGAGATTCTAACTGTATCTATAACCTCTGTAACAGGGTTAAGACCTCTTTTTTTTTTTTTTTTTTTTTTTTATCATGAAATTATCCTGTTAAGTTACAGCATTTTCACATCTCTACTTTTGTGCAAAGTAGAGACTAAAATGGAACGTGAGTGGCTTTAAAGGAAAGAGGAAGAGGACCTTCGTGGCCTGTCATATCTGCTGACTTTCATGTGAAACCCAAGGGACTGCATAAGTCAAAAAGGAAGGGAAAGCATAAAAAAGCAACAACAGGACATGTCTCCTATTAGAAATCCATATGCTACAGGTATCAGTAATCGCTTTGTGGCCAAGGTCACAGGTGGGAGGTAGAGAACATATGTCAGCACTGAAGCCAGAGGTAATAGCAACATGGCTCAAAATGCCCTCCTGTTATTACTAAATGAAAGAAGAGAAAAACAAAACCAGGACAGCTAGGAATGTAGCAAGGAATATGTCCTGACTAAAGGGCCTGGGATTCTTGTGGTTTTAAAGAGACTTTCTAGCTTATATATCAGATTTAATAGACTTACCTAGCATGCCAAAGTGTTCTCTTTCAGGATAGTGCATTAGTGTAAGTATGTCTATTCTTTCTAAAAACAAGTACTGGCCTACGCTGATTAAACATTGTTTTTCATGCTGATTTCTGCAGATAGCCTAGTAAAATATAAATGACACAGACATGTTTCAGATACGTATTTGACAACTCAGATGGTGACTTTGGATATACAAAAAACAGGAGCGTGAGAAAAGGCTTTCTCAGCTCTAGGACTGTATGTGTCTCATTCAATATTAATTTTTACAGTAATTTTATTTTCAAAACGTGACTACAAGGCAGTTGGAGTGTTGAACTGGTTTCTATATTTTC
Organism: Rhea pennata; assembly: GCF_028389875.1. Taxonomy (NCBI): domain Eukaryota; kingdom Metazoa; phylum Chordata; class Aves; order Rheiformes; family Rheidae; genus Rhea; species Rhea pennata. Next base: position 107,450,563 of record NC_084663.1, read on the forward strand.
ATTGTTTGTGATTAACAAGGGAAATTCATAAGCTTTCCTAAGTATATCACTCAGCTGAATAAAACAAGAGGTAGTTAAACCTTGTGGCTTTCTTGGTGTAATTCCAGTTCACAGAGGTAGACCTACTTTGCAATCTTGAATTAAACAGAGAATGAACCCAGTTCTGTCCTCTGGTTTTCAGGTACCAAAACCATAAAGCAGCTGCAAAATTCAGCCTTGCATGACTAAAGTAGTAGAAGTGGCAGGTCCTTGGGTTAATGACCTAAGGAGGACTGGGTGTAGTCTCACTGAAGTCTATTGTAATGCTTAGGCAAATATCGCAAGGAAAAGTCTGGTGAGTGATTGGAACTGGAGAACAGTCTAGGAAGCCTGTAATACCTGTTCCTCAACTGTATGTGGTGTCAACTGGTATTATTTAAGTGTGTGTTCCCAGAGTCAGCAGAACTCACATGGAGAACATGTAGGTTCACTTGGAAGAAAGCAAAATATGGGAGTCTCTAAAATTCCTACACTAAGGTCAAATTGCAAGCTTGCAATAAAAAGAAAACACAAAACCTTGATGTTAAAAGAGGTTACTTTAAGAAGCGCCGTGGCAAATAACTCTTGTGTGTATGCCATATTGAGCCTAGTCAAGATGACTGGCAAACACTTCAAAATACATCATTTATTTCTGTATCTTGTGGAAAAAGCTTACCTGTTGCCTTAGAGAAGACAATTCTGTTATAAATCTGGTTGTCCCTCCTAAGCACATGGCTGCTTGCCCTAATTAATCATCATGCCTTATAGAGGTTAGTGATGGGTCTCAATCTACCTGTGCAACTAAAGCAGCTGGGGCCACCACCTGTTAACTCACTTCAAGCCCCACTTAATTAGCCTGCATGGCTGTTACCTTTGGTTTTGGCTGGAAGGGAAAGCAGTAGTAGCAGATGCAGAACATAAAAGATGCGAGAGTGCCAGAGGAGTGTGCAGAACAGCAAGTCAAGGGGTGGGGAAGTTCAGAGGAGACAAGTGATGCTGGATTTTTTTTTTTTTTTTTAACAAGACTTCATTATGCTGCTCCATAAATGTATTTGCTGAGTCTATGTTGAAGTTGCTAGTACCTATGCTTACTGTCTATTTTCACAATTTAAAAAAATGTCGAAAATAATTTACTAGCAGTGTGCTTTTTAATACCAGAAGTCCTCATTTACTCTTCAGTGAGTTAAAGGCTGAGATTGAATGAATCCTGAAAATGAAGATGTTTAAATAGCATCCCGAGCTTTTGTCAGGATTTCAGCCGTACACAGAGTTCTTTGAAGACCATCTATAAAAGGTACTCAGTGCATTGGAGAAGCTCTCCTGTGCCTTGTTTTAGAAGAATTTCTTTGTAAGTTTTTTACACCACTGAGTAAATCCATTCTCACCTGAAATTTGTCTCTTGTGCATACAGAATAACATTTTTGTACCTGTGCTTGGATGCAGAAGTGTAAATTTTATTTTTAGAAATACATGTTGAGTTGGCTATCCTTATAATAGCTGTTAATAAAATTCATCCTTGTGGATTTTTTTTTTTTTTTTTTTTTTTTGTAATTCATTTGTGCCAAATTCTCAGATTAGAGTCATTATGTTAGAACAAATTCTTACTTTTTCCCCTTAGTTTAAATCTTTTTTAACTTTTAAGATCCATCAGTTGAGCCAACTGAGTAGTATAAACTTTTAATGAAGAACTTTTTAATTACCTGTGGAGATTCTCAGCTGGTGTAAATGATCAAGTCTGCATAATGCTATCCAATTTAAACAAGCTACAGATCTGGCTGCATGTCTCTGGAAATATGTTATATTAAATCTTATTAAAATTAATAGAATATTTTATTTTGGCTAATATGAAACATTAATCTGAACAATATCCTTACTATTCTTATCTAATCAGCCATGTGCAACACAGGTTTCTGAAACAGCATTTATGAATTTATGAAACAGCATGTGAGCATTTATGAAACTAGTGATGGTCTAAGGATTAGTCCCAACTCTGCACATAGCTTGAAGTTTTTCCCCTTCTGCTCCAGATCCGAAGAAAAGGTCTGCATACTTGAAGGTTTGTCTGTGTTTTTCTAAAAAAGCAAGTGATCTTATGTAATACATCTAGAAAAGTGTAGAAAAGTTAGTTCCCATAGATTTGATGCATGGTACAACTTAAACAATAGTTCTTGCTTATATACTGTCTTTGCTTAACTATGCTCTGATAGCATAAAATGTCTCATAATGTCCCTTAAGACATATGATAGTGTATTTTCACTATAATTCTGATGAAAACATAGAATAAATCAAAATATTCCAGATAACAATGGCATTGCAAAGAGCTGAATCCCAAACCTTGTGTCTTCTTGGGTAGTATTTGTAGTGAAAATAGGACAAACCTGACTGCTCTTTTAACAGCAGTTGATTCTGGGTTTGGGGTGAACTTTCCTTTGGTGCCACAGCCTTAACATCATCCAGCAGGAAAAAAAAATACTAATTTACTTTCTCATTTTGGTTTGATGTGGTCTGTGGTTTGATGTGGTCAAAGTTGTTTTGTTTTTGTGATGTCTCTTCTTGAATTCCTGTAGATCACTAGAAAGGAATCAATGGGAATTGATCCAATTTGTAAAACACAATTCTAATATTGATAATAGTTTATATTCATTCACTCTGCCTAATCTTTTATTAATGGTCATCTTCAAAATGCTGTTCATAGTCTTTCCTCTAAACTTTGTACCCTTGAGCTGATGATGGTCATGAAATTTTGATTAAAACAATAACAAGATACTTCAAAGAAATAATTAAGTTATATATTTTGGAATTAAATAAAGCAAGAGTTATGATTGTTATAGCCAGACATTTTTCAGTAGATGACTTTTATTTCAGATAAACTATGATCACTGTTAAATCTCAGATGAATGAGATTTCTACAACAGTAAGAAGTTGTAGCTATTTAGGTCTTTTTAGGTTTTATTTATGTCCCCCAGGAAGATGGGCTGGAGCATCAACACTGAATCATTTGGGGACTTTTAAGGATGCATCTTTAATAACATGTCATTGTCATGTAGGCATATTTCCTTGGTACAAAACAAGCAATAACTGATGGCACCTGTGAAAGTATCTGAAAAATATCGATAGTGATCTCAATATGAATAACTGAGCCATAGTTAAAAGAGTGTTTAGTGTTGTTTTTGAGAATTTCACCAAGCAGTTGTCAAAATAAATGTGAATACTCATTTCAGGATATTGTAGGAGCTGAGGTGGTGAGTAACAGTAATAGGTATTTAGTATTTGTATTCTCTGAACATGTATTAGACCTCTTGAATCAGTTTGTTAGACAAGTCCATAATGTCTGAAAGCAGACTGAGTGAAATTGTAGTCTTCATGTGTGTATTAATCAAATGCAGTTCAGCTTCAATGAGCTAAGATTTTCTTCACAACATCATGTATTATTTATTTAGAGTTCCTGCAAAATAGATACCATCATGAAATTAAGATTCATATTAAATGATAAGTATTTTTATTACACAGTTCTCTAGTAATTATTTTTAGAATGCCATTTTTTAGCAATTTATAAACTAAAGTGTAATCGAAAGTGTTTAATGGCTTTCGGTGCAGCCATGTAAAGTGGGGGAATTTAACAGGTTTCAGTGGAAGTTCCAGTGGAAAGGTTGCCCACGTTCATCTAAATCTTTGAGGCTGTCCCAGTGCAATAGGGTGACCGAAAGGTGCTGAGAACTCTGTGATAAGCCCCAGTCCCTGTGGCCCTCTGTGTGCGCTGTCGGTGCTTGAGCTGCACCACCTGAGCAGCAAACTGCTCCACCAAAAATCTAGACCACCCAGTGCTGGTAAGCTTAGCCACCCCTGTTAAGTGAAAGATTTTGTTTGTTTGTTTGTTAGATATATATATATATGTGTGTGTGTGTATATATATATATATATATGTGTGTGTATATATATATATATATTTTTTTTTTATAATGCAGTTAGGTATTTTGCCTTACCTATACGCACAACTTACACACAACTTTTCTGGAGAGCGCCTTGACCACAGAGCTGTTTTGAGGAATGGCTCCGTCGGTCTGTTCTCTGAATCCTCTACCACTTGACGTTACCGTGAATTAGATGTTCATTAAGCAAGTGTGAGAGCATCTTATTATAGAGCATTTATAGTGCTTTTCTGAGGGATGAGCCACTGAGTTCAGCTGTTGCTTAGTCTCAGACTGCACAGTAAGTTTTTCATATATCAGGTGAATTAGTTTATATAATTAATTTCTTTAATTTTGGTGCATGGCAACTGGTTCCAAAAGTGTAACAATCTAAAATTACTCATTATTTTTAGCAAAACCAATCGTAAAATTGCCTGATCCTTTAGCAAGCAAGTAGTAAGAAATGCATTGCATCTTAACATTTAGGCCCTTTAGCATACATTCAACGTATTGCCCTAGCAGCAGTCTGATGGTGAAATGTGCCATTCAAGCCAGAAGAACTCACTGTTTTTAAGTTTTGTCAGGGACACTCAGAAAGACAGAGCTTGATCTCGTGATGCAGCTGAAATTAAGCCCAGTGCAAAGGGCCAAACCCCTAAATGTAGGACCTGAGCACAGAACGATCCTTCTGCGAAATGGGTAAACTGAACTGTAATGAGAACTGAGCTTCATTCATTGTCACTAGTGAAGTAATTTCCAAACAAAGATCAACTATAATTCCACAATTTCATTTGAACATCACATTCAGTCAAAAACTAGTATTTCTCAGAGAGTCTGAGAGTGAATGGTGTTTGTGTGCTTTCGGATTGTAAATGAAGTGTGTTGTCATTAACAAATATCATGTGAATACCAGTACTGTTGAAAAGAAGCTAATCCCCTCATTTCCACCAGTGGAAGGATTCGAGGCCAAGATTTCCGTGACTGAATGGTTGCAACTAGTTGTAGTCTAATTTTTAAAGCTGTTACTCTCGTGTCCTGTGGGCTGTAGTCAGTGCAGAGAATTCCTGAAATGAAGGCTGCTCTTATTTAAAAACCAAGGTGAACCTCACTGAAGAGCATCAGCATCAATGTTTGTGTGTGAGATGTCTCCGCTTAGGAGGGTTGGCCTATTGCTGAGAACATCGTATGCTAGGGGGCGTCTTGGGTAAAAAAGAGCAATCCGTTGCGTTATTATATTTTGCACAAATTTAACCGGCACGTTGGACACTTGCGTGATTTTCCCTGCCTCTTCCTTATTCTTAATCGTTTTTGAGCGTAGTGTTGGGTAAGTCTCCTAGAAGGCAATTAATCTCGCAAAACGATGATCAGCAGGTTCGTTGTTTGAAACCTCAGTCTGAGCTTTTTTTCAGTTGATCTTAAGCATTTGCCCGAACGCAAGTAGGCAGAGGCTCTGATCCTGAATTTAATGAAAAGTCCCATCCTTCTGTCCTTCACTGCTGTAATTTAAAACTCTGACCCAGTCAACACTTGAATGCAAATAAGTGAACAGTCTGGAGAAGCCTGATGTGGAGCCACTCGCTCTGCCACCGCTTCCAGAGCGGGTGCTCAAGATGCACGTGGCCCTGGCCACTAGCGGGCCAGCAAAGATGAATGGATCCGTAAATGAACATATTTCACTTTTTTCATCTACCAGGAGCACCACCTTGGGGAGAGGAGGCTGTTTTTTGTTTTTAATTTGCCCAATAGAAATTTAAAAAGGCTTGCGATCCATTCTTTTAATTCATCAGAAATCCTTTTTCGAGCGAGTCTGCTTGTCTAGATTGGTCTTGAGGGTTATTCTTTTTGTTAAAGCAATTCCTTAAGGAGGTATGAGTTTGTGAGGATGCTCTCTGTCTATGATCACTTTTAGAGAAATGGAGGCAATTAATACTTGGCATCATATTTTTGAAAAAAAAATAGATTGCCTGAGGTTGTAATATTAGCATCTAAAAAAACTCCATTCTAATGGATAAATTCTAATTTAATATCAGTCAAAGTTATTTGAAGCATTTTGTGAAGCTTCGGAATGATTTTAGTGGCATGTACATTTTATTAAAAAGAAACCGTTGTTTTCAGTCATTATGGAGGTGAGTAAAAACCACCTGTCCTATTCATGGTCTTTAAAATACTCAGTAAATTACCTGATACCTGTCAAGAAGTGTTCTTAGTTAGAAAAAAGGTATATGCAACCAGAAATACCTATTGCCGTGTTATTGATACCGATATTCTTGCAAGTAGATTTGCCCCCTGCAGGTTTTTTATAACAAAATATGAATGTTTTCTCTTAGCGGTCATCATTTGCCATCACGTTATCGAGAGTAAATTAAAAACAGAACTTTAAGTGTAATTTGCCATTTTGCATGAAGTCGCCCTGATGAGGGGAAGAAGCGATCTCACGAGGTCGGCACCGAATTCCTTCGGGCTGTGCCGTTCTGTTTACAGAGCTACTGGCACTGTTATTTCTTCACGTATTTATTTATCTCTTCATCTGCCGTTCAGTTACTTCGCTCACTGTGAGGGGCTGCCGTGAAGGCGCTCTGCGCTTTTGCAGCCTTGGTGCCTTGCAGCACCGCGGGTCCGTCCCTGCGTTTAGCTGACCAGCTGCCTCCTTCTCCCCCCTCCTCCTCCTTCTCCCCCCCGCCGCCCTCCTCTCCCCCCACCTCCGCCCTTTCTTTTTCCCTCGGTGGCGGTGTTGACGCGACGTGAAAATCGCGAGCCCCTCGCGGCCCCGCCAAAGCGGCCCGTGCCCCCCGCGGCGGCGGGGCAGCCCTTCCCGCCGCGCGGCTCCCCCCTCCCGCGCGCCACGCGGAGGTGAAGTCCCCCGAGCCTGTAATTGCCGGGAGATGAAGCGATGATGGGGAAGCGATCGCAGTCAATAGCTTTGATTAACAATAAGGTGGAAAATTAGCAATGCTCGCGCTCGGCTCCCCTGCCCGCCCGGCCCCATATGCTCGCGGCAGCCTGCGCGGGCTGCTCGGCGGGGTGGCCCCCGCTCGCCGCCGGCTGCCAAGTGACGGCCAAGGTGCCGGGGCAGAGTTGGGGTGGGCGCGCGGAGATGCCGGGCTGCGTGCAGGCACCCCGGGCGATGCTCCTGGCGGCCTCTCGCCGGGCGCTGCCGCGCAGCCAGCGCAGGGACGGAGCGTGCCGGGCGCTGGCACTGTGGCTCCTGCTGTCGTGCGGGGATTTAATTGTGTCTCGACATGTTTTGATCGCAATGGCAACTGCTGTTACTCCTGTGACCCCATCAGCAGCTCTGGTGTTGTTTCCGACAGACTCCGACGACGTAGAGAGGGGGAACGACGGCGGGACGCCACTCCCCACCTCTGATAATGGCGACAACTCGCTGGGCTACACAGGTAGAGTGCATCTTTCCGAAATATTCCTGACTGTGTGCTGCTGACGCTTTTCCACCCGCATCTGCCATTACCACCTGTGCACAGTTTTTTATCCATCTCTGCTAGCTGCCTGTCTTCACCATCACCCCAGAACTTCAGCGTTGTTAGTGGAGTTTGGAAATATTGTTGTGCTTTTTAACTAACCACAATGACTGTCTTTCTTTCCTTGTTTCAGTACCTTTGAATTATTTAAACACTGGAATTCCTTTTCTGTTGTTAAAGCAATGCATATATTATTTTCTGTCAAACTGTATCTCTTACTGCACAAGGCAATACATCATCTCAGAGCAATTTTTCCGCAGTCCGAAGGTAGAGGTTTCCCCCCGTGCTCGTTTCAGGTTTTTTGGTTGCTGTTGTAAGCCAAACCAAAATATATTGCAGTGGGGGTAAAAAAAAGAAATCCAAATGAAACAGAGATGTGGCTGGAGAAGAATCTGTTTCACTGACTTCTCTTTTGCATCAGTTAGAGAAACGCGTCTCTAGGCCGAATAGGGAAAGGCGCGGATAGGCAGCACCCTGCAGTGTGCTGCAGCGGTGATCACCGGCGGACCCGGTTCTGCAAATCTTACGCACGCTGAAATGTCACCCGACCGCAGGAAACACACCGCCAACCACAGCTCGGCTCAGCTGCAGCATCCCTCGATCTAGAGTTTTCTTGAAATGCTTCTGGGCCAGAACTCTGGCAGAGTCTGGACTAACTAACCAGCCTATTTACCTAAATAACTTTTTATTTTATTATATTACACAAATAACTAAGTAACCTAAATAACCTAAATAACCACCTAAGTTCAAAAGATAAGCATTAATTCTGCTGCCAGTAGCCACTTTTGGAAAGGGAAAGACGGGAAGGAAAATGGGAGGGTGAGTTATATATTTAACTGAATGATTTTCATTAGCTATTTTAGCAGTGGATTACTAGTACTACTGCTGGTCACACTGTAAAATTTCCAGATAGTCAAGTTATCAACTAAAGTATCTGAATCAGGTACTTGTAAGAAAGACAGTTGTACAGGATACAAGAAGCGAATGGACAGATACAAGAATGAGTAATTCCTTATCCATTCAGAAAACTTCCAATCTGTTATACACCACTTACGATGATTACAGCTTTCGTCTCCTACCCCTTGCTATCATCTCTGCATGTGCTTTCAAGCCTTGACACGTAATATTAGCTTTACGACTAACCATTTAAAATGACACTTTTTCCAGCTTAAAATACTTTTTCTAAAAAAGATTTAAAAAGCAAAGCAATACAAATAACCACAAACTCCCTCTCAGTGAGGAAAATGGATGCCTTTTTAGAAAATATAGCATGAACCTTGGTGCATGTGGAATAATAAGAATTTTCTACATTCTGAATATTCCTACTTTTTTTTCTTCTAAATTTACCCTTTCTCACTGAGTTCAGAACATCTACTCTCACTGATGTAGACGAGGTCATCATAGTCAGAAACTGAAAAATTAATATAGCTTAAATAATGTTTTTTTAACTCAATATGAGGTTTTTTGTTTGTTTGTTTGTTTGTTTTTGAGACAGAGCTGGGAATTCTAATTCCTGGGTCCTGTGTTTAAACAGCCAGTAACTTAAGTGAGAGCATGAGTCAGCATCTAAACAGAGTCCTCTAATTTTCTCTAGAAGGAACAGGTAGTTGCCTTCCAGCTTCCTTGTTTCCCCTCGTGAGCTGGAAGAGGGATTGTCCCTCACCAGAAGGGGAGAGATGTGATGGGAGACATGAGCCTAAATACACCCATGCATGTTCTGACTATGAGACTGGAAAGGGTAAGATTTAAAAGGGAGATAGCATCATGCTTTCCAAGTTTCTTGGAAGAGGTTGAGACCTGCCTGGTCCTTCCATGTGGGTCCTCCCACCCCAGGAGAGCAGATCCAGGATGTGGGCTGAGGGCTGCATGCAGGGCTAAGCACCTGGTCCCAGCATGTAGGATAGTATTTAAGAGATTGAGGGCAGCACTTAAGACTCTGTAGCTACCATCCGAGCACATGGACATGAGACGATCTCCTGCAGAGCGCGCTGACTCTGCTTTTTGCTTTTGTAGGAAGCCTTAGCAAGTGCTAGCATCCACGGCAGGGCTCAGCATCGGAGCACAGGCTTCTGGGGGGACCTACAGGTATTCAGCTGGGCTCCAAGAGACCGAGGAGGGTTGGTCAGGAAGACTGAAAAAATCAAATCCTGGTCTACTAGATCTCTGGAGTCTCAAGGTCTTACTGAGAAGCTGTTTTTTAGTAGATATTTTCCACAAAAGCAAAGAATTCAGGATCAAATTGGAAGCAGATACCAGTTGAACAAAAGCGAAAACCAGGAGGACAGTTAAATTGTTGTTGGATTTTTTGTTCCTCTATTTGAATGAGCAATAGATGAAGAGATAATCAAGTTATTCAGGTTGGAAGATTTAATGATTGACTGTTTTTCCTCCTCTGTTTGATAATAATCGGTGGCACTCTGAATATATATCCTGCTTTGTGTGGAAAAGCCCTGGAGTATCCATTAAAATTAGTCAAACATGTTTCTATAGCAATCAGTAAAGATTTGTAAAATTAACATTAACTGTAATACAGTTTTACATGTAAAGTCATATTTTCTCTAATTTATGGACCCAAACTATCTAGTAATACAGAATTCCTGATTTTACAGAGGTATTCTTAAATAATTTTTTTTCTCTTTTATCTATAGAAAGTCATTCTCCAAAAGGAAAACCATTCCAGAATCTTGTTTGTAGTAAAAACTCTCTAACTCATTTCAAAAATCATTCAGAGCAAGCCCAGAATATCTAGATCCATTGGCAAAAAAGGCACTAGTTTGTTTTTTAATTCCATATTTATCTTCAGGTGGTGTCTGAATGCACACAATCAAGCAGAAGCTAATGACTGTAATCACACAGCAGGATAATACTTTTATACTCATATGGAAATGATTCCTTTATGGGACATATCTTCCTTTCAGTTACATACAAGTTTAGCTGCAAGGTAGACGAGCAAACCGCTTGCTCACATGGGAAGTTTCAGAGTCAGGTAATCTCAAAGACATTTTTTTTAATATTTTTATTTCCATATAGGCTTTTCAGAATCAATATAGACAGCTGTTTCATATTTTTCTTAACTGAGTGTGTATGACTCTTACAAAATGTTTGAGTATGTTCTGTTAAAATCCACTTTAAATCAGGAATTCTTTATCTATCCCATTAGGTTCTATTATCTCCACTGTGAATCTGAATACTTTTCTTGAAAAGTAATCACATAATAAATAGGAAACATATCTGTTTAATGAGAAAGAAGGGAGCTACTAATCCAAGTTATTTTAAATAAAAATGCTTCCACTAAAGCATTAAAATGCTATTAATAAATTTCAGGACATTTATTATTTTTGGAAAAGGATGAGTTTACATTTGATTTTTAGATACATGCTACACTTTTTATATATCATCACTTTTTATTAGAATGTCACTTACAATTAGTTATTAACTAGAGATCCAAATGAAGGGGCTATATATGCATGTGTTATAAAAATGATCACTGTTGGAAAGTATTTATAATATAAAGAAATAGAGACTGAAGAAAAAAGAAAAAGAGAGGTGTAACTGCACCTGTTCAGTCACTGAGGATCATTTTGTGTGACACACTAATGTTAGACTGAAGGAGCTTATAGGAAGTTTTTTTCCCATGTTTGATATAAGAGAAAGGCTAAGAAAAAACATTTCAAAGCTTGTATGACCACCTGGATATCATACAAAAGATGCTAGACATGTCTGGATCAATCCAGCAAAAGATATGAGGTTAAAAAACAAAGTTTTGATGCATCTGTGTAAGTTTAAAGAGAGGAGACAGGAAGATTATCTTGTCTACATCTTCACAAAAGGGCAATGCTACTCTGTCAAGGCCAGACTGGAAAATTGCATAGTAAAGATCGGTAATACTAAAAATCTACATGACTATTTTAACTGTGCATGAAGAATAGGCCAGATCACAGTGACATTCAATAGGATGATAGTATATGATTTGGATACATTGTGTTGTACTTAATTTATGCTGAAGAAGACATCTAAAAGAATTTTCTGAAATGCTCCATAAATATGCATTTCATTGATTTTAAGGGAACATTAGGTGACTAGCAATGATGTAGATGTCTAAGGATGATTGCAGTTCATCCCAACTACTCCATCAGTCAGTATCTAGGATTTGAAAGGAGAATCAGGTGATAGGACTGTGCGCCTAGCAGCATAATGAAATTATTACCAATGACCAAGGGAAGACAGAAGTAAGAGTTAGTTCTTTGTCAAGTGTAAGCTGAGGAGATGTCAGACAGACTACAGCTATTGTTTGGACAGTTGCTATGTTTAGAGATGAAAGAACCCATCATTGTTTTTTTCAGTAAAATCCTGGAGATCGAGTACAGAGACAAAAGTTAAAAAAGGGAAGCAAAGAAAAAGGTCTAGAAGCGTTCTCAGTATCGGAGAAGATATATGGAAAATCATCCAAGTAAGACACTGGAGGAACTCTGTATGGGAAGGAGAATGGAGAACTTGGAAGGAAGCTCATAGAAGAAAAGGCCTTAGGTAACACCAGGATTTCAGAGAGCAGAGCTTATGGTTAGTGGCCAAAAGGAGCAGATAATGTGCTGAATGATGTCCACTAGTGCCATAGAAGTTTAGAAGTTTGTGCCATAGAACCACAACCCAGCTGCAGGAGTGAGGAAGAGCTTAGGATAGAAAAAGAAGAGCTTAGGATAAAAAAAGTTTTGACCAATAAATGTATTTTTGAGTTTAATAGCTTACTAGTGCTTCTGTAAGAACGGATTTTCAAGAAAGGAATAAAGTAATTAATATTTCCACATTAGATTTGACATGTGGTTTGTCAGCCTGATTAGTAAACTTACTGTTCACTATTAGCTTTTGGGCTTTTCTCCATCCCTAAAATAGTGTGAAGGCAGTTAGCATAGACTGTGAGCCTCAGTTATTTTCCATATAATCAATGGCTGTAAAGCAGTCTCTAAGATTGCACTGTACTCTGTTATTGAAGTGTGCTTATGCATTATATCCCAGGAAGTAGCACATTTCCTGTTCAATCAACTGTGACATAAATATCGGGGATCATTTAACAGATCACAGAGTATTGCTTGTATTACAGAGACCAGAATGATGACTTGTTAAATTAACACTATATAGTCAAATATTTGCAGACAAGGATCACCACTCTTCATTAAGTAGATGCATTAGTTTTTAAAAGAGTCTTTCCAAATAAACATTTTTATTCATAGCTTTCTCAAAAGACTTCCGATGTGCAAAAAAAAAAAAAAAAAAAAAAAAAAAAAAAAAAAAAAAAAAAAAAAAAAAAGTAGTTTCCACCTGTGGAAACCTGTGAGCCAAGATCAGCCGTTATTTTTTTCCTGATTTTGGTTGAGATCACAAAATCATTGTGCCACTGCACTTCGGTGTCTCATGGGACCCCTTTCTTCTTCTCACATTTCCTTTCCTCATTACCACTATGTTGTTACATGATCAGAAGCATTCTTAGAGTATCACCGTTTGCCCCATGTCATATGGGACAGATGTCCTTGGTGAGCATTTCAGGAAGTGGAGGGGAAAGCTCTCTTAATTGCATGGTCATTTTTGAGACATTTCTTCTTCCCCTCTAGTAATTTTATGTAGGATCTACTTACTTTAAAGTCCTAAAAACACATTCAAGAAGACACTTCTAAAGCTTGGGGTTAGGTTTTGCTCAGTTGGTTAGAGCATGGTGGTAATAATGCCAAGGTTGTGGGTTTGATCCCTGTACGGGCCACTCGTTTGAGGGTTGGACTAGATGATGTCCAGAGGTCCCTTCCAACCTTACCGATTCTATGATTCTTTAACACCAAATATAGAAATTAAGAGTAGTGCTTATCCTGTGAGAAAAGGAATAATTTTTTGCCTTTTCTTTTGTAGCAGATCAATAGAAGTAGTAAATGCCCGTCCAGATTTTGTAGATGAGAGGAAAAAAGTGATAGGAACACAAGTAAAAATACTGCAAAAATATAATTGCCACTCTGTTAGACATTCATACTAAATAAAAGATAGTAATCGATTTATCTTTAGGTGAAGGATAGAAAGATTAGTTGGAAAGAATGAGTGACTTTAAAACTTGCAAAGGGAAAAAAATCCACGAAACATAAGTAGAATATGATGGTAAATGAGATGCAAAGAGGTGGTAAGTGACAGAGGAAGTTGCAGAATTTGGGTATTTCTGTCAGGAGGGTGGAAGGGGGCTGCAGAAGACAGAAGTTCGGATGTGGAGGTAACAGTGTCTGCATATAAGTTGTTTCCATACATTGTTTCCATACACTGTTTCCATACAAGTATTCTGAGTAAGCTATGTGCACGTCTGAAATTGCATTCAGTTCGTCATGTCCAGCAACCTAAAGTGAAAAGGTAATACTTGTTAGTGCTGCAGAACCAGTATACGTGTGACAGAGCTGAATGAATCACTGGATGAGACAGCCACAATGTCTTTTAACTTAATTGCGATTACAGAGTCCTTATCATTAGAAGTAGTGCACAGAAGACTTCTGCTTCTCTTTTACCTTTCAGGATGCATTTGCAAAGCTAGCAGTTACAACATTTTCCACAGTCTTTCTCTTTTTAAAACTTGTCAATGGAGCAAATGTATTCTGGGTTCACTGGGAGAGAGTGAAAAGAGAGCCCCATGACACCAGTTTTACAAAGTTACTTCGTAGAGTACATCTGCACTCTTAAATCTAGGGACAGATGGATACTGTTGTGCTCATTGCAAAAAAAAAAAAAAAAAAAAAAAAAAAAATCCCTTGCTCTTGTTTATCAGCAGTCCCTCTGCCCACCACGTCAGTCTAAGCAGCCAGAAAGGTGCCTTCAGTTTTGTGCTCCTCTTTGCAAACATTCTTGCTATGACACAGATACTAAGATTTTTTTTAATATATATTAAAATATAGCTGTAAATATAGCACTAAAGGAATCAATAGAATTCCGTATTCACAATAGCAAAATTCAGGCAATAATCATTCAACAAAAACATACAGTTGCAATATTGGAGCATACATAACTTCTGCTTACATAAATCTTGCTCTGCCAGTTTTCATTAAAAGTTTATAGCAAATATCCTTCTCTATTTCTTGTTTTATACTTCAGGGCAGACTTTGATTAAAACAGGAAGCAATGTCTAAGTCCTGTGTTTTTCAATCAGTTTGTGAGTTTTCTGGTAGCCATCAGACCAATTTAAAATAACAAAAAAAAAAAATAATGATAGCAATATATAGTGTGAAGAATTAGACATTGTATGCTCCTATATAGCTGAGATAGTAGGGACTATTCTGAACAGCCCAGTAAGTAAAAGAATTTGAAATAGAGAAGGTACAGGAAAGGACTGTTAAAATGATCAGGGAATAGAAAGCTTATTTTGACAGAGACTTCAATGGAAATGGATTTGATTGGCATTTGCAGCTAGCCTCATGTTTTTAGAGAAGACATAGAAAGAAAAAAGTATCATAGCTAAGGGACATGTTGACTATACATTTTGAGAAAATCCATTTATTGGTAAATAACCCATCTTCAAGAAATACTCAAAATGTGTGCTCATATAATGGGTGATTCTAAGCTTTATCCATATGTGACTACTTGCTTGACAAAAAAAAGAAAGAGGCATAAAATGGATCCTAATTAGTTTGAGATAGAAATATAGGATGTTTTGCAACAGCAGAAACGTAAGATTCTAGAACAATTTTTGAACAGCAGTTTGAAAGATTTCCTTTATAAAAGAGACCTAAGTTTGTGATAGGCACTCTACATGGAAGCCAGACCTGATTCCCTGAGATAAGCATTTTAGTCTTGTGTTCTTGTATTTCTAACTAATCACCAAAAAAGAATAAAGGATTTCTCAGCATTTTATACTTTCTCTTTTCCCTTTGGAATGTAGCAGAGTGAAGGCCCCTGAAGTTGAAGAGAAACTTTCTGTTGAGGGCCTCATAGCATCTGCCTCTACACTAAAGGCAGAGCAAATTAGCCTCAGATGCTGCCTTCAGTTCAGTGGACTAAATGTAGAAAATAAATTGTGAAGATGTTTAGAAGTGCCAATTTTTGCCTGTAGTCAAAAGAGTATGAATTATTACTAAATGAGAACAGTAAGATCACTCCTCATCCTCACTAAGGTGTGCTACATCAATTAGTCATTTAATTTACCCAGGCAATTTATTTTATTTTAAAGAATTGGAAGTTAGTGACACACGTGATCTCATTAAATGCCCTGCAGTGAAATGCCGAGTGTAGAAGACAACATTTATTTGTTTTGTCTAAAATGATGACCTATCTCGAGCCAAGGAAAGAAGAATGTTGAGAAGTTGTTTCTCAAAATTCAGATATTAGCATTTTTCTTGGTAATTATTTTTCATAATAGCTGCTATATAGGATCATAGGCATACAGGATAGTTCAGGTTGGAAGAGACTTAAGGTGATCTCCAGCCAAGCCTCTGCTCAAAGCATAGTCAGCTGCAAGGTCAAACCAGGTTGCTCAGGACTTTATCCAGTTTGGTCTTGAAAACCTCCAAGGGTGAAGGCTGCACAGCCTCCCTGGTCAACTTCTTTCATTGCCTGACTGTCCTCATTGGGAAGAAATTCCTCGTCATATCCAGTCTGAACCTCTCTTATTTCAACTTCTGCCTGTTGCCTCTCGTGCTTCTGCTATGCAGTGCTGTGAAGAACTTGGCTCTATGACCTGCTGTAGGCATGGAGGCTCTTAGGTCTCTCTCAGCCATCCATTCCTCAGGCTGAACAAGACACAGTCCCTCAGCCTCTCCTGAGCAGGCAAGTGCCCCAGCCCTGACTACCCTGGTGGCCCACCACTGAATTTTCACCAGTTTATCGATGTCTTTGTTGTATTGGGAGCCCATACTGGATGCAAAACTCCAGATGAGTGCTGATTAAAGGGGGATAATCCCTTCCCTTGACCTACTGGCTGTACTGCTGTTGATACAGCTCAGGTCTCTGTTGGTTCTCTTTACTGCCAGAGCAGACTGCTGGCTCACGCTCAGCTTGCTGCCTGCCCAGACTCACCAGGCTTTTCCAGCAGAGCCTCTCCCCACCCAGTCAGTTCCCAGCTTGCTGTGCTGCTATTTCTGCCAATGGCAGGGCAGAGCAGAAATTATGGCTTTGCATTTGCCCTGGTTGAATTTCATGAGGTTCCCATTGGCCTATTCCTCCAGCCTATCTAGGTCTCTCCAGGTGGCCCTTGAGCACATCGACTGGCTCCCCCAGTTTGATGTTGTCTGAAAACTTGATGAGCCTGCACTCTATCACTCTCCAGGTCATGGATAAAGATGTTAAGCAGGACAGGTCTCAGGGTAGATCCCTGTGGTGCTCTATTTGTTAGTAGTTTCCAAGTAGACTACAACCCATTAGGCACTACCTTCTGAGCCTGATCATCCATCCAGCTTTTTCCCCATCTGTTTGTTCAGTCATCCAGATCATGATGTTGTAGGTTGGACAGAGGAATATTGTGGGAGACAGTATTGAACACAGTACCTTGAAGCCTAGAAAACAAAGAATACATCAAATTAAGATTTCTCATTCTCTCCTTTTTTCCCTGTTATGCGCTGAATTACACCTCTTGTCTCAGAATCGTAGCTTCATAGGTCAGCCCTAAGTAAGGAAATAAATATCAAATTCTATCAGAAGATCCAGAATATTTTAACTTGTTTCTATTAGATTGGATTTTTTTAGAAGTGTTACCAAATATTTATTTATTTATTTATTCCAGCACTTTTTGTGTTTGTAATCTTGTACATTACTTGTCCATAAGCAATAAAACAGGTTGAACCATCACCTGCAAGTGTTAAAACATTGCAGAGAGCTTTTTAGAAGGAACTGTATTGATTTTTTGTATATGAAAGCAGATTTTTTTTTTGTGTGGTTTAGTTTACAATTTACTAGACAATATGTTATTTATGGAGTGTCTGGCTGATACTTCCTAAAAGGCAATGAGAATTACTCATAAAATCAACACACTGTTTCTTTGAAACAGAAAAACTCTAAAATTATTTTGCACTCCTATTTATACATAGGACCCTAATTCTTAGTCTTTGTTTTTTTTTTTTTTTTTTTTTTTTTTTTTTTTTCAGACTATGAATTTGGTGAAAATTTCTTCCATATCTTAGCTAGCTTTTTGTCCAGGCTCTTTACCTGTTTCTAGACCATTTGTTCCCATCAGATGGTTCTTGTAAAGTAAAAAACTATTTTCTTATATTTTCCTAATTTCATGATGCATTTCTGAATCATCTCTCAACAGGAAAAGAAGGGTTACAGTTTGGCTAAACTTGGGATAGAGTAATCCACCTACTCAAAATCTCCCTGTGCCCTTATTTTGACTGTTATATGCTGCATTTTTTTTCTCTCTAATCTGTGGTGGAATATTTTTCTTCTTGTTTCTGGACTGCTGCAAAGTTAGATAAAAGATTTTGCTCTTTCTGTTATAGTTTCCTATAGTTGTCTAAG
This sequence comes from Rhea pennata, assembly GCF_028389875.1. NCBI lineage: Eukaryota > Metazoa > Chordata > Aves > Rheiformes > Rheidae > Rhea > Rhea pennata. The sequence continues at coordinate 107,468,429 of NC_084663.1, forward strand.
GAAATCTCACACTCTTCAGGTCATAGTATATGGTAAACTTTGACATGAAGCATGAGGGAAAGAGAAAGGAAGGGGAAAGGATGATGAGCTTAGTAATGAAAGGATTATGAACTTAAGTATTCCAAATTTATTCTAAAACTGCAAATAGCAAATTCTACATAAAAATCTAGTCGGGGAGGAAGATATCCATTTCTCTATAAAAAACTGCTGTGAAACATTCAGATATTGTACAGAATTGAGGGACATTTTTTAATGTGTCGTGAACAGTAAGTGCATTGCAGGAGACTGAAAATTATTTCTTGGGTTTTTTTTCACCAAAATGTAATTCAGTATAGAAACACCTTCCAGACCTTTCTCCTAAAGGAGAAAAAAAATCTTAGAAAGAGACACTATAGGCACTTGTGGGAATAACGTGAGCATTGTGCACAGTACATGCAGAAATAGTCATCAATGCAGTTTTCAGATGTTCAGCATACAATAGCACCCATATTATAACTAGATTTTTATGCCAAATTTACCATTTACATTATTCTTTGAAGTTCAGTTGTGCATAAATATGTAAATACTATTTTAATGATTTTTCTGGGTTATTAAGAATTAATTGTTGATAAAAATTATAACGTAATCAAAAGAATCAGATGGTATCCAATGAGAAATGAAGCATATTCCCTGAAAAAAAATCATTTTAAAATGTAATTGATACAGGTACCACATTCACCGCTTGAATTGCCTTTTACATCTTGGGTCCTTTACAAGAGCATCTTTTGAGCCAAAAATAAAATTCTCCATAATCATAATACTTTGATTCTAGCCAGCTCTGATAAAAATTCTTCAAAATTCAAGACATCCTAAGGATATACAAGCCAGGTAAACACTATAATCAGCCCAAAGGGAGGGTTTTATCATATAGTAAAGAACTTGCAGAAGAAATGTTTGTTGAAATACAGATGTGCATTCCCTACAAGCAGGATTATCCTTAACACATTTCTAACATCTGGGCAGTCATAATGCAAGTCTCACTCCAATACATCAGCATAGTGAGCCATTTTATAGCATATCAAGAGCAGACAATATTAGCTAAAAGTTTGGTTAAGTTTCCAGTATAAAAGCTTTAAAACAAACAAAGTTTTGCTGATCTTGACCAATCTCAAGCTAACTATTTTTTCTTGGCCAAAAATATTCCTTGAAAAACATAATAAGATGTGGAGAACAGCAAAATTATTGGCCGCCCTTAATTTCCATAATGCAGTTTCATCTCCCTACCCTCTGAAAAAAAAAAAAAAAAAAAAAAAAAAAGAAGAAGAAGAAGAAAGAAAAGAAAAAAAGAAAAGCGAAACAAAACATTCCTAAAATTGAGAGTTGACTGTGCTTTCTTCCAGTCTTCCAGGAAACCTGGAGCTGTGGATCCCCATTATTCTTGACAGGAATGTGCTTTTGACTTTCAAATGTGTTAGAATATACTTCTATTTGTTAAATGCTTCATAATCTAATTAATTTAGATATAAATTGAATGTAAATGAAGTATAAGCTTATGTGGGTAGACACACATGCTTTCTAGGCTAACTTGTTTCTCTATTTTTGTGCTTGCCAACATGCTGAGTACTGATGCAAACTGAGTCAGCTGCAAATATTATCAGGAAAGTAGGGACTCAGAGGAGAACAGAACAGAGTAGATAAGTGAGGGGATAAGTGGTTTTATTTTCTTTTTAATCCACATGAATATGTAGCTATAATACCTAGAAAGAATGTGTGGTGCAGTCTTTTCCATAATATTTCTATAAAAGATTCCTGAAGAATGGATTCAGCTGCAGTTTGAAAATCTGAATCATTAATTTCTTGTCATATCTAGACGTATTCTTTATTAATTTTCCAGGATGTATTCTTTATTAATTTTCCACTTACCTTGCTGGAAAATGTCCTTGTATTAAGGTTAAGCTCCTTATGTAGCTGCAAGTCTCTTAAAACGTGCAGTTCAGAAGCTGAACTGAGATAAGGAGAAAGAGTCATGACACATTTATTTTGGTGGCATGATCAAAAGAGGCATGGATGTATTTAGGCAGACAAGTGTATCAAAGTGATGCAGATTGAAATGGTTGAGTTAGCATTCCTAAAATTGTGCCCTTTGATAAGCTCTGTGGTGGCACTGGCAGACCAGCCTGGTGTTAGAAGGTGTGGTACATCCATCAAGACACAGCTTGAACTCAATATAATGAGAAATTATGATTCAATGCAATCTTTTGCTGCCTACTATATTAATTTCCCTCTAGCCATAACACATCTGTTCTTAGTAAGACTGATCCAATGTGCATACAGCTATAGTCAATTTATTTCAGCAAGCAATGAATCCAATAAATAATATTCATGGGAAGATTTCAAAAAATGATTAAAAATGAGTTAAGGATGTGAGTCCAACTAGACTAACACAGATTCTATGTCCTCTAGCTGGTTTTGAAATGTAGTTCCTCTTCTTTTTTCTGCTAAGATACTATGGAGCATTTCTTAATTTGTTTTTATTTGCTTATTTGTTTGTCCTTTCCAGTAGAAATAAAGAGCATATTTTAGCACTGCATTAGAACACTCAAATAATGGAAAAAGTGCATTTTAAATTTCTCATTTAGTAATGTGCTTAAAGTGAAATTTAAAGTACTTCTCTTCTGAGAAAGACTTATTAAATAAATAGAACACTCATTTGAATCTGCTTTTCAGTATCACAGAATTGGTAGGTTTTGTTCACCTTCCCACTAACAGAGATCTATTGAATAAAAATCAATTCCGTTTTCTTCTGAAATGGCTCTGTTCCATCACATATATGCAGAGTATGCAGTCAGATCTGGAACTTGGATTATAATGGGATAATGGGTCTGTCTGGAAAAAAATTATATGGGAAAGCAGAGTTTTTTCAAGTAATTGTTGCACAGAAGTGAGTGGGAGAAGCAGTGCAGGTACCAGTGCTGTTCTTGCCCACTGACCACTTGTAGCTTCTAGAGTAATGGGACAGTGGAGGTTTATCAGCACCTAAGTGATTAGCCTGCCTTTTCCTTGCAAGAAGGCTCCTTAGAAAAGATTTAGTCTGTATTTCCTGCTGAGTCTTAGTGCCACTACCAAGAGGCAAGGAAGAAGGTAGTACAGGTGGAAGGGAAATGAGAACCCTGGAATGAAAATGAGAAAGACTGGAGCAGTTGGAGTGTTTCCTGTACCTCTGAAACTGAGTAGAAGATCAGTTAGAAAGTTGGCTTTATGCTTCTAAGAGTCATGATGTATTGTAGGCAGTCTTCTGACTTACAGATACAGGCATGTGTTTCTTTAAAAATAATCCTGAAGAATTCTTGATTAAAAATTGCATAACTAATAGGCTAAATTACTGGCTACCCTCAAATTTTACCATGAGGCATAAAGGGATGTAATCAATGCTCATTTTCTGCTATGGTCCCGTACCATGCATAGGCTTAGGAGAGGTCTTCTCTACATGTCCCCTTGTAAGTAGAGCAGGAGAGATGGGAAGGAGGGAGGAACTGATAAAGCACTGTCCTTGTTTCCTTCTCCTCCTCAGGCACCTAGTAGTACCTATTCACCACCACACCAGAGGCTTTAAGCTTAGAGATAACATGTTTTGGGGTAGAGCCCAAAGATGCTGCAGCTAAGGCCAGGAGAAGTCCTGTGCATGGGTCTGTGCTCTCTCACAAGGATCACTTCAGTGTAGGGAAGGAGAAGGGCAGGCACAGCACAGGGCAGGCACATCTCCTGCTTTTCCAAACCCTTGGCGGTTTGGCACCCACGGCTCCTCATCTTCCTCTAAAGTCTTTGCGTGCCTTCATCCCTTCTTCCTCTCTTTTCCATTCCATAGCTTTCCAGGCTGTAGTCACCCATCACAAATTCAGAAGCAGCTCTGTTGGTAGTAGGTGTCATTGAGGAGGACATACAGAAGTCAGAACACACTGCAGCAGCAGAGGAAAGGGGAAAGCTGGACTAAGCTGAAGTAAGAGCTCCTAGACACGAGCTGCACTGAGGCTGCACCCTTCTCCTGGGCTCTTAGATCAGTATTAAGGGCACACTGCCCTGTCAGTCAGACTGATGGCCAAGCCACAGTTCGGGCTGCATAATTTGTAAGGTTCAGTGCACACAGCTCAAAACAAAACCCAAGGAAGCTTTTCTTTTGTTTAGTCAGAAATGCCTAGTCCTTTACAATATGTGAAAAACCTACCAGAACTCAAATATTTTTAATAGTATGTAGCCTACAAGCATCTTCTGTTCCCAACAGTGTTAGCTAAATTACAATTACATGTGAAAAACCATTAACAATTACAACTTCTTTTGTCCTTCCTTTTCAGCGTTATTAACAACATCCAACTCTGCTCTCATTCTTCTATTGGCAGACGGTTTATCAATAAAGATCATTGCTCTTTTAGCAAAGCTGCAGGTGGGTTATATAGGGAAGCAGTCTTAGGAGACATTAAAGGCTCCCAGTGATACAGTGCTTACGGTTGATTCCATGTGAGATTCCATATTCATAGTTTCCATACATTCCATATTCATTTGCAAGCTCTAAATAGCTTTAGGCTCACTAATTATCCTGGTTCTGGGACTACCTTTACAACTGTGTGCAGCAGAACGTATTTTAGATGGTCAGCACAAAAGAAATAGGTCACAGCCCTCTGGGGGTTTAATCAAAAGGTTAGCAAATCCAGCACACCTTGAGCACCAACCACTGATGGTAATGAGACCTCATTTAAATAATTTTCCAGAGAAGAAGGAAAAAATGACCTCTTTTGGGAAATGGAATCTTATTGTAATGTTTTTCTCATACATCTTGCAGTAGACCCTTTCTTCTATTTTATTTTCCTTGCAGATTTTCTTTTTCACTCTGTCAAGGAAACTACATTTCTCTAAAACATGCTGCCGTTAGCACAGTGAACACTACTTTTCTGGGACATCAGTGCAAGAAGTTCTCCTCATCTCCTGATGCTTTTTCTTTAAAATAGAGTTTAGTACTATATCATACTAATACTAGTACTCAATGATTGACTCATTAAAAAAAACTTTTCAAAAAATGAATTCCTTGATTAACTTCATTCAGACAATAGTCTGAATAAAGACTGAAATGTATTATCTGTGATAACATGATAACATTTTATACATTTTATAGCATCGAATATGTTACTGAAAGGACTGAATAGTCCTATATATCAAAATATCAAAATATCCATAGAACAACATTAGGTATGCATTAAGTCGCTATCATTTAGTAAATAAAATATTAACATATAAAACATTTATATATAAAGTGTGTGTGTGTATATATGTGTATATTTATATATATATTTGAGATCATAATGTGACTCTGTTAATGGTCTTTAAAATAGCCTCACTAAAGCGGGCTCTTCTGCACTATACAAAAACTAAGGATGCAAAATAGCTTAGGTCAGCATGCCTTCAATACTTGTATAATCAAAGAATGATCTTAACCCATTTCCCTTCTCTGTTTTTTCTGTTTTAAATGATCTATGTTCAATATAAGTACTAACTTCCAGTGTCCTTTAATTCAACCTCATGTGACTCAAAAAGAAATGCCAAAAGCAACAAACAGCTAAATCCACAATATTCAAATAAGCAGCCTGTAAAAATGCCATAGAATGCAAGCAGTAAGCAGCTACTTACTTGCACAGTCTTTATGTCATTCTATTTTTTTTTTTATTTGCAATGTATCCTTTTTATGTACAGCCAGAAATCAGAAGGGATTTGAAACAATTAACTTTCCTTAAAAGAATGATCATCTAATAAAGCCTGGAAACATACCACTGAAATAGTAAAAATTAACCACTGCCACTAGTCTCTAACTACATTTCACAGCTTTATGTTTCCCAAAGGTATCTGACATGCATGTTGTATGCAGTCAGTTTCTGATTTATAGAAGTAAATGCCCCTTGACTACTAAATCAAGCATAATACCTTTTTGTTTCTTATTGTGTGGCTCTCTGCAATATGATAGAAAATTCTAGTCCACTGAAGAGATTTTACTGTAACACCTGATATATATCAAAAAGCTCTTTCAAAAAACCCATTCAGGATGTTCTGAATTTCATGTGGTAGCTCTGTATCATTCATTTTCTTAAATGATCTCCCCAGAGATTTTCATTGTATTCAAGTGATTGGAGTATTGAAAGGGATTGTGTTATTAACTGTCACTTAAAAATAGGAAGCCAAGGATTTCACAAGAAAGTTGTTTGAGCTTTCTTTTCTTTTTCAAGCACTTGAAAAACTGGAACACTGAATACTGCCGTAAAATTTTTAACATGCTTAGGAAAATGATTACGATATTTTTGAAATGTCAATAAATGAAACATTATTTTGGCTAAAGTTAATTACACAGAATCTAAATCTCTTTAAAGGTCCCATTTGGCACTGGTAAATTAAGTTGGATCAGGCTGGTTGATTTTTGCTGAGTGCACTCTTCAGTTATTTCATCCTAAAACATTGTACACACTATTACAAAATGTCATGGTCCCATTTCAGGTGATTATTTTAACCTCTAGAGTTACAAAGAAATCCACAATTGTTTATGAAGATGCAGTTCAGTTCACAGTGTCCAGCAAAAAAAAGCAGGTGGTTTTGCTTTTGGTCATGTACTTTTTAGTCTGTACTGCTCAAAGCAAGGATTAAGCCTTGTAAAGATTTCTATGGATTCATGCTTCGAATTTCATCTAGCTGTGGATCTGATTTCTGCCTAATTCCACCCCTCTTCTTTGAATCTGTTCTGTAGGAAAAGCAGTGGAAATACGTCTGTTTGGTTTTAAACTACTAGGAATTCTGCTGAAATACATGCATTAATATGAGACTAACCACTTGTCTGATTCAAAAAGGAACATCTCATTGACTTTGCAGCTACCAGCAATAGTCATCCCCACCTCTAACAACCTCTAATAGTAGAGAGGAGAAAAATTATGAATGCCAAGCAATCTGTTTAACTAGTATAATAAACTGTAATGTTATTATATTAGATTAAATAAGGTTCGTCACTCCTAAAATATGTGTTTTTGTTATAGAGAAGAATAAAAATATAGAAGGAAAATTAAGAGAGATAAATAACTTACATGTAAGACAAATACTTTATAAGATATTTTAGAGTAGCTATTACTGACACATCCTCTTTATTACATGACAGGTACACACATTATTGGTCCAAAGCACTAAATGAATAGAGTTGTGGTTAAAACATAGTGAATTTTACAGATGACTGCATTACAGAAATACCTCTCCATTGATCAGCTGTAAACATAAACAGAAATCAATGATAAACAAATATTGTTTCTTCATATATCAAAATGAATGGATTAACATTTTGTTTCAGCACTGAAACTGTTACAGGGATGGAAAAGATCTAGCTAATTTTATTAAAAATATGAGACATGCTTCTCATAGATAATCACATAAATTCATAAGACAAATATACCAAATGTCCCAAATAACCTTTGTTTGGAACTCTGTAGCCAGCAAATTTCATGATATTGCTACCATAAATCAGAATGAATCAATACAAACCAAGAATAAGATTATGAAGTAAACCAAACAGCAGAAAACATCTTCAGTCTCTATTGACTTCAACAGGCTACCAGTGATATAATGACATTACGTATTTTAAACAATATCAAGTTCCACAGCAGGTATATAGTAAGAAGCTTTTCATTCTGTCTCTGCAATACAGTATCTTGGATTCTAATTAAATAAGACTGAGCTCCATAAACGGTCAGCTAGAGGGGTTTGTAAGAAGGTTGTCTTTCATCATTTAATTGTATCATAGTTGTTTCCATTTTTTCTTGAATTAATGATATATATAATTCCAACTGAGTAGACGAGAGTCAGTCTCTCATAAAGGAAAAACCTATTTTAAATGACTGAATGTTGCAAATATTGCATGTTGAAGAGCAAATATAATCAAAATGAGACGATGATATTTATTAAAGGTACATTATATTTTGAAAATCACAGACAATTCTTTTATAAAGCATGGTAAGTAATGCAAACCAAATAAATGCATGATCTACTGAAAATTATGTGGCCTCCCTAACATAGTTATGTACTTCAGCCTTTACTATTAAATCTCTGTTGAAAAGCAAGGGAAGAGGGCAAGAGGGTTCTTCTGTACAGAACATAAACCATAATAATCAGACATTCTAGAGTCAATAAAATGTTACCACGACATGTTAAGTAGCAAAGAAGTGAATTCTGTACTTACTTAAAAACATCAAAACCTTACAAACACAGTAGGAATGATTTTAGATTTAGGAGCAAAAGCAGTCTTTATTCATCTATACTTCTGCATGAACAAAACTTCTGTGCTCACAGCCCTCTTGTTAATATTTGAATGTCAACTAAATCTGATACAGCCATAAAAGTCTCAACATATATATACCAGCTTCATGGAAACTGGGTAGAAGAGAAAGATCCCATTAGTTCTCCAAAAGACAGGGAGAGATCATCACGCACCCGTTCTGTTTGAACCACTTGACAAAATCAACACATATTTAGCTCCAGACTAGCTGCGGCATGGGCAGCCTCCTCCCCAGCCAACATCTCCAAAGAGATAAATAGAAGACATAGGAGGGAGCTGGGGTGTTGTGGTGTGCAAGGGAGACTAGGGGAGAACCGATGATGGTGCCTTGCACCAGGGACAACGTAGCAAACCTGAAAAGGAAGAACACAGGAGTGTAGCAAGGTGGGTGCTGGGAGAAGAGGCAAGAAACCAGATTCGTAGGAAACCAGGCTTCCGTGATTTGGCCGCCCAGGAAACCATTTGTTTTCCCACTATGTGCTGTACTATACATATCCTATTCATCCCTGATGACACTGCATAATTTGAAGTAAAGTCAAAAATGTCATTGTAAGGAAAATAACTTTCCTGTTCTTAATTTTAAAGATTTACTTAAAAAATGCTCTTTTCAGGAGCATTATGTTACTGTGTGCAAAGCAAGTAGAGAAATAAATGTCAAGAATAAATTTCATATTAAAAGAGTTGCTTTGCTGTCATCTGAGACATGCTCTCAATAAAGGGCTGTTTCTTCCTGTGAATTAAGCATATCTACCTGACATGTCTCCAGAAAATAAAGCTGCTTTACCATAGTACCGCAGTAGTAATGTAGAATGCTCTCTCACTCGAAAGCGCTGGAGATTCAGTTGTCCACACATGTGCTTTTCATTCAAGCACAGGGGCTATCTCAGAGTTTCCTCACCTTGTTGACATATTTACAAACCTTGGCTTGCCTACTGAGAAAATTTTGGCCCATTCCACTGGATTCCTCTAACTAAAGGATGAAAGGTGGTGACATGATTGTCATTACTCTTAGCTTTCTTACCACTGAAGCCCTGTGCTAAGTCCAAGAATACTGAAAACCTCTGTATGAATAGGTTTTTAAAATGCATAGAGTTCAGAACTTAATCAGGAATGGCAAAGTGTGGAAAATCAAGGTAAGCAGACACTTCACTTCTCCTAAGAGGGAATCATTACCCTAACATATTGCGTACAACACACATGGTCTACCCACAACAGAAACCATCTGTCGGGATGGCTTAGAGCCTGCACACAACCGATCAAATCTTTGTCTCTCCAGCATGGGTGCCAACAACAATAGACTGACTTATGAAACCAGCACAACTCTGTGAATAACTTCCCATCATGTAGAAAGCCCTTCTCTCTCTTGGCATTGAAGTACTGGTACCACATGCTTCTTTTCAGTTGTTAACAGCTGGTGATTAGCAGTAGTCATAGTCTGAATCTGATTCTTCAGATTGTGTCATAGCTAGGCATTCAACATACTCAGAAATAGAACTATTAGGAACAATATAAAATTGTAAGGCCTTTGGAGCAGAAATTGTCCTTTCAACAGCATCATATTAGAATTGGCTCAGTGTGAGCTTTTGGGTGTTACTATAAATAAATACATGATTTCCTTCTCCTGTGAAAAGGAACTTTTAATAACTTTGAAAAACTGTGAAAAGCATATTAATAGTGAAAAAATTGTCAGTTTTTATATTGTCTTAGTCTGAGAAGGGGCAAGATCCAATAAAGGAAATACACCACTACAGCAGGACCTAGCGTCAGTTCCAGAGAAAATTCGGATGCAAAAAAGTCACTTGCGCAGTGAAGAAGGAGCACATTATATGAAGACAAAAAATCCTATTTTTAAGCATCCTTTTTCAAATAGAAGTTGAGAATTGTCAATTAATTACCTCTGATAAGGCACAGGCAACTGAATTGGTCATTTTGGGTGCATGTCTATCTTGATAAGTAGCAGTGATGCTGGACTTCTGTGTGTGCGTATTTGCTTTCAGAGCCTCTTTGAAGGTATCAGCATCATGTGCCCATATAGGACACGATCATTACTCTTTCCTCATTTGTAGTCCTGTTTGCATTTGAGCACTTTGCTTTGCCCTTCATACATCACTGAAAAAGAATAGATGAGCAAGGTGAAAGAAGAGGCGGATGGACTGTAACTTCACTTAAGTAATAGGGCTTGTTTTTTGCAAAGTACATAAGGGAAATTGTCTTGTTTCCATATAAGTAAAGAGCTCAGTCATGGTCCACACTCTTCAATTTCCATGGCTTTTGCCATTTCTTTTTTAGTGTTCGTGCTTGGGCTTGACTTTCTTTGATGTCAGGATAAAGCTTTTATGTTCTGAGGATATGAAATTCTTAAAATTCTTCCCAACCTCTCAGTTGTCCCTGTGTACTTCTGTTTGTGTTATTCATCAGTATAATAGTGGCTACTTCCCAAAAATAGTCTCTGGCATTTTTTAAAACTATTTTTGATCACTAAGATGCTGCAGTGAAATCTACTTTGCTTGCTATTATTTATTATTATTCATTTAGACAAAAAAATTCTATGTGGCACTGTCCACCTAGTCCACATAATGCTACAGACCTAACCTGAAGGATTCATCTGAGCAGTATAAGGGGTTCTAGACCACATCTATAGCTCTATCATTGTACAAGCAAGAGTAACAAGTGAGAGTAATGAAATAGGGCGTTGGCTGATGAAACAACTGTGTTCCCGGGTGCAGCAGCAATAGGAAATTAGGTATGATTCTTAAAGTAGCTATGTATGTTCTTATCGAAAACATATATGATCAATTTAGGATGTTCCTAGACATTACCTCCCTTCCTGTCTATCTGTTCTTTCCACTTTGCATGAGAGAGCAAAGGAAATGCAAGGAAAAGTAACAGATGCGAGAGAGACAGTGAGCAAGATTATGCTGGCATGAAGATCTTGAACCAGTCCTTTCCTCTGCTGCCATCTGGCATCTCTGCTCCCAGCTGAGATAGCCAGGATGCTTTCAGGCCAGGAGAATTTAGAGTTAATAATGAAACACAGATAACCGTGAGGCAAAGGGTATGATATAACATGATCATTTGGTGGCAGTCTGGAGCTTCATTAGTGAATGAAATAGCTATTCAAAATTGATTCCCATGGCATAAAGGAACTCAAAATGTGGCTGTAACACAAAACGGATTAAATAACATTACCTAAAATGAGAGAGGAAAACAGAGCTTATACAGGTGTTTACTAGACTCAGGAATGTATATATCAGAATCAGATATTTTCATACAACTGAACCAATTTTATTAAAATGGCTTATTATCTCCTACCAAATTGCTTCCCCTTCCTTTCGATGTTGTAGATAATATGAAGTCAAACAGAAACTTCCTAGTTCATCTCTGGCACATGGAGATATTTTTGTTCTTACAGCTAAATCAGCTGTATATTCACTAAGCCTTTCTGCTGCAAAATAGATATGTACTTGAAGAGCGGAACTAGAATCCTATTTGAGAAGCTCAGGCTTTTGGATGGGCAGTATGTGGATTAAAGTGTAATGCTTGCTCCACTCGCGTGAACTACAAAATGTCTAGAAGGTAAGAGCTGCATTATAAATACATTTAAAGCCATTTGAAAAGGCAGAATGAAGTCAGACTCCTGTTTAACAGTTGAGTCTCCCAAGAGCTCTGGGCAGTACTCTATTACTCATTTACAAAAGCAATGAAAACATTAATTGACCTCTTGATTAGTATTTAAATAATAAATAGCACAATGGATTAATGGACTGGCCTTTTACCTCAAAGACGTAGTTTAAAACTGACTTGACAAAAAAATCAATTTCATTACATGATACTAAAATTACAAGTGCCAATAGGTGAGAGTTTCCATACATACAAGGCCACATATCACATAATCATGTCAAACTGAAATTTATTTCATGCTTTCTCTTCTTCTTCTCCTTCTTCTTCTTCTTCTTCTTCTTCTTCTTCTTCTTTTTTAATGAATGCATGTGTAGTGTGTGTTGAAAGAAAGCAGGCTGCCACCTGCTTCAGAAATATCCCACACATCCCCATCCCTGGGAACTAAAATATTTGGTTTAAATATAAGAAAACTGACACAGTTCCATTATCTCATTCAGCTAATTAAAACAGATGCATTTTGGAAAAAAATGTGAAGTGCTTTCTGTAAAGCGTTTATTTTGTAGAATCATCGTGCACTTAGATTTGTGGAAAATAAACTCATATTTTATTTTTTTGGAAAATGTTTAAATATAAACTTCATATTGGCCAAGTCAATGGTGTCTGGAGCTAGGTGTTTACATTATATTAAATTAGTCAATGCAAGGTTTTCATTATGACTTTGACAGCTGGGAAATATCATAAGCTGCCCTTAGTAGACTTCTACCCTAAGGAGTGGAAATCTCATGAGGTCATCTATTCCTTTGAGTTTTCCTTTATCTTCATTTGAAACACTGTGAAAACAGCTGGCCAAAATGGATCTGGAAAAGAGGCTGCATCCACACTGGGACAGTTCCCAGAAGCAAAATCCTTAGGGCAGTCTCTGACATTTAACATTTCTGATGACTATATATATAGTTGCACACTACGTTATTGTGAAATTAGATCTAAACCAGCGTACTGAGATTGTGATCCTAATTTTGGCTTATAACAGTTAATAAAAAGTAGTTTCCACGAAACCATTCATTAACTGTATGCAATAAATAGTTCTAGCTGTATTAAGCTGAGCATTTCAATGTAAGTAAATGAGCTTGCTGTAGAATTTAATAGATAAGCTGATATTTCTCAAAAAAATTGTTAAACTTTGATTGCTGGATTTGCCCCAAAACCAGCCTCTTTACTGCAAGGACGTATTCTGCTTTCATTTATATATACCCATTTCTTGTGAGTGCAGCTATGCCATTTCTCTATCTGTCTGAAATTTTCTTGCAATATTATCTCAAATAAGATTGAGTTTTGATTTATTTTTGATTAAAAGTATCTGTCTCCCAAATAAATCTTTGATTTATCATTGAAAGCATATGAAAATTGTAGTCTAAGATGTATTTAGACTGTGTTTAAGCTAATTTTCAGTGATATTCTGGCATATATATTTTTACCTGTTTCCACATTGGAATGAAAAAATCAGGAGAAAATCAGGTTTGAGTGTGCAGTGTAACTATATACAGAAATGGACATTTGTCTTCATAAATTTACTTGTTAAAAGGATGAATCTTAGAATTAGACTAATACAATAGAAAGAGTCAATAAATAATTCTAAGCAAAGAATGATTCTAAGAATTGTACATATTGACCAATAAAAATCGTAAAGAGGAATAATTTAATGAATTCCTTGATGTAACTTAAGCTGTTTGCCTTAATGGTTATTGTGAATAATAACCAAGTTTCCTCTAGGAGAACTGTAGATTAATTAAAGTCATAGATGCATTTGCAGGTATTTCTTTAGCATATTTTGGAATTGTTTTTTGTTTGTCTCTGCTTATGTTCTGAACCTTTCAATTCATATACAAATGCAGTAAGATTCTATCAAAATGCAGGAGCCACCTGATTGTGGCAGGGGAAAAAAAATAAATAAAAAAAGATGAGATTGCTGAGATTGCTTCAGTGTGGTCAATCTCTGTTAGGTTGTTTCACTTTACTAGATTCATGTGATGATGAACATAGAAATTTTGGCCCTTATTAAAAACTCTCTCAAAGAAAATATAAGTATGGTTCTGCAGTTCAGATTACAACAAAGTGGTTTTGGCAGCTGGAAACATACTGTGGCAGAGAGACCATATGGTAATTCCCTTTGCAGTCTTCATTTCCTCTTCCCTTTTTCTCCTCAGTTCATACTTACTTGTCTCATTTGTAAGAATAAGATTAGAAATTCTGTAGGGCAAGAATCATAGCTTTGTCTACTTCCTAGAACACTTTGGACAACATAGGCCCCATTTATAACATCCTCTTCAAGCTTCAAAAGTCATACAAGGAATCTTGGACACTGTCAGACTACTGAGAAACTGCCCAGTTCTTTTTTTCTGTCTCAAACTGAAACGTGTGTTCAGAAACAGCTTCAGTAGGTCCATGAGAGTGGTGCTTTCTTCTATGGCTTTTTAATCAAAGGTAAACAGAAGAAGGTCAATTTTGAAAAGACGGATCTGTTGCCTGTTTTGCATTTTCAGATGATAAAACTCAGTTAGGGACTTGTTTAATAAATTTTTCTATTTCTAGAACTATTTTATTCTTCATCTCATCATAATTCCTTCCTGGTGCTCTGTCTGTCATGGCAATATGTGCTCTAACATATGCTTAGGTTTGACCCCAAAGATGTAATCTAGCCCTAAAATCTACACCTGCTTTGTGACAAGATTCACTTAACTGTAGTCATGACAATGACTTACAGCTACAATGTATAAATTAGTGTTGAAAAGCTGTATTTTAATTTTATTCAACTGACACTTCTTAACATAATAGCTTATTAAGCCTTTAGTCAAGGGGCAGATGCCCTGTAATTTGGGAGGGTGATGGGCAGATTCTTCCCTAACAAGTCATAAAAATCATAGGCATATTCTAATTGCAAATTGTATAGGTGCATAGCTATAAATGTGTGAACAATCTTAATTTATGTTTAGATAAATGTTTTTTGTGCTAAGTTCTGAAAATTTGACCAGTCTTTTCGGAAGCCTGAATGGATCTGTTCACGGGTAAAAGTATCTTGCTCATTTGGAAAAGGATTTGGGGGCTTGATTGAAAATCCACTGATCAGTTTATCTGTTGATGTCAGTGATTTTTCTCTCAGACTCCAAGTCTTTTGAAAAATTAGAAAATTGCTTGTAAAACACCTGGCTTAGTGCTGTTTGGGTTATGCTTACTTGAATTTATACTAACAATGACTACCACTTAAATAATGTTCATAATGTTTTCAGCAGACTTTATGAGCTCCTTTATGTGTTTGACAACCTATGTGAGATAATATTAACAATGAAAGTGTTAATTTTTGGCAAAGGCCATGAAGCAGAACTTATCACCTGTAGAGATGCAATCTTCTTTGGAAGCGGTAATCAGCATGACATTTTTTAAAAGCAATATAATGTATTTTGGCAGCACATAAATGCATAGCAATCCAAAACAACGATGTCCTTTTTGATCTCTTGCCAAATGATTCAGCGCTGGAGCTTAAAAGTCTTACAGGTGTTAGTTCCCTCTTTCTGTTGTTGTTGTGGGAGCAAGACGTACACATTAGCAGCAGTCTAGAATGTTTGCAGTTTCATCTGAAATGTTGTGTGCAGTTAGAAGGTTAAAATGAGATTACACCTTTAATAAGAAAGAAAATGTTTGAGCCAACTGGCCGATAGGATAAAAATTCTGTTGTGCTTCTAGAGCTTTGTGCAGAATCAAATGGCAACTTAATTATAAAAAGTCTTTATATCTCAGCTAATTTGTTTTAGAAATCAGTGCGTATTATCAAATCACTTTATGTGGGATAAGCTGGCAGGAATGACCGTCTCTGTTTAAAAGAGTTAAGAAGAAAAATGCTACGCTGAATTAATTTTGCCATAAATAATAGTGCAAGTAATAACAGGATAAACTAGACGAGACTCCCAGTGCCACAGTGTTTCTAGCACCTCTGTGGCAAAAATAGGGTTCCGTGTTACTAATGCTTATCAATTCAAATTATATGCTAACATTTTCCAGGTGAGATGATAGGGTTTTATATGTGCATGGTGAGTTTCATTCATCCCTATTCAAAGTCTGTCATATTTTTGACGAGTACGTGAGCACTCTTACATAGTTACGTGGCATACAAGGACAAAAAAGAACTTTGTAAAACACAAAAATCTTAATTATTTTGCTCTTAGCCCCTCTCTGGAAAATTAGACCTGCTTTAAGCGTTCACTTCTCTGAAGCCAGCAGGATTTCTCTGTTGATTTCAATGGGCCTGGGATTCCCGTCTTCACCCTTCCGTGCAGGGAGGGTTCAAAGCGCAGAATGACTAATGCGCTAAACTTGATTATTATCGTTTCGTATGAAACATTATAATTATACATCCATAATGTGTTTATTGCTGTCGTTTATATTTGACCCAGTCCCGCAATCATCCCACAGCTTTAGATGAGTGGAAAACAAGTCTTCAATTTAAGGGCTTGTTTCAGAATCGGAAATAGATAGGCCTGAGAAACTCTCCTTTCGTGGGCCATTCCCTCGGTCCCTGTATCTTGTAATGACCTACCGTGTGAGTTTTTTGTACTCTGGAATATATAAAGCTACAACATATAACTGCATGCGATAATCCAGAATAGCGAGGCACCTATATGAGTGTCAAGTAACTTTTCACCACACCATATTTATGCATAAACATGTTCAGGACTCAACTGAGTGGAAAACATGTCCATTTCCTGCTTCTAAAGACAGCAGTTCCCCCGAGGCAGAAAAAATCTGTGCAACATCACAGCCAGACAGCACAAAAACTCTACCTATTTTCAGCTATTCTGTGGTTATTTTCATCATTTTCATTTCCCAGCCTACCTGGCGGAATGAAAATGCTTGAGGAGTCATCTGTATGAATGTAAATGTAAATACATATGAATGTAAACAGATGTAAAAATAAATCTGCATTGTATATATGCATGCTAATTTTTCTAGGCTACAGCTGTCACCCTTTAGATGGATTAATGATTTAATTTCTCTCCTTGACATTTTTGTATTTTTTTTTAAGCTTGTCTTTTGTACCCTGATAACCCTTTGATTAGACAATGGAATTTTATATACTATAACAAATTGTCATCAGAAATTATTTTTTCTTTTGATTCATAGCATGTTTTGCATTTCCAAATTTTAAGAGCAATTCTAAGAAGCTTCTTAAATAATGAAATAAAATGCACAACTACAAATCAAAAGGTATTAATTTCAAAAGAGATATTTTGAAATAAGAGCTAGGAAGAAATGAGAGATTTTACATATAGATATAAAAATCTGTTGATACCACTTGAATATCGACTTTCTCAGATGCAAGGAGCATAAATACTAACCAAATCTATTGCTCACCCAGTTTATGTATTACTGTTTGATTGAGGTAAGGAGAGACATCTAAACAGAGGTGGCAACTTTTGAAAAATGCATTTGTTTACCAATAAATGAACCAAATTGATATTACATGGCCTTTTTCAACACAACTTTACCTATATACCTTCTCTAATATAAATTGTCCCTGGTGATAAACTTCTAGTATATTTCGATATATATTGCAGATTTACTCTAGCTAGCTCAGGAGCTACATATTTATGAAGAATTTATAATAAAGTGCATTGGCCTTCACGCTAGTATTTCCACAGAAACAAGATGCTACTAATTGCCCAATTGGCGATATTTTGAGGCAGTATGCCTGCCAAATTTAGGATTTACATCTCTACATAAAGTACTGTTTTTTTTCTCAATACTAGATTATTTATTAGAAGAAAAATGGTGCATGTGGTATGCATCTTGGAAGGAGGCTAAAAAAGATTTAGAGGTTTAGTCCACATTTGAGAAAGTGTGGACATAGTTTCTACTGGAACTTGTAAAAGTGTGAGGAAGAGAACGGTTACAGGATGTCAAGTAACACTACATAGAACTGCTTGATTACTATATTCTATTTGTGTGATAAAATACATATTGCAATATTTCAAACAGACATCAATATGAAGACATTAGAATATGAAAGTGAAAAACATAATTTCAATTCGGGTAAAAATCTCAGGTTGGATGAAATAGAGGTTAAATAAACATGAGCCTATATAACAGTTGGTTCTTTTAAATATCAGAAAATTGGGGGGGGGGAGTGAAAAAAAGCTTGGAAAGATACACAGAGAAATAACTTTAGATAATTTCAGAAGCAACAATTGCTTGAAAATATTAGACTGCGGCTCCCAAACTGGAACAGATGTCTGTATTTTCTTCTGTGGCATTTAATAAAGGGAAATAGAGTACTAAAAAAAAGTTTTATTTCTCATTCATCCTTATTCACACTGGATGTGAAGACTCAAAACCAGACCTGATATTCTTGAATTCATATTTGTATCCCAAGCTGTGGGAGGTAATGCCAACAAATTCTGGAACAAATATTAAACCTTATATTTGAAGTCTAATCCAAACTTTAATTGTAGTTTTAAATTAGGCTTAGCATGACAAGTAGATTTGCCTAACACAAAGTTACTGTTTTGTTTTATTTTCAGGCCTTTGTTACTGAGACAAGACCCTGGATTAGATAGACTGTGTTTGACAGAATACAGAATCTTGCTACATTTTTTACATACTAGAGATTATTTGCTGTTTGTGGGCAAAGTGACTAGCTTGAAAATGACCAAGAGAGACTTCTTCCTTTTTCCAGATATGGAATTTTATCTTAAAATTATAGCTGCTCTGAGTCCAAGTTGGGCAAGATTCAGGCTATTAAAGTATTCAGATAAAGATTCAGGCAAAAGATTATGGAAAAATAACTTTTTAAAAGTCCCTTAATGTGTTTAAAATAATATTTGTAACAGCTATCAATGATATAGAAAGAACTCTCAGTATTTTATTGACCATCACTGAGTGATGTGCCGTTGTGATGATCCATGTGGGGCATTTGCAAAAGAAACACCAGCAGAGCTGTAGAAAATCTTGTATGTGCCATGCGTGATTGCATGGAATCCATTTGAATCATTTGCATTCAATAATCATCAACTATAAAAGGAATCTGTGCATTTGTTGGTATATAGATACAGACTGTGTGATACATATTCAGTACTCTTGTGCATTTTGTCTAGGTTGGTTAGATATCCCAGTTCGGTACTGGCAGTATTTGCTCCCAGTTTACAGTTCCCAGACATAGAATAACTAGGATTATGGTAACACCCTTTAATCAGCTGAGCCATTGTAGGGAGTCTAGCACCACGGCTTTTAGGAGTAAGGATTATTCTTTTTAGGACATTAGGAAAACATATAAATACAGAGTCTAAGGAAACATTTTGCTCTTAAAAGGCAGCGTGTCAACAATATAGTTAGAACCGAATGACACCCATCAAGGAAAGTCTCAAATTCTCATACATGCGTGGCATGGCATTCTCTGGTTTCTCACACTGTGTCATCATTGTGCTGCTTTCTGTTTTATTAATTTTAAAATACTAAGTTAGGAAGACACTTATGTTTTCACATTCTTACTGCTGATTTTATATTCTAAATACTAAAATATTTGAACTGCTCTCTTCTTCAGAGAATTACCTGTTTCTTTTCTTGGGGGAGATAATCTGGATCCACTAAAACCCATAAAAACAAAGTATTTTATATGTTTAAGTGTTTCCTGAGATATCAAATTCTAGTACATGCAATAAAATTTAAAGAAGTCAGACAAAAGCAAAATGTCTCTTTGATCCAGTTGCTGCATTTCTTAAATATTTATGTATATTTTTCAATTATAAGAGATGTATAAAGCAAAATTATAAAATGAAAAGGTAAACATGAGGCTCTGCTACATTCTCCAACTGCAGATTAGAGATCATCTAATTCCTTGTTCTGTAAGGAAGACAACTTTGCAATAACGGAATCCATTATTATTTAATAAATTCTAGGAATTTAGTTTGCGTAATTATGAAAACAGCTTGAAAAGCAAGTATAGGTGGATTGTAGTTACTGAAGAATGTTTAAATAGGGACATACCTAAAAACACCAATTTAAGAAGAAATAGGATCATGCTGTTGTCATCCTTTTTAGATGCAGAATGTTTCTTCTGCTTTCTACTGATCTCCCTCTAGTGGAGACCTGTAGGTCTGCAGGCAACAAAACATTTCTCTGCACAATTTTTCATGTAACAGCTATTAATACATGATGCATATGCTACAAGCATCTGTTTTCAGTAATCAAGACAAATTCTGTCAGTTCCTTTAGGAGAAAGTAGTGTAGGTGGAATACACAGAGAAAAGACTGGAATTACAAAGCCTTAAAACTCAAAGGCCCATCAGAGAATAGCTAGGAATGCAATTTGTTTGCTAAACCCATTCCTTATGGATCGCAATAGGAAACATTATGTTGGAATTTTATTTTTTTAGAGAAATTGGTTGTATCTGTGGCCTAGATTCTGCCTGGAGGTGACAACAGTGCAGGGGAGAAGAAGGAAAAATAGCGAAACAGGTGTTTACAGAGACTTCTTTATGCCTCGTCCTTGTGGGTTTGAACAGGCTCTCAAGGGGGCAAGAAATAAAGTGTGGCCTCACCTCCCCTAATCTCCCCACCAGCCTGCGCGCTGGGTTTGGTATGCAGCAGGAGTAGGCTGCACCCCATAAATCACTGTCACACCAGACACGCTCTTTCCCTCACACCCGTGTTTTGTGCGTTCAGACAAGTGGAGCTCTCTGATGCCGAATGTCTTCCAGTTCCCGTGGCTGAGTGTGGATATTCAGCTGCACCAGTCTTTCTTTGGGCAGCAGCTAACGGCACGACAAACTGCTCTGAAAGTATGCACTGGTAATTCACATTTGTAAATAACAAAACTGCTTGTGCATAAATTACATATGGCATCCTTATACACAGAAAAGCAGATTTGTATTACAAATGTACAAATACAAATGTATTACAAATTTGTATTACGTGTGTAAACACGTGAGTGCCAGGAATAAATGCACATGTGCTCATTCACTCATGTGTACACTCAAATGCAAATTGCGAATCATTTTAAAGAAGACAAAGTAGTTGCAAGATAACAGAAGGTTGTTCTTCTGATACCAATAGCATTAATCATATATTTCACAGTGAATATGACATTAAAACATAACTTTGATTAATGATAGTGTCAGTTTATTTAATCAAGTGCAAGCAACACCACACTGGTTGTTTGTGATTATTTCTCTCCTTGACCTCATCTAGCTGAGGAGTAACACAGTGAAATCAGGTATGTCCCACTGATGTGAAACAGCATGCAGTGAAGCCAGTGCCTGTCCTTGCCCAGATGACTTCTCAAAACTCAGGAGAAGGTAAATGAGGAGCAATTCTCAGTGTTTGAACACACATCAAAAATTACATTGATTAATTAGAGGCAATGAAAACATATCTACAGGTCACAACTAAGAGCTGCATCTCCTTACCGTAGACACTGAAAATATGCTGAGAAAATACCGAGAAACCACTCCAAAGAATTGCTAGTTTTTTCAGACAAAGGTTCAGAAATGTTTACCAGTACAAAAAAAGTCACTGGTCTGTCCAGACACAGACTTCTAAAAGATGGACTCTGCTGACCTCTGGTACCCAATCCTACACTAGAGCTGTACGCTTGGCCTGTAGACCCAGCTTTGGCAGGGTTTTGAGCTCTTTCACTGTTGTCTTTTTTGTCAATACAATGGAGCCTCACAATTCTCCGAGGGTGTGTTACTACTAGCTGCTTGTAACCCCTCGTGAACTGGCACTAGCAGCAGAACAAAACCAAATGGAATGGTTTTGCAAGCTAAAAGGGCTGAACTCTAACCAGCAAATCTCTCAAACACGTAGAGGAAAAGGGAAAAGAGTGAGATCAGAGAGAAGAGATGGAAAGAGGGAAAAGAGGAAGAAAGGTAAAGGGCAGCGCTCATTCCTGCTTGCGAAGAAGAGATGAAAATCATGCACAGATCTAGCTGAAAGGGCAGGGAGAGATGGTAAACTGCTGCAGCAGCCCCAAAACTACCTTTCCTACCACTGGGCTGTGTTTAATCTTGCTGCTTTATTGACTTCTGTGTGCTTTTAGCAACCACTTTGGCATTTGCAACGGGAAGCATTCTAGAGACTTGTGGGTATGGCGTTATGTCAGCAGGCAGGAAGCAGGCAGGAGAATTTTACCTGCCTGTGGCAAAGATAACTAAAATGCCGCCTAGGGCACTTTGCCAGCCACCTTCAAAAGCAGCACTTTGACCGCACCTTTAAACTGGGCAGCTTGTGCCGTTCTCTGTGCCAAATAAAAATTCTCTTGGTTTCTTTTTAGACAGCTTTTGGCTTTGGTGAAGCCAAAAAAAGAGTCTCTAGTAAAGTGCTATTTTTTCCACTTGCCACTAACTTAGAAATACTGAACAGCTTGAGTGCAGGGGGGTGGGAAGGGAAGAGGGATGAGTGAGGAGGAGCTCCATTGTGCTGAGACCAATTATAGAGGTCTCAGCCCAAAAAAAGGCTCTTTCAGAAAGTCACAAACAAATGAAAACAGAAGACTGTGATAAATCGTGGCACAGCTTTAACTCCCATGCATCTCTTGTTTCCAAAAGCTATAATAATAAGCAAAATGTACTGGGTCGTATCCCTCTGAGGACTGTAAATTTAATCTGTGTATGAAATTCAGCATCTTCACTGTGTTAGATTGTTCTACTATTAATGAATTGTAAAGTTTTCAATTAAAAAAATGAAAAAAATATACTTTGTTTAAATTAACACTTCTTTCTGATATCCTAATATAATATTGAAAAACATACATGCAGCTTTGGAAACAAAAGAAAGCATCAGCTGGGTATACGACTTGCATTGAATATGAGTATGTCCACCTCCTTCATTTTTTAATTTTAACAGCCTTGCACCACATTGAGGTTTTCCCTGGTATTTCTCTGGATATTGCTGCATCGTTGTGTTTACAGGACCACATATCTTTTTTGCCACCTTGAACGTGTTTGTTCAAAGTGTTCTTCACATGGCATATCCTACCTGACTGTGTTTTCAAAAACCACTGTGTCCAAAATGCTGTAAAATCTCCACTTTTCCAAGCATGGAAAGAAACTAAGCAGCTGATAATCATTAGGATGTGGGATTTAAACACTTACATGACGTAAGTTTGTAAGCTTCCTTTAAAAAATGTTTCAATAGCTAATCAGAGTGGATAAATCTGCCTTGCAAGTTATTTGGCGATACGTGTCATAGGAGATCACACTATGCAAGTTACAATACGATGTTTTCTTGACTAGATCTCAGGCAGTTTGGAAGGCAGATTATGTCACCGCTGTTTCTGGTTGCCATTATTCGTGCTTCCATTGAGTTCCATCTATTTCTGTTCTCATCATTGTTCAGAAATACTGGATTGTGCCACTGCAGTTGGGAGTCAATCAGGAGGAGCATGCCAGCTCTAAAAAAGGAAAGCTTTTTGCTTTCACAAAGAGGCTTTGTTAATTAGTGCTACGCAAGGAGGGAAATGACAAAACTCCATACTTTTTCATTTAAGTGTTTGCAAAAGTGATTTTGTTTAAATTTCACTGAGTGTAGCAGGAAACGTTAAAGCTGAAGGATACCAGACAGAACATACTTATATCCTTCGGGGTGGGAGCGAGAGAGGAAAAGAGCCTCAGGATTGTATTTTTATTATTTGTTCTCTTTCCTTACCATTAGAGAACTGTAAACTTTTGAAGCTTGTAAAAAAGTATTGATTTGAAAGCTCTGAAGATGATAGAACTCTTCTTTTTAACTATAGAGCCAGTATAATATAAGCATCATAGCACCATATCCCTGTTCACTGCTGACCTGGGACACAGGGATGCCAGGCCAACATCGATGCAAGATGCTTCCTTACATTAACATTTGGCTCACAATTTCAGAGCACACTTACAGGATGCATTTCACCAATTTTTGGCAATTAATTTGAGGTACTTCAGTAGTTGCCTTATACAGGCAATAGCTAAAGAGAAATTCTTCTACAACATAAGTGGAATTTCAAGTAGATTCTTCACTGACAATAGAAAATCTATAGTATGCATACACTCCTAACTTAGATTATATGCCCCAAATTAGGTGGCTGAATCTAGATCATAACACATCCATACAAGGAATTAGTGTTGAGTAGCTTTTAATTCACATACTGGCTCACAGTGCATCCATTTCCTCATATAGACAAGTTCTAATTCACAAATGGGGCTGTTGTTTATTAGGATCAACTGGTGTGATTCTGTTGCAGCTCTACGAGATAATTTCTAGAAACTGTATTACTCCACTATCAAATAACTCATGCTTTGTACCCAAAAATAATGTGTGTAAAGTACAAGGCCTTAGCGTTTTCAATTGAAGCAGGGTTGCCTGTGTCAATAAAATCAGGTTTGCTTTTGACTAGTCTTAAGAATATTATTTATTTATTAGCGGAAATGATAATACTTATTTTGGCAACTAATGTTGACCTAATAAAACACAGATGTGTGAATGTAGCTGTATTTGCATTAGTGCAGGGATCTGTAATTTATAGTCACCTAGGGACTCCCTGTATCCACAGTGATCCACAGACATTGCCTCCACACTCAGCCAAGCTACGGAAGCTTTTCTGTTCTGATTTCAGCTTCAGAGAGCAAAATGTGGATGTAGATTTCATACAATTAATCTCCCTTTCTCCACCTCTTCACTTGCTTGCTTGATTCATGAGAATCCAAAACCAGTCTCAAGTTGACAACTAGCTTTTTTTTTTTTCTAGGCCAAAATTATACTGCTAAAATAAAGATTAATTTTTCCTTTTGGAACTAGAAAAATAGATTTTTCCCTTAGCCTTTCCTATGCAAGTGGTCTCCCCTCCATGACATAACCAAACGTTACATCCAATATCGAAACACCAGCATTTTGACCAATGGTCTCTGTGGCACAAAATCTATCTATACCCTTTTGTAGCAGAGCTGTCTATATTCCAGCACAACCTGGAAGAATCCCAGGATTGCTCTAATTATGCCAAGTTGTAACGTCTCAAGGGGAGTGTTGTGGCAGCCAGTGAATATGACCTTGCTCCAACCACATTCTTTCTCTTTTCACCAAATATTTACTTCTGCTGCACTAAATCAGGGCCTGTAAGTACCGGTGACATAAGCCTGACTTTATAAACTTTGTGCCACTTGAGGATTTCTAGACTGATCACATCTTTTGGTATTCTTTGCTCCAGATATAAGCTAGCCTAGTGCCATAAGGGCACTTAAAGCAAACTTGGCTGGGTTTGGAGTTTCTTAGGACATCTTCTTACCCCATTACAGAAATCACAATGGCTAAAGAATAGGTGTTTCCACCCTGTTATGCAGGTTGATCCTACACCTTTTGCAGGTGGATAACCTACACTTGCCCACAAAATTTTAGGCCAATTTTCCTATTCTTTCAAAAGTAGTTTATTGCATCAAATGGGGTGTGTTTCCTCTTTTCTCCAAAAACTAACAGCTCCAAATCTGCGCTTTGCTTTGTTCTGTTCTGTTCTGTTGAAGGAGATGGTTAATTACATAGTGGCATCATTAAGTGTTGCTATTTTATTTATATATTTTAGAGCCATTCTTGAATGTCCATTACGTAACACTGCATAACATAAGGACAAGTTTGACTCAAAATGCCACGGGGAAAAAAGTAAATGACAGCAATTGACTTGGGCTTGAATTGATGACACAAATATTAGGGAAAATCTATGCCATTTGTTTGGTCGTGCAGAGAAATCTGTGAATATTGACCCATTACGGTGAAGAATTTGGTTTAATTCCCTAGATATTCTAGGGCACAATTGTTTGTTTTTCTAGAGCAAGAGTGATACTATATTTTTGCACAAACTTTTGGTTCTCAGCGAATGCTGGTCATCAAGCAAAACCCAATTGCTTGTAAAATGCCAGACACAGTGTATCCTTTTACCAAATAGGTAAATCCATCTCCTGTGATTTTGGTATAGCTTGGAGTGAAACTTACTACAGCTATTTATTCCCGATCCTTTTTTTTCTCTCCTTAAATGATGTTATTTTATTGACTTTATTGACTTTTGGTATCACGTGCAATGTGAGTAACAGTTTACTAAAATAGGTCACGAATCTGGCTCATGATGTATAAATGTAAATCTGTGTCTCAGCATAAATCTTCACCTGGCTCACTGGTCTCAGGAAGCATCACTATATATTAAAGCAAGTTTGCTTCATAGCAGAGCTTTCTGCATAAAAAGTTAATGGCGCACAAAAGATTCTAGCTAGAGAAAAATCCGAAGTAGTAAAAAAGAGTTAATTTAATGCTTCCAGATTAGCCACCATATATATTTCTCATGGAATCAATCTGATCAGCCTGTTTTGAATTTGGTTATATGAGTAAATATCTGATTTCTCATGAGACCATAAAGTCCTTTCATTTGCAAAGAGACAACTGCAGACTAGTGTGCTTTGAAACATGCAGCTGCAAGTGTCTGATACTTACGGTTCATTTATTATTTGATAGGGAGTAGTAACATGTATATATAAAACCAGCTGAGCTGCTTGTCGTATGCTACCGCAGCAGAAAGCAACTAAATGCAGCTTTTCAATATGCCCTTTGCCCTGAATATCTCATTAAGACTTCAACCTCATTGGGGCCTTTAATTTTTAATGGAAAACTTCAGAGTGAAGTAGAAAGAAAAAGAGAAGGGGGATAACAAAGGAAACAAAAGGATATTCAGATACCTATGTGGATATAGGTACATGCAGATTTTATATGATATCTAGCTACCTAGAGAGAAGGAGATACACTCATATACAAATGTTTGTATAGCTTTTTGTAAGCACACTGACAGGTACAGTCATTGGCTTCATGCAGAGACAAACTATCGCAATATCTAAACAGAAAGTGATTTACAATTTTTATGTCCGTGTATTCGTAAGTAATAAATAAAACATTTCTGACTGGACAATGGAAAGCCCTCGAGTTCATGAGGCTTTAAATACTTCAAGCCATTTGTTCCTCTGAAAGGTGTCTCAGATGCTGTTCTGTTGTTCTAGGAACTAGGTCTTTGTGCTTGCACTGCACCTCCATTTTAATATACAGCGTAATTTTTACCATTTTGTATTTTTCATACATACCACAGTTTCAAGCGCCATGTATTGAAAACAGCCAAAAGCCCAGATTACATATATTCCTTTCTGAAAATACAAAAACTAGAGCAGTCCTGAAGTAAAGATTATCAGTTCATTCTACTGCCACTTCAGGAATTTCATTGACTTCAGGAATTTATCCTCAAATGTGAAAATGTATGTCAACAATTTTCATACGCTTTTGCTACTCAGCCTTAGGTAGCTCAGTAGCATATCATTTAGTAATTTTTGTGTCATTCAGAACATATGCACTGTGTATCTGCACTGTATTGTGCACTGTGTAGTCAAAAGGGGAGGAAAAAAAAAATCCTAAAAGTCCCACAGTTCATTAAAGATGCATCAGGCTTTATTATTATTCAAAAAAAAAAAATGGGTGCAGAGGCCATCCTCTGCAGTGCGATAGAAGCGAGGCTCATATAAAACAAGCCAAAGAATTAGTTCCTTCACCAAGGAATGGCATGAAACCCTAGCCACGGTAGCTGTAAAAACAGTTAAAGGTCTTCTTTGTGCTCATTAGCACCACTGTGCTGGTATTCTGTGTTGGCAGCTTTTGGTTCGGGCTCAGGCAGACCTAAAGAAAGTTGTTACCAGCCTATATTCCACAGTTCACAGGCTCTCAAAAAGGACACATTAAAACAGTTAGAGTCCCCAGGGCAAATGGGGAGATTAAGTAGCCTTCTCCCTCAACAGAAGCCGGCACAGACAAAGCCGGGCATTGTGCATTCAGTACACTATCTCTTTCTCGCGCTGAACTTTACTATTGTGCACCCGGATTCTAGTTTACAAAGTGTTTGGGGGACTTTGCGTAACGGTTCACTGGCACCACCATTGACAGCCATCTGAGTGTGGGAACTTTCCTAAAGGACGGGATGCGCCCCAAATGATCGGCCTATTATATCAGTCCTTAATCAGACGCCAGTGGCAGTGTTTTAGCTTGGGGGGGGGGTTACTTCGGAGTTTTCTTGGAGTCTCATCTTTCACAAGAATACAGATTCAGGCAGGCAAAGCAAACATGGATTATTTGTTTCCCAAAGGATCAGGCCTTTTTAGAATTTTTAACTCTTGCGCTGTGCTACAGAAGCTACCATCCAAAGGAACTCAAGTTGTCTTGGAATAGTTCTAGAGTTTTTTGAGATACTCAAAACAAAATAGTGGAAGACAAATCAGTGCAGTGTGTACTTGACCACAGATTTCATTCATATATATATATATATATATATATATATATGTATATATATATATATATGTATGTATGTATATATATGTGTATGTATATATATGTGTATATATACGTATATGTATACACACCTATGGGAAAAAGAAAACTTAATTTGATTTCTGTGGTCAGCAATTCAGATTTCAGGTTTCCCTCCCTCTAGAACAAGATACTTCCTCTATGATTGAAGAAAAAAATATCAAAATGTGCCACAAGTCTTACTGTAAACTGCAGATCCAATGCTGAAATGTTTATGAAAGCGCTGCTGTTCTAGTAATAGCGGACCTGAAGTAGATTCATTATCTAGCCTGTTTATTTCCATTTACTTTTGAAAAAATCCACATTTTGTCCTGAAGGTTTTCAAAATGATTTTCAATTAATTTGAAGAAACAGTAGTAAAATGATGTGATCTCTGTCTTATCCCAAGACCCATTCCACTTGATATGCTGTGTTTAACTGGAGACTTTGAGAGGACTTTGTATGAGAGAAGCAGCCTTCACAAGAAATACCAAATTTGGAAAGCATATGTCAGCTGAATTTTATATTTCATTTTGGTCTTGTTTCATATTCCAAATAGACTTGCCAGATTTTCTTTTTGTCAGCCTGTCATATATCTGGAAAATGGAAGAGGCTTGTTCTGGGCAAAAGCATGTTTAGAAACAGAATGAGTTCTGGTGAGAGGTGAGAGCTTCCCATTCCCACAACTACTTTACCCTTTTGTCCCTCAGTCAGTTTGAAGAGTGCCACTTGTAGCTGAGGCTACAGAAAGAGGAGCCAAGGTAGAGTACAGCAGGAAGGTGTGGAGCCTGGTTTTTATGCAGTAGAGGTGTGCAGTAGAAGTGCTGGATGATGGAGCGGGGAGAAACGGCCACAGACTTGGAATTCTCTCTTTGGGAGGAAGAAGGCACAGTAGGGAGAAGATGGTCATAGGTGACCAGGGACACAGGTGCTGGTGGAAGGGCTGGGTAGGAAGCTGGGAGCTGTTCGAGGAAGTCAATGCTAAAATCCCCAGGTGGGAGATGTCCTACTCTTCAGTTACGCACATTTGTCTTACCGCACTTGGTAGCACTAGGTCTAAACTCAAGAAAAGCTGTGCTTTTGCATAGTTTGTGCTTGGAAGATGCTGGATGAAAAAAAGACCATGGGCTGACAGGCATGTTGATTTTTGCTGTGAAAAACATTGATCACAGTAGCGTTAAATGAGATTCATATTTATGACTGAGAAAGGGAGGAAAAAAAGGAAATGAGAATAAGATTTTCTATATTTCATGACTTCAGAAGACAATTGATGAGCTTTCATAATTTTCTTTGATAACTGATTCCCTTCGATGAGGGAAAGTAGATTATTTGATATCTGCATTCAAGTAAATATTTTTTCTATTCCTCATAAGCAAATTATTGAAGTACATGTTGTAGAAGTTTGAAATTAATGTAAGATCAGTGAATTGAAGAAGCAAATGAAAGGGTGTTGCTGAAGGGGGAACTATTTACAGAGATACTGAGGCTGAAGTAAAGTTACAGCAGAATCTTTCAAGTATTTCTCTTTGCTCTGCCCTACTTTCTATTTTTCTTAAAGATCCTTGTATGAGAACAAGATGAACAGAAGATTAGATCTTTTAGGAAAAGCTGTATTGACCATAGGGACTAGAGAAACAGAAATGAGATTGCATGCACTATATGAAGAACAAGGTCACACACTTGGGGACTTACATTATCTATTACAAACCTAAGAATTCATGATGGGGAAACGATAAAGGAAAAGCACCTGAATGTACACATAAATCATAAAATGACAACTAGTAAACTAATGCAAAAACAAAGTTGAGGGAGAAGGCATGCTCCCAAAAGTATTCATCGCTAATTATTCATTGGAGAAAGAGTAGGAGTAATCAAACATAAAGATGATATATTAGCACAAAACTAAAAAGGAATAAAGTAGCTATAATAAACAAACTTAGATTATAATTTAGAAAAATGCATCTGTGCATCAGAAGAGTAAAATTTGGACTAGCCTTCCAATAAGAATAGCTGGAGCAAATTCATACTTAAGATAAAATTCCTGCATAGATTAATGTGCCATGTTTTGTGTGGTAGCAGGACATGAACCTGAAGGAAACCTACAGTCTCCTTCCATTCTGTTTGCTCTGTTATAACCTAAAAAATTCTGTTTTAGAGAGATACAAAAACTGGAGGATGTTACAAAGCAGAAGTGTCTTATTTTTAAAACAGGTTTCTTTATGGTTGTTAGGTCCAGCTTGGACCTAAAAATAAAAGAGGAATATTCTGCTTCATCATCACTTCTGGGAAGATTAATATTATTTTCTTTAAAAAATATATACTGAGTGTTCCATGTAACCTGGAAGTGTTATTGTAGGAAAAAAAATAGGAAATTGAAACCCTGGTGAACTGAAGGAACTATTCCTCTCTGCACCTCAGTTTTGACTTCTCTTACATCAAACAAGCTATGTCGTGATCACAGTACAGCTATGCAGGAAAGCAAATGTGTGAAATAGGAGTTGTTTAGCAAAACAATGTTTCCTCTGAAATGGTAATTTATCAAAATCAAAATATTTCAGACGAATGAAGAAAAATCACTCGAAAGAAAATAAACAAAAAAGTGTTTTGATAAGATAAGGATAGAAATCAATTGAGGTATTTAGATTTTCCATTTTAATGCTTGTCATAGCACTTTTTAGGAACTTTGGTAGCAAAGTCAAAGTTAGAGAAGGCATTTGTTATCAACCAGGTGCTCCAGGTTTCCTACCATCTTTTTTATTCCACCCCTGATTGGGAAGAATTAGGGAGCCGCGAAGTCCCTCCGGAGGCCGTGGGCCCGGTTCCCACGCACCCCTGGGGACTCCTCCCTGGCCCCGCGGCAGAGATGGAACAGATGCTGGGTTATCTGGGGGAAAAAAATTAGTACGTCGCTAGCAAGGGCACGCAGCGCGCCGGAGAGCGCGAGCCGGCTCCCTGCGCCGGCGGGGAGCTGCCTCGACGCGGACACGGGAAGGCAGGCGGCGGCGCTGCGGGCACCAGGCCAAGCGTCGAGTCCGAGTGAATGCGCCCGCCTGGATTTCCCAAGTCACGGGGCCCGGCGTGGCAGCTAGCCGTTACGTCCCCAGCCTTAGCAAATTTGTAGTCTGTAAATCCCGCATAAACTCATGGCTGCGGGGCAGTATTAGGAGGTCGGTAATTTCTAACCAAGCTCTTCTTTGCGGGGTTATTTTTTATTAATTTAATGTATTGGTGTCACGGAAAATTAACTGGTGCTCTTCTGTAGATACTCTGTCTTCTTTTGTATATGCGCCTGTGAGGGACTATTTATTTATAAAGTCATAAATAAAAGCTTAAACTAGAATTAGTTAGAAAATATGTCACCACTGATCTTGAAACTAATTGGTCTGTATGGACTGTGTTTAATTTGCATAATTTCCTCAGCATGGTGTCTTTGCTTTTCTTTCATTTTAAAGAGAAAAAAAGTCTTTGTTTCAATACTGAATACAGAATTAAAAAAATAAAACTTCCAGTGATTATAGCTTAGATGTAATGTTTCATCTTGTAGTAAATGTCTATATTTCTATCACATACTTTAAGACTTGGAAATCAGTCAGAGGCTGAAAATATCATCCCTGGGAACGGATCCTCATTAAATAAGGGTTGTCTTTATCCATATCCCTTCCTCCTGCAGGTGAGATGCCACCTCGTCTGTACAGCTCCCTCCTTACAGCTGCTTAATTCTTTCATACATGGCATCTAAGAAAGTCACATTTTCCCAGCTATAACAAGATAAGCCATTTGGTGTATGCGCACTATTTCTCCGTAGCCCATAGTTGCTGTTGAAGTAGCTCATTTGAGTAATGGGCAATTTCTGATCTCCTCGTTACGGCTAGCAGGAGTACCTAGTGGTTCTGCTTAGCAGCAACACTTTTCCTTTAAAGTAGCTGTAGAAGAATTAATTCACTAAAATCTGTGATTTGGGAAGCAAAATGGACATGACTGTAATGCTCCAAATTCCCTGCTGGTTTTGACCACTTAAAACCAATAAACTTACCAGTTTAAAGGCTAAAGACATTTCTGTCACTAATAAAAGGGTGGAGGTTTCTTTCTAGGACCGACCACAAAATGGTGGTACAGTTAAGTGAGGTGGTAACATTTAAGTGAGGATAATTCTATTCCATGTGGAGATGAAGTTGTGTGAATACGCACCCATTTCTTCTACTAGGAATTACAGTGATGCTGCTTGGTAGCTAGTTGAAAAAACACCGTTTGGTTTTAGCTCTGTCCCTAGTATTAGCTACTATTAATTCTCTGATTATTACAGTGTGTACACACGAGAAATAAGAGGACAAGAGTTGTTCAACAGCTCTCCTGTGTCTTGTTAGCCCAAATGTGAAATACTGCTCTCATTATTGTTGGAATATAAGCCATACAAACTGTTGTCGTATAGTCCTAACACGAACATGCCTTGGTTTATTTGAAGGAATAAAATAAATGTATTAACATATAGCTTTGTAAAAGTGGACTGGTAGGCTTGTATGCAAATTGCAGTTCAACTTTCTAAGTGTAGATGATACTATAAGGTTTGATTAGAGTTTAAGACTGTAATCTGTGATCTTTTAAGTCTAATACCAGCCGTGAAATACTCCTCTTTTTATTGTCTGATCCAGGATATTTATTTGCAGAAATCTGTCTAGTTGTACAACACACCTGCTTCACTGAGACTGTTAAAAATAACAGATCGGGAACCTGCAGGAAAACATTATGTAGATGAGAAGTATTACTATTGTAATTGTGGAATATGAATAGAAAGTATAAGAGATCAGTGTAACAGAAGAGAAAAAAAAATGACTAATTGCTCTCCGAATATCACCTCTTGTTAGATATGGGGAAAAATGCAAACTTACATTAGAGGTAGTGCAAACAAAGCACTCAAGCACATCCCTGTGCTTCAAGGAGGAAGCTTTGACAGCGTTAGGTTAAAAAGGTCATGAATTTGGGATTATATTGAATTGACATTAACTGGAATTGTCACAATTAAAATGAAAAGAATATGCAGGAATACAGCCATACAGGAATTGGATGGGCATTTATAAAAGTATGCATGCTTTGATTGCCTAGTGTCTGCAAATAGTAGTGCTTAGAATATAGGAATCTATGGCAATTCCTGACTTTAGGACAGTTTTTTGAAATCTGTTTTGCAGTTTGTTCTGTTTGCCCAGTAATCTGAACAGTGTTTTGAAATTCAACAAAGCAGCAAATCTCAGCATAAAGAAATTGGGTGTGAACACATTAAATACTCATTTTGCTCATGCATCTCCTCATGTTGCAGTGTGACTGATCTATCTAGAAGTCAGTTTTGACACTAATCTCTGGCAGTTTGTCCTAAAAAGGTGGCAATGAAGTCCAAATATATTCATTTTTGTTTTGCTGTTGCACAACACAAATCATGTGACATATATTTATCCAAAAATAGCATTGTATAACCTAACATTTGATAGCTGAAATGTAGCTATGTGTCATATATGTCACTGCACTGGAACACATGCATAATGCTGTGATAAACACTCTACAAAGCACTTGTGAAGGCAACCCTCTCCCCTAAGGAATTTACAGCCTGGGAGACAGAGAGAGATAAGATAAGATGTACCTGGTAACCAAGAAGTGATGCTATTTACATTTTTCTTTTCTGTTTGCTTTCTTTTCCCAGTGTTTCACCCACTGTTTTATAATGAGGTGCTGGATTGGCTGATGAGACACTTGAGAGTCTCTAGGAAGAATATGACTGAAGAATGGTGGTGGCTGGCACTGGGCTTGGGAATTCACATTTTGCAAGAGAGGCAGCAGAGAGGAAAATACAAAGACAGTGATGACTGGAGATGATTCTTAAGACTCAGTCCTTGTCAAGCACTGAACATTTTGACTCCTGTCAAAGAAAATGAGGAGGGAGGTATCCTTCAGAAAGGGATACAAACTCAGAGGATGATTTTTTTTTATCAGATGTTTAATGCATAACCCAGTCCTACTCTCAGCAGTGCAGCCTTTTGACAAGCAGCAAATAACTGCAGTAATACTGCAATAAGAACTGAAGTGGTGCTGTTACTAAAGATTTTCATTTACCTGATAGCATGCAGACTAGATATGAGGCCTTCTGTAAGTTCCCAGATGTTGTTAGATTTCTCAGGGTTATTGCTATGCTACTAAGACTTGTAGCTATTTTAATGCTTTCCTTTTCTCATTAGAGCATTGCTGACACTTTTTTTCTCAGCTTCTGTATCTGCCTGTTCCCTTGTTCTCTTCAAGGTATCCCATTTGATCTGTCTTATATATTGCTTCCTCCATTTCCCCTCCCACACTTTCCTCCTTATCTCCTTTTAGTAACATAATATCATCATGTTAAATTCATGGCAAAGTTTCCCCTGATTCCTTTTGCCCAAACCTACTCCTTACTCTTGGTGAGCACCTTGTATGGCTATACCTTGCAATGTCAGCCAAGTCACATTCCGTCTCTTCCAACGTGTCCTTTGCTAATGACACAGGTTTTTTTATAGCCCTAACTGGATTTTCTGACTTTTTATTTTGCTATTACATTTTGTGGGTAATACAGCAAAATAACAGGCTTACAATTCACTGGAAGTGCACCTCTTCTGAATCTCTTTTTTTTTTTTTTTTTGAGTCAAAAAAATGTTTGATTTTGTTATCTGAATCAATTTGGTTCCTGTTCTCTTCCCCTAGTTTAAAACAAGGAGACTAATCTTTCCCAGTGAAAAACAAAAATAGTACCTTTGGTTCTTTGGCTAACAGCGAAGCCCATAGGATAGTGGAATAAGTTTGAATGTGTAGCATATTCTTAATAATAAGAATAAAAACTCTTATATTCAATAAATTCTTAATAATCACAAGATACAAATCTGTAGTGAGAGTCAAGCAGGTGAGGGTGGAATATTTTAGCCACTTCAAAAATATTCATTATATAGCTTGAGTGTGGTTTGTACAGACTAACACAATGTGCATTTACGCTTGGTTATTCTACCACAGTAGGTGGCAATGATTATGAATCGGATCAAATGTTATCCAGATGCACTATAGCTGTTAGAGTGGTGTATTTATTATAGTTCTGAAATGGTATAGTATCTATAATCAGTCTGAAAACTCTTAAATATGCCCTCAAACATGATTAAGAGTAATTTATCTGAACAGAACATGAACAGATAAGCATGTCAACTGACATGGTTATACTCAAAGCAAAAAAAAAAGTTGATTAATATAAAGCACCTGTACTCTTTAAATCATTTTAAAGATGGCATCTGTCTTCTTACAAGATTAAATCTATAGCTGATGCAATATCAGTATTTTACCGCTAGCCTGGGTATCTGATAATCTGAAAAGTAGTATAAAAGAAGTATAAAAAAAGATGGTTTAAAAGAAACAGAAGGATAGCAACAATTATCGTTTCGTAACAGGATTTTTGCCTGAAGAACTTTGTCTAAAGAACTTTGGAAGAATTTATCCAAAGTTTCAGCAACAAATGGCAAGAGTTAAAAACTTTCCTGGGTGTCAAACCTCAAAAAAGATATGAAAACAAAGTAAGGCAAGAGGAAACATTTTTTGTCATTAATCATCCTGATTATAGCACTTCATAAGTATTGTATAGAATGTTTGTAAAAACTGATTTTCACAACATCACAGAATAGGGGGAACTCTTTCAGCTTCCATCAGGCATGGTCTGATTTATTCTCTTCTCCATCTGCTTAATGTGTATAGGTAGCACATTTAGAGAATAAAGCTTTATTTTGATACTAATATTTTATGTAGATTCACTATAATTTCTTTCAAATACTCGTCTAGAAAATCTTAAGCTCTGTGAACTTTTGCATCTTAGAAATGTAATTTCTGTAAGGCAAGAAGTAATGCAGGTTCATTGAAAGACATGAAAATATATTCCTATTTATAGATTGTTTTGATACACAGCATCCAGGAGCCAGCCACTTAAACATTTAAAGCATTAAACATTTTGTTCAAAGGCAAATTAGGAGGGAGTCAAGAATTGCAATGTGGACATTAGGACAAAATCTTTATTGCATTTTTACCCAGATGATAAATTTGTGTGTTGGGAAAGTATACTCAATACTCTCTCTTTTTTTTTTTTTTTTTTTTTTTTTTTGGTACTTAAGTTAGTTTCCTCCAAAGGAGAGCCACCTGCAAAGTCATTAGTAAAGCATTTCCACTTGCCTGTTTCCAATGCATTGAGCAGAAAAAGAAAAGAGGGATCACCTCACTGAGAACAGCACTCTTCTATATTTCTACACTTTCTGCTAATTTTGGAGCACAGTGATAGCATATGAAGAACCATGAAAACTTCTCTACTATGTTTCCATTTTAGGAAGCAAAACTATGTTCTACCTTTTAGAACACAATCCTTTTAAAGGAAGCTTTTCCTTGATTTTAGTAGAAGCAATATTGCAACTAATACCTCTGAAAGTTCTATTAATATTAAATTGAGGTTATATGGCATAGTTTCATTTCAGACAAGCATTTTCTTAACCAATATGCTGATACTGTAAGAACATACTCTATCCTGGTCTCACCTTTTCCCCTCTACCCCCAAGTCACACATGAAAGCATTCCAACATTACTGCAAATTAGCAATTTGAAATAAACGGAATCTGTCATTCTAAAATGGAAGAGGGTGAAAAATATTCTCTGGGCTATGCCTATTACCTTAATTTAACTTATGAATTCATAACTTACTGATAAACAGCTTCTTTGTCTGATGATGCTATAAGTTGTTTAGTAATGTGTTATTATATGCATTTTTACGTACTGTTTGCTATCATGATAACTGTTATCAGAACAAGCTGACAGCATAAAACTAGGATAATGATGTAGAGATATAGACATTTTGTTAGTATGTTGTACCTTCCAAGAAAAAGATTCTTTTATCCTGGTTTTAAAAATACGGTAGCACAAAGATCATAGAACCTGAATATCATCAAATATTATCAAAGTTGTCACTTTGTCCTTCAAGTAGTTCAACCTGATACCCTGTTTGGGTTACCCTTTGCTAAGATGGAGGTTTTACCCTGAAATGACCTCTTTGGCTTTGCAGTGAATTGTTTTAGTAAACAGATGGATCATTTGACTCAAAGAAAAAAGCCCTAAAATATTCATTTAGGTCTGCAAATCATTCCTCTGAATGAGAACAGTAAATTCTAAGTGCCTGAGGCTTGAAACCTTTTGGGAGTTGGAATTCTGCATGAAATTGGGTTGTTAGTGTCTTGCCTTTATTTTATGTGATTTATTCTTTGTACTCCATGAAGCTGAATACTAGAAAACCTTTAATTACTTATTTCATGGAAACATTTGATGAGTTGTACTCCTTTCACTTTATTGGCAGCCTTGCTGAGCAATGTGTGATTGTATTTAGTACAATTGTGGTAGATATTTCATTAAAGGATTTGTTTTCCAATCTTACTTGTAATCAACTAAAGACATTACTGCATTGAAAGATATGAAAATTCTCATAACCTTTATAATTAGGAACATGAGTATAATCTACTTTTGTTGTAGTCCATAAACTGCAAATTAAAGAGGTGTGAAAACAGCAACTCTTTGCCATTTTGTGGGTATGGACTATCATATTTTGAATCTGTGTTCATTTTTGACAATGGAATAAAAAAGAATCCCTTGCAAGCTGTGGCATGGCTATAGATAAAGACACACAAAGAAAATCTTTTAAATTACATGTAATGTATAAAAATATTTTAAATACTGATGATCATCCTAGATTAAATATTGCTTAGTGTCAGCTGTGTGATTTGTAGCTTTAAAGATTAGAAAAGACCATTAGATCAACAAGTTTAACCCTATACAAAGCCATTTAAAATTCACCAATTTAACCCTTGTATTGGGGTCCATAAAACACACTTGTATTTGCATAAGGCTTCCATAAAAGCATCTGATCTTGATTTGCCAGGATGAAGAAATGAAGACTCCACCTCTTCCCTTAATTATTTGGCACCATATTACTGTGAAATACTTTATTGCTAAATAAAGTAAGAGGACCTGATATGGCATATTTTTCTATAGTTTGCAATAACAATAATTTGTTTATAACTATCAGCTCCAGAAGCTGGCATCTGATTTCAGAGTTGAGCTCCAGTTCAAATGTTTTACTAAACTTGTCAACAGTTTGGCATATATGAACACAAAAAGCTGTTTATCTGTTTTGCTTTTTTTTTTTCTGTAAATGGAAATGATTACAATGTTCTTTAGTTTTTCCAGCATACGACAGAAATTACACTTTCATATTACTTCAGAAGTCATGACCCTAAACTTCCTGAGGTTGAGTTGTTGGGCTCTTACTTGGACATGACAGTGTCTCAGACTGCAAATGTTTGAAGAATGAATGGACAGCACACAGATACTTTACTACTGGTTTTATGTGGATTTAGATCAGACTTTATCGTTATGGAATCTCAGATTTAAATGATTCTGACCTGTGCATTAGTATAGCATTGGAGGGACAAAGCCCCTTTAGTTTTCTTTTTTATTTGTTGCTGTTAATACATGCTTAGTTGTGAGAATCGAGGATGACTGCTATTCTGTTAAGAAAAAGGAAAACACTGAACTCGTGTTCTGATAGGAAATGGCTGCCAGCTCTGTCCTTGGAACAGCTCACATGCCATCTAAATGGACATAGCAAGTATGGGGACATTTGGGCAAGAATATTACGTGACTGCTGTACTTCAGAATTAATTACATTGTTAGAGGGTCGCAACAATCTACACACATTTGTGCACCAAGACTCTGGAATAAATCCTCTCTTCTCTGTCAAAATGGGTTTTGCACTGTATTTTTGTTTCCACCTCTCCACTAGTCAAGTGAGTAATCAATGTCAAATCAATGGGTTATTCTGAATCCAATGAGTAATAAAAGAATATGGTACTTGTTGAAGATGTCCAGTTTTAGCCACTAGGCACTATAATAACCTCTTTAGTACGTATTAGCAATGTATCGTCAAGACTAACATTACCTATAATACTTTGTTTAGTAGAGAAGAGAAGAGATAAGAGACAACTCAGGAATGCTGCTTTGGTAGACCATATTGGGCAATGTCTCTCAGCAAAGCAATGAAGTAAATTTTACAAAGGCTAAACACCACATTATTTCACTGATAGGAGCTCTGATCACTGACCAAACTGTTTCCTGTAACTAATAGCTTACATTTAAAAACCAGGCTGAACCAAACCAAAGAAAAACAAATACAGTTCTTATCAGAGCAAAATAGAATTTGAAGGAAACTATATTATGCTATTTAATTCTGTCTCTGTTGGTGTCTTCATCTTTTAGGCATGGCTTAAATGACAGGGATAATCAGAGGTTGGTAAACCAGTAAAATGTTTGAGAAGAAAACAGATGGACTCTGGCTTTTCATACATAGCTGAAAAGTGACAGGCTGTCTCCCACACCTGCTCTCAGGCAGTGGGTTGTCACCTCAAGCTACTGCTAGCTTAGGACATGGCAGATCCAAGGAACTAAAATCCTCTAAGGATTAGCTTAAATCTGCACAATAGTCTTAAGTGCTAATGTTTGCCTTGTAACATGTTTATTACCACATCTACATATATTCCTCATTTGGATCCAATTTCACTGTGTTACAG
This sequence comes from Rhea pennata, assembly GCF_028389875.1. NCBI lineage: Eukaryota > Metazoa > Chordata > Aves > Rheiformes > Rheidae > Rhea > Rhea pennata. The sequence goes on from NC_084663.1 coordinate 107,508,389, forward strand.
AAGGAGCAGAATGTTTTTGACATATTAAATGACCTTATGTCAGAAAAGTAAGAGGCCATCTATTGTATTACAATTTGTCTCATGAAAACAGTTTAGACCATTGAAGCCCATATTTCTGATGCACTAAAATGGTTCATTTTTGACTGTGAAAAATACTGTGAAGTGACAAGAAGCTGGTTTTGAACAAAGCAGCTCTCCAGAGAAAAGTACATCCATATTGTAATCAAGAAAATCCTTCATGTCTAGTGTTAATTGGTGATCTGCCCTGCATATCTGATGGGAAGATTTATGGCTTGGAGCAAAATTCTCTTTCAGGGGATTCTTAATAAAGGTTTAAGGGTGGGATTTTCAGGAGCACTAATAGGATTTCTTTCAGTGATGACTAAACATCCCCCCCCTGTAAAGCACTTTTGAAACTCTCTCTCAGGTTTCCAAGATGCCAAATTTGGGCTGGGTGTATAATTTTCATTCTGCACTCAGAGATAATTAAAAGACAAAAATGACAAGAACATTTCAGACTGATTTTATCAGTTCACTATATGCTTATGGAAATTTTTACAGAGCAGCTGTAAAATATATACTTCAGATGACGTGGCACTTTAAAAACTGTTACTTGATTAATCTTTCTATATAGAAGATGTTTATATGTTTCAAATTTACTCATGGAAAGTATTAACTCCTTGGAAATGGGTAACATCTCACTAAGCCTTCAGTAGACAGCAGAAAGTTGGGAAGTGAAACAATTAGGCTGATTTTCAAAATTTCCTTCCTTTTATGTATTCATGCGTATATTGAAGCTGGATTCTATCGTATATATACACTTGTCTGATTTATCATTCCCATTTTCTTAAAAGCTATTCAAAATACTAAGAGGATCGAATAAGCCCTAGCGCCTATATTCAGTTCATTGCTTTAACAGTGGCTTCAGACAAGCGCAATAAATATTATCTGTATTTGTAAGTGGTTATTGTCATGCATTGGCTGGCTGGGTAAAATATAAACCTTCTCAAGGAGCTTTGAAATTCCACTTGAAATGTTGAAATCTAACACAACCGTTCTGATAAAGTTTTCATAGTCTTGATTTGCTGATGCAGAAGGACTTTTTCTGAAGCAAATGGATGTGTCAGTTGATTCTCTTACTTTCTTCCTTTAGCCCGGGATTTTTTTCATAGAATTTGGCAAGTTAGCAAAAATTTTCATCTGAGAAACACTGAAAGGTCTTGAGAACTTTCTAAAAAGTTTATATCAAAATTTGGTATTATTTAAAATGAAGTTGGTTGTTTTTTACTTAAAAGTCTCTTACAGATTCTCACCAACTTAGGATACTGGTAGCAGTTGGTTGCGGTTTGATGCCTGCATTTAAACCATTCTTACACCTCTTAAAGTCACCTAAACAGGAGATCTAAATAAATTTTACCAACTTAATGCCAGCAGAGGGCATTACAACATAGTTCACTAAAAATACCATTATCTTTTTGGAAACAAACCAGTTTAAGAACAAACAAGATTTGATGGAGGTTTGATGAGACATGAAGACATTATTTGAAAGACATGAAGACTGTAAAATGATCTTATTGAACTGATAGGATTTTCCCATTATAATCATAAAAAATAAGCTTTTAAAATCTTTTTTACCTCTTTAAATCCTACAGAAATGTTGCAATACTAGCAGTGTTACCTACCGAAATGTGACACAAAAAGTAAGCATGTCTGTTTTCTTAAAAGTTAGGAAGAATATGTAAAATTTTACAATTAAAAATGCAGTAAAGAGAACTGAATGAGTATATTTGAACCTAATCTGTCAAACCTACTCAGGTGAATAGTTTCACTTACCAGTTAAGAGGTCCCTCAGTAGTGCGACATTCTCACAGCAATATGCAAAGTTTCAATATTGCAAACTCCTGCAATACTATCACAAGGCAAAACTACCTAGCCTGAGATTGCTATCACTTTGTAAGAATACTGATTTTGAATATAAAAATGTAAAAGTTTCCCAGCTCTATCATTAGGAAATAAAGTTTGAAGATGTGAGTTAAAGCAAAATAAATAAATAAATAAAATAAATAAATAAATAAATAAATAATGTAGAGTGAGAATACTTCGGGGGTGTGTGTGTGTGTGTGTTCGTGTGTTTGTAGCTGTAAGTTTAGAATTAGGTTTTTGGCAGATAATGTCTGTGTCTTGCTGTTCCTCTTCTACTTCCCTACCTAAGAATTACAGCCATGGGGATAGTAAGTGGAAGGGGTAAATCACAGGTATTATTCTTCCCTATTGTGGTCTATAGGAATTTTGCCTGAGACTTTCTTTGGTCTGAGTATTTATTATAGTCTGATATTACTATCTGAACTGCCACTCTGGTGCTGTCCCCTTCCAGCATTAAAATGTGAAGAGTTATTTTTCTGTTCTTGTTGCATTCTTTGACGTTAGCTATGAGTCTATGCAGCTCTGACTGTGCCCTTGAGCTAAAAGTGGGATGTTTATCCAGCAGCAGTTGAAGGTAAGTGCAGATAAATTTTGTCTACTCAGTTACAACTTGGGAAATAGAAAACCTGTCCATTTCTATAAGAGATAAAGGGTAAGTTTTTCCACCCTTTTTTTCAAAAGCAGATATTGCTGCATTTTTTTTTTACCCCTGCTGCAGTGCTCACTGTGTAATTTAGTCCTACATCTTATGTATTGTTAAGAGGTGAGAGGAGAGGAAACTGGAAGTTGTATATCTATGCGATCCTTGCTTAAAGTTGAGCTTTCTACTAGGGAAAAATCCATCATGGTATAACAGAAATGATCCTCTGACCTGCTAGAAGCAGTCAGCCTCCCACAGCTTTCACAAACATACTATTTTTCCAATGGTGTTCTTCATTTATGCCAGTACAATAATTTGAGAGAAGCAGCTGCTGGCTTTCAAATTAAATGACAAAATCTCCGGGAAGAAGAGGAGGAACACACTGACGGCATGTCTACACAGTTAGGAGGAGATACTTTTGTGCCTACCCCTTGCATGCTGCAAGCCAGACACATAGAGCCAGCTGCAATGCAGCAGCCATGTAGCCAGGTTATTACAGTAATGAGCCTGAGCTAATGAGGCCTGTTGAGACACAACCTGTGTTAGCTCAGGCTTGGCACTCTGCTAGCATATTTACTCAGTTTCTGGACTGGAGCTGGCTCGTGTCAGGCCATCTCAGAGAGTGGGAGGAATAGCTGTGTTACTGGATGCTCCTAACTATGTAGACATACCCTGACAGATTTGTCCTCTGGGAGGTTTTAAAGAGAGCACATGCAAGACAAGTTTTCTTTTTAATGAAATATTTAATTGAGGCCCAAGGCCTTCCCTGTAGGTTGTTTTTTGGTTGTTTTCTATTCTGAAGGCAGCTTGACCTTCTGGGAGAAAGGAGCTGTATGCAGTATGGGAGTCTGGTTCTGCTGCTTCCTGCACAAAATGGGAAGGAACTACCTTAATAGAAAATAGCCTGCTGTATGAATGGGTATATTAGATTCATCGATAGCATCCTGTCCCTCAGCTGCAATTCTTACTTGCCCTGCAGATTTGATACATGTTATCAGTGTCTACTACTGAACTTGGTAATATATATCACCTGGGCACTTCTCACCAAAATCCAATAGAACATAGAGCCCAACTGTTTGGGGGATGGGAGAGAAGGGGAAGTAATGTAAAAGAAAATAACTGCATGTCCCAAAGCAGAAGTAAATGTTTCTAAAGACCAGAAAAGAATTATATCTTGCAGAATAAGATGCTTCTTGTCAACAGAAAAAATGTTTTACTTTTTTTTTAGGGGGGAAGGGAATAGTTAAATCATTTTTTGCTGCTTTCCTTTATTTCCTACCTCACAATACAGTACCTCACAAACATTTTAAATATATACATTTTTAGTTTGATCATTATATATTTGCATAGTTGTCTCAAAGGATAATTTTGATTGATTGATGGAATCTTTTTGTCTTTTCTCCAGTATATTGCATGGAGGTTTTGCAAAGAATTTAAGATTGTCTATATGTATGGGCAGAAAAGGCCAAAACTGGGCTAGTCCTTACATACAGAGGAAAGCAATTCTATTTATTCATTAAAAGAGACATCTTACCACTTCAAGCAGGGTGCCAACAGCTAGACCAGCAAAACACACTGCTAGTGTTTAAGTTGTTTTGCTGCTGCATCCAGCAGCACACTGTGTCTGCTGACAAGTAGTACGTACTTCTGACACCAACAAATAAGCATACCATCATGGGGCAAAGACTCTTTCTCCTCTTCCCATGCTAGTCACACAGCATACACCGAAGCATTTCAGGGGGTGTAATAAAATGTGTGCCCTAGGCACTACAGCAGGATGTCTCTATCATTTGTAGTTCCATCTTTACTTTTTCCCTTCCTCCACTCAAGGGCAGAATACAATATTAAAGCTATAGTAAGCATTTTTTTTAATTAAAGGAAGTTAAATATATGGGATCAGATAGGCTTTCATCATACAATTATAAGTTGTATGCTGATCATTTTAAATTTCAACATGCAATTTAAATTGTACTGAGTGAGCTGGCTTGGGTATCTGCTTTGCATTTGACTAAGTTAATTCACTGCAGGTATTCAGCTCTTAAGTGGCGTCTGCTTTAAATATGTGCAGTAATTCAATCAAAGAAATAAGATGGATAGTTTATGTAATCCTTTTCGTTTCCAGATTGCTAAGGTTAACCTTAACTATTCATGAATTAAAAATGCATGCAGCAATCTCCAACTAATACATGTAAAAAACCTTTTTTTTGATGGCCTGTTGAAAACCATGTAGTATTATTTCCTTCTTTTAAAATATAATTGATAGAACCTACAGGCATTGTGTATCATTTCTTCCACTTATTTATAATCTCAAACAAAAGTTTTGTGTAACTTATTTGAAATGGTTGTCTTTGGTAATATTAGACCTTTTCTCTGAGCCAGGAATATAGGTAGTTTTCTCTTCAGAATTTTGGATGCATCTTTCCAACAGCCCTTTTCAGTGCCACTAGATTCTGTGACATGAACGGGAACCCACAGGCAGATATTAGAGAACAATAATGCTCTGTTGAAGCCTTCACAATTTCTGGAGTAATTAAATAAAGAAAAAAAAAAGAATCAGTTCCTTTTCATTTTGTTAGTTCATTGAATGCCAGTTGAATGTTTTTGCTTCTTAGCTCTCTCTTCTGATATACAGTCCAAACAATCCACTAGGTGACACCCTCATACTCTTTCCTGTGCTCTGTATAGGGGCAAGGAGCTTCTGAGTACTGAATGGCTCATTTGTTTAACATTTAAACCAAATACTGAGATTTCAGGGACAGGTCTCTCTTTGTTTAACAATATCGGAGATAACACTGGTTTTGCAACAAATACTATGTTGTTTGTATATAAATTACATATTAAACAGATTAGCATTTTGTCATTAACAAGACCAAAACCACAGAGAAATTGTACAGAATATTTCCTATAATTATATAATGTTAAAAAGACATTTGAGCTAGTCTGCTGAGTAGACTGAATAGAAAATATGCCCCTAGCATTTTTTTTGCTGGCGGAACAGAAGGACTATAGCTTCAGTGATTTTTTTTCCAAGAGAGATGTGCTATAGCATCTTTGAAACAGAAATGAAAAGCTAGAATCACCACTAATATAAAGGATTATTACAAGATAAACATCAATGGAATTTTATGCCAGTGGTGAATTTTTCTTGTATTCCTTTAGGTTGATAACAATGTTTTATAAATCCTTTGAAGAAAGGATCTTTTGTTCTGTTGTTTTTTAAAACCTAGACTAATGAGGCTTGATCTTGTTTAGGGTCTCTGTCTACTAATTCAACATAAAAATAAAATCTTACACTTTATTGCTACTATTCCTTGCTCTGCAATGACTATGAATACTATTCTAAATGTTGTACAAGAAGGTAGTGAAAAGCATTGGGAATTCACTAGTGATGTAATTATCTGTAACATCAAAGAAATAAGAGTTACATCCAAAATTAGTGTAAATAAAAGCCAAATCATGTTGGGGAACCTAACAATCAAACACAACAAAAAAGATTTCTTTGAATAGTGTGTTTAAACAGTTAACATCCAGGTCCAAAAAAAAGAGAGAAAGAAATTGATTTACATGGACATGGAAAGAACTTTTTTTTGTTTCGTTTACCCTCAATCCAAGTTGATTATACTGCAACTGCAGGCTTTCATGCTTCTGAAATCCATTCACTTTTGAAACTCAGCTACACTGTACAGAACCAGGCAATGTGCCCTTGCGACAAAGAAGGCCAACGGTATCCTGGGCTGCATTATGCAGAGCATTGCCAGCAGGGTAAGGGATATGATCCTTCCCCTCTACTCAGCCCTAGTGAAGCCACAGCTGGAGTGCTGTGTCCAGTGCTGGGCTTCCCCATTCCAAGAGAGACATGGAGATGCTGGAGCGAGTCCAGTGAAGGGCTGCTAAGATGACTAAGGGACTGGAGCATCTCTCATCCAAGGAAAGGCTGAGAGAGCTGGGCCTGTTCAGCCTGGAGAAGACTCAGAGGTGATCTTACCAATGTGTTTAAATATCTGAAGGGAGGGTGTAAAGAGCAGGGTGCCAGACTCTTTCCAGTGGTGCCCAGTAACAGGATGAGAGGCAACAGGCACAAACTAAAACACAGGAAGCTCTGTCTGAATCTAAGGGAAAACTTTTTCACTGTGAAGGTGATCAGGTTGCCCAGAGAGGTTGTGGAGTCTCCTTCCTTGGAGACTTGTTCAAAAAGTCGTCTGGACAGGGTCCTGGGCAACCTGGTCTACCTGACTTCCCTTGAGCTGGGGGGATGGACTAGATATGTTTAAAGGTCCCTTCCAATCTCAATCGTTCTGCTGTTTAGGCTCCTTCTTCAAACAAGTTCATTGACTGCTTGGTTTTAATGTAGAAAAATATTTTTTATTTTATTTTTTTTTTTACTGAAACCTGCCAAAAACTACTGAAATTATATATTGTTCTACATTCATATATAATGTTTATTGGCTTCAGGCAGGATTCCTAACACAAATAAGACCCATAATGCACTTAGATACACACATCTGAAGGGACAGATATAATTCCTTGTTCCTTGTATTTTTTCATTTTATTTCAAATTATTAATTGTTAGACTATAGAAGAGAGATACAGCTGAATACCATATTTTAAACTTATCTTAAGGTATAGTGATATGTTATCAGTGATTTACATGAAAATGATTAAGAAATTAACTAGAAAAAAAAAAGGGATGAAGGACAGGACCCGTGGAATTGCATGAGTTACTACTGGTGTATGTGCAAGTGTATTAGTTCATTTCATGGGATACTTGAATCTACAGGGTTGATTATGTGAAAGCAAATTCAAGCCTGGAACAAATGTCATACAAATCTTGACAAAAAAAGCCATGAAAATAGTTATAGTTGGAATAATTTATACAAATATATTTATAATAGTCTAATTGGTAACAATAACAATGTGCTCTTATCTCACTGATGTCAGTATAATCTTATTTGTACTACATAGGATAATATTACTGACTGAGTCATACTGGTGGCCAGCCACAGAATGCTCAGAATTATAAATTCTGTGTGTGTAAGGACAGTACGCATACACATGTATTTGTGATCATATAATATGCACATGCACACACATACATTTTTCTGGCAGCCACTTCATAACTGGAAGGCTACACAATAGTTTAAGATCAAGAAGCAAAAAGTCATTTGAAGTTCAAAAACGTTTGCGTATTGAGAGTACAGCTGCCCCATAACACATCCAAGGCATCAGGCACATGTCTCTATCTTTGGAGAAAAGTACCCTAGGATCTTTAGTAGATCCAAAAATTCAGGTTCTTTGAGGTGATAAATCACATGTGAAATAAAGCACATTCTCCCATGTATCAGAGGCAGCACTGCTTTCAGTCACTTTAAGGGAAGAGTGCCATCTGCTGAATGACAAGTACCATTTCTGTAGAACCTTCTTTTCTTGGAGGTTTCCTAAACAAAATCCCATTTCTCAAACACACGCAGCTTGTGTAAATTCATACATGTGAGTAGTCTTAGTCTGTTAAAAAATACATGTTTGTATAAGTCTCAAAATTTGGGTGGGAGGAATAAGAAAAGAAGCACCAAATCAAAAATTCAGTTTTTCAACTGTTGTGCATCCAGTACTGTATGAAACATATATAGAAAGATAAATGTTGGCAGTTAGAACCAATATTTCACTTGGCTGAATGCAATAGATATATGTTATTATGCAGTCAAATGCATACATATTTTATTTTCTAAAGACTTGGAATTGGCCTGTGGTTTTAAAATTCCCCTAAAAAGCATGACTTTATGTCAGTGGAAATGGGGTATTTTTTCCTATGCTTTTGGGAGTTAAACTTTTACATGGATATGATTTGGAATGGAATATAGCTTTATGACATTTTTGCCTTCTCCTTTTCAGATGTTATCAAATTAACTTGTCTGATTATTTTTCATGCATTCATATTACAGATTAACACAGCAAGTACATCCACATTTTACTGCATGCAGAAAAAGTATTCCCCAAACTTGATAAAGCCATATTTCTTACTCTAGAAATGTTATCTGAGATATATATATATTTAGTATCAAGGAGAATAAGAGTACTTGAATAGCACACATTTTGTAGGAACATCTGCAGAATTAAAGATGATGTCAATTACTTATAAGATATTATGATGAATTTCTGTAGGCTTACAATTTGAAGACAACCACTCAGCTGTGCAGCTGTTATATATTATTACAATTTAAAAAGATAATTAGAACAGTTTATATCTGCTCCGAGTAATTTTTTAGGAGTAAGAAAACACTGACAGCTAAACAGTATGCTATCAAGTCTTTAAGACAGTACATATTGAACAAGTCTTTGAAGTTTTAGTGTACTTTTACTACAGGTAACTCTTGTAGAATGTATCCATACTTCTCAAAGGATAAAGATTTCTTTACAGTGATAACAGCAGTCTTAGATTCCTGTTAAAAGTTGGGGTAACTGAGGCACAAAGGCTTTATTTAATCTACTTACACTCACCTCATGATCATATGATAATGAAATTCAAGTTTCAGTCCTTCATCCATTGCTCAGTTTAGAACATCTTTGTGTCTGAAATGTGAAATAAGAAAGCTAGCATCCAGCCCACAAAAGACTTCAACACAACATAAAGTTTTTACTGGCACTTTTTTAAAAATGACTTAAGTAAAAGAGTGCATGAATCTAGAAACTTTTACTATTCCACTAAAGTATGGGAAACAGATTTATCTTGAGTACAGAAAACACTCTGGGAATTAGGCAAATCGTTTATTTACCTTCTCTCTACTTCTTATATAGTTGTTGCCAGTTACAAACTAAATGAATTAATGTATGCTGTATGTTGATAAATAACACATACATCATAGAAATGGATTTGAAACAATTTTGTTGCAATTCAAGATTACATGGAATATTGATAGTTTCATATAAAAACAGGGATACATAAAAATGACATTTTACATGCCTGAAAAATTTATCTGTACTGGTGGTGAGTTTTGTTTTATTTCTGAAGATAGTTCAGTCTAGGCATTACGAAAATCTAACTATATAGTAACTGGAACAGGTTATCTAAAGAAGATAGGAAATTGCAGTGCTCAGATAATTTTAATAATGGGTTTAAAAAAAATTTGCTGGTGACAGTCTGCATATACTTGACCCTATCTCAGAATAGGGAGCTGAATTACATGAACTCTTGACCTCATTTTCTGCCCTACATGTGACTCCATTTATTTAAATTTTTAAATTAATTTATTGAAATTTCAGACTTCTCGCTAGGCTTCAAGGACCCCTTCACTGGTTTTGCTGTATGTTTTAATTCTGGAGGTGCTAATACAGTTTTCTTTCATTAAGTACAGAATGATGGCATGAGATCACCGTTTGAGCAGAAATAAAAATTGTTTTTGGCTAGGTACAGCTTTAACAACTCTGGCCATATGTAGATTTATTAACTGTAGAAATGCCTATTATTGATTCCATAGTTGTGATGATTGTTTTCTAAATGTGTTCAAAATAGGACAGTCATTCTGTTTCCTTTCTGAAAATGAATGTCCGGTCCGTGCAAAGCACCAAATTATTTTTCTAACTTTTAATGCTTGATTTATTCTCATTGGTTTTAGTGGAAAATCTTGCACAGATCTTTGGCTTCTGCTGATACACTTGCAGATCAGGAACTTTCTTTTTGAATGCAAAACCATTTTGTTTTAAATTGTTGAAAATTGTCTTTACACATCTCACGTGCAAAAGGACTAAAATAGATTGAATGAAATTCTCAGGACCTTTCTGGCATTGGATTCTTAGCCTGAGTTTGTCCTACGCCACACTGAGGGAGGCAAAGTGTGGCAAACTCAGTGGATTTTGATATGCCTGTATGAGTGTGATCTGAATGAGAACATTAAATTTGTTTGGCTGATAGAGATGGAGGGTGCATAGAAATCCTATGCCAGGAAGTGAAGTAAGGCACTTTCAAGCATTTGCCCCACTGCTAGAAAAAGTTCATTTGTAACGAGATTAATTTATTGAACATGCTTCTTAGAAATTAAATTTCTTTTCACATCTCATTCAGTCCTTATAACCCAATGAATCAAACCTAGATGTACATGGAGATTTACTGTGAAGTGGTAGTACTGCCATAAATCCAAACTGTCTAACAACAATCTTTCTACCCTGGTCCATCTCCTCCTTTCACTTAGAGCATTAAGTCTTCCCCCTCACCAGTATGTTACGTCTGTTGGCTTGAGACAAAGTTTCCACGACTATGTAAAGTTGACTGTTAAAGCCACTTACACAGCTCCACATAGTATTTGTTGTGCCCCTAGCTGCAGAAGCACAAATTTAACAAAGCTTTTTCCTGTAGATAGGGCCCATGCCTGCAACATGTAACACTAGTCACTAGGGACCATCCAATAAGCCACAACCTCATTGCTCCACCAGGAATACCAGGCTACTCTGTAACTGCCTGCAAAACCCTTTATTTACTGTGCTACTTTCTAATGCAATTGATAATTATAGCACAGGAAGGGAAAATAACGAGGTGAGCTGTGACAGGGAAGCAGGGCTAAGGCTTTATCTGCTGCGGCATTTCTGCTCATCCCAGTAATGCCGAGTTGGCAAGAGGGCACACTGCAGAGTTGCCCACTGAGTGTGACCTAAACGTCCATGAAGGAGGCCTCAGCAAACTTAGTTTAGTTTCCTAGTGGGGCGTGGAGTTCTGGAGACCTGTGCGGTGTTTTTTTCTTTTTTTCTTTCTTTTCTTTTCTTCTCTCGCGCTTTTTTTTTTTTTTTTTTTTTTTTTTTTTTTTTCCCGGCGGGAGGGGGTGTAGTTTTTCGGTGAGTGCTGCTCCCCTCTGGCCTCCCCCGCCGGCGCGCGCGGTGCAGCGCGGCCCCGCGGCGGGAGGGGCGGCGCGGGCGCTGCGCGGCGCCGGGCGTGCGGGGGCTGTGTAGGTGCGGCTCCTCTCTCTGCGGTGTCCCGAGGCGGCATCAGACCTGCAGCAGCAGCAGCGGAGGAGGAGGAAAACAGAGGGAAGCGGAGGAGGAGGCGGGGGAAACCCACGGCGGACGTACAGTGACACCAGAAACTTCAGGGGCGGCGGGCTCGGCCCCTCCCGGCTGGTGCACCCCTGCCCCGGCGGAGGGGGAAGGAGAGGAGCTGCCGCTGCTCCTCCTCCCGCTGCTGCTGCTGCACCGAAGGGTGGGTGGGAGGGGGCGTTGGCCCTTGGAAGTTTTGCTTTCTTGCTTGCTCGCTTTGCCCCTCTTTTGTGTCCTCCTCCGGCGCTGGGGGGTGGTGGTGGTGGGTGGAGGGGGCGAGTTTGGGATTGCCGCGTGCAGCGGGGGGCGGCGGCGATGCTGGGCAGGGCGAGGAGTTGCCGCCGGGGCTGCCCTGCCTGCCGCCCTGCGTGACTGCTGCGGCGCGGCTCGGCTCGGCACGGCTCTGCCGCCGCTCCCGGCGCTCCTGCCTCCTTCCCCTCGTGATGGGAGCGAGGGCTGCTGCTGCTGCTGCTGCTGCTGCCGCCAACACCGCCGCCGCTGTGCCGCCGCCTCCTCACTCCTCCCCGCGGTCTGCCACAGCCACCGCGACCAGCCTCTCGCCCGGCGCTGCCGCCGCCCCTTCTTCTGCCTCGGATGCCCAGTGACTTTGTGTCTCACTTTGCAGAAAGCACTTCCCCCCCCCCCTTTTTTTTTCTCCTTTCCCCCCTTCTTGCCTCTCTCTACCTCGCGGAGCGCAGCAGCAGCTGGTACATACATATCGGTATTAATATTCTTTGTTCTGTTTTGTTACTTGCTTGTCCCGGGTACTGACAAACAAAGTCTCAGGAGCAACTTGTGAGCGGGAGGCAGTGGATCTCGGCCCCGGGAAAGTGAGGATCTTTTGTTTTCTCCTCTTGCTTTGGATGGTCCTGGGAAGTGTCAAAGCGGCTTTTAGGAAAATCGGGGCCGAGAGAGGAGCGAGCGGAGTGCCCGTGCTCCTGAAGTCTCTTGGATTTGACAATTCCCTCTCCGGAGAGTGCTCGCCGCTAAAGTCCTGGAGGATTAAGAAACCTTGCTTATATTAAGCTTCTGTGGAATTACAGTTGGGGGCTTTTCGGTTTTATTTCTCCCCCCGTCTCTCCTGGCATGAGACTGTCTGCAGGCGCCACCTGAGGACAATGATCGCGGAGTTTGCTCACTTTTACCTCTTTGGATTAATATGTCTCACCTCAGGTAACCACCACCCCTGAACAAATACAGCGGCGGGCTCTCGGCGGCGGCAGCGCTCCCGCCGCCCCGCTCGGGGCCGCGTTGCCGCGCGTGGGGGGAGGACGCGCCCAGCCGCCCTCTCCTTTCCCTCCCTCTCTCCCTCGCAAATGAAGTTTGATGCCGGCCGGCGGCGCGCTGCGGGCCGTGCGCCCGGGCGGGCCTCGCCTCGCCTGGCCGCCGGCGCCCCCGCGGCTTGGCGGCCGCGGCCTGGGTGCCCCCGGCTGCCGCGGGGCTGGGGCGCGGCCCAACGGCTGCGGGCGACGGCCCGCTTCCCCCCGCCCGGCGCCGGTGTGTGTGTGGGGGTACCGACCGGCCGGCCGGCAGCGGGGCTCGCCAGGAGCCGGGGGCTGCAGGCAATAACCCCTTCCTCTCCTCGGTGGAGGTCGGTGCCCATAGCAAGCAGGCCGGGGTGGGGAGCTGTGGGGGGCAGGTGTTAAACCGCATGGCTGACTCCTTCTCCCTCCCCGCCACCTTTCCCCTGCCGCCGCATGAACCGTTAACGGCGCGCGCGCCCCCGCCCCCCGCGCCGCGCCCCGCCGGCGGTAACGGCCGCCGAGCGCTCGCGCGGGCGCCGCGCCCCGCGCTGCTGCCGCCGCCGCCGTTACAGCAGCCCCGGTTCTCGTTGCGGACCGCTTGGAGGCTGTTTCTGGTTCCCCTTCTCGGTTAAAGTTTACCCACGTGTGTAAAGCGGCATGTCAGCGTGATAAATGGAAGAAGGCGAGATCCCTGAAGAGATAGGGGGATTAATGGTCATTAGTCACTGTTTGAGCTGGGTTTATGTGTGTTGGGGCATCTTATCGTGCCTGTAGATTAACGATAGGGTCGTACTAATAGGGTATTGTTGATAGCTGATTTTTTGTTCGCCTGCAAATTCTGCGTGTTTAAGTACCTTATCGAGCCGGGGTGTCGAGGACCGTGATAAAGTACTGTGCATAACGACTTAGAAATGGCTCTGCCTGCCTTGGGCTCCGTGGTGGCGTGCTCATCACTGCGCTCGGCGCCTGTCCTGCGGTCCGGGACGCGCTGTGCGTGTGTTTTTAATTTGAACGGGGGTAGTGGTGATGGTATTTGGTGTTTGGTTTTGTTTTCTTTCTGCATACGCTTCCTGTTAAGAATCCAGATTCATCTGTCTGCAGTATTCCTTCCCTTTCTCAGCAACTCCTTTTATCGTACATTTAAATAAGCTATGAAAGTGTACGTTTAAGTGCAGCTAATTCAGTAAAACTTTGTCTCGCAGTTAAGTTTAGTTTGGGCACTAACTTCTACCTTAATTGATTTTTACAGGATTTCTGAGGACCCCTATGAGTAATTAAAGTTACGGTAGTATGAGACACCTGGGCAGTGAATGAATGAATGAAGTTTTTGAAAGACTAGGTTAAGTGCACTGCCTGAAGCTTTAAGTCTTAATTATGTCACTGAATGCAATAACTTATGTCTGTTTCTATAGTATATCATAAATTTAACTATTACATTTTTGCTGCTGGGTATTAGGTTTATTTCTGTGGCTTCGAATATGGAAAGTTTTGCATTCTCTCTTAAAAAAGAGTAACTCTAACCCTAACAGTCTATATTGTCTTCTTTATCTAGTGGAAGAAACAATTGAAATGGAGGGGGGGGGAGAGAGGAGATGAGAAGGGCTTTTCAACAATTTGCTCATTGTAAATCTACTTTGCCAATCTTCCTGACTATAGAAAAGCTCACTTCATACACGGTGGACTCTATTACACAAGTCTATAACGACAAATCTTTAATTCGAAGTTAACCAGCATCATTTCATAGTTACTTTTTATTATCTAATACATTTCTCCTGTGAACACTCTAGACTTCTTCCATATTCTGCTGTTCGTGGGAGCAACAGCATAAGATGGATCTAATTTTTTAATTTTTTCCCAAGATGAAGACGTTCTCACGAATGATGTTTGCTCCAACTGAAAAGTTGGGCAAAAAAAACCCAAACAATTTTTAGTGAAAGTTCTTTATTTTGCCTTTAAGCAAAGGCAGTATCAAAGAGAGAGAAGCAAACCTTGTTCCATCTTCCCTGCCAGAGAGGTTTCTTGTCCATCAGTGAGAAGGGGATCAAACAGTTGATCTTGTGTCTGGCACAGAGGACAGGCCAGAAACCTTAGGCATGATGAAGTATGAAGACAAATGGCTTTAGAGCAGAAGGAAGGACAGGAATCATCTGAAGCAGTTTCCACACTGATATAATTTATATTCCACTGTCAGCTGATATGCTTGCATTGCTTGGTCGTTTCTCTTCTTGTCCACTATAGGTTTTAACTTCCCTTACTTATGCTAAATACTGAATCAATGGATTGTGTGCCCACACTCTAAATATTAAATCCTCTATTGAGAGATGGGAAAGAAGATAGGAGATGGGGAGGAGGAAAATCTTAGTCATAATCAAGAGGTAAATTGGTTAGTGTTTGTGAAAACAGTAATTGGTAAACCACTTAGAATTTAAACCCCCTAATTTTTACCCTGGTGTTGCCTCTGTGCTATTCTGTGAAGTACCTTCTTTCATCTAAGCCTGTGGTTAATAGATGTTGAATAAATTTAAATCTTGAATCATTTTGAATTTTAGAATATAGCAGCTTTCCTCCCTTGTCATTTCAATGCTTCTTTGCATAAAGATAAGAGGAAAAATTGCTTTAAGATGTGCCTCTTCTCCAGTATCCCTGTTTGCTTGAGTATTTACCTGCACTCTGTCTTTTTTCCTCCATTTTGAGACTATCTTTCCTTTATAATCTATAGAGGTCTCATCTTCCCCAAAGAAAGAACAGCAGCATCAAGTTGGTATGGTCAGAAAATAAAAATTTTCAGCTATGTGGGAAGTAGAGCATTTTTGCTGGGAATTGAGGCTTCAAAGTTCTGGTTTTTTGGTTTGCTTATTTGCTTATTAATGTACGTTCAGTGCTCTAGCAGTCTCCAAGACCAAGTATGTTACTGATTGATTTTGTGATCCCACACCAGAAATATTTTTATTTCTTCCATGTGTTTCATTGCAAAACTTTTTTAGTTGATTCCCACCTAATCAACATGTTACCTGCTGTTCCCAGTTCGTGATACCACATTCTAGTTACTGTACTTCAAATTGGATTGGTTAATCTGATAAAGAAGGAATTTTATGTTGTATGAAATGGGCAACTCCTAACGACAGACTCAGTGCAGGCATGGCTCTTGTTGATAGTTCTAGCCAGCGGAGGGCAAAATTGGCTCTTATATTCCATTATGGGAAACTCATCTTCTAAGGATTAATACTTTAAAGCATGTCCACAGAGATTCCCCAAAATCCATTGCAGCTGGTTAACCTACCTATTGGATTAAATATATCAGCAATTTCTTTGATTTTGTTTTTGCTTCTTTATTTCATCAGTTTGTGCTTAGAGAAGGAAGTTTCCCTTGTGCAGTATGGAAGAAACTGATAGGCTGAAGTACTGTAGTGCTACTTCAGGAAATGTTCTTGTTCCTTCTCTGTATTCTCTGGTAGTAATAAAATACAGAAAAGATTTAAAAAATTATTATTATGAATGTTGGAGTGCATCTTTGTAGGGTAAATATGTTATCTTAAAAAAAAGAAAAAGAAAAAAGAAAAGCACCTACTCCATATGCATTGTGTCCTAAGTAATTTTACTGTAAGAATGTTTAAGAAAGATAGCTGCATTGAAGAAGCTGGCTGCGTTTGCATTGAAACTTTAGAAGAAACAGCTATGTATTATTAAGTTCCTCATTAGTGATGGAATATTCTCCAAGTATCTAGGTGTTTGACTGATTGGAAACCACTTTTCCATGTGAGTACTGACAGTGTGTATGGAGATCAACCCCTCCCCCACATATCTTCCAGTTTGCATTACTGCATTTTTTTGTTCTGTTTCAGTTAGAAGGAAAGACTTTTTTTATATAGCTTAGAAATTATTTTGGACACCTATCTAAAGAAAAAAAGAATATTCAAACCATTTTCTTGCTGCAGTCACTGTTGTTGATTTCCTTATATTTGTGTTGTGTAGCTCTTTACTGTTGTCCCCAAAGTTACTGAGTTTTTTCATTACCAGGTCTGTCAATTGTATCTCTGTGAAGGGATCATCTGTAAAGTTCAGGGTTCTGAACTTTGGAGGTTAACTGTGTACAATCCATAAAGTTTGATTAGGAAACATAAATTCATGTGAAGGATACTCTACCCCTAAGTCTGCAGTCTAAAGGTTCTGATTCAATCTACAAATGTAGAGGGAACATTATGAATATTGGCAGAAGCTAGTGACAACTAGGTAACAACGTTATTTAATGTAAAATATTCATGTGCAGTATCCATTCCAACACTTTGGAAGTGATTGCCAAAGAGTTATATGGGGGATCAAAACCAGTCTCATTTTTGCAGTTCAATACTGTGCTAAAGATAGAGAAAACGCTTTTTTTTTTTTTTTTTTTTTTTTTTTTTTTTTTTTTTTTTTTTTTTTTTTTTTTTTTTTTTTTTTTTTTTTAGGTGCTCAACACAGGGAAATCTGATGCTGTATTTAAGAATCTAAGAACCCATCTCCTCTCCCAAATTCAGCAGTTTTTGGTTTGGCACCTTATTTGCCTAAATAACTGAAATAGTTTTTGTTTTGCAATCCGAAACAAGCATAATATTAAATTTCATTAGAGGACATTTTTTTTCTAATTCATATGAAAATATGCTGCAGCTAGCAAGTCCAATCACTTACTCAGCTTCTACAATTTATTGTTTTTGTCATCACTGAATGCATTCTGTGAATAACAGTCACCTGGCTTGTTACTACAATAGCTATTTTAGATCTTTTTCAAAATACTTCTATTTCAGGGTAGAAATCAGCATTGTTGTTGTGCATTCATGTAAGTTATTATTGATGAGAATTTGTTTTTTTGTGTATATACTTGAATAGCTAGGAATTAGGCTTTTGGTAATAGCTGTTAAATGTTTTGAGGTTATTTTGCTGTCAGGAAGTTGGCAGGAACCTTGCTCTTTCCAAGCATACTGAAGAGCACTTAAAAAAATTTATATGCTGAGTTCTGACACATTTTATTTGTGTATTCTGCTATATTGCCTCATTTGGTGATGATAACCTTCCTTAACTTTTCACCTGAGTACATCTTCATAAAACTGTACAGTAAACAGTGAAATAACTGAAGTTGTAACTGAGGTGTATTTTGAGTCCAATAAACTGTCTAAACAGAGGAAATAAGAGAGTTTTCCTGTTAGCCGTTAGAATCTTGGCCAAGAGGTGAGCTTCTTCAGGAACTTGGAAAGGCAAAGAGGTGCTGTAAGGGGCAGATAATTTACTAATTCATACCGTCCATTCTTTCTTCTTAAGATTACCCATGTAGGTCCTGATATTGGTGTTTGAATATGCAAGTCTAATCATGTATGCTGGTGCCTCTTGGCTGATTATTGCATCAGGTTTAAATCAGCACTTAATTGGCATGGGTAGAAGGGCATTTTACACGGAGGAAGCAAATGTCTTACAAGGCCAAATATTTTGAACTCCAGGCATGGGCAGCCTGCTACACTAAACTCCTGGCAATGAGATTGGTATTGTGGGAAATCTGAACAGGTACAAAAAGGGGAGTAGCCAGGCAGCTGATACTGAATTATAGTTTTTAGCCAGATGTGCTGTATTCTGTTTTAATCTTTTTTCCCTTTTTAAGGATCTAAGTTAATAATCAAGACTCTGAAAGACTTGAGCCAGATTCTGTAAGTTACCTTTTCCTGAAAATGACTGTAAGGTTTCTTGAAATATGAGGTGGTGAATTTAATCTGACTGCCAGAACTTCTCTGAGAGTTGACACAATGATTTGAGAATCATTAGAAACACCATGCATTTACTCCTCAAAAATACAGCATTTGGTTCTGGAACATTCGTTAAGAGGTGAGAGTATAGGCTTCTCAGATGAGGTATGTGTATGTTTTAATTTGTGTATTTAAACAGCAACATAAAGTTAGCAAGAGGAAGAAGTAGGCAAGTATTTATTCTCAGTCATGTACTATCAGTATCCACCTCAGGGTATAATAAGGCGAGGAAATGTCCTATACTTTGACAGAACAAAAATATATTGTAATTCTTTCCATGTCTTGAAAATAAAATGAGAAAACTAATTTTATTAGGAAAGTGGAGGAATATATAAGCAACTAATGACGTTAAATATTCTAAAATACTGAGAACTGTTGTGGGGCTCTGACTCAGAGTTGTAGAGTTTTTTCATTGCCTGTTTTGCCTGGAGATTTTCATAAGTTTCAGAACAGTGAAAATGAACTAGGCTGAAGCATGTGTGTGTATATATATTTATGTATGTGAAGCATGTCTCTGCATGATTGATTATAACAAATTAGATGATAAATTGGAAATAATCTGTATTTGGCAGTTGCAGCAGGCCAGTTTTCTAATTTAGCACTTAGGTCATAGTCTGAGCAGCCTCAGGCAAGAGAAAGATGCAGAATGCTCTGCCTCGCCAATACCCATGAACAAATTCATCTTTCCTTTGCGAAGATTATTAGCGGGAAGACAAGATGGTCTTTGGAAGTGCAGAAGGCTCTCCTTACCCTAAAGGAGTTGAACTCTGTGCTGATAAGGTAAATAGCAAACCTTTTGCCTTCACTTTCTCAGTAGAAATAGTGTTAATTCTGTTACAGAAACAGAAACTTGCAGTCCTAGAAAGCAAGATTTACCACTAATCACAGAGAATACACTTGTAGAGCTAAATAATGAAGAAGCTTGTTTTAAAAGATAAGTTTTAAAAGCAGTTTTATACCTGTTTGAAGCCTGTATTTCAGGTCTTCAAGCTTATTCGCAGTTGCTGTCGTCATCACTCTCCAAAGCACTACAGAGAACTTGGTGACTTGTCTAGCTAGCTTTTAATGAAGTGATGTCAACCAGTTGCTGCAGGAGGAGCATAGGACCTGAGGATGACTTGTGCATGCCCTTCACTTTCTGACATAGATGTTTTCTGACATAGATGGATTTTGGTAATAGTAATAGCATCTTTCTGTCTTCAACCTCATCTCTAACACATTTGATTTTTATTTTATTACTTTTGGTATGTTAGCTGTATGCAGTCAGTGCACCAGAACATCAGATATTTTTAAATGAAGCTCTCTTAGGTATTCAGCTTCTCAGTCAGAATTCTGACATAAATGGTACACTTCTATTGGCATATATGCTTTCCTAAAATAGTAAATATGTTGCCCCTAATATCTCCAGAGGGGCATAGGGCTTTCTATATTACACTAAATATTTATATTTAGTTACATTTAACTAAAGCACTATAATTTAAATAAGCACATCACTCACTTTAAAAATAACTTATTACAAATTTAGTATTGACCAAAATAAGTAGGTGTATAATATTATTAAAATTATATTAATATTTCTTATCAGAAAATATAATTGTTTTCTGGACTGCTGCAGCCAAATACATACTTTCCTCAAATACATGTTTCCTTTGCATATCTGACTACATACATTCCTTCAAAATTGTTCAAGTTGCCCTTTTCTGTTAGCAAGTATTTGCTCAATACGATGTTGTATTACCTTAAGTCTTAAGCTGATATAGTGAATGATTAATACCATGTGAGCACCCCTTATTGTAGATGAAAGATTTGTAAAATTGGCAAACCTTAATCTGTACTGAGCTGTGGATTTAAAATCTTAATATTTTATTTTCTTCATCTTGCATAGTGAATCAGTAGTCAAATAAGCTCAGTTCTGGAACGACATATCTTCTCAGACATGAAGTGCAGAGTGTACTGGGGGTAGGTTTCCAACCAATGAAATGGGAGCAGTCCTCCTTAAGAGCAGTCTGAGCAAACTGTATAATCAATATACTTGCTTTTCATGTAATTCAATTTTGTAGTCTTCTGCTCCTCTGTCTTGTATATAAATCAGAATCATGATTTCTTTAGTATTGTTAAACAGTTCCATGAATGGGTATGTTATACTGCATTAGAACTTGCTCGGTTAGCATTTTTGTACATTATGAAATTTGCATATCCCCAGGCAAGATATTTATTTTACATTCTGGGTTAGTTGTAGTGCCTCTTATCCAATTACTTAACTGCCTTTACATTGAAGATTAGACATAACAGTTCACTATTTCAGATTCATATACAGAAGATTTTAATTTCACTATTAACTTCTACAGTATCATGATAAAGAACAACAGTATCTCATCTTAGAAGTTAGTGTATGTTATGTGCCTGAAGCCTAAAGATGTGTATAGGATGAAAGGTCCTTTCTTTTGGAAGCAAGCAGAGGGGGAAAGAAATGAGTTTCTATCAGTGACTAGATGGACGTGCTTTAAAGAGGGGCTTGATTTTCAGTAAACACTTAGGTTTTTGTAATCCAGCCCCTTTTGAGTGGTTGAAGTTAGGAACCTACAACCTAAATTGAGTCTCTTAAAATCAGTAGTACCTTTAAAAACACTTGATTCTAGTGTTTAAATTAAATTGTATAAAATGTTTGACTTTAACTTCAACTGTGAATGTTTATGGATCATTGTGAGTTCTCTCAGCACATCTAAAAGTGAGATTATAGTGAACTTTTTCTTAAGAGTCAGTTAACTGGAAAAAAAAAACTATTTGATGGTTTTTGCATATACTTCTTTGGTTCTATGTGTAGTGTGAAGGCAATCAAAATGTGTTTGAGTATTTATTTTTTTAGCATCTTCTTGGTGTCTCATAGTATATTATACTATCATTGGTCAGTTGTAGTACTTTTCCTCTGAGACATCTTCTGTTGGCCAAATAAGCCCAAATATGTAAGCCCAAGTATAGCAGCCCGGAAGTCCAAAATAGGCTATGTCTATATTAATACCCCTTTACAGCAATGTCACCACTTCTTCTGTCAGAACCTCTTGGCAGCTGGTATAAGCCTCAGCACTTGCTCTAGCTTTATGCTTGGAGATCTGTTGGATGCCAGGCAGGCTCGGAGCTAGGATTTGCAAATTCGGAATGTATTCTCATCTTTCCCTCTCACCTCCCACTTGTAAAACAGCTCTGTCAATACCACTTTCTCTTTTTTGAATATAGCTGATGGCCTAGGTACAGTATTTGGCAAATACTTCACAATGAAAGTGTTTAATGGTAGGAGGTGATAAAGCGAAAGAAGTGAGGAAACAAGAGGAGCAGAAAACAAGGTTAGGGTAGGAATAACTCATCTTACCTTTTGCTACCCAGAATAGGAATTGCTACTGGAGAAGGCAGGGTTTGAGACTATGGGAACTGCAGCAGCAGAATGTAATAGTGAGAGGACATATCAGGTGATGGTATAGCATAACAAATTGTTTAACTATAGCATATCTTATGCAACTGTAAAATGGAAATTGCACTATAACAATGCACAGACATAAAAGTGATTGGCAGGAGGCCCTGTGCCAGGAATGAAATTCTAGCTTCACCAATGTGGAAAATGATGGTTTCAACTGCAGAAGAAGGTAAACCTTGGAAGGAGTTAGCACATCACTGGCACTGAGGGGCACCTGGAACTGAATGGCTGATTTAAATCATTCAATAGTGATTGATGAGACTCATTGCTTAGATTATGTAACCTTTAAAAACTAAAAGGAATAATTTCTAACTAGATGAAAAGCAGAAAGAACTGTTGCTTCTGTTCACCTCTTGAATGTAGAAGGAGGAGGAAAGTCTTCTTGTGTTTTGATATAAGGAGAAATATAGATGCTACTGTCAACTTCTTAGAAGCTAGGACATTTTTTAACAATTAAGAACATTTTGTGACTTAAAAAATGTATATGCAGTAATTGGAACCTTGAAATGAAAAATAACAGATAGGATGGAATCTTCTAAAAAGCAAAGTACTCACCAGCAAAAAACTTCAGAAAATAATTATTTAGATTTTGTAGCTTTTAATTGTGGATGTGAATATCTGTTGCTTGTGGGAAGAGCAAAATATTTAGAAGTATGAAAAGAAAAGA
Organism: Rhea pennata; assembly: GCF_028389875.1. NCBI lineage: Eukaryota > Metazoa > Chordata > Aves > Rheiformes > Rheidae > Rhea > Rhea pennata. Next base: position 107,531,118 of record NC_084663.1, read on the forward strand.
GATAGTACTTAGTTTAACTTTTCTCCAGTACGGTTTGGTTCTGGTAGTTTACTGAGCTGAACGGTAATGTAGCTTGGTTTCATATCAAGAATAATGTTCCAACTGTTCATAAGGCTTTTATTCCATAGGAGGATTATACTGCCAATATAAATACACTTCTGTTTATGTCCCAATTTTAGGGGAGGAAATAAAGAAAACATTGTAGCATGTGTTTGAATATTAATTTTTTAGAACTGTACGAAGACACAAACAAAGACATCACTTATGATATTACTGCTTAAAGTGGATGGGCTTTATGCAGCAAGTACACAATGGCAGAAAACAAATGTGAACTGGGCCCTTCTAGAGAAAGACATTTTCCCTTTGAGGCTTATCACCACAAATACTAAAATAATATTCAGCTTTAGTCTCTACCAACTAGAGGTTGAGATTCCCTAAATTCTTGTAGAAATTCTCTATTTATGACATTTTTTGGCTTCTGAATTGCTAGTTATCTCATTTACTTAATTTCTGTCAAATTCCTTTTTTTTTTTTTTTTTTTTCTTTTTTTTCATTTTTTGTTCTATTTTGTTATCTACCCAAGGGGAAACCAATTTTTTTTTTTTTTAATAAAGCTATATGATTGCTTCTTTTCTCTCCACACACTTGTACAGTAGCCATTAACATAATGTGGAATGAGAATATTTAATTCCCTCCCTTCACACACGCACACCCCCCATATCAGATGGGGAGTGTTTTTCCTTCAGATTTTCTGGGAGAACCAAGTTAGGACATTTGACAGGCTTATATTGACCCAGGGCCTTTACAATGTGACCAGCAGTAGTGAATATGATTTATACAAGCAGCTTTACTTCCCCCCCCCCCCCCTTTTCTCTTTCCCCTCTTACGATAAGGATTATTGATACTGTGGACATTTAATTTTGCCTGATAGCTATGAATTTGGGAAAAATCACTATTTAAATGTGAATGAAATCAACTGTGATTATTTTAAAAAGATTGGGTTAATGTCTGCACTCAGATCATCATGGCATCAGCATTGATATTTCTGGTTTTGACAGTAATTTACATTTTACTTTACATAAATTTACAGAAAGACGTTTACATTTTATTTGCCTTACTGCAGGAAGGAAGGCAACAACCCTCAACTAAAAATCGTGGTAAATACAGCCCAATAATAATAAAAATTAAATTAAGTTGGTCACTTAAGTTGATCATTTCATCACAATTCCTGTAGACTTGCAGATGATCATTTTGAATTTCATAAAACTGAATTTTATTTTACTCACCTTATGCTAGCCAAATAAAAAGCCACATGAGTTTAGTGTATTCTTTTCTTTGCAATGAACTGAACATGGCGTTTGTTTTTGTTCTAGTAGTCATGAAATAGGAGGGTGTTGGCGACAAGTCCTTTATTGGCTCTGTGCACTGTGCTTCTGAGGGCTCTTACTCCACCCAGCACATTATGTGTGCAAACTGTAATGTACTTGTTAAAACTTGTTTAAAAATAATTTCTTTTTAAAAAGAAAAAGCTGTAATAAGGCCAAAGTAAAAATAGCTCAATTTTTGTATTATCATAAATGAAGAAAAAGCAACTTACTCTTTTTGTGGAGTGAGGAAGAAAACCAAAAAACCTAGGTGAATTCTCAGCCATTTAAAGTCAATAAAAGTTTCGCTACTCATTTTGATATTTTGCTTGTATTTCAAAGGCTTAAGCTGAATGTCACTTTGCCACTGCTCAGTATTGCATAGAAATATTTAAGGGAGAAAAGATGATTTATAATCTCACTTTCACTTAAAAAGTTAAGAAAGTTTAAAGACTCTAATCAAACTCAACATTTTAGTTTTTTTTTTTTTTTTGTTGTTGTTCATTGCAAGAGTGGTTTTATTGCATGTTGTGCTGATGCTCACTGATTCTTCTGCTTTGTTACTACACATACTGTTTTTGTATTAGCTTCTTATGTTTATCTACTTTGTTTATTTTTGTTTATTTGCTTGTCCAAAGACCTTTTCAAAGCATTTTTGGCTTTGAATTTTATTATGTTGTATAACATCCTTTTTTTTTTTTTTTTTTTTTTTTCCTATGGGCATTTAGCCAGGATTGTGAGCGAGGTTTAATAAATAATACTATGTTTCTATTTCATATAGACCTAGTTTTCTAAATAATAATGCTGAATAGAATTTTGCTATTTCACTACTGATTTAAGACTCAGATATGTACATATTTTTCTTTAGGCTTTTAAAGGCTCAAGCTTAAGTGGTAGATCATTATTCTATGCATCAAAAGTGAAGGGTGATTAACTCCGTCTGGGTGCATGGAATGTAATTTTAGAGGCTACAAACGTTGTTACAAGTCAGGTTAAGGTTTAAAGGTGAAAGTTTGGCTGAATGAGTTTTACAGCTTTACATTAATGTACGCAAACAAAGAAACTCTTGTTTTTTACCCATTATGTGTCTAGTGAGCAAGTAGCTAATGTGATACAGAAAAGAGAATGTGAAGATTGCAGTTTACCATAAAGTTCAAACTACATACTTCTTATTTCAAATTGGAAGTTCCATTAAATAAACTACATCTAATACAACTTTGATTTAGACTGTCCATCTTCTAAATTTGAAGTGAAATGGTAATGGCTTTTACTGAGTGGTGTCTACTTTAGCTTGACTTTCTGATGTGAAGACATTTAGATTTCCTTGTATGCCATTAAATAATTTGAAGAACCTATTGAGATAAAGCCCCAGTAAAATTCCCCCAACGTGTTTAAGCTTTTCTTCTAGATAGTTCTTCTAAAATTGCATTCATAATTTGACTCTTCATTTAATTCTCTGACTTGATGTTGAACTTATATATATAACAATAAACTATGTGGGAAAGGAATGGGGTTAAGAGTGGATGTCTGGCTGGGTGACAGGGAAGTTAGAAAGCCTGGAATTTCTTTTAAAGATACCAGCCTGATGAACCACATTAAAACTGGGAGTAATGAATACTTTGCAGTAGTCTATTCCCCGTATCCCCTCTCTGTCCTTTAAAAATTTCTTAAGGAGGCACTGTGATCTAGTATGTTTATATCAGAGAAAAGCCAAATAGTGTATGTTTTTGTAGAACCATATGCTCATGTAAGTAGCTGGAAAGAGTATTCAGCTGCATCTGAAGTGACCCAGTTTGTTAGCAATTCTGATTACAAATGCCAGTGTGTATAAATGGAATAAAACAAAATAGGAGTGACTAACACAAATAAAAATAAACAACTTTTAGTCTTGGTAAATGATACTATTAAAGCACAGCAGCCTTGTTGGACATAATTAAAGTTGTAAGGCCTGAGGTTGGGTGAGTGGGCTCTATTTTCTTAAGGTCATGATGCAAATACAGAGGTCAGGGTTTCGCACTTGGTCTAATGTAAACAATGTCATGCCCTGGTAAGTATAAGAATTGATTTAACAAGGTTAAGCTAATTAAAAAAAAAAAAAGAAGCACTTGATATCAAAATTGGAGTGCAGCCACAATGTCTTCAGTTAACAAGGAGATGTGAAGAGAGACACGAAAGTAAAAGATCAGAAGTACAAGCTTTTATTTCTTGCTTGCTTGTGGATGCCAGTAGATACAGAGTGATTTTGTGGTGTCAGACTTTGCACAGTATCATTTCTGTATATTTCCCAGAGCCTGTCCCATATAATCTGCAAGTGGAAACAACAAATATTTTTCTAGAGTTGTTCATTTTTTGTTTCTAGTTTAAAATAAGACTTCTTTTTCAGAGCACTTTCTTTTTTAAAAAATTTAGTCTGTTAAATATTACTTTTGCTGCTGGACTCATGTGCTTATTCTTCTTGCCTTGTTGAATAGTGCTGTATTTCTCCTAAGTATATTAATCTTTACTTAGCCCTAGTGGTTTTCTGTTTTCATTAGTGGTTTGGATTATGTATTCAGACTTACATTTATGCTTGGTAGAGAAGAAATTCAAAGGTGTGGAGGTTTCCTAACAGTCTTCCCTTCAGAATTATACCAGTTTTCTCTCTTTATTCCTGCCCCATTTCCAACTCTTTGTGTCAGGCCTCCTTTCATTATGGTGCTTTGCCAGTCAGAAGAAACCACTAGCTCAAGACAGAACACACCTGTGACAGTTAAAAGAAGGATGGCTGGCAAAATCCATAATAATTCAATTGAAATGGAGTTCTGTAACTTAAAGTCTGGCAGCCACAGACACCACTCCCTATGAGAAGTTTCAAGGGCAATTGTTTGGGCTTTCACGTGCTTTGTCTAGTCATCTGAGGCTGTGAACTGGGCGGGGTTGCTCAGTTAGATCTGAAATTAAATATTTTTAGTTGTGTAAGCAGTCACCTTTTTGTCATTGCTGCCTGTAGAGAATATAGGCCCTCAGAGGAGAGGAAGATAGATATTCAACATAATGGTTAAGTATGCAAAAGAGACACACGGCAGCTATTGTCTCCAACATTGTTCGGACAGAGTTTCCTTGGTGTGAAATGCTACTTTAATATAGGTCAGTGTAGGTGAGTGTAGTTCTATTGAAGTCACCGAACCAGAGTTAATTTGTTTCACTTGACAATCAGCCCAAATAGGTGAGTAACTGGCAAATTCAAAAGCTAACAGTTATCCTGAAAGAAAAGTGCAAATCAGTCTGGTGTTTGATGCTTTGTACTTGTTTTCCTTCTCTTCTGTGGAAGAAGCTAACATTCCTACCTTCGGCTTGTGATTATTGCAAGTAAAACTTTATTCTCAGATTAAAGGTTTGTTAACTTTTAAGAAGTTTGTTCCTTAAGTGTTGCTGTTTTGAAAGTAAAGGAATAATAGGTATTTTAGCTTTTCATTTCAGATGCTCTGTTAATAACAAAATGAGTGGCTGAATGCAGCTGAGTTTAACAGTGGTTGAGATCTCAAAACCAGCACTCATCATTCAGCATGACCAACATAATTAGCAGGTTCTAGTCAGCAGAGACTGAGGAACCCTTTTAATGGAGACTAACTCTCCTCTCACCCTATCCCGTTTACATGTATCCAAAGGTTTTTGACAGGTCTAAGGAAAGTGAAATACACATCATGTATTCCCTCAAAAGAACTGATGCAACTTTTTCTTTAGCTTTGCTGTCTTGTATTTGGTATTTCCAAGATACCCTCTTCCTTGTCTGTCTTAAGAGTATGTTAGTTATGTCCTTGGTGATATTCATGAGGATATGTGTTCTGCCCATTCAAGACTACCTCATCAAAGACAGACTTTGATCAGCCTGTTCCCTGTGGATGCAACTGTATGATACAAAGGATTACAAGAGTGGTAACACTTAAAATTTGCTGTGATTCAAAAACAGTCTTACAGGTCAACTGAAAATTGTTGTCCCTTTTACCAGCCTAGATGACAAAGCTGGTGACTTCAAAAGCTATGCCAGAGTAACTAGACATTAGAGTTTCCTAATTTAGTGTTATTAAGTAATACTGTCAATAAAATTGTGAAGGCTATTGAAATTAGTGTTAGCAGTCTCAGGAGCATTTTACTGCTGAACGGTGCATTGCTTGAAAAGGACTTTCAAGTAAGAAAAAAACCTTATTTCTATAGCATACTCTACATCATCTATTGGAAGAGTGTGCTGTAAATGAGGAGGGGAAAAATGCTGACTGTGTTTTATGTCCTTAAGAATCTAGCACTAGCCAGAGACTCTTAAGAGAAGACCCTGTGAACTGGTGGGATGATCTGGTTGTACAGAATTAATCTTGTCATAAGTGCTTGCAGGAATGGAGAATTATTTATTCTCTGCAGGTTTGAATTGCTAGTCTTTCCTGCCCAGTGCTTGAATTGCTCCTATAAGCTGATGTGTTGAGGTTTTTAACATGCGGTGCTGTGCATACCCATTGCTCTGCATTTATATGAGGTTGTAAAACTGGCAGCTTTGTAAAATATTTATTGTTTAGTTTATACTTCCTGTTTTTGTGATCAAATGGTTCCAGGAATAAAGCAGTAATTTATTTTTAAACATTCATAAGCCAGTGATTTTAATTTGGTAAGAATTACTGTATGCAGAATGCTACCTCTTTTCTCAGACCAAGGGTTTTTGGAGCTTTTCTCCTTTCTCCCACCACACTCATTTCAAATTAAATGTTTAATCTAGACTGTATTCTGGATATTTCTAAATAGTATCGAGCATGATCACATTGTGTTTTTTGTGAGTGGTTGATAATCGTAGGCTGGGGGCATTGTTGCATCTTGGTTGATGGAGTTTAAGACTAGAGTTGTTTGTAGCTGGAAGCCACAAGGGGATCTCTGAATCATCGGATGTTTCACCTCCCCTTGTAAGACTGCAAAGGACGTAAAGAAAGACAGGGAAATGTAAGGAAAGATTCCTCTCTTTTGTTTTGTTTTTGCCTCCTTCTTTTCTTTTCTTTTTCTATTTTTTTTTAAGCTGTAACTATAATGTGCTTCGTTAGTATGAGAAAACTGAGGATCTTATATGGCTTTGTGTATAGGGCAAGCTAATATTTGTTTCCTTTCTTAAATTCTAAAGGATTTCAAAGAAGGATAGATCAGGTACATATCACATTTGTCTCTGATGTGAGTGCCTATACAGGGATCACCTGTATAACTTTCTGTGAACCTGTATAACCTTCTGTGAAGGTTAGGTAGCACATTCACAGAATGGCTGTTGAGTTGTCAGGTGTGTCAGTAGAAGAGCAGCAGTAGTTTGGAGGTCTGTGCTGAGCTGTGTGCCTGCTGATTAAGAAGTCCTTTCTAGGTCCAGGTGGGTAGGATATGAAGGCACTGTATGTCAGTAGTTTGGGGACCAAAATTTAAAATAGTAAACATGATAGTAAGGATGATGAGGATGGAGGATTGGATAGCTATAAGCTCTCAGCACTCTGTGATTTCTACTTGTTGTTTGGAAAATAGCATCATATGCAGGACTTCCCTAGCGTTTCCTTCCTTCCTGATTTGAAATTACTTAGCATCAGGAGTGTCACAGGAGAATGCAACAGAAAATTTCTTGACTTAACTGTTTGCTTGTCTGGTTGCTCTGTCACTTAATTTTTTAACAATGTGTCCAAATGTCTCTTATATTTTTAACAGTATGTCCAGACACCTTTCCTGCCTTGCTTGCTTATAGGGGTTTATTTTTCTTTTAATTGCGGTTTGAGTTAACTTTTCTTTGAACTTGTTATGTCTCCAAAATACACGTGTATTGTTAAAGTCAGGTTTTCTATAACATATCCCATACGTTTTGCAATGTGCATAGTTTCTTGGGAACTGTTAAGCAAAAGTATATGTCTTCATATGTGGAAGTGTAGGAAATTACTATTTTACTCTTAAGTTATATATACACATGTATATATACACATATTAAAAAAACCCTACATATGTATATATTTATATATATGAAACAATGCCCTTGGAGATATAGTAGGATCAAAAACCTATTGAGAAAGCTTCTATCTGAGAAGTTAGTCTTAATACTTCCAATTTTAATATTGTAATTATGCTAATATTTATTCCCAGTGAAGAGATTTGGTGTTCTTGAGGGCTAAACACAAATTTGAGGACAGTTATGAGACACACTGTCCTCCTAAACCTTAAGCTTATTACGTACCAGTGTACCAAAGTCATTTAGACTGAATCAGAATAGTTGAGGCCTGTTTGTATCTGGAGGTTGAATTCAACTAAAAGAAATAACATTTCAACAGTTTTGTTGTAAAACATGTCAGAAAGTCTGGACACAGTCCTGGGGAACATACATCAGGTGACCTTGCTTGAGCAGGGAGTTTGGACTACACGTTCTCTCAGAGTGCCTTCCAACCTTAACTGCTCCATGACTCTCAAAGTGGGCAAGTGTGTATATGCACCTGCACACAGGATAGAGTATCTAAATTTTCATAGATATGCCTTAGCTTCTGAAATTAATAAATCTGGCTTGCAAGCATAGGAACTTAAAATATTAAGTAAATAAGCAAAAATTGTGAGAAAAACAAGAAGTAAATTGTACTTTCTTTCTGAATTGGAAGCTGACTGGAGGATCAAAATCCTTAAACAGTTTCTTTTAGAATTATTCAGTTCATTGCTTTCACTATCTTTTGTTAGCTTATTAGTGTGCAGATTGTCTTCAGGGATGTAATGTAGGACTGTGTATATTTTAGTTAGCTGGAATCCAGAAAGATTAAAAAAAAAAATAGGGTATTTCTTCCATTTTTCACCTTGACTGATTAAAGACGCTTTTATGGGCTGATTTGCTTTGCCTAGTGTAAGTGACCATCCATTTATGGAACTGCAAAGTTTAGCTTCAAGTTTTTTTGAAGAGGATTAAGAAAACTAATTAGAAAGCAATGAAAGCCATGGAAGAGGATGGATAGATCACAGCACCCACCCATTGGAAACAATAGCAGTCTGGGCAGCTGTTCACCCGTTGGACCAGTTAATGTCTCTGTGCATTAGGCTGTTGATGCTTTGGCCAACTTTAATTACATACATTTGATAAAAAGTAAATGCCACTCAAGCTGTATATATTGTTTAAAGAAAGACCTCTAGCAGGAAGAAAATTGATAGAGAATCTAAACAGTAGCATACTTCTAAATAGCTACAAAGTGAGTTTTGAAATCACTTAAATTTTTCCTCTTTGGGAATTTTTTTTTCTTTTGTCTTGGGACAATATTGCATTCAATGAAATAAAGGAAAAAATTCAAAATGTATCCAATATTGTTCTCTTGCCATCATAAGGGAGTGCATTTAATCCTATAGTTGTAGGAATATCCTGCTAGGAATACAGGTTGTATCTACACTGTAACACAAGGCACTGGTTTTGTTCATTGGCTTTGTGTGTGTGTGTACATTTGAACTGGTGACTTCTGAGTGGAAAATAGTTGTTCAGAATTCTTTATCGGTCCACACTGCGTTTAGCTCCTGTCACACAGTACTGAGCTGTTCTGGATGTTTGCTTCACTAATCTAATGACATTCAATTGCTAAAATGTTCCAAGCTTCCTTCCCATGATAGGGCTCAGTTACAGCAAAGTGTACTTGGGAATGTGAGTTAGATTTGTTTTTCTGCCATAAAAATACTAGCTTGCTGTTAGGTTTATCGTAGGCAGAACTATGGCTAACAACAGAAATCATTTTTTGGTTTCTTATGTGTCAATTCACTTTTCTACTTTAATACTTTGGAGAAAAAGCTAACACAGGATGTGTCCCTCCTGCTTAAAATGTGCTAGTATTAACCTCTATGTTAGTTTTATGTTATGTTTTAAAAGTGTTAATATAACTTTTAATATAACTTTTTTTTTGTTAAGTCTAGAATGTTAGGTATTTTCTCAATGTAACTTGAAGAAATCATGCATTCTTTTTGAATTTTAGAAGAAGCTGGAAAAGAAGAAAGCTCTAGATGATTGTATTTAATAACACTATTTTTATTCTCGTTGGCTGAAAATCTTCTGACCACAGTGATAAAACCTGAACAATTTTGATTATAATTTTATCTTATTTTTTTTTTTCACATTGAACACTCTTAAAGAATAAACCTTGTAAACAGAATTGTACTAGTTTCTAGAGACAAGCTATTTCTCCTTCCTTGCTTTCTAGGAAATGAATGCAATTTGTCACAGGAATAGACTTCAAAGTCAGTAAAACTTATAAATAAATTTATGCAAAAAATTCATTAGGTATTTGCCTGTAAGTTGAGTCAGAGGTTCCATATGGCAGAAAGTATAGAAATAGTTTGGGCTCTGTCGTATTTCAGTAAGTTATCAGAATTGAGAGAGAAGCTGGATTTTGGGAGACAGAATGTGATTAAACTACTACACTGAGTTTTCAATTCCAACAAAATTCAAAGTAAACAGTTGTTTTTGTTTGTTTTGTTTTTGTATTTACGAGCAAGTACATAAATAATCAGTTATTGGCTGATTGTTGACTTAAAATCTTTAATTATTTTTAGCTCTCTGCATTCCTTTTAATCATTGATTCTGATGTTTGAATACAGACACTTCTGACTGGGTCTTAGATAACTTCATTTATATTGTCTTTTCTCCAAAGGCTCATGTAAAAAGGAAATAAGTCTTACTGAATTATCATAATGTATCCTAAATGTAAACAGGTGCAATACACTTAATTAGAAGGGTTTACTAGATAATATGAAATGTTTCTTGAAAATGAGTAATTTTGTAGTTTACTACATTGGTGTATCTCTGGCCATAATTAAGGTGTGATGCACTGGTTTGTTTATTGGACCATGAAATGCCAAACATGAAGACAATTCACTGTCCTAAGTAAGAGGCAGAAGTGTCTATCTCTTCTTCTAAAATCTTTGTCATAGTCTGAATTTCTTCACTGATATAGGTGAAAGGGTTAGTTTGTTTTTCCAGACCACCAGCTACCACTTTTTTTTTATGCTTAATATTCCTAGTTACTGAGTTTGAAGTAGATTCATTCTTGTATAACATATATTGATATTAGCATGTCATCTTTTTTTCTTTTGTTTTTGTAGCACAGTCATTCATTGCATGCACAGCCAGTAGCTTTAACAATTTTCAGGAACTCATTTTAGACAGGCCTTTAATCCTCTGCTGCTGCCTGTCTCCGTCGTTATAAATACAAGTTTAGACAAGCCAGAGAAATAGAAGAGGAGGAGAGATGTTTTCTCTAAGAAAATATCCATCCTTAAAGAAAGTGTCCTACAATGTTATTAAAACCAAGAAGCTTACATATAATTAGAAAAAAATGTATAATTTTCCTATATATATTTTAACAACTTGATATTATAATTTTATGGGATCTTTGAGGAGGAAAAGGTTGTTTATTAAATGTTTTGTGTTTCCAGTAGAATGATAAATGCCTTATATAAAATGACAAGCAAGTTATTGTCCCTCACACCCACACTTATTAGAACATTTTTTTTTGATTCTTTCTATAGCTACTTAAGAAACTACCTGGAACATCATTATGGTGATGTTAAAGTTTTTTTCAGAAGACCACTCTTCTCCCCCCCCCCCCCCCCCACTGCATATCTTTACCTTGCTTGATTCTGCTATGTGAGCACAAAGCTATACAGCTCCTATTCTTTCTCTTTCCATAAAGCAAATGTTGGCCAATGGAACAAAACTATGTGAATGAATTCACATTTTACGTAATATACTAGTTGCAGAGTAGTACTGCTGTAACCTTTTCTACAAATAGAGATGAAATGCCAGGAACTGTCTTTTTATCTCTGGCAGCTTGGTACTACAGTAGAAAGCATGTTCTCTTTCAAGGAAAAGGTAGTTGGCTCCAAAAGATGTCCAAAAGTATTACCGTAAGATGAATAGTGAAAGTCACAGTGCACTGTTACACAAATTGTATTATAGCAGTAATCCTGAATACAACATAATAAGCAGTTCCCACCTTTGGGAAATTAAAATAATATACGATAATATATGAGAAATTTTTAGTTTTTATATGTATTTATTCAAATGAAATTTAATTGAAAATACTATAAAGGTGTTAATGGTTCCATAAAATCCATACAGTTCCATTATATTAAACTGTGAACCTCTTAGGACACCACATGATCTGCTAAGTGGTTTGAGATTCAGCTTGAAGAAAACACAGAAGATGAGCTTTGTGTCTAATGTGAGCTGGGAAAATGATTCCTAGGGGTTGAAGATTACACCACCAATATTGTATGCACTGTATGTCTTCCAAGTATATTTTTGCTGAGACTTAAATTTTGTAAGCAGGCAGTCTCACTGGCTTCCTTGATCTGAACATGATCATGTGTTTGAATCCAGGAGCCTGTCTTCAGATGCATGCCGTGTATTATTTCAGAAGCTCTTTCACTTCTTAAATGGTTACAAAGAAAGGGAAAGAGTTCTTGAAGATACATTCACCATGCCATGGCAAGCATCATTCTAACCAATGAATCTTTTATAATTAAAACATCAACTATATGACTCAGATTTTCTGTGAGACAGATGGAATGCTTTGTTGCTGGTAATTAAATTACAAGTCTCCTACATCTTGACTATTTTCCAACAGTACTTCCCACTATATGCATTTCCTGTGATAAGACCAGCCTTCTCTTTGATTGCACTATGCTTTCCTTTTCACATGAGTAATGACCAAGATTATTAGAACGGCGTATTCATTGTCACCCTAGGTAGATGTTTTATATTAAGCACTTACTTCCATCTTAAAAACAACACTATTCAAGGCTTCCTCTCAGTAGAACTAATCAAGTTGGTTTCAGGGATGTAAAGGATTTTAAAATTCATGTGTTTTCATTTAAGAAGGTTTTGTTTATATCCATTAGCATCAAGAAAATTCTAGAAAGGAAATTTAGGATATTAAGCAAGATGTATTAAGAACAGAGTTATTTAAAAAGAGTTGATTTGATATTACATTAATAGGAAGTAGAGGTCGTCCCCCCCTTTTTTAAATCAGTTGTGAGTTCATCTTAGATGGCATGTCAATGAGAAAACAGCAGTACATGGTGTCAGTTCCTACAACAAAGCAAAAGCAAACAAGCAGAAGAACTTTGATAGGAAAACCATTATATCTGATCTTTTCACCTGTTACGCCCAGCTGTCCCTTGTGGGATTTTCCTTTTGGTTTAAATGCATTTCTGCTCCAGTCTATAGAGGAAACTGTAAACTCCCTTTGACATTAACAATAGTTTTACAAGATTGGTGGAAAAAAGTGTTGTGTACTGAAAAGTAGAATTAACTTCCTAATGTATTTTTCTTGTGTTTATATTGAATTTTGGTGCCATTTTACCAACCCCATCTTCATTTTTCTACTGTCAAACTGACTAATAGACTGGTCTATTGACACCATCTGTCTAAGGAATCCACAGCCATTCTTAAATGCCTGCTTTGGTTTTCAATAGAAAAGCATTCTTTGTAGGAGGAATTATTTCTCTGTGTTCCTCTCTTTCCTTCCTCTTCTCCTCCCTTCCCCTCCAAAGGATCCTCAGTGGTGATTCATACTGGAATTTCCTACAACTCCCTCCTTCCCCTGCCACTTTCCTTTGCATATGCAGTAAGTTGCATGATAGTTACATGTGCTGTGCTGATTCTGCAGAATTGTATGACATCTTGCATGTTGTGTTGCAGTATAGAAACTATAGGGCAGTGTAGACAGAAATAAAACATCAGTAGCTCATTTTACAGATGATTCTCTACAATTGCTTTGTTCTTTGGAAACTATTTGATGTATGCAGATATGTTTTTAGAAATGGTGGTGCACTAGCCAGATTTAATTGCATGTCTTCTAAAGTGCTTCTGTCTGGTGACAGAACTACCTATTTCCTCAAAGTGAAGTCAAACTGTACTAAATATTTAGAGTATTCAGTTTCTTTAAAAATAATTCTAGCTGAGTAATACTGGAATGTTTGGGAGAGCAGAAGACTGAGATGCAGTGTTACAGTAGTTACTAATGCTGCACAGTCTGGAGATAAATGGTTGGTTGGAAGAAGCAGTGTGATGCTCTAGGCAAATTTTCTTACAGAAAGTGGTCATTTGGAGGAACAATTATATATAATAAAAGTATTCATGTATAAAAAAGGCATTGTAAAGAATGGTGAAGCTTTGGCTTGTGTCTCACTGAACCTTTTACCAATATCCATTAAGTGAAATTAGTAAGCTAGAGTTTCAAGCCAAGAATGATTGCTGAAAGAGCTACCAAGACATAGTAAAATCTGTAGTTTGTAAATGAGAGTTCAGTCAAGAGATCAGAGAACAGTTTTACAATGACTTGATCTGAGGATTTTCATTTAAAAATAAATAAAAATTATGATCCAGACTAGACCAGCTGTGAGCAATGTCAGTGAGCTGCCATTGTCATTGGAATTTTGAGACTTTGGGAAGTGGAGATGACTTGTACTTTTAGATAATATTTTGAAGTTAGTTGTTCGTGATAAAAAAAAAAATCTTCTGTTCAGCTACTGTGTATTTCTTACTTTTTTAATGTTTAATTTGGGTTAATATTAAGCAACTTTGTGTATTTCAATTATAAAGCTGTACCAATGTACTGATTTTCACATTTAAACCAAGTCATCTGTGATAGGAAAATCTTTTTATCATCACTTTCACTGGGGTCTGATCACAAGCAAAAGTGATTCAACAGTAACTGGATCAAAGGTATTAAAAAAACCCCACAACCTCAAATGCATACCAAAAGAAGTAAAGGAATATATGCCAATTTAAGAAATTAAATGAGAAGTATATAATAAGTAACATTATCTTCAGTCTCATACTTTATTACATTGAATGCAATATAGTTGAACAGGTTTGAACTTCAATTATGTTTAAAATATAAAACTATTTTAAACAGACTTCTATCAATAATATGTAGATTTTATAAAGTTTGTATTGTAGTCTTTCAAGCTGAACCACATTTTCCTTTCATACTTCTTATCTTCACCTGATTCTTATTTGTGAACCATCTTCAAGGTACCTTCTTCACACACATACCAAATGTATCTGGCATCTGTGTGTAACAATTTGTTGACAGTAAGAACGTAAAAGGACAAGTTACAAAGAGTGTTTTCTGTGTGTCTCTATGTGTGTGTTTAAACATTCCCTGATGTGGATATATTTGTTTTTTTCTAGCAGTACAGAGACATCTTTTCATGTCTTGAGAATGGTACCATATTTTGTAAAACCGTAATTCTATCCTATCATATTTTATTGAAAGCCTAACTTAGAAGCATATTTGCTTATTGGAAATGGGCAAGCCATATTTACTGTTTTAATTCAGTCATGTTTTGGTATATAGTGTTTAATGGTTTAGAGAACTGATAAGCTCTACACAAATTAACATTTGATGCAGAATAATTTCTAGTCAACATGTATGGTCACATTGTCTTTGGTATTTCTTAAGGAAGCTTTTTACAAAATGTTCAATTTGCAAGGGAGTTAAATTACTTTAAACGATTTAATGGTTCCTATTTTCAGTTGCTAGAATTTGCCTTCTTTTTTTGCATGTCAATGAAAGGGCATAATCCTTAGGAGGAAGATTCCTTTCTCCAGTATTTGAACTTCAGTTCCTTTGGGTAATTATCTTTAGTAGTGTGCTCTCTTCTTTATTTTGGAAACAATGCAGTGTCTGCCACTACAACTTTGTCTACCCTTGCAGTTTTTTGGACCAATAGTTATTAAGTAGTACTCAGTCTTGATGTAGAGACAGCACATTGTAGAGTGATAATGCTCATAAAGGAAGGAAATCTCCTTAATGGAAGAAAGGGGAGACTGTACATTAATGAAGGTAAATTGTTCCAAGGAGAGAGAGCGGGAGAGAGGACTACAATAAGCAATACCACTAATACCACTAAGCATGCAAGGCTGCAGGCACAGCAGTGGTTTGTGAAGATGGCCTCCTTAGCATTATTTTTACTTTTTACTCTCTTTCTCCTTTAATATACTGTCATTTTGACAGCTTTTATCATAAAAGTAAGCATTTTTGCTACTTCATTCTGGGTTTTATGACAGACAGCATTAACAGGAAGATGGGGATTTTTCCTGCTGAAATATATGAAGAAAGGCTTTTTTCAGTGTCAGGAATGATTGCTACTATGGCTTGATCCTACTTATTTGAGTATTACTTTTGCAATTAATGAGTGAGGATATTTGCTTAAATGAGGATGAAGGATATTTTGGGTTCTCTTGTTTTACTTGAAAATAGAGGTTAAGTTTCTCTTTCAGAATTATATCTATGGGTATATAAGAGAGAGAACGTAGCCTATGTTATCCCATCAGGCTCCTGTGGCTTATTGTTGAAGAAAATAATTTAGTATAATTAATAATTAATTAAGGAATATAATTTAATGAGACTGAAGAACTGCAATTCTATACTTGTAGTTTGTTGTTGGTTTTGTAAGTTTAAAAAAGTATAGTTTCAAAGAGTTACAGGCTGGTATTTGATCAAGGTCAAGGAAAAATATCGCTTTCATTTTATATAAGAGAAATACAAAATTATATGCTTCATATCTTGGCTTCTTATAGCCAGTTTTGTATAAAGATTGATGCTGTTAGGCTATTCAAAGGATAGTATCAGGATGAAAATTCACATGGTACATGAAACTCTTCTGCTACAGCTGAAATACAATATTTAATTAAATTTGCACACAAAGTACCCAATGTACAGCTTTCTGTTTGTTTCTTTTTATTGCTGCTAGTGTTTGTGACATAGTAATTTCTAAGAATTCGCCAGTAAAACCTGTATGAATGTTGGTAAGTGCTTGCTGAGCTAACCCGTTTGCCATATATGCAAGCACACTGTGGTAGGAGTAGGGTTTCACAGTTGGGGATCTAAAGTAAGAAAACAAGCAAACAGATAAACCCTCCACACACCTCCCTCAGCAATATTTAAAAGTTAGTCAATTTTCAAATCAGCTTTTAAGAATTAGGGCACTCAAATCCTATTGAAATTCACTGGGACTTAGTACTCCTTAGAGCCTTTCCCTAGCCTAGAATCAATAAATTGACAATCTCAGAATTGCTTTGTGAGCACCTTTAATTTCATTTTCAGAAAAATGTGTTTTAATGTGATTACAAAGGCCTGGGCAGTGAAAAAAGTAATTGTTAAGAGCAGACATGTTGAATCTGTTGCATTTTTAACATTACATGCATTTTGAGACCTGTAGAAGAGGCAATGTAATACATGAAACACTCTTAGAATGACAATTTGAATATAATCCTTTTTTTTTTTTTTTTTTTTTTTTTTGGTTACATACTGTGGTTTGGTTTTGTTTTTCTGGAGTTTGAGCACTGTAGTCTTGCATGAGGAAAAATATTTTCATTTGTTTAAATTATTTGCCCCATTGAAACCCAGTCTTGTCTCTGGTATGCTTTTTCAAAGTGCCTGAAAAACTTAGGACCTCCTTAGTCACTTGCAACTTCTTGAACACCTAGATGCATAGTAGCTAAGCACCTGTGCAAAAGTTGGCCTCCACTGATGTAAATAACACAGTGTAAGAGCCTCAGCAACTGGGCTCTAACCCAGTTCCCCCCAGCCTTTTTTAGTCTGTTAGCAGAAGATTTTCTGGAGAATTGCATATACAACCGTCAAACTTTCTTATTTTGTCAATAATGTTGCATGGTCAATTAAGAACAAATAGAGCAGCTAAGTGAAAAATGTTCTTTCGACAGAAAAGCAGCAGAGGTTTTATTTCTATTCTTACAGGTATGTATCTTAACTTGAATATAAGAAGTTTTCAACTTTGGTTCAGGCTCTTCAGTCCCTTTACATCTGTTTGAGTCTGAAATCTGTTTTAAGTAGACTGTTACAGCATTGTTGCTAATTCATCATTTTTTTTTAATCAAATACCAAAACTGAACATTTCACTTTTATTTTTAAAAGTAGTATGGTATGATATTATTTTAGGAAAGCCTGCTTAAGTATGCCATATATTTTTTTGCACAGGACATAATGCTACCTAGTGAAGCAATTGTGAACGTCTAATGCTAACTTGTAAGAACAGTTGTTTTATTGCACAGATTAAATCTGTGGGAGTTTTTTTATTTGTTTTTTTTTTTAACTGATAAGTAAATGGCAATGTTAAAATAAACAGATCACGTTTACAACTCTGAATCTGTGTTGTCAGCTTAAGCATTGCTGCTGGGACTTGAGATTTCTCGTTATTTTGGAAAGTGTTTCTCAGGATCTTTTTAGTGTCTCAAAACCGCCACCTGAGATAGAAAAAAGGTATTTTAATCATTCTAGTTAGATTTAGCACCTAAGATACTGCTCTCAGGGTCTCAGTATCTTCATGAAAGAGCTGGTTCTGTTCTTCATTATTTATGTCACTATTTAAATAATGCTACATGTGTGTAGGTAGGTGAGTCTGCTAGCACTTCCCATGAAAGAGCAGATAAATATCTGCTTTCCTTTTACAGGATGAAATAAGCACAGAAGTTAAAAGCAAGATCCTAAAGGCACTTAGGTTCCTGAAGAGGAACTGTATCTGAAATTGCGATGCTGAAACCTCCTTATCTAGTCATTAAAAAAAAAAAAAAAAAAAAAAAAAAAAACCCTAACATTGTGATGTTCTTGACTTTTCGTTTAACATTGAACTCAGAAGGGATAATACTATACCTATGTCGATCAAGGGATTCAGTCCACTAGCACAATAAAAGTCTATCTCAGGCCTATCAGACTGAGTTTCATGAACAATGTCACAATAATTTTCTTCTGAAATTGGGATACTAGGGTTTTAACTGCTCCATGCAAAATTAATGAACAGCCCATGGAGCAGAGTTGTGATCCCAGGTCTCCTGTCCTCTGTGATGTTTCCAATTGTTGTTACAAGTGGGGCCCCTCATCACCTTGGTCGGACTTTATCAGAAAAAAAATGTTCTTGTGTGCTTTTGAAAGAAAAGGCATAAACATCCTGAAGACATCTGCCTTGAGCACAGGTCTCTGTACTCCTCATTCCAGGTGGAAGGGGGTGCCACTCTAGTAATGGTAAATTAAGGCATGAAGAAATAAGGGATTTGGCTTTGACTTGGTTTAGGCAGTTCCACACTAAGCAGCTAGTTCTAAGTCATAACTCTTAGTGTTCTCTTCTGAATTGTTTTATCTTTCCTCTGCACTTTGTAGAGGTCATATATCGTAATAGAAAATCTGGATTTTACTGCAAGTAAAATGTACATATAGTGGTTTCTCTTAAGGATAAACCACACCACTGTTAAAGCTGAAAGAAGAGTATGTGGTTTAGTGGTCCCTGTGTTTGCTGAAAGCTCTGAACTCCCCATGAAAACCCGTTACAATTTTTTTTCCCTGATTAAAAAGTCATGACATCTTGGGTGAAATATTTTAGAGACTTTTTTCTTCTCTTCTACTTTTAAATCTTATGTACCAGTCTTTTTCATTAATTTATCATTGGATTATCATTCTTAAAGTTGATGAATGAACTCCACTTGCTTCTTTGATGGTAGTGTTTTCCAGTGATGATGATGTGCTATGTTAAGAGATTTAGGCAGCTGATACAAATTGAGACTTTCCAATCTTTCTCCAGTGATTCTTCCCTAGCAGTCTTGCAAATTAGCTGTTTGCCACTGTCCTTATGAAGACTCAGATAGTATTGAATTGGTCCTATGAAACTTGACAATTTGTAATCCATTTCTCTATATAAGGTTCTCTAGCTATGACAGTATGGTGATCCAAATGCAGATAAGTCAGTTTATAAACACTTGTGGCAATCACTAAGTTACAGAGAAAATTAGGAGTAGAATTCTTAAGTAAATCACAGAGGGTTCACAATTTGCACTACAATCTCTCAACAAAAAATCCATTCATTTTTAATAGATTTTTAGCACAGCTTATTTTCTTGCTTTTAATCACAACACTTAAGGGGAATTTCCTGTTCATTTAAAATACGAATTTAAAATAAGGACAGAGGAGTTGTCATTTAGAAAATGCCTTCAAATTGGTGCATGCCATAAAGCCTACTAATTAGTCATATAATGGTATATTAGATAAGTGGAAAGAATGAGATTAGGGATCTACCTGTAGAGAAGGGACAACCAATATCCGTTAATCAATTTAAAGCCCCTAACCATGCATTTAATTCTGAGCATTTGCACAAGGCCCTAGTGAGCAGCTGTGGGCCTCAAGGCCTAGTGGTTCTATCTAATTAGTCCCACTGAAGGCTTTCAGCCTATTCAGGAAGGCTTACTTTAGGCTGAGAGGTTTTGTTTCAGATAGCTGTTTACATAAAGTGGAAGAAGTCCATGTATTGATTGCCTTTTAGAGTTTAGAAAATATGCTCTGCTTATATTCCTGATGCAGAAAAGTAGTTTAGCCTTGAAAACCCTACTGCAAAAAAAAGTCTGCTTAAAACACTGGGTAGACCTTTGCAAGGAGGAAGACAAACAAAGCTGGTAGTAGATTGTATCTGCCTCTCAGGCCGTAGCTGATAGCCTACCATTGCTGTAACAGAGATGGATGTAGCTGCTCCAAAAGTTTCTAGTGAGATTAATGTTATGTGTCAGCAGTAAAGATTCCAGTCTACTTTTATCTTTCTGGAGGGATTGGACTAGTTCTGCAGGATATAGTCATGGCAGGAAGGTGGGAAGCAGGGGAGGGAGGGGGTAATTTAAACAAATTCGCTTGGTAATAAACTTGAAGAGAACATACAAATTTGGTGAACAGGTAGTTTCAGGACATTACAGGAACTATTATCCTAATCCCAAGTAGTAGATGATGAGATATTTGTACTTGAGATGAAATCTGCATTCATTATATGAATATAGGTAGATTATTATTATTTTCCCTAAGTATTTCTACATCCTTATAAAATGAGGTTTAATTTTTTGGAAGGAAAACTCTAATAAGATAATTCTGTTTTAGAGTCTTACAGACACTGGAGAAAAATAGCTTTCTCTTGCCAAAAGGAGCATACTTAGTTTAGCAGCAGATACTCTAAATCTAGCTGCCCATTTTTGTAGGTGGTTGCTATTCTTATTCCATTTGCCTCTCTATACTTGTCTGTCATTTCACTGTGAAACAAGGCTTGTGAGGAGAAGTAATCTCTTTTATTAGATCAACTGATAGAGTTGCAGAAAGATGAGAATTTTAGGGGGCATACAAGCTACTCTATTAATTCCTGATGTAACTTATTTTTTCTTTACCATTTGAACCTCCCTGTCACATAGTGGTTACTATTAGAAATATGATGATTATTTCCCCCCCCCTCTCCCCAACAGCTATTCTCCTTAATCGCTTTGAGGCTTCTGCCTAATTCGCATTTAGATATGTAAACCTTACAACCCTCTGGCCTGCCATAATGTTACTACATTATGCATTATAATCGTCTCAAATTATACATTGCTGATATTCGCATCATTTTGTCTTTTAAGTTCAGGCTTCTTGTTCCTTTGTTGT
This sequence comes from Rhea pennata, assembly GCF_028389875.1. Classification (NCBI taxonomy): domain Eukaryota; kingdom Metazoa; phylum Chordata; class Aves; order Rheiformes; family Rheidae; genus Rhea; species Rhea pennata. The sequence goes on from NC_084663.1 coordinate 107,551,948, forward strand.
GCAGTTTTGCAGTACTCTCCTGAGCTCTATTTCTCTGCCTTCGTTTGCTGCTTAAATTAATCTCTGCTTCTTTTGTCTCAAAGCCTCATGATTAAGTGATTACAAATCTTTCTCATACCTCTCCTGTCTCATTCCTTTTGCCATTTTGGACATCTAATCTTGATCTCTGTTTCTCCATCAGTCCCTTCACCAGAATCCCTTGTGATAGTAGCTCATAAGCTGGTTACTAAACAGTAAAGAGGAAGAAAGGAAATAAATTAAAGGAATTATAACTGAACAGCTACAAAAAATATCCAGCATAAAAGCACATTTCTGAGTTTTTGCTTTTGGTCACATCATTACATTTTCCTGATATTTTACTGTGTACTGTTAATAATATTCTTAGCTCTTCAAGCTCTTCCTCAACAATCATAATCTACCACCCTTTTATTATCTTTTCATTCCGTTATAAGTTTCAGTAGGCAGAGTCAATGGCATTTTATTTGTAAAAATTCTCACATTTAGCATGCTATGTAAGCTATAAACATTGCCTTCATTAATGTTTTGGATATGTCAGAATTTGCTTTTAAGGGTGAAAATTGACTGAGGTGGGCTGCATTCCTCTAGGGATTTGTTACTAATCCTTTAAAAGGCCATTTCAAATATTTTGTTTTCTGAAAGTATAAATGACTCCAGACAATTATCCCTAAAATTGTGGTTCAGTACTTTTTCTTGAAGTTAATAACTCACCTAAAACCAGTGCTATTTAAATATCTTTCCTGAATGTGCCTTTCATATAGGATGTTTCAAAAGGTTTGTTTCATATGTTTAAATAGACTTCATCCTGCTGAACACTTAGGCTATTAGCTACGGGTTTTCTGAAAAATACACTATAAATATGCAGGAAAACAGTCTGTAAATATTTATTTTTACTGTCTCTTTTGTAAGTAGGAACTTCACTCATTAGTGTGCCTTTCATTTTGTTTTTCTTTTCTTAATTTTGTATAGACAGATGTTAAGTATCATTTGCATGCTTGAAGACTGAAGTTACAGAGAGTGCACTGAACCTTTGATTTGAAGCTAATTCCTTTGAGGGTTTTTTCTTTATACTACAACAAAATCTGTTAATAAAGTAAGAAACAAATAACTGAAAGTCAGATTTCTAACCTCATTTTATATATATATCTAGCTGTGAATGTACAGTACAAGCGGCTTCTATAAAGGAGTTGTACAGCATTGGAAAATAGAGAGGGGAATTCAGCAGTCATACAAGGGATTTGGAAAAATCTCAGTATGTGGTTGGTGCAAAAACTGATAGTGCTATTACAAAAGATGTGTCTGCCCTGGTACTGAGTTATTGCAGTTAAGTGCCTTCCGGAGACTGTAAAGTGAAAATGAAAGTCCTGTAGTGCCTTCTCTGTTCTAGTTATACCTGTAGATTTCATGGCAGAGTAGCAAACTGGTGGGTGCCTTTTGTTGGAGGCGCCCTGATCTCGCCTTTCCCTTCCTCCTTCCTCCTTGGTACTGGTAAGGTTCAGCGGCTCGGCTGGTGTGCCTCCCCCTTCCCAACTAGGAGATCATGGAGACATGCCAGTGACCTGCTAGTCTGTGGGGTTAGATTTGCATGTTTTTCTTTTTTCTTTTTCTTTTTTTTTTTTTATTGTTTGTTTTTGGTTTCTTTTTCCTCTCCCCGCACCCTCCCTCCCCATGATGTAAAAGGGCCACGATCACTTCAACATGGCTCTTATTTACAGTGAACCACTTTTTCATCTACCCAGATCTCACTTCAGTCTTCGGCTAACTGAGAAATTTTGTGTCGTGCGTTGGTAGAGAAAGAATATACAGAGCTGAACTATTTGCTGAGCAGCTTGGTTGCTTGGTCCTTTCCAGACAGTTTTATTCAAAAAGTGATTCAGAGCTTGAAATATGAGAACACTGGATGCCAAGGTGTAGGCGATCAAAATGACTTTTAAGGGCTATGTGAGAGTAAATACACAAGCCTGATTAATGGCGTTTCTGCAGGCCCTGGTTTTAGGCAGCTTTGAGGTGGCCATTGAATGATGCTGAAGTATTCCCTGTGGTTATTTTCAAGTTGTTTATATTGTACCATTTTTGCTACAGCCAGAACTAAAATGCAATTGAGGAAGGTATAGCAGAGCCAATGGTTGAAATTGGTGGTGATTTTGCACTAGGTTTTCAGCACCCATGCTCTGGAATGGGAACTTAAAACAGAGATGATATTGGTAGTATTAGTTCATCATCCATCAGTGTAGAAAACTTCCCGAGACTTCTGTGCCCATACCACCATATGTTTAAGGAAGTCTTAGGATCTGACTTTGTTCGTGTAGTGTTGACTATCTGTAATAGGTTGCAATGCTAGCATTATAAAGTTGTGCATTATGCAAAGAAGGAAGTAAGTTTTTTAAAAAAATCTAATTTTCTGTTTGAATTTTGGAAGCAAAGAAGCCTTAAAAAAAAAAAAAAAAAAAAGCTGGATTTTCTGGTTTGCTGAAATGTAAGAAATTCGGAGACCTTGCAATCAATGGGAAAAGATAGTCAGTTAGAGGTGATTTTGATGGCAATGATGGATGGAATTTAATTTGTGGTGAAAGTTCATGTTTGCTGTTTTGACATGGCTTTGTAATAGTGAAAAATAGCATTAGAAAGATTGAGATCTTCAGTCCTCATTTAGTGATAAAATATTTGGCACAGAAATGTACCTGATATATAACCTGTGGCTTTTTAACATGTAAGCAGTCTGAATTATATTTTGAAAGTGAGCGAGTAACGCTCATTTGTAGGGAAAGTTAAAGTATTCTGGAAGTTTTCTGAAAACTGTATTAGTATAACTAGAATCATCTCATTTAAATTTCATTTTCTAGCAGTATATTATGACTTGAATAGCAGTGTTCTTCTGAGTTCAACAGATGTTTCATTTCTAAACCTGTGGGATCGTAGATCCTTTTTTTCCCTCTTCTTAGGAGGAGAAATTTATTGCTTGTCACTAAAAGCATGCTATCTTTTATGCTTTGTATTAATTTACTTAGCTTCTTATTTGAATAAAAATACATTTTGGAAAAAGGATATGAACAGGCCATTTTAAATATGTAGTTATTTAATTTTCTGTGAAAAATGATTTTTTCCACTTTGTGCTTAAAAATAAAGAATTTTTAATTAATTGATACATATGTATTTTATGTCATTTAAAATACTTACTGAAAACAGTTTTTCCTTTGCATTTGAATTACTGCTCTTAAATGTGTTGCTAAAACATGGCAGAAGTATATTATTGCAGTAACCCCTTGTAAATGAAAATGCCTGGCCTTTTTGTAATTGACCAACTTAATGTTGTACGAAAAGTTGAATTGGTTTAAATGGAATGAAAGAAATTAGTTTTAATCTAAATTTTTAATGCTTCAAAATATTCATAGTAGAAGTAAAAAAAGAAATTTGAGCTACTTAATAGTGATTCTTTTTCTTGCATTGTTAGCCTTTTGTAAATTACAGGCACTGAGAGTGTTTAATTCAAAATTATTCCTTAGCTGACACAACCTCCCTGTTAATACCTAAAATTGGGTTCATGAGGGCAATTCTGATATTTCATTCACTCTCACAGATAAACTAATAATTATCTGGAATTCGGACAGATGTTTGGACTCCGTGTATTTCTTTTTAGATTTATTTTGAAAACATGAATAAATCACAATGCAAGTTGTATAAAATGCATCAAAACCAGCACAAGCAGAAATTTAGAGATGCCATGGACTGTGTTGTTACAATAACAATGAGGATATTACACTATGCTTCTCTTGCCTCAGAGTTGAGGATTACTGCCTCATAGAGCTAAGTAGAGGAAACCCTTAGCCCTTTCAAGAATTGCTGTCTCTTTGGCTTCGTTATAGTCCTGAGGGTGTGAAGATCCTTTTTTCCTTCTCTCAGCAGCTCACAGACCTTTCAACGTGCAGGTGATCAATATCAGAATCAATCTCATGTTGAATCTGTAGTAGGAAACAAATTAGAAGATAGTATTCATAAGTATGGTAGGAGATGGGTTTGAAGCGTCTAAGGTTTTGGAATAGTATGTAGGCAATTTATCTGAAATAATAGAAATAGAATGTGTTTATACACATTTGTTTCCATGAGTAAATGATTTTTAAAAAGAGCAACCCAAAAGGCAATTGTCTGCAGTTGTGTTTGTTTCCAAATGAGGAGTACGCTCATCAGTAGGATATTTTGTATTTTATTTGTTTGTTCAATAGATAAAACTTTGGAGTAAAATAGGCTAGCGTACTATAAGCAGGCCACAAGCAGCTGAAATCTCAGACACTGGTTCCAAACAAACCTCAAGTCAAAGCAGGATTTTCTTCATCAGTTTTTCTGACATCTGAACTAATAACACAGAAGTATTTCCTTAACTATGTAATTTGAAGTCTCAGGCATTTTCACTAGGTTAGCAGTTTGTTTGGTTCCTTCATTGCAGCCAAAGGTTCTCCCTGGGTTTTGTTGCACTACCATTGCTCTTCTCCAACTTCTGTTTGCCTGTGACCCTGCAGCAGTGATTGTTCTGGGCGGTCCCATATCATCTTCTTATGATGTCCCAACTCCTCTGTTCAGCCTGTGAACTTCCAATGTCTTTTCAGCTAATCCACCAAATTACCCAGATTATCCTCAGATTCTTTCACCTTAGTGAAGCCAAGTAACTGTTTCCCTAGTGGCCTTCGGATCACCCTCTACTTCAGTAAGCCTGATATTCGCAGTCTTTCCATAATCGCGTGCCTCCTCGTCAGCCACCCTCCCCAAGGCATCCCTTTTCAGCTCTTGACTGCTATTCCAGACTCTTGGCAGCTTGAGCAAAGCCACGGTCTTCTCGGTCCCCCTCTGCCTTACTTTTTCCGTTGTCTCCCTCACCCTAGCAATCATCTCCAAGTGGTTTGGTGTTCCCAGGGTGTCACATCCAAATCCCCAAAGACAGAAGCGTGCCTCAGGTTCACCTCAGTCATGAGGCAGAGTACTCTGGCGAGAGTACTCTTGTTCTCAGTATCGTCTCGGTGCGGGGAATATCCCACAGGATTACCTCAGCCATTTCAAAGACAAAGTGATGAATAAAGCAGGCCTTACTAACTTTGTATTTGTTTTTGTAATATGGTGTAGTTAAGAAATACTCATGTATTTTGGAAATATCCATAGATCCATGGATCCTTCCTTTCAGGGAAAATACTATTACCATTTTACCTGTTCGGTGTGGAGTATTGTAATTTTTATTGAATGAGGTTTAGTTTCAAAAGTCACTGCTGTAGATCCTGCTATCTCAGACTACTCCAGCAGCTGCTGAAGTCAGATGAGATAAAATACTTGCCAGAGAGAGCAGAACTAGCAAAAAGAAAAAACTAAACATTTTCTTACACTGAGATCATCACCTACTGCATGAAGTTCTGTGTATATATCAGCCTCTTACATAGCTCAGTATAACTGTTGTTTAAATTTGTATTCTAACTACGTTTAGTGAATAACCAGGTCAGGACTTACTTATGCTAACTGCTGGATAGTAGCATGTTTTAGCAAGGATTCATTGTAAAGATACATCTCTTGAAATTAGTCTGTTCAAAAATAATTTTAAATAAATTAGTTTTTAATTTTGGATTAAGACACTAAAGCACGATTCTTATGGTTGCCACTTCCAGCTTCTTTAAATGTGATCATTTCTGAGAGCTAATCTGTTTCAGCATCTCCTGGGAAATATGTCTTTTATTATTAAAACAAGGACTCAATGTCTGCATCCCTGCAATATAGTACCTGCTACTTTTTTTCATTCACACCAGGCAGAGCATTTAGGTAGCTGTAAGATGCAGTACATCTTTTCAGAAGTGTTTTAGTTTAAAAACCTACACCTTTTTCTCATCAAATCATCTATGTGCAGAATTACTGCAGAATATACAGTATAGAACAGAAAAAAAATCATGCAAATCGACAGGTGTTAATTATTTTTATTTCCCCTATTTATTTGCCTTATTACTGTAATACTTCATTTAGCTCCTATTCAGTTGACTAACGCATTATTAAAATATTATGTAAACTGAATTCCTATTGCTACAAATATTTGGGTTGTATCTTTTTTCGGTACAGCTGCCAGGCACAGGATCAGTCTGAATTTGAGACACTTTCAGTACAGCTCCCATTTAATCTTTTGCTTTGGGGAAAGAGATGGACATAGCTTAAAACTCCAGGCTGTTAGTGGTTACTCTGTAGATTTTTTCAGCCTTAAGTATACAGTAAATTACTGGTTTCTGACATATTCTGATAGTGTGGTAGCTAGGACAGAAATGTAATTATAATACATTTGTATTAGCAACATATACACTTGAGGGTTATTTTTTTCTAACTGGGAGAAATATTTTGTGGATGTCTAAATCTAAGTTCAAAAGCCACAACCCACAAACTTTCATTTTATATTTTGTGCGCAGACAGTGTATTTAAACTGCAGCTTGTTTGTTTTGCCCCAAAATGTACTGTAGTAACAGAAATAATGAAAAAGTACATTTACTTATTACTTCGTCTCTCATAAGAAACAGAAGCTTCACTAACAGCTTAAGGGGGGAAATAAAAAGATTCGTGGAGGTAATGATATGGACTGAAACACTTCTCTTTTCAGGGAACATCACAACGGTTTCATGGTAGGGACAGTCAGTTAGTGTTCAGTGCTTTTAGGCGAGTCTCTCTCTCCTATTTTCTGTTGCGTACTCAGAAAAGGAGATGATACTGTTTATTGGGAGCACACAGGGGAATTGCACGTTGTACTGTCCAAACTATGAGAGGCTCGTCACATTTTTTGGTGTCTAAGCTACTGGTAGGAACTGGACCTGTTCCCAGCTCAGTATTTGGAACTGTTAAATACATCTCACAGTGCGTCCTAGGTGGGCATTAAACCACAGATAATACTACTATGTTCCTACTATTCCCTTTTCTTTGCAGTATACAAAATACCTACTCGCAAGAAAATAACATCTCTACTGCCTGACACTACTGTTCATAAAGGTGGTGTCCTTTTAAAGTATTTATGGAAATGCTTGCAATTATGACTGTGCAAAGTTATGGCAGAGTTTAGGTTAAAAAGAAAATTTATGTTTCTTTTTCTAGAGTGTATTTTCAGAACTCAATTGTTAGATATCAATAGATGTAGTAAACAAAACACTGTCACTGCAAAGAATGGCTTCCTGAATCTAAAATGATATAATGACAAATGCTATTCTCAAAGCAGAGTATTTCAGAAATATCATTTTCATGCAGTTTTGGCAGTTGTGCTAAAGTGGAATTCCAAAAGTGAGACTTCTGTTCTTACAGACTTGACCATTTTGGAAAAAAACAGGAGGCATTGGCATAGTGTTACGTGGTTCATTACTTTATATTTTTGTTTATGGATGAAAGACCATAACATCCGGCAAGGAAATTCTGGAGTAGCTGCTTTTAAAAATGCACTGTTTTTGCAGGCTACAAAGCCCAGGAAATCAAATGTTCTGTTTAGGCTGAAGAAAGGTAGTTGCTTTATCATACATTTAAAGAACATTCAAAAAATAGGAGGAACGCAGAGAGTTCTTTAAGCATAGGAGAGAAAGAAAGTGAACAGGACAACATCTCTGTGGATCACAATTGTCCTGTTGAGCTTTCATTGAAAGTTATTTGCTTTCTGTAAGCACAAGTAACCTGCTAGGTTAGGTAAGCTGCATGACTCTGAATAGATAAAAAGCTGTTTTCAGAAAAATAACAGATAAAAAGGTGTTTCTTAAAATAACATCCAATTACTGTAGTTAGATTTTTTTTTTCACATGATGACAAGCAGATTAGGCCCTTGAGCGAAATAGCACATAAAAGCTACCTGGATTTTGTGACATAAATAAGAGCAAAATGTGGGGTGCCTTTTTCCCCCTGGTACCTGATATCAAGATATCAGGGATTGAGCCATATATTTGATTTCCCTTTAGTTACTGTTCTCTTGTTGCATGATGTGACACTGTTTTGTGATATGCCCTCGAAATAGTGTTTTTGTGTCCTTGAAATAGTGTTTTAAGTTGTTTTGCTTCTAAAATCTGTATGGTTTGGGTCTTCTGTGTTCAAAAAGGATGAACTAAAACTAGAATTTAAGACAAGGGAAGGGTGAGCAAATCTTATGAGAGAAAACCTTATGAGGTGAGTTTGATTCTAACAGGAACAACCACCAAAAAATTGAAGAGCATGGTGAAAAGGTATATGATTACAATCAGGAAGCATGGCAGAGAGATGCAGTCTCAAGGAGTGTGTGGAAGAGATTTGAATTAAAGGGTAGCTCAGGTACAAGAAGAATTAAGTATTTATTGCTCATGGTTAAGTATTTACTACTCATGGGTATGTTTGACCTGAGAATTAGGAAAAAAATATCATGGATACCACGAGAGCAACAGGGTTATGGAACATCATTCCCATCAGTATAAAACAAAGCAATAAAAATACCCCCCTCACACACGTCTTGAAAAATTTCTGAAAGAGATTGTGATATGTAACTGAAGTACTGGGAAATTGGGAATAGTCTTATGTTACAAAGTGTTATTGTTTGGAAGAATCACCTAACTTTTTTTTTTTTTTAAACTGTGTTTTTTTTTATTAGCATTTTGCTAATATCTTTGATAGCAATTAATCCAATTCAGATCTTACGTTACAACGTAAAGAGCCCCAATAAAAAAAAAGGGGGGGGGGAACTGAGATCAGCATTAAATACAAAGGTTGTATTTGTGAAATGAAAGAATGTTCTGTTTTTTTGCTACTTGCCTGGTCATGCAGCATTTTTACTGGATATAGGATAAATCATTTACATTATATAGACCTTAGGAAACCAGGTTTTTCTTATCTCTCTCAGCTGAAAGTGTCAACCTTTTATCAAAATATAGTCTTGATTTTTGACTTGTCTCAGACTACCTCATGATCGTGGTGGTTGTTGTTGTTAGAGGATTAGAGGAGTCTAGCGTAGTATTTGTAGCCCTGATGCCAACAGTTCTCCCATTTAAACATATATTCCCTGCTGTTCTTTTTTCAGTACTTTATATTTGTTTGTCATACCAACATGAAGCTTTAAGGAGAGAATAAGGCAATTCTTGCCATCAGAAATTTAGCATTCATCTAATATTAGGAGCTTTCTTTGAACCTTTGCTTCTATTGCTTTCAGCATTAGAATTCCTGTAAAAATAGCTATGGCACCATCCAAGAAACTGGAAACATCGCTTTATGTAATTGTTCTTCTAAGTAGCAGCATGAAATAATTAGTATGGCATACTTTAATTGGTGGCATCCTGTTGGTTTCTTACGAAAGACTTTAATTCTAGTAAAAGCAGGGAACATAAGTTGGTTAGTTCCTATAACATAGTGCTGATGCCTTTCTTGAGGGAGGGAATGGAGGGGGGGAAATGTAGCTCAATTGTGTATTTAATGGCAGATCCAGTGCATAATAGGTGCTCTGCTTCTTCTTCTTCTTTTTTTTTTTTTTTTTTTTTTTCCTTACCAAATATCCCCTGTGGGATGGATTTTTGACAAGAAAATTACGAGATTGGTGCCCAGTATAAGATTTGTGTTGATAATTGAAGCTGCTTCTTCTCAATAAAACATAAATGGGGCTTAAATAACTGGGCTAAAAGGAAAGAAAGATTTTTTAAAAATAACATGTAGATATGGAAAAAGATTATAACTTGGTTGTCAAGGCCATTACATCCCCTCAGGCAGTTGTCACTAAATTTGCTGTTGTGCTTGCTTGGTGCCAGTCAACTACTCATACAACTTTTGTCCCCTTCTGCTTCAAGCAATTTAATGAAATTTTCTAGAGAAAGGTTATGTTATAAAATGCTAGGATAAAAACTGTTAATGTACAGTTCTGTCATTTTACTTCCTCTAATGTTACCTGCCAAAGAAACTTTAAAAGTATATGAACGTTCCTGAGAACGTGACCTGGTACATGGACTTTTCCCCCCTCAAGAATTTTGAGTCTCAGTTTTCAAGAAAGCTTACAGTTTGCATTTAAACTCTCATTTTGTGCAGTACTACAGGTTAGTGTACAGCAACTTGAATGTCAGGAGGGAAAATGAGCATGCAAAAAATCTGAAAATAATATTTCATTTGCCTTCATTTATATTCCATTATATTTTTTACTTATTTTGGTTAACGTAATCCATAAAATAATAGCAAAGCTGGCTGGCACAATTGCCTTGCACTGCAGGCTCCTCTATGCCAGAGTTTGTCTGCTGCACCTGGGAGGAGCAGCTCAGTCTCTCTGTCAGAGTCTCGTCCAGAGCTGTGTAATGATGTGTAGCTAGCAAAAGCATTTGGGAGTTTCCCAGCTTCCGTTCTGCTTGACTATAGTTTAATTTTCACATCTCAGGTAGTTGTTGCAGGTAAAAGGGAATGTTTATGTTTGCGTTAGTTGCTAGAGCCTTGCAATATTTTGGGTATAGATAGAGAAGTGATAAAATATTTCCTATTGTTTAGGAGTACACTGCTAAATACGCTACTACTTATATTAGCTTTTCTCAGAGGACTGAAGAATAGGCTGCTTTGCTAGTTGAGTTATTACATACTTAATAAACATTAACATTCATATAAAGCTATCTTACTGTACTGCATAAAGAATGCCAGCACATTTTAATGCAGTCAAGCCATACTACTGGAGATCTGGGATTGTGCAGTTAATGCTAGGTGATTAGTATGGAGTTTAATTTGCACTGATTATCTTGAGGTGAAGGAAATGTGAAATAAACTTTACATGCAAGTTCTACATTTCACAATGTTTTCAGTGTGTATATTGAAAACAGAACTCTCTCTGGGACCATCCTCTCTTTGTCTCCTTCCCTTTTGCTTTACCAATTTACGGTCTTCTAACCTGTGGTGAATAGATCTCATATTTCTTCATACTGCTTCACAGCTGTTCAAAAACCATATTATTAATACTAATAAAAAAAATCTGGCATTTAAAATTTTAATAATCAGAAGTTATTGACCCAAGAGACTAATTTTCTCCATGGTAAAATTGTATATCAAGAAAGAGAGAAATAAGGAAAATAATAAATGGAAATGGAGTCAATGACTTAAAAACCTAAAAGCTTCAGTAACTACTTATGTGAATTTCAGAATTCTTGGGTACTCAGTTTGTTGCCATATGCTTCTGTGGTGTATAACTATCCAGATCATCATTAGAGTTTTACCTTGCCATCATCAGCTTGCAGCTTGAATTAGGCTGAATTTGAATGCTTTTCGAGATGAACAGCTTGGTTGCCTACAATTTTTTTTTTTTTTTTAATTCCTGATACTTTCCTCTCAGGTTGTTTTTTATCCAGATTGGATAAAATATAGTAGGAGAGAGTAAAAAATTTTATGCAAGAAGTTACTCTAGTTTTCCCTGACACAACAGCTGTAAGAAGCACTCCGTCTTCCATGTATTTCTACCTTTTTAATGCTGCTTAAGATGTTACTAAAGGGAGCTGACAGTGCAGGTAAAATAAAGTAACTTTGTAGTACCAGGGATGTTAGACTTGCTCGACAGGCATTGCATGAACTAATGGGCTCTGCAAAAGGTCAGATGAGGTTAGCCTTGACTTTGTGTTGTGCATTAGAGAAGGAGTATTTTTGCAAAATGTAGCATAATATCTGTAGAGGTTTTTCATAATTCTGAATATGCATATGTAGAATACACATATATATGTATATGTTCATATATATGAATGCATCAGTATAAAAATTGATGTGATTTAGGAACAAGGCAGCTTAGTTCACTAATACAGGTTACCTTTTGAAAAATGCTTTGGAATTTATTCACTTGGGAGAACCTTGCACACAGTGAAGTACATAAAGATGTTTTGAGATTTTTTTTTCATTTTAAAAAGATGATAATAGCCATTCTTATTAAATCCTAGACTATAGGGTAGGTTAAGTTGTTAAGTTACAAAACTTTATGACTGTATGTGACGCCAATCTAATAAGAAAACTGCATTTTTATATTGCAGGCTCCCGCCTTCGGCAAGAAGATTTCCCGCCTCGCATTGTCGAACACCCTTCTGATTTAATTGTTTCGAAAGGAGAGCCAGCGACTTTAAACTGTAAAGCTGAAGGAAGGCCGACCCCAACGATTGAATGGTACAAAGGGGGTGAAAGAGTAGAAACAGACAAAGATGATCCACGCTCCCACCGGATGTTGCTGCCCAGCGGATCTTTATTTTTCTTACGCATAGTGCATGGGCGCAAGAGCAGGCCGGATGAAGGAGTCTACGTCTGTGTGGCAAGGAATTACCTTGGGGAAGCTGTAAGTCATAATGCATCGCTGGAGGTTGCAAGTAAGTACAGTTTTTTTTCATACTTTAGCAGCACCCTGGCCTTGACATTACTCAAAGATTGAAAATAAAATGAGGACCGCCTTGCATACGAGTTACTGAGTTAGAAGCAATGAGTGAACTGTATGCATAGATTTGTTATATACCTATTATTAAGGAAATAGTCATGAAAATAGGAAAATAGAAGAGGTATTATATTATTTTAGAAATTTAGACTTTTTGTGTATTCTGACATCTTTTATGTTTCTGTGCAGTTATGATTACTTAGTGTTTGTTAGATATTGTATATTTAAATTTCCTCATGTTTTGTGCTCACCAAATATCCATGCAAAGTGCAATGCATGGTAGGAGCCAGGAAAGCTAGAATTTGATCTAAAGGGTACATTTGGAATTGTTCTTGTATGAATAAGCACTAGAAGAAATGACCTTTTTTGCTCTTGAAGAAGTGGCCTACAAATTATCTGTCTAGTTATAAGTATTTGGCCAAAGGAAGGAACAGTCAAGTATGTTGTCACATCACTTTGTTATGCTTATCTCTTCCTGTATCCCCTTTAAACTCTACTTATTTTAGAGGAAACGAGTGTACATGAAAGGGTTTCAAGCATTCATAGGCTGTGACTAGGTTAAAAAAATCATAAGTTTTGAATACTTAAATAGGAGAGGAATTCTTCCTATCCAAAAGTGAGCTGTCTATTTTAAGTTTTACAGATTTCCTCTCTGATCTGTAGCAGTTCATCTGGTGCTCTCTTGAAGAGCTGACTCAGAACTGGATGAATTACCCTTTCAAAATACTCCAATGGCTAAACAATGCGTATTGGTAACTAGCTCTGACTAGACTCCTAACTTCAGACAAGTAATGTTAAACACCAGTGGTGAAACGTTTTTCATCTAAGTTCAGTAGAAAAAGATTTATCCGAGTGACTAGATTTTCATAACTCTCACAGGAAGCCAAGGAAACAGACTGGGAAGTTGTGCATTTCCTTGAGCCCTTTGCCTGGCTGCATCTGCATTCACAGAAGATCCCAAGTACTTTGTTAATGCATATACCAGAAGGGTCTCAAGCATCGCTTGTACTACAGTAAATACACCCCACTAAGACCTGTGGTCACATAGTTTCCTTGTCACTGTTTTTTATTGATAAAAATAACTAGTGCATGACTAGTTGAAAATATGCTTGTGCAACAAATGCATAATCTGTTTAATCCCTTTTTTTTGAGGACGTCTGTTGATTTGTTACTCAGAAGTGTACCATGTCTTATAGGTGTAGTTTTGGGTGGACTTTGATGATGATGATAATATGATTTTATCTTATTGCTGTTATTTCCTTTTAACCACTCCTCATAGATCCTTAAACGAGTTTTAAAGTTCTGTCCATGCTTATTGCATGTTCTGTGGTTTGTGAGATACCTTCAAAGAAATATTTGAATGGCATGTAGTGTTTCTGCATCTTCCACAGTGTTTTGTCAAAACCCAGAAACATGAGGTAGGCCCCAACTGTTGGTACAGCGTTGCCAGTGTCAATTTACCTGTTAGTTTTTAAATCTGTTTGTGACCTTGTCTTAAGTCATCTTGATGCGATTACAGTAAGAGTCTTACTGGCAGGGTCTGGATGTGTATGTGAAACACTAATATCACCGGAAGGTTTTTTAAGTTTCTGCCAATACTTAACAGAAAAATGAAAGATGAATATCTTCTAATGGGGCTTCAACTGTTTGTCACTTTACAATAGTATAGTTGTAAATTGCTAATCCAGTTCAAAATGACTCTCATATTGATGGATAGTCTCAGAAATTTGAAATACAATCAAGATTTGCAAGTTTTTTTCATTTGCAAAATAATCATCGACATTGTTCTAAGGAAAAAGAATCGTTATCTGTGTTTGGAAATGAGGTTTCTAGGTCTGTAACAGTGTAATATTATACAATTTTAATTGTATCCCAGCAGATTATAGTCAAAGATTTTTAACAGAAAAGGTAATGATGTGGCAGTGCAAAAGCACCAAAATCTTTTAAGCAGCACAGAAGAGGTGAGGAACAAAGAAATAATTGAAGGCTAGTAGAATAAGTTTACATTAAATGCAAAATCTATGGAACATATTAAGTTAATAGTTAATATCTAAGCTCTAGTTACATTCTGAATGGTTTGCAACAAATTACCAAACCATTTTGATTGGCTTCTCAGCAGAGTCTTTCTTGAATACCACAGTGTTGTCATATACCATTGCTGTTTTAGAAATCCTATGTTCAGGTTTAATTTTTGGTTTTTTACCCAGCAAAATTGCCTTTATTTGGTGTCCAGTTAGGGAATACAAAAGATCATTTAGAGTACTCCTTTGGTTACACTTCAGTGCTGTAAGTTTAACCAAAAAACTTCTGTGAATTGTAAGAAAGAAAAGCTTTTTACTCACTATACCTGCTAGCTGTCACTGGAACCAGCTGTGGTCTAGTGCACCAGTTCATGTTTTATAACACAGTAAGGAATATATCGCTTTGTTTTCTGCCATTACCTCTTCAGTTAGATGGCTTTTTTTTTGCTGATCAGTGCATGTGTAGCTATGAGTTCAGATTCAGATAAATACAAAAAATAGATTTTCATATCTATGATTTCTTCGTATAGTTCATCTTCAAAGCAGTTCCAACATTAACCTTTGAGACATCCACAGAAATAACTTATTGTCTATGGAATAAGCTGGACATATTCTTTTCTTTATACTGTATGTAGATTTTCCATCTGCAAATGGGAACGAAGAGGAATCTCAGAAATCTATAAAAACTTCTGAAGTACAAAAACATTAAAAGATGTGTTTCTCTTCTTAAATATATGTATATTTTAACAGCTTTAGAAACAACTTTAGATTTGATATCTACAACTGGAGAGACTAAAATCCTCAGTAATTGTAGAACACAATGGGAGGAAAAAAGTGTTCCTTTCTCTTTTTCTGTTCATCTCCCTTTCTTTGGTGAATGGGCATGGTGTGCATGTCATCTAATCCAAAGTATGCTGCATTTTCTTCCTCTGATGTGCATCTTTGTTGTCACAGTGTAGTCCTTGCTGAATAACACTGAACAAGATCTAAATGCTGTTATTTTCAGCAAACTGAATTGGAGATGTATTTTGCTTACCCGATCTCCTCCATTTCTGGCTGTTCCAAAAAGCAGGAAGATTTCTTATGTCCACTTATGATATTGTGGATTTGTTATATCCTCTCTGGGATGTTTTTTTTTCTTCCCCATAAATGTTTTTTCCAGCTGTGTTTCCTGCAGTTGTCATAGTTATTTTCTTGAAACCATGCCCCCCCCCCTCGCCTTTACTGAACAACAGCCTGAAAAAAACAAGATGATCCTTCTGGCTGGCACAGTGGTATCTTTCTTAAATCTGCCAGAGCATTACTTAAACACACACTGACTACATTCTGTTCAGTTATGTTACCAGGACTGTAACTTGCCCTAATCAAATAGCTAGCCACTTGATATTTCAAGAATTAAAACCTTTCAGACACTTTAGAGACTAGTAAAACTATGCTGAGCCACACAGCCTCGTGAAATGTAGCTGGGTAATTTAATATGGCATGACATTTTCTGTATAATTGAGACCTGTAAGATCTTTATAAACGGGAAGGATATAAATTTGCATAAATGGGAACCCAGCAGAAAGCTGAATTACAAGACAATTAAATAAAAAAGGAGACATAACTCCTGCTTAATTTGGGGAAACGTTTTTTAGCTGACTGGTTTCATCGTTATTTGAAATGTTATTCCCTCTGAATTTCTGAAATGGAACCTCACGATGTATCTTCAACTTTAAGTTGCAGTAGAACGAAGCTTCAGTATGGTAGTCCAAAACCAGTGCGTGATGGGATAATCAGATAAGACTGTAATCATCCTGCACAGCCTTATACCACTGCAAGTCTGTTTGCCTCCCTCTTCTTGACTTCCTGAACTCAGCCTTTTGATCACTGGAGACCTACTTAAATTAGCTCGTGTTTTGTTTTTGAGGAATGTGACTGGTTTCAGATTACTACCTACGAGTGACACATTCCCCGGTGGTGAAAGGTCCTAGAGAATGTGATAAAGGGCATGTCCCTGTCAAAAGGAAACTGGGTAATTTTCGCTATAAATGTCAGCTTTTACAGGTGGGAGCACAAACTGGAACTATTCGTGCTTCTCTTAATAAGTGCTTGAGACAGAGTTCTGGGTATCACATAAACAACTGGGAAACAAAAGTCATTTTTCACTAGGGAGATGCAAAAGTAATTTTGGAAAAGCAGAAGTGTTACCCATCAGCAGCCTGGGAAGTGACTGCAGCTGCTTCCTGTGCTTGAGTTGCTGAAGATTGATAAGCAGATGCACCTGATCAAGATCAAATTCAGTTTTTGCCATGTCATAGATTGCTTCAATATTTAAATTTTCTTCTTATATTTTCCCACAAGTACTCTTTTCTTGAGGAAAGTGGTATCTCTCGATCTTACAGGTATCTGTTTTGTAGCGTTATGTAGAATTTATCTGTGATCAAGAGTGGTAACAACAGCTGCAGGCTTGTATGCAACATTTTCTTTCCACTCTACAGATTTTGAGGATCTAAAGAAAAATCAAGTAAGAGTGAAAAATACTTATGTTTGCTGGGCACTGATTTCATGAATCTTTATTTCAAATTACGTTTCTCTGAGAGGATAGCTTTCAGTTTTGCTATGAAAGTTCGAGGGTAACTTTTATGAAAACGGCTTTACTTTCCATTGATAAATGGATTTGCTTTTCATAGAGGCTTGCTTTTGCAAAAGTCTTTGTAAAGAAGTACATATGTATGTTCCCTCTATCCTCAATAACAAGATACTTCTTGTAAGATCTTGGGTAAGCTGTTGGGTATAAAAGTTTGCAGACACACTTGCTTTCAATTTGCAATGGACAATACTCCAAGTATTTCCTGTATTATTTCCCAAGAGAGTCCCAGTTGCGCCTAGTATGCAGACTTACCATGCAGTGATGTTGAAAAAGTTCCATAGCATGGGATTAATATGAAAGATCAACTAATAGTTCCATCTCTTCAGTGGTTCTGAAACAGTAATACACTTCTTGCATTGAGAAGGCATATTTCTTTGGATATTGTTTTTCAAAGAATCATGATATGCTCTGTGTGTACTAGGTTATGTTAAATTAGTGAACGTGATCTTCTGACTGTCACATAGCATCGTTGTTTAAACCAAGCTGAAATTAATGAATAAATTTGCAGATTTTGTTACTTGAGTTGTTACCTTTCACTGATGGTTAGTGCTGAGTCAAAAGCTTATTCGTTCTTTTATTTATAATGAAGATGACTCTCACTTTTAGGATAATCTTATTAAGCTTCTTTATTCTTTTTTACATTGCTGCTGCATCGTAACATAGCATGAAACATATGCTTCTGTAGGACAGTGATTCATCAAATTGATCCTTGAAAAATGTTTATCTATTCTTTCATCCTAAATTAAAAAGCAAATATTAGTATCGCTGCTCTATCACTGCTAACTTTTCAAAGCGTTCTGCTGAGACTGTTTCATGTTCCTTTCAAATGAAAGACAGACATTTAAATAGAAAGGTTTGTTTGGTTGCTTGCTTTCCTCCTGAAATTTCAAAGGAAAAAGTACATTTAAAAAAAATAGTGAAGCTATGCCCAGAAGTAATGACATTAACAAAAGTTGCTTGAGTCAATAAAGGTTTCATAGTAATGCTGTTGGTAATGCTTATTAAAACATTTATCAATGGTAGGTTTGCCTTGAAACTAGCTTTTAGTATGCAGCTGTAACAACAGTCGAAAGCCTGGTTTACTAAAAAACGGCCTCTGAGGCATGTTTTAAAAAACAATGTAATGTCATTTAGGAGAAATTTCTGTGCAACTATGATATCAAAGTTGCTTGTAAATGTTCTACTTTTTATAATGTAGCACTCTGTGTGTTAGGAGAGTAAAAGCAATTGTTTTGGCTACTTCATAACAGTTTAGGTGTGTTAATTTCCTTTGCCATTATAGTCAGTTGAAGAACAGTGAGAGTTTGAATGTCAACATAATCCTTTAAGGCATCCACCTAATTCTTAAAGATAGAGCCTTGTTTTTTTTTCTCTTGAGATATTCTACTTCCTTTGCAAACCTTCAGACCATTGCAGAACTGGAGGCGTTTGCTAGTACCATTAGGAACTCCTGCTTAAATGTCACTGCTACGAAACCTGTTGGACAAATAAGACCTCAGAATGAATGAAAAAACGTGTTGAAAGGAGAAAATAAATTATTCCAAATTTACTGTTATAGTTCTAGATGATAGTATGTGTATGTATTTGTGTCTGTGTCTGTTTCTCTCTCTCTCTAGACTGTATAGTGCAGTAGATGCATAGATAAGATGCAGTGATGTTGCATTCCTGAAAGTCTGAGAAGTGAACCTCATTCTTTGTTATGTTAAAAGTTGCTAGAAAGGCAAAAAGTTTTAAACAGCTGCGATTCTGTCCTACATGCATATTTTGATCTACCTTAAATAAAAGGACTAAAATAAAAATGTTAAATCCAATTTTTCATTAAACAAAAGTGATGTAGTCACATATTCAGGCCTAATGAAAATAATAGATGCTTTACAAACCTCCCATATATAAAAAAAATCCTTACCGAGTTGTTCGGGTACAACCCGGTAGGCTGATAGACAAGAAATTTCTTTGTTTGATTCAACCTCTCTCAGAAAATAATGGTCTAATATTCCTATTTTATATTTTTAATGTGTACAGCTCATTTAAATTTCTAATGTGAAACAAAGACAGTCAATAAGGAAATGTGTATGCACAGAAATCTGATCATACAGCAAAGGGAAATACTTAATTATTATGGCTATTATGGTACTTAGATTTAATGATATTATTATTACATTGATAATCCTAGTTCAGGGTTAGAAAAATTGACCTTCTGTGAGCCTTCATGACTGTCATATAACACGTTCTAAAGATAAAACAGTGACATTTGAAACATTTAAAGTGTGTATTTGAACTTATAGCATGGTGCAAATGGGGAAAAATGCATCAAATCACAAATGAGAACAAGAATTGCTAGGGTGATTTTCTTTGCTGCATTGAAATAAGACATTTTTTTTTTAACCATTTTCAAGTGGAAGAGTCCTAGTATGTGAAGGCATATCTTGAATTTCTATGTTCAGGTTGTCTGTGAACAGAAAACTTACTCTTATGCAAGCAATCCACATACGGCCTGTGTCAAGTTTCAGAGAAGTTGACTGAACCAACTTAAGATGATTTTATTTGTTGAAATCAAGACATGAAATCTGATGTTTCCTGCTAAATTAGACCCTTTTCCTGTTTCCTTCCTCCTATACCATGTCATAATGAGTTTTTGAGTAAATACATTTATGACCGGGAAACTTGTCATGATTCTTTCATATAGCAAAGTCTTCATTGTAACATAGTCTTCAGTATGGGTTGGAGTCATTGTTCTAGTTTTAAAAGTGCGTCATCAAAAGCTTTTAATATGATTTTAAAAGGAGTAAAAATGGCATACAGTCAATGCAGGTGCCTTCTTATCATTAAAAGCACTTCAAGTTCCTTTGAATTTGAAGGAATAGAGATAACCATCCTGTGGAGAGGATGGTTTCATCAGCATAATCATTAATTAATGTTGATAGAACAACAGGGGATATTTCGTTTTGAAATTCTTTTGGCAGATGAAGAAAAGGTTGCTATAAAATCTTGAAGATCAGTGATGACTTATCTATAGTTCATTTTCCTGTGTTATGCAGAATATGAGCTGTTCAATTAGCTGGAAAATTCATTCTCATTTTCCATTAATCTTAGACAAGATAGGGTCTGAGAAAATATTAACATTATTAGCTCCGAATTGTGCAACAGTGTCAAAATTCAGACCATTTAATTTTTGTAAATGTTTTATGTCTTAAATGATTCCTAATGTGCAGCCACTGCCATTCTGAAAAGAATCAAGCAGAAAATGGGTTATTCCTTTTTCAGTTGCATGACAATCAACAAAACATTTTGGAAACATTTTGGAATTTCCATGATTGGAGACACTCATGGCCTCAGAAAACTGCACCCTTTCTTTTAACCAAGCCATCAGTTCTTTTCCTCATTGAAAAGAAGAACTAAATATATTACTGGCAATAAGCAAAGCTTTTGTCTTACCACACAGTATCATTTTAGCATTGGATGAACCTCAGAAAAACAGTACTGTTTATTTGCTGTTATGGTTGAGTTCTGTACAGGTGAGTAGGCTTAACATTGATGCATATGGATAATGCTGGTATACTTTCTGTGCTTCAACAGCTACCTGGTTTACTATATTTCCACATTTCTTAACATTTTTTTTCTTTTAGGAGCTTTGCTCTTAGAAGCAGTGCTAAGGTGATTTTAGTAACTTGCTTCCTCTGTGTGTTGTTTTACAATTCATAGCTCACTAAATTGAGGGGAAAAAAAGAAAAAGCCAACACTCATGGACTAGATTTCAGCATTTCTTACGGTATTTGCTGCTATCTTTAGAATGATCTGTGCAGAATCTTTTCTCTGTTCATCCTGGAGAAGATAAGACTTCTCTTTAACTTGGTGAAGGAATGTTGCCATTAGAGCCATGATCTGTATCACAGTCTCGCTAAAACAGTTACAGACTGAGTTTTTTAGCTCATCATCATTTTATCTGTGCAGTATCTTCTTTCTAAGTGGCCAATAGACACTTCCGCTGGTGCACACTCCAGCTTCTACTTAGTGCAGGATAAACATAGGAGCAGAAATAATATTTAGTTATAAAAAAGACTATATACGTGACTAAAACTTATAGTTCTTTTAGGAATATTAAGTAATATATTTTAAAACATATTTAAAATTATATTTGCTTTCTAATGAGGATAGAAATAATTTCTGTGTACAAAATGCACATAAATTAAGAGTCCTTTTGGTTTTAAAGATGTTGCCTCCATGAAAATTTTGAGATCAAATCCATTCTGTTGGATCTGAAGCAAGCAGTCCCACAGCAAAGGTAGCTTAGATTTAGCTAGACCCTTGGGGACGTCTTTGGAGGAATATGTATTCCTGCCAAGCCAAGCACAAGTCACCTTCTGTTTCTCCTTTCACTATGGATTCTAGAGCTGATTTGTGGACTTTTTCAGTAGCACCGAGCAAGGCACAGGCAAAACACAGTGTAGCAGTGCAGCATCCTTGGGAAGAGAGTCTCTCCCCAGTTTGACAGGTTTCAGAGTTATCTGGGTCCTGCTGCGGAGCGGTGTTTTAGGACAATTGCTATGTACAATACTTTGCAGTCAGACATAGTAAAAGCCCACGTATGGCAAACAATGTTACGTTTCATGAGGCAAAATCTCACGTGGAAGTTTTGTGGGTGATTTTTCTTCAGATGTGCAATTCAGTATAGCTTTTATATCACAAATGGTTTGGGGTGTTTGAACTTCTATATTTTACTGAAAGATTAGGTTTCTTCAGGCCAAGGTCCACATTTGGTGTGGGAGGGAGAGCAGAACCAACAGCTGCATTGTTTTAGTGTTGTTGGTGTTTAGTGATAGTCTTGCCCATACTCATGAAAGAAATGATTTAAAAAAGGAAAGTGGCTTATCAGAGTCATTAGATGATCATACTATGAGTGCATTATAAAGTTGATTTTTGCATTGAGGGCTAAAATTTAGATTTAAAAAAATAAATAAAAGGCTTGATTGGAAATGTCTTTTAGTGTGGGGGAGCATCTCTATGTAAATCTATTCTTAAAGGAAAATCTCTATTTGTATTATCTAAAATACAACTTGTATGTATTTGGGAATACATAAGATAAATTTTTAAAGGTCTGAATTTTATGTAGTCTGCATACTTTAAACTTGTGTTTTATGAATTTTGTTGTTCAATGGAGATGACTCAAAGCCCATATTACTTATATATTTCTTAGTAAATTTGAAACACCAAGATTCAATGTATTTTGGAAAATGAGTAAGAGGATTTTTATTAAGACTCTGTGTTGGTATAATATTTGAACAGTATAATTAATTTCATAACCATGACAGTTCACAGGTTGCTGGTATCATTAGATAACAACAATACAGATGCAAGAAATGAAAGCTTTTTCTAGATGCTGATACATCTGAGACCTACCTAGATGCTGATACATTTGAGACTTACAACTACTTTGAAAACAGAGCATTTCTAATGAAAGACTCTTACTCATTCCAGGAATTAGAAGCACATACTGGTTTGTCACCAAGGAAATTAAAATGGATAAAATTCCCACTATTGCTGACAGA
The DNA here is from genome assembly GCF_028389875.1 of Rhea pennata. Classification (NCBI taxonomy): domain Eukaryota; kingdom Metazoa; phylum Chordata; class Aves; order Rheiformes; family Rheidae; genus Rhea; species Rhea pennata. The sequence goes on from NC_084663.1 coordinate 107,574,526, forward strand.
AATGCAGGCAGTATCCAGGCTAGAAGATGCAGCTGGCTTAGGTGATATCAGAGCACTTAGTTCTTTGCCAGTATGAGTTAAAATTGAATTTGCAGGCATAGCAGAAATCATGTGGAAAACAGGACAGATGAAAACAAGATAGGTAACTGGGCATGTTTGTCACCTGTATACCCTTACAGCAAAGATCAGGTAAGTTGCTCAGTCTGAGACACAGAAGTCAATACTGTAGCTGTTTTCCCTGCTAAATATTTCTAAGCAAATGCTGTTTGAATAGTCTCACTTTGATGTATTCGAATAGGAATAGGAGCAGTATAAATAGAAGATGGATGTAATAGGTTTTTGGTCTTTAAAATGCCTTAAAGATGTTGTTTAATTTCTATAGTGTTTGAGTAATAGCACTTACTTTCTGTTAACACAGTAAATTCTGAAGTATTTCTGATTTGTTTATTTTTTATAGTTAACAAATATGGCATGCATGGTATGAGTTTGATTTGTTCACATCTTGCGTATTGCATACAGAAAGACCTGTAGCCCTGAAAAAGTGTAGTGTGGAGTATAAAGAAAGTGGAGAATTGTAGAATGATTTCTCTCTGAAGAGACATTGAATAGACCAGCCCTTCTAGTTGTGAAACAGACTGATACGAGATGCGATAGCTGTATTAGTAATTATATATGGCACTTGGAAAATGAACAGGAGAATCCACCATTGCTTGTAAGGGGCAGTAGGTGTGTTGAATAAAATAAGCAGGCAGAAGTTTAAGGACAAGCAGAAATGAAGTACGTTACTGACCTGTGGAATTCAGGGCCATAGAATGTGGCCCAAAGGTATCAGTGGCTTCAAGCAACAGATAAAATCATATAAAAGAAGCCCATGAAAATGCATGTAGCTCAGATTTTCAGTCACAGGATGCATTTAAGTTACGTGGGGCTTCCTTGTATGTGTATATATACACACATACTTGTATTGCTTCGTACTCATCCTGTTCAATATACTGCCTGCTGTTACCTACTTCTGCCAAGCTGAGGCAAAATAATAGGCCAGGTGAGCCCCTCGTCTGACCCATGAAAGCTCTTCTTATGACTTTGTGTCTTGCCAGGAATTATGTTAAACGGAAGAGTTTAAGTTACTTTAGCCTAGAGAGCTTTTGCTAGATTATGATACTGTGACTAGTCTTAAACTGATGAATAACCTTGGATGTTATAGTGAGCATGTTAGGATGGATGATCAGATAAGTTACGTGGTTTGTAGTCTTGCCAGAAATTGCAATGCATCTGAGCAAATTCATAAAAGAAAGAATGTGGTGGCAGGTTTCCTGTGGATAAAGAGACTATGTGAAACCTCAAACCAAAAGTGAGAAGTCAGTTCTTAGAACAAGGTGGAAGCTATGTCATGTAGGTATAGACTCATCAGTCATTAGTTTCTGCAGCAAATCAATTGGATTAAAATTGCTGAGGTTTAAAGGGATCTAACTTTCCAAGCATGAGGCTGAGAGGTATATAAAGCCTTCTCCTGAATCAGACCAACACAATGAATTGTTACCCAACTCTTAATTAATTCTGCTGTTGCTGTGCAGAAGCCTGTGGAAAACAATTCAAACTACGTGAATATCAGCTTAAAATATCAATAACAGGAACCCCAGGTACATGAAGAAGGAAAGAGAGGTCTTAACTGCCGCAGTCTGTGGCTGCTGCAGTTGGACTCCTTGCCTTGCTACCCTGGTGGGCAACATGCTGCTTGGTAGGTCTCAAGCCTGTCTGCCCAAGCAGGCTGGGAAAGATGGAGCCTGGAGCAGAGGCCAGAGGGAGCTCCTTGGTGCAACAGACTGGGAGGACCAGAAAATGTGTCTCATCTTGCTTCTAGTTGAAGAGCTCTCTCTAATCGAAAGGAATTGTATACATTTTTCAACTAAGTCTAGTATTTCTTTTGTTTTCAATTTCTGCTTTAAAATCTGAAACTCTATTTTGGTTTGCTTCCTCCCCACCCTGAAGACATACTGATAGAAGGGAGGAAGATAAACACTAGTAAAAGAAGACAAAGTACATTTCCTACATGAAAATGTAGGTGAAAAAAATAGGATATAGGCAAAGTCAGAGAAATAGAATGCCGAATAACAGTCTCATGCATTGGTGGTTCTCGTGCTTTTTTCCCAGTCCTCCATTCTAAAACGTGTTTCCCTGAAGTACTAAAGCATCTACTTGTGAGCTAAATTTAGAGACAAATTTGCATTATGCCAACATCCTGTTGTTTAAGTACATAGAGCTTCTGACAAATAGCTTATGTGGGAGAGATATTTTATTATTATCTTAAATCACCATTCCCGGTTGTTTGTGTGTGTATGTGAAATATTTGCTGCAAGTAAAATTGCAAACAAATTGATTTCTCTATCTTCATGTTAAAACATTTCTTATAATACAGATAGATTCACATTTTTGCGTCTGCAAACTGTTTTGATGAGAACTCTGACCCAACTTGGATCCTGTATGTAAATTGATTTCAGCTGATTGCTTTGAATTTGAAAGGAATTTAATTTGAAAACTGCCCTGTTCCTCTCCCTGTGGTAGTAGATGCTCCTCTACGTCATCTGTTAAGCAGTGCATAGTCAGCATATGGCTGTTTCCCTCCTATTTAAACTGTTTTCTCCTGAGAAAGAGAAATTCCCTTCAGACCAGACACACATCTGCTGACTCTCTCTTACTAACAAAGCAACCGAAAAGATATCTTTCCTGTGATTAAAAGAAATATGTCTGGAGGCTCTTAGTTTTGTTCAATTAATCAAAGATTAAACACATGTGGACTCTTTAAACTGAGCTTCTTTGTGCTTCTATCGGAACTGATTGGAGGGGAGCTGTATGCTAGATCTGTCTGGACTGAAATTTAATATTTTACTTGCACACATGCTTTAATTCAAGTTTAAAAGTTCATAATAAACTCAAAAAAAGTCCTAAAAGTAAGCTATTTTGTTAATTTACAACTTAAGAATATTCCATTTAACAAAAAACCATAACGGCCAAACTTAAATACTTTTTCTAACCCACGTTCCTCAATAAAGTGAAGTCTTACAGATATGTGAATATGCTATTTTATACACAGTTACCATTTTGGTTTCTGTAACTGTTTCCAGATGCAAAAGCCTTCGTGGTTACTTTTTTCTTCAATTCCTATTAGTAAATGCTTTACTGGAAGAAATTGTGAAAGAAAGTGTGAAAAGTCTGGTATTTAGCTCAATACCATATTGTTTCTTGATGATTTTACTACAGATAGAAAGTATAGAAACTTTTAAAACTTGGAGATTTGTCTCTGAGGTTAAAAAATGAATGATATTTTCTCCCTAAAGTTTACAAAGTATGTAGACTAAAAACGCCACAAGAGCCAGGATGGTGATAATTAAGTAGATTCCTTGAATACCATACTGCTCTTAAATTTTTCATCAGACACTAGCAAGACTCTCTCATAGACATCTTTATCTGAAGATAATTTGTTTGGCTCCAGTTTTTTAGTGGAATGAGTTCTTTGGTATAGTCTGTGGCAAGGTTTTAAAACAGGAAAGGCTCCACTGATAATGTGACTTTTCTAAGATACTTTATAAAACTGTGCCTTCTGGACTGCTCTGTCTAATAACTTCATATTTGGTTAATTAACTGATTGAATTTTCTTCAAAATATATGAAAACTTATCTATGTACCACTTTCTGAATAGCCATTAAATCAAAATACAATGGAAAAAACTGTCCTTTGATAAAGAGTCATCAAGCAAAAAAATTGGCAAGATAACTTGATACGCTGGCATAGTTAGATCAAAGTTAGTTATGTAATAAGTAGATTAATAATAACTAAAGAAACAGACAATAGACTATCAAAACTGCCATGATAAAATTAGTAAAATAAGTTGTAAAATTTATACTCAATATATAATTTTTCAGTAGGAAAGATGGAATGGTATGTATGGCAAAATACAGCATTTAAGAATACCAACTCAAGTAATGAAGCCTTTTATTTTTTTTTAACAAAAAATTCAGTTGCAACATTTTTACTTATTTTATTTTTAGAAAAAGGACCAAGATCCTAAGGGCCAGCTAATTTTAGTAAAGATTATCCTTCTACAGAAAAAAAGATCAGGTTTCTTAGTATTTCTTTATGATATTTTCTTTTTAAAAGTGCCTTGAAATGTCCATATGCTTCTGTTTTCTTTGTATGTTTATGTCCATTGAAGTGTTTAAATGTACTTGCACTTGGATAGGAAGGAAGTCTTACTATTGCAATTCTGTGGACAGCAAAACTGAAGCCGGAAGAAATTAAGTTTTGGGCTTAGAGGGTCACAGAGACTTCTGTCAGGCCCATAGTGACACCTCAGAGCTCCCCAATGGTTACGTTTGTTCTCACAAGGCTGCTCTTCATCACTGTGCTTTAAGGACCATTTGAAATGTTTCAGAGCTATTTTTAGCACTAATTGCAAATAATTTTCCAAGTCCTTTGAAGTGTTCCAAAATTAACCTTTTGGGTGGTGCTGGGGTATAAATTTACTTCTTGAATGTGTAATTTTAGATTTTCCATATATGGATTTATTTCTCTAGATCCTAGATTGATGATTCCCTATGGTTATGAGCAACATTTTTTTTTTCCCCCTTTACCAGCTGCTCGTGGTTCAGATGGATATATAAAGATGATTGTATGCTTAACCCTTCATTGTCTAGAGAGGGGAGGCTACAAAAAGCAAACCTTGATAATATATAGCTGCTATAGGATGCATTTAGAGAGCTTGGTACAGGGACATTTGACTACAAAGTCCCTTGATGGTGGACCCAGCCTGCCCTCAGCTCAGCTTAGCTCCATGCTAGCTTCTGCTCCAGCTAGCTGATCGGGAAAGGTGAGGAAGCACCGAAACTGTTGAGCTTCCAATTTTAGCCAGTCAGCTGTCACACAGTTTTTTCTTCACCACCCCCCCTCCTCCTCCCTGTTTCCTTTCCTTGCTTTCCTGCTGTCCTGTGGGCTAAGCACATTGTTCAGTCTTGCTCCAGGCCACTGTGGGAACCAAGTGCAACTGTCTCGCAGGGTTGGATTCAGCCTTCAGGCTGTCAATTAGTTTTCCGTGTTGTAGAGGGAGAGTCACAACTCATACATATTTCTGCTGCATCTCAAGGAAGAGATGCTGAGCTTCAAAGTTAAGATAGAAAATGGGAGAAGTAATTAGGAGTCACAGTCCTTGAGTTTGCTTCTTCAGTATGCTGTCATCATTGGAATATTTTGTTACTGGGAAGAAAAGAGAAAGTTTAATTGTTCCCTGACTTCAATTATGAAAAAAAAAAAAAAGTAAAATAAGCCATTTTTTAAACATAGGAAATAAGATGATCTGAGGAGAGCTTGTCCATAGAAGAACAGCATAAACTAATGATGAAAAACTGATTTGATTTCCGTGAGATTCTTTCATTGTAGCTCATAGAATCAAGCAGTGGCCATTTTCCTCCTAACATGTTAAAAAAAAAAAAAAAAAGAAAGAAAAAGATAAAATAATAGATGTATATAGAAATAGTTGCTAAATTAGAAGGACATAGCTCAAACAGGATTTACATGATAATCATTGTTTCCAACTGGCAAGACATGCAGGTGACACAAAAGATGACAGATCAGTAGTGGTGAGAGTAAGTCCATGTTGCATATTTGAACTGACTGGCTATGTAAGTGTATTTTATTTCACTCAAATGCAACATCATATAGCTAAAGCCATAAGATGTATGTTAAAAGTTTAGTGTTATGGGACCATATTTCATAAGGTAGTGATGCTGAAAAGGATGTAGAATCATGTTAGATAATAAGTCAAAAAAGATTTTTACGTGTTAAACTGGAAAATAGGAGTAGAGATGTGAAGTAGAGATGGGTCATCAGTGAGATCATTATGGGAATGTGGAGAATACAGACACAGAAAAGGACATTGAAAAGTCAGAGCAACTTCAGAAGACAGTTGCACGAATGATTCCAACTCTGAAAAAACTTGATGCATATGCGAGGCTTCAGCTAAATAGTTTTATCAAAGCAAACGTTAAGAGATAACTTGATCAAATATACAAGTCACTTATACTATAACGATTTTCTGACTAGTAGTGTGTTTACATGAAAGTAACAGTATAAAGCTACAGTGTAAGATGTTTTTTTTAAAAAAAATAGTTTGCTGTCTCTTAGAAGCAAGATATATCTTTATCTTTTGAAATAGGTATATATACATGCAGTATTACCCTGGCCACAGTTACAACATTGAAGAATGTCTAAACAGTTTTGGGCCTATAGCGAAAATCAGTAGGTAAAACAACTCGCTAATTTTGCTGTACTTTAACTTGCATATTGCTCTGGGAGCTTAAATAAATTGGCACTGAATTTTTTTTTTATTGCTGTCATTTAGCGTTCAATTAAGAGCATAGTAAATTATGCCACAGGAGGAGTAAGTGAGAGTGCAGTTTGCTGTTCAGATTGGTTTTGCTTCCTAGGTAACGTTTCTGTTTTGAGGAAAATATGTATTTCTTCATATAGTGCACAGATTAATAAATCCAAGAGAAATAGGGGAAAGGGCAGAAGAAAATTTCTGCTGAAACCGCAAATGCACAACTTGTCAGAAACCCATGATAGTTTCTAATAGGCTTTTCTTCCCTAAGAAACATAGATATCGTAGATCACATTTTCATGAAATGAGGAGATGAGTGGTTTTAGCTAATTTTCCCATTCCTATGTTGGAGGCAAACTGATGAGATGCGAGACTGGACAAGGTTCTGTGTAGTGTCTTTGTACTTGCAGATAAAGGGGAAAGTAGAAAGTGCAGACTGATCTGTGGTGTACATCTGAAAACATTAACTATTCACCAGACTTCAGTTACTGTCATTTTGCCTGTAACTCATTTCGATGGCATCTTGTAAAACCAAAGACCACCAAAAGAGCAGGAAACAGTCAAAAGTGGTTGGTTGCACACTACAGTCTTGCATAGCAGATTTCACTTAAAAGCTCTTGTGCTTTGATGCGTGCATATTACACAGAAAAGAAATCTTTTCTTCCTCAGCCGTCTCTGCCTGTGGGCGCTCAGCTGCATCAGATGTGCCAGCTGGACTTTTGTAGGAAAACGAAGCCTTATTTGGCCAGCGGCAGAAGGTGCCAAGCCCTCAGGGCTCAATGCCCCCTGCCTTTCCGCCCCTTACACCCTGTTTCAGATTATTATTCTTTATTCTCTCATTGATTCTTTGTAATAGTATTTATTTTTTGTTCTGATACTACTTCTTGCATCTGAAGCCTTAGCCGCTCTGAGTGAGCGATGCTTTGTCTGCATGCTGCAGTGGAATCGTGGGCTTGGGATACTCCTGCATGGCTACGGAGGAGCCTTTGGCAGTGGGACAGCTGCGGTGTTTAAACTTCCGCGCGGGCTCCTTGGTTGTCTGTCAGAGGAGGATTCAGCGAGAGAACTCTTCTCGGAGCACTCTCTCAGAAAGGCAGCTACGGTCATGGCCCAGAAGTAGGGTCATTTACCAACAACAAACCAGGAAAGCTCTTACTTACAGATCTGGCTAAGCTAGCTAAAATTTTGCCCATCAGTTATTTCCAAAGATGGGTTTTTTTGAACTATGTCGAAGGCTGTTCTGAAGTTCAGTAACTACTTCCTACATGAAAGCAAACAGAGTATTATTCTTGCTGGTGAATGTTTTTGATCATAAGTTCAGAACTGTGTTGTGGAGGAGAGTTGAAGCATGGGAAGATAAATTAAGAGTAGTGATCTCTTCATTCCTGTGTTTAATTAAGGTTTTTGTCCTTCTCTTGCAGTCATTTAGAGAAATAAAATTACTTTCCTTTAACAGCAGTTAACTTTAACATCTTAACTTTGGTTAAGATGATTTGTTGAGACACATGACTTAGTTTTTGCTTATTAAATTAATGCTTATTTTTATCTGATTGTTGCTACTATAGATATATTGGATGATGAATACAGCTGATGAGTAGGAAGCACATTTGAAACATGTTTGTGTAGTGGGAGTAAATCAGAGATAGGTTCTTCAGGTCAATTTATAAATGTAGTAGAGTGTCAAACTTCAGAAATACAGTTTTGTTGCTTTTTTATTGCAAGCACAAACAAAACAAGTGAGTGGAACCTTAAGACATGTCAGTGTTCACATAGATGGGATTTTTAGCTAATACCGTGTTGTAATTTAACATGCCCTGATTTTTTTATACTGCCTTTGTAAATGTATTCTAGTATCTTGTTTGAAAGCATATTTGTTCAATTAAACATGTATATGTATAGTATATGAATTTCATGTATATCTCCGGAAATAAAAATTCTGGAATAATTTTTTCAGGCATTCTGTTTAAAGCCATATTAACTTAATACATGGAGAAAGCTTGCCTACAAAAATATAATACAAAATACATTTTAAATTATTTCACGCAATAAAGATCTTTCTTGAGCCTGCACATTTTAAACTTCATTTTAGATTTACTATATCATCTATAAAGGGAGTATTGCTACCATAAAAGGTTATGACCGGTTTTGCAACTATATTTACCTTCTTGAGGAAGTTCAGCATCTGCTTGGAAAGGTAGACAGCATCTACAACAAGGATTGGGAAGGAGTGGTGCTCTACTATGGCTAATTAGGAGGAAAGACAACTAGTGTTCAGGCTAGAGGATTTTATCCAAAATAGTTTAGAAATGCTGTCCAAAGGTCCTCACCCCTTTTTATGGAAGGAAATAAAGTTAATGCTGGCACACGCTGCATTTTGTTACAATGGGGAAAACTAAGCTTTGCGCTAGTGGGAGGCAATTGTTTCTTCCTGGTAACAACAAAATAAAAGGTGGGAGGATTCCTTTTGGCAACATAATAAACTGTTTTCTGAATGTTATTAAGCATTCAGTGATGATTGTTGAAATAGTCAAAATACACGACTGTCTTCTGAGCAGGCTTTACTGTTTTGATTAGAAAAATAGTAGTTCAGCAATTAAGTTCAAATTAAGACATAGTAAAAGGTTGCTAGTAGAACATTATTGTTTCTCTTGCCTCATTGTTTTATAGTAAGGATTATTTGTTGGTGGTGTGAAATATATGTTAACCAAACTTTCAATAAAAAAAACTTCATAGTACAGTTTATAATTAGAACTAGTGATAAACGTAGTGGTACCATGTGGAGAACATAAGTTTTTCATTCCTTGAAGATTGAATAGGCTTTATTTACTTTTAGACTTTGTTGAGACTCTTCTTTTTTCAATTAAGAATTTTCTGATGCCCGGTGAATGGGACATCTTTTTCAAGCTTCTGTTCGCTTATCAGGGTTTTGCAGAATATTTTGGAAAAAAATCAGTTCTGTATTTATCACTGAATCATTTCATTGTCTCTTTAGCTGTTTACATCCCAGTCAGAGTCTATGCATGTCTTAGGATTTTTTTTTTTTTATGTGATCTTTTGTAGGCACCCAGACTTGTTCGTTTGTGGAACAGAATCCAAACTCTTACTGTTTTATAGATGATTTTATTAAGAAAGATTTCTGAGGAAGGGTCATATAAAGAGCCACCTTTGGCTACTGTTTAACCATATAAAGTTGGGAAAACATTAAGGAACCAGGGAATTTTGTTGTTCGACATGTCTGAATTTGAGTTCAAGATGTAGCAGGAAGAGGAGATAATTGAGGACAAAAATGATTTGTGTGCAGTGCTTTGATACTATCAAGACTCCTCTGTTAGTGAGTGGGCAGAAAGTTCTTTTTAATTGGGAAATGCAATAGCTTTTCAATTATCTGTTTACTTTCTGGTAGGCAGGAACGGAAATACACTCTCTTTTTCCCCTTTAGTTAAGGATGGGAAATATAATGTGAAAAACTTTATCTTAATGATGAGGAGAATATTTGTCTGTCTTCCATGGAACTCTATATACAGCTTTTACTTCAGCCTTGGGCAAGCTTCCAGTAAAAGAGCTGTTAAAATACTTTTTTCCCTTCATCCTCTGAAGGCCTAGTTATCTTAAGAAACTTGCATGTCCCTGAAACTACTTTCACTTACTATTCTTTCTTTACAAGTTTTTCTTCCCAAACTGGAGTTTATCTACATTAACTAAACTAAACTAAATTTAGTCTGTGTAAGTAGACAGGTACAAAGGGTACAGACTATTAGTTTAGTTTAATCTGGGATATCTCTAAAGACAGTCAAAAAGCACAAACTAAAACTGAATGCCATGTCAGCACCAAAGTTCTGTCAAACTGCTACATGTTTTTTCATAGAATGCAACATTTGGATTGTATTAATTATTACAATAGTATTGCATCTATCTGTGGACTGCTTGTTACCGTGGGTGGGCTGTATCTGTTAGGTGGCACGTTGACAAACCGTTTCATTCATCACCAGCTGAAAGCACTGGCACTGGCAGTGCCTTGCTGGATTTGTTTTGTTTGCTTAGTCGACTTCATCAAGTTTGGTGCAGTTTTTTTGATAACATCATTGAGCTTTGAACAAGCCAAGTAATGAGGACATCTTTCATTTTAGATTGTTAGGAAAAAAAATCCTTCCAGCTACTTCCAATTCTGTGTTGTCAGAGTGGTTAGCGCTGGTCTAGCCTTTGATTTACAAACAGCTGGTAGGACTGTGAAGCAGTATAAATAAATTCATATCCCCAGTATAGTTTTGTACTACCTATTGAATATCTCTGACATGTTCTTCCTTCATTTTGGAAGATCTACGTGTGTATGCACAGATTTAAATTTCAGTATGACAAACATTTGTATGTATGAACAGTAGAAGTTATGGCATTTGAAAGAAAAAAACCTTGGAGATCTTCTGTTCATTTTCTTTTTCTGTAAAGAAACTAATATCATAAAATAACTGTTATTTGCTTCTGCTGTCTAAAAAGTTACAAGCTAATTAGTATTTAAAAAACAATATGAAGTATACAGTAGAGTGTATTATCTATTGAAAAAGTAAGGCAACTTATTTTTAATTCTTTAGATCTGTATCGATGTCATCTGTATTATATAGTGAGGTTTTCTAATAGCACTATAAGAATGGAACTAGCTTTAAAGAACAAGCAGGTTTTTAAAGGCCTTCTGTGAGAGAGTAGCAAGGTCAGGAAACCACAATGTATTCCAGACTTAATTTGCTTTGTGGCCCCAAACAAGTGAATTAACTTCTCTATCCCGGTCTCTAGAATATTTATCTAAACAGTTCTTACTGGCCACACAGAAATACATCTGTATTGGAATTATATAAAGCAAAGGCAGAAGTGGTGCTCTATAAAGTACTTGGAGGAGAAAGTGCCAATTAAGTGTAACTAGAAGAGTCCAAAAAAAGTCTTAGATATTCTTATTGCAGGTCCAGTTAACATTCATCTTTTGAATGTTTCCCTCTATCACTTACTGTTTAATAGTGCTTGTCAGTGCAAAAGTTGCTTTGTAGTTCCAATAACTGTGAAATATCAATACAGAAAATGAGCCTGAAATAGAGATCGAATTTTATTTGGAAATACTTGGATGGGGAGACTGTAAAAATTAATATGTGAACTGTTTGTTCTTTGTCTTTGGAAGTACAGCAGGTCTGGTCAACTTGCAAAACCACAATAATTAGTTAAAAATGAAGTAAAGCATTATTTTCCCATGAATAATTTTCTTCAAGCTTTTCTTCTGACATTTTCTGTAGAAAAAAAGACTAAAACTTTGATTCATGATTAAAAAAAAGAAAATCCCTATTTGTAAACATCATTATAGTATTCCTTAATATTAAAACTCTGTAAGATTTAGTTCAGAATTGTAATACAATAAGTTATTGCCTTTCTCAGTAGAATGTTAATGTAGTAAATTTCTACATTATTTCTACATGATTTTATTTTATTTTGTTACTTTTTAAATTTTCATATGATCTGGATGCTTGCAATTTGGAGGGTAAAAGAATGTCTTTTGGACTGCACTTTTGGGCTGTGTTTGTCTACCTTAAAACCATTGAATTGCATTAAAATATACAAGATTTCTTATACGAGAATTTATGGTGATAAGAGCTGTAAGGTTTCTGAAATTTTAATAAAATTTCACATTAATTTCTTCACTACAGTGTAATTAGGGCTTACCAGTGTGAGCAGGACTTTCAAGTATGGAAACATGAAAAATGTTAGAGTTTCTATTTTGTCCTCATTTGCAACCATTGATTTGCCAGTTCATTTTGTTAGAGGTGAACTTTGAGAACAGAAACCCAATGTCTAAATTTTTCGGTATTTTTGAGATGTCTGTCGTTGTATAGAGGAAAACAGGTTCTCCAGTGGAAGGTTGTCTTCCTCGGCTATAGCATATCTGATTGTGAGAATTCAAAAATATCCCTTGGGAGTATATCAGTTTGTTTATACAGCAGCAACATGCTAGGCCTTTATTAAAAACACAGAACCTAAAATAAAGATGAAGTGCATCATAAGTTGCACTCAAAGAAGAAACAGTATTTCAAAGTTGTTTGTTTTGTACAATAAGCAAGTGCCCTCACTGAGGCTTTTGCAGCAGTTATATTAGAGAAGATGAATTGTTACCTTCTGTGTGAACTGGCCTTACGTGTTTATTCCCTTTCTGAATACTGATGCACATTCTGTCATCTAGTGCATGTGAAGCTCTGCTGCCACAGGTTTCATTTGGTAGGGATAATAGTTGAATTACTAAAGTGTAAATCTAGAAATACTGTTATAATACCATTTAAGGATGGAAATTTAGCAGACTATTTCTAAAATACAGTCTGAATCATGGAGACTGGAAGGGAGAGCTGAAGACTGTCTAGTCCAACTCCTCTGCTCAAAGCGGGGGGGGGGGGATCGTCACCTTTTATAAGCAAGACGTTCAAAGCAATGTCAATGCCAAGCTAACTGTGTCTCAGTTTATAAGGGAAAGCAATAGATTTTAGGTTGCTATAGAATGGAAAAATAGAGCATCAACTGTTCATACAGTTGCTTTTTAACTGTTCGTAAAGAGCTTCCTTCAGCACTTTCTTACCTGGGAGGGAATGCAAGAGATGCACTGAGGAGAGGCCATGTCCATCTAGCACAGGTGTTTTTAAAGCTGTACTTGTTCAGGCTTTTGTTAGTGGATTCTTTGTAAGTACAGCTGTGTGGAAGAGGAGTGAGAATCCAGCAAATGCACTGTGAGCTTACTTTACTGTTCCTGTTAATTAAAACAAAAATGGGTCTTCATAAATCTACTGTTTCCAGGCAAGGACTTGTAATGAGTATTTCAAAGAAATAAAACAGAGGTAAGTATAAACCATTTATGAACATATTTTTGTTCTGCCTATGCAATTTCAAGTTCTTAATTAAAAGAACCCAATGAAAATGATGCATTATTTTTTCCATTACACATCCTTAAGTCAATTTCCAGTGAAGTTTGGCCAAGTTTGGCCAAAACTGATCTATAGTCTTCTGAGAGTTCCTAAACAATCAAACCAGATAGGGAAAAAAAAAAAAAAAAAAAAAAAAAAAAAAAGGCCTGCTTTATCTGTGTCATACCATCTCAGTGTTGCAAGTGGCACTTCCAAGTTTGTTGGTTTATTTTTATATATTTTATTATTTTCATATAATGACTTCTGAAATAACTCTGTTAGTCCTCTTATTCTTTCCTTAATAAGGAAATTCTTCAGTGAGAAAATACTAATCGTTGTGGCTAACTTTCTCCCAAGGTGTTATAATCTCTATCCCCCTCTCCTCCCCCCCCCCTTTTAGGATAAAATTGTATTAACATTATGTAATACTTTTGTAAAATCAGAACACAAATCAGAACTTGTAGGCATAGTCTTGCTGATCAAAGCAAAAAGGCAGTAAGAAAACTTGCTTTGCTTTCACCATCTTTTCTGTACTAACCTCAGAATAAAATCCAGTGTTCAGAGGAGCGAAAGTGCGCAGCCTAAGAGTAAACTCATAGAAAGAGGGTAGGAAGGCCTGGGAGGACCCCTCCAAAGGTGTGTCAGAGACTTTTCCCACACAGTGAGGGAGCCAGTTCCAGGTGCTGAATCTCTTGGACTTGTCGCCATCAGATAGTTGCCTTAGGCCTTAGGTACTTGGATAGTTACCCTGAAACTGCTTTCCACTAGTTTGCAGTGAGCAGTCTTTACGCCTGAGCTAACAGTCGAAACTGAGTCACAGTTACGCTCCAAAGCTGTTTACAGCTAGATCTGAGAGACTTTCGGGACAGATGCAGACTAAACCACTCCACGGTTGCACATGGTTGTGCGCACATGGATAAGCAAGTGTTCACAGAGTTTCGCAAGAGAAATAAAGCTGTGCGGCCACATAGTTTATTGCTTTACTAAGAACATTTAGCTGACACTCTTATGAATGAGAAGACAACAGCCTAGATGTTGATACAGATGAGTTTGTCTCAATAACCTGAATAATCTGACCATTTGCATCTGAGACAGCTCAACCAGGAGTTTCTTCACTGGGTTGACGCTGCTGAGAGAACCTACCTTTAATAGAGGAGTGTCTCCAGCCTCCTGCTGCTCTGGATTGCTACATCTCGCTCTCAACAGTGTAGGAACCCCAAAACAGTGTTATCCAGTATAACTGCATAATGTAACAGATAATTAGATACTTTAGGTATTATACACTGGGAAAAAAAAACATCACCAACAAAGACTATTGATTTTCAAATTCCTACTTGTTCTTTGGATAAAGTCTTCTGAAAAGAGATGGTTTACAACTGGGAACCCAGGAGATCAGCAAGCACAGGCTCTTTTGCATGCTTGGGGAAACGCATTCCCATACTGTGGAACACATTTCTCCAGATCCCAGCTGCTGATGTCCACGACTGATCTTATCGCTGGGTGGTTCAGCAAGCAGGGAGTGAGAGAGAATTTCTTCCCTTTCCTCCGTACATGCGACCCCACAGAGGTTGGGAGCTGGCTGAACGTGAAGCTAACTTTTCCTGTGAAATTAGGGCAGATGTGCTCTTTGGCTACAGTAAAGCCAGCTTAAGAGGTTTCAGCCCCAGCTGTTAGTTTCTGCCCTCGTGTACAGATATTGCAGCCTCGTTGAGAAGTGCAGCGTAACCACATGTGTAGCTGCGGTCTCGCCCATTCTGTCGAAATGATCTGTTTCGAGAAAAGCCCAGCAAAACTACCATATTTAAACTATGTAGAATTAGTCTGACCGAACTAAGTTAGGGAACAGCTATAGCTAAGCTGTTACTTGGCCTATATTTAGGCAAACAGATCTAAAGCCGCGGCAGCCTTTGGGAAGGAGGGCGGTACTCTCCTCTTCCCATCAGGATGGCAGGCATGGCTATTCCATGTTGCTGCCAGAGTATAATTATGTAGCTAGTGAAGAGATGAAAGATTCTGCCATCTTTTCCGTACTTGCATGTTCATATAGCATACTTTTGTCTTTAATAATTTTTTTTCTCTTTATTGGACTTCCTTTAACCTAATGATCAATTGAATTTTTAAAATTCTGACTACTAATGTTCCTTATTTCCAGCTGATGTATTAGCTTAAGTAAAGACATATCTTGTAGGAGTCTCTGTTGTTCACCTGTTTTACACAATTTGAACAAAAGGTCTAATCAAATTTAAGCGATACAATTCTGACGGCACAGAAGCTTTATTCCATCAAAGTTTTAAACTAAAAATAATTTATTTGTGAGCAGATTTTCCAGAAAGAAAGTTTATTTGAACTGACTATATTAAAAAAAACTTACACATTTACTATAGTATCTAACCTAATAAGTTTGTTTTTACTTTATTTAGAGTATAATACAATAAAATATCATCCTACTGCAGAGTTTTATGTAAGATATTAGCCTATTTTGTATGGAATAAGCTCTTGCTGCATACGAGACCTGTCAAATAATATAACACTTTGAAAGGTCAACCTCGTCTTTTTATTCTTGAAAAGAATTCATATGCATAAAAGACTGATACATTCCTTGATTTCTGAAAAAAATCTGGAAAAAATCCTGCTTATTTCTGGTATCTGTGTTCTTTGTCTGTTCATAACAATACACAAGTGATTGCTCAGTGCAGTTAAGCATTATAAGTAATGTTTAATGGGCTGCTGTGGTTCAGCTGAGGTGGAGTTGCAAACCAGGCATTTGGAAGCTGAAGCACAGTTGTATCTTTGACACCCAAGTATTAGCTCTGAAACAGGTCTCTGGGGATATGGACGGATAGGGTGACACCCTGCCTGAAATGCCAGGGATTACATGAAATGGAGAAGGTAGATGGTTTGGGTTCACCATGGTTTTACTTCTTTCACCAATTTCCCTCTTTTAATTTTATGTCTTTTCCTCAGGAGGATTAGATAAAAGGCACTAGGAAATGTAACAAGTTTATTCTAGTGATGCTAATGAAAAACAAATTATTCCAATGATAAAATTAATTGGTTAATTTACAGGCCTTAAATACGGTTCTGTTACCCAGAGAAACCAATGAGCACTTGTCTTCTGTGTCAGGTTTTGAAAAGATTTAGCAAGATATATTGGTAAATTAAAACATTCCTATTGTAAAAAGTCAAAGCTATATTTTATTAATCAATTCAGGCACTTTTCTTTTAGAGAATATGGAAGAAAAAACAACTCAGAAAAGTTGACAGTATTCAATTTGCAGTATTTTTGCTAGGCCTGATATTGGCAGTTAGGTCTTAGCTCACTCTTATTTAAGAGTGGAGATGCCAAGAGGGCAAAGAATTGCACAGAGCAAAACCAGACCAAGTGGAATGTCTGATTTTTCTATCAAAATCTCGAAACACATAATAGTCTGAAATCTTGTTAGTCAGCTCCTAAAGTAGACAAATCCAAATATTAACTACATGTAGTTAAAAGGAGGGAAAAGAAAAATCATTTTAAAAATACTTCATGGAATTGATGGAACTCATTACTGCAGATGGCTGTCAAAATAAACGATGTATTTTTTTTGAAACAGACAGCACCAATTAGATGTGACCAGATTAAAAAGAAATGGATTTACATTCTCTTGTTATAGTGTTAGTTGATTGGAGATCTTAACTAACATCTAGAACCACACTTGACCTGAACTACTCTTGTATAGCTCAGTTATTTCCGCTGGTAGGTGGTGTGTCTGTGACTTCTGTGACTGGTTGAAATAAAAAAAATTAGTGACTTTTGTTTGCAAATTGACATTAATCTTATGATTAATTTATGTAGAGTCTGCTGTTTAATGTTAGGCTATATTGATAGGAATGCTTTTATTTTTTTTCTATTTATACCTTTAAATAACTATCAATTTATTCACCAAGTTCATTTACTCATCAAGCTCCCTCTTAGAATCCAGCATTCCCCCCCCCAAAAAAAAAAAAACCTATAAAACTCAGGATTTTAAAACTTTTTTTAACAGAAATGGAGATGCAAAAGAATGTAGAGGTGTTCAGATTCACCTGTATGCTCCAAGTCTATGCAAGAGCTGAAGTTTTCTATGTCAATCCAGTTGTACCACTGAGGGCTAAGTTAGCTACAGAGCTAGCCAGACGAGCTAGTCAGACTAATAGCTAGCAGTGCTAGCTATGTAATTAGCTTGTATATGATCCCTTGCACACACAGTTGAATATGTTCAAAGCAAATATGTTGGAATTAGATTATATAGTTCTGCACGAAGATAGAATATGAGCAAAAAGTGCGTCTAAAGTTCATATATAGAAATTGTGCTTTGTATTTCAACAGAGTTACAAGTTTTATTGTAGATATGAAATCTAGTTTAAGAAATCTATTTCCGTTACAAAATAAGAGAATGATTTTTGGAAGGTGGAGTTCAATTTATATTTAAAGAATCTGAGCATGAGAGACATGTAAAAGCAACATGTGAATTACTGTTGCTATGTAGAGCAATGCAAGAAAAGCCTTGACTTGCCTTAGCTGACAGTAGAAGAAATTTTAGGAGCTTCGATGAACTAGAAGCTGTTTAAATGACTAGATAAATTTTGAGGTGATTAGTCAATACATTGTGCATATTAAACCACATTCCCTAAAATGTGTAAACAATTAAAAGTTCCTGTGGTTTAATTTTATGAGAATTTTGATTTCTGCCATCTAGGTAAAATTTACAGGTTCTTGGGATTCCTTATAAGAAATGTCACATGTTGAAAATCATGTTACTTTGTAGATTTGTTCTTGGAGAGTTTTTTTTTTCCCTTTTTCTTTTTCATCTGCTAACTCAGCTACCAAATGACTGCAGACAATGGAAGAGTTAATATATTTTAGGAGTAAAGATGTAGTGGCATCTTGTTGTTTGAAAATTTCAAAATACTGAAATACTGAAAAGGCTAGATGGTAAATTTGTGATTTGTGTCAGTATTTTAGTGTAAACTTAGGGATGGATGCTGTATTATGTATCTACTCTGCTGTCACAAATTGCAGGAGGAGTTGTATGGGTGAGTGACCGGAGCTTTCACATGAAATGTCCAAGAACCTTGCAAGACTCTGGTTCTTTACTTTTTCCTAAAACTAAAAGCAGCACATATGAATACTTGATTGTGGGTCAAAACCACAGTGCATTGTCATGGAGCCTTGCAATAACAAGCAGTTTTGACCATGATGCAATAGTTTCATACAAAATAATTATTTCAACATTTCTCAAAAAAGTTTGTTAAAACAAATAGCTGAGCAGCTGCTGGGACCAAGTATTTGCTGGAACTGAGTAAGTCTAGACATTACCCCAAATAACTGGAGTTTCGGGAAAAACTCAAAATTTGAGATCCTTCATCCTGCTCCTCATTTAGGTATTCCTGCCTTTTAGTCAGACATCCTTGATATTTCCTGCAAATGAGACAGCTTTTAGCCACTAACATCTGGCTGACGATAACAGTCAGCTGTACTCCATGCCAGCGATGCCCGAGCACCTTTTTTTTTTCCTTTTTTTCAGTCTTCAACACATGAAATGGCAGAAAAAAACAATCCAAAGAGCAAACATGTTCTAATAAGATTTGCAGTTCCCCTGGGCTGCAAAGATTCAGTTCAAGTCTGCTTTCTTGGCTAAGCTATAGTTGTGAAGATGGCAGAGTTGCACTGTAAATGATTCTTTTGCATATTTCTTAATAAATTTTAAACTGTATTATAAGACTAGATCTTTAGAGCCACATTCCAAATATAAAAAAACCTCTCAGTTAATAGTAAGAATCACTATGTCTAAACCAACAGAAAGCTGTTGCTGAATTTCCAATCACCTGATCTCTCTTTTTTTAAAAATATACTTACCATGTGTTTGCATCATAAATGACAGGCTTTGCTAACACTGTGAAACTTACTGCAACAGGATGTTTTTTTACTGGCTGTATAGGATACAGAAATATTTTTATCTGGTTGTTTTTAAAGCTGCAGCAGTAGGCATGCTCTTGAACAGCAGTATCACTTGGTGTATTGCTGAAATGTCAGCAGGACTTTGCACAGAATATAAAACAAAGCTTGTATGTGCTCTTTTGCCAGATGGTGACTGAAAACAATTCTTCCTTAATATCTTAAATGCTTTTTCTCCCTTTTAGTGTGTGTGTCTGCATGTGCGTGTTTGCTTTCTGTTGTTTGCCTAAAGTGGTGATGCTAACATAACATACTGTAGATTAAGGCTTCAGGGAGCTAAAGTAAGCGTGAAGCTTAGCTGCTAGCTAAACATCACCACTGAGCTAATCTACAATTTACAATGATCAATCACGAATATTTAGAAGTAGGCAGAGTGCAGCACAAAATTAAACAGCATATGGGTACAGTTATCCCTGTTAAAATGACCAACGTGCCTTGTATTGTGTATGGAAGATAACTGGACAGGTGGTAATCTGTCTTCCCTGAGCGGAGACAGCTGGTATTTTCCTTGGGCTTCAGTGGTGCTTTTCTGTATGGTCTCACCTACCAGCTGATACCTTGCTTGTTAGGACAACATGAAGTATATATTAACCCTTTTATCTATTCCTGTGCAATGTCCAAAGGGGAAAGTATCAGACTGCTTGTCTATAAGCAAGGTGATTTATGCTTAGAGTGTTTCTGGTAATGTAAGACTGCATACAGCTTGTCCTAATGACCTCATTACATTAATTAAGGTGATGATATTTAGCAGTAGGTATTAGATAAAATCTTACAGATTACTGGTTATTTCGAATCTTTTTTTTAATAGCTGATGAAATTTGAGATTGAGAGAAAGTTTTAGAATTCTCTCTGTCCATTTAATTTGGGACAATCAGAAAGGTTGTACGCAAAATGAAATAAGTGTTTTGTGACTTTACTTCTATTTAGCTGTGTACATAGATATTCATGTGTGTATAACTTTTCCATTTTAACACATTAATTTGACTCCTAGCCTGACTGTAATTGGTTATTTCCCATCTTTTCATATAGAATCGTAGAATGGTAAGGTTGGAAGGGACCTCTGGAGATCATGTAGTCCAATCCTCAAGCACAGCCCTGTACAGGGATTGAACCCACGACCTTGGCTTTAGCAGCACCACACACTAACCAGCTGAGCTAAACCTGCTAATGTTTTCATTTTCCTTTTCCTTTTTCCTTTTTTCCCTCTAAGGAGAAGTTAGGAGCAGCTATTGTATTACTCACAGTTGATTTTTCTCTTATTTCTCTTATAGATCGTCTAGGCTGTCTGGGAACTAGGTACTTACAGTCTAAGAGAAGTATCTAGTGTTTCTGAGGGACTGAGTATCCTGCTGCTTTGCCCTGACAAATAGGAGCCGGGTTTACTCATCTCCAAATGTAACTATGTCCAGTTAATTGATAAGACTAATCAGCAGTCAGATTACACCATCACACCTGACGATGTGGGAAGGGCTGCAGAGCGGGTCTGATCTTCTAACCAGCTGCTGTAGTTGCATCAACTCCATTATGTCAGGTTAGGGGAAGCTTGGAGAGAAGCAGTAATGTAGTGGACTTTTTAGTGGGTGTTTCCTCATATCTTTACTTGTATTTCTTCCTTAGTGCAGACAAATTATCCAGTCTAATAGTCTGTTTCTGAGAAGGGCCGGTGCAGAGCGCTTCTGTGAAAGTTGAGAGAAACCCTGCTGCAAAATACGTATCGCATTTATCGTATATTTTGCAATGGAAAGCAGTGCAGTGTTCCCAGAAGCGTCACCAGTAGTGACTGAAGTGACTTGGCTATAAAATGCAGAGCTGACAATACTGTCCTGAACTTGAGTCTGTAATGTTCAGATCGCTTCAAGGGACAGCTGCATTTTAGGACACGTTGTGGACAGGTCAGGAGTGGAGAGGACGTTCTACGAATTATCACCACAGAAGTGATAGTAAAGCCGTATCAGTAAAATCAACTAGCACCAATGCTGGAGGAAGAAAGAGGAGGATCTATTGAAGGATGAGACAGGTTGGAGTCAGAGGGATACAAGGACCAGAGCCAAAGGGAGGCTGACATGCTGCGACTTCATGCACAAGTTCATTCTAACTGCTACCATATAGGCAAGTTTATGTTCTGCAGCTCAGGATGAACCAGGAATCTTTGTGTATTTAAAAGTCTTTTTTAAAAAATAATATTTAAGAAAACCATATTTATGCTTGTATTTTTTTCCCTTAGTAATAAAAATGAATGAATATAGTAAGCTAGTAAATGATAGCAAATGAATGTCAAAAACTAGATCTGGACTTAAAATAGAGGAGTTCTGTACAGAATAGGAGCATGAATTTTATGAAATTCTAGTGCAGTCAATTAAAGCAGAATGCTTGTCAAGACTTAATTTTCTAATAAAGATTAGAAGAGTAAAAGCAGAAATTCTTCAGAAATTTTGATGAATTAACTTTTGAACTAGAAACTTCCATATTAATCAAGAAAGTGGCCTCAGCTTTGGAAGTCCTCAATAACAGCCAAATGTAGTATCTTATAAAAGAATTGAAATATGTGCTTTAATGACCTCACTTGGAATAAAATGATTACCTAGGGAGTCTGTAATAGAGGAGATAAAATTAAATTTCTTGGCAAAATTAACAGTTTTGCCAACATTTTCCCTGGTTAATTGCCAATTGGTAAGTTTTTTTTCTTTTAAATTAGGTTTAGAAGAAACATAAGCATAAAGAACTCCTTAAACTAACCTTCACTCTAGAAAATGATTGTACATATGGTTTTCTCCTAAATGAGTTTGAAATTAAATTAAATTTAAAAATGTCAACATGGTTTTTGAGTTCTGGAATGGATTCCAAATTTTTCAGGTCAATCTTTGAAAAATATTATCAAAGAAGGATTTTTTTTTCCATCTTTAACATGAATCTGCCTGGAATAAAAACAATAATTTTAGTTTGATTAAATAAAAGGAAATACAGGTCTTTTCCATATCACAAAAGAGAGATTTTTGATTTTTAAACATACTGAAGTTTAAGTGTACCTGCATCAATAGTTACACTGTGTTTGTGATTGTTTTGTTAGTATCACTATTTTTCAAATGACAAATTGTTGGAAACCTAAGCAGGTTTGATGGTAGAAGATACGTTTTCTGCTTCATATATAAATATAATTTAGTGCTATATTGTACTGACTAGTAAAGCTTTTGGAAATAAATAATGTTACATAATCCCATCTCCAATATTAGAGTGTTGAAGTGACTTTTTAATTCTGATTGTCCTATGTTGTGTTTCAGATGCTTTGTTAGGCAGCACCTAGCTACCCATGGAGGTATGAGCGGGACTTTGAGAATCTTCTGGTTGAAAGGATTTTGCTTTACTTTAATTGGTTCCAGCTTGTTAGTCATATGTTTCCTTGGGGAACTTTCAGGGCAGTTACAGCTGCTTTTTTTTTTTTTTTTTTTTTTTTTTTTTTTTTTTCCTTCCCTGTTTGTTTATTGCTCCCAGATCCACATTTAGCAGCCTTTTTTTTCCCTAGTCATGAAAATATCTGTACTGTTCTGTCCATGTGTCCATGTGTTTTTATACCAAATATGATGAGCTAACATGGCAACAACTCCTATCCTTTATTTTTAAAAGTAACATTAGAAACATCTCCTTTTCTGTCTAGGCTCCTCAGATAAATTCTGATTGATTTTAATGTCCAATATTTCGTGAGCCACTGCACTTAGATGCTAATAATGTTCAGTGCTGCTTGAAAGCTGGGATTTGGCCTTAAAAGAGAATAAAGTGAAAGCAGTAGTTGATTTAGTCCTTTATGCTTTGCTAGTTGCAAAAATCAAGATTGGAATTTATCTGACAATTCATAGCAAACTAGTAACAAAATGCTACAATTTTAAGGCTTCCAGTCCTATCAGTTTCATTGTAAGGAATATAAGAAGTCATCAGAAATCTAAAATTTCTAAAGAGTTTTTGGTTTATTGCTTTATTTTCTACCTCTGATTTAAAATTATCCAGTTTTACTGCTGTCTTACTTTTATTTTCATCTATCCTTTAGAATAGCAGCCTTGCTTGATCCTATTCCAGAGAAGCCTCAGCCTTGGACTAATGTAATGTAATTTTCATTATATAATAGTTTACTCAGAATTCACAGAGATTGAAGGTTTTAACTAGAATAAAACATTGAAATCTATAGTCTGACTTGATGAGATTAATGTAGTTCTGAGTTTTTACTGCATTTTTGGTTTTAGGATCGTTTGGCATGCGCTGCTGGAAATACAAACTTGAGGAATAATTCATTTTTTTAATTAGTTAAAAGGATATTTTGGCTTTGCAGAACATCGTGAATATTGTATTTTAATTAAAAGGAGGTCTCCTCATTCCTATATTGTAAGAACATGCAAGGTCACTGCTATTTTCATTTGAATTTATACATTTCAGTTGGTCAGTATGCACAAACATGTATCCACTTAAAGCACATTTAGTGAAAATTTACTCCATTATTGTTTGCAAAGGAGCATGGCTGTAACAAGAACAACAGTCACATTCATTCAAGAAGTCACAGAAATATCTATGTTTAGTTTCAGAAACTTAAAATATAAGCAATTTTATGCTAGAAAAGATATAGTCAGGAAAGTGGAGGAGAGTTCAAAGGTGATAAAAGCAGATGCAGTGAAAGGGAACAAAGTAAATTTTTGAGCTGGTCACCAGTTAAGAGTCAACTGGATTTTGTAATATATACACAAGATAACTCATCACTGAACCCACTTCCACCCACCTGAAAACAGTCCAGATGGCTCGGGTGGTGTTCCCTGAGGATGTGATGATATGTGGGCAAGAAATTTGACCACTGAATTATTGAATGTAAAAAAGCTTCATTTGGAAATGTTGCTATATTTAGGAGGAATATCCATTTTCTTTCTAAAAGAGAAATTGTCATCACCTACATGTAGAAGGTTATAGTCTATGATTTCAGTGGTGTGTCATCTGCATACGTTGCTAAAAAAGACGAGATTTCACATACATCCTGTTCAACGTTTACTATTTTCAGCAAAATTCTTCTTCCCTGAATGTTTTAGCAAATAATCCAGATTCACAAAAAGGCATCAATGCTTACAAGAATTTTTGAGATTTAAAATTTGAAGTCCAAGAGTGCAGTTTCCAAAACCCTTTTGTGTGAATCCCATTCTGATCTATCTTTTTCTCTTATGTGGTGGAATGGGAAGTGAGGTATAAAGCTTAGGGTATCAGAATACTTAAAAAAAAATAAAATAAAAAAAGGTCCTTTTGTGAATCAAATCTTTAATTTTGCTTGAATGCTATATTGAGTGAAATAATGGTTTCCTTCTGAACCATTTCACATTTCTTCTGCCTAGGCATCCTGACCAAAGAGGTTATATTTCAGAGTAGTCAAATTTGTGATTTGCAAAAGTAGAGCAAAGCTCTAGACTATTCCAAATAGATTTTATTTGTGGATTCATTATCTATGATACGTGACAAATCATTAAGGCTTTCATGAAGTGTCTGTGTTGGAGAAATGAAGCCACAGTCAGTGACAAGCTTTATGATTCTCCTATCTATAACAAGTTATTTAATGTATTCCATTTTAATTGTTGTCTTGGAGTCAATTGTAATCTTACACTGCAGCTACTGACAGGAATCATCAGTTATGTGGATGGTGTTTTGCAAAATTGCAAATTCACAATACATCACTCTTCAATGGCAGCAATGTTTAGCAGCTCATTAGCTTTTGGGCTATGCCTTCTGGTCAGTAGATACCAGGAAAGACAGCCAGCCTAGCTGATTTGCAGATGTATAATAGTCAGGATGAGCACTGCAGTATAACTGAAAGAAAACACAATAGAATAAAATAGCATTTAGAGCAGGCTTTCATTAGCTTTGGGGTTAAAAAGATAATTAAAATGAGATTAGAAAACAAGTAAAATTGATTTTTTTTTTACTCGGTAACGTATTGCAAAGTATCCTTTATCATTTCTTTTTATGTTGTTGAGATTTTTAAATTCATTTCAATTTCCTCAATATATAGTTGAAGAAAAATAAGCATGGATCTAGAGACTGTAAGCATACCTCTAGAGACTGTATTACATGTTTTCATCTACACTATAGATTTCTTAAATAAAAATGTATATAATGTGTAATATATTGGTAATATCGTGTTGTCCAGGGTTACAGTTACAGAGCTTTCGCTCAGATTGGATGACAAAATATTACATTAGGGAAGAAAAGGGAATGGAATATAAGTTTAGAGCCCTTGTAGAAATTTTTGAGGACTGAATGAGTGAGGTAAGGCTTTGATAACTCAGTCAAATGGTAGGATTCATAAGAATTACTACTTCGGAGCTATGGGTTAGTATAATTGGTTAGTGTAATTAGTCTAATATAATTAGTATAATTAACCTCCTTTCCTTCTGATTTACCATACTTTTTACGATAACCCACTGAATGTGAAAGTGCCATGATGGATCAGGGCAAAAGTGCAGCCAGCCTATATTAAATGTTCAGGGGAAAAGTGTGAGAAACTTCAGGATGCCTGGAACACTTCCCCTGCTTCTGGTAGCGAGCAGAAGCTTATGCCGACAGTTTGTCAGTCCTTTGAATGCATTTATATTTTGGCCCTTCACATGATTTTGAGGCAGTTAGTTCCACAGTTCTAATAATGTCCTGTGCAACTATTGTGGACTATTTTTTATGCTTGGTTGTTTTTTCTTTTTTTCCCTCTTGGAGAGTGATAACCAAAACTGTGCACAGTGTTGTAGCTGAAGGATGGAGAATACATAGATGATGGAGAGAGTCCATAGAAGCATCGCCTTACTGTATCTTCCAAGCTATGGTCTTGTCTATATTTTCTCACAACAGCACTGTGTTACTGACTCGTGGCTCTTATCCGACAGGTCCAGACTCTTAAGATTCCAGATTATAAAGAGTCAGGACACTGGAAAAAAACAATAACAGTTCTGTATCACTCCTAGACCTGTAATTGTACAGAAAAGATCTGTTTTACTCTGGGAGCTCACGAGCGTGGCAGTCTTGCTTGTCGATACGTCTCCATAGATAAGGACCATACAAAAAGTTTTGGATGCAGGAAATTAGCAGAGTTTGAATAAGTTCATGTTCAGACTAGTTCAGTCTGTTGAACCTGTTCAATCAAAAAGCTGGATGTCCCTACATTACGTGATTATTGTAGCAGAACAGTGGTTTCCAAACTTATCCTCGGTTTCCCTATGCATTGACCGCACATAGCTGAGCACGTGGCCGGGCATGAGTGTGTACTTGCGCTGTACATTAGTGCTGCTGTTGCTAGCCAAGGAAGCTAGGTCTGGGAATTTTAGCAGTTGACTATCCATATACCTAATGATTAATAACCTCGTATTTATTCATTTATCCTGGAAAATGTGCAGTTTTATGTGATGGAGTTGTGTGGGGAGGCAGGATAAAAGTGTCAGCCTCATTATTGAAAACACGCTTAAAAACACTATGTGATACATGGAGCCATGCTTAATTTTGCTGCAGTTAACACATGGCGTACAAACCTCTGATCAAGGGAACCACAAGAAAATAAATAACACTTAAAGTTAATTCTTGATTGTCTTCTTTGCAGGTAGTATTTGGATTTGTATACAGTGAAAATGTGTTTTTAAGATGATGAAGTCTAATTGGATATTTAGTTACAGTTTTAGTAGAGAAAAATGAGAAAGACATCTCCCTCTGACTTCTCCCTCTAACTCCTCCTTCTGTGACTTTCTGTGATGTTACAGATTTCTCTAGGCTGGATACTTAGCATCTATTTCCAATTTATAGTAAAGCTTGCTTAAAGCTGCTTTTATTTATAGGCAAGTTTAATATTCTTTTGTTCTATTCAATTTGTCCATTTTAGGTAAGAGGCTTCGTTCTGGCCATTAGGGCCTAATTTACTGCTCAGTGGCCTATGTGAAATGACTAAGTGAATATTCCCTAATTTCTGGTGCCCAGGTGCTGAAGTTGTATTAAGTGCTACAGTAATCTGCATTAATTGGCAAGCTGTCTTCAAAGAAATACCAAATATTTAAACAATAATTTAGGAAAATATTTAAGCACATGTGTATTTCACTTTGAAATCAAAGAGTTTTAAGTATGCGAAGTTGACTACTAGGTGTGTATCCAAGTGTTTTGCTTAACAGGATCAAATTGGTAAATTGGAGCATGAAAGACTAGCACTGAACCATATTACTGACAAATCCATCTTTTACAATTATGATTTAGACCGATTTCATTTTTAGTTACACAGTGAAAGAAATCATGGTAGTGTGCTGGCATTGTTGTGCCTGTATTATGGATAAATAGAATGTTTATCTAAACAGGTGCATAAGAAATCAGAATAAATTTCTCTCATTATTTATATAAAAATCATTTTCAGTTATTTTATTCACTCAGTGATTTTCATCAGCAATTCTGACCTACTTTTAAAAGCAGATCATGATTAATGACTATTATCAATTGCATTATATGAAATACAATAAAACCTTGAACAACTTGATTGCAAATATTGTTACTGAAATTATCTCAATGATTGTCATAGCATACCAGAAGGTGAAACAGTGGTTAATGTTAAAAAATAAAGTATGCTTTTTGCGTGGAATGGGAACTGTTTCAGAAACCTACCTCTAGGTTTACCAATAAAAAAAAAGAATATTTGGTTTTTTTGCTTAGATTTTTTGTTCTATTTTTTTTAAGGAGCAATCAAACAATATTTGCAAGATACAAAATGACAGAGAGAGATAGCAACTCAATGTGGATATTAATCAAGACCAGAATTAAAAAATAAATCATAATAAATAAACCT
The DNA here is from genome assembly GCF_028389875.1 of Rhea pennata. NCBI lineage: Eukaryota > Metazoa > Chordata > Aves > Rheiformes > Rheidae > Rhea > Rhea pennata. Next base: position 107,602,614 of record NC_084663.1, read on the forward strand.
AATTTCACTCTACAAATTTCAGAGATAATTAAGGCCAACTTTTGCTTATATTTTTTTCCTGTCTTCAGTACATTTTCTCTCTCTAATAAATTATTAACATCAGTGTTTATAAATTTCTTCCCATCTTTTGTCTTCTGCATAGTTGTAATGATTATTAGACATGGATGAGTAGAATATGAGAACTGATTTTGTGAAAAATTAGCCTTTCATAATGTGGATTTTAAGAAAATGTGAGAAAATACTTTTTCTCCAGATAGACCTAGCTTGAATTATGGTTTTTATTTATCACAAAGCTGATTACAATTATGCAGCTTTCTTAGAAAAACAATAATGTAAAATCGTAGTAAAAATATTTTGCTCCAGACTGGGTGGAGGTTTAAGATTATCCAGTGTGTCCTAAAGACAACAAAGGATAAGGCAAAGGAAACCAATTATTTGTACTAGTTTTATAAATCTCTCTTTATTGCCTAACCTTTTCAAACAAGAAATGGATTTATCCTCTGTGGAGACAGTAATATAAATAATGTCATTCTCTGGCTAGAAATGGCTCTAAAGTCATTTTCTGATCTGAAATAGGGTTGCCTAATTCTAAATATGCTCTGTTCCAAGAGATGCACTCTTAACTGGATTTTTAAAAACTAACAAGGTTTTAGTTATTTAGATTAGGTTTAGATTTAAAAATACTTGTCAATAAATATGTTTCCTTTGGACCAATTTAATAGTTATAGCATGATACAGTTACTGGGGTGTTTAACTGCTGTTGATGACTTCTGATACTTTGGATTTTTTCTGGTACTAGACTTGCTTTTACTTTTTGAGCTTGGTAAAAATATTAGAGATGATCTTTGAATGAAAGACTGTAGTTACTCCTTTTAATTAATAGGAAAATAGTTCGGTCGGTAAAGGCTGGCCTATAGTGATTCTAGAAAGAAAAGCCATTTTTTTGGAGGTCTGCTTTAAGTCATGGCTGAAGAAACTGAGCATATTTGCCTTCCCTTGGACATGGCTGTTAAGCCATGCATTTTTTTTTTGTTTTGTTTTATTAGACCGGTTTGGGGGCTGGGAGGCACAAAAACTGACTTAGAGAAAGAAAACAAGCATGAAAATGGTAATTATAAAGTAAAAATTGGGCAATCATATAAGTTATTAGAGTAGACACTTGCAGGGGTCTAGTTTACCAAAAGTAAGGGTGTCAAGAAATGATAGCTAATGCATCTTCGGTATTACAGAAGACAGGAGCCAATTCATGTCTGCCAGGCCTAACACTTCACAAATTTAAATCGCTTCTGTGAGAGATTATTTTTCCCTACCTTAGGAGGTTTTTTGTTGTTATTCATTATCAGCTCTACAGTATTTCCCACTATACAACACTTAAAACAAAAACAAAAAGAAAACCACCTTTCTGTTTATTGGAAATGATGGGGGGGGGGGAGTTGCAGTAAATATTACTGGTTTAAAATCACAACGATTGAATTCCCTGCTGAATTTTGATTAGTTCGTAGCTTGTGGGATTTGACAATTTTGAAAAATTCCTTTCGGATAGCAGTGCTTCAACAAAAGTATTTTAGTCTTTTCTGTAGTCTCTTGTTTAACAAGAGTCAGTTCTTCTTTTGTTTTCATATAAAGTATGCCACTGGAGTAGCATCTTCTAATGAAATTTTACTGACCGATCAACTTCCTGTGACTCTCAGTGGCGATGGTCCTTTTGCATGGCTGTCACGTAATGAAACTGTGAAAATGACCTGTTGTATGAGTGGATTTTGAGTTTCCGCTCTCCCTCCTACAGAGGCAATGACTTCTGGGTTCTGGAGACCCTGCTCCAATAAACACACTGTATGTTATTACTAACTGGAATAAACCTGAGGTATCTATATAAAAATACAGTATATTAAATATTGATTTATATATTGAGCAATTTCCACTTATTTGTCTAACAGTAGTTGGCAGGAAGAATATTGCCAGAGAAGGAGAAAATATACGGCAAGAATATGGATAGTTTTTGAAGGCCTCTCCTTTGTTTTTGTTTTAATCTTTTTCATTAGATTACATAGGTAATGCAAACATATTTCTCCTCAGTTTTCAGGTAATAGATGTTTTGAATGATCGGAATCATTTTTCATAGACTTGCTTAGTTAAAAAATTCTTTGCAAATGTGGAAACTGAGTAATAATTAAACAATTGTTCTCTTCATTGCATCATTTGGTGAATAGATTTCTCCTTTGACCAGTCTAGATTGACTAGATGACTAGATTCTGGTCTTGGTTAGCCTTGCAAATTGGCAAACTCTGGAACCATCCATCTAAAACAAGAAAATTCGAGTAATTAGTTACTTTTTCTCTCAGTGTTTTACTTTATAAAAAAATAACAGTTGATAAGAGGAAGAAACTTTGTCCTAATTCCCAGTCCAAAAAAGATTATATGTAAAAGCCAAGAGAAACAATGATAAGTGCTTACATATAATTGGACTCTTGAGGGAATATTCAATAAAGCAGAAAAACAGCATCCGGGAGATGCAGAAGCCTAATTGCTACCATGACTTTTTAAATTTTGACAATAAAACTTATATTTTAAGAATGATGTGTTGCCAAGGGCTTGTTACAGAAACTCGCTAAGTTTTAGTTCCTGTAGTGACTTAAGGGTTCTGAAGATAAAGTTGAAATTGCTGTTCATTGGCCTCACTTTTGAAGTCTTCCCACAGCAAAATAGAGGAACAAGGACTGAATATATTTATATTTTGTCGTTCTGTTTAACTTCATCTGAAACACCCAGGGAGAAAAAGCTCACTTCTGTAGAAGGTGCACCTCGCTGGACTCCTGGCACAGTTAGGACACATGCCAACGGGGGCTGGAAAGTCTTACCCGTACAGGCAAACACACATGCTACTCTTGAATTCCTTTTTAAAGTAGATTTTGAAGGTGACTTAGCTAAATATGTTTGGTGTTCCAAAAGAGCCTTTTTCCTTGTTTCAAACTTAGGTCAGCTCGGCGGCTTACTTCTTGTATTTGCTAATACACATTAAAATACACAAGCCAGTGCATCAACATGTGGTGTTGAACTGATTTATTAAATCAGTCTAATTTGTGTGTGGACCAGGCTTTCAGTTTCCTTACAGATATTCTGCAGGCAACCTTTCCCCCCCTCCTTGAACTAAAAATTAAATATTGAATTCAAATATATATCCATCCAAGTATTTTTATCCTAAAATTCTGTGATCAACTGGTTTAAAAAAAGATCAGTTCAATAGATTTTTCAGGGTATGTATCAGAATTTGTTTTGTTCATGTTGGAAAAATCTTAGCTTTTCATAAGGACCTTGCTTGGAATAAAATTAGATATTAGTTTAACTGTTACATGAAGGCTTGTGTGGTAATACTGATATAATTTCAATTGCCACAGTTATGCGTAGCTGCACTTTTAGAGTTCTTATGGTTTAAATTGAAATTGCCATGTCTACTGGTTTTTGTGTTTTCCTGAAGCTCCGATCACATTTCTGTCTATGAAAGCCCAGAAATAATAGCCTTATGCTTTTCAAATTCCCACAGGTCTCTCTGCTTGCTTTCAACATGGACTGTTTTTCTTATAAGCAGGAATGCTCTGCAGTGGCAGGATATGAGGAAAGGCCAGTAGCTACTTTTGTTCTGTTTTTAAAAGATTATTTTTTTATTACTTAATTTATTTCTGTGTTTCTCATACATAGCAAGTGTTATGGTAGTCTTGATTTATAGGCAGGGTTAGTAGTTTTCCTATTACTCTTCTCTGAGTAGTATCAGTAAAATCATCCAAATTTTTCTGTGCCTCAAGTGTATTTCTGTGGTGAATGCTTTCTGTGACGGTTCTCCAATGACAGATGTAGTAATAAAGAAAGACTAAACTGAACCTACTATGTATTACTGACATTGATTTCATAGATTGATTCTGGAATTTTAGGATCTATATCCTAACCCTTTAAATTTTGAGCATGGTAATCAGATTCCCACTGCAAAAAAAAAAAAAAAAAAAAAAAAAAATTGAACTTGCAGATTTCTTTGTCCGTCAGGGAAACATAGCCGTGTGTAGAGGGGATATGTGCTTTGAGTAGCTGTACTTTTGACACTGAGCTGACAGTCATAGCATGAGCTGTTACAGCATATGAAAAAAGAATTTCATGCCTATTTGAATGCTTCACCTGCCTTCTGATTGCTAAAGTATCTGTAATATTATACCTGAAATATCTGAATATTCTGTAATCCTGAATAACTTGAAGAAACTGGTAGATTAATGTGTCTTCCCTCCAAATGCTGTATTTCTTCTACAAATTTACATCAGCCCAAGTACTAAGGCAAGATTAATATTTGATTAAAAGTGGGGGTTTTTTTGTTTTCCTCTTCCCCCCCCCCCCCCCCCCCCCCCCGCCTGAGTAAGGCTTAGTATCACTGGGAGGAACAGCATATACATATAGCCATATAAATATCTGAGACAACTATTACAGGATTAGAAAAAGCTATGCAGTTGCATGTTACTTTAGGGAAGGTGATGTTGATTGGTTGTTTTTGTGTCCCCTTTACCCTCAGTATCAATAAATTAAACGTTGGGAGTGACAGCCAATAATGAACCATCATAATTTTGTCAGGACCAATGGGCACACTTATCATTTAAGCTTTTAATTAAAAACATGGTTAAACATGTGGTGAGTGGCCCAGCTGCAAGCGTTGCCTGATGGACTGTACGTGCTTGGGAACTGCCCCCCAGTTTCATTTTTGCTTCAGTTACATTCAGTGGGAATGTCCTGTTTGATCTGCAGTTGAGCCAAACCAGGCTTTGAGGCACCAAATGAATCCTTAAAGCAAGAAGAAAGTTTTCTTCGTTTATGTTTGGGTAAAATTAATTTATTAGCTTAAAATAGTTCTATGCAGCATACAGTGGCATAAGCACAAAAGCATCGTGTTTGAATATAAAGGTTTTATGGCATGCTTTTGAGCTCAAACTTATACTTCACGCAGGTAATAGTGTATTTTTATTGCTTATATACTAGAGTTCTCAATCCTCCAACATTTATCCTTGCCATATGATCTTTAAAAATATGAGTGCTCACACTTAAGTGAATGTGTAAATGCATTGTGGAGGTTTCATCCTTTGTCTCAAGAAGTTAATTGTATTTTTCTTTATGTGTGTAAATTTATTCTCTTGAGTTCTCATTAACTTGAATAGAATTATTCTGCATATGGGCTCATGTAGCTTAAATAAAATTTGGATAATTTGGAGGTGGCCATTGATTTGATTTATTATTATTAAGACCAATTCCTTCAATTAAAATACTTGGTGAGAACATCAGTTGAGGTATGAAACATCTTGTCAAGTCCTAAGTGTGTGCTGGTTCAAATGTGTTTTTAAAGAAAAGCTTCCTTGGAGAATCAGTATCATTCAGTAACAACAGATCATATATCTTCAAAGATTTCTCTAGGGCATCAACCCTGTTAACCAGATAACTCTATGAACAAATGAGATTTGTAGCATCAAGAGAGAGAATTAAATTAAAAGAATTTAAATTGAAATACAAACTTAATCGCATTTAGGAATTATAAGTAATTTATACTGAGATTTTTCCTTTGAAACTGTAATGAATAAATTTTTTCAAGCACTAAGGTAAAAAGTTCACTTTCAGGGTTTTTTAAGATAATTATTTAGAAAATGTCATATCTAACAAGTTTTTCTTTTTTGGTACTTAATAAAATTATTCAATAGAAGTATTCTGAGGAGAGAACTGTGAAAATAATACTTTGGAAATTAAAATATACTGTTGGCTCGTAACATGTTGGCATTTTAATTTAAAATGCTTCTTAAATGCTTCTCAAAGGAAAGATGTTTCAGGGTATTCTTAAAATGGGTTTTGTCACTTATCAAAATCTTTTGAACACTGATTTTCATTAAGTTCGAGATGGAATAAAACAGAAAACATTCCAACACCTGATCCTCCGGAAGACAGATTATATTTTAACTATTTTCTTCTGAACAATAGTTTGGAGTATTGGGTCAACCCCTCTCTTGCTTTCTTTTCTTGTTGTCATGATACATCTATTCCAGAGGAACATGTAAGAATGACATTAATATGTTGTACCTCTCAGATTTACAGACATGCTTTTCAGAGGCCGTGCATACCAAAATCGAATTTGTTCCACTTATGTAAAATACTGCTTAGAGGATCTTGGACCTTTAACTTCTGGGTTACATTTTGAATTGGAGTGACAGTAATAGTGCCCAAACTTACCAGTCTTACAGAAATCCTGATGCTTGAGTGACTAGAGTTCTTTGATTTAGGACACTTTTTTAATTTGTATGACAGAAAACTGTCAGTATAACTGATGACTTTATAGGCTCAGTGGAGATCAAAGATCACCTAAGGCTGTACTGACCTTTCAATTGCAGTTGTGGTCCCTTAAGTTTAGGATTTACTTCTGTGAGCAAAAAAGCCCAGGACATATTTGCTTGGGTACACAATGTTTACATCTTACATTCTAGCTTATGGCTTACTAGCTCGAGAAATTAATTTCCCTGAAAATATTAATCACTGTCAAAAAAAAACATGGTGTAATTGTGAGGAAAAATATAAACCTTCTGTAGGCTTAGCAGGAGTTGCATATCGTCTGAACCTACGTGATGCCTAGTGACTAGACTCCAGACTCTTTATATGGTAAATGTCTGCTGTCTACCGACAGCTTGTGCTTCAAAGCTGTAGGCTTAGATTGCCTCTCCTGCATCCTTAATTTCCATGGGAAGCTCTGCAACCAGTAAAGACTGCTTTCACTAGAATTGTTAATACATTGCTTATGGCTAAATTCAAAGTATGTATACTTCATACATGATGGGCCTCAATTTTGCTCTATTTTTCTTCCCTTTTTATTTGTGTTACCATCATTCAGAAAAGTATTTAAATAAATACCGTAGTGAATAATTTTATCCTGATTCATATCAGCTGCAAATTGTCCTGAATAATACTATCTGCATTTTGTCTCATTATAATTCCAATTTGTATATTAAACCATATTACCAAATTTTGCATTCGTGTCCTTTTCAGTTTTTCTTTGAACCCATTAAGTACTATGGTAGTTAATGAATCCTCATCTCTAGTACTTTATAAGTTTACTAATGGCTGCCTAAAGCCTAGAATTCTCCTGAGTCACCAATACTTTTTTTATTCATGCAAGTTTCTATTGTAAATATGTTGAACATTTTCGAGGCTTGTTTCAGTTTCTTCCTTTTATTAATTGTTAAAGTGAATAAATTTTTGCCCTTAATGGAGAAAATGTTCTGCCCATGTGCCTGACTTTGTTCGTGCTTCTTCAAACATGAGGCCTTTCTCTGCTACTGTTCTTCAACACTCTTACTTTCCTTGATCCCACCTCATTTGCAAATATAATGATTACAATCCTGTTTTTTTCCCAGTGTTTTTAAGAGCTAAACTTGTTGTCCCTCAGGGAGATGAATTTTCCTTGTTTCTGTAACTCATGTTTATTATTATTTTTTAATTACTATACCTTATTTTATGTTTCCCCTATTGAGTAGACTAGAGTATTCAAAAATATATACTTATGCATCTGTATATATTAAGATTTATTAATAAATGTGTAATATAACTATTCATAGCCAAATTCTGTGAATACACTTTTGCTTGGCCTTATTTAATTTGGGTAATTTTAGAGAGTGCCGTAAATTTTAAATTACTTTTGTTTTAGTAATTCTGAGTGATTTCCCTGCTCTTGGGAATATTTAAAACCTTCAGGTCAATTGAAGTAAAATATTACACAGTCCAGCCATTGCACTGAAACCTAATGCTCAGATGAATGTTGTAATTTTAGCAGTCTCACTTAATAGACTTCCAGTGCAATGAAAAAATCTATGTATTGTGTTTTATGTGTAAACTTGCTGTATTTTTGCAAGTGAAACTTAAGAGTAAAAGGCTTAGAGAATAGTTCTGCTGCATTTATTTTGTAAAATACTTGCAGTTTTTAAGACAATATTTGGATGATAACATGTGGATTACAAATGTTTTCTTCATCCTTGAAAATTTAAAGCTATTGCTTCCGGATATGTTTGTTTTCAGATTTTCTAACACATATTTGTTCAGCTTTTATACTAAAGTGCTTCCATAAAGCTTTATGAAAATAAAAGTATTGTGAAGATCAAACCCTGAAACTCAGACAGCTTTACTTTGATGAAAGTGTTGGCTCAGATGATGTAGAATTTGGGAAGAAGAGTACTTCTTAGATTTTTAATTTTATTTTAAGGACACCCAGTAGACACAGACGCAAGGCCAGTTAGTATAACATTAATAGGTTTAACCTGTACAGCCAAATACCACATCTGTTTTTGCAGTGTGCTTTCAGCAGCCAAGCAAGGCACTGAAGATTTGTGAGTGTGCATGTGTGTATGTGCATGTGTGTGTGTAGATGGTAACAGATTATCTGAGCAAAATTGAATGCTTTCACTCATTTGAATGTAGAACACACACCTAAGTTTCCTAGGAGTAGTAGATGCAGCGTGGTTCTCCAGGAATTGTGGTTGTATTTCCTCTGAGTTTTCCGCCACGTCCTGAAAAGCATTCACATACACATCCGTTGCACAGATGGCTCTTTGCAAAGTATGTATGTTGGGATGGTGTCTGAGCGTGTGGGGTACACTTCTACATTGTGACCCCCAGCCAGTGCCATGGCCTTTGTATTGCAAATTGCAGGGACTTCCTTTTTCTTTCTGAAACAATTTCTTATTGTTTCTCATTTTTGCAATGCTTATGTGTCAAGAATTCTTCTCAGTTTGTCTGCTGTGTACCTCTGTTATTTTTGTTTAAATTGCAGTAATTAGTGTCTTAAGCAGAAAAGCTAAACGTGAGCTATAGCGTAGCTTATAGTGTTACAGTGTATTCTTTCATTTAGAGAATAATTTGTGCATCTTAAGATAAAATTTAAATAAGAACTATCCTGTAATAAAATAAAACTGTAATTGTTCTGTCTAGCATTAGTCATAAAACAGCGTAAGTATTTTTTTTCTTTTTTTATCAGAAAGCTTTTGGGCCTTCCTCTCTTCTTGAGTGATACTTAGGAGACTGGACTTGTTGGGTAGATTCTATGTTGGCATATTTACTCTGGGACCTAAGCCTGGAAGAGGAAGGATGACTTCAGAGATATTTTGGTTAAAGTTCTAAATGGAACTTCTGTTTTCATTAAAAATGAAAGATGCTTTTGAGACTTCCATTCCTGGATTAAGCTAAAGGGACTTCTTAAGAATTCTTTGTCCTGCTGCCTGCATTTTCCTTCTCCCCCCTCCCTCCACTTTCCCTTTAAATTATCCCCTTCCTGGGCTCGCGGGGGGACCTCAGCTAATTGATTATCAGGATTTTAGGCAGGCTGCATTTGGCCTGGACCTGCGGGGGTAACGAGAGCCTTCGAGCTGCCTGGGTCTCGCTTGGGAGCTTGCAGCAGGCGCCTGTGCTCGGGGCAGCCAGGCCACGTACTGCCTGCAGCAGCTGCCTGCGCTTAAGACGTGCTTTGAGGGCTCGTGCTGCCAAAGCGGATCTGGAGCTTCGCTGGGCAAATGGGAGGCTAAATTTAGAGCGAGGTGCTTGGCTTTGCCGCGGGTTTTTATCAGTTTTTATTCCAGGCTTGGAAAGGGGCGTGGAGGCAAGGAGCGGAGATAGAGGAGCTCAGGCGTTCTTCTGCCTCGCGGTTCCTCACTTGCGCCTGTTGGTTACTTTGGCTTTGGCAGAGCAAATCCCTGTGCCAGGCCTTTGAGAGCGTCGCCTCGCTGGCTCCTGGAAAGCACGTCAGTTCCTTACCCTCCTCGGTCAATGGTCCGGACAGTCTCGTAGGATTTGACAAATTAGTGGAGCAAAGCCAACCCCGCACAGCAGAGTATTGTTAATCTTTTCAAACTTTTCTATGATTTCTGCTGCCATATTTTGGAATTCTCTTTATATATATCTATATAATTTGTATATCTATATACAAATTATATAGATATATATATATATGTTTATACACAGTTTATAAATAAAGTTTATAGTTTATAAATACAGTTTATACATACATGCTATAGATTTATATGTGTGTGAGTATACACACACACACACACACACACACACACACACACAGGAATGATACAATGCCGGCTCTTTAATAGATACTACAAACTTGTGACTATTTAGTAAAACGAACTGCCCGCTAACTTTTTACATGCTCTTTTAATTGGGATATAGCAAACCGAGGGTACTGAGAAGGTAATATAAAACTTTTCCCCTTTATTTTACCAGTTAGCAGCTTAAATTCTTCCTTTTGCTCGTCCGTCTTGAAATAATTGTGTGTTATGAGAGGAGAAGGAAGAAGTACCTTCAAAAAATCATATACTAATAAGTAATAACAGCACTCAAATACCATTTTCTATAATCACTGAAGTGCATGCTGCTTCTTTGTACTGTACGTGTACTTGTAAAGTATTTTGCATTTGTGAAGAACTCAAGTTGTGGTTATTCTTGCATTCTTAATAAAATTATAGACAAAAATACTGTTTTTAGTAGAGGTAGCTGTTGATAGATAGTTATTGATGTATATATTGTATATTTAGTGACTGGTGCATCATATTCTTTGTTATTCTCTTGAGAAGAATGTGTGCTAATTTTTTTTGTCCGTGTCTCCAGAAGAACTAATAAATATCAGGGTATTTTCTTTTAACTAGAACCCATATTTTTAAATCACTTCAGGGAAATGCTTTAGCTCTTTAATTGATTTTTGCTGTCTTCAGATTTTTCTTCAATTAATTAGAATATAAAAAATGCAGTTGCTTCTCTCCGTGTTGTCCCCAGATTCAGGAGTCTTCAGTGATCTAGTGTTAGATAATTCAGTTCAAGAAGGAAACTTCACGCAATTTCAGTGCAGTATTTCATGAGAAATTTTCTCAGGGAAAAGTGTTTCTTATCACAAAAAGTATAAATAATGGGTTTTAATACAGCTTATAACTTTCAGTTCTGATTCCTTTTGCCTTTTCTAGTGTTCTCAGCATTCATCTGTTCTATTGGTGATGAGGGCTAGGTGAATTTCTCTTTTTTTTTGGGGGGGGGAGGGGTTGCTGTATTTCTGTTTCTTTGAATCTTCTTCAAACTAGAAAACAAAGATCAGACAAATATTTGATGTGCCCATTATAAAAACTTAAAGTTTGGCATTTTTACAGCTAAATACAAATGTCCTGAATATATATTAATGAGAACTTAAAATGATAGAGTACTGTAATTATGAAATCTACAACTACTCAATGCTTTTGTCTCAACCTATATCTAGTTTTAAACTTTGTCCTCAGTATTTTGTACTTAAAAGTGCATTAGTATTCTTTAATGAAAGAAGCAGCAACATGCTAAGTAGACTTCTTTTCAAAAGCTTCACATTGCAGCTCAAATCTCCATAATTTCAATATTTTGCTTTCTTTTTTCTTTTCTTTTTTTTTTAATTGTGATAAGTTTAAGGCAGCTCATAAAAAGTATTTTGAATAGGAACTTAAGTCTGTATCAAAAGAGACAATTGCAGTTCACAAAAGATCCATTATATAGCATTTCTTTCCTTGACACTTGCAAAGGAAGATAGGTGCTAACTTGGGATAACCCAAACCTCCTACTGTCATTATCATCTCAAGTCCATCCTGCCCATACTGTAGTCCTCTTGCTCCTAGCTAATAGTTTCTGCTATAAAATTGAAAATTTTATAGAATATGAGAGTCAACCTTGTGTCATCCTAAGCCAAGGACACGAAGAAAGACTGCGGTTGCATTGGTGATGACAAATAATGCAGTGCAGCAGGAGCAGATACTAAGGGTAAAAGAGTTTGTGATATAGAGCCAATATTGACTGTTCATGGATTTCAGGGCTTTTACTTTAAAATAGTTCTGGTCTAGTCGCTTGGCCTGAAGGACATTAGGTTCTTTGCAGGAGTCTGCTTTCTGCTTAGTTTCACATACAAGGAATTCAGTTCACACTGCTGGGCTGCTACGTGACACAAACTAAACCTCAGTAAGCGGGGGTGTTTGGGAGTCATTTCGAAAGCAAACTTGTGATTGAAATTGGGACATTAACCCAGGTGCAGCATAAACCTGGTGCATAGTGCATGTGGCAGATAGCTTAGTATATACCTGAGAGATCCTTTTACAGTGGAATGTGACCTAGACACGGAAATGTATCCTTAGTTTGCAAATGGAATAGCCCAGGACTTTTAAATTTCATCTTTTCATGGACTACCTGTTTTTGTTTAATGTGTCCTTTCCCATAACAAATGCTAGATCTAATGTCAAAAGAGGAATGATACATTCCTAAGGAGCTGGGGAGGAACTTCTCTTTTTTTGTGCTCTTCCTCTTTAACTGTGATTTTTTGTTACATAAGAGAAATGGGCAGAGCCTTGAGGAAATCCCCTTATCCCAGATATTATTCTTTTTTTCCATGTGGACTGTAATCATGCAGGACTCTTGTCAGACATCCAGGGAGATTCCCTGTTAATTAGATATTATTGTAAGATGTTTATATATTGCAACACAAGCTTGTTCTGGCAATCTGTGGGTAAAACGTCTAGTTTCACTCTGGTCAGAAATGGACGGTAGTTTAAGGAATCCCAAAGCTCTGTCTGAAACCAGATTTTCTGTAAATTAATACATTATACCACCTCCCTAAGCTCTACATAATAAAAGCTTTAACTGATACTTCACAGTGAAAGTATTTTAGAAAAAATCATGTAGACTTGATGGCAGTTCCTGACTGAAGCCAAAAAAAGGATAATTTTGCTCCATTGCTGATTTCTGCACCCAGCCATAAGCTTCATGCCTCTCCTAATTAACTTCATGCTGGTGAGCAGATTGAGAATGGCTCTAGTCAGCGCTAAAAATGCCTGGAAACCTGCTGTTTTACAGCCTTATGCAAAGTTGCTGATTTTTTTTTCTTTTTTAACCACTGCCAAAAGCCACAAGACATAGATGCATATGTTTCATGCTAATCACAAAATAATAAGGTAATTGATATTCAACAATTTAAAACAACAAACAGAGCACATACTAAAAATCTGGCTGGCTGGTTTTAATTAATACTGTTGCCCACTACTTGAATGGAACTACAAAGGAAGTGGTAAGAGTTTGGTTTTGAAAGAGAGATTTTTCCAAAATGTCAGTAAAGAATTTAAATAACTCTTCATGAGTCCCAGAATACAGCTGAAGAACTGTCATCCTTCTCCTGTTCTTTGCAATGAGTTTGAAAAGCAAAAGCAAGATTCTAGGAAGGTAAAACCCAGAAAAGTCTGGAGGGGGTTTATTTCTTCATTGGCTTCGGTTTAGTTACTGCTTCTTAAGGCAGCTCCTTCAGAATTTGTCTAGATTATCTAAGAAGTGAAGTATTAAGTATTTCCTTAAAAGAGATATAATTGATCTTATGTACCAAGTTCAGTTGTTTTGGAGCTCGCTACTCATCTATATCGTAAAGAAACTAAAGGTAAGAACAGTAGTCTTGTTAAGGAAAAAATAGTAAAAAAAATAATGTAACATAATAGAATGAAGCAGGAAAGAAAGTTCTGCCACTGACATAATAGGCATAATGAGTTATTTGGAGTCAGTTATTGAGCAGAGGGGATTTTATGGAGGTTTTTAAAGTTATAGTAATTCTGTCAGCTCAAATAGTCAATATTTTAGGCTACCATGAGAGGTAAGAGGTTTCTTGATAGCACTCAGGCCTTCCAATCATGCTGGCAATTAAGCCAGTCAACAAGTGTATAAAATTTGGATGATACATCTTTAATTAAAATTCACATTACTGTCACTTACTCCATTTTAACTTTGCTGTGCTGGACAGTAACTTCTGATAAAATTTGATTCTTTTGTCTTTTCTAAATTCATAGAATATTCACTAGGAATATCTTGAATGATTCTGTTGTATGATGCATTTTACCATTGCTATTGTTAGGCCAACTACTTTCATTTGGTATTCAGTTGTCTGTGGGTTTTTTAATTATTATTTGTTTATATGCTTGTTTTTAAAGAAAGTGGGAGGCGACAACCATAGAATTATGGTGAAGAACTGTTCTCTTGTCTTGACCATGATTGTCTCATAAAATTTAAAATACTAGTGTATGGAAATGGTTGTTGCAAAGGCCTGTGAAGAAGATTTTGTTAACTGACTACTTTCAGGTAGATCAATATAATTTTTTCTTGGAATAACAACCACAATAACGTTTTAAAAAATTGTTTTCAAGGAGAAGCTCAGATATTGGATGGGATGACGGAGTCTTGCACCCTCCTGCTGCTTACCACCCCCAGAAAGTTTAAGAAAGGAAGATTTCTTTCATTTGGTCAGACTAAGCAGTTATTATCAGGAGGAAAAGGCTCAATGATCTTCTATGGGTGTGGAAAGTACACTTTATAAGCTTTGACAATCTACATATGACAATCCAGATAAATTCTATTTTAGTTCCTTTTTAGTTATTCTTTCCAATTAGAATGCAGAATTTTTAAAGATTACACAGTATCCAAGATAACTGTCAGAAACTGCCTTTTGTGTCTATTCTATCTTTTCCATTAAACTGAGACTGATGTATTATTCTGCTTCACTGAGGCATTATTGTGGAGAAACTCTGAAGAAAACTGCCCACTTATGGAATTGGAAAATCTCAACCTACCTTTTTTTCCCCCCAGCCTGATAAAATGGCTTCGTTCATGAAGATATACCACTACCAATGATTTCAAGAAGGAAATAAGTACCTATGAAGGATAGATATGCCAATGGCTACTAAATGCGCAAGCACAGATGCAAACTTCTTCAAATCCATGTTTCTGGCTGCCAGAAGCAGAGCTGAGTCTATTAGGAAAACATTCATTCCGTGAGACTTAAGAACCTGCTATTCACCACTAGTGGAAACATAATACTGGGCAAGATGGCCCTTAGTCCAGTCCTGCGAGTTTTTGTTTGTTTGTTTGTTTGTTTGTTTGTTTTTTATTTTTATAATTTACATGTCCAGATACCATATTACTGTAGTGGCTAATGGAGAAGCAACAAAGAAAATTATAATATGTTATATTTTTAAAATATTCCGAGGAGTTCAAAAAAGGACATGATGAACACAGCCTGGAGTCAAACTGAAGTGGTGTTGCCCTGTTTTTGCATGTTGCTGACCCTCTGCTGCTTGGGGCTCCAGTCCAGCACCTGTACATCCTGCTGGGGCCACTGCATCTAACACCTTTCCCAAGGCTGCAGAAGTATCGGGTCTTCTCAATCCTCAAGAGAGTATTGTCAGATACTGGAATAAACATAGTGGCTAACAGTTTCTTAAGAGCAGCTTAAAGACAATATTTTAGAAATACGATTCAAGAGAAAAGTGAAACCATTAAAATTGAAGATTAATGACTAGCTAGACATCACCTATAGGGAGAAGTGCTGAAATTCTCCTACACTTTGGTTGCTGCTCATGAACTTCGTTTCTTCTTTCTGACTTTCTCTACTCAGTGCTGGATAAGTTAAGCGTACCCCTTCTTTCTTAGCAGAAGACAGTGTTTGCTTCTGTGTCCTTCAGTCAAATCCATGGCTATGGAAAAGAAGTCAGCTCTGGCATTTGCCATCTTCTCCTATCTAGATCATCTGAGTGGTGTCAGCAGCAGAAAGAGGTCAATCTCACTTGCTGCTGCTGCCCCTAGGACCAGGTTTGAGTACCAGCAGTAGACACTGCCTCTAGATCCACAGCCATCTGTGATAGTCATGAATGTGGGGCTCTAACAAGCAAGGCTTGTGGAGGAAATAAAATGCAGCAGATTGATTACTGCTGTAAATAGTTCTTTTATCTAGCCTGAGGTGGTTTTTAATTCTGTTTTTCTGAGAACGTAATAATATTTGGTAGTAAAAATCAGGAAGCACTAAACTGGTGGAGATTGTAATTAGCAGTTCCATTAGGATGAGTGCAAAGTCAAAAATGCCAGTTGAAAAGTATGCTTGGCACAGTCAGGAAAAAGAAACAATTAGGTTCTAGTTTACTTTTGGAATTATTTTTCTGTGGAAACACAAGGAGTTAAAAAATAAAAGCTTTCAAGGAATTTTAAAATCTTCTGCTGATTTTGAGTTAGCATCTATTTCAAGGCCAGCTAATATTTTTTTAATATAAAGTCCAGAAAAATTGTCTTTAGCTAGTGATACTTTATTTACCAGTAAGAAAGAAAGAATGTTTTTACTAGCACCACTTAATATTAATTTGCCTTTAAATTATGTAGCAAACAGAATTTAGGAATTTCTGTTTCCTGCCAAATGAGGATTATCAAAGTGTACTTCAGTTTCTTGCTCGGTTTTGCTCACTTCTGATTTTGATAAATGTCCATGGAACAGCTAAAAATTCATGTCAAAGTTGGTCAAAATTTAAAATACAAGTACGTTGTATTTTAAAGTGCTTGTAAGGCAGAAAAATTTCTGGGACCCAAAGTATTGTACAAATTCAATGTGATACTGTTAAATATTGTAAAAATACATACTTTGTGTAGGAACTGGGTAACCTGGCTTCAGAAAATCCATGCTTATACAAAGAAAATAAACTTCATGTTTGAGTATGGAGCTTTCTATATTTCTTTGTTTCTATACTGAACGGATAGCTAGGCAGTCTTTTTTGTATGTTGGCTAGAGTATAATTTAACGCTTGAATACCATTACTGACAGTAATGATTTTATCAACAGAGTAGGGAAGAATCTTGAGGAAAAGCAGTTACTTTTCCCATGAAGTACCTATTACCTGAAAGATCAGTTTGCAGTTTCCTTAATAAATATATTTTTTTTGAGTGTTTGCAATTGGATGCAGAGAGACTGTGATGGCTTCATGTGATGACTTCTTTCTTGTGTTACTGACTTTGGCTATCCAGCGAAAAACATAGTTAAAATAAATAAATTATTTTAATTAAAGAAGCCTGTATTTGTGTGCTGGCTTTTTCAAATCATTTTTAGAGTTTTGTTGAGGTTTAGGTAAGCTAAGTTTTTAACATACGTAGTGTTAAAAAGACAACAAACAGAGAGGGAAGGTGTCTATATTAGCACAGTGAGTAGCAAATGCCTGATTTGTAATAGCTGGCTCAACACGCAGATAGGAAAGATTTCAATTTAATGCCATGCTGGCTCCATAGCATTGAGCTGACTTTCAGACTAGTCAGGAAAGCTCAGCCGTACCCAGTATAGTGCAAGAATTTCTTGTAAGGTGAGGCATCAAAAATGGGAGCAAGAAGTTGTTGGTTTACCTTAAGGTACTTAATGTTATAGTTTTAGAATAATCAAACCTTTTTAAAAAAATCAGCCCTGCAGAAGTTGAATTTCTAAGACAATCAGTCGTCTTTAATAGTTTCTAGAAAGGGAGAGGTTCTAGGGCATGCATTTTAATTTATTTTACTTTTATTACCTCACTGTCTAGCTTTGTGTCCTTGAGTTTAAATGTATGTATACAGTGTTACTGACGGTTTTCTCTGTGCAAACATTTGAGAACAAACAGCAGCATGTTGAAAAGGGGAAGTGGAGTTTGAGGTGAATACCCGACAGGTAATGAGGACTTGAAAGAGCACAAGTAACACTGCAGCAGAGCTCTGACTTTTCCAAGGCCGTGTCTGGTGCTCTGTTGTCCTTAGCCTTGCTCAGATTTACGCCATCAAGAGTTTCCTTCCTACTACTGGAGAAGCAAAGAAACCTGGCCTCTACTGGGATTAATTTACTGCAGCCTGAAGCAGCAAATCTCTTCTGGCAGTCGTTCGTAAGCTGAGTTAGCAGCATCCTCGCATCTGTTGACAATGTGAGTTTGTTGCAGAAGCCAGTATCTGAGAAGGCACTGCAGTGTCCAGGGTGGGGAAGGGAGTATTACTCTTTTCACAAGTGTGCACTGTGAATTTGAGCCATTTGAGTCAACTACTCACATGGTGGTACATGGATATAGCATTGCCTCCTTCTGTTTCTCTCATATTAATGCTGGCCAACTGGAAGAGCAAAGATCATTATGCTACGAGAAGATGATTTGGTCTGGGTAGGCCAGTGACTGAATATTCACATCGATAAAAGCAGAATTACAATTTTAATGAACTTACTGAAATTTTAATCACAGCAAACCTTTTCAGGAAGGTTAGTAGAGCCATACTTTTTTTCAGGGATACCTTAATATCTGGTGTAAGTAATTAAATAAACTATACTTGAGAATGTGCGTTTCTTCAGGATGACCAGCTGACCCTTACCAAATCACTTAAAAACTTTATTCTGTGTAATCAGCCTTTGGAGCTTAACAGCAGTTGTAGACAAGAGAAGAGATAGCATTGAAAATCAATATTATGTTCAATGACAATCACATTGGATGTCTCAATATTTACTGACTTCACAGTCATTTCCGTCTTCAGCTGTAATGATAGTATGGCAGCAATGACCATCTTTGTTAGTAAAAGGCATAATTAGCCTTTAAAATGTTCTTGTGCTTTCCTTTAATTTTGTTTCCTTTTTCTAGTAATATTTTCCTTCTCATTTTATCTTGACTAGAGGTCCTTATCTTAGCAATTAAAAAAGGAGAAAAATAAATGGAGAAAATACACTTGCGACACAATGCTGCAAATACAGCAGGCTGTATCTCTCAGTCTAGAAGGTATTTGTGTAAACTGTGCTGTGCTGGCTTTTAAAGCATGTCTAGGGGCAGGGACGGTTATCGGAGCTGTATTCTTTTGCACACTGCTGAGTACCCCGATAGCGCAGTCTTGGGACTGTTCCTGCAGGGTCCTGGGCACCTGGGGGTCCCTTCCTGTTCTGTTACCCTGCAGGGCTTTGGCAGAGCACTTCTTTGACTTTTTGTGTGGCATTCTCCTGCCTGCAAATTTGGATAACAATAGGCATTTACATTTAATATTTGGGTAGTATGGAAATACGTAATGAACTACTCCCATAAGGGGATTCTGCTTGAGTTTCAACTTGCAAAATGTTTTCAGAAGGCAAATTTTTAAGTGACTGGTAGACGAGATATGTACACGTATTTGGTCAAGGAACAGACTAGTTATTCATGACATAAGTCTCACATTTTGATTATTATTTAGTCTAAGTGAACTATTAGCAGCTATTACAGAAATGATAAGATAAAAAAATGAATTTGATAAATAACTTAAATAGAGCCCATCTGCTTGTGAGCCTTCTGTGAGCCAAAAAGAAAACAAATGTTTTGAATACATTTTTCTGAGTTCACTGCTTAGCTCTACAAATTTCTGTTATATTGCTGAATATGAAATAAGCTGTTGAAACTTGTCAGAATTAGTGTTGAAAATACGAAGACCTGCTTTTCCTTTAAGAGTTTTGGTTGCATATTGTTACTAGCATTCATAAATTATCCTGTGATTAAGAAAAATGATGTGGCAAACAAAAACAATTTTAAATTGATAGTGAAGCATGTTAGCTAGTGTCTCTGTTTTAATAGAGGGTTGTTTTGTACATTTATCACTTCTATTTCTTAAATCAGTTGGTTCCAAATGGATCTGGGGGTTTATGTGTAGTCAGGCTCTTTTTATATATTCAGTAGAGTCTTTACTTATGTTTATACCTCATTTATTTTGCTTAAGAACTACTTATGTACTTTTATCATTTGGTTTTCTATTGTTGGTGCCAAATCCTGAAAAATTGGTCCCTGTAGTATGCTGCAGCCATTAAATACCAGTCTGTTGCAGAATATCATTTGAACTTATTAAAATGTGATTCATCTGCTGCCAAGTTTATTCACAAGCCTTGTGCTGGGCCAGGCATTATACATCAAGGAAAAAAAATGCAAAACTCCCAAGGGGAGAGTTGGACAGTTAAATTCTGTGAAGTTAGTTAACTCCTGTCTGCACTGAACCAATAGGGTGCTGCTGTCCATTTTCTGTTCTTCTTCATTTATGTTTTTTCTTAAGTAGTCAAGGGCCAGGCACTTGAACATGTGAGCTAACAGAACTTCTGTGGTCCTAATCCCCTAATTAGACTATCTTACACAGATGGTATTTGGATTCTTTTTTTGTGTGGAAAAAGCATGTGGTAACAATATTCATGAATTTTTATAAGATGAAACATGCTACTTTAGGTTTTGCTTGCATACTTCTTAACCTTGTATTTGGGCCAGACCACTGGGTGGAAACAAATGTGAAACTGAACCTAAATACACAATGAAATTCTTAGCAAATCACTTTACAGCATACAATAAATAAGTGCATTGCACCACACTATGGGTATTTCTAACAAAGGAATATATATAGATATATATATTTATCTTCTTGGTAGTTGACCTCAAAAGTAAAATTCAGTGAGGTTTGCATGATTGCAGTCCGTTCAATATTATATCCAGTAGTAGATAAATAGTATATTATATATAGTAGTATATAGGTCTATGCTTTTAACTCTTATAAAGAATGAACACTGATAAGGACATACCAAATAGTCAAATTTAAAGAATGTAGTATTTCTTTGTAGACTGAATTAAACGTTTTTAGACAAATTGATTATAAGATTTTTGATGTCAGTGGGAGGTATGGTACATTTGCACTCTGAAGGCAATTTTTTTAATCTGTGGCATAAATATCCTTAATACAACAGATGAGTAAAGTGCATACTCACTTCAGAAGATGTCTGTGATGCTGACAGTTTTTCATTTTCTTTTGCATCATCCATGGAACCAACAAATAACATACAACCATCATGAAAGCGGAGATTTGCCTTGTTCAAATCTTAGATTGAAGTTGCAGTTACAGAGACAGGTTCACATTTTGTCTGGTGTATACAATGGTGCATTTGGAATCAAATTGCAGCTTTTAAATCGTCCAAGGTGGACTTTGCATAAATGCAATAGGATTTTTCCAGTGTTTTGATAAAACATTGATTAACACAGTTTTGTTACTGCTGCTGAGCCTTTTTGAAGTATGAGGAGATTCTCCTAAGAAAGGAACAAATGAAAGATGAAAAGATGTGACTAAATTTCAAAGTGCAATAATAGAAGATAAAGAGAGGTAAAGAAATAATAGTTATAATAAAATATTGTGAATCCAATGCCAACATAAGCTGAGAGAATAATGTAAATCCAAGTATTTTTAAATAGTAGAGAGCACAGATTATAGACGAAGACAGGACTAGAGATGCAGGTAAAGGAAACGAACAACAGGAAGTGATTTACTGTTCTAGGTTAAAAAGAGGATAATAATTTCACATAATGAAGTGAGGCAGAAGGAGCAGCCACAGTGCAGGGGATAAGGAGAAAGGTTGTAGATAACTATGCGTCAATTAATTTTCTCTAAAGTTAAAGCAAAATTACAGTTTGGACATTGTGCTAAAACTAGTTAAAAGATGAAGACCAAAAAGGGACCTGATCAGAGTGTGAAATACAATGTTATTCTAAATTTTTTTTAAATTCTATATTGAACTGAGGCATTAGCTGTGAGAAAAAGTTGGCTACATCATCTCAGAGAAATGATAGGTGAATTAGGTTTCTAACCATTGGAATTAGAGAAGCGTATCTAAAAAAATATTAGATAGTTGTTGAAATGACCAGATTCACAGATACTGTTTTTGTTGATGGCATTCTTTTTATAATTCTAAGAATGTATTTTAGGGGAGAGGTGGGGCTAACAAATATTGTCACATATTTGAAATTTTTTAGACATAGAAAGATCTCAATGACTCCTCCTGTGTCCTCTAGAGGACACAGACATCCCATTTGTTACTAGAAATAGGTAGTGAATAGTTTCCATCTGAAAGATGTATAATACAGTATGAATTTCAAATCTTCAGTGTCCTGAACAGTGTGCTGTCCCCCACTTCAGAATATTAGCTTTTGTTTCTAAATTACTTTTGCTGGTAGGAGAAGACAGAGGCTAACATTTGTTTCTTGCTGAGAGCCATGGAATTTTCTAAGTAGTGACGCTGTGGCTTCTTAGGTAAAATTGATAAAGGTGTTTTATTTTGATCTATTTAGCGTCATGGATGTCAAAAAAAACGAAGCTGAAGAAAGCTATTTTTGTTCTAACTCAGACATATGATCCCTCTCATGTCATGCATTTTTTCCAGAATGTCTAAGGAAGTGATGATGGCTGATATGCTACTGAAGCATAGCTGTAGAACACCATCTTTAACACAGATAATGAAAACGTGCCCATGGTGACTACTTTATAGTGTGAATGAAATCACAACTGTCATTGATAACTGTTACTATTGACTGGCTTTGGCCAGCCTTGTTGCCTACTATCATAGTACTTTCTCTTGTACTGTATGCAACAAGCTTTATCCAGAACCTGCCCTTCAAACTGTCGTTTCCCAGCGTAATGAGAATGGACAGCAAGAATCATAAAACAGATCTCTTGAATCATTCCCTAGCATCAGCCCTGGTAAATGTCCATCTAATCTGTTTTTAAAGACCTGCGGTGTTGGAGACTCCACTGCTTCCCTAGTGTAATCTATTCCACTGTTTCATGGTCTCTTTCACCAATCTGAATTATTCTTGCTGCAATTTAAATCCATTACTCCATGTCCAGTCCCCCAGGGACACAGAGAGTTCTCTCTTTGCAGCAAGATTTTGCATATTTGAAGACTATTATCATGTCCCCATATCAGTTTTCTCCCAGCTAAAGGCGTGGGTTTTGTGAGATTAGTGCTATTTGCATAAGTTTTATTTGCATTGAGTTTGGTGCAGCAATAGCAAAAGCAAGAACACTTTTTCACATACCTAAAATAAATTTGTCTTTGAAAGAATTACTCTGTAGTTGGTGTCATCTGGCAAGGTGAGAGAAGCAGAATGAACTTTCGGTGAGGTAAAAATGATGTTAGAGCTGCACAAGTTGCCTGGTGCAAGCAGGGCCTTCGTTATTTGTCCTGCCCATTGGTCCAGCTTTGTAACTCTCTTAGTCCGTCGCACCGAGGGGAAAGAGTGATTATCTCTTGCTGCCTCTTCACAGTACATGTTGCATGTAAAGCATGCCTGCAGAGCTAGGCCTAAGGTATTTATGTGGAGGAGAGGCAAAAGAATGAGAAGTTGAGTCAGATAGCAGAAGGTATAGCAAATAGAGATATTTGGGGCAGTATATACTCAAACATGAACATAATGTTCTCCTTATGTTGATACTGAATGATGATGCATGGTGATATCGATTTGCACTGAAAAAGCTATTTAATGTAGGGCTCTCTTTCATGTAGGACTATTCAGTATCCCTCCAGAGTATTTCTCCTGTGTAAGTTTATTGCATTTACAAATATTCCAGAGAAAACAGTCTTGTTAAAAATGTGTTCTTGAGACAGTGAATTGCTAAATGGAACTCCAGAGATTTTCCTAATTCACTTGCAGGAGACAGAACAGTGTTTTTGAGCAGCATAAATGACAAAGTAGCACAATCTCTTATCACAGGAAAAATGATATAAATCTACCACAGTCCTGGATTGACTTACTGAGGGGACAGCTCTCTGTTTTGTATGCCGGACGTGTTGCACGGAGATGAATTAATTCCATTGGATTTAGTCACATTGGGCAAGAGGAAGAGCTCGTCACTGTTTCAGAGGTCAGATTTTGCTGATTCAGCAGCTTGTTGACCAGGCTCCCCCTATTTAGGTGTCTGATTTTTAATCTAAATAATGAACTATCAGGAACTCTATATATAAGCATGAAAGGGACATTGAAACTGATTATCTTCTCAAGCAATTGTTGAGTGATCCCAGGGGTATTGAAATGCTTAGATAGTAGCCTGGGAAAAAAAAGAAAAAATTCTCGCCCGGGGATCCTTCTGTAGACAGAGCTTCAGTTGCTGGACAAAGGAATATGGAAAATCCGGAAATAAGATCTAACAGTTTAGCTAGCCCATCTATTTCTATTTTGGAGGAAGAGAGGCAGCAAAATCTGATATCTCCAAAGGGAGATACTAGTGGAAACGAAACAATAAATCCTTCTGAAAGAAACACAGTTACCTCAGTTCTCTTGAAAAGGTGAATACAATAAATCAGACATGTAAGAATAACACTCTTCTTCTTTGTCAGGCAGCTTTTCCTTTGAAAAGGAAGAAGAATTCTCAAACTGAAGAAAATTAGATTTTTTTTATTGAGTACAAGAGTTTAATGCAGTGGTTATATGAGTAATTTAATGTTTAAAGAATTTTTGAAGATAGAGGATGTGAGGAAAAAGACCACCACTAAGTACTTTACTCCTAGTTCTGCATTCTTTTTTCCCCAGTACCAAAAGGTGTTGCAGGAAAATCAAAATTTCAAAGAAAAATTAGGTGGCTAAATTATCAAAGGGAAACAAAAAGGAAGTTATATTGGCTGTTGTTCAATACTGTATAAATTAACAAAAAGAGAAAAGTACTTTCAGAGTTATACAATAGCAAGAAAAGCTACAAAAAAGCATGTATTAAAAAGCAGAGTTTGAAAAGTATATAGCGTTGGCAGAAATATCTCTTGCTGGGAAAGCTGAAAATTGACTTTACATAGGAGAAGAAATAGTCTACCTTAAATGCTTCTGAAATCTTCCCCCCTCCCTTTCTCCCCCGCAACATTCTTGGGACTTTAAAAATGTTTGAGTCGCAACAGAAGTTGGGACATAATTCAAGAAGTGGAAAGGCCAAGTCTTATGAAACCACTAACTAGGCCAGAATTTTATGAAAAGCACCACATGTCTTGGGATCGTGTCTTACAGAAAGGTGAAATCTTCCTGTGCTCTACAGCAGCGATGGCATTTCAAATGAGAGTTTTATGTTCTAGAGAGTGAAGCAAACCCCAAAAGACCAGTCTGTCTTCAAATTAGTCTGTGGTTTATGGTAATGATCTATTATTATGAATTTGTGCCTTTGTAAGGTGCTGGCTAGGGTCTCCCTTACAGAGGGAGAATCCAAGGTGCCTGCTTTAGTGGTGGGATTTAAGATCCTTTCCTCAGCATTTCTGTTACCTAATGACAGGGAACTTGGTGCTGAACATGCTGACTTGGACCTTTTTCTTCTGTAAGCTGACTCTTCTGCATCCCATTCTGAAGCTGCTGTTCCCCCCATCAGTGCCGTCTGATGGGAACTGCTGCTTTTTGCTGCTAGGGAAAAGGGATTAACCCAGCATTACAATGCCCGACTCCCCACATCCTTCATTTCAGGATTTTGTTTCAGTGTGGGATATGAGAGGTCAACCATTAAATAGTATAGAAGTGGAGAGAAAAGGGGATGTGTAGGGTCATTTCTTTTCTGTTTTAGACTCTTTTTTTTTATTTATTTAACAGGCCATTGTTTGATCATGGCCATCCTTTTAATGATAGTATATTTAAGAAAAGACACGTTAGTCTGTCACTAAGTGACAGTTTTTGCCAATTTTAACTTTAAAGCATTGTCTTGCTTCAGTCTTGCGTGATAGTGTGAGTCTGCGATTATTTGTGTTAGGACTGCACAAAGTAAAAAAGATAAAATGAGTTAAAATTCAATATTAGCTAAATATAATTCAATATTAATTAGTAGTCCAGTACTAGGATGATGAACACAAGGTCCTGTAGCTGAGGTGGATAAAAGAAACGTCAAATGTAAGCAATGATGTTACGAAATGGAAGCGACTGAAAATGAGATGATGTTTAATTGTATCACAAGATGACTGATCCTGTGCTGTGATTCAGCTTTAAAATGTTGCCTGTATTGTTAAGTAGATAGGGAAGCATTTGTGTCATTGTAGAAAGTCTAGGTGAGACCTCATCTGAAATACTATATGCAGCTTTTATCTTACATGTTCAGGAGACATGAACTGAAATTAGAAGCTCTGCTAAGGTGAGCTACAAGAATGACTGGGAGAATGATGAGTCAGGGTCATAAGAAGAGACTATAAGAGCGACTTTACTTAGCTTAGTGAAAAGGGAACTAAAAAAATCCCCCTGTATATAAACGGGGGAGAGGGAGAGGATACTGTCTTTCTGTTAAAGACCTGTTTTTACCCAAGATGAAATGTATAAAAAATGACCTTAAATAAAACACAACTAGAATTTTAGAAGGGATTGTTAAATAACAAAGGTATGAGGTTTTGAAGCAGCTTGCCATTGGAATACTGGGGGCAAAAGCATAACTTTTTAAAATAGATATAAAAAAAGTAATTGAAAAGTTTGTATACTTTGTGTTGGAACTAAGGACTAGCCTCACTAATCCAAAAAGTCTGTACTAATCATCTGTTGCTAAAAGTATATGGAGTCATTTCAGTTCTGTCAAGATGCATCTTTGAATAAATTTACCACAGAACGTATTTCAAGAAGAATAGACTTTTTTAAAATATACCTTTTTTTAATTTGCATCTAATTTAAAAATTCCACAGTGTAAAGCAGAATCCTGGATCCTGGGAGCAGGATGATTGTTGGTTTTTCATTGCAAGTGAACGTCACGTACTTGAAAGAGTACTATGCTGCTGCCTTATAGCATGCAGTTAACTATTGTTCCTAGTATATCTTTTGTTCCCTGCTTGGTCTGAAAATGGATAATTACAGGTAATGGAAGACAGCTGTGATGTACCAAGCATACTTTTTTCCCTTTTATCTTTTGTGTGAATGGATAATGTCCCTGACTGTGAAAGCCATAGTTAACGTTCCAACTCAAATTCTGTTGTAAATCTCTGATTTTAATCACTTAGGGATTTCTTAAAATAAAAATTGCTTAGAACTTAAGCCTGAACTATTTTCTTATTTTTTTCTGCTTTTTAAGAGGATTGATCATTTTTTCTTTGTGTTATAATCACATATTTTAAAATGATAAAGGAGTGTGTGTCAAAGACCTCTAATGCCCAAGTTATATTAAAAATTTTATATCATAGAGACATTTCATCATGAAAAAAGGAGCGATTGCTGTGGCACTATCATACTATGTACATGCCTGTTTTGTTGTTTAACTCAGAAATGTTTATGATGCATATTGTGAATTAAGTAAATCTAGTCATATTTTTCTATATATACTTGAAATTATAGTTGAAGCATTTGTTTTAATTTTCTGTATACTACTCTATAAGTCCTATTGATCCTTGTTGCCCATCTTTAAAAAAAATCAAGATTTTAGGGGTCAGACATTTCTTTTGTTTCATGCTAATGGAAGTCTGGATTTCTGTTTGAGTAACCTGGTCACCTCAGTCAGAAAGTTTAGTCACCTCTGTCAAATAAAGTACAAGATAAATTCTTCGGATTGATGGAACTTGTACTAAAAACATCTTATGTACAAAGCCATCCTGCAGATTCCAGGTGTTTTTAATTTTCTGTGTATTTGTAAAAAGAAAATGATCCATTAATCAAAATAGTTATTAATATTTTCTTACCAAACTTGAAATTTACTATTAGTTAGAGCCTACTATATTGCAGAGAGACTTAGTTAATAAATTAACTTAGTTAATAGATGAAGTTAGCAAGTCCTGTGATGGAAAAGGACTTACTAAGAAGAATACAGTCCTATATAAACATATTTTAGATATTAAACTTCAAATAAAATTATTAGGTAGAATTAAATTAGAGTTGATTATCCCTACCCATCTCTGAATATTAAGCATAATTAGTTTACTTCAGTATGCTGACCTAGTTTCTTTTCAATCACCATTTTATATAATTCAATTTAAAAGATTCTTTTTCTGTGAGTCACTTGACTGCACTTTTTCTTTAGTTTAGTGTTTTGCTTTTAAGTGTATGTATATGCCCTTGCACAATAGTTTATGTTTATTGTGAAATAACGGCTTGAAGGTATATTCTAAGACCTGCAACTAGTTGCATACTGATTGTTTTCCTAAATGCAGTGTTTTCTAGGTACGTGAGTGTCGCTCTAAGCTACTTACTCAAAGTCTTCTGATGCTTTTAGTTACAACTCAACAAGCTAAATGGAAAAAATGTGCATTTCTAATCTGTTCCTTCTGAACTGACAGAAGTCCACTGCTAAATTCTCATCTGCACTAAGTAGTTTGCCATAAAATTTGGTTCAGGAGTAACAATAATCTTACTGCCATTAGAAGGTAACCATCTGCTGCAATGTAGAGCAAAAATGACTAACTTTTAGACAGGAACAGATTTGGTACTAAGGTTTTGTTTTGCTGTTTTCCAAGGAAAACCTTACCTGATCTGAATTAAACACTTTAATCTGAATTATCTGAATTAAACACTTTAAAAGACTTCCTTTCACAATTTCAGCTAAAACAATAGGTTAATTTTAGGGCCAATACTTGGTTTCTACTATATCTGAGTATCTAGATAGTCTGTGTTATAACACTGGTAGAGGCAAATAACACTACTTTGTGCCAAGACTGTCCAACTCACAGAAGAGAAAAGTAGCCTTGCTCATCTTTACTGCTCTTGCCATGTGTTTGTATTTCCACATTTCATCTCACAAGTGCCAGTGACTCAAATGTGGTATTCATGATGCCCCTTGGCTTCGTTAATGAAATGTCAAAGTTGAAGCACGAGTATCAGTGATGGGTGGCAGGGAATCTTCGGTTTCTTCATCATGCCTTATTTATTAGTGTAAAAAGAAAAGATGATGAAGACTATCTTATGCAAAGCTAGACTCCTTTGTAATAGCTGTTCATTTCTGAAGGGAAACGGCTTCTACTGATTGTTTAATAAATAAACTGTGCCTGGTTGACATGCATCTACCAGAATGTCTTTGACCTGTAGAGATGAAAGTCTGAAAAGCGAAATCTTATAGGGAGACCTCTACAAAAGAATTAACGTAGGTTTATTTTCTTATGTGATATTACTTAATTTTTGCTCCTTTTCTCTCCTATGAGAGTAGAGTGTATTTCTAGGATGTAGCTTTAGTGAATGCCATGAAAAAAATGTTTATTTTAGTGAGGCATTAAACGAATGAAGACAGTTGGCCTGATGCACTGGAGCACTGTGAGCTTGCTTCTTGGGACTAATGTGGGGGAAAAAAAAACCACACAGAATTGGGGAGGACAGCCGATGGACAAACTACTGAGAATTAAGCTGTTAATGAGGTGGTATAAAGGAACATAGTGAAACCTCATCTCAGAGCTGTTGCCTTTTGTAGTAGCGTAGTGCCCTGAAAAAGCAGTTAAGTTTAGTTTTGCCTTGGACATGAGGAAGGCAAAGGAAAAGCTGAAGCCAGTACTGTAAGCTGGCTCTGACAGCTATGTAACGAAACAGTGCAAGTTGCAGAGTTCAAGGGCAGAAAAAATGAAGTGCTATGTTTTGATCGTGTTAACTGGAGCTTTTGGAAAGTCTTCTGCAAATAGAAAATTTAGTACATGGAATTAGAGGGGAAAGTTATCTGCTGGATACCTCCCATGTGATCGAAAGGATACATAATGTTTAGACTTGCCCATAAACAAATCTGCTTTTCAATCAGCGGTTTGATCTAAGCATGATATAGGGTCACACTGATAGAGTCGCAATGTCTGGCTGCACAGCATGGCCTCGTCTGAGGTGGCAGCATGGGATGGTAGAAAATCTCCTCTGCAAGAGTAAGTCACATGTTTTCATTCCTGGCTGCTGGAACCAATTTTTAGCAGACTTGGCTTTCAGCATTTTAGTAGCAACCGCCAGAGGAACAGGATCTAATGTGGTGGCGAAGGGGGTGGTCTGGTTTCGGAGCTGCCTCATGCAACATCTAGCTTCCTGCTGTCTTTTTAAAGGGGGAGAGAACTGTTCTGCTGAGGAGCTCGTTGCTGTTCACCACAAGGCAGGGAGGATTAAAAAACCACCACCAACAAAAATCATGTGATCCAGCAATGCAAGATAAAACAGGCTTTTTATTATGGCTGGTTATAAGTGCATTAAGATCAGTGGGAATTATTTGTGAGTCATGACTGCAATGCAAAACACCTGGGCAAGTTAAATATGGAGCAAAGCAGCCAGGCGTGCACTTGTTGCTCCATACAAATACCATACGTAGTGATTTTCTTCAGGAAAATAACTTAGTCACTCCAAACAGGAGGAGTCACTCAAAACAGGAGGAAAAATGAGAAAAGGCAAAAATTACTTTCTTCTTTCTCTCCTGGTGACTACCAGTTCCTGAATTTGTGCTTAGTAGTTGCTTTTTTGTTGTTTAGAGTTTTTTAGATTCTTAGTTGTTGTTTTTGTTGTTGTTCAAGGAATGGAAAGAAAATATAGGCAATTATTCTGCCTGATTAAGATGAGAGACCTTTTAAGATAGTGTGTACGTAAAGAAGTTTTTTACAATAGTTTTTCTTACCATACTGGAAATTAAAGAGAAAAAATTTTGTTTTCACTACTGAATTCCAGTGTTGTTGTATCAGGTATAAAGTGGATCATAAAAGCTTTTCTGTTTTATTTTCAGAATATGTGATTGTTTATTAAAAGAAGTAAGAATTTGCACAGTAAGAGAAATACAAATACAGATAGAACTTACTTTGGATATAGTCATACTGATAGATAACATTTACCAATATAAGAGAAATGAAAAGGGTTTTCTCTATAATCTCTTACATCTTCCAAGTACTTAATAACTAATTTTAGACTGTTAATCATTTTGATATTTGTAAAGCTTCCATAAATAATGTTCTATTGAGCTATCTATTAGATCTATTAAAATTTATGAAGACTTACTAAAATTTTAATCACCTCCTCCATCTTTTTTAATCAGTAACGTTCTCTACTGAGTGACATTTTTATATATTACATGTGTGAACTTATCAGAGTTTTGATGACCATCCAGTTTAGTAAGCTGTCTACAGCTGAACGTCACGAAACTTATGTAGATCTTCATTCTGAGAAAAATTGATTTGCTTTTTTCAAATATATTTTGGAGCTGATATTGATAAATATGTCAAGGAGTTAGGCTGGGGTATTTTTGTGTCTTCTATGCATCTTCTCAGGGATGAAGATAACAGATGTACCAAGGGAAGTTGTTAAGAGGTCATCATTATAGCTATAAGATTAGAAGTAAGGATATAAGTAATATGATAAGGATTTATTTATTTACTGTGGTCAGGACTAAAACGGGTACATGAAAGCATTGAATGAGAGCTAATTTATTCTAAATCTAGAGTTCGCAAATAGGTTGAAATATCATTTTGGCAGCATCCGCTATTTTTTTTAATAGAGTTTGTAATAGTGTTCCTTGCATGCTCTCAAAACTGAGAGATTTGTTTTAGTATCTGGCAATTATTGTTCAAGATTTTTCATGCTAATTATACTATTATTATTATTTCTTCTACCTCTACAAACATTTTCTGAGATTGTTCCCTGGATTTATATGGCACTTGGGAATGCTCCTTCAAGTCCTGTAATGTGGATGTTGAGTTGTCTCTTAACGTGCAATTTAATTTTGAAAGTGGCTTCATAGAAATTCCATCTTAAGTAGATGTTTACTTAGATTCATACCTAGAAACATTTTTATTGTCTTTCACGTCTATAATCCTTTTAGAGCCAACACGATTACAATGAATTTTAATTAGCTACCTCCACTGATACCAAGTGGGTTACTCCCAGCATCACAAGGGCAAGCTTTTGTGTGTAATGTAGTTGTATATATGTTTGTGTATAATACAGTTGTCACTGAGAAGAAAAAGCTGACTTGTAAAACTGTTTATTACTGTATGCAAGATGGAGAATTTATAGTTTCAATGTTGGATTTTAGTTTGGTTTTGTAACTCCATTTTTTTTTCTTGTAAATGGAGCATTTTTGACAGGCACATCTTTGAAAGAGTAACCATAGTAACTTGCAGGTGCTTTTACAAAATAAGATGAGCTTTTCAGGTCCAAAGTCAGGATTTTTGAAGACGCTCAGGAATCTTTTGCTGCATGTGGATGGTTGTCTTGTGTGACTTCAGAAAAGCCTTATTAAGTTAAGCAGCTAATTATCTAAGTTTGATGAACATACTTTGAAAGTATGTTAGTCAGCTAATCACCATTCACACCTTTATGAATTTTTATGTACTTGTAGCTCTGTTTAAAGGGTTGTCGGCAACTGACTGGCATTCATCTTTGTTAGAGTAAATAGGCTGTTTCTTGTTATTGAACTGTAAAACCTTACATGGCAAGGAATTTGTGAAAGTTTGGGAGATGCTATGGTAGCAAAAAATCTCAGAAGAATCTGATGTCTCCTTTTCTTGGCTAATGCTTTGTATTCAGATAGTGGATTCTGGTTTATTCGAACAAATATATGTTTTTGTCCATCTCTGTCTCTTGTGTTTCCTTTAACTAACTTAATGACCATTGTTGTCTAAAAGCACAAATAAGCACCGTCGAAGCCCCAAATCCAATATTTATGTAAAATAATGCAGGAAAGA
The DNA here is from genome assembly GCF_028389875.1 of Rhea pennata. Taxonomy (NCBI): domain Eukaryota; kingdom Metazoa; phylum Chordata; class Aves; order Rheiformes; family Rheidae; genus Rhea; species Rhea pennata. The sequence continues at coordinate 107,634,820 of NC_084663.1, forward strand.
TACAGATGAATGTGCTCATTTTCCAAGACGCTCAGTATTTTTTGTCTGCTCACTGAGCGTGAGATAGAATTTTCAACTAGCAATTTCAGATAGAGTTTCATCTTGCAGAAACCATTTACGGGCAATTCAGAGTGTGCACCCTATTTGGTTGGGCAGCTAGAGACATTGTATCTTGATGTGATGGCTTGTCACTCTCTTAGTTAGTGAGGTGCGTTATTTGCGTCTGGAGAATAAAGCATGAGTTTAATATAAAGAATTTTTTTTCCCTGTGTATGTGTATGTACATGTGCCTGGGCAGCCCCTCTTGATTTGAGAGTAAGCGCTCTTCATCTCTGCTGAATTCATGTCCTTTAAACTTCTTTTGCCAATTTTTCATTTGACTTGGCTTGTTCTTTCTGTGTTTGTTAGATATTTCTCTCTTGGACAAGCCCTTGATTTCTTGTCTTCTGAAAAATAAAGAAATTACCTCAAGTCATTATCATGTCTTTACTGCTTAGATGTGTCACAAAAATACGCTCTTTACTACGAAGTATTACAGTGTAGGTTGAGTAGCATTCATTTCTGAAGAATCTCAAGGTTGCATTTTGAATTTTGATAATGATATAATAACAGAAAATTGATGGTATGATGTAAACCCTGCAAGCCCTAAAGTACAGTAAAACTGAAGTTGGTTACAATTCCAACATCTATGCAGCTTCAATTGCTTTCCGTCTCACTTGTTTTCACCTACTGAAATGAGGAGGAAAACCTCAACAGTATTCATTCATATCTGAAGGGTTTCACTTATGCTGAATGTCAGAGGAAGGCATTTCATGTGTATTTTTTAGTGGGAGAGAAAAATACAGTGTGATTTTAAAATAGAAAAATAATACACAAGATAAAGCACATAGCAGTTTAGATCACTTTTCCCTGTTCTGTTAATTATCCTGAAACATTTATAATTGTTATTCTTTACTAAAAAAAATACAAAATAATTCTATTGCTTTTGTTGCAAAATTGGAATAAATAATAAGACAATCTTGCTGTCTGTATCTGTACCAGTTAGTTACAGGCCTTTTATTAAATATATGTTGAATTAGATATTTGTATTTTCATTTAATACCATCAAATAACTTTCATTTACTAAAGATAACTTGTGTAGTGTCACAGCTATCTTTTTCCTGTTTTGTTTTTATTATTTTCTGTTCTCTACTGCATTTAAATTTTTTAAAACCTGTTTCAAAAGTGCACTGACTTGGAGACTAATATAAGTAATATTTACTTTCTGTCTTTCTTATTAAGTGCAGAGTTACAGTTCATGCAAATGTGATTATCAATGAATTAATACCGCATACTATAGATAAGGATCCAAGTTTGTGACCTAAAGATTAAATGTTTGTGTTAACAGTATCTCAGTGTGTTTTTGCAGAAACTAATACTAGTATGTAAATACTAAGCACTTATGTTGTGATTTCCACATTATGGTAAATGATTAACAATGCAAAAGAAATGCAATTATTGTGTAGATATCACCCATGACATTTTATAATTTTGAATGGGAGATGTTGTTGCACATAGTATCTAATCTTTCTGTGACTATGTCGTATTAAAATATCATTCTTGATTTTAAGATAGGAGAGTAAAGATTCTTTGGTGAGTAGAAGTAATACAAATGACTATTAGCAATATGCATTCTGCATTTTGTGTGAGATACAAAAATGGCTTTGATTTTGGGAGAGAAGGTTTCTGTATTGTGCCCTTGAATTCTGTGTTATCACCTTCTGGGGCTCGGCCATAAGATGTCTAGTTAAGAATACAGATGCGACGACTTGCTCGCAATGCCAGTGCTCACTAGGCCGTCTTTTATTGTCTCATAGAGATATCTGAGAAGATGTCTGCTCATTAGACTGAAATGCAAAGCAACAGCCAAATCTTTTGGTTTCTTTCTTAGTCTGTTCCAAGCTTTGCCCTCCAGAGGAAAAGTCATTTTCCAGGATTTGAAAAGTACGTTCTTTCTATTCTAAAAATATTTTCAAAATTAAAAAAAAAAATTTTGAAGAGACACCAGTTTTGTCTCCCACCAGCTACCCATTTCGAATGAGCTAGAACAAAACAATTTAACCTTCTTTTAGCCAGAACAAAACAAGTTAACCTCCTTTTTGAACTGGAAAGTGTCATTTTTTTCCTGTAAACAAGGAGCCTTGTTTCTGTGTGGGAACATCGCCAAGATGCAATATGTCAAGGCAGAGTTTTCACACAAATATATTTTAATTTTTATCTTGCTTGACTCTCCTCTCTTTGTCCTTTGTTAACTCAGACCATCTTGCTTTCTCCTCCTTTGGTGGTGTACTTTTCCTTTCTTTATCTGCTTTGTAGTTCTTGACATATGTATTTCCTGAGAAGGCAAACTATAAAAGGGATTTTTTTTACTGCTTCCCATACAGTAAATCTAAAACTGATTCAACGCCCGTAATAACTAGAATAATGCCATATGTGATAAATTGTTAGTTTCCAATCTTACGGGCCTTTCTTTGCACCTCGCTAAGAGCATAGGTGATGAAACAAGAGCCTTAGCCATTCGCTGTTTAATAAGATTTTCTTACCTGCTGTTTTTCTGCGTTTGGTTTTCATTCCTCCACCTGTGTTGCCACCAACCCTAAATGCCAAGGAAGTCTAGACTTGGCGCTCTCCAGCCCAGCGAGGGAGTTGCTCTGCAGCTCTCTCACCTCCTGTTCAAGAAACAGAGCCTAGTCCTCTGCAGGAGGGGCTCGTGTCCCGTTCTTCCGAGGAGGGATACACGCAGAGGCTGTGGAATTAGTGGCCTTGATACGTTTCGTATGGCAAATACATTTCCACTGGCACCTATTAACTTGCTGTAAGAATCGTTTTTTGCAAGGCTAGTTGTAAAATTAGTAAATTCCTTTCTTCACAGGGATGAACAGCAATGTTCAGAAATATTTTAGGTGTTTACTTTTTGTCATGTTTTTCCTGTAGTAACACTTTCAAATGGACAAACGGAAGTTCTACTTCTGCTGGTTTCTGTGGGATTTCTCCTTTTGCCTTAGAAAATCTTCCCATGCAATTGGGCTACATTTGGCTGGAAGCCATCAAACTTGTGTGGTTTAAATGCTAACAGGTAAAAATAAGTTCAGATTTTGAATGCAAAAAACATTCAATGCAAAAAAATATTTACCTGTTGTTCAGCTCTGGCTCTTGTGCTTCCTGCTAGTTCCTCCCTCCATATAAAGCCCAGAAACTCAGAAGGTACAGCCTTCAGAGCAAGTAGAGACTACTGCTGCCCCTAATTTAAGTTAATTCAATTGAAAATACTTAAATATCTGGATGCCAGAGAGAGGACACATCAGAGAAATAAGCTCACAGCTCGAATTCCCTGCTGGCTTCCAAGCAGTGCTTGTTCTGTACGCTGGGAGGAGGGGGGGGGAAGGCTACCGCTATCCGTTTCTGTTCTTCTGCGACCTCTTCTTTCTCTACACTTACGAAGGAGGTTCAGTGTAGGCTTCCAGCCTCCTCGGTGTAATTCACAGTATGAGCCACTAGCAAATCTCATCTTGAGGGCTTTTTTTTTACCCAGCTTCCATTTGATACAGCTATCGTGAGCAAAGGTGGCCAGGTAGGTTCATTTTAGCGAGATGAAACGATCCGGGTAAGTCAGGTTGTGAATTTCTTTGTAACTGTCCCAGTGAAGGAAAAAAATGACAAAGCTCATGCACATTTTCCCATTTTAAATGTATTGTTAAGATTTGGTTGGATAAGAAGTTACTTAATAAAACTGTGTTCAAAACGTAATATGTTTTCCATAATAAATACGAAAGAGCAGTATTTTTTAAATAAATGATTATTTATAATTACCTCAGCTTTATGACACTGTATATTTTGTTAAATATATGCACTTGCTTATGCTTCAGTACTTATACTTTCTAAGGTGCTCTAGAGTTTGTTTTCCCTCTGGCAAACTGCTAAGGTGCAAGCAATTTTTGACTTGAAGAGCCAACAAAATCATCAAATTTGGGTTCATGAGAAGGTAAGCTGCTTACTGGCACATACTGCAAATTATGTTTGCCTTTTCAGTCCCTGTTTTGAATAGTGAGGATTTATTAACTCTGCAAGTTTGGAAGGGTTTTACTTAACATAGTATTTTTGCATTCAGGTAGTAGATGAAATGTTAGTAACATTTAGCAACTCATTCTCTGTTTCTTTTGTGGCATATAGAGACAAGTTTGAGATAACATTTTATGCCCCATGACAGTAGAAGTGACCCAAAGGAAGTCTGGTTATGATCTGCGAGGTTATGTTTAGAAAAGGTTACTTGAGTGAATGCCAGTCTTTCTCTCTGGATCAGACTTTAGTGGCTTCTACTCAACCTTTGTCTCTTGATCTTTTCTTTATCTTTCCTTTAAAAGCCCTTATGAACCTCAAGTCATTGTATAAAGGAAACCCACAGAACTGAATGCTAATATAAATACAGGTATTTTACAAAACTTAAACTGATTAATATTTATGGTCAGATTGATTCTGCTACCATAGCTTTACTAACTGAGGACAAATACCAAAGAAAGCATCTTTTTCTATAGTTACTAGTTTTTTGTATTAGATCATCTTTACCATTCATTTCACTTTGCTTTTGTTTGATTGCATCATTAAGTCTTCTTTACATTTTAATACAGTAGAGTAGGCCAATTTATAACGCAAGATGTTCATTTTTATAAAATGTTGCTGCATCTGGCTCAGTGTGATGAACCTACAGACAAAAGGATTCAGTTCAACATTTAATGAACATTAAATTCAACATTTTCACTTCTTGCTCCCTATCAGTATAATGTTGTGAATGTAATATATCAAATGCACCTTTCAGGTATAAGGAAATATTACTTAGGAAATAAATGTATGTAATGTTACAGATTCAAAATTTCCATATATTATTTAGAGTGATTTATTGTTTAAGTGTTACTATTATTCCTGAAATTGTTCCCTCCAGTTGCTTGATACTGGCAGATGATAAGAATTTAGGAAGCAAAGGTATTAGACTTGTATGCAGAGGTTATATTGCATGTGAAACACAGGAGTTGATACTTTCTGCCTCAGTATTTGGCTGAATATTATGAAATATTAATTGCTGGAGAACTTAAGAGTCAGCATTTGATTAGAAGAACTCTTAGAACTGAAACTACATTAAAAGCTGTTGAGCATTTGATCTGTTAGCACTTAAGTCGGTCAAAGATGGTTAGGGGTCAGTGCACTTCTGCAGATACAGACATCAGAATAACCAGGGGGGTTGCATAAATTATTATTTAGTAGTCCTTTGGTGGATTAATAGGTTAGCTTTATAGTTGTTTATTTAACAGCTTTTAGGGCAGTCAGATGACTGAATTTCTTCCACTGCTTGTTTAGGGTTTTTTTTCTTTTAATATAAATGTTCTCCTGAGTTATAGTGAATGAAAGGGCCGTTTTGTGCCACAAATCCTATTATGAACCTTGTCCTTTTGCTTTTTCTATTTGGAAACATTTAGTGACATTTAATGAGCTTCATTTCATCCAAGTGTCAGCAGTAATTAACCTACATTTTTTTGCCCAATTTCAATATAAACACGCAAGACAGTGCTATAGACAAACCCTGTGACCTTGTCATAGATGAATTTTAGCTTGCGTTCCACAAGCAGTGATTTGGATGGGAGAGGATTTAGACTTCTCACGTGCCTGCTACTGGGCTTGCAACAGCAGCACTGATAAAAATGAAAGTATGTCTTAAAGAACAGTGTTCACCCACAGGTCTCACCTAAGTTTTGCTAACAACGCGTTGAGAATATATAATTGCTAATGTTTCCTGCCTGGAAGTGGTGGCAAAAAGTCAAATAGCAATTTTATCCTTAGAAGCACTCAATCAATTGGTTACCTGTGCAAAGTTATTTCATAGTAGCTGAGTTCTATATATATCCAATGTTCTTAGAAAAAGCAATTTGGGCGTCTTTCTCTTTTTGAATTGTCTATCTGTCTGTCTTCCTCCCTTTCCCAAAAGAAAATAGTTCATATTCAGAACAGTAGAAATGGCCTGTTGTTTGTATGAAATGCCAGTTAAAAAAAAAAAAAAAGAGGCAAGCTATTAGTGAACTGGAACTGTTTACTGATATTTATGGCTTCTCAGATACCATTTGTTATACAAGAGCAATCACAGCTGAAAGACACTGTGCAGAATGTACAGCATGTAGCACGATGTTATGCCAGTTTGGCTTCTGCACGTCTGGCAGAAAAGCTGCAACGATGCCTTGCCAAAATGCTAACAAGGGCCTGTGTGTATCTTTTCCGCTGAAATATTTTCTGAATCACCAGTGATCCATGTGGCAGCTGCTGATTTCAGGATGCTTTGTTCGTGCAAAATCCACTAAATCATAATCTAAATGCCGAAGTCATATACTCCATCATCCCTCACTGCTCTTTCAGCATCTCAAAAAATATAAATATTGCAACAGTCTTTCTAAGCAGTCCCTGGGTGTGGGAGGAGTCCTCCAGGCAATCATAAAGTTAGTCCTGAAATGTCTTTGCACACCCATGGTGACAGGTAAGTTGACTTTATGGTATTTTCTGTAAAGTCACTGATCTGTAAATGAGCAGAGCCTTCTAATGTTGGGATGAATGGCCTGTCCCCATTTTTAACCTTAGGGACTGTAAATCTTGCCTGTCCGGGTGTATTAGAGGTCCATTTCATTCTTATAAGACAGTTGATACTTGCAGTATTGGTTGGTTAGGTGAGCAGTTTTATTACCATTTGCCAGTTTGTGTTTTCTTTTTAACCCAAACAGAAGCGTCTCCCAGAGAATGAAACTTCTGTTTCTTCAAATTCATTGGCAAAACTCTAGAAGTTAATCATATGACTGGGACTGCCATGTAGGAAAAAATATCTTTAATGTCAAGCAAACCACCACCACCACCACCCACCTTCTTAGGATGTTTACTCGTTGTTGTCTCTCATGTGTGCATGTAAAAGAAAAATAAGTCATTAAAAAGCTAATAGATCTATGTGTCAGGAATTCAATGAATTACGAGCGCTTAACAGTCAATCAAAACAATACATTATATAATGTATGAATAATCTATAATTATAAATTAAATAATTTGAGGGTTTTATTGGTATTCAGAAAAATCTTTAAGATGTAACAATACCTTAGGTTAATGCTATGTTCAGGGCGTTTTCGTGAACTTAAAGTGTACAGGTTGGGTTATTTTACAATACTGAAGAAAAGAATGTAACATCTATGAACAGTTCAGGCTTCGCCTTATCTGGTTGAGTTCAACAGATAATTATGAGAGATGGTCAAACTGTTCTGCTGAAATATTCACTTAGTATTTCTTTTGCCTTTGAGTGTTTGCTCTAAGTGATTATTCCTATATGGTGAAGTTCACCATAGTGTTTCACAAAGGTGAATTTTAGCTGGGATTTAGAATAGTTTAGCAGAAAACATACAGCATGTCCCATTTCCTAGCTTTGCCTCTGCTAGCAACTTGTTGATGTTTCTTTTTTTCCTATTAGGAAAATAAGAAAGTAGTAATTACATGCTTCAGAGGAGCATTGTCAGAGTTTAGCTATCATCCTTTCAAATATGCATAGTTCTATATAAATGCTAAAATGTATTTAAACTGAATATTTACGCTAATAACACAAGAACATTGTCTTTTTAGGAATGCTTTAATAAACCATTGGGACCTCTGTACAATCTTTTAGGTGTGCATCATAAATTACTGTGCTTACCTTGCTAAAGGCAACATACTGGCTTGACTTGTGGACCCATGAGATCCAAGATCATTGTCTGATGGCTGATATTTGAAGGGAAAAGGCATATTTAGGAAAAAGAACCTGCCTTTAAATCGCAAAGGGATAATGTTTGTCTTTCAAGAGCTGGCTGCGAGTTAGCTGCCGGAGGATTGCTGACCAGCTGCTGGCATTGCTCCGATAGATTGTTAAGCCAGTGCCTGTTTTTTTCAGGCTGAACACTGGCAATGCATAGCCGGCTCTTTAACTGCTTTTCTTGTTTCAACTTGCAAGATGTGTGGGCCATCCTGGAAATCTCAGGGTCCACATTAAACTACTAACCATCAGTTCTGCCCATAGCCAAAAGCAGCCATGGTCTCCATGTCTTCATTCGTGCTCTCTGAAACCAAGAAGGGAATTGATGGAGCTACTAAACATGTCAAACTGAAGAATCCTCAGTATGGTTTACTGAATTCCCTTTAACCTACTGTAAAAATTTGGAATATATTCCATTATAACTTCAGTCTGCTGCAAAGTTTTACATACATTTTACAAGCTTAAAAAGAAGTACCAGACTGTGGCTTCTTTCTGAGGGAAATAGAACGCAACACAGGAGCATGTTTTTAGCACATAAATCTTTACAAGACTGAGGTCTAAAAATGTATACAGATGCTGACATAGTGATAAATGCTTTTTAAATTGCAAGGAAATTATGAAATAAGCATAGGTCTAAGTGATTAAAATTCATTGTTGATTGAAATTAATGATAGTTTTATTATCCCTACTGAAAGCATGCAGTTTATTTATTTAGATGATGATAAAGAAACTTTTGCCTGTGAATGATTGAACAGAAAATGTTTGTTTGTCAGGCTTTCATTTAATAGTTACAATCACTGTCAGAGAAGTGTTGAAAGGAAGGCAAATAAAATGAGATACCAGACTCTACAATACTGGCATTTTTCAGGGTTGAAGTCAAATTAGGGAGCAGAGCCAAGTATTGCCATTCATTTTGGTGACTTTTGAATCACTTATAGATGCGTTTTTCTCCTAGAATCCGTTTGCTTTGAAAATGTACACAGCATATACTGTTGCTAGTATAATTGTTCATACTGTTGCTAGTATAGTAAAATATTCACTGTCTAATTTACAACCTTAGTGATGTTTTTTAAATAGTCCTTCTAGAACAAAAATAAAAGTAACAGCTAAAAACAAAAGAGAGTATTCAGTCTTAATTAATATGATTTGATTGGAAATTACAGAGTCGGACAAATACATCTTGAGTGGAACCGAATGTTTTCACAAATAATCTTTTCAGCTTCACCTAGAACATACTAATACATTTATCTTAAATATAAAGGTGGCATAGTTCTAAATAAGATGCTTAAATGGCTTCAGGGTTGGTTATAGGTTGATAAAAAGTATGAAAAATTTTGACTGCCTACTAGAAGTGGTGTTTCATTTGCCAGCTTCTTGCACCAAATTAAAATAGTTCAGAGAATTACAGCAAGGCCTTTTGAACTAGACAAATAGGCTTTAGTTTCTGTGCTATATTTTAATGCATAACATTCATGAGTTAATTTTAACTTGTATAACATTTATAAGAAATGCTCAGTTATAAAAGAAATATGCTCGTTTAATGTTACAATTTTTGGTATAGAGCTTACTTGAAAAAACTAGTTACAGATACCAGATGTTAACCAGTAAGATGTCTTGTAGTTAGTTCTTTATTCTTTTAGAGATGCAGTTTTAAAATGCCTAGTGTTTCAGTTGGATTCTGTGCAACTCACAGGGTTTTTTAAGTTAACATGTTGCTGCATGTGTGGTGTCCAAAAGTTTTTGGTGTTATTTTCAAGAGTCAAGGCCTGAAAATAGAGCTGAGGCTCCAAATGCTTGTGACATCTCAAAATTGTAGGCTTTCATGGGCTTTTTTTTTTCTTTTTAAAAACGGCACTTAATGAAAAGTCTGTCTGATACGTAATTATTGTAATGCTGCCTTTCTTCTGACATCTGATTTGAAGCTTTATTTTTCTGCTGTTAATGCATGTCTTTGAAGAACAATAATAATGCCCTTGGAAGATCTGGTTTATCCCATTCACTTCCTTCTGTAATCTGTTATGGTTAGTAGATTTTGTATTAAAAATAAACAATCATACAATGAAATCAATACCTGTATCACCTGTGGTATTGCCTTTCATTCAAGTACCTCTCCATTAGTGTATTCAGCTTTAATTTCCAGCAGTGTATTTCAGAGATTGTTATTTTCATGAGTTCTCTTAGAAAATAAACATTGAGATCACCCAGTTTGAGAAGAGTCCGCTGTGTCTGAGTAAAAATGTAATTTTATATACAGATCTTCAAAACACAGTGGACGAAATGTACAGGCAGTGACCTCGTGCAGAGCCAGATATTCATGTGATACCAACTGTTTGGTTCAGCTTCTGGCATTGATCAGGTTCTTGTCTAGAATTCTGCAAATTTGTCTTTAGTAAGTATTTCTCTTCTAGTACTGTGGGCGAGATGAGAAAGAGCCTTCAGCTGCTTTCCCATGACGAAGACTCTTGGGAAACAGAGAAGGAAGACAAAATTTTCTCTCTGCTCTTCACCTCCACCTCCCACTCTGTGACTTTTTGTTCCCCCAACTTCAAGTTTTTGGTCATATTTCCCCACAATAAAAGCAGATTTGGGGTCATCTTTCCCACAAATAATGCTATTTCCTGACTTTCATGATGCTTGGGTTTATTTTCAAGCATTTGACTCAGCAGTAGTGTGGCATTGGTGTGATTATTTACAGTTTTGCTGCTCCCCACAAGATTTTGTAAAAGCAGTAGCAAAGCTTAAAAGCTTTCTTAACTTCATAGTCAGGATGCTTCCAAATCATGTGCTGTAGCAGACAGGAAGTTGTCGCTTGATTACTATCCTGCTTCTGGTTACCAGTAAGGAAGAAGTACATGTGTTTTAAAATAATGACGTAAATTGTACAGAAGGCTAAGACCCAGATCTACAAAATTTCAGCAGAATTTAGGATCTTCATCCAAATAAAGAGTTCCAAAGGCTGTGGGAAGTTGCCTCTAGCCCATGCTTTTGCCGAGTGTTTACATTTCTGTGACTGGGGGGGGTCAGAATTAGTGCTGCCCCAGCCAAGGTGGGCACCTCTGTCAGAGTTCATTTCTAACACTCTTTTGGACTTATAAACTAACCGCTGCAAAACAGCCTGAAAAGTTGGAAACCCAGGCTTATGTCATGTATGTGGGATTGGCAGAAGGCATGGCAGCTTTACTTGCAGTGACCTTCACTTTGAAAGGAAAACAGCTGTAAGAGCTAATTTTTGTGGCATTGTTCTGCTTTATACAACATCCTGTTAGTCAGAGTGGTGGCTTGGGAACCACTGTAAAAGGCAGGAGAGGTGAATTTGAATCTCTTTGGACTCACAAAAATGCTAAAAGTCCGTTTATCACTTCTGATCAAGTGCTGTATTCGCATAGGCCATATCTAATAAAGCGAGAAATGGCTGCTTTAACTGGTAAAGTAGAAATACATTCCACAAATGTCAGCATCTTGGTGATCCCACTTACAAACATGAGCAGAGCTGTGCTTTTGCTCTTAAACGGTATGAGCTCTTGTCTCTGATCTGATTGTGCGTCACGTGGACATGCAATTCTGACCCAGCGTGCCAATGAATATGTAATTAACATATTTTCTTAAAATTGGATGATAGTATTTGGTGCATTCTAGCTGAAAATTCTTTAAATGAAGTAGTGCCATTTAGACTACCTTTTTCCTTTATTTCACATAATGTTTCACAGATGGTTTTACCAAATTCTCTGAAGGTTGTAATTTTTCTAACGCATTTGATACTTGCAAGAGTGCATTTCACTGTTGTACCCTCTAACCTCATTGATTACAGTTATTTTAAGTTTAGGAAGAGTAGATGCTTTATTTAGGAAACTTGAGCTTTTAGTGAAAAATAGGAGTCTAAGAGCAATTGACTAAATTAATGTTAATAGATAAAAATAAGAACTGAGAAAATTAAGAGTATTTTTTTTCCTTTATATACAATTGCTTTTACCGAAGTCATGGAGATTTTGTTCTTTTTAAATGCCAAGTATTCTTTCAAAAGTTGTCTCTGCTAGATCCAAATGTAATGTAATTGTCTTAAAACATTCCTAAGTGAAGTAATGCATTTAATTTTCATTAATCAAGTGGAATTACCTGATAATATAACCCAAGTAACAATTATTTCTGGTAAGGCAGAATAGTTTCAATGGTAATTTTTTCAAACCTGCCTCACTGCTGAGGGACATCCAAGGGCTGGTATTTTAACACCGAATGTTGACAGGAATTACTGAGGTCCTGACATTTTGGTAGTCTAGCCCTGTGAATTGAAATACTTAGTTTTGATATTTATTCCTCATTTGAGATTTGCAGCTGTGACTGGATTCACAAAGCAGTATATGGAATTGAGAATGGCTGCTTTTTTCAGTGTTCATGCGTGCTTGTGCACTGTAATAACACTGCGTAATGGGATCCCTGGCTGGCTGGGGCTATGGATGGAAAGAACCAAGCGTGGCAACTATTGAAAACTAAGGTTTCAACTGAATACAAGCCAAACTAGAGTAAAATAATGCTCTGAAGTAGACAGACTATAGAGCCTGCTGGGTGTGATCTGTGCTGTGATCACTTTGCACGTTGTATGATGGTCTTTTGCCGATTTTCTGGTGAAGGCTGGTCTAAGCCCCGGGGAATTGGAGCAGGAGCTTCCCCCTGCCAGGGGCCTGAGTTGGCTCCCCGTGTCTGTAGGCTCTGCTGCATTCTGGCTTCTGGCCCGCACTTGGTGATTCTGGCTTAGATACTGGCACCCTTTGCCATGCGGGACAACTGAAAGAGATGGTGTGGTGCACCTGGATGTGAGGAATCCACCTGAGTGGAGAGTTGTGCGTCTTTACTGAAGTGTCAGCAGTGCCACTCGTGTCGGTATAGGAAGCTTGTGAAGCATGAAGCGAGTGAGTTCAAGATGCGGTGGCCAGTTGCTACCTTAGCAAGGAATATTCTGAACTTCTCAGCCACCAGTAGTCCGCTGCTGACTTAATTAGGTCCAGAATTGAACCATAAAGACACTAACCTTTTCCTTTTATGTCTGCACTTTTCGGGAAGGTTGGGCTTTGCTTTTCCTGACACTTCCTTTAAACTTAAAAAGGGAGCGTTTGCCTTGTTGCACAGGGAAGCAGTGAGTCCGAAAGTTGTGTTCCAACTAGAGGGCAATTAAAAACGACAACATTAAAATGAATCGCTTCCCACAGCACAGAAACAAAAGCTTCAAACATCTGCACCTGCCATTGGGAAGCATATAATAATTATATAGTACTAACTATAGTACCAGTCTCTGCAATAAAAACTTACCTGACCCTTTTTATAGATACAGAGCTTCCCCTATTTTTAAAAATTTTACATAATTTAGTAACAGGAAAGTAAGTAACCTCATTTGATTGCTGTTGAATATTTAAAAAAGCTAGGGTGGGTTCATTTCAGACAAGACAGGTTTCTTAGGATATTTAATCAAAATATAACGTGACTTTTGTGCATGGTTCATAATTGAATATACAAAGTTTCTGTGTGTTGTAACAATAGCTCTTGTACCAAACCTGTTGCTTGATTGTTCTTAAATGAGGTTTATTGTGGCGAGAGCTGTTTGGTTTGTTTACGGGTTTCATTAATCATAATGAAGCAAGGAGGACAGTTTTGCAAAATTCCCTTCTGCGCTCTGTAACATAAAACATCACTGGTCATATTACAGTTGAAAAGCAAATTTTGAGTAAACAGTTCTGGGTCTTTGGCAGTCTTAATTCTGTGTTTTCATGCATACCAGCTTGCCGCTTTTAGTTCACACAGACTTACAACTGCCTGTGAGATTTAGCTAAGTGAATAGAATTAGGATACTTTGATAAAAGCAATGTCTGTTTTCAGCTTTTTCTCTATTAGGAAAGAGTATTTGTGAATAAAGTCTTGAAGGATACCTTTTACCATAACCAGTGAGGAGTACATAAAAAAAATAATGCTGTAAAACTGATCAGAGGTAATTTAAGATACAGGAATATTTTGTTACTTCTTTGGCTGATGGCAGAGAAATCATCAGCTTCATACCCAGTGTTTTAGATGACTGAAGGGGAAATGGGGGGAAAAGCCTTGAAACAACATGTTTACTCTCTTATGCTAAGTTTTTATATGGCGCTGAACTGGTCTGATACAACATCATTATATCATCTTTCGGATGTAGCTATTTTGCTTTAGCCCTCAAATTCATTTGTAAGATGCTCGTGTCACTTTATTCCAGGAATATTTCCACTACCAAAAACACTTGCCAGTCTCCTTTAAAAGGAGGCTTTTTTGTGTTTAAAAGTCAAGCCAAATTTGAGATACGGTCTCCCTTATAAAGTTAGGCAAATCACAGTACAAAATACTTCTGAAGGTGTTTTTTGAAGAAGTCATCACTGGCCTGCTTACTGACCAGGAATACAGAATTGCAAAAAGTGGATTTTTGCCATTTGCAAAATCGTTCAGTTCACGTTTAGACACCTAAATTGAACTAGTGTCATGATTATTATTTTATGTTCAGCAGTTCTCACTGTTTTTAGTAGGAAAATGCGCTTTAAAAATATTTTTCAAACTTGCGTTTCTAGTTTGGTCCTTTTCTCCATGCTTTACAAAGTTATGTTATATTCCTGGGTCTGTGTAATTTCAGTTAAAATAATCTCTTCATGTTGGTTAAGCAGAATACTTGAATACTTTAGCAGTGACTTGAATACTTTAGTAGTCTTGCTACCATTTTGTTTTAAAACCAGTTCTTGTTTGTTAAAAGATCTGAAAGTCGCAATGTGGTTGAAATTAGATGCCCACATTTAATTGTATTAATTGTCTTTTCTAGCATCCTGCAAGAAACCTTTTGTAATTATTTCATATATATGCTACTTTTCTATTTTGGATTCTTCCATACATCAATGAAAACCATAAGCTAACATTTGTGGGATTAGACTAAACAAGCTCCTTTCTTTCAAATAAAGTAAGTCGACTTAATACTACTGGCAATTTCATGTAGAGATAATAATTCAGTAGGTAATAGAACCCAGTTTCTCTAAAATCAGCCCAGTTCAATTTTCAGAGCTAAAAGTCTAGTATTTGATTAATTGAGTGAGGGCTTTTTTTTCCTTTTTTGTCTGTTTAGGAACTGTTGTTTTTAATGCATTCTTCAAACTGAGACACAGCACATTATCGCCTTCTCGATCACTACAGTAAGTGTTGAGATCTGAGAGGACCAGCTGTAGCAGCTGTGTTCCCCCTTGAATCTGAAAGCTAAAAAACTTTCATCTCTGTTGCTGTCTCAGCTGCTGGTCTCGGGCTATGGCCTTCCCATAATTCAAACCAATTTCAAAGCAATGCAAGTAACCTCTTTGGAATGCTTTTTGGAAAACCACAGGAAGATATACATATATTTTTCTTTAAATAAAGCCTGTCCAGTTTAAATTAATGTTTCCATTTTAAAGTAGTCTATGCATGATTCCAGTTGTGAACTGATGGACCTGTCCTACAGACAGGTTAGGAATTTTGTTGCTATTTTTTAAATAGTAAGAAAAAAGGCAATGATTTCAGGCCCTATTGCACATAAAGAAATGGACTGTGACTTTAAGAGGTTTCTTGGAATATTTTTGGTGTTTGCATAAAGGCCATGCTCTCTGAATCCATTTGCACACTGTTTCAGGCAGAATTTTGCTGTACAAAGAAGATAAAAGTCCCTGAAGGACTTACAAATCTTTTATAAGTTGGCAGGATGGGCAGAAAGGCATGAAAAAAAGTGCAGTAGGAGGAGAAAATCTGAAAGTGAGGTAAGACTATGTGCTTACACAGGCTACTCGTTTCTTAATGTTTCTGACTTCAGCAAGAACCTCAAATGTTTTAACCTTTCCTGGCTGAGGCTGGCGAAGTGTAGAATAATAACAATAATAACAGTAGCCTCAGCAGTAATCCGTGGTGCCAGTGAGGGAGTGGTACCCTGCTGCCGACATTCATCAAAACTGAGAGGAAAGAATCGGGCTTTTCTTTTTCATTTTTTCCCCCTGGGATCCCAAAACTGTGATTGTCAAGGTGATGAAATACAGGAGAAAGCCTCGCTCTCCTGCAGAGCGGCGACAAAGTGGCTTCCAGCCCTTTCCATCAATCGCTAAGAGGAAATCTGCCAATGGGCAGGAATCCAAGCGCTGCCTAAGCAGCAGGCAGAGTCGGGAGCGGGAAGCTGTTGAAACTAATAGCGCTTTACTAGGTCGATAGAAATGATCAGGCGAGGCACTTGCTTTCTGGAAGCGCTCACGAAGTAACCACTGGAAAGGACAGATTCAGAGTTTGTACCACTAGAGGAGCCAGTGTTAATTGTCTGAAAGGTATGAAGTTAACTGGTTTATGGTCTAATTTTACCTAATTATTAGAGTTTGAACGACAAGATGAGACGCGTCTGTTCCAAAAAGGTGATTTGCGTGAATTAGCTGTAGCTTTCCCCTGTAGACAATTAACATGTTTCTGACTCCCAAACGATAGTCGGAACTACTCTAGATTCATCAAGGCACTTGATATTTTCGACGTAAATGCTGTCTCCTAGCTTAGCCCTGAACTTTATCACCTGGTTTGGCCTGCCTCAGCATCCTGCTTTGCGACGGGATGATCAGTGAAGCAGCGCTATAGGGAGCATTAGCTGGTACCGATGGGTTTGCAGTGTGAAGACCCCGCAGCCTTCCAGCCAGCTTCGTTTAATATTGCTCCAGTCATCACTTCTCCCTGTGTAATTGCCACTGCATCCTACTGCCAAGGGCTCCTCTCGGGTGCATAATATTTCTCTAAGCAGATACCTAAAGCTCGCTTGAGTGACAGACTGCCACTGCTGACTTTCGCTTTCTGGCTGCTGACCCAATTAGTAATCTTACGGCGAATTCCAAATTAAGTGATATTTTACAGCGCTGGCAATCAGTCTCTTAGGCCAGCAGGGAAGGGCATCATCCTCTTAATTTCTGGTGTCAGGGGAACTTTTAGAGTTTGTGGATGATGGTTTCTGTCTCTCCCCTATTTATGATTGGCAATTGAATGATTCATTGTTTATAGTTTGATCTTTCTATTCAGTAAGAGACTAACACAGGAGAAGTATATTTTGGGGGTGGCGAAAAGTGGAAGGATTTAAGCACAAGGTTTCGTTGCTTTTCTTTGAACCGTCTAAATGCTTTGACCTTTATCCCTAAAGCGATCGCTGCGGTGGGCAAAGGCTAGTATTGATTTGCAGCTCAGCTCCGCCTGTCAGGTCGAAGCTCAGCCTTTGACCTTTTGTTTGTTGCTGCAAAAATTATGGCCCGGGCCTGAGTCATGCTGTTTAATAAGCTTTTCGTATTCAAAAGGCCAACAGGCTCATTTTGAATAAATCAACCAGCTTAATAACCTAGGTGGCAGGAGAAAGCAAGTTGTCCATAATTAAGAAGTTCAGAAAACCTGAATATGGTAAAAATATATCTCCGGATTAAACAGTCAGTTTGTTGAGGAGGCGGTAAATGTGCATGGTTCACAACAGATGGTTCCCGTTATCCTGTGCGTTTTTCTTCCTTCTTGCATGTCCCTTTACTCACATCCATATTGACTAAAAAAAAGCAGCTGGCAAGATCCTGATCTCTGTTTTTCCATTTCGTTAAGCTTCTTATTTTTTTACTCTTGCTCATTCTGTCAAAGACCAAACTGATCATCCCTAAGACTGTCCATTCTCTTCCCACTTCTTTACTGTAGGTAAAACATGTGACCTGCTTGCCCACTCCACAGCAACTTCCACCTCAGCCACATGAAAATTGCCTGTTTTCTTCTTTTTTGCGGGTATGTCCACTCAGGGACATGGTGTTTACATTGTTAACATGGCTCATGTAAGTGAAATGTGCTGACTGACCATTTAATTGTACAGCTGGCTGCTTCTCTTTACTTTG
Organism: Rhea pennata; assembly: GCF_028389875.1. Classification (NCBI taxonomy): domain Eukaryota; kingdom Metazoa; phylum Chordata; class Aves; order Rheiformes; family Rheidae; genus Rhea; species Rhea pennata. The sequence goes on from NC_084663.1 coordinate 107,652,556, forward strand.
TCTTTATTTGGTTTGTCTAAAAAGGTTTGTAAAAAGTGGCTAATGGGCGGCAAACTGAACGAATAAGGGTCACTGAAACTCTTAGCCTCCTCTCCCCCTCCCCTGCAAAGCAGTAGCTTTGTATGGTGAATACCTGCTGTTTACTTCTGTGAGGTAGGTTACAGTATAGCATTGCAGGATAGAGATATTTAGCATTATGCCGATGCTAAACATTTCAGTCTCAAAGCTTATTATCTTTCAGTTTACAACTGTAGTTTAACATCCCAACAACTGTAGTTTAACATCCCATGATGAGCAAGGGAAAGTATTTCCACTAAGCTGTGAAAAAAATTTCCTGGGAATCTAGAATGTTGCTAAACCTTTTTTAGAGCAAAATTCTACTTTTATATTTACAAGGGAAGAATCTGATTGAGTTCCAGAGGAAACCAAACCGTTAACTGGGAGGATTCAAGCTAGTTCCTGTTCCTCTTTCTGAAACAAGAGAAAACTGAACTACTCTGCTTCTCTTGTAATTTGCATTTACTTCAGACAAAAGCAAAAGAATCGACTATTTATGAGGAGAAGCTCTGCAAGTCATTATTTGGTTACCCTGGCTATTTTACATAGTTTACATGAAATAATATGTTCTTTTCTTTCCTTTGAGCTGCTTGGCAAAGTCTTGTCACAGGTACGTGCTAGTACCTCCAGGTCTCCAAAGCAAAGAGTACTATTTTTGAAGTAGAATGGCTGTGTTATTAATTCAGCATTCTGTACATCCTAGCACAGAGATTCCCCATTCATTTCCATAGGTGCAGATAACCTTACAGTTTCATTTTTGTCTCGGACTTAGTCTAAGTCAGATAGGGGATCAGATATGCTCACAGGAATACACGTGAGCTGTATAAAGAGTTTGTCAATACAAACTTCCTTCTAATGATCATTCATCTTGAATAGAAAATTAAGAGGAGACATTGATGCTTGGATCTTGTTTCCATGACTACAATTATAGTTCTCTGAGATACCAGAGATCAGTAATATTTGATGTCTACTTATACCAGCAATTCATGCACTAGAAGTATGCAGATAGGTGTAAATTAATATCTTCTTAGATTCTCCTTTATTCAAAGACTGGACCAGAATATCATGACAACCCGATATATACAGCTAGCAGGCCTGATGCCAGAAGACAACGGGAGGATATGTAGTTATGTGCAATATTAATATATACTATATTAATATTCTGAAAGGAGTCATATCAACCTATCTGATTTGGTTAGGCAGGCAAACTCCCTAGTTTTACTTACCCCCGGGAAAACAGATGCCAATGCAGAGGCAGAGCTTTAATAAAAGCAGTAGATTTACCATCTGTCACCTTGCTGGACAAATAATCAAGGATTAAAGATTTAACGCCCAAGAGGGATTTTTTTTTTTTTTTTTTTTTTTAATTTCTGTCATGGATTTTGTACGTAAACCCTGATGAACACCATGTTTCTTGCAGTTATGTTTTCCTTTGGAGAGCAACCTTCAGCGATCTTCTCCTGAAATCCCAACTTTTGTAAGCTGCTTGGGCAGAACACATGTCCTGGTCAAAGTGGGCATTGGACAGGAGTTCTCATTTGATTCCTTCAAGCTGTGTTTGTCACTCTTTTGCAAGCCTAAAGAAAAGAAAGGAACTGAATGAACAATACAATGTGTTGCTAAAGAACCTGTGAACTGGCAGCACCATTACTTTATGGAGTTAATTATGCGGGGTGCACTTAAGGCTTACAAATAAAAGCCGAACAATTCTTCCTGCTCTAAATGAGTGTGGAAAGTTTTATCTTAGTGAAGAATTAGACAATGCAACAATGCACTTTGAATTTGGCTGGCAAAGATGGTTCTTGTTCAGATTTTTTTTTTTTTTTTTTGATTAGGCTTTTTTTTTTTTTTTTTTGTCCCTCTATCATTTTCCAACACTGCAATAAACAGTTGCTGTTGTTCACTCATTTCAGTGGCTAAACCGGAAAGGCAAGCGGGAGCAGCAGAAACTTTATGCCGTATATGCAGTATAAGATACGGTGCATGGTATAAGTTTATGGTGTGAGATAGTAGATGAATAAAGTAAAAATGACCAGAGGGAATATAAGGTATTAATGAGAGAAGTACAAGGTTAGTGATCATGACAGCCTATTAGCAGCCTAGCAGTTTGAGAGTGCTGTGCGAATATTGCAGTAGCACAATTTTGGTAAAACTACTTTGTGACTTTGAGATTTTTGTGAGACGCATTACTGGTAGCAAAGGGTGCTATTTAGATATCGCACACTTAGTTGTCTGTGGGAAAAATATAGTAAAGAGCAACTGGTAGCAAAGGGTGCTATTTAGATATCGCACACTTAGTTGTCTGTGGGAAAAATATAGTAAAGAGCAATGTGGATTGTATGGATGACAGCTAGATGGAGAGTTAAGACAGTAAGGGGTCTTGAAGGTGAAGATTAACAGGGAGAATACCACTAGAAATATTGTTATCAAAATAAAACTTTAAAAATGCTCTGTAAATGCACACTCTTCAGTTGTGTGAGTGAACTCGCAAGGGGGTAAAGAGGGCACAGTCCTTCTGAATAACTGTTTCCATTTGTGAATTTCTGTCTCAAAGAATAATGAGAATTAAATTGTTACTTCACAGTCTGGGTCTCTGCTGAGAAGTAATTGTATTTTCTTGTGCCAGAGACATGATGATATGCGACTGGTTGTTTTTGACAATGGTTGAGCAAATGAGTGTAAGAACTTCAGAAACAATTTTCTTACAATGTTCTGTATCTTAATACCATGGAAATCTGAGTCATGTACATAGCACTTTGGCTTGGTTTAAAAGACGTTTGGCATGGAAAAAAATCACAGCACTGTAAGAAAGGTGCGCAGAACAGGAATAGTGTTCTTTTAAGTTAAAGAAAATATACCAGTTTGTGATGCTCAGACTTTGATATTACGCTTTTTCTGGGAGAGATGGCCCTGAGAATACCTCGCACTTCTTTCCTGGCCCCGAGCAGAAGAGAACTGCTTGTGCTCCCTTAGCATACTCACAGCATTTAGAAAGTGACTGTTTTATCTGGTCATCTGCATAGCTAGTCAGGAATTTATACTGTTACCTCATGTACAACTGATCAAGAACATTTTATTTTCTTTTTTCCCCCACTGTTTGCCTCTGTAACATCGCCACAGAGAGACACTGAGCACTAAAGAAATGGTACTAAAGATACTCTCTCTAAGAAGAAGTCTGGTTGCTGGGATCTGATTTGATACTCAAGCTGAAAGTGATTGCTGCATCCAGAGTTCAGGTTTGCACATCAGGTGGGAAGGGACTTTGTGGAGGAGTTTGCTCTTCCAAACTGTATGAAATAGGAACTACCTGATATTCATACCCTGATCATATTCACCCAATCCACTAATCCATTCTCTGGCATTTCAGTGGTTCATCACATCAGGCTTCCTTGTTCCTTGTGGTACAGAGCTGTTTCTAAGGAATGAAAATGCTGTGGTATAGCTGAAGCCACTGGATTTGTTATTGGACTATATAGATGAAGATTATTAGTACACATGCAATGATCACTTGACCTTACACACTTTTAAATTTATACACCAAGAACTTTACAGCTTTGCAAAGTAAATCAACCTCACGCTCTTACGGCAGAAAGCTCCTTTCTTTACCTCTAGTGTACCATTTACAGGGGAATTTACTTCTTAAGATTGAGGGCAAATTAACAAAATCAGTATTTGCAGTTATACAGTTGCATCTTGAGATGAATACATTATAATTTTCTGGCAAAACTTTGAGAATGTTTTGTTCACAAGTGAGTAGCTGGTTGTGCATTAGTAAGTATATTACTTCTTCCTTTACAGAGAGGGCAGGGATTCTTTTAATGATATAGTAATATATAGGTTCTGTCTGTTTGAAAACTGATTGCAGGCCTTAGCTGGGATGATTACTGATAGGAAAAACAGAATCCCCTGGAGCTAGCAGCCTCATTTTACCTAGTATTTTATTTTCTCCTTTTTTAATTACTGGGCTTTAAATTTACTGTGTGCAGAAGAATTAGAGAGTGGGATTTTCAAAAGACTCAGCAGTGGCCTAATCTGTACCCAGTAAAGTTAGTGATAAAACACTCAAAGCTGGATTTGATAGGATTAAGCTGATTTACACCATCTGTGAATCTGTCCCCCATTAACATCAGTGGTACCAGATTTAACCAACATTACATGCTTTTGAAAATCTCACCTTAATTTGGCACTAAATAATCTGACTACAGAAAGAATAGATGTCAGAGGATAGTTAAAAATGAGAAAGTGGATCTGGTACTTCCAAAACATCAGTATGAGCTTCCCATTCTCCTTTGTAGTATCTCTTCTTTACCAGGATTTACAGTTTTAACACATTGTGTGCATTGTGCATAATGATGTGTGGAGTGTGTGTGTGTGTGTGTGTGTGTGTGTGTGTGTGTGTGTGTGTGTGTGTGTGTAATGTTGTCTTAAGTCTAGACTCACAGAAGGGTTTACAAACAGGTCTGTGGAGCAGGATGCACAATGACTGGATGTTGGGTTTTCGTAGGGTGTGCTTGGGCACATGCTCTTTTGGAAGAGCGAGGGGAAAACCAGCACAATTTGTCTCTGTCAGAACAGGCATGATATTTTGTTACTTTTCTATTATTTCAGCAGTGGGTGATTTCATACAACCACATAAACCTAATTTTGCCTTCTTTGTATACATGACTATACATATTTCTTTATGTACATATATAGAGATTTTTATATAAAACAGTTAGGTATCTCAATTATCCATGTCTATTTAATATTCTTTATTGGTCTATAAAGTCTAAATGAGAGAATCCCGTGGAAAACTTTTATTATATGATATACTTTATAGCAGTAGTTAAAGGACAGCTGTTATGCAATAAGAAATTGTGTGAAAGTAATTTTCTTTTTTGGAATCACCCTAATTTCTTCATTTGAGGACTGAAATAAAAGGATGAAATATCTAATTTCATTATACTCTTGTAGAAGTATTTACTAAATTTGTCCACAGCCATGTGCTGTAGTTATATTGACCATTTCACTCTCTTTCTACTAAATCACTTTTTGGTGTTGTAAAATATGTATTTATTCTTTCAACTCACAAATATTCAATATTAAATTTATCAGGGAAAGTTTCCCACGTATTTTCAGGTTACCTCTGCTAAAACATTTACTTCAAATTTACAAGACAAATATAAACAAATACCAAAAATAGTGTTCCTACTTAGAAATTTGGGAGCCCTTTCATCAAGTCAGTTTGGCTTCTACTTTAGGTATCCATGATCAGAATTTGTCTTGAGGTATTTAGCTTTGATTGGAGTAGTTAACACCACCACCACCACCAAGTTTATCAGAAGTATCATGGTCATCCTTCTGCTGTCATTTGGACCAAAGGTATTTACTCCATAAAGAAAAAAAATATCTTGCTGTAGGCAGCCTACAGAAGACACATGGCATTATCGAAGCCTCTATCAGCACTTAAGTTCTTAAAGTGGTAATTGGGATTTTAGCAACAGGACTTTGCTTGACTTTAACAGGAGTCGTATGACTAAAATTACTTCAGCCCCTTGAATATTTGCTCATTAATGGACTTAGAAAAAGAGCTCTGTGTTTGTTCAAGTGGAAAACAGATTTTTTTGCACCTTGAGCAAATTTACTTCTTTCAGCTAGCTATTGTACTTCTGTTTTTCTCTTGTTTTCTTCCACAAATAGTACAATGTTGTGATGAAAATGGAAGTTCTTGCTACAGGAATTTTCAGATGATGTAGTACTAAGAGATAAAAGAATTTTACTGCTTTAATCTAAATTTACTCTATTTTTAAATAATATAAATATCCAAGTTATTGCTACAGTAGAGATTCTGCACATTTTAAAAATAATTTTTACAAGTTACTAAAATAGAGCAGACAGTCCTGGTATGATTTGTTGCATGTAGTGCAAAAAATTGCTGTGATACCAGAAGGAGATTTTTGAACTGACAGTTTTTTTGAGGTGTAAAGCAGTGTTTTAGTTCAGCACTTCTATCATCCCTTCTCTCTAATTTTAGGAGGTTATTGATACTGCAATTAAATTGGACTCAATATTTTTTGTTTTATTATTATTTTCTACTATTAATGTTAATTGTTTAATTATTGTTAAAATGAAATATAGTTTAAGAAAAAAATCTTGAAGGGCATTTGATATGTCTAAGCAGTGGGGCATAGTATAACTAGCAATGGTGATATCATGTGGCTTCATTTTAATCTGTATTCTCATGGAGATAAGGGAATTATTAGTGTGGGCACCGTACTACAAGGCAGAAGTATACTTTTGCTTTAAAGACCCAGACTGGTCTCTCTGCAATGTGCTATGCCTGTGTGAGACCAGGAGAGGGAAGTTTGTCTAAAGTTTGGGGGAATTTCCTACATAGTTTTTTAGAAAGAGCCTAACATGCAGAAAAAGCAAATAAAGTTTGTATTCACTTTCAGATATTTCATTATGATTCTATCCTTTTGATGACAAAATGTTGGCATCCCTATCCTGTGATCTCTGTCAGTCCTGTGGAGATGTACTGTAAATGTACAGGAGGTTTCAGTCCAAAGACTTTTGTTAGGATGCTTTGGAATGGACCTGAAATTAAACTTTATAGAAGAAGGTGCCCTTTTGAGGCCCTATTGTTAATTGGTGCTGAAGATACCAAACTGGTAAGTCAAATATTCTTTGAATTAAAAAAAAAAAAACATACCATGGCAATAAGCTGTCAAGATTCATTGCTTTTAATTAGGAGAAATGGAAAAATGGGCTAAGTGGACATGTGCTGTTTTATGCATAATTGTGTCTAAAGGGACAGGAATTTTCTTTATTGTCCAGTCTTTTTCTCATTCTCATTGCATTTGCTCTATGAAACTCTGTATCATTTACAGCACGTGAATAACACAGAACGGTTATATCATTAAGCCCCAAATGTTTTTACTGCTGTATTGATTTGATGATGTTACTAGAAGGTCAAGGATGTCTTATGACTATATGGTAATACCCTCCATTAGCAACAGGCTTAGTCACTAGGCATGGGGCTGAGCCTCTTATAGCAGCAGAGCAAGGGCTTGGAGGGGAAGTGGGTCAGCAGCATTTTCAGCCTCTCCCTGGCAGACATACAGAAGCATTACGGAAAGCTTCGGTAGCATTAGGTTTCCATGTTAGTGCTCTCTCTCCTGGTATCTGAAGTTCTTTCCATCAAAACTCAAAATCTACAGGTAGCCAAAGGGGAAAATACCACAAATGCTGACAGCTGGTACCTGATTCTTTCTCACCATATGCATGTGTGTACATATAACCCCACCTAATTTCTGCATAGCCTGTGATGCTTGGTAAGTTTTAGGAGTGTTGTGGCTAACCATGTATACGCTCATTAGTGAGCCAGCTGCTGCCTAAATGTTCTGATTGCATTTTTCTCATTGGAAACACTAATTTTGACTTTTATTTTATCTCTAGCTACTAATTTTCACAGAACTCGTAGGAGTGTGATTATCTCAGAGACCTTAGCCCTGTGTCAAATTTGATTGAAATTGGTTGACGCGTTACAAAGTTATTAGAAGGAGAAAGGCAAGCAGGAGGACAGGCAGTGTATTCATGTAAGCTGTGTTACTTCAGGAAATCAGGCTAAAAAAGGTACTTCTATTTAAAAGCATCACTCACGTAACACTAAATCTCTCATATCTCATATGTCCTGCAGGTATAATGGTAGGAACTATGTAGGAACTTGTTCTTACAGACATCATCCTGTAGGGTGGAAATATCCCCTGCAGCAATGGCAATATTTTAAGACTTCAGGATTAAACAGTTCCCTCTTGTATACATTTTTATAGCGCTTTTGCTATTGAAGTGTTTTTGAGTTGTGCATTAGTATGACAAACAGTGCTCCTCTTATCCCTCTTTAAGGAAATAATTGTCAACCAAATCTCATGTTTGATTCGATTATTTTTATGAAGTCCATTTTGTTACATTAGCAGTAAAGAACAAAGTGCACAATGAAAACACATGCTGTTTGGATATGGAAGGACCTCACTGCAACATCCCTCAGGTTCTTGAGTACAGAGTTACATTTATCAAGAGCTGGTTTCTTAAGGTAATTTTGGCTCTACCATTCAGATGAATATCTTACATTTAGGCATATTTGTCTAGTCCTGTGTTTTTTTGTTACCATACCAATGATATTTTGGGGCTTCATAATTGTACCGACATGCAAAAAAATCTGAAATTGAAAATTCTATTCATCTTAAATACTGACTAGAAATATTAAGAAAGTCTTTGGAGTTCTTATCCCTGCTAGTCTACTGTGTTAGATATCTCACTACATATGACATGTCAAATCTTTCAGTGTAGCCAGTTTACTAACTACTGTGAAAGTTTTGAAATTAGCATTTAACATCGGTTAACTTGCTGACACCACTGCTTTCATGCAGAATAAATTAATGCATAAAAAAAAAAAAAAAAAAAAAAAAAAAAAAAACAGCCTCCTGTCCTCCCGTTCTGTTGTGAAAGACAAAGCCAAGTTTGCCTTGGTACCGTTCCATGGACTTGTGGGGTGCAGTTTGTGGAAATTAACAGAATCTTTGGGGTGGCTTTTATCAGTGAGTTGTTAGTCAAAAAATACAGTTTTATATTTTTCTCAGTTTAAGTTTCAAAGTAAAGATAAGAAGGCCAGTTATAGCAAGCACCACAGAAACCACTGTTTGTGCATTGTACAATACCAGGGTTTAATTCAGTCTGTGCTGGTGCTTTTAGCTTGAGATTTGTTAGATCATTCTTCTAATCCAAAAAGAAGGAGCCTCAGGAGATCATTCTGTTGTCTTCTTGACAGAAATTCTTGAGGAAAACTTGAAGAACTGAAATAAAGCTGATCAAAAGCAGAGATTAGGACACCTGCGGATGCCATGCTGCATAATTTTAATTGTACAATAATTTTGCTCTCGATTCGCTTTCATACTTGGCATGCGAGTCAGAGGAAGTAGCTTTGTAACAGAATGCGTGAGTAGGCTTTCTGGGCGTGCTTTTCTGGTCTCCTGCTTCTCTATAGGTCTATAGTTGACATCTTTTCTGAAGTGTGATGCCAAAGCTCAATCTCAGCTAAAGCCCTGCCAGAGCCATTCATTAAAATATTTAAGGGTTTTCAGGAGAGAATCCCATGACTTTTCAATACATGACAAAGAAGAGAGATTAAATACAGATATATTTAGTGAATTGTTTAGTTAAGAGACAGTATTATGGGGAGGGACTTGGAGGAGAGAGGAAAAAAGGGGCTGTAGTTTCTATAAATATGGTAGAAATTTCCTGTTTATATTGTTTCTTCCTTCTTGTATTTTTTTACAAAGAATGTTTTGTGACTAGTAAGTTTCTAACTATATATTAACATATCTAAATAACATGACAGTTTCTGAATATTACAGCTCACTGACATTAGACTTGGTGGAGTATTTATGACTAGTGGGCCATTATACCTGGGTGCATGAACATACATATAGGAAAATACTTTTAGAAATACAGATTCCAAAATTTTGGTCCCAAACTTTTCTCATTATCTTATTTCCTCCAGTGCCTGTTTTGCATGTTGCTCACGCTCAGCAATATAGGTGCCGGAGAGTCTATATGTGACATCATTAGAAAAAGACACCCACTGATACCCAAGCCCATTTTACCCAGTGGGACAATAAGAGAAGCTTTGTTCCTAAACCTGCAGAAATAAAATGAAATGACTTGTAGTTATGCCTTGGTTGATCTAAGCTCTAACCCTGGAAGAACTGTGGAAGGCAGAATTCTTTATTCACCACCTACCATTTGTGGCAGATAAAAAATTTATTTGCAGCTTTCCCAAGGAGAGTTTGATTTGATCAATAGAATGCTGCATTTAAACATTATAAACTGTAAGTGAATTAATTTCATTGTTCTCCATCACTTTCTTTAATGACATTCAAAGAGAAGTAAAACAAAACATCCTTTGTCTTTAAATTAATCAATCCTTTCTATTTCACCTGAGTTCCTAATGGATATTTAAGTCCTCATAGCAGGAAATGTCTCTAACACGAAGCTAAGATATATCACTAAGCTGTTCCAAAATGTTTAATTTGACTGTCTTGGTAAGTTGAATACTGGAGATTAATATAGCATTAAAAATACAATGAAATGTGCATTTCCCAGTTGGTTAAATAAAGACAACTTGGAATTCTTAAGTTGGTATAATTAATCAGTTAGACATATTGCCTCTATAACACTCAGGTTATATCATTTCCCACTAGGATTTTTATATAAAAAATTATTGCTTTGTAATTTAACACTAAGTGCTCCCTGTAGAAAATTAGAATACAGTCTTGTAATGTAAGTAATGTAGATTGCTGTTGTGTAGGCTTAGTTGAGTCTTCCTTCTATTACAACCATATTTATAAAATTGAGTTATAAAACATCTGACAATGATTCACTTTCTTTAAAATCTGTGGATAAGAATTTCTAAATGTTAGCAACGTTATTTTCGTGAACTTTTCTTTCTATCAGTTCACCAGAACTTGTCCACACCAAGGCATTGCTTTGTGATCATGTTCTGTTGATTTAATGAACACATTTTTTCCTTGATCTCTTCAGAAAAGCAAAATGCTAAAATATTTTTAAACTACCAAATTAAACCACATAGCTTTTAGTGAAAGAGACATTCTTCCATTCTCTGACTGTGATAAAAATATAGGTAAAGTACCCTTTCATAAAGGAATAAAACTATACAGCTTTCCTGTCTATTTTGTATTCAGTTGTAGCAGCAAAAACTGTCAGTAAACCGAACTGTCCACATTCTCCACTTTACTGGTTTTGCTGTATTCTTTTGGATTCCCATTAAGCTGTTCATATGGACAATTTGGTAAATAGTCTACATAGACACACTGTAAATAGAACTGTAAGGCGGATGAATGACCTGTTTTTTAATCCGCATTATAGTTTAATATGTTTTATTGGAGATAGTTTCTGACCTTGATTTTTTTTTTAACTACATATTAAAAAAACCCTTAGGCATGGGAAACATCATTTAAAAAAAAATCTTTGATTCATTAATTTATCATAGTGAAAAGACAAAAATGTGTATTCTTTGAGCCATTGTACAGTATAAAACTATGTTCCTGGAAATGAAAGACTTTAATTAGAATTCTTTGGAGGCAATGTTTTCCTTTTAACTTAATGTTACAAGAGAATGACTTCAAAGACTTCTGCTACTTCAGCTGATAGCAGAGCAACTCCCTAAGGCCAGCTCAGCCAGACAGCTCAGGGATGGTCATTCAGTACTAGATAAGGGCGTCTGTGAAGTTAATGAGTAATTCTGCCATTAAAAATGCTTTCTGTTTTTATTTGTTCGTGAAAATTACAGCTCTGCCATTTTAGGTATTTATAAGTTGAGTGGGAATAGGGAAATAATGCTGGGTTTGTAAGAATGATCGGAGATGCTAAAATGGTATAGCACCAGCAAGTAAGTATTTTAAAATTAAATGCTTTTCCTGCCAAAGACTCGTTGAGGAGAAAGACTTGTTAGATCATCCCGTCAGCAATGCGCAATTGCTCCCTGAAGGAGAGCAGTTAAATTCATGTTTGAAGTATTTAAGGAGTCAGAGGTGCATCTTGCACGTCGCTGGTGCAGTTTTGCACAAGCAAGCTCTCTGGTAGCTTCACTGCCTTTTCCTCTGTAGTTTCTTTTGTTCTCCTGCTCACGTCCTGTTTACTGCAGAGGTAATTCCAGTTAAGTTTATGCAAGTCAGCTTGGCTAGAGAAGAGCAGTTTTCCAACGTAATGCTTGGGAGCCGCCAGAAGCAACCGTGTCTGCAGGAGCGAGGTGTCCTGGCGATTTAGCCTGCCTCCCGCAAGAGGCCGGCTCCGGGGGGCTGCAGACATGCTTGCGGCGTGCTGATCTTGGTTGTCCCGGCGGCGGATGCGGGACGCGGTGCCTCCAGCCGCCAGCCCGTGGCCAACGCGCTGAGAGCAGGCAGAAGGGCGGCGGGGTACCCAGGGCAGCCCTCCATGCTGCGCGTACCCAGCCTCGCTCACCCCTGGCCTGGCACCAGCTGGGGGGCTTGCAGCTCCGTCCCAGAGTTTTAAAAATACATGCAAGTCCTGCTCATTGGGTTTAGACCTGCCGTCCAAGGCTCAGTTTAACTGTCGGTGTAAATAAGGGCAGTAAACCTGGGCTGTCTAAGCCGGCCTGCTCTTCTCTGCCCTTGATGCCTGTAGTGAGTTTTCATGCCAGTGCTATTTCATGTCTTATTGAAGTGAAAGCTAGTAGAGCTGTCTGCACCCTTCTGCATGAACTATTCCTCAAAATATTTCAATAAGTTTTTTTATTGCTCATCTTGAATTCTCATCAGCTTGTTGAGAGGCTTTTGAGTTACTGTGTGGTCGGTTCTGCGCATACTACACCTAGCACTATATAGAAAGAGATTATAAAATCTTTATATCATGTCACAGATACTATTTCACGTGCATATAATTGAAATCCAGTATAATTCTATTTCATGTTAATAGGAATGAAAGTGCATAACTGCTGCTAAGTATTTAAAGTGATTAAAATCACTTTATCTTTAATGGTAGTACTGTTCCTCTGAAGTGTTCTGCAGATCTGTAGAGCAGTAAGTTGAGATGGTGTCTGACACAATGACAAATCAGTTAAGTGAGTAACATTTATTTCTCTTGAAAAATACTGTAAATAGTTGAGTTGTCCATGCATTGCCATATTTTCTAGAGCATGGGTATTATTTTTATGTAGAAAAGTGCTGCCATATGAGAAAGGTAAATTACACTCTTCATTTAGAAGGCGAATGCAGTCTGTGTGCCTCTGTCCTTCCCTTCTGACCCCCAAGAACGTCAATTGACTTCAGAATTCACAGAAATCTAATTGTGTGTTACTTACTTTAAGAGTGCTTTTCATCTCTGTACAAATGTATAGATTTTTAAGACCAGAAATGACCCTTATGATCATCTTGTTAGACCTCCTGCATAACACAGGCTTTAGAAATTCACTCAGTAATTTCTACATCCAACCTACAATTTGTGGTTAACTAGAGCATATCTTTTAAGAAAGACATCCAGGCTTAATTAAAAGATTTAAAATGAAGGGGAATCAACCACATTCCCTGACTGTTTAAGTGTTCACTATATTTTCTGGGCTGAATTTTTCTAATTACAACTTCAGCAATTCAATCGTAGGTTTTATTTCCCAAACTAAAGAATGCTTTTTTCTACTAGAAATGTTCTTCTTTTTAGATACCTAACGAGGCAGTAGTGTTCTACATTTGACGTGCTGCAAACATAGTCAGGATGTCATTAAAAAAATCATGAGTGAACTACTTTACTGTACTTTTTCGTACATTTATAATGACTTGTAGTGCAAAATCATTTATTTCTTTATATTTTCTGTGCATCAACAATACACCAAAAGAATCCAAATATATTATGTTCACCAGCAATACTATAAATGTACAGTACATCTCAATTTCAGAATCCTAAACAATAAGAATCCCTGTAGAACAAAGTCTTTTAAAGGTGATGCTGTGTGCTGTTTCTTAATCTTGTTTCTCCTTGAATTTTCTTATGGTCTTGCAAATCTAGTATGACAGTTTCTTCCTAGTGAGCTTCAGGTAAAAGGGCAGGCAATGCAAATGTATTTTAGTTCGACAGAAAGAATTATAACTTTAATATATAACAACTTTGATGTAATATACATCATGATAAGAATCCTCTAGGATGCAATGCCCATGCAAAATACATAACTAATCATTTTCCTATCTAGAAATAATTATTTATTATTACCTTTCCTCTACATACCTTGGCATTATTGATGAAGATTTTCAAAATAAATTTAGCTTGTATTTCTTTTTGAAAATCTGTTTAAGGACTGCAGGAATTCTTTTGATTGTGGTAGTAACTCTAGAAAGAATAAAAATTAATTCTTTAAGATAAACTGGCGATAAAATCTCATTGATGGCATTGCAGACAAATGCACCTGGTAGCTGACTTGGCAACAAGCAATGGAGAAATTTTTTCCCAACACAAACATGTGATTGTGACATTTTATTAAACATTTTTAAGGGAAAATCGCAGTAAGTTTTAGCTTTTTTTCATATTGTAGGAAAAATAATTCATGCTGTAATTTAAAATGTGCAGTTAAACTCTCTCTTCCACTCCCCCCACCCTCCTTCCAGCCCTGAAATTATTTCAAAATCTCCATTATCGTTACTCTGGCTGTAACATAATCTCTAAGAACTGCCATTTTAATGCTAATTCCAAAAGTAAATGGAGCCTGCTGACATGTGCCGTATCAAGAGAAGAAGGTCGGCATAGCAGCTAGAGACACAGGAAACAGCAGGAGACTGCATTATTACTTATTAAATATATTACAGTAGACCTTACGGATTTCCAGTATGACCAGGACATTGTGCTTGAGACTGAAGTAAGAGCAGTCCATGACCTGGAAATTTATCAAACAGGAGCAAGTGAAATGTCTAGGTAAATTACCTTATTTTTCTGATTTGCACATGTTGAACCAAAAGAGATTTGCATGTATTCAGTATAATACGAGAAGCCTTTTGCTGTTCCCTGTGCCTCTGGCTGTGACTCTGATCTTTTGCCTTGATGAGTGTCATTAGACCAAGCATGGGGCAATCAGTGGTTTGTGCATTCCAGCTCATGGTGTGCACATCTGCCTGCACTCACGTAAGCATACATGCAGTAAACAACTTCTCCAGACTCTATGTGATGCAGTCAGATGCATGCTTAGTCAAAAGGAATTATTTCAAGTGGAAATTATTTCATACTGCATTGATTTTTCACCCCTAAAACTGTTGTTAGCTATGATTGTTGTTCTCACCTGGGGATTCATCATAATTCAGGTCTGTCTGCCTGTGTGCTTCAAGTCTGGCTTTCATAATGTTCAAGGCCAGGAAGGATCAATAAAGCATTTAGTCTCATTGGGACCGTGCATGTCGCATCCATTAAATTTCAGTTGGCTATCTGCATGCTAGGACTGGCAACTTTAGATAAACAGAATTATTTTTTAGAACAGCTGAGAACAGCAGAGACCAAACCAGTATCAATTTTTGAGGTCTATGCAAAATGATTAGTTTGCTGAGATGATCTCAGCAGGTGTGTCATAACACATGCTGTAAAGGAAGATGATTTGTTTCCTCCCTCCCTGTCAGTAAGACCTACAGTATGCATCCTGTCTGACTGCACTACAAAATCACTACGGCTCTTTGTGGGCAAACAGCACATGTGAGCTGCTATCTAGGAGGAATAACACTTCAATAGTCTGTGAGCAATACGTAAAATCTCAAAGGAATTAGGAATTTCCTTTGTATTTCTGCTTCTTGTCTCCCAGAACTGAACAGCCCGTCACCTTTCCTAGCACAAAAAATGTGAAAGCAGTCAGACAAACTAGAACTCATTTGATTGTTTTACACTGTGATCCAGACTCACTAGGGTTCAAATAAAGAAAGGGATGTATTTACAGTGCTGAGTTTAGCCTGGGAGAAGAGATACTTTCTTAAGATTTAGGAGCGGTGACTGTCTCTTCCTATAAACTCTTTCAGTGCTAGATTACTTTCTCTTCTACAGAACCATTTTTCACTTCAAGGTAGAACTAGCCTAAATTCAACTTTCAGCCACTTGATTGTGTCTCTTGCTAGTGCTAGTAAGGTTGTCTACTGCTCTTCATTACACATCTCCAGAATATCTGAGTCTACAGTGATCAAGTGTCTCTCAGTCTTTGGTTAGCTGAGTAAGTTTAGCCCCTTAAGCCTCACATCTTAGCTTGTTGCAGCTATGGGTCTTTTTCCTTATGGTCCTACATCTGTCTTGAACTTTGGATACCAAAACTGGTCTGCTGCGTTCTCCTACTGAGCCTGTTCTCCACTTGCATGGATGTTTCCCTTTGTATACATGTGCTGATTGCTGTATAGCTTTCTTTTTTTTTTTTTGCTACAGTATTACACTGGAAACTCATGTTCTGGTAGCTGTCTGCAAATATTTCTATCATCTGGCTTTTTTGGGGGGGGGGGTTGGAAGCAGTGTAGCAATTTGTTGGCTTAAATTGGTCAAGGGCTGCATCACTGTTGAATGAAACAGTCTGTTTTTATTTCCCAGCCCCAGCCACATGTTCCCATCCCTTCCCATGTGTTGGCTCTAGTGTCCAAGCCGTAGCATAGTGAATCGGTTTCCTCACTGGAGTAAATCTACCATGGAAGAAAACCCTTGTGGCCGTTTGGATCAGCAAGCTGATCTAGCTCCCCGTGAGGCAGTACGAGCACTACAGCTGCATTCTGGCTAGAGCTGGGGAAAATTGCAACCCTGTTCCAGTGGGTAGCCTAATCTCAGATTAGTTTCACTCGCTTGTGACCACGTTGTCTCTCAGTGCAGTGTTGTACCAAGGTTACCGTGGCTCTGGCGCGGTGCCCTACTGCTGCAGCTATACTTCTCCCAGGTCCACAAGTAGCTTGCGTGGGGGATTGCAGTCTGTATCGTTGTAGTTCTGCTGTATGGTGCCCTTCCAAACTTTTGATTTTATTCTCTCATTATCCTAAGCTGTATTTTAACTTCCCAATGTGTTATCTTGAATTTGTCAATATAAAATATATTTTGCAGTTGTTTAGCCAGGTAGATTATTCTGTGACAGTAGCCCGGTCTCTTTCATTATTTACTAACCCACTAATCTCTTCGCCATCTGCACACGTTTCCAAAAGAGATTTTATGTTTAGATCATTGTTTAAAAAAAAAAAAAGAAAGGAAATAACAGTGGACTAAGAACAGATCCCTGTGGACCTAAAAGCAGTTCTGCTCATTCATTTTGAGCCAATAAGTCATTTAAGAGAAAACATATAATACAGAATTTTAATAAAAAAGTGCTATAAAACTAGAAATACAAATCTAGATTATCAACATAATAAAAAGTGCTAACATCATTAAAAAAAGATAAAAGTTTGTTTGCTATTCATACTGGTTGACATTACTGGTATTTGTAGATCCTGATCATTAGTTGCTAGGACATTGGATTTACTTTACTTGTTTGTTGTTTCCAAGATTTGGTTATTGTTGGAATTTTTCATGCAAAAGCATTTCCTTAGCATTTGTTTATTTTTACTATCATATTCTAATAATTTAAATGCTTTATTTTTCCATATTATATTAAAGGTTGGAAATGAATCTAGAAAAAGTTAAATTCTCTGTGCAGTAGCATGTGTCTAAAAGAATAATTAAAATAACTCACCATTTTTTGTCTTACGGGCTCCACTTTTTTCTTATGGAGTCTCATTTACTCCTCAGAAGATCAAATTTTCTATAAAGTATATTGTATTTTACAACTTTGTTTCAAAATACCAACATATAACAATTACAAGTTAGAATCTGTAAAGGTAAGTCAATTAATAAAAGGTGATTCTTTCTACTTTGATATAAACACTAATTTTAACAACAAGTATACTCACATATGTTTCTTATTAAAGATAATTTAAAATTGAGTGCAATTCTGTTTCCAACCACAGAATAGTATGGGCTTGATCTTGAGCTGCACAGCAGAGCTGAAGTTGTTTCATGTGTCATGGTTTTGGACCTAAAATCTGAAATAAACAGGTCTTCAGATGAAGCCATTATATTTAAGTTCTTCTTCGTCAGATGATGCAGTTACCATAAAATTTAATTTAGCACAAGTAAATTTTTAAATATATTCTAGCTGACTGACTTTATTGGTATAAATAGAAAATACATTCTAGTTTGATCTGTTTCCTGCAAAATAATGTTACTGGCTCAAAGCTACGTCAAAGCACTTAATATAGCCTTTTTGACATGTATCAATTTTTATAGACTGGCTCTGGGGTTCCTGGTATCAAGAGATGGTGGGAGAAAGTTTTTGGTTGCTAGTAGCAAAATCCCAATAAAAGCAAGGAAACAAAATATAATAATTTGTATAGACTAATTGAGTGTAATCATTTAAAAAGAAATGAATGGTTAGGGTGCTCACACACTGTGTTGCACAGTTGTGATGAGGTATTTAGAGGTTTATCATACCTTTGCACTTTGGACCTGATTCTTAGCACAGGCAAATAGAAGGAGCTTCACTTCTCTCAGTTAAGCTGTATGTACAGAAACAAGGTCAGAGTCTGTATGAACATAAATAGGAAATCACTGTCTCTGCCCATACCTGCTAGGCTAGACAGTGTACATTTTCAAGTACATTCCCTAGTCATACACAGGTTACAAAGCACAAAGATATATGGTACATACATATGATGTCAAAATGGATCTGTTAAACAGAAACTTGTCACAGTCAAGTATCCTAAAAAAACTCTGGATGTAATCCCAGGCATTTGGGGGCTTGTAGGATCAGCAGATGCAATTTTCCTGTATGGAGGACTTGCTCAGTCTTTCTCTGAAAAGTGTTTAAGTAAATCTTTAATAGACTAACAGATCATTTTTGCGGTGACCAGTTTTACATGTAGATTATAGTTCTTGTTTCTTTGTCAGACCAGTTCCAGATTAAGCTAGTACAAAGTACCTGTTTACAGAGAGAGGAATTAAAGCAGCACAGCGGGCACAAGCGGTGGGCTTCCCTGCAGAACACCAAAGTCATCCTCTGAGGTCCCCAGCTGGAGAGGCAGAAATGTTACCAGGCTCATCTGATACTCCCTTGTCCTGAGGCGTCGACAACTTGGACATGTTGTCTCATCTGTGCTTCACTCCTCCTTCTGTATGATGTGCATAATAATGTTTTCCTGCTCCACAGTGTTATTTTGAAGCCCTCAGATACAGGCAAGATCATAACAATACAATTCCTTGATCAGACATGCTTGATTTGTGCATCCCCTAGATATGTGTTGTGAAAGTCCTACTTGTCTCTAACTACATTTCAGGCATCAGTCTTCTGGCAACTCTTTCTCCAAGGGCTAAATAGCTCTCCTGGAATAGCTTTCTTATGATGTATTCCCTTCCTTCTGTTTACCTTAATGTGAATTCAGTTCTCTACCCTTTACCTGGATCGCTGGGAGCTTTAATTTCTGTCAGAGAATTGGAAATGTGAGAATATCAATTTAAACAGCCCAGTGAAAGGAGTTTGGTCTTTCCAAAATATCTCTTTCCTCTTTTATTAGAAAATAGAGAATCATGGTATATTCTATTGCAGCTTCCTTTGAAGAGTTTTGTACAAGTTTGGTACCTTTCTGATAACTCTCTTCAAAGTAAATCATACTAACGCCGCTTCAAAAGTTTCTTTCTTCCTCCTCCTTAGAATCAGACCTTAGGACAATAACCTGATTGCTGTATCTCACTTTAATTGCCTTAATTCTTTCACTCTTTAGAACCATCTTTCTTCTAAAGATCTAATCTCAAGAGTACTTTTCAGCCTAATACAGCTTCTTCAAGCTTCCACATTTACATTTTTTCTTTCTTTTTCAACCTGTGAAATGCGAATGAAGATGTTTTTAGAGAGAAAACTGCATTCTGCAATGCCAGTCATTCTTGATATGAAGTTCACTCTGAAGACTGCTTTTTTTTTTCTTTGGTGCTCCATTCTATGATAAAATTAACATGTAGTGTTCCAACAGTTATCTCTTAAGGTGAATTTACTACTACTAGCTCGAAGAGAAAAATGGCATCAATAGTTTTTCCTGTTGAAAACTGCAATTCTATGAAAGAGTCTGTTAAATAGTCAAGTAAATATGCATACATTAAAAAAAAACATAGTTATTCGTTAGGATAAAAATCTGATTTAATAACTCAGTGCTATAGCAATGCATTACCATCACAGGACAAGAACTTTTAGCCAAGGGAAATCCAACTTACATGCACACCAATGATGAAGAGTTATAATTTGTGTATCCCACTAGGGATCCTCTGTGGTATGCAGTTCTCCATGATGGGTTCGATAAAACTGGTTAGATAAAACTTAAAATGGTTTAGGTAATTTCAAATCAGTTATGTAGCCCTACCCGTTTAACAGACAACCTGTGGTTTTATTTGCTGCTGCTTCTGTGAAGTGCTATATCTTTCCAAAGCTAAAGAGCCGTCTCTTTCGTGCTTTTTCCCATCTGTGGCTTGGTTACATCTTCCATGGATACTGTCACCGTTGAAGCAAATCTATGTCCACCATCTGTATCCATCTGTCATGTTAAAAAGGAATGGTATAGCAGAAGGAAGGACATGTGTGAGCTAAAACTGCAATCTTAAAGAAGTAACTTTTTTACTCATAGGTAAACCTGTGCTCTGTATCATTTCTGTGGTCATTGCTATTCTGAATTGTCCTTATTTCTGAAAGTTGCCTTTTAGGCATTAACCTAAGCATAACGCTTGAGGCTAGTTTACATACAGATAGTCACACACAAATATACACGATATTTTTAAATGGCTGTATATCTTTTGGTATAACCTCTATGTTTATAAACACATCTGAATCAGAACTGCTGTTCATTTCAGTAACCAATTTTGAGCTTGATGTATACATTTTAAAACCAAACATCTGGTCTTTTGAATGGAGTCTTAAACTGTACGCAATCCAGTGGAAAAGACTAATGTCTCTTGTTTTTTTTATGTTGACTTATCCTGAGATCCACTTCCCATACGCTTTTCAATTTTGTAGTGTAGATTATCCATAGAATATATTCCCTGCCTGCAGTGAGAAATGGGTTCAAAATTTTTTTTCTCAAATGTTTGTGATTGATTATATAGAATCTGCAGCAGGCAGCAGCTCTCCATAGAGGTATATGAAGTCTATGCATGGTGTTTTTCCTTCTTCAGACCTCAGTGAAAAAAATCTTTCATATGAGCATAGGATTCAGAACAGTTATCCCAGCATTTTATGACCTCGCAGCTTATGTGGCATCATTGGGTTATTATATATACTGTTGGTTGAATAACAAAAAATCAATCGTAAATGCTCCTTAGAACATTAGTCTCCGTAGCATCAGCTAGGTCGCAGATCCAGGTGGGAATGAGACCTGTGTACAAAGCGAGAATATGTGAGTGACATAGAGATTTTATTTTTCTTATGTCTTTTATATACTGATTGCTTCTAAGTTCTATTCACATGTGTAGTTTGTAGTGATACACGATTTTTTCTAATCAAATGTATTCCATTCTTTACTTTTACAGTGTATTTGTGAATCTCCTGTGTATTTGTGAATCGTTTCGTCACAATGAGGTTATGGTTGCTGCTATGTTGGCAATAGGATAAACTATTCAAAAACTGCAGCTAGTGAAGAAAGAAAGTCCACTTACTAATGATGTTTTTTTCCTAGTTTATTGAATACATCAGTAAATCGTGTCCCTTTGTTTATATTTTCTGCCACATACCTCATGTTTGTGAGTTCTTCAGGATAGAAAGTACCAGGATTATGTCATTTTTGTGGTCTTAATTTGAACTCGACTGCTTTGGACCTTCAGCTGTTCCAACTATGACCTCTGACAGACTCACGATGGTAGGCGTATGAACCAACTAAGGAATAGTTTTTCAATTTGAAAAGTGTCAAAGATGTTCCCTTTAATTATTTGCAAATCATCGCTTTGTTTTTTTCTTCTCCAAGTGATATGAGTTGCTTTTGCACTAACTGTTGTAAGGGTCTGCATCCCATTACAGTCACCTGAATCACTTAGAAGTATCTTAGTACCTTACTATTATAACTTGTAAAATAATGTTCTTTCTTCATATCCATTGCTTTTGTTTTGTTTTGTTTTTCTTTTCTGCTATGTGAGAGTTCTGTGTATTTTGGTCATTTTGGCAAACCTTGCTGTTTCTGTGAGAATAGATACTCAATGTAGAGTCATAGGCGTAACTTGCGACCTAGAGAGAAGTAGTTCTAACAAACGGCTGAATCTTCAGTATTGAAGACACATCAAAAGTAGCGTGATTAAAGACAGCAGTACGGAGTTTTTGCTATTAGAGTAGAAAGACTGAATTGTTCCTAAAAGCCATGGAGTGAGGGACTCTGGAATTTGTGGTGAAAGGAAATTGAAAAGAAACAGAACATTTGGATTCATGTTTCATGAAATAATGTGTGTGACAGAATAGGAAAGAAGTCTGAGGGAAAATTGACATAATTTTTTCCAATGACTGGGAAAGGCCAGATAAATATGTCAGTGTTAACAAGTGAACTATTGTATACTTAGAGAAAAGGATTCAGAACAATTTGTAAATATTAATTTGCATTAGCCTTAAAAGAGAGTCTGTTTTATAGTGTACAAATTTTCACATTTTTCTGTAGAATCCTTTTGCGACCTTACTGATTGCAAATCTTTCTTTGAATTTCTTTAGATATATGAGAACAGTTTTCTATTTAGCTGCACTTATCTTAATTATAAAGCTATAAAATCAAAGATTTCCTACTGTATTTTGTTACAGCCACAAGAGAAGTACTAAAGTCTAAGTCTTGCAGATGTAAAGGAGAATGAGGGAACAAAAGAGAGATGATAAGATCCTAAGAGTGTTAACAAAATAGACAAAAAGCAACAAAAGCAGCAAAGACAGAACTGGTAAATATTTTTTTCAACTAAAAAATAAGGGACATTCTTTAATGAGGATGTTCACAGGCTAATAGGGGCCATGAGTTAGGAAGGTAAAAAGGAAGAATATCGTACTTTAGTAATTGGAATAAGCGTGCCATCTGCTAATCCTGAGTAAATCAATATTAAATCATGGAAATATAAAATATTTGTGAATAAATAAAGCACATTAAATGGAAAACAATTCAGTTTTAGCAGAAAGCCAGAAATGGGGAAATGAAGGACTCCTAACAGATGGCCTGATCCTGAAGCTTACTTCTGGACAGTGAGTGGATCCTAGAACCCAAGTGTAGGCAGGTGTAGCATCAGGCCCTCCAAATCTTAAGTTTTAGCAATAGAAGTGCTTTTTAGCCATTAGCAATAGAAGAAGCTTTTTAGCCATTCTGTCATTGCTACATGCTAACCCCACAATTTCATTATTATTCAGTGGTGATCATCTGAACTGTTTCTTTCATTTTTTTGTGCTTATTGAACCGTTTAGTGTTGCATACTGTTCTGAGCAATTTCTATCAAGCCAAAATTATTACAATCTCAAAATGAGAGAAAACTAAGCACTCTTGCTTGATATGCTTCAGTTCATGGCTTTTATTAACAGGGTGGTTCAGAGAAGCTCTCAAGAACAATGCTGACTTTAAGCACTTTAGCATCAGTGGGAGTTCTCACATTCTGAGGTTAGACACATGTTTTAAATGTCTAGAAATCTGATTTGTATAAGAGGAGGAAAAAATTGAAAGGAGAATATATTTGGATGTTTGACTTACTGCATAGTCATTTAACTTTACTTAATCCTTTCACCCAGGTGACTTTTTTGTAGTACTTTCTTCATTTCAGCTACATATTTTCATCTCTAATTAAAGAAAATATCTGTTTCAGGTAAAATATGAAATACAGAGTTGAGTAATAGTCTAAACATAAGCACATGCAGGTAGGTAGGCATGTATGGGAGCAAGCTTTGTTTTTCACTTGTTTTCCCTAACAGCCAGTAGAGATTGCTATGAACATTGAAGAGTCTGATTCTTTTCCTTTAAGTTAGATCCTGCAAAGCTTCTTTTTCTAAAACTCCTTATTTCCTCTAGCTTGTGCTGCTGTTTACTCCAAGAAATCCTATAGATAAGCATGTAAATATTTAGCCCATCAGTCATGTGGGTGGTATGGTGCATTAATGCAGCTTGCATGATGTAACATCATTTATGTAGTTAGCCTTGATGGCTGCAGTGAAGCACAAGTATGAGCTGTCTTTGCCCATACACTTATTTTGTTTTCAAACCTGAAGGTCAGATCTGTATGAC
Organism: Rhea pennata; assembly: GCF_028389875.1. Taxonomy (NCBI): domain Eukaryota; kingdom Metazoa; phylum Chordata; class Aves; order Rheiformes; family Rheidae; genus Rhea; species Rhea pennata. Next base: position 107,676,408 of record NC_084663.1, read on the forward strand.
ACTTTCCTACTATTGATCTGTTTAGCAGAATGGAGATATTAGAGCAGTCAGGAACGGAGATTTGAATGTTGCTGCCGAGAAGCAGAGGAAAAACAAGGAAGAATCGCAGAAAGCACAAGGAGTTAACAAGGATAAAGTGCAAAAGTGTTTGAGTTGTATCTTCTGGAAAGCGAATTTCAATGATCAAATAATTTATAACCTTAGTATGAGGAGAGGAATTACAGAGGCAGTGCTCCTTTTTTCTCTGGTTTTGATGAAAGAATTTTTGGATGCAAAAATCCAGTATGTCTTTGTCATTACATATAGGGGCAGTATGCCTTTCCTCAAGAATAGGGAAGTTAGGTTTATATAATTTTTAATGGACCTTATGAGCACTTTGACAAACATCTGATGGCTGCTGTGCTCTTATAAACAGGACTTCTTTTCTTGTTCTTCCAGGATCAGTCGCTGGCAACTGTTCTTTAGTCCATAAACTGTTGATATTTCCAAACTTCCAGCCAAATTCATGCTCAAGAGGATGCATGCATCTGCAGTCTCTAAAGAGCTAAATATCGGCCAGTTACATCGAAGAACTTCCTTTTAAAAGTATGTTAAAGTTATTAGGAGTGCTTCCTGAAAGACCTGAAAGAAATTGATACTGGACATTGGCTAAACATATGCCAAAGTGTATTAATTTGATTAGTTCTACCTGCACCTTCAAATAACTGAAAATACATAGTTGAAAACATAATTATTAAGAACACCTAGCCTTTTTCCCCTCCTCAGCTGATATTTCAAGATGTCATCATAGATAGGATTCAGAATTATAAATCATCTCATATGCACACTGCGAATGGCCATAGAAGAACTAGAAGGGCAACATGAAAAGTGTTTGAAAGCCTTTGGAATTTGTCTGTTCATTTCTTTTCTTCCTTTTTATTCTAAGGCTTAAGAGAACAGAGTGCAAAGTTCAGGCAAGAAAGAATGCTAAAAACATTTCTTGGATTGTCTTTAAATACTAGTCCCATTGATTCTGGCTGCTGGACTGCACAATTGTCAAATTCATTTCTGGACTGCCTTTTCCCATTAAATAGTCTCTGAGTTCTGCATTCAAATTGACAGACTCCATTTTTTTATTAATGGGATGAATTCCTGTATGAAAACTTTCATCACAGAAAAAGTGTTGTTGAAGTAAAGGATATGCTCAGCACATTCAGGGGTTCTCCCTCTCACCATATCCAGCACCTACCTGGTGGTACGGCATGGTAAGAACATACATAGAAAGCAAGCTTCACTCTGCTTCTCAAATCATTCCCTATCTTTGTGTTCACTGGCACTTTCAGGCAAATATTCTTCCTTAAAAAGTAAGATACTTTAATTTAATGAAATTTAGGTAAGCTATAGATTTAAATGAGCTTCTAACATTTCTGTGTAGTTCAATCCTTTTACTGAAATTAGCATGCATGATGTTTTTCTCAGAGACAATGATATGTTAACATGGAGCCTACTGAGAAGTACAGACATAGCAAATACGATTCATAGTTTTGTTGGTGTTTTTTTTTTTTTTTTTTTTTTTGTTTTTGTTTTTTTTTAACTCCAGTTAGTGGAGTGAAAAACCAGTGGTAGAAAAAGTATTTTGTTACATACTGATCTACAAATTGTTTTCCAGGAGTTGCCTAGTTAATTTTGGGAAACTATTCGTTTATCCCTGAATCCTTTTCTGATTTCTACCTCCTACTGACACAAATTCATTGTGGGGCTATAAGAAGAGATAATTACCCCTGCCTTCACTAAAGAATTTTCATTGTAATCCAACAGTTAATGTTACTCTGAATATTTCCCCTGAATATTTGTAGTTTTATAAATTTTCATGGAATTGTATATTAAGTCAGCATCTGCAGTATTTTCATTTCTATTTGATTTTTTTCTTATCTCTGTTATAAATGGAATGTTGCTTTGGAAGCCCATCATGGACAGATACAATGTTGTGTGGGAAAAATAGATATAAAGGATATGAAAGACAATCTTGGCTGCAGCAACGTAACAATCAGAGAATGAAATCAAACCAAAACAAAGACGATGATAAATGCAGACTTAGAGAGGATTTTTCTTTCACTGCATACCTTAACTATCACGTCTTTACTATTGCTGAAAGTACAAGTGAAGATTTGTTCTGGGGGAAGTTCATGCAGACACCACTCTCTGATGGTTGCATGGAACCCCCAAATGCATTAGCATTTTAATTGCATTCTTGCCCTTCAATTGCAAATTCTGCCTCATTCGCAAATGGTAATAATCCAGACCTCCTGTGAATCACCAGGGCTAAACAAAATATCTGTATGTGTAGCTTGAAAAAGTCTTGGAAAAGAAACTTTAGTCATAAGCTAAATAAAGTAATATAAGTAAAGTAATGATATTAAAATTATCTCCTGTAAAACTATTTGTCAGTACTTAGTGAAATTTTGCCTACCTAACGTGTGTAGGATTTTTATTTTTATTCCATTCTGATGTACATGGTCTATGATTCTAAATGATTTAACATATGCTATCATATGTTATCATATGATAACATATGATATCATTTTACTTGTTTTTTTGCTCATATAATTTCTTAAATAAGCATCTTCTATTTTCTTATTTAAATTTTAAAATATTCCTTCTCACCTTCTCTGCTATCTCTCACATTGGTCCCCAGTATTTAGGTTTGCATAGTCTAATTATCCTTAAATTCCTGGGATTTCTTTTCTTCCTTGATCGAGATTTTAGAAGGCTTAGATGAGGATGACAGTGCCTCAGGATTCTTTTATTGCAGATTAGAGTAATTTCTCTACATACATGCCAGACAGAAAATGTAGAACTGCTTTGCTGAGGAAAAGAAAAAGCTCTTTATAATAGAGTTCTAGTATTTCCTGAATTTGAGCTTTGTTGGAGGAATTGCAAAAGGCTCATACAGTGGAAATGCCTGTGTATTTATGCATTGTATCAGCTAATGCAGCATTGCACCACATAGTGGTTAGAGCAGGTTTGAGAAACCTCCTCTTCCTTGTCTCCTCTCTTTTCACTCTCTTCTTCTGTCCCTGACCTTGAAGAACATTACATGGAAAGCAGGTCACAGAAAAACAAATTATTCCTGACCTGCTAATTTGCTTAGAGTGACTTGATTATGGCACTGAAGTTTTCCACAAACAGAGAAGAATGGTTCTTTTGCAGAATTAAACACTTACTTACATTCATGGGTGATTGAGAGTCTAGGGTATACAAGAGCTGATATTTTTTGAGTTACGGAAATTCTCTGATGAATTTACTTAAGGAGAAGATAACCCTTCTTCTGAGGGCGTTAGAACTGTACTGCGACATTGGCTGTAACTTCTGTAAGTGAAGGGTTACTGTGCCTAACAATCTGAATTGCTGCAGTCAAGGCCAAGGAATCAAATTAGGAAAATGCTGCTTATAATATCTGAAAGTTCAATGTTGAGTTATTTTGCTTTGGTTGGTGTTAAAACAGCCAGCTACATTGTTGTGCAGTAGCTTGATACCACATTTCATTACCTCAATAAAAGGAAAAGTTCAGGAATAAATTATGAAAAGAAGAGAATAAAAGGAATAGGAAAGTCATGGTCATTGTTGTATGTACAGCTGATTCCTTGTGGCAAGAGATCTTGGGAGAGAAGTCTTTTGACTGCTCTAAGTGAAGACAGTGTTGGTTAGAAAGAAGTAGATGGCAGTTGGCTGGAGGTGCACAGACTGAAAAAAGTGTCCCAAGCAAGCTAATAGCCTGAGTCACATCTGTTGCTGCCTTTTTTATTGGAAATTTTCACATGAAAACCTAGTTTGCAAGCAGGAGTTTGGAATAATTTTTCTTTACATTGGACCCGGAGTTCCCTGCAAAAAGCAATTAAAACCATATGTATCACTTTTTTGGATGCATACTTCCCTTTGTCCCTCATAGACCTGGGAGCATTACGAGTAACATAAGAGTTGAATTATGAAAGTAGTTACAGAATGAAGTTACTTTTCCAAAGCATTTTACAGAATAATTTTTTCACCAGATGCGTTTGCCTGCATGGATTTTTCCTTTGTTTTTAAAGAATGTGGAAATCCTGGTATGATACTTCACCTTTGGCTTTCCTGGCAGCAGTTACTGACCTTCAGTGGTTTTAATGTTTTTTTAAATGCCAGTCCTAAAACACGCATTCTGTTATTTAACACCTACTGAGCGATTAGGCAAATACATACTGATTTGTGTGGCTATGAAAACCGCATGACTGGAAGCCAATCAAATCGATCACTTCAGCCAATTAGACTTCCACGGCACATGGTTAGCCCATTTTATTCACTCCTACGGAGCAAAGAAAGCTGGCGGCTAATAGTTGTTGTATGATGAAAGCCTCTCTGCTTACTGGTGTGATATCACTGCTGTGAAGGACATGTCTTGTAACATATTTAACGATCTTTTCAAGAATACAGCTCTGAGTTACTGAGACAAGAAAAAAATGTTGGCACAAGTAGCATTTGGTTGAGAAGTAGCAGCTCCTGGCCAAATAAAATGCTTTAGATTAAAGTTTGGATTCAGCAATGTATTTCTAAAGGAAAACTGTTGACAAGGCTACAAATATTTTGAAGGGTTAGGGTGCGATAGAATTGATCTCAACTGGAAGGTTGAGATGCAAGGCAGAAGGGTGAGACTAAGACTGGGCTATTTTGTTGTGCTCATCAGGACCCAGAGTCCGATCTGATTCAGTGTTCCTACACTGGCTTTTGCGTTGAAAACAAAAACAAAAAAAGCTCTGAGGTTTCTTTCCATTTTGCAGCTAAGGTGTCTTAATGCCTTATATTCCTGTTGTAGTGGTGGGCCTCTTCCCCCTGTTAAATCAGTGTGCACATGCAAATGGCTTTGGTATGAGACTTAGCTAAATGCGATACGCTGCCTGCGGTCTTGGGGATTAATTCCTCAGACCATTGTCATTTATGCTCCTTCTTTTCTTCTGCTCTAAGATTCTCCAATTATAAATCATTCTTTGGTGCTGAGATCCCCTTTTCAACTCATTTAAGCTACAGCATTAGGAACGAGTACCCTCCTCCAAAAGGTCAGGCTTGTTTATTGTTAGTGAAAAGAGTTTTTTTTTTTTTTTTTAAACTTCCAATTCCATCCTCCTTTTCCGTGCCACAACTAGCTTTGCTTCTCTCTGAATTGACCAGCGAGAGTGCTGTTGAAATTTATGTGGCTTAGTCCTTTCCCTGTGAAAATGGCCAGCAAAGCAAATATCCCAAGGCCCTTTCTGTGCCTGCATGTTCTGTCCTGGTTAAAATAATGTGTTTTAGTAATGCTCCCACATGGGTGAGAGGGAGGGAGGGAATCATGTAATCCTAATGTCGGAATAGCATCTCTGGAAAAGTTGGTATTGAAAGACAAAGTTATTTAAAATTGTTAAATTGTTATTTTATGCAGGGTTGCAAAACACCTGAGAAATAGAGCTTAAGAGTCTCTTTTTTAAAACATATTTTCTTACTGCTTTGTTTATTTGGGTTATATTTGACCTGTGTTATCCATCACTTCTCCATTATGGAAACTCAGTTCCTTAAGTCTTATCTCTAGCCTTAGAATACGATGTAGTCTTCCTTTTTTTTAGTAGCAGGGCAGGTTACTCTTTATCAGCAGTTAGACCTTGCAAATGTTTCCTGTGTAGTTATATATAAAATGACTGATATGGCATGAACTTCAGTATGACAAATAACCTTCAAATGCCAGAATCTTATTTTCGATTTCTCTTTAACTCCACAATGCATATATATCTTTCTATGATATGACAGTTCAAGATGAACTAATTAAAATTATTATTTTTTTTTTAGAAATAATTACAGTATTTTAAGAAGGAATGCAGGAAGGTAGGAATGATAAACTATGAAGTGCTGTGCTATAATGCACAATGAACAACGCTGCGTAAGGAACGCTACAGAAACCATTGTTTCAATCTCTTTGGTGGTACTAACGTCTATATTATTTAAAAGCATAAAATAGCAAGTGGAACTGATGTGCCAGTGCAGCCTGTGCTCCATGTTAAGAAGAACAGACTTCATGATTTTGAAGTTAAGTGCATGCTGGAGTTCCTCACTGCTTCAGCAGTGACTTAAAGAGTTACGCAGAGACCTATCATTAACTCCCAAAACCACCAGGTGTTTGTTGCCACAGGAAAATGATAGGGAGAATGCTTTTTGTTCAAATGATAGGGACGAGCTGTTTTTAGAAATGTGGTTCTGTTTCAGAGGTCTTTCTATAACAGCAGCAAGCAAAGTTACTGTATGTAAATACTACTGAATTTATAGGTCTGATATCCTGTCTTTACAGCAAGTAGGTCCTTGCTGATTCCTTAATCCTTATTTATATTTTTCCTTTATATTGTGTATCATCATTAGCAGCATAAGTTTTCTAGAAAAGTTCCTAACTTGCTAACATTTTAGTATGGTGCAAGGCAGAAGGATGAGCCTAAGACTGGGCTATTTTGTTGTGCTCATCAGGACCCAGAGTCCGATCTGATTCAGTGTTCTTGCATTGGCTTTTGCGCTGAAAACAACAACAAAAAAATCCCATCACCCTCCCCCTTCAACCTCCTAAAAAAAGCCCAAAACAAAAAAAGACAAAAGAGAGAGTGAAAGAGAGTGAGCAAGCGAGCAGTCTTTTTCACTAAAGCTAAGGATTAAATCTAAAGCAAGCTCAATGCCCAGTTTTATAGCAGCTGGTGCTGTATTTTCTTATGGAACTGCAAGCATGTTTTGAGCTGGCAGGATTGCCTAGGCTGTCTAGGTAGACGTGTCAATGTCTTTAAAACTTACTGGAAAAGTGAAGAGAATCTACTCATATTTAAGCTTTATTCAAGAGAAAGAACTAGCCTTTAAGGAATTCTGTATTCCAGACAATAGGGAACACAGCTACTACTGACTTCTACAAATCATTTTAAAACTTAGACTTAAACAAGATGTTAAGAAGAGTACTGCTAGCTAAATAAGAGGAAGATGAAGAGATCTGCTGTGCTGAGACTTGCACCACAGATTGACTCATTGCTGGAAAGGAGCTATCAAAGTAACGATGCCAGAGTCAGCTCAGAAACCAGAACAGCGTGCCAAAGGCAGAAGTTGTGAGAATGCTTGTGAGTGCAAGCTTTTTGGAACTTAGTCCAAAAAGCGCAGCAGAGAAATCTAGAGGACTGCAGAAGGCAGGCTTGCCCAGAGATTTCTGAACTGTCCATAGAAAAAAGGATCGGGAACCACAGTTATTGGGAAGGCTTCCAGGAGGGAACAGCATTTTACCAGAAGACAGAAAGATTATTTTTCCAGTGAACTCACCAGAAGCCAAGTATTGGCAAGCTGATCCAGGATGTGCCAGATCCTGAGGCAGTTGTAAAATGAAAATCAGTTGTATTTTACTTTATTTGTTAGGAATTCACTGAGGAAACCAAAGTTTTCTTTCATTTTAGACCTTCTTTTAGTTTTGCTTTTTTAGACTGGCGAATACACAATCATTACTTCTTATGTTTTGATGCATAAAAACGTCCATATATGAATTTTGCTGCAAAGAAATGCATAATATGAAAATTCATAATAGTTCCAATATATACGAGTGTGCAAAAATGAAACAAAACAAAAACATTGACAGCAAAAACTTTTCCTCTTCTTTTCAGAAAACAGCAGCAAGTGTTGCTGTAGATTTCGGGGTGATAGGTAACTGTCTTGTAATGCTAATGGGATATTCCTGAAATGAGACCCAGCTGTGTGTTCCCTGTTTTGTGCCACTGTTTTATCAGTTTGCACATTGCAATTGTTTTTCATTGATCTGACACCATCTTCAAACTAAAAATTGCACCCTGATTCTGAAGAGTCCAAAATGCATCTTGGAGGACAAATGCAACCCTATAGTTTTGCCTATTTCTAAAAAAAAAAAAAAAAAAAAAAAAAAAGGAAAGCTTTCTTAGAAATAATGTGCTTGATGTCTGTCAAATTATATTAAGTTTATTCTTTTTTAAGACAGTTATAGAGGCAGGTAAATCACATTTATTCTAGCAAAGTAAAAGAATAGGCATGTGAGAACAATAGTGGAACTGAATTTGGAAAATGAATATGTTAACGAGACCTAATTAGGACACAATTCTAATCCTGAACACTAAACAGGGTTGAGTACTGCTCATCTTTCTCAATAGGGAGCATTGGTAACATTGTTCAAGCACACACACTGGAGACCAGCTTCTCAGATCAACCCCCTCCCTTGGTTGGTTATTGGCTTCTAGTTATATTCCTGATTCAGCAGATAGCCACTGTCAGCAGATGAGCTTTCAAATCTAGTCTAGTCTGTCTTCAAATCTGGTGATATCTTTAAATATTCTGTGTGTTGTTGAACATGCAGTTGAGATGTTTGTAGAGTCATCCTGGACAGGGTTAATTTTGATATTTACACCTCATATGTTCATTTTCTGGCTTCTCTTGACACTTGCCTCTCTGCCCCCTTGCTAAGTACATGGAAAATGCAGTACTCACCTAGGAGGTGTTTCTTTTACCAAAGGACTTCTTGCATTCAACTGAAGTGCTTTGTACTTAGTGTATTGTATTTGCAAACTCTCAAAAAAGATCATAATGCCCCCAGCATTTGAGAAAGAGATAACATGACACTTGAATATAAAGAAGTGATAAAACTGAGAATGGTCTTTCAAAAGTCCGTGTACACAGACACATAGTTGCGCTCAGCTTCAGAGGCCCTGTCTCAACAACTATTTTATTGATTCATTGAAATAGGAAAAAATACTGCATGTTCTATCAGAAATAAATTGTACAGCAAAACTGCATGGCTCATTTTTCTTTTGAAAAGAGCTAGGCCAACTTCATAGACGTGAACAGAAAACATATTTCATCTTAAATAACTAATTCAGGTTATTGTGTCTATGTCGATATTCACAGAGTTTGTACTATACTTCATGCTATTTGTTTTCTGAACATTGAGAGGTTGTAATATGCAAATTGCTGCATCTATACAAACCTACTGAGAATGTAACATTTCTTTGCTCTACTGTACATTCTGATATTCTTTATTTTCAGCATATAGCCTGACGATATATGACTGCTGTGCCCTCAATATTGGATGCATATAGCTCTTCATCTTCTTTAATTATTACCCAGATCTCTCTAGCAGAGATGATTAAGTGAATTTTACTCAACTCTCACTCTATACAGGAAAGAGATTGACTGCTAGATTTGGGAGAGCAAAGGAAAGCAGCCTGTAAGTGAGGCAGAGCTGAAAATTTTTCCAGTTATGATTGCAGATTTTTTTAAATTGTTACTATTTCTAGATCCAATATTTCTGTTGAGGGCTTTTCTTTTATGAGTATTTCATGAAGGGCTAACAATATGGTCACCGCACTGCAAAACTGAGCTGTTGTTAAGAGTATTTGAAAATGTAACTGCATTTTTGACTCTTTGGCCGCATTTTCCATAGAAGGCAGCAAAATTGCCCTTTTAACCTCAGGATTTGGTATAAAAATAGCAATCCTTGCTCTCTTTGGCTTAAACAGTCAAGTTGTGCAAGTTCTATATTGTGTAGCACATGGGAAGCTTTCCTGGAGGGGTACGGAGGAGAGCTCCTGTGACCTACTGCAAACTAGTGTTAAGAAGAGATGTATAACTAGCGTTTGGAATAGATTTGTTGTGAACTCAAGATGGTGATATCTTTCTTGGATGTAAATCAGGCTCTCGCTTCATTGTCGTGTTGAGCTTGCTGCAGCACATGAGGGAAGAAATGCAGGGTATAAAAGGCAGATATGCTGGGGCCTTCTGTGGAGTAAATATTTCATGCCAAGTGGAGCAGGGGAGAGTGGGACTGGATTCTGCTGCCCCTCAAGATCCCTCACAGTCCTTTGTTTTTATGTGCCTCGGATGACACTTGTCACATTATAATTTCCAGATGGCTTTTGAAGTTGGATGTAGCAAAGTGTTTTTACTGCTGGCTTTGCTAAATGGCTCTTATATTGGTCCCAGAGAGCCCAAACTTCTTAATGTTATCAGCAGAGGGAAGGCTCATCTCTCTAGTTAGAGTTGAGGGCTGTTTTGTGATGTTATTTGTTTCCAACTGTCTATGGGTTCTAATTCATTATGGTACTTAGGATTTCATGCGTATTTTGTCAGTTGCAGATGTTGAAATTACCCATTAACATATGGTGTAGAGAAAATGGGAAAACATATTATGTATATAAGTGCACTGTGAGAAAGGGGTGCTGTGAGCACACCCAGGAGAAATTATATCCATGTATGCAGAGAAAGGGATCTTCGCTGCACTGAAGTCCGAGATAAAGGTTCCATTGACTTCAGTGGGTAAGAGTTCGGCCTAGAGAAAATAAGAAACATGTCTTATATAAAGTGAAGTCAAGACGTATGTCGTGTGCCCCACAGAAGGAGGATATATAAGATAGTTGTGTAGATATTTCAAAGGAACCGCTATGCGTGTTGACCTTATGTTTGTTTGTTTCATGGAAAACTCATGCAGCTGCTTTTTGTAATTGTGTTCACATCTGCTGCTGCTATGTCACTTTTTAGCCTGGTTTCCGAAGGAAATGAGGTTTATGTGATTATACTATGCATGTCTATGTGCATGCACACGTGCACCCACACACATGTGAGTGTTTCCCTCAACTACATTTTTTTTAATCCACTGGGCAATTTCAACCAAATTCTGTGGGGTGAAAGAGGGGCCAGTTTCTCAGATACTCAGTTCCTACAAAATTTTTTTTGAAATATGGGCAGCTAGATAACAAAGTAGGAGAGAAAGAGAGACCTTGGAGCAAGTATTATACCTGAGTTCAGCCCTTAGGAGACACCAGAGGTAGGAGCTGGTATAAATGACCTAAGTAGGGGAAAGCTACAGTTTAAGTCCCCACCTTGTTAGATGCTAGAGTAACCAGTTATGAGGTATAAATCCACAAATGATCAGAAATTCATTAATTCATTAATTTTGCATAAACCTGTTTGCCTTGTCTACTGAATTGTCTATTAAAAGAAATCCGCTCATTTTTATGTAGTAAAACACATAAAGACTCTAAAGAGGAAGCTTTAGATTTAGGAGAGGAAGAAAACATGATAGGATGGTAATATTTTTTATTGACATGAGCTTTTGGTGTATTTTGTGTGAAAGCTCTAAGTTATTTTTGCAGTTCATCCTAGGCAAAGGCAAATAAAGCCATTATGTTACACCCAAACACCATGAATTCTCTCTCTATCACATAATTTACATGGAAGAAAAATGTTAATTCATAAAACTCTTGAATTATTTCTCAGTTGTATTGGTATTATTTCTCATTTCTTTATTTGCTTCAGTGAATTCCCCTCATCAAATCCACCTGTGTGGAACTAGAAAAGAAAGGAAAATTGTAAGTAATAAAATGTAGACACCGTCAGAATTGCCTTATGTTTTCCATAAATTCTTTTTTGTTGAGAAGTGTGACTGATGTGTATAAAGAGATGTGTATTTGGGGGGGGCAGGGTATATACATACAAATATGTGTGTGTGTGTGTGTGTGTGTGTGTGTGTGTATAGATATGTGTATATATATAGAGAGAGAATAACCCAGAGTAGAAGCAAGATCTCTCTTATCGGAAACAGAATTTGTAACTCACTAAATGATTAAAAAAAAAAAAAGCCTCTCTTTCCAACCCTAATGGGCTGGAAGTATTACACCTTAAACTTGTCACTGTTCCACGCTGAGTATTGTTTGTCCTGTGCCTAAGGGAAGTGTCATTTGGAATGGGAGGTGGATATTCTGGGGATAAAGGGATAGTTGGAAATTCTGCGATGCAAGGGAAGAAAAGGAAATCTTTCCTGGTTGTGAAGGGGCTTTTATTATTTTTAAGAAGTGATTGAAGCTGTTCAAATGTTTCAATGTTAGGAAAGTTGGAAATGGCCTTAGGGAAAATGGATTAGTGGTCACAGAACTGGAGAGCAGGTGAGCGGTCAATGGTATGTGATGAATTAAACTTACCGAACAGTTACAAGCTTCATTACAAGGTTTTAGATTTATTACATGACTTTGCAGTATATTTGTCTTTAAAGTAATAAAAAAATAAATGCAGACTCTTTGGGGCAAAGAAGATGCCTTATTTAGGCGTGCTGTATGTGGAATGTTACTGATTCTACCAGACAAAATGCTTAAATGTTTTTTGTGATTAAATTTATGGACGTAACCCCAAGCAACATAAATATTTGTCTCAGGATAGCATGTATAACGGATATACAGAGAGAGTGAGCGAATGGCTGTATCTGTATGCACACAAAACTTTCTCACAAGGAGAATTTGCACATGTTCCATCACGTAGAAATAATCTTTTGAAAACTGAGGGAAAAAATAATTTAATAACATGCCATAGTTTGGCTGGAATGCATCATGATTTAAGTTCAATAACTGCAGGCTCTTGTTTTTGAGTACAGTACAAGTAATGGGAGAGAAAGGATATAGCAGAAAAAGCCAGCAGTGCTGGATCTCCTTATCTGAACATCACCAAAAGGACACTTCATTTGATATCTTGGCATTTCTTTGTTTTTATATATTTGGCTGGTATATATCCAGGAAGAAACAGTGCAGTTTCTTTGAACTTCATTGCTGAACATCTGTAAAAGTTTACTTGGCACATGGTAGCAATTTTAAAGCTGTGTGTATGGCAAAGATATGTATGTGTCTCTGTACACAAGATAAGCTGGTGAATCTACCACATTTGTCTTAAACATTTCATTTGTCCGGAGTTGTTTTTCTTGAAATGGTATATCAAGTTAAAAATATTATATTGACAAGATTTTTTCTATATGTAAGTGTACTTTCAAACATAATGCCAAAAGTTGATCCTACCTTGGTTTTAGTGTTTTCAATTTATCTATATATAGAGAAAGATACGGATATATATATATCATTTAATGGAGACACTGAGAACCAATTTACTTTTATTTATAAAAGCGATCTGCAACTAAACATTTTAATTTTCTGATTTGCGTACACTAATATAAGTGAGAATGTTTGGATTACTGGCTCTGTATGTAAATCCCAATTTTCCTCAAACACTGAACTGTCATTTTTTTTAATCTAACCCAATCACGGTGCTTCATTTTCCCATGATCTAGTGATAAGACACTTACCATGAAAGTATACAGATATTTTCTTAAAATCTATTTCCTATTTCTCTCATAAAAGGTTTGCTAGTGATAAATATATGTTTTGGGACTCAGTTCCCATTTCAGGGGACCTCACATAAAATCAGCAGGCTCTGGGCAGATGCAGGGGACTTGCTCTCAGCCCCGTGTTGCTGCTGGGGATTGCCTCACTTTACAGAGCGGCACAAATCATTGCAAATAATAACTCGGAAGCGGAGAAGGAGGCCTGCAAAAACAGCTCATGGAAAGGGCCACGGAGAGGTGGTCATGGTCAAGGTCAGAGGCGGAGGAGTACTGGCAAGGAGTAGGGCTGGAACGCTTCTGCTTAGAGCTTGGATTCAGTGTTTGGCAGAGTATATTTGTTTGGTTTAGGCTGAAGCTTCAGTTTTGAATTTCATGTCATAAAAACTTTTTGAGTTGTTGATTAAATCAAATCAGTCCGCCCTCTTAAAGGAGGTTATTTTTGCCACTCGCCAGGCATTTGTTTTGAAATGAAGAACACCAGATTTGGTATGTCCTACGAATTTATTACCCATTTGGGTTCTAACTGGTGATAATTTGTAGCCACGTAGCTAATGCTGAAGCATAGCACTAAAACACTTGCTGCTTTCAGAGAGTTACTTGTGTTTTAGTCGTAGGTCCATGAATAAGTGCAGAGCTTACTGTGTTTTTACATTTGTGTCAATGTTTACAAAAATATCTGTATTTTGCAATAATTTGCTATGCAAATTTGTATTCATATTCTAAGATCTGCTCTGAAAGCTCTGACATTTGCCTTTGTAATTCTGTAGTAGAATCATCAGAAAATATTGTACCTAAATTGAGTGAAAAATGCAACACTTTTTACTTTCCCTCCCTGTGGGGGAAAATGCAGTGCAGGTCCTTGATGTTGATATTCTGAGAGTCCAGTATTTGCATTAGGAAATACTTCATATCTCCTAGTGGGAATAATTAAACTGGATTCCTGTGGTGTGAATGGATGCCCATAGCGTTTATTGTGCTCCATTTTTTCATGTGTAATTGAACAGCTTTGTAGTGAGAGAATAAAGGTTATATATGTGCAAGTTTATCTGTGTACTAGGTTTCAGTTAGAGGAAGCATAAATTCCCTCTACTTTTTCCAGATCGGCTGAAGCTTGTATGCAAAGAACATGCTAATTTACTCCTCCAACATTACACTGAGAATGAGGTTTTGGGGTTTTTTTTTTTTTTTTTTTTTTTTGGACAACATTTTTTTGGCCTCAATTACTAAATATCTGGGAAACATGCAGGTAAAAAGAGATGTATCTTAAAAGAACTGAAGGAATAACTCCCAATGTACTTGCAAAAGAATTCATAGCACATAGTATTTGCTTTTTGATGATCGCATAGGCTAATGTACAGCACAGCTGAAAATCTCCAGGGAGCAAATGAGCTCAACATCCTTTGGACAAAGAGGTTTAGCAGATGCACTGTTACTTTTAAAAAAGATGTTATCGTTGTATTAGGCTGCAAATGGTTTTGATGTCTCTAAAATAACCTTTGAAGAGCTCCAGCTTCCTGTGCGGTGATACGGTCAGCAGCACTGTGCGTTCCAAGCGGTCGCGTGCTCCAAATCATCTGCCTCTAATACTGCGGCTTGCCAAAAAAGTAAAAAAAAAAAAAAAAAAAAAAAAAATTTTTTGTGGCAGGGGGAGAGGAGATGGAAACCTAATGTCACTGGAGGTTCCAGTCTCTGCAAATGAGAAATAAGACTGAATCTTTGTAGACTGTTTTGGAAGAGCTTATCTTGCCTTCATTCTGATTTCACACTTAAGAAGTTTTACAGTAGGCTTGATTTATTTGGCAATTATGGCACTTCTGTGTAAAACAGTGTGCAAATTTTCTTTAGTTTAAAGATGACTCAGCTATGGAGGAAAGAGTGGGAAGCCAGTAGCAATAAAACTTTTTACCAAAACTCAAGTAAAAGGTAGCACAAAATGTAAGCACCCATGAAAAAAATAAATCAAGTTATGACTAGTTACAGAAGCTGAACTCAAGCAATGCAGTTATTTATTTACTTACGTGGAAGGGTTGGATTATGTGTATTCCTTCTTACTGACACCACGAAGCGCAGGCACGCTTCCTTACTCCCTTTGAAGCAGTGGCCCTCAGTGTTTCTTTTCCCCGATGCACGGCCCGGCAGGGCCTCGCCACCCTGTCCCCATCCTGCTGCTCCCCGCCAGGGAGCGGAGCAGGGCCAGCACGGTAATACCTAGAAGAAGGACGTCCGTGAAGCAATAGGTTAGTAATTTAATTTAATGTCCATAAAACTAGAAAAATGGTTCTTTTCAAAGAATTGTTCTCAAATGAATTAAATGCAGCATGACTTTTAAATGCACAGGGTTTTATGCTTATGTTTTTATTAGGTCAGGTTATTTATCCTGTTTTCATTTTGTGCGAGTTAGAGAATACGTGGCACTACGATGTTTCTTTTGCCAGAAGGAATTAGTTGTGGCTTATACCCCAAACCTTTCGCTGATATTTTGTATGCTTTTTCGTAGCAGATAATAACGATGGAGGATTTATGTTTTGACTTTTCTGGTGTAGCTCTGAAGGCTTTTTAAAAGGATCATGGTTTCCATTTTGCTTGGAAACTGAGGCACCGAGATGCCGGGGCGCGAAACAAGTTGAGGCAAAGCAGGCAGCGCGTCAGCCTGCCGACGCAGAGCCCTTTCGGGAGGCTCGCCTGCCGCCCTGGGGCTCTGGCACAGGAAACCGGAGATGAAATCCTCTGTTTGATGTGGAGCGCCCTGAGCCCCATGGGATCTGAACACTAATCCTTTGTGTGACAACACTCAGATATCAGGCTTGCAAATACTAGGGCGATGAGTGTGGTATAAGTGTTTGGATAGATAAAAATAGAGTAAACTGTTGGAATGGCTCCATTTTTTAACGTCTTTAAAAAAAAAAAAAAACTCATCTCAGAAAGACAAGATATTACCAGCGCTGAGAACAGCTCTGAAAGGATGTCAAGATAGTGTTACTATCAACATGAGTGTTTGTGGTGCTCCTTAAAAAAAAAATTAAGCCAAGAGGCAACTTTTATTCATTCTGTCCCCTTGGGACACACTGACTAGTGACGACTTGTTGAGCTCAACTATGTGTGGTCTAATTCACTTTATTTGCCAAGATCAGTCAACACTCATTAGAAGTAAACTTCAGCACTTAGTTCAGATTCAGTAAATAGGTTTATTAGTTTGGGTGATATACACTTAAGTCGACAGCCTCACCCAGATGACACAGTAATCTGGGTGTAACAAAGACAGAAACTGTTCATAAAGCCTTTTATTATTTTAGTGTCACTGAAATGGATTTCAGTTTTATAAATTACTGGTTTGGCTCTTCCACTGAGCTTCTGCTCTTAAAGACCCAGGGTCCCAAGGTTCACTCATCTGACCTACGTGTAGGTTCAGAAAACTGTTCAGTCATATGATTACGACTGGCTAATATAATCCTAAATGCAGACTAGAATCTGAGGGGTTATTAATACTTCCACACTGAAATTAATGAAATGAATTATTTTGTAGAACCATATACGATCCATTAATGATGGCAAAGTACTTTTTAATGCAAAACTTTACGGAATGTGTTAAATACACATGGAGCTCATTATGCCTATGAATGCATTTGTACTTGAGCTACACGTTTGCTTCAGGAAGCAGTTTTTAATGTCCTCAGAGTCATAACAGGCTAAAGCCAAAGAAAACCAAAAGGAGAGCAGTCTTAAATAATGGTTGGAAATCTGGTGCCTTCCTCCAGTGTATTCAAATAAAAAATCATAAATAGTTATCAAGAGCAATAAATGAAATTTCATCCAAATTTTTGAATTTGCTTTATTGATTTAAGCCTGGTGGTTGGCCACATTTTAACATTTTTTATTCTCTTACTCATACTTTTCTTTGAAAAAGCCTTCGTCAGTGTCTTGTGATCGATGCACTCCTACAATGTAGCAGAATCAGAGCCACAGCACATCGCCCTAGCATTAGCTGAAAAATGTTTTCAGGTAAATTACATAAGAGCTGGCCTGTGCATGAGTCTTTTAAAATGTCTGGGATAAAACCATTGCATACTTGGAAACAGGCATGGCTGGAAACAGGTTTGTATATTAGTGCCAGTATTACTGTTATGAGCCTAAGCTGCCTCTGAAATTGGAAGGACAAAAAGCTACTGTTGGGAGATGGAGAAGTATCGGTATGTTTAATGGATTGCCTGCTAGTCTGGAGCTGCTGCTTAAGACAGAGTAGTCCTGAAGGAAAGTTTATGGGTTGAATGGTTATTTGGACAATTTCCTGCATTCTTTTGCCCAGTGCCCATCATCTCAGTGCAGCTAAACGGTTGCCAGTTCCTGCAGTTTGATTGAGAGTTTCATGATATGCAGTATTTTTCTTCAAGGTCTAACTCTTAAAGAGGATGCATGTGAATTTCTGGAAAACATTATGGAGTTTCGGTGGCTTTGTTTTTGTAACTTAGTGGCCCCTAGACAGCAGGAAGCCAGACAATGAGCGTGTAGATGTGTGTGTTTGTGTGTGTATATATAAATATGTGAAGTGAGTTTTAAGCATGCGGGGAGGTGGTACTGTTGAATCCCAGTTTGGAGATTTTGCATGTGAAAAATGGCTGGCAGGCAGCAAGAAAAATTTCTCTGGATCATCAGTCATAGTCTGAACCAAATCAGATCATTTAAGGTGCAGTTTCTGAGCGGTTTATGAATTATTATCCTGCCACCCAAATTTGTCATTATTTAAGCATTATGAAAACATGGTACTGCCTATGGAAGGACACAGTGTATGAAAACGTGGTACTGCCTATGGAAGGACACAGTGCTTGTGTGAAGTCCAACTCCATGAATATATTAAACCACTTTCTTCCTCCTGAGACTTCTTGTAGCTATTCCTAAATTTAAAACTATTAGAACTTAATTCAAATTGGCATAATTAATTGTAACTTTAAAGTAGTGCAATAATTAGAGTACACACAATATCGGTGGAGCTACTATAAGCTTTTAAAAATGTAATTTTAATCAGAGCGTTCATAAAAGTATAGCCTCGACTCAAATGTGCTGACATGCTCATTATCCAATAAAAATCGGTGATGTAAACTCCTTATATATTTTGCCCCAGAAATCAGATAGCCATTTACTCTGTGGGATTTGACAGTATGAGAGCAACTGAAAGGATGAGTTTCCGATTGTGGTACTTATCATTGAAATCTGCATCTGTTTTTAATCCCATGCTCCCATTAGACCAGGTGAATGGAAATTATCAGATCCATATCATATAAATAATTTTGATGCTTTTAATATTAAAAACAGACAGTAGAAAATCTCACTTGTGCAGTTTCAATATGATTTAAAAATGTTTTGAATGACCAGTTCATAGGCTTTCATTCCAGAATTTAATGCGAGTATAACAAATACATAAAGCAACCTGTTAATATCTTCCCTGGTCAACACATTTCTAGTGTGGTCAAAGATGATGTGTCCGTCTTAGTGGCAAAAATATGACCTTACACAAAGAAAGCTATGAACAAGTTGAAGTTGTTGACATATGTGCATGGAATTTGGCAGTGTGGAGAAGATGGCAGGATTTTTGTTAACGTAAATCCGTTTTAGTCTTCGAAATGATGTAAATCCTCTCAGTATTTATCCATGTTTAGGTTTAGGTTGTGTTCTGTGTCTGAGGTATTTGTGTGGCCTTCCTCTTTCTAATGTTTTCCAAGCTTTTGTGGTAAGCCATGCGTTTTCACAGGCATGAAACTGGGACTAGAGGAGCTAAAGGCGTGCTTGCACTGCAGAGGCAGTCAGCGTGGCCCTGGGTCCAGATCTGCGAGCTTGGACGAGTAGGTTTGTTAACCCCGGTGCCGTACTGAAATGATGTGGCTGCACTGATTTCAGACGTGCGGTGTAATCCCCACGTCTCTGGCACCGCACTACAAGGATGGACCAGCTCGGCGAGAGCCAGCTCGGGAGTCTGCAGGAGGCAGAGCCACCCTGAGCGGGTCAGGCAAAATGGCACAGGAGTGATATCAGGCACCCCGGGGCAGTGCTGTGCTCAATGGACAACTCTACTTGATCCATTTCTAAAACTCTTGGTTTTTTGGATACTTCCCATAGAGTAAAACTTACTCATGAAATAACACTAAATTTACCTGACTGGCCAAGTCCTGGTACTGGTAGGCAAATACTTATCCATTAAAACAGTTTTAAAGAATTTAGCATTTCCTGGAAGGACCAAGAGATTAATCCATCTTTGTGTCACTGAAGCACCATGTGAATACTGATAAATCCCACTGCACACACATCCAGTTTCTTCTGTGAACACAGCATCAAAAATACAGCCCACGTCATAATATGTTTTAATATAAACTACAAGTACTACTTTAATATGTTGAAATGATAATGTGTTTGCTAAGGGAAAGAATTTTGACAATATCACTGTAAAAGAGACATTTTCAACACCAAACACTTAGAGCAGCTTGAAGCCTAAAATCGTTTCATGCTAAATTACATGGGTAATAATTCTTGCACAGGACAAAGCTCGTAAATAAGAATAGGATGAACTGCCAATACTTCTTTTTGATTATTGAGAAAATCTGAAAGCTTATTGTTGGAGATATTGTTCTGAAACAATAAAAGTTTCTTCATGAGTTACAGAATGGAGGTTTGAATTTGATCGCTGACCTCTCAGGTGAGAGGCAACTTGTACGAGCCACCATATGTATATGCTGTTAGTGTCAGATGCTGATCCCCCTTCGTTCTCTGTTTGGTAGGCATACATTTGTGAGAGGCAATTTAAGTATAGTTAATATGACATTCCCTAAATTAGAATGGAGATCTGTTGAAGTTTTACTCAGTGATTCAAGCCAAATACAGAAACAAGTCACAAAGTTTCTGAAACTGATAGTTTCTTCAGAGTAAAACTATTTTCAACTGTTCTCAAAGAGAAGTAGATCAATCAGCCAGAACTGTGGCAAAGGCAAGGTGAAGAAGAAACCACTAAATCTATGCTTAGCTTAACCAGAGATAAGTAGCTAAAACCCTGCACCACGAACTGATTTTTGGACTGGAGGGAGAAATGAGGAGGTTTTGCCTCAGATTTAGTTTCCTTGTGAAGACAGAAAGTAAATTTTTCTCTGTTTTATCCTTCTCCACTCCACTTTCTTACGGCAAGTATCAGAAAGTGTAAGAGGATGGCAGAGATTTTTTAGCCATCAGCTATGTCTGCAGGCATTAGACCATGACATGGGGATGAAATAGGTCTTGGGATTCATTGAGATAGAAGCACTTGCATGTAGGAGAGGAGGTCGGCATCTCAGGAACCCACATTGTACGAGTGATCCTTGATGGCCTGGTTTAGGGAGAAATGTAATCCAAGGTATGCTAATTTTTTTTCTCAGTTGCCGGTAAAGCTGAGCTGCAAAGAGAGCATGAGCCTAGCCTGCAGTTGTGAGTTTGTGTTCTGCAGAGGAACACATGAGGACTGAATCCCCTCTAGTCATTTAAAACAAAGTAACACTATGAATTGCTGATTACTGTAAATAGTGGATTTATTCTTCCCATCTATAACTCTCAGCAATTGTATTTTTGTTGTTAAATATTTGTCAGATATTTTTGATTACTGTATTATTAAATGAGGATAAACAGAACACACATGAGGTTGGCAAGAGGAATAGTTCCATCTCTTTTCATGGTCAGAGATAATACAGGAATATGCTTACATAACAGTACAAATAGTACGTACTGTATCTTAAAATAATTGCATATTCTGTTCTCTATCAACATTCAAACATCCTGGGGCAAAAAGCACGCTACGCCATGTGATACTAGGCAAACCAGATGAAAACACACATTAGCCCAACTTTGTATTTTCATAAATACTAAAAAACAAACACATTATCTCAGCTGTTGCAGCAGAAGGATCAGTTGTTCAGTGCAAGAAATGTCAGTGACTGAAGTCATTTCCTGATAATGTTACACATTTTACAACTCTGAATAGAAGGAGTTATTTTAATTAATATGCTCTGCAACTTCTTCCTTAAGTCATTAATTTTTCATACTTTCAAAATGATGTAACTTACTGTTTAAAATTTGTTTCCATGCACTGTTCCATTATCTTGTAGCAAATCACAAGAAAAAATTGTGCAACTATTATGTAAAGCAGTCCTTTTTGTTTCTCGTATTTAAGCGGAAAATCAGTAATAGCCTTACAGAGTTTAAGACTCGATTATTGTCTTCTAAGCTGTCTTGTGTTTACATGGGCAAGGCTCTTCCTCTCTTGCTTCTTCTATCTAGCCTAACACAGAGCAGATGACTTGTAGTGTGACTTACAAAGAGGCATCTGAGAAAATACGGTTCATTTCACTTGCAGTTTACATCCTACGTTGATGTTTATTCCCTTTCTGACATATATATGCTATTTACGATGCAAAGCAGTGGACCTAGACAATAGTTACGGAGCCATCTGTAAAAATCGATCAGTGATGCTGCCAGGGCCTGCTGATGGAATGACAGGTCGCAATGCATGCCAGCAGGCTTTTGTGCAGCTACCACCCACCTTGCAAGATCTTTAGCTGTGAAACATCACATGGACACTGTATTTCTTTAAAAGGCGCTGCTACCTTTAATCTTTTATTTCCAGCAGTTTTCCTTAACCTAGAATCATCATCATCAAATTTTGTGAGTAATGAAGCTCAGGGTAGCTAATCCATATCTGGTTCCTAGTCTGATGTTGATTTTGAGTTATTCTTCCTTCTCTGGTGGTAAGATTAGGTGCAGTGGAGCCCTAGAGATAGGTGGTACCATCATGCTGTCCAGGTGTGACAAATGAGTGCCCAAGCAACACAAAACTAGGACAAAAGTCTGCTTTAAGATAGAAAACAGGAAAGCACTGTTGCTTAGATTGTAGAAGATGGGCATTACTTGTGTCTGGCCTGTGCCCCCCTCACTAGGATTTGTTGAGGTGCAGATTCTAGCACCCCTCACACAAGCAAAATTTAAGGCACATAAGGCACCTGTTAACTTTCGGTCTTCTGCTTCTCACATATAAAAGCCTGTGGTGACGCTGACTGACAGGCAGGAAAAACAATGCAGTGCACAGTGCTGTCTGCTTCTTTTGGCTTCTGGGTATGTGACAGAAGCTCTTTAGCCTAGATACTTCTCAGTGAAGGTAAAGGCAGTTTGTTTTTCATTACTGCTCTTAGTATATTCCGGCAGATAGATACAAGTTCTGTTCCTCCCCTTCCTTTTTTTCTGTATTAAGCTTCTATAACCTGTATTAAGGTTTTGATGGAAATCAGTGCTGTCACTTACACAGTGGAACTCTGTGGTCATCTTGCTTTAGACAGTTTCTCTTCTAAGCTCTCCATCCTTTTGTCCTTGGTTCTGCGTCTCCCTCTTTCCCTGCCAGGTCTCCCACCCTTGATCATACTGTAGTGAACTCGATGGCATTGCTGCAAGTGATTGCTGAAGACAAATGCCAATATATATCAATTCAAAATAATAGCTAGAGCTTTTTTTGTTTGTTTTGCTTTGTATTTAAGAATAAACACTACCCTTTGAGAGTAACCTAAATGTTAAAAATCCTCAACTAACGGCAGCTCTAGTCAATGATTTCTTTAGAGAATGATGTGAAATAATTATATGAACAAAAAAACCCCCACAACTGGGTAGAATCTCCCTGAACAGACAGGTAAGGGAGAACAATTCCTGGACCAAAGTAGATGAAACAAGGCAGAATAGCCAAGGGAGAAAACCAAGGGTGGGGTGGGTGGGAGTTGAGTAATTTGGAGAACAGATGTCCTGCAATGCCCCTTCTGTGGGCATGGTGTGATGCAGTTGCTGGTGAATAAATAGGACACTGCTCTTAATGTGTTACCTTCCATCCCTTAAAGTGCAAGCTGTGGTTCCAGCTGGTCACCAATGGGGTCAAATAACAGTAACAGTAATAATGATTACAAGCAAAACTTTTTTGTCGTGTCTCTGCTGAGATTGATTGTCTTTTGTCTTCACATGCAAATTTAAAAGATTTTTGTCCAGTATGTCTATCTTACCTTCAAAACTCTTCAACAACTTTAACTTAGTAAATATTGTAGTGAATGTTTTCATCGTTTGCAGACATTGAAAGTTTTTCACATGCTGGTGCTTTATTAATACTTTCTCTACCTTTAAATCCAAGCTTTTCTTGTACTCTTGACTGAAAAAATGTAATCTCCTGTTAGCAGAAGACACTGAAAATCCACTGTGTGTATGTGTGTAAAACAGCACATTTTAAATAGAAGTTAATATGGAACAGAAATTCTTTGTTTTCTTTCACTTTGTTTGGTCAACTGAAAAAGAACATCTGTACCATCATCCTCACTGCAATTTTCCACCCTAGAAATTACCCACATGAGCAAAGATCATGTGCTGTTTTAGAGAGCAGGGTATAATTGTGCAGGGTTTCTGTTGATCTGGGTAATTTAGTGGAAAAACTCTGATTAGACTAAGCTTGCCAGAGGGTAGTGAGGGACACATTAGATGGTTTACCTGTAATTTAGCTTTCTTTTAGGCTGGGTACAAATTGACGTTTTCGTGTGCAGAAAAAGACATTAGAAAAAGATGTATTATTCATAGATAGTTTTTCTTAATGGAAGCTAAAACTTTTTTAATGCATAATGCATTCTCTCCAGGGCAAATGAGTCCTATATTTCACAAACGTCAAATATATTTAAATATTGCAGAATTAGTTCCATTTTTGCTTCATTTAGCAATATACGTTCAAAATACTCAGCATTCTGGGTTATTTTGAAAATGCATTATCCAGTTAGCAATTGAATAAAATATTTATCTGGCATGTTGACATAAAGATGCAAGATCATTGTAGTGTAATTCTTTTTATAGAGGTTATAGACTGAGGTCAAACTCAAATTTCCATTCATTCATAGCCGCAAAACAAGGTTACTGGGAGGTTGCCTCTTCTGAATAAATAAGGCAGCATTTATGTTAGAAAACAATGCAGGCTGCTGTATTGAGTCTTTATCTTTAAGTGTTTATTCTTTGTGCAACTGCAGTGAATTACAGCAATTGCTGAAACACATAATCAGCATAATTTTGTGCGTTGCAAGCTATAGTGAAGAATCTAGTCCAAGTATCGTTGCAGTCATTGTGAGGATTGCTACTTGGAAAGGTTTTGGTAGGGCTTGATCCATCCTATTAGTTGCTGTGCCTTTCTTTTTCCAAGACCTCCGTTACAAATCAAATGTCTGAAATACCAGTTGCAAAGTTATTTGTAAAGCTAGGGATGCCTTCTCCATCCAGGTATCTGAATCCACTTTCAAAAACCCTGTTGGCTGCTGGGACATCTGTGACACTCAGCCACTGCAGACTGATGGGGGGAATGGGCCTGTCCTGTCTTAAATGAAAATTTTATGTGCAAGGATCCAAAATCTTTGAAGAGGCTGCAAATATTAGCCAGCATATAAACGTAAGCATGGTTGCCAAAATCCGGAATAGTAACTGGAAAGCAACAGAAGTGCAAAATAGAGCACACTGCATAGACCTTTCCTTTCTCGTCTCTGGCCCTCCCCTACTACTCAGCCCCGTGGCCTCTGCTTCCCCCAGCTTCCCTCTGTATTTAGTGCTACCTCTTCTCAGAAATTCACTCTGAAGGTTTCTGGTTTTATTTCTCTTGGCAATGATATTTCAAATGACAAGTTTTCTAACCTTATTTTGGACCAGGTGCTTCTTTTCCCTGTAAATTATATAGTCAGTCATGTACTATATAACCTTCAACTTCCTCAATGTTTTAATGTTTTACCATTCCTACCACAGTCACTCAGTGCTGTAATAAAAAGCCACAAGTTGCAATGCAGTTGAGAGCAGCGTGCCTTCCATATTTAGTTAAATTCACTAGCAAATTAATAATTCAGTTTAGGAAGCACATTTGTTGAGGATCCTGACTTTTTGGCTTTTTATTTCCTTTCTTTCTTGATACCACTGTCTATTGTTATTAAAATGTTTATGGGCCTAATTTTCAATGACACTCCTCAGCCAAAGCATCAATAGGTCAGTGATGAATAGGTCAGAAAATCAGGCAATTTATGGGCAGTTCTGCTGAGCTTCTGTAAAAGACTTTCATGTCTTCTGTATCCAATCTTCCAGAATTGCTTAAGAAACAGATTTTGCTAAAGTAATAAACAACTATTCAAAATCCAATATGATTTCAATAATTTAAAGATACATAAGGATGTGTGTTTTTTTGCTGGGTCAGTTTATTCCTACTATATAGAAAACAGCGATAAACGAATTGCTTTCCCCACTTTCAACGAACACTTTCATTTTATGGCTGCTGAGTATTGCAGCAGTGTTTTCGTTGCACTCTTCCTAATGACACTTAGGTTGTTTTCCTGATCACTCATGTTTAGTTTATTACCAGGATGTATATGTGCATGAACAGCTTGGATTTCTTTCCTAGATATTAATTTGCACGCAGGGCATTTAATTTCATTTGCTGTTGTGTTGTATGAGTTTTATAGTTTCTGATAGGCTTTTCCCTCAGCTCACCGCACTGCCAGCAGGAAATAATTGGTGTAGGAAAAGACTGTGTGCATGGATTATGGTGTAAAGGGACTTAATTGCTTAGCTTTGCAAAAGAGCCCACCGTGGCTTGGTGTAGGTTTGCCCCAGTTCAGTCAGTGATACCGTTTTTCATGTGAGTGGATCATCAACCTTCCTGGGTACAGACCTGCTAGACTTCCCATTTTAATTCTTCAAACATGTGCCAAACTTTTGGAGCCTTGGTTTTCTTTATTACTATTGTTAAAAAACAAAAGTACTATTTTCTCTGTGCATCTCTGTGCATTTTTTATTACAAGATAGTGCAGATTGAAACAGATTTTCTGCAGCCTTGCATAATAGCACTGCCTTAAATTTTCTGTAAAACCTTTATTACATGATACATTTTCAAATTAAAAGTATATATCCTGCCTGAATTAAGCATTCAACATTACTTTGCGTTGTACAAAAAATTTAGATGGCGGCCTAATACAAAATACTGGTAATTTGTCACTAACAGAGTAAAAAAAAGGAAAGTGAGAAGTGGTTTGTGTGGTTAATAAAAAATTATCAAGACACTTTTAAAGTAATTGTTTCATAAAACTACCCCAAGGGAAAGTTCTGCAGAGCATTTCTGCAGAAATGTTTTTAATCAAAGAAGTATTTTCTCAGTTTAGGTTTGCCAGACGATTCACAGAGTACTCTTTTCCCTTTGTGCTTCAGCCCAAAACTTAAGAGTTATGAATGTAAATAAATACAAATCAATAGGAGCTCTGTTTTTATTATTTCACTGGGAATTCCTGTACAATTTGAGAGCAACTTGCTGCAAGTTCAGCAGACGATTAACTTTAACCTTGATCTTAAGCCAGCTAGATTGGCTTACATTCTATCAGCAAGGGAATTTAAATTTACTGGGACACATTTTAATTGGCATTTATGCAACATGTATTCACAGATGCTGAATTCATTGAGAAATCCTGAGTGCCATCTGTTTAACTAAGTTTGCCCTCTATCAATATACATAATAAAATAAGGCCAGATCCTTCTGGCTTTCTCATATATTTATCTTTCAGAATACAATATTTTCAATTACCACATTAATGTGTAACATTGTGCTATATATTAATTTATGATTTCAATTAAAAATGACCTTATTTTATTTGCTCTTTTTCATGCCTGTTTCTTCAAAAAACGTATTAATCAAAGATTTCGAGTCTAGCTTTTACATCTGATGTAAAATATCTTTAAAAATACTGAATAATTCTTTTAATGTTTGCTGACATGAGCACTGCTAATATTAACTCATATGGAAGAATAATTAAAGTTACTAAGTACATCCAATCCATTTCTGAAGGGTTTGGCTGCCTTTAAAAATGTGACTTGTTATGGATTGTGTGTGTTGCCTAAAATAAAGATTTATTTAAATTCTAGATTTGTTTTATTTTATGATAGGTTATACATGCAAATAAGTTACTTTTCTTCTGAAGCACAAAAGACAAAGATATTTTGATCAAGTATCTGGTATATGGATATATACATACCTATGCAAAAGCATTTGTTCCATCATAATTTTAACAATTTACATCTTTTTAGTATGCTAAATGTAAAAAATTCCTTGAACATACGAGCGGACAAAGCTGTTCTGAATCCCTGCTATGTCACATGGAGCTGGATCTTTTTATTGCATACCAGGCCTTTAAGACTTGGGGTTGAATTGTTGCATTCTGAGTAAGATTACACTTGGACCCTGGAGTATAATTACAGGTAGCATAAAACATGCCTACTTGTAACTAAGGTAATCGTACCTCCCCATACTTATGTAAGAAATGAATACGAGAGTACAGCTCCCATTCTGTAAACATTATGGTTGTCAGTGTTATTTAAGATGTGATTTGTGAACTGAACACCAAATTGTGTTTGTATTTTAGCAAGACTGAAGACAATTTTATTGCTTTTGGCATTTATAGGGAAAACCGTCAGGTCTCGCAGTGATTCAAAAAAACTTCTGAGCATATTCTAAACTCGTTGTTGCTCTGCAGAGTGCACTGAGACATGCTTAAATACTTTTCCAACTTGGGTTCCAATGCTTATCTTCTATTTTCACACTGATGGAAATCTTGGAACTGATTTGAGATACGAATTTGCATAGTGAGGAGTAGGAGGTTCTTCTTTTTCACTTTAAAATTTCTAGTTGTCTCCAAGTTAGTTACCTTTCGTTTTCATTTTTGCAATATGAGCTATTTCTTGTAATAAGAATTTGCCAAATTGCTGATTAAATTGGTTCTTCTGCTTGTGCACATACAGTTATCTTCGTAATTTTTTTAGGACTGTGGCTCGTTGTGCAAGGAATATAATTGCAATATGCAAATGCCACTTGTTTTAGAGAATACAAGTGTAGCAATGCTTTTAATGTATATAACTGTATATGCATATATTACTACTGAAAAAGGAGCCCACAAAAGTAAAGAAACTTTTCTGAAAATGTATCCATGGAAGAGCTATAAGTCACTACAGAAAATTCCTGTGGTATGGAAAATAACTTCCTAGAGGTCAGAGATTTTGAAAAGCTAAAGTAATCTAACAGGAGAAAGCTTTTTGATTCTTCAGTTTTGATTTCCAAAAATGTTAAAACTAATTTTTTAAAAAGTATACCCTAAACTTTTAGATGGATAGACAATGTTAAATATGATTATTTAATGTAAAATAATCGAGTAGCTGCCTATTTTTTGCTATGAACTTGTAAAAGATGTTTAAAATATGTGGCCTAGGTTTCTAGGTAAGTGAAGAGTCTTAAATATGAATGTTTAATGGAAAAAATGACATTATTACCTTTTTTAATGAAATTTTCTTACTGTTTTTGTAGCTATATTTCCATATTCTTTCTACTTCATCTGAAATAGAGTTGTGGAGTCATTTGAACTTGTAGTATAGCAAAATGTAAAATATGTAGAGGGCAAAGAGATTAGAAATGTAAAATAAATAGGAAGTAGAGTGACTTAACATGGTGAAAGCCATATAGTAAGATTAAACTGTGAAATCAGATACCTTTTTCATATTTCTATTCATTGATTATGTTTTTATTTTCTCCTAAGATTTTCTTCTCGGGATAGGAAGGCTGATACTTGAATGTAATTGTTAAGGTTATAAAGATAATTTATGAAAGCCTCCTGTTTCACCTGTGCAAGGTGCTCACTTTTGATAGTGTGTTTGCTCTTCTCTCTATGTAAAGCTTGTTACAACAGTGCATCAGCTTTCATCATTTCTCTATGGTGGGTTATATTGAAATAATAGTAATTCCCTTGCATACTATGCAATTAGCCTTGCTAGATGATACTGGATATAGAGATTCAGTTTCAAAGGAAAGGTTAAGACACCATGAATATCTTTTTTCCTTTGAAGTAAGATGTTGAGACTTCATCCGGGGAAGAAAGAGTATGGGCTTCTGGGGCAATGGGCACTAAAAGAAGAATGCACATCTCAAATACTGGCAATTCAGGTTGTTTCAATTTCTATGCAAATAATGTGCTATCAAACACTGAAGCTTCAAAGAGCCGAAGAGCTAATCAGATGGATGTTGATGGATCTAGCAGATTTGGTGTCCAGTCATAGCAGTGAAAATATCCTGATCCCCCCTGAAAAAAAACATATATTCACGTGTATAATAAGATTTCCTTAATATTTATTTCTTTACTTGTTAGCAACATTGCCAAGCTAAGTATATTCCCACTTGGAGAGTATCTTTTTAATTACCGTGCGCTTTTTCCTTACCTTTTATTATTCCCTCTGAATTGGTGGTTGTGTGTGTTTCAAATGATATGTAGATTAATTTCATTTGTGGAAGTCTTAAATTACTTTTGCTGTTTGGAAATAATGTGCATTTCCATTGTTTACAGCTCTGGTGTTTCTAATTATGTAGCATCAGTCTGGTTTTGTTGCAAGTGGCCTCCGTTGATTAACTCTCTAGGTAGTTTGATAATGGGCTGTATCCAATTGATGTATGTATAAATTGCAATAGTTTCTATGAATGCTGATAGAATTTAGATTTTTGTTGTTTTTAAGATGAATATTTATAGAGTTACCACTTTGCTCTCTGAAATGTTTTCCTCTGGAAGAAGATCAAATCGTTTTGTTTGTTATACAGTTTTATATTTTTAAATAATAAGGGATACCTTAGTATTATTCACAGTTACAGTGAAAACAAAAATTTGACAAAAATAATGGGAATAAGTGATAATAGAACTGTTTGCTTCTGTTTATTGGTAGAAGCACTTGCGTACATCCTTTTTTATTTTTCTTTAGCTTAGTATTGCATTCTTAAGCATTCCAGATTTAGACTGGGTGGATTGATTCATCAGATTTGTGAATATATAATAATGTGATTTCTATGTCTTTATTAAGAAAAGAACAGATATGCTGGAAAAAAATATTTGAACATTTAGCTCCAGTGTTTTTTGTTCTACGTAGTACACTCTATGCCTTTCAGTTCTCAGACAAGTAGCTCATGATTATAAAGGGAAAAAGAAATATGACAAAGAAAATTGCATAATTATATGCTCCTTACAGTCTGTACAAACATTAGGACTGTCTACTTAAAAGCCTTTGCTACATGAAGTAAGGGTAGGGCCTCAGCGTGAAAGTTCAGAAAATACCCTGCATAATCGCTTGTCATTGTAAGGCACCGAAAGACGCCCATCAACGTCGTTCAAGCCCGCAAACAGCACCAAGCGCTTTCTGTAGCCAAGAGAATTTCTCCTGTTGTTTTAGATTCTCTCATGTAAAGGAACGTTACGACTTTCAAGCTTTTTATTTGCTTTCTTGTATTTAGCCATCTTTCCTGACAAAAGAAGGCTTGTGTCATCTGCCTGGTAGTCGTCTTCCTCCCAGTTGGTTTTGAAGCCACTGGGCCAAAATCAATGAAATGAATACATCCACTGAAAGAAAAGCCGTAATGTGAACTTAAAGCTTGTCTGTCCTGTTTGGCCTCCTGGCTGGGCAAACAGCACATAAATATTGACAAGAGGCCTGCGATTCCTCTGATTCCCGGGTAATTTAGTGGCCATGTGGGAGGAAAGGCATGGTACTGCTAAAGGGAGAGGGGGACAGGCCATAGAGGGGGAGCGGAAAGAAGTGGAAGGAGGAAGGACTAAGACTGTTAGAATGGACACGAAGGACAGGATACAGAAAGAAATTCTTTATGATACCAGGATTTATGAGTTCTCCTGTATGTATGCTATATTGATAGCAAGTGGTGGCAAGTAGCGTAGCCCAACTGAAGTGCATTTATAGAGTGAAGCAGCTGGGGCTGAGAGCCAGCGTCTACACTGTGCCTGCTTCATGGTGGGTGACTCTGGAATCTAATTTGGTCTGCTGGCTGAACGTCCCTTGGCAACAGGTGTTCATCTTCTGGTCTAGCTGCATCCAGAAAAGAAAAAAAAAAAATCATTTTTTGCATTCCAAGCTTACTCCTGGCTATGAATCAAAGCAAGGTGACTTGAGAAGATTCGGAGAGTAGCTTCAGAAGTACCTTCCTGGTCCAAACTAAAATACTGATATAAGCACATCCCCAGAGGGACTTCTGTTTTGCTTTTGCATTTTATTTTTGCTCTGGCTTGGCAGCAAACTGGAAAGAAGTTGACGTTAACCTTCCATTGCTTTTATTATCTCTTGTATATTTATTTACAAGACCTCCTGGTCAGCCCCCAAGACTGTGCAGGCAAGAAACCTAATAAGTAAAAAGAAATTCTGACTTGCTTGATACAGTTTCTGTGCAGAAACAAACTAGCTAGGTTAGGAAAGCAGAAGCTGGAATTCTTATTGATTGAAGACTGCTGAAGCCAATGTTGTTGGTAGCCAGCACTAATAAAAATGAGAAATAGGGACATAACCTCCACAAAGCCATTCAGAGGTAGGTTTCAATGTGCCTACGAATGGAAGTAAGCATCACTGAACCAGGTGGAGCTTTTGATTACCAGAAAATTTTATGATAGCAAAATATTTTCACAGCATGCCAGAAAAACAAGCATAAGGATTTTGGTAACCTAGAGATTTTTGTTTGTTTGTTTGTTTTTTCCCCTCAACTCTGTTTTACTGTAATTTATTAGAAGATACCCATCACTTTTATCTTAAAAATTTTCTGATTTCATCATCCCGTTTACTGTAATTAGTCCCAATGTATTTTTTAAACTATCTTAAAAATGTATGTATCTATGTATGTATATGACTTCTATTGTTGTGTGTCTATTGGTAATCCAGATTGAGCCTTATTATGCTTTTCAAGACTGCTTTGCAGCATTTTTTTGTGCTTAAGTATACAGAAAGAACCAGTCCACTGCACTAATTGACTTGAAAATTCAATCATATTCAGAGTTCACAGGTAAGCATAAATAAAAGAATTCCACTCAGTGTCTCACCACACATGGTATTTGTTATTCTTTTTATTTTTTTCCCCTCTCCATAGCAGTTCTTAATGGAAACATAAGACTCTTGTGGTTTGCCAGGAAATTAATCTGTATGGGCTGCTTAGGACTGATAGGAAGTGGAATTACAGGGCTGATAGGCCTTTGTAGTGTGGCACTGCACCTTTGTAGTGTGGCACATTACACCTCTGGGTGTAATGACAAGGATGCAATGAACCTAAACACTTCTGCTAATTGTATCCCAGCTCACACTTTATCAGAAGAGGGGGTCATCTTTTGCATTTTGTCCAAATAAAAGTTTCCCTGTTATGGGCTAGAAATAGCAAAAACAAGGGGAAAAAATCCAAAAATCAATAACTAAAAATACATAATATGATTTTCTTTTTATTGCATTTTTTTTTCTGGGTGGTTTTTAAGGAGTCACACTGTACTGCAATTTCTTAGAGGATTTAAAGGAAAGGTTAACTGCCTTGCTTCTTTCAGACTTTGACAGCCATTTCTGTTATGTTGGTTTGGTTTGTCTTGAATGCATTTATAAGTTCTTGTTCAAATAAATGTTATGATCAACTGCTTTGACTTGGTGGTGAGTACAGGTGTAGCGTTTTGTATTGCAGACTGCAAAGTCCATAGCAGCCCGTTGTGCCTCACGGCATTACTAAGTTAGACACCGATGCATGCCAGCTTCTCTTCTTTTGTACCTGTTATTAAAGATGTTATCTTTAGCCACAATACTGAAGTTATGTAACTTAATGTTCTGTATGTATTAAAATATTAATGAAAACACAGGGTTGAAAACAAAGAGTGTGACCCAATATAAAAGGAATCATTTAATCAAAATTAAAATCTTCAGTAATGAAATCTCGCTGTCTTTATGTGCACTTGTGTTCGTGCTGAGCATCCCCCTCTGTTTCCCTTTGTTAATTCTGAATCAGACTTCTGGCTGCTGTGTTACCACATGGGGCAATCCAAAACTTCGTGCGCTCTTTCTTGCCTGCAGTAAGGCATACTCTGCGAATAGGAAATCTCTCTTTGATTTTTACTTGGTACCATTTATCCAAATGTAGAAGTACTTTTCTGTGTGGTTTTATTGTCTTTTGCTATTTGCTATAGCATATATATCTCTTAAGAGCTGCAGTTCAAAATTCAGGCTTCATGGGTTTGGTAATGTCGATTTTTTTACCACACCATTTTTCAATTTTTTGGCTATTAGCTTTGCTGTTTGTTGTAATACTCTGGATAGATTTTGCAGTAGTTGAAGCCTTCAGAACATTAAGGCTAAACAAAGAGCTAACGTCGTACATCAGGATAACATCTATCCAGAGATTTTTCAAATTCTGAACAATAAAGAAGTGAGTATATCGAGCCATATTTCTTTACATTGAAGGATCAGTGTGATTCATATCTTAGAGTATGTCCAAAGTAGAGCAAATACTAATTTGCGCTATATTGGATCTGTCTCAAAACAGTCAGTTGAATTAGGTGAAGACTGATTTCTTTAAAAACATCTGCTGCCATACATTTTTGGTTTCCTCAGAATTAGGGATTAGGCATAAGCAATTGCACAAGCATAGGCCATTTAAGTCTTGCCTATACTTCAGAAACACTACTGCTGTAGTTTCATTGGCAAGTGCATGGAATAGTTACATCTCCTCTTTTAACAAGGGAAATTAAGACAAATATGGTTCCGTCAGGTCTCACCTACAGTGGAGGATTTTCCAGCTTAGCAACTCTGGGAAGAGAGTCAATTTGTCAAATCTCAAGCCAACACAGCCATGACAGCAACACCTTTTCAATCAGTTCCAACCGGGCTCAATTTGCCAGTGCCATATATCAGTGTTTTAAGCTTTCATTAAAAATTGGCTGAGTCTTTGCTTCTGTCCTTGTAGCTGAATTCCTTTCTTTCTTCCTTTCTCCCTTGAATGCAATGTGGCAAAAGCAGCCAGGACACTGGCATTTCTGGGTGGGTCACACTTTCTTGCTCTAAAGAGGAAACCCTCCGGCTTTTGCAGCAAGGTTTGTGAAGTAGTTAGGACAGACACTGGCATTTTGGTGATTTCTTTTCTCATTTCTTCTCTCTCCTCTTTTGGTCCCTTATGTCTCTTATTTTCCCAGTTTTCTCTTTATCTTTTAATTTGGAAGGCCAAAGCAAGATTTTGCTCCAACATCTTAAAACTGATTCTTCTTCTCCGTTACCTTCTGCTTTGAGGGAAGGCTAGTGCAGCTAACGGTTCACTTCAAACTGGGCATTGGGACCTGGACTTGCACCGTACAGAAAAAAATGTTTTGTTTTTAGAATGCACCCAAATCCCTGGTTTTGAAAATGAAGACACTTCTTTTTGTTTAGGAGGACAGATTTGTAGATCTCCCAAAGCCATAG
Organism: Rhea pennata; assembly: GCF_028389875.1. Lineage (NCBI taxonomy): Eukaryota > Metazoa > Chordata > Aves > Rheiformes > Rheidae > Rhea > Rhea pennata. The sequence continues at coordinate 107,710,900 of NC_084663.1, forward strand.
CTCTTCTGTGAACTGTCTAAAACCCATTGACTTGTGTCCATAATTTTTGAAATCTGCCGAGTTCAGTGGCACTGAAAGTATTGTTTCTCATGGAACGTGATTCAGATAACCCAAGAACTTTAAAATGAAATGTACAATAAAAAAAAGAAAGAAAGAAACTAACTGTAGCTATTTAGAAAAAGTGAAGAGAAGCTGTTTCTTCACATCTGTATTAATGAATTTACTCTTGCAAGAGACAGATTCTGAATTAAGGCTAGGAAATGCCTTGTCCTACACTATTATATGTGGAAGATGTTGGGAGGGATCCCGTTTTGTAACACAGTCAATCATGTTAATAATTAGGTCCGTTTTCCTTATCTATTTTCAATTTCCGATCAACCTAAGGGATATTCTCAGTCACATGCCTGAGGCATCACAGGCATTCAGGGTTTAATTAGGGCTCCCAGTGCCCAAGTGTGTTCTCTTAGCCTGTCAGTTAGTTACCTTTTTCAAAGGAGCTAAAACTGCTTTTTATAGGACTTCTCAGATTTGATTATTTAATAGATTCTCAATTCATCATCTGGTTCATTTACACTTTCCTTTTCACCCATGGAAATACTGTAATGGGATGACATCTACCTTTCCCGCAAAAGGCAGTCCCTAAAAGTCTAGGTCTTCAACTGATGAAATAAAATCAGACTGAATGTGAGTAATTTTTCTAAATTTTCTGTAATTATCATCTAGAACTTTCAGCCAGTGGTTTTTACAGAAGTCTTTTTTGGAGCCTGCTCCTTAAAGATATTCCTTTCTATTAACAATTGTGTTTCAAAAACACTTACAAGGAGCGAATGATAGAATAAATATACTTATTTTAGCATCTGTGTGTGCATTCAATATGTTTATTGCCCAGTGCTTCAGCATTTAATTGCTTTTGCAGTGTAGCATATTGCTTGATTTAGTACTTCATTTGCTATCAGCACCTTTTAAAAAGACGTGATCCAGCAGGTGCTGCATTCCTTGATCTTTTTCAACATTAATAGAACAGAAACACGCAGGTGTTATATTCAGTCACATGTATTCCTAAATATAAAAGAGAATGACACTTTTTCCAGAGGAGATAACTATTAACCTTCAGAAGGTATTAATATACCAATTTAGCAGTGCTGTCTAAAAAACAATCAATCAAAAACATTACTCTGCAGAGAAAACACATTTTAAAGCAACTTAAAGGTTATAGTAATTGAGGCAGTACATTTTGTTAATGTTTTAGAAGAGTGATCTAATTTCAGAAGCCAGTAAGGCTGCTGCAGTTTCATACATCCAATGCCTGTATTTTAACTCTTATTTCAGCTGGATCTTGATGGTATCACTGTTAATGAGCGCTAAAACACGGCTGCGCATCCTAGTTGCTTTGTCTACCAGTGCTCTTTGATGGTGTAACCAGCTAGGCAGGACTCACCATGTTAATACTAAGTTCCACGACTTTGTAAAGTGTACTTTCATGAACTTAATACACATCCTTGACACCTTTAATCTATTAGCAGTCTTATAAAAGCATGCAGTACCAGATTCAGTAAAATATTTACTGGGTCTACACACTGAAAGAAAACAGGCAGTTTTCCATTGCTTGAAACTCTGTTTGGCTATGGTTGGGAACAGGAATATAAGTGTTCTGAACTTCTCTTCCCAGAATTATTTAAAGCCTTCTATGTGTACCATACACTCTTCAATGAATTTTTTTTATTATCAGACATTTAAATTGCTGGTAGTACTCATTGGTCTGATTTATCTTTGTACTGAATGATCTAGATCTGAGTTACAGGGCTCTGTCTCCCACTTCACTGAGAGCTGAAATAAAATTACGAGTTTTTAAATAGAAAGGTAACCAAATATTTTCTCACATTTGATATGTTTTGTGGGATAAAAAAACAGCCAAACTCTGTTTGGAGGGCTTCTATAATAAAGTGCCAATGGGTTAGTACCAGTAAACATCTGAGGGCTGATGATTTTGGATACCTCTATTCAGAATTTTCCTGAGTCCTATTTAATGATTTTGATTAAAAGAAAAAAAAAATTCCATTCTCTGGAAAATTGGTCCCATTTAATGTGCTTTAAATTTGAGGTGCCCAAAATTAGCAATTACTCTAAAAATCTGGCTAAGATTTGTAAATCCTGTAATTCTCCTAGATACTGATAAAGCTGACTGTGATTTGTTTGTGTTATAGATTGAAACAAGAGGGCTTCTGTGTGAAGTACAATTGACCTCAGATTCAAGGAGAGCAGCCAATTGTTTCATTTGATTCAGTACAGTACTAAGTAACTTAGAGCTAGGAACTAATTAGAGCTAAGAACTAATTAGAGCAGGGAGTTCAGTATGTTAGGCCATGAGTTGTTAGTTACTATTGCATATAGGGGCTCTTTTGTTCAATAATTCTTTTGTAGGTACATTTCTGAAGTGAGTAGCAATACAAAATCTAGAACCATTCTTTTCCTAACCTGCACACAGAAATAATAAATAAATAAGCTTAAATAGTACAGTACATGGAAACACACCATGGAATAAGCTACTGGTATTTAGGAAAGTAAGTTATCTTTCAGTATGCTATTACATTTCAGACTATTATAATGTCTATTAAAAATTTTAAAGCAGTGTAAATTAAAGTTTAAAAATCAAGCATTGCATGTTATATGAAAGGCTAGGAAGAGAAGGCACATAAGAGTAATAAAAAACAGCTCTTAAGTTTGTTCAACATCAACTTAGAAGGAGAATAAAAGACGTTTTACAATGTCTGCTTGCATTCACGGAATCATTCTTCTGTACAATGGTGACATCGCAGAGAAGGTTTTCTATGAATCAGCTGTTTAAACTAAATTAGTTGGTCTCCGTCATAGTAGAGTAGAAAAAATACAGAATTTTTGTGGTTTTTTCGTCTAACTTCTCTCCTTTAAGCTTGAAAGGACATTTTGAAATACAAATATATCTGATGCTCTGATCATAGCTGTGAAGATTCAAAACAAGGTTGTCAACATGAGATCATATTGATACATTTGAATACCAAGCAAATTATATCACTTGTTTTTTAAATAATTTCTTCAGGCTTTGAGGCAATGATGCTTACTGAAGGGCAGAGTTTAAAGCAGAACAAGTCAACTCTGCACGAATCCGTTACCTTGAATCTATTGCCGTAAATGTCCGGCTAAACATTTGCAATTGATCTATACTGTGATGATGTTGAATGAAGGTGATCTCTTACGGTCAGTCTCTTTACAATAAGCAGTTGTGTGCATCTAGCAACCTATTGAATGTGACTTCCTAGACTGTGTCACCAGGGAAATCCAGAGAAGGGCTGGCTGTGTCAGAGAAGTTAATCTATCAGGTCACCTACCCAGTATTTCAGTAGTTTTGAAGTTCAGAGAAGCCTTAAAGAAGTTTTGAGACTAGATACTGAACTGATTGGTATCTGCCTGCCTTTAGAAGGCTCTTTAGTTCAGCTGACAAAGGAGTAACAGGATCCCAGTAGCTGAGATGAAAAAGCTTGAAATGAGGAAAAAGAGGTGAAAAGAAAATGATAAAAGTAGTGAGCCACTAGGCAGGTTGCTAAAAATGAAATGACTCTCTAATCTGTTGGAGGCTTTATAGAAGAGTAGACATTCTTTGAAACGTTCAGTTGTGTATTGCTGGGCTCAATCACTGCATAACATTATTGCATGTATTATGTGAGTGATCTTGTTTGATCTTAATTGGCTTGAAAATTCTTTCTGTTTATAACCATTTTCCTTCTATTCCATTTTAATAACTATGTACTATAGTTACTGTCAATGGATTATTCACATTTTCAATGTCTGCAGAAAGGAAAATAAATCAGCTTTTTTCAGGGAACCAGTTTTTCCTTTAACTTTATGCAAGTGAATGGAAACTTTTGGGAGATTGTCTTCAGAACAGGATACTTTCTGATTTTGAAATGATCAAGTTTTTGGTCAAACCAGGTAACATTCTTAAAGAATTTAGTATGGTCCAAAATATATTTTGGCAACATGTACATTGTCTTAAATCTGACCATATGTGCATTTTTTTTTCTTTTTGAACTTATTTAAGGGCCATAGCACTTACTTATTAGTGACATACATGTATTAAGAAAAATTATGTTCTGACATTGGTAAAAATTTTATCCTGTCTTTAAACAGGATAACATAGTTCTGGCTAATGCTTAAGTGAGCTGTGATTAAAATTCAGCACCTGGTTAGAAGCACTGCTTCAATTGACATAATGGTTTCACAGTATATTTCAATGTCAAAAATGTCAATTGTGTCTCACTAAATTAGAAGTAAAAAAAGTTCAGTAGGTAGGGGGGAATGGAATCATTTCTGGTCCTAAATTACAGGAACTGGTTTGCTGCTGAGTAATAGCTCAATCCTGACTAAAAATAATTAGTGTCTATTTGATTATGTGTTCATGGGATTTTGAGCTTAGAATATTTATTTAACATCCTAGTTCCAATAAATTTTTCCAAATTTTACAACATCTTCCTAAGAAGTGTTTGTTTCTGTTGTTTTGTTCCTTGTATTTTATTGTGTTAGTCAGATGAAACTTGTTTTGTTGAGGACAGAAATGGAAGCACTGAAACAATTGCTAAAACTTTACAGGAATTAAAATAATAGAATTGGTGAATATGTAAAAAAATGGTTTATTGCATGTTTTTTAAGGAATTGGCCAAAGAGCAGTGCAGAAGACAATCAGGTTGCATTACTTAGCTTAGCAAGCTGTTTGTAGTCAGCACATTTTTGTTTGATGTGAGAAAACCTGCTTATTAGCTAGGATCTGGTTCTTTTTTTAAAACACTGTAAGGAATCATCATTTCTTCTGCTTTTTTTCGTTGAAGAAATACTCTCCACATTGTTTCCCTATAATTCCTAAATAATCAGAGTATGGCAATAAGGAACATGAAATTATAATGCATAGAGTCAGAATATGAAAGAAGATTGAGGCATGTGCTACAAAGAAATATTGAAATTTATCTTCGTCTTGAAATAGTGGAAATTGTTGGGGTCGCCTTTGTTTTCTAATTGTGAGATACTTTTGCTGACTAATCTCTACTCATCTGACAAATAACTAGCTTTGCAAAATGGTAAGATTTGTCAATGGCAGTGCAAGGTTAGCAAGAAGAAAATTTGGACAGTCTTTTGTATAAGATCTGAAATGGCAATCTGGTCATGAAACTGCACCCTCAAAATCCTCACTGCCTTTACAGCCTATTCCAAAGGTATTCTGTATTATCAGGTGGCCATGGCTGTAATATCTTCATTGATTAGGGATCCTGCATGTAGTTTGGTGCACTGCTTTGAACTGATTTAGTGTGAAGAGTCTAGCCAGTCTGAGTAGAATGTAAAACCTATAATCAAAATTTTCTGGAGATTTTCTAATTTCCAGTTCTTAAATGGTACCACTTGGTAAGGCATGATATCCCCTGTGTACAATGTATGATGGTAATTATCATGTTCCTTACAAATTCACTCTTTTGGCTTAGTGACTAGAGCTTTCTGGCTGGTTTATTTTTCTTGTGCCATACTTTATTTATCTTTACTTTCTTTAAACTAGAGCACAATTATATAATGATAAGCTTTATCAGTAATCTTTTTTAAATGTCTTCAATGTGTATATGCAAAAACTGCCCACTTGGCAGTTACCTCCACACATGTTTATGGATTGTTTTTCCAATGAGATTAAGTCAAAGTTAGGTATTAAATATAAGGGTACACTTCTCACTGTGGTGCATTACAAGACAAAGCTTAAATGTGCCATTGAAGATGCAGTAAACCCACTAGTAAACACTACTTGCTCTTAGGTTATCCATGACTCTCAGGTGACTAACGTATGGATCAAAAAGCTACCTGTAGGAGAATGAAGACCATTTAGGGGTTTAGCGTATCATTTTGGACAATTTGCAGAAAAATGCGGTCTCTACTTATGCTTGTCAATGAAAATTTATCCTCAAGTGATTACTAATTCCTTTTTTGATCTGGGAAAGATTCTGCGGGAAGCATAATTGCTTCGCTTATTGAAAAGTGCAAGATTCTGAATGGTTGTAAGAGTAGTAGAGTTTTAAGTAGACTTACCAAAGTTGCACTTGAACTTGATTAACTCAACAAGCATAGTGTGAAAGTGTATTCTGCACAAGCATAGGAGTTTGGACTTCACACAATGAGATCACAGAGGAGTTTTTCAGCTGTGCAAGGGACATCATTATTGTTCTAGCTTGTGTAATGGCAATAATTATGATTATTTGTTGCATTTTACAAAATGTTAGAGTAAAATGTTAGAAAATCTACCCTCAGTGTTTCAGAAATACAGATTTATATATATACGTATACATATATATATAATATATATAAAACATGTGTACATATATGTACATGTACACACACCAAGGTTCTACACTGGATTCTGAAAAGCATCCTCTTGCTTTATCTACTTTTATTCCAACTGCATATGTGTTGAAAATGAGACGCACATGGTGAAATTTGACCCTTTGGTAACTGAAAGCACAAAATATACTGGATTTCAAAGTATACTTCTAATATATCTTTGAAAGGAAATGTATTTCAGTTTACAGTGAACCTTGACTGTGAAGGACAGAAAAAGAAAAATTGCCTTTTTTTACTAAGTGAAGAAAATTTTAAATTTATAACTTCAAACAAGATTGCCAGGGCCTAAGGCAAAAATCAGAGCATGTATCTACTTTACAGCTGCAAAAATAATTACATGACCACTATCTGCAGAGTAATCTCTAATGGATTACATTTTGTTAGCTTTTCATTATGTAATGTTAGAGTCAAAATAATTCATAGTAAATGGAAAATATATATATTTTGATGTATCTATGACCTGGACCTTTGATGTTCTCCTAAGGCATTTTATTATGAATCAGTTAATTTGTGAAAGGTCTTGGTTTACAGACAAGGTACTGTGCTTGTAAAGCTGATCTAAGACTAACAAGTGTAGAAATTACTCAAGTAATTTGCTTTTATTAGGCAAGTACTGGACTTCTTTGTTGCTTCAAAGGTGCTAAAAGCCATCCCAGGCGCTATCTGAAAGGTTTTCTTCTTAGATTTATGAGGTCTTAGAGACTTGAAAAGCACTTACGCTTTGTTAAGATCATTTCACTTGATTTTTTTAAAACTTTATGGCACTTCTTTTTATATATCTCTTAGCTTTATCCAAGTGATATAATCTTCAGCAGTAATAAGAAGCTTCTTACTCATAGTCTAAACAGCCATTTTATTATGTTGTAATAGAACTTTGGTGTAGCAAATAAACTCTTCTACACTTTCATGTGTTATTGGCACTGGGAACTGGATGTATGGGGTTTTTTAGTAACTTGGTGCAACTTTTGTTACTGTTTCTTTTATGTTCTGTAGTTTGGAGAAGTGAAAAAAAAAAGAAGTAATAATATGCTGATGGCTCCAGGCCAGATCCAGTCTGTATTAAAGTAAATAGAAAAAATTCTTTGACTTCAACAGAAGCAGTGTCAGCACTGGCTTTATACTACATGTTTTATAGAATCTGAATGGCTTGGGGGTTCCTTAGAAACCCCCCAAAATCACATCCTATTATTAATACCATACTGAATATAAGCATTCAACTTTCAGTGGGTGTATGTAGCTATCTTAATGTTTTCATAACCAAAGTATTTTGTTGTTTTCAGTTCTGTTTCATCAATAGTTGGGTTAATGTAGTAAGGAAGCTGTAAGAGTAAGTAAGGTGAACTTACTGAAGTTCTGCTGAAGGCAGAAGGGAAGCTAAAGGATCGATCTGTCTTTTGGCTTGCCTTTCTGGATACCTAAAAATGACATAGTCCTACTTTCTGAAAACATATTTCACTGAGATGTAACTTGGATGAATTTTATTGTTTAAAATTGTCAATTTTCCCTAGTCCATAGAAGGAAAGTAGCTATATTATTTGTGCTTTATAGAGAGAAGTTCTTTGCTCTCAAATGGAGCATGCTTTCTCAAGGCTCTCTACACCAGACAATAGGTGCATCAAATTTATTGTTGAAGTAAGCTTTCTAGACAAGGGCTATTTTACACAGGAGAACATGTTCGTCCAACAACTTTTCGTTGTTATAGACTAGATGATTTCCAGGGGTCCCTTCCAACCTAAACTATTCTATGATTTCTTCTTCCTTAAATCTTAATATTCTCTTGTAGTAGTTTGCACTGTTAAAGTGTTAGAGCGGTTTTACCCCCAATTACCCTCTTTCAGTGCATCAGCATTTGCAGATTCCAGGACATTCAGAAAGTATGATTAAGTCTGATTATTTTAAATGTCAGTGCTTCAGTATGGAAAGGGTTAGTGTTTTCAGAAGATGTTTGGTGACATCTGGAGTAAAGTTCAGTAGTCTTGGTATTCAGATATTCTTTAGTACTTACAGATATTATATCCTGTTTTTATAACAACGATAAAATATTCTATATTTATTGCTTTTGATTCCTATTTATACTTCTAACTTTAATCTTGAAATTTTCCTATTGTATATTATAATGAATATAGCTGAACAGATATGCATGTGGTTTTAACCACTGAACCATAGGGTAATAGAATGTGAAGTAGATATATTTGAGAGGAAAGAATAGAAAAATAGTGAAAGAACTAAAAGTCCTTTTTCCTCCCCTTTTCGTTTTAGATTATACAGCAGAGCATGAGCATGAAACATATTTCCCCTTCTTCCAAAAGAAATGCCCTGTTTGCCCTCAGACCATTTTGAAAGGTCTTAGCAGCTTGAATGTCCCTGCCAGTCTATAAGCACACCTACATTCCTTAATATCTAACAATAAATCACACCTAACTTTGAAACAGCATTAACAACCAAACCACTGTTCAGTAATGAATGGCCATGTATCTGAGATCCATGGCTCTTGGGATGTATTTTTTGCTGCAGATTCTTGGCACAATTTCCTATTGACACAAGATTGGTGCAGGTAGCAAGAATGACCATAGCTTAGTCAAAACTGTAAGAGTTCTTTGGTTCTAATGTACTTTTCTGTAACCATATGCTTAGTTCAGTGTGAATGGAGTAATAGCAGTGGAGAGGTCTAAAATTTTATACGTGCTATCATTTCAGTTATTTATTTTTAGATTAAACGTAATGCCACTTACTTGGCAAGATTCAGGAATGCCATTTTTCTGTTAAATGTTGCCCTGTGTAATGGTCTGCTGAGCACAGTATGATGTCTCTCCTCTCTCCAAAAAAGAAAAATAATCACACAGCTATTGATGAAATTCATGAAAGGACTGAATGGATGGAAATAGAGTCTCCTAGGCCTAGGCTTGGCAAATGGTGAGAACAAATTCTAGCAGTGATGCCACAATAAAAATGTTTACTTCTTTGAAAAGCTCATAAAACTGACTTCTACCAAATGAAGGGTATGGTCCTGGATCAGATAAAGGGGTGACTTCCAGGGATCAGGAAAGATTTTTTTTTCCCCTAGAAAAGACACAAAAGACAAATTGGAAAAAGTAGTTTGGGTTAGGCTGCACGGTTATTTGTCCTCCTTAAGTCACCTCAGAGCTGGGAAGTTCAGTTAGTTTGTCCATCTTTGCTCTAAATACAGGGAAAATCACAATTCATAAGCTCAGTGGCCAATGCTTAACCATAAACCTCTGAGCTATTGGCAGGCTGACCTTGTGCCTTGGAAAAAGAGGAGCAGAAAGCAATCTCTGTGATGCTTCTGCCTAGGTGACTTTCGGCATTACAGAGGGTATTTCATATCCTTCAGCTGTGACGGGAGTCCTGTACTTAGGCACTAGGCAGAAGTTAAGTCAGGTGCATGTTATTCATTTCAAACACTCCTATGTCTCTATCAGCTTTTCATCTCTGTCATGTTAAAGTCACTTTTCTCATATCTTGGATGTTAAATACTAATGGTAGGATAAACAGGTTTTCTCTGTTACTCAGATGCCAAATGAAATTCACTAAATGAATTGTTCATTAACTTAATGTAAAGCATAGTAAAAGGAGCTATTAAAGGCCAAAACACTGATGTCCTGTTGGCATTGTGGTGGATAATTTTTGACTTTATTTTCTTCACTCTTTCAGTTCTGAGGGATGACTTCAGACAAAATCCATCAGATGTGATGGTAGCTGTGGGGGAGCCTGCCGTGATGGAATGTCAGCCCCCAAGAGGTCACCCAGAGCCCACGATATCGTGGAAGAAAGACGGGACCCCTCTAGATGACAAAGATGAGAGAATTACAGTAAGTATAAAAAGGCATTATTTGAAAAAGTTTAGCGGCAAAATCAGCTAATCTAAAATTATTAGGTTTTGAGCATGCAGGCCTACAGCCATACTGGAGCTCTGTCCTCTCTTTACCTTGGAGGCAATGCTAATTTGCATTTAGCTAGTAATATGTCCTTCACTCTTATACTATGTCATTGCAACCTATGCATTTCTGTTTCCTAACAAGAACTGTGCAAAACCTACGTCCTTCTCTTCCTTAAAAGAACTAGAAGCTTTTGAAAATGAAATATATTCACTATCTTGCAATTTTCTTCCATTTTATCCACTTAAAAATTTCTGCAAGCTACATAATCCACCTTCTTTAGTTGGAAAGAGGAACCACCAGTAGTCTAGGTGAGACTTTTCTGTAATTGCTTCAAAAAGAATCAGTGCAGTAAAGTTGTGCAATAGATTAGAAAGGATAGTAAGGCTTTTGGGATATAGCTGCATTTCTTTAGAGAGAAAATGGCTTATCCGCCTCTCTCACTAAAGTGTTTTCTCATTAGAAGTGTTGGCATATTCGTTTGTGTGTATTTGTAGCTTGTTGAGTGCAGTGCACAGTTATTCAAGAGTATGGAAGAAGCAGTTTCTCAAATCAGAAAACTATCTTTTTATTTTAGTTTTTGACATGTAAAACAATAAACTATTTAGTCTAAATGACTTGTAGGAATGGAAACAAGGATTTCAAAAATCCTTTATATACTGCCAACAAGGTGATCCAAAACATCTTTCCATATTTTGGGAAACTGTATCATCTGAAAGTATACACCATATAGGATCCTGGTGGTAATGTGCTAGCATAAAAGAAGACCAGAGGCATATACACTTTATACCTTAATCATATGCTGAAATAAGGAAATTTGTAATGGAAGAACACTTAAAACCCAGCAACATATGTAAAAAACTGCAACTTCTATTGGAGATTAAATTGCCTCGTTTCATTCGTTTCTTACAAACAAGACGAAGCTCAGGCATCCCGCACTTGTGGCATACACATACATCTAAAATTTGAAGTATCCTATAGAACCTATACTGATTGCTGACTATTAACAAAATACCTGCAATCATACCCCCCCCCAAAAAAAAAAAAAAACCTTTGCATATTCCTTTTCAAATTTCCTTTCTACAGTTACAAGTCAATTGACTTGAGATAAACAGAAGATTCTAGCACTACTTTTCCTTTTTCTTCCCCCCCCCCCCCCCCAGGAAATGCTTTCTACATTTGCATTTTCCATTGCTATACTTTATTCTCTTGAAGGAATTTCAGGTGTTCTGGAGTGCAGTACCTTTCCTTTGGTGTGCATTAAAACTGCTCCTCTCCCAGCTTCTAGAACAAAGACATACTCAGAACAAAAGCAACCACTGCTGATTGGCATCACCACCTATACTTTATTAAAAGGAATAAAGCTCTTCATTTTAGTTTGTTTTCTGGTGATTATGTAAGATATTTACCTATCTTGTATTCTTTCAGCATGACATCTGCTCGAGTTATTTTGTGTTATCAGTTTCTGCTTCCAAAAACAAACATGGAAATGAGTTTTGATGTAGGTGTAGAGATACACTTGTTTCACATGTCGAGATGAGTGTTTGTGTTCAGAGGTGTAAATTAACGGTGCTGAAGATAGCTAGCTCAACTGCATTAATTAATAATGTCATATTTGCCTGGCATTGTCTTAAATAGCACTATTAATATCATAGACCACTTTCTCACACAGACGAGAGACTAAAGCCACATTATAATGCAGATTTGCAGTGACTTACAGCTGTAGCAGGATCTTGCCAAGCAGATAAATATGCATTCAGATGTGTGTCTTAACAGTTTGCAGTAACCATCTGTATTTTCTTGCTTGTGGCTAGGAGACGGGGGGAGATTGGGACCTGGAATGGACAAAGCACTAAAGGACAGATGTGCAAAAAATATTAATGTGGAAACCAGACTTAGAATTATGCATTTCTGTTTACTATCTTCTTTAGGTCATTACCATTTCAGTTGAACGGTAGGAATGTAAGAATTAAATCAGTATTATAACTGAAATAAGAATGAAATTGTCAGCTTTTAAGTGACAGACACTTTTTTTTTACAAGAAATCCACTTTTTTTTTGTTCAGAATATTTTTCCTTTGTGCATGTATTTAAAGTGAACACATAGATTCATTAAAATGGATGGCAAAGTTCTCATTCACATCAGTAAGGCTAAATTTCAGGTAAGTTAATTTACAACTTAATTTACCTTCTTCTTTTTAAGCCATGAAGTCATCATGTAAGAAAATGGCAAAATATATGTGGTGGTGTGTCATATGTATGTAATACCAGTGGGCATACCATGAATGGAAATATTTGTGGTGACTTCACTTTTAAAGCATTTCCAGTTGTTTTCATTCTTAAAGACTTGTTTGTCTTTGACTCATTGCCATTTTAAGAGATCTGTAAGTGTTGAAGGCTGTTTGAACCTTTTAACACGTTTGTGTTCTGACAAGAGCAAATAAACACTAAGATTTTACTTGTTTAGGAATAAGGGATGATACTTGACACTTCTTTTCTGATTCATATCCCTCAACCCTGCAAAAAGAGGGTATGTCCATCAAGGAACCTTCTTGTAATTATTTGGAAGCTTTTTTTCTCCTGGGTGATGACAATGTTAATCTTGGAGTCCACAGAATTGGGCTTTCCAGACTGAACGTTAAGGGTGCTTGAGAAACAGAGCTGGTAGCTTGGTTCCTGACACAAAGTTTGAACCAAGAGATTGAAATAAATAGCAGTTAAATAAGATCCAAGTTAAGGCACAACTTCCTCTGGAATGCAATAAAAAGAAAATATTATTTTGTCCTGGTAGGGTTAAGGAAATTGATATGTTTATGTAGGTGAGATAATAAAAATCAAAGTAGCCTTTTCATAGTTTTGGTCCATTTGTAGGGCAAATAAATGTCCTTTGAAGAGAAATAAGTTTATAAGTCTTTCAGGTTATAAACAGTAGTGAATGGAACCAATATGAGATGGAGGACAGGCACACAGCTATCTGTGCTGGATTACAGAGGCAGACGTTCTCTTGGAGCGTAGCTCTCCCAAGCCTCCTCAGTTTTAGCACAAGTTGGGCTCAGAATAGGCTGCTCCCTGCATACATTTCCACTGGGTGCATCTGATAAAGAATCATTGTCAAAATGTTTTTTTCCCCTTGCTCTTGAACGTGTTGTCTATAAACAGTTTTCTCGGTGTGTTTGAACAAAATGTGGTTTTTCTGGTGCATATTCTTTGCACCACAGTATGAAAACACATGCTTGTAGATATGATTATTCCCTCTCCATGTATTGCAAAATGAAGCAGGAATGAGAGTCTTGCACATGAGGCAAAAGCTTATCTTTAAATTCATTTTGCTGAACTGAGAAATAGTAATAGTTACCATGAGGCTGGAGCCGAACTGGTGAGATTCTGTGCCCATCTAGTTAATTTTTCTCTGGGGATCGTCGTAGAATCAAGAATCCTTCCTGCAATATATATATAGCTGAAACAGAGTGCTCCAGTGCAATACAGTGAATAGAACTAGTTTCTCATTCCTGCATTTAAAAAATAAAATGTATTTTCCAATTTTCTGGGAAAAAAAATCTGCTATAGGAGAGGCTTTGCAACTCTCCTCTTGAAGCTGAGCCACTGTGGTGAAAGGAAATAAAAGATCCTGACTACGAATAAAAGAGACAGTAACCAGCTAAGTGGGGAATTTCCTCATCCTGTTCCAGACCTCCGTGTTGTTCGTGCCTTTCCAGTTGTTGCCTCGCCCAGATCAAATTCATAGTTCCATAAATTCTTGGGAGCCAGGATCTAGGCCAGGACTCTTGGGTTCTTGGTATCCTCACCAGGAATGGGCATGCTCCCAACCCCATCAGTCTGTCAGCCCAGTTTTATTAGTATGTAACTGAGTGTTTAAGGCACTTACCTTGAGGGGAAAGCTGTGAGTTTGAATTCCCTTAGGTTAAGGAGGAAATGGAGTCAGTATTCTAGTTTCTGCTGACTGCTCTAATCTCTAGGTTTGGCCTTTCCAGACTTATTTTGTCTAGATACAGTTGGCAGGAGCATCAGTAGCTATGAGTGCCGTTAGCAATGACTTGCTTGGATACTGACAGCAACTGCAGTGGGGACAGATTGCTTATAAGCCCGTGAACACCTACAGAAAATGTACCTCTGTTTCCTTTTCTGCCACTTTCCTGCTACACCTCAAAACCTCCTGCTGCTTTCCAAATGGTGTCCCTGCTGCTTTCCTGCCACATACTGCTGTAATGAAACGTCTGCCTCATTCTCCACCTCTGTCTTGCAGCCTGTCCCTCCATCCACGTAGCCTTTCTCTCCCACCTGCCTAGCCCCACTCCATCATCTGTTGAGTGCTAATTGCTTGTGCAGAGGTAATAATTTGGAAGCTCACATAAGCAAAACCTCTTGCTCCATGCTGTAATGTAAAGGCACTCTTCCTTTGACGGTATTTTAATGTAATTGGCTGCTGTGCTATGATCTGTAACGTGTGCAGTGTTGTCTGTCTGTGTTAGATTTGCTCGGAGCCTCCCTTAAGGAACTTTGTTGCTGCTTTGCCTTCTTTGTGAATCCCAAATGCAACTACTTGTGCAGGAGATGCTGACATCAGAAACTTAGTCGAGATGGTGGCACCTCTGGGCATATCTTCAGGCAATGACTGGCGAAAATTGCAGACTCTCAGGAGCTCAGAAGATTCAAAGAGAAGGCAGTGAATCTCTAATCTAGACGAAAGAAATTATAAGCGCTTTTGGATCTCTCTCAATTTGTCTCATGTTTTAGGGGCAATGCCTGCTTAATAAACTAAAACTTAAAAAGTTAACTCACAGTGCACCTGTAATTATCAATACTTGCCCTGTGGGAGAATGTGTGCGTATCTTGCAAAAGCTCCAGAGCAACAACATGTCTGAGCCAGGATTAGAAGTCAGAATTTCACAGCCTCTGTTCCTGCCCCTTGCCCAGCTGTATCCTCTGCTTCTGGATGTGGCTTAATTGTTCATGTGAAGTAGTGGTGTGGGCGGTGGAAGAAAGGAACTATGCATATTGAACATGAATTTTTAGTAGGTAAAATCTTTTATATATACATGAAAAAGGATGGTGGTACCAAAAAAAGAAACCCTTTGTAATTGAATACAAAAAGCAAAGCTCTTGCATTGGAATTTTGGTGCAGTACTGTGATTGCAATTTTTCCCTCTTTCATATTGTCTTATCTATCATTTATCCTGAATCATCCTCATTTGATTTTTAAAAGAAAAACCTCGAGAAGCCATTTATCTTTCCTTGTTCAAGATTCTTAGCTTTTAAGATCAAAGTTACAACATGAATAATGCATATAGGTTTTCATTCCTTTTTTGTGTGGCTGTCTTGTGACATCAACAGTTCTGACTGACTTACACTCTTATTTTAGATAAGTTGTAACTTGAATTCCTGATTCCCATTTCTTATCCTGGCCCTTAAATAGCATGTCAAAAATATGAAGCAGTCGTTGTGTCTTGCACGGTGCTATTTTTATACAATGGAGTGATGAAAATGCAAAAATAAAACCTCTGATCTTCTGCTATGGCAGGAGCCTAGATACCTAGAGGTATCATCCACAGCAAAACATTTTATTTATTTGCCCCATTTTTTTTTGTTAATGAATTACCAAAAAGAACTTAGTTCATTCTTGTTGGTAGAGGGCATTCACAGCCTCATTGGGCTTTGACAAATTTAAAACTACATATGTAATCCCAAAATCATCTCAGTCATAACAAGAAAGCAAAAAAGGAAACAAAGAAATTACTATGCATATCAATTAAAAAAAGGGATTGTTTTGATTTGAGGGAACAGTGGAAAAAGTAGAAATTAATTTCCTATCTGCCAAAGGGCCCTTTCCTTCAAAAGATAAATTGCAGCAGGAAAAACTGCAGAGGGTAGGTGAATCAAGAAACAGGAAGGAAAATCTGATGGAGTAGGGTATGTTTTTTGTCAGAATTAATGTTCTCAACTCTTTAAAACAGCCATGTTCCTGCCACAGATCACACTCTGGCAAAGCTCTATTTTCTGGTCTTTTTTTTTTTTTTTTTTTTTTTTTTTTTTTTTTTTTTAATCAATTTCTTAATCTTTATTCTACAGTTCCCCAAATACATAGTTATATATGAAAGGAATGTATATTCTGGTAGAAAATGTAATGCTTGCTCCTAGGATAACGTAGTCTATCCTGTGCAGAACTGCATACAAGATCACAGGCTGGGTACACAGCGCAGAAAGCAGTAGGGTAGGGGGCCAAGTAACTACAGTTAAGTGTTTTATTTCATTTTAATTGTTTTTCTTTTTTGGAGCAGATTAAAGGGCAGGCAGCAATTTCCTATATGCCCCAGGAGAGTTAGAAAGAGAAGTATATTTTTTCATCTGATTCCCAATATGTATTTGGTCCCCTCAGTAATTTCCTTTTTTCCCAGTCCTTTTTCTCCATTCAGTCTCTCTTTTTCTCACTTCCTGAGAGGTTTGGCTCCCCACTCTACCTTTCTCTTTCTTCCTTTTGCTGATCCCTCCATTGCTGGTTTCCTCAAGGATCAAGAGCAGATTTTGTTAATGATTTATATTTCTTCTGTTATTAATATTGCTTCCTCTGGCAACACAACTGGAGCTGCTGTGAGTTAACTTGGCACCCAAAGGGGAAAAAAGTGTAAAAGATTGTCAAAAAGAATTTGGAACCACATAACTATCCCAGAGGACGATGAGAATGTTTCTAACTCCTGCTGTTTCTTGCTCTGAATTTTTTCAAAATGTGACATTGTTTTTCTCTGTTCCCTCTTAAAGCTATATTTCAGAGTCCCTCTTGTTCTTGCTGGATTCTCTTTACTCTTCAGATTCTTCTGCACACACAAATCATTCAAAATATATCCATTGGCCAGTCTTCCCTGTTGGCTGTTTGGACATGTCCTTCTGTTGTCTCCTGTGTTATCCTCAGGCTGACTTTCCTGCCTCAGTCCTCCCTGCGAGCCTGTTTCCTCCCTCTTGTGTCGAAACCACTCTGGTTTCTTCACATCTGCATCGGCACGGCTCCGCCGCTTAGGCAAAGGGTTCTAGTGGTATCTTCTGGCACGCTGTTACTTGCCATGTCACTTTTGTATTATCGCAGCAGTACCGGAGCCCTTCTCACTGGTGCGTTAATCTTTATGGCTAGTAAAGTGCCCAAAAAATGCACTGTTTTAGTAGTTCATTTGGTTTTGTACATTGTGAGTGTTTTTGTTTGTTTGGTTTTAACTGAGCCCTAAAAACATTAGCCTCCTCTAGAGAAGACCCCGCTCTTCTTGGAAAACTGAATAAATCTAATTCTAATAGCCTGAGTACCATTAAAGCAGGATTGACTTACTAACAAAAGAGTAAGAGAAAATTTTGAACACAAAATTTTCCATTCGTGTTTGTTGTCCTCTTTCTCCACTCCATGCAAAGGCTATCATACTTGCGTATTACTCCACACTCAGCATTTTGAGACAAAACTTTTCACCTCTTACTTGTTCGCGAGTAATGTCCAACCCCGAGCATCGCTGTTAGTAGTGACAGCTCCGCTTCGGACAAGCACTTAGATAAACGTGGGCTGAGAATACCAACCTGTGACTAGATTCTCCCCTCGCAGCTCTTTGCAGGTTTGCCGTTTAAAGAGCATAGCTATGCAGACTTTGTCAGGCAGATGTGAGCTCATTCAGCTTGCTCTTTGAATCGACCAGGAGCCATATGGCAGCGGTTAATGTGGCGCCGAGCCTGAGCTAATAAGCCCTGCTGAGAGACAGGCTAGATCACTCAGGCACGGTATTGTACTAACACGGCCACACAGCCTCTGCTGTGCAGAGTGTAAGGCAAAAGGCACTTGCATTGGCTTGCAAAGTTTGTGCTCCAAGCCAGTGCAAATGGCCTGAAAATGCCCGTGTGGACCTTCCCTTCCTTCTTGGTAGCATCTTACACTCAACTTTCTCTAATATTTGGGGGAGGGGGGCAAGCCACTTTCTTCATTGGTGTGATGTGCTCGCTGCAAGAAAACACCAGTTAACCAGCTCTTATAAAGTGCTTATGAGTCATACTCAATGCCCAGAGTTGTTCTAATTGGTTTAAACGATTCATTTTTAACCCTGGTCTTCACTCACCTTCTGTGCAAGGTTGTTGGATAAAGTGTAAGATGTGGCAGGCCATGCACTGGGACACACTGACAGTACATGCTGTAGAAGAATCTACACAGAAGAAACCAGAAGGGGAGGCTAATGAACCAGTGTCTGGAAAACTGAACGTTGGTAGAAAATGAGCAAAGTGACCTTTTCAATAGACGTCCCCACAGGATAATGCTGGTGTGTGGATTTTTTGGAATGGGAGGGAGCATCATGATGCAGGGTGGCAAATGGGAAAATATCTAATGTCTGCAGACTGGGGAGAGTGGAACGTCCAGTTAGGCTTGTGCTGGGTTTCACAGAAACTTGATTTTTCTTTAGGGCCAAACTGACCTCCTTGTGTTAGCAAAGATAGGCTGTGTAATACTGTAACCTGCTGTGTGAGGTTATGAGATGTAGAGACACAAACTGAAACTATTGAAATAGAAATTCATCATAATTCAACATTAGATTAGAAGGCTGATTATGGTCATTTCATTGCTGGCATCTTAAAACAAGTTACTGCCCATCCCAGTGTCAGAAGATCATTTTTTCCCTACAGCTAAGAGTTACACTCCCTTCTGTTTTCTCACCGCTTTCAAAAATGTTCCTTTTGCATCAATGGTTCACATTGCTTCAGCTAGTTTTTTCTTGACATTTTAAATGTGTTAGACATGAAGACATGTATAATTATGGTTTATCTGTATTGTTTGACTTAGCAGCAGTAGAAGGTACTCCTTTGTGTGAAATAAGTATGCATTTTTCTATGTTCAACTTTATTTTACAGTGATTTCTACTTTTAAATATGAAAATAAAGCAAAAAAGCATGAAATTCTCTTGCAGATGCTCTGCTTACTTAAAGGAATTTGAAAGCGTCTTGAGTCAGTCAAAACTCTCCATGGATTTCTTTTGTCCCTGGTCGTGAACTGATGACCTAGATAATAAAAGAAAATAAATGCCTGCAGCAAATAGGATATGTGTTAGATATCTGAGTTTTGAGACTTCCACTGGCCTAGACATTAGACTATGAGGATTTTCTTGTTAAAATGGCTTATTGAGAGTTTTGAAGTTCTGGGACCATCTGAAATGATAGAAGTGGAGTCTGGGAAGCTTCTCCTCCTTAAAAAAAAAAAAAAAAAAAAAAAAAGAAATCAAAGCAAAAGAAAAACAGGTGGCTGCTATCTCAGACTAGGTTACTTGAGAAATCCAGAGCATGCAGAACTTTATGATTTGAATGGTCAGGAGCAAAGGTGATTTATTATGCTGAGAAAGTGAGTCCTTTGTTTTGTTTAGCTGATACTCTGGTTGTTGTTTGGGGGGGGGGGTAAGGGAGATGAAAGAAGGATGTGGGAGGGAAATTGTTTCTTCATTCGTTTTATTCTCTTAATGAAAAAGAAACATTTTTGTTTGCTTGGCTTTTTTAAGCAGTCAGGAAAGGAGACTTTGCTTGCATTATGAACAATAGAGATGAAAATCTGTTTTAGAAAGTTATTTCTTTTCCTGTCCTCCTCTCATCAGCTGTACAAGAATCCAAAATGTATATATAGTGTGGACAGCCTTCTCTGAGTCGAAAATCAGTTTTTGGAGAGACTGTTCTTCCCAGCCTCTTTGTGACTGCTGTGCTGTGTGCCTTCTTTGATTCCAAATCATGAGCAAAAGCAATGACAGACAAAGCCATATTTGAAGACTGAAACTTCTAAGAGCCCCTTAAGCTAAAACTGAAGTGTTGAATCGCATCCTAAAAAAAAAGCATATCGAGATATCGAGTATACAGGAAACATTATACCCTCACGAAGCACAATGAGCTGTTGCACTGAATGCTAGTCATGCTAGTCATGCTTTGTGTTACAAGTTGTATTAAATAAATAAAAAAGGAGAAAATAAACAATCCTACTTATCCTTACTTTCTAGAGTCTATCCATGTACAGTTACCAGAATTTACGTAATAAGGTGGTATTTTTTGCACATGAAAAAATACGGGTTTTGGAGCTGTAAAATGATACTCTGACATGGATTTTGTACCGCTTTTATTTACATAGTCCTACTTTCTGGTCCCTGGAAGCTTAACATAGAGTGCTGAGTTTGAATGACTTGTTCCTTCCATCTTTATTATTTCTCCTATTGTCCGGAGTATGACTGTGTGGGCAGTGCCCAGCAGATCTGGTGCCTGACATGTCAGGTCTGCTGAGCATATGAACGTGCTCCAACAGACTGAATTTGACACTCTGGGTCTACCATTGGTATACTTAGAATCATAGAATCATAGAGTCAGTAAGGTTGGAAGACACCTGTGGAGATCATCTAGTCCACGCCCCCTGCTCAGCAAGGAAACAACTGGCCCACACAGGGATTGAACCCATGAGCTTGGCATTATTAGCAACATGCTCTAACCGACTGAGCGTGCACAGGCAAAAAACATGGCCAGTCCAGCAGACATGGGTTTAGGATGCCTGCATATCAAATATGCAAAATAGCACTAGAAATTTTCTGGTCTTCCCGTGTTCTTTGGTCCAGGTTCCTGAACCTGTGAGCCTTTGAAGCAGAAGTCCAAGTCCAGAGAAATGCTTATGTAAACCCTTACTTTGTGTTTGTAGACAGAAAATATTTCCATTGATACAGAGTGAAAGACCTTTTAACAGGCGACTATTCAACCGAAATCAGTGGACTGTATGTGACAAGTCTGTATTAGTGAAGTGAATCAACCCAGCTCCTTGCTGATTCTGTTTTCCAAACACCGAAACCCTCTACTTTTAAGAGAAAAAAAAAGTACATTTTTGTTCTTGAAAATCTCTAGTGTACCTTATAAATTTGATTGTTTTTGGCATTTTTGTTATTTCTCGTCACTTGCACACAGCAGCAACCACATGTTGTCACTTAAAATCTAAATATCGGATAACTTCTAGGTGAGACTTTATTGTTTATCATGCTTTTTTAAAGAATTAGTTCTGTAAAATAAAAATGACACTAACTCTAAAAGCATGTTTAATAAAACCTCAATAATTTGTGTGCTGAGTTTGCAAATACTATGTTCTCATAATCAAAAGAAAAATGTAGAATAAAAATAGTGGAGAAGAACAGTGCCCATTCTTGGAGCCTTGAACAGATGTAAGTGATTAGAGCTTCTTGTTTGGTTTGCTTTGATTTTTTTGGTCTACTTTTTGAAAGTTCTGTCAACTTCATTTTTGCTTATTTCACTTTGTTTGGATAGTTTTGCCTTACTAAATTTCCTGTGATGCTTCTGGTTATATGAAAAGTCTAGTCCAAATCACAGCACTACAAAAATAATAATTTTTCAGTTCTTGGGTTTCCTCAGCCCAACAGAGTACTTCTCTCTCTCCAGGTAATAATATACTCACAATTACTTACTGCCAAGTTCAGATATTCACCATGTGCAATAGCGGGGGACTAACATACACATTGCTGGGTGTTATTCCAGACTTCTGTGTAATATTATGCAGGACCAAGCCTGCCTTCTTCTGGTTTCACTCCTCGAAGAAGAAAAAAAAACCACCCAACAACAACAAACACACAAAAAAAAACCTCTCGTTCCTTACCTAGTTATAGGTCATTTGTTTCTAATATTTTTGCTGCTTTTAGCAATTCATTGATTTTTTTTTCTTTTTTCCTCGAAAATCATTATCTAACATGCATTTGTTTGGCACATGGACAGCTAAACATTGTCGTTTTTTTTTAAAGTAGAAGTGTGGGCAGTTAGTTGTACTTGGATACCATTTTTCTTCTAACTCAACAGATTTTCTTTTGCCTCTATCTTTGCTGTTGTTGACAGTCATCTACTTGCCTTTACTGGGCCTCCTCTTTCTGTAGGAGAAGGCATAAAGAAGAATAAATTACTCAGATTTAAGGGGAAAAAGCAAAGGTTCCCCCCGCACAGAAGTTTAAAAGAGAATGAAGCTTCCAGGGAATATAATGTGGTTAAAAAATAAAACTTGAGAGAGTGAAATGCTCTCCTGAAGTAGAGACTGAACTCTTTCTAGTGCTACGTGGAATATATCTACTTGATTTTGAAACTAGCCGTAGAGATTTGCACGTGTGTAACTTCGCCTTCCCTCACAAAATCTGAAGCTGAGCTCCTTGAACAAAATGCGTGTGACTCGAGATCTTTTGATTGTGATTTTTAATACTTTTCTGTCAGGACTTTTCCAAGTGGATATGCCATTCAGAATACCAACATTTTGAAAGAGAAATGTACGTAATAATAACATAATAATGTTGTTTCCCATGCTGCCCCCCAACAAATACACAGAGATTTTGCTCTTGTGATTCACCTGCAGCCCTGTGGCTCTTCAGACTGCTTTGAACCCCAGTGGTCAGTTTGCGCTTTTGTCTCTGCGTTTTTGTTTGTTTGTTTGTTTGTTTGTTTTTAAACCCGACACAAATCAAGTAGGCAAAAAAAGTTGCTTGTTCAGTGTCTAATGTTACCATAGAAGCTGCAAGTATCTGGCTCGGGTCATGGTATGGTTCATGGAAGATATTCTGAATTGCAGGAATGAGTGGTGCTTTTCTCTCGCAGCCTGTACATTGAACAGAATTAAAAGATGCACAACAGTGTAAATGAGTTGCAGCAGGATTTTAAAAGTGAGCTGCAGATCAGTTCCTGAGAGAGGAAAATCATTGTACAGTGAAGGAAAAGATTGCCCTGAGGCAGAAAGTCTGCAAGCTAAGCAGAGCAGGTTCCCACTGTAGCGTGCTCTGATGCGGTTACGCCAAAGCGGCGTTGCGCTGCTTCGCCAAAGTGCAAAGTGCCCTTGCTTCCTGTATCGTGAAGCGGCTCTTTTGGGCAGACAAAGCAGGAGAGCAGTATTTTCGCTCACGTACCACTCCGGATGTTTGTGACTGTATAAACGCTTGCAGGACCTAGCCCAAGTGTAAATATTTTGAGATTTTATGTTATTTTAAAGAAAACAGTTCTGCTCTGTACAGATTGTAAGCTGACGTGTCAAAGTGCTTTTGAAGTTATTATCCCTTGAAGTCCAGGATCTTAAAAGCTTGTTAATAAACCAGGAATGACTTTGTAGGAGGTACTTTGCATGTTTATAGCTCCTATGGGAGATTGGCATTCAGAAAGGCTGTATGATTAGGACATTCTATGCAAATTCAATCTGCATGCGTCCAGTACTCTCAGTGTGAAATTCTGGCATTACTGAAATCAGAGTGAATATTACCATTGGCTTCACTGGGACTAATATATCACCCTTTCCATGAAAGCCTATAGTATCATTTAAAATAAGTGAAAATCCCCTTTTTGAAGTGCTAAATGAGTTGAGGTTCTTCATCTTTTTGTTGCTGTTGCTACTTCACTGTTTGTTGCTTTTGGTCTGTTTGTCATTAAGATTCTTTCCTTTTATCAGCTGGAGTTTTATGGACACTTTCCATTTTCCTTCTAATTTTTTTTTTCTCCTAATGAGTCTTTGCTAAAGAAATTCATTTTTATGTTTTTAGCTTGTATCTCTTGCATTTCTGATTCTGAAATGTTAAGAATTGCCCAACTGGAGGTGACAGTTACAACTTTGTCTTCTATTATATTAAGAAATTATTACCTAATTTGAAGTTTTTGTTCTTGAAGCTAGGACAAGTAGATGATGCAGTGTGAGAATAAAACTTTATGTCATCAATCTGGACATTTTAAGTAGAACACTAGGAAACAACTTTTAATGTTTGCGAACTGTTTAGGAGTAGATGCAATAACCACAGCAAATAAGTCTGCAGACGTGCTTGCTAACTATTTCTGATTTGAAAATGGACGATAAACTGTGAAAATATTTGTCTTTAGCATTTCAGTAGGTGGAGAACCACATTCTCCATGTATTAACCATCTCAATAAATGCCATTTCTTACCCTGTTATGAATATAAAGTCCAAGAAAGAATGCAGCTCTTTTAATCTTTTAAAGAGATACATATCTCAGACTGCTGTGTCAGCTTTACCATGCTTCACTGCCAGTGAGTCTCAGATTTACCTTGGGGGAATCATCCCCAGGGATGCCGGCTGAACCTTTGACCCTTCTGTTTTGGCTGTCACCAAGGTTAACACATCATTACAACTCGCAATGCTCTTTTCTGTGTTCAGGATACTTGTCCATTTTATCCTGTATCAGCCTGAACAGTTTCTAAGAACCTGAAACAGAAGTCTCAGTCTCTTACTGTTGTTGTGTAGGAATATATTTTGTTTATTTTTTTAGACTGAATTATGTTTCTTTCTTATTTGTGTAAAAATAGGTGTGAAATTAAAAAACGTATTCTTTCATCCATTTTTCCTGAATTATTAGAAAAACAATTATATAATTATAAACTAAAATAAAAATTTCAGGATGCATTTTACTTTTGCATTTGAAAATTGACAGTTGCATACCAGCGCTTTTCCTTATAGTACTACATAGCTACGCAGTGCAAAACAGTGTACAGTTACAGACCAAATGACATCACTACGTATTGGCTTTGTGCAATAAATTCTAGCTACTGGCACTTTCTGGATTTGAATTTTTCCTACCAAGGTAACAGCTTGCATACTTAGCCTGCTATGATTGAGATGAGTTTTAATTTGCCAACCTAGAAAATTATATTTGCAAATACTGTTCTCAGAATTGATACCTAGTCAAGGGAACTTGTATAAAAGTGCCTGTTGACACTGATTTTCTTAGTGTGTATTAACATTCATTAATTTACTGCATGGTGCCCTGTAAGTGTGTGCTAAGCAAGTATCATCTTTTTTGTCGAGAGTTTCCTCTGATACAACAAATACACCATTTGACTGGCCCAGTCTGCTCCTAGGTACTGTTATGCCCATGAATTTTGTGTTCATGAAATAATAAAAGGAATAGATATCAAGCTAATTTTATTCTGCGTCCTACATTCTTTCATAGAAGTTTTGCATATTCTCATTAGAGAATCAACAGTAGCTAACATTGACATGTTTTATAATATGATATTTTTAATATGATCTGTTTATTCAGATATAGTAGGAAATGCCAATCCAGTTTTTGCTTCCACTGATAGAAGAGATGACTTTTAATTCCAAACAGCACGTAGCCTCCTATGTTATACCTGTGTATTCATTTTCCTTACTTTTGACAAAATGCAGTCTTTAAAATAGGCCTTTAGGTGTTACACCTGGCTGTTACTGCCTGCAGCATTTAGACTGCACAAAAAGTTGCTCTGTGTTCCCTTTATATTCAGTTGGAAGAGGTGAGATATTAATGGGACTGTGCTGTATCCTTTTCTGTCCTCTCTCTAATCTTTCTGAACACACTTTGGTAGCAAGCCTTAAATTGCTTGTTGCTTTCAGTTAGAGTCATGTCATTTTCCTTCTCTTAAACTTCTCTGGAGGCTTACAAAAATCAGCATAATACCTATGCTAACTGCAGGTAGCAATGATACTGTAGGCTTTTCCCTTTGGAAGCTTTTGAAGAGTAGATGATAATGACACAAAAGAGCTTTCTTAAAAGGAAAAGTATTTTTTACTTAACCACATAATCACAGCATATAGTAAAGGAAATGACACTTTCAACCAGTTTGATATCGACATGCATAGTGGACTAATTTAACATCGAAATGTTCTTTCTTCTGGAATTCCATATGTGCAACTGATTCAGATTCCCACTTGAGAAGTTTCTGGCCTTCCACTCCTCGGGAAAGTGTGTATCTCACTAAATCTTGCTTCTTGCTTTAGTTTTCTCCTCCTTTTGTGTCCAAGAAATAGAAATAGAAATAGAGACGCTGCTTTAGGCTACCAATACATCAGGCTCAGCAGAGGATCATGCCACAGTTTCTGCAGGAACCTCTCCTCAAGTGTGTGTTGGAAAGTAACCTTTAGGTTCACAAGCTCGTACTGCTTTCTCTGTGGGATGTTTTCCAGCAATCTTGTAATGCAATTAGCTTGCTGTGTGAATAGAATGAGCTTGTGTCAATCTGTAAGACATTATTACAGGCAACTTTAACTATAGTGTGTGCAGTATTCTAGTAGTGTATGCACAGAATCGCCTACATGTTAGATTGCTCTTCAGGCAGATACTTGAAAGCGTCACTAATAATATCTATAGTACAATGTTTATTCTTTAGTCCTTGTAAGTCTTGGAAGAAAGTTTGAATCAAATTGAATTTTCAGATCCTCCTAAAATTTTAGTATTCAGAACTCAGTATACAGAAATTCAAGAACGGTTTAAGCATTGTTCTGCAATAGAGTAGAAATATTTGTATTAGATTCCGCCGAATATTTCTTGCAAAAGTTTAGGTCTAGGGAAAAGGTGACATTTCACTGCAGTTCATTGAGATCACTAAACCAAAACTGAGCCTGCAAGTGGCCTTTTTAAAAAATCTCATTAAGGAAAGAAACTTTTTAAGGCTTTGTGTCACTTTTGTCAATTGTGTGGTAGCACATGCAAATGTTTGAAAAGTGAAGAGAACCAACAGAACTCTTTTTTTTTTTTTTTTTTGCCTTGTGAATCAATCATTCTCTAAATTTCTGATGTTTTGTCATGACAGTCTTTTATTTTCAGGAGCTTTGGCTTTCTTTTCTTCAAAAAACCCCCCAGCAATGTTGCTGTGTTAGACAAAGTCAGTATGAAGAATATAAAATACAACGCATAATGTAGGTGATGAAGTCTTTTCTTGGTTGACTACTTTCTATTTTTAAAGTTATCATACTTTGGGTTTTCTTAGAAGACTGGGGAAGTTTATTGATAAGGTCTTTTATTTGCATAGATGTGAATAGGGCAGTCCTTTAAATACTGCTTTTCATGTCTATTCAAATGCATTAGTTTTTCCTAGTATTCTTCAGTGCGTGTTTTTTGTTACTTTTTTTTGAAGTGCATGAGCGTGGGAGGAAGCCAGTAAAGGAAAAAATTGCAGTAATACTGCAGGAATACAGCTGAGGAATGACAGTCGTGTAAATATTTTTTTTCTGCAAATGTTTGCGAGTGGTAGGGGTGCAGAGTGCAGTTGCAGAGCACCGCAGGAGTTGTGCCGTCAGACCTTGGACGGGCTGCAGCCGAGGGCTGCTCTCACTCGTCCCATTTGTAAGCAGTAGCCTCAGGATGTTCAGGATGTAGTTCAGGATGGCTCTCGGCCCCTGCGTGCCACTGGCTACAAGCGGTGCCTTCTGATGCCGCATGTTCAGGACAAGATTTTGAAAGTGGGATTGCATTTCATTTGTCTGCTGGTCACAAGTATTGAATAACCCTTTATACTCAGCAGCCAAGGACTCCTAACTTTAGCTACCTGCCTTTGGAAAATCTTCGTCAGGATCTTAAGCAAATCAGTCCATTAAATGGACTGTGAAAGCTATGTATGCTTTCCTTTTGCCATGCATGCTCACTAAAACAGTTAATGTCTTTAAAAAATAAGTAATTGATTTAGACTGAATGCTTTTACTTTTGTTTTTTTATCAGTTTTAGAAACTTAACATGGCTGTTTCTCTATATTTAGGGAGGAAAATTTACCGTGAAAATGCAGTGGCAGTTTTGAACTTCCTGCCAATATAATAAATAATTTAATTCATACCAAAGGATCAGGTTTTAATTAATTTTCTCTAAATATCACTTCCTATTCATTATATA
Source organism: Rhea pennata (assembly GCF_028389875.1). Classification (NCBI taxonomy): domain Eukaryota; kingdom Metazoa; phylum Chordata; class Aves; order Rheiformes; family Rheidae; genus Rhea; species Rhea pennata. Next base: position 107,738,863 of record NC_084663.1, read on the forward strand.
TTTGTCATACTATTCACTTAGAAGTCATGCAAGTTTCTTATGTGTGTTAAGATACTACTAGTTTAAAAAAAGCTGGTGCACAACCACAGGAAAGACAGGGAAAATGAAAGTGCTGAGTAATTTTAATTTCTCAGGCATTTTACAAGCCCCTTCTAACAACAGCAAACTGCCACAGACAGGAAACACTAATTTCCATGCAGAACAAGGGTAACTTGTTCTTCATGTTGTAAATACAAAAAAAAAAAAAAAAAAAAAAAAAAAAGGTTGAGCAGCTGAGATTTCCAGTGTCCAGTACAATTTCTCCCGACTTCCAGCCTCCTCCCCCCTTATTTTTCCTTCCCCTCATTGATGCAGTTTGCAATAGCCTTTTAGCAACAACAGGAATTGTCCCGGGAGTTTAAACACACCATGGCATCGGAGAGGAATAGCAAGAAACTGCTGCAAAGGAAGCAATTATCGCAGCAGGGTGCCAGAGCCCCCCTCAATAGCGCGGGCAGCCCCCGACCAGGAGCAGACAAGAGCGTGCGGCGCCCGGCAGGCGAGGGGAGTTGGACCGCTCTTCAGGCATCCGTCCCCTCAGCTCCTGGGCTATTCATGCTGTAGTCGCCTCCGTTCACCCATGGAGCATTGAGCGCTTCGCGGCTGTGGCAGTAAGGGCTCAGTGGGAAGAGCGGAGGGATGCAGCGTGTTATCACCAGGACCGACCCCCTACTTCTCAGTGCTAAGCCTGGCAGTAGCTCCCAAACAACAGCTCTCAGAGATGCTGTCATTAAAGGACAGTGATGCATGTGAGCACAGGAGAGCGATTACCAGTATGTGCAAAGTATGGGAATACCAGCTTTGTTCTGCTCGCTTGTAACCTCTCTTGGCTTATTTTAGCTATAGCAGAGACTTCCAAGTAGGTCCTGGTTTCCCCAACCGCTGTTGAAGATCAGTGTATACCATGCAGTCCCTGGTGGCAAGAGGGGGCTGAACGATTGGGAACCGACTGAGGTGTCTACAGGTCACTCACTGCCGTTCAACTCTGCTTGGGGGATGTGAAGTTGAGCATGAAGGGAAAATAAAAATTAATGACACCGGGCTTCTGTGTAAGCATGGGGAAACTTGGGGATTTGATTTTTACCTCCCTGTGCATGCATTTTCCTTCTTATTCTTTGTAATTTTAAATGTCAAGATCTTCAGAGTAAGGGTGTTATCTGTACCTGTAATGTCCAGCATAGTAGCTTTGCACTGTCCCTTTAATAAAAATAAAAATAATAATTAGATTTGTTTGTGGTTGGCTGCAACTCCAGTTTTCTGTGTCAGTCCTCTAGCACAGAGCTCATGTACAGGCTGTAGAAAATACATGGAATTCGGGGAGTTATGACTTGCATGTACTGCAGCTGAGAGTTGCACTGGTTACTGGTGGGAGAGTGAAATATGTCAGATAAACATATGATTTTTGTGTTTAACTGTTTATGAAAAACGAAGAACAGAGTGGGTGTGTTCCTTTTTTTTTTTTTTTTTTGAAAGTATGCTACAGATACGATGCAAAAAGTTTTGTGTTTTCACAACTCTGTATGTCTTACAGTAAAAGTTGGAGCTCTGCTAAGCTTAGGCCTGGTCAGTTAAAATGCAGTAGAAATTTAACCTGGGATTATTTGCTTTCTTGAACTGTGTTCTAGTTTCCATGATACTTGATCTTGGCCAAAAGTCAGAGAATCAGTAGGTTTTTAGTGCTTACATTATGAAATATGTTTTATAATTTTTTGAGGTTGAATTTTGCAAAGTATTTCTGTGTCTGTAGTGAGAGGCTGGTGGTTCTTACACTTCTTTGGAAGTAAATTTGATTGTAGAGTTTCAAAATAAAATATTTTGAATGAGAAGTCATATCTTTTTTCCAAATTCGAAACTGTGAAAAGATCAGTTTGGAAATATGTGCGGGGAAGGGAGGAAAAAAAACATTGCGTATTTGCCATCTTTGACAAACTTTGATTAGGTTGACTCTCAGTTTGTATCCTGTACCATAAGGAGCTCAGGTTTGTGCCAGAGGAAGGAAGGAAGGCAGGAAAGAAAAAAGGAAGGAAGGAAAGAAAGAAGGAAGGAAGGAAGAAGGAAGGAATTCCTTCTTCCCTTGGGCAACTTGGGAGCCAGCTCAGCCAGCTGGCGAGAGGAAGGCTTGCACAGGCAATCGAAAGTCAGAAGTTATATAGTCACAAGAAGGATCCAGGAGCCTGTAATTTCTATTCCCTTCAATGAGGAGCCAGCAGTGACCAGCTAGACTCAAGGGCTCATCCTCCTTCCTCGAGGCTAGGAAGACAGAAGCAAAATTTGCTGCAACCCAGCAAAATTTACTTACTGCAAATTCAGCAAATTGAAACTAAGGCTGAAAATAGTGACTCGATGCACAGACTCATAGCAAGAGAAAAGTTGTATAAAATATCTTTTTATTTCTACTCTCTCTTCTCAGACTGTGAGGATTTTTTGGTGGTAGTTGTTTCAGAAGTTACTGTACTTTTAAGTTTAGTAAAATCTGGCTTTTGTATTTTGAAAGCCTTTCAATTTCTTTGGGGAGCTCATTGTAGGCCTATGAATTTCCACCTCAAAACTCTTGATAACTTGAATCCTATCAGACCAGTTCCCTGTAGAAGACCCTGTATCAGGACCTTGAAAAATCATATATTTTGACACCATGGGAGAGAGAGATCTGCACTCTGGGAAATGCCTTTCATCAGATTAGAAGACTTAGTGAAGTTTTTTCTACCAGTGCTTCTGAGCTTTGAAGTTGAAAATTAAAATTCTGCTGTTGGAGACCCATATGCTGCACAGCTTCTCTTTTCTTAGTAACTTTTCAGTCTGACTGTTCACAGGGAGTAATGTTATATCACTGTGTCTTCCAGGCTTGTCCCAAAGTGAGTGCTGCGGATAATAAACAGACATTTGGATCTGTGAGAGCGTAGCTGGAACTCAGCATTCGGTGTGTCCTATCAGCAGAATTTAGGGCATCTGAGTATGATTTTTAGTGCTTGGTCAGCAAGCTAAAAATCTCTCTCATTAAAAAAAAAAAAAAAAAAAGAAAAGAAAATCTATCTCTGTCTCAATCTGCAAAGTTTTTCAAATTTTATAAGTAGGAAATATGCCCCATAATATCGATCTGTATGAAATCCGTATCATTGTCCACCCAACATAACTCCGGATTTAGGAAAGAAAGAAGACTCAGGTCAACACCTACAATGGCAATTAGGACCTGAAAGCCCCTTGAAATCAGCAGCAGAGCCCTCTGGAGTAGTATTTCCCTCCACTTTGCATGGTTTAGGCATACTCTTCAGCGCGCTAAATCACCAGCTCTGGCCGTGTAAACAGGCCCATGTGGTCTCTGGAGAGCCAGCCTGAAACCACACTTAGCTTCTTTCTTGTGGGCTTTTCAACGCAGCCCTGAAGAATTGCATTTCATCTGTCTTTTGCAATGTAAACATACTCAGTGGGAAATAGGCTGCTAAATGTCTTTATAGATTTGGGCTATATTGTTTCTTTCATGGTTAGCAGATAGATATTTTTTTAAAGGTCTTAAAATTTGTGGTTTGTTAGGCTTATTTTTCCATGTAACATCTGTGATACTTTAGGTAACATAATAAAAACCTGAGAGACTTTGTGTGGCTAATTAACCCCAGTTGGTCTAGGGTTTTATCCTTGGAGGTGTGTAAATAACTCAGTGGTGGTGATGCTTGAAAAAAAAAATCCTTTGTAACAGACACTTCAAATCATCTGACTTGCTTAAGGGGAGAGAAATGAAGACATACCAGACACTGAGTTCAATTCAAGTTCATTTTTATTTCTGATTTCAATCATTGATTGCAGTGAAAGCTATATGTGCCCCAGTGCATGCAGGATAGGTTCATGCAATGGCCTAAATTTACAGTCTTACAGAGATACCTCGGTCTCAGTTACATGCGTATCATTCCCCTCGGTGTCAGTGACGGCTGTGCTTGCTTGCGTGTTCTGTGTTGCAGAAAGATTGGTTGCCTCCGTAGACTTTTTCCTGACCTAAAGGATGTGCTTGTGTGTTGCTAATTAGTTTAAAGGTTAGTAGGTTTTCGTACGCAGTAAATTCTATAGTGAGAAGCAGTTTCTGAGGCTGGGAGCCATTACTCTTTTTTTTTTTTTTTTTTTTTTTTTTTTTTCCTCCTAGATCTCAGTAAAGCGGATTTAAGGCCACGGGGGTAGTCATAAAAAGCTTTTGTTGTAGGAGAATTTTAATCTCGGTTTATAATAACAAAGGAAGTACTACATAATAAATATTTTGTATTATAGCTGTGAAAATGTTATAGGAAAGTATTTTACTGGTTCAAATATTTTCGTATAAACATAGCTGTCTGTTCAGAAATTGGTTCTGACTAATGTGAGCCAATATGGCCTATTCTGTATTGAATCTTCCTTTGTGATTAACAAAAGCCAAATGTTGGTACAAAGTAAGCTTTAGATTGTTATCATTTTAAGTTTCTGAAAACTGGCTATGTTAAGATAGGGGTTTTTCTTTCCTGAAGATTATTTATGACATTTTACATATGTCTTGACTGTTCCCACTATCTTGCTAATTGGGGGAAGTATCAGCCACGTATGATAATTCTGATATTTGGTGCCTTGTGATAATGCCAAGTGCTGAATCACCTTCAGCTTCCTCTGAAGTCACCAAGCAATTTAGGGCACAGTGAACCCTTAACGCTTTGTGGATATTAATCTTCTTGTAGATTCAATCTTTAAAGAAGAGGCCATAAGAAACACTAGGCTTGCATCACGTATCCTGGCCAGATTGGCAAGGGTGCCAAAAGCAGCCACAGGGACCAATTCTCAAGATATCTTCCTGAAATCCTCTGCCTTTAAGTAGAGGCATCTTTCTATGCATTTGGCACCATTCATTTTCAGGCTTCTCGTCACTGTAAGACCATTTTGTTGATCTGCATGGTAGTGGAAGTAAAGTGACCTACATTTTGTCATGGTAGATATATGACATACATAGAAAGGCCAATTAAAAATATCTTTTACACATCTTTAAAGTAGAACTTTGTATGTGTTTGATCTGGGGAAGGCAGGACCTGGCTTCTTTAGGTCTGATAGTGTCAGACCAAATGGGAAAGACTCATCGTTCTCGACCTTAGTGAACATTAACAAATTTTAATCATTGTTATTCCAGTTGTTTTTTATGTTTAGTGCCTACTCTTTAAATAAATTACGATTTTCAGGGAAGTATTCATGGGATTCACAAAGCTTGGAACAAGATACATGTTTTTAAGTAAAATTTTAAGATGGGTATATGTATTCTGTCCTTTTCCAAATTTCTCCATTAAAACTTCAAGCTTGTCTTCTATTGCTGGCATGCTATTCCTTACAATCTGTGATGCAAAAGTATTTGGTAAAATGGGTATTCTGATCTGTTTTGGGATACTCGGCCACATAGGGAGAAATGGGCAAACAAACAAACAAAGTTTCCCAGTCAGAAATAAAAGTGCTCTATTTTAGTTGTATCTACCTTTGATGAAACCATTAATTACAATTGCCTGTATTCATTTTGTTCTTTAACCATCACATTGCCATTTATAATTAGATGATACACTGTTGAAATAAAGACCATGTCTGACAGCTTAGTGTCACATGCCCATCACATTTTCATTCTAAATAATAGATGATCTCATGTATATGTGAATATTGTGATATTACATATGCAGAAGCCGAGGTTATATGAACAGCAGTCAATGTTTAACCCCCTCAGTCTGAATTTCATTTCCTTTTGGATTTAGGTTTACTTCAGAATTAATTTGCAATAGCATAGATTTCATTTATTAAATAGAATGAAACTAGGAGTTAAAAGAAATTAAATGAAAAGATGCCAGTGATCTTTGTATTTGGACTTCCCAAATATTTATCTGATGACTTCTTTCTCTCTCTTATTCCATATCACATTTCTATGAAAAGTAGATGAATCACATATCACATTTCTATGAAAAGTAGATGAATCACATATATAAAAATATTTGTAACAGACAAATGATATGATTTATAAATGCAGAAATTTACAAATACCCACTCCCATGAATATATAAAATATGGTCTTACGAGAAGTATATATGTGTACAACTGTATGAACACTTGATGGTAAGTTGTAGAACCCTTGGGTAAGTTTTTATGGATTAGGTTTATTGAAAGAGAAATTTGATTCATTGTTTAAATATGATTTTTTTGCTACAGCAAAACATGGCATAATTTTCAATACTAGGCCTTGTTTACTGTATGGTTGCCTTGAGTTTTCTGTAGGAATATTTCTTATTATTTCTGAAAACAATAATGAAATGGGTTTGCGTGAATGCACGATTTGCTCATGAGGAGCAAACATGGTCAAGCAAGGCACAGAAAATAGCTTTCAATGAATCTTTATAAATCACCATGCTAACAGGCATTCTGTTGGCATATATGCAACAATCCATACGTGTTACAGGCAACTGAAGATCATATGTGAACTGCTGTGTCGCTTATCAGCATTCGGTGCTATTTTTGCATTCTCTGCTTGCACAGCCCTGATGAATTGGTTGGTAGGTATGAAACAAAAGCCTGAGGAGACATAAAAAGTAAAAGAAAAATGCCTTAACATCATTTCTGTGTAAATGAAACATGATACCAACTTCCATCCTTTCAGAATCAGACTTAAAGCTTTGGCAGATAGCAAATCAGTTCTTTTCCCCTGATATACAATATCTACCAGAGGTGTAATAAAACAGTTTGGTGTATCACGTTTACTAGGAAGAAATTACTTCTCTTTGGGTTTAATATGATAACAACTCTTGTGGTAGTTTGGTATGAAATATTACACTGTCTATCACTTTTTCAACCCATAATACTACCATTTGCTACTATAAAGTCCAGTGGCAGGTAGGGACACAAATAAGAAGGGAAGGCCCTTGGTGACTGTTAAGCGTCCACACACTACGAATATTTTTAATTGCATCACTTCAGATCCTACCTCCAAGGTGGTTTAGCTCTCTGCTGTTCTAAATCCTGGATATGAATCTATGGCTTAGTAAGACAAGGAAATGAGTTTTAATATAGCAGTAATTTTTTATATACACATTTTTTATATGTACAAGAATGCACATATGTATTTCATTGCTTAGTTTCTGTTAGTTAAAGCAATTGTTCTGTAGTTCGTAGGTATCTGTAGGATTTCCTGTTGAGTGAGAATGTGGCAGACTCTGCATATGTATTTGTCATAGCTACAAATTTGATTTGCAGTGTCTTAATAATATGTAGAATGGCTTCGTCACTGTTACCCACAGGGTGGATAGACGTTTGTTAAAAGCTAATGGGAAACTTGGATAGTGAATCAGCAGAGGAAGTACACTTTTGGCCATCTATGAATGCTCAGCTGCAGACATATATAACTCTACATGCACTTAAACATTTCATCTGAAATGTGTAATTTTTCACTTTTTAATGGAAGTGTGATATACCCGCTTAGGCACCATGCTGGCTAAAATTCTAAACCCTTCTGCTGCTTTAAGGAAAAATAAAAAAGACCAACAAAGAAAAAAACTCTAGAAAAAAATAGACAAAATGCATTTGAATTTCCACTTTGGAACCGAAACTACCTTCAGCAGGCATATCATGTCTTCTTAGTAAGTCGTATCTCAAAGTTCATGGCTAGTCCCTAGCCGTGAGGCTGGAAAGACACACTCTATAGCTTTATGCAGTACATGAGAGAATATTTCCAGTATGTCTCCTTTCTGATGTAAATCTCTAAATAACTTGGAAGTGAAGCAATTTTCAGTAATTTTTAGGTGTTTCAAATGTTTCTGCTTTAGTGCCTTCCTCTGTCTAACTTTTAAAGAGTTAGACTTGTGCTGAATAAAGTATCTGATATTGCAGGTAAAATACAAGACAGTATTTCACTAACATCTCATAAGGTCTCTAAGACATTCCTAGAACAGTTCTTGCTGGAGGTTGGAGATTGTACAAAATATACAGTTATGTCATATTGTAAGGGCTTTGGAAGGGATTTTCTTAAGTGCTAAAATCACAAAGGAGCGCAAATGCTATTGAATATCGGTGGGACTTAAGCTCTTTAAGACATGTATGAAAATCACAACTTTTCAGCTACATGGGTTTGAAATCATCAGGTAATTCTTGTGACTCTTGTGACATGCAAATATTCTTTTATGTTAAATCCAATGCATTCCTATATTGATATACATGAAAAGAATACATTTTTGTACTTATATCTGGATATATTTCTGTAAGTAGCTCAAAATGCACATAGAAATCTCTCTCTATATATTTTATATATTTTTAAATAAATAACTTCCTGTGATTTAGGGAGAAGTAAAACAGGAATAAATATAGATAGACTTTTAGTTATGGGTTACATTCTGTTCTCATGCTTACCATTTGAGGCAATCAGCAATCTATAAGTGCACTTAGATTCTCTTAGAAAATGTATTTGCAGGTTACCTTTATTTTTTCCATTCTTCATGACTCAAATCCCCATTGAAATTTCAGCATTTCTAGATTCCTGGATGATAAAAGACGTGCTTTTTTGTTCTCAAACAACGAATGCCAAAGGCAAAAGAAGTATGCAACACTATCTACATCACATGTGCATGTTCATTTATCTCAATAACTGACTGTCATCTTTGTGTGCATACATCTTACAATGATAATAATAGCCTCACGCTGCTCAAGATGTCAAATTTTCAGGGATAGATTTCTAGCTGCAGGCAACCTGAGCAAAGTGTCTCATACTGAGAATATTCTCCTTGTCACTGACCACATTAGACCCTTTAATGTAGCTTTACTTTTTTATTCCATTAATGTCTTCAGCTTCAGTAGTTATCATATGTGATTTGAGTCATAAGCATATGTTCACTTAAAAATATAATTAATATAATTAAGTAGTATTTTAGTATAATTGCAGTAAACATGATATGTATTCAGTTGTTTATGCAATTTCACTGCGTTTTGGTGAACTTCGAAACTTTTCAACCATTTTGTAAAACAAGGGGGAGAATAAATGTTTCTAAAGGGAGATCAGATTTTTTCATATACTTTTAATATATATTTGAATAAAGTAATAACATTTGGAATCACAAGGGGGAAATATGTTGTTTTATTTTGGGTTACTGGATTCCACTATCTTCCAAAGAACTGAATTAAGAGTTGAGAACATAACCTTATTAATTTATTTCTGCATTAGGATTTAGTTGTTTCTGCCCAGCTGCTTGCCTTTGAAGTTGTTTATTTACAGGTGAAGAACTAAAGGGCAAAACGTTTCCATTTTTTCCTTTAGAAATGGAAACCAAAATAAGGACAAAATTCATTCAGAATACTAAGCTTGATCCACTAGCAGGATAATACATACATTTCTTATTAAGAAAAAGTCATTACAACACTTGATGTGAAAATAGGATTTATATCTAATTCTAATTTTTAGTACTCTGTCTAATTATATCAAAATACAGTAATATTTGGAAAGGAAGTGTACTACTTCTGGCCAATAAGCATTAAACGAAATATTGAAAAGCCAGTATTACATTAGGCAGAAATAAAAAAAGAGTAATAGAGGTATAAATTTGAGAGGCTTTAAAACAGAGTTGTAAGAGTAAAACTCAGGTAAGTAAGTTTTTGTATGAGAAGAGGAAACTAAGTTAGTAATAAATTTGGTTTTTTTTTTCACTTTTCATGATTGGAAGATCACTGCTAACCTGTTTTTTGTCATTATCTATTACAAAAAGACTTTTTTCAAGTTAATGAATATAACCTTGATTTTCATAGATCAGAGGAGGAAAGCTTATGATCACATATACAAGAAAGAATGATGCTGGCAAGTATGTTTGTGTTGGAACAAATATGGTTGGAGAGCGGGAGAGTGAAGTGGCAGAGCTCACTGTTTTAGGTAAGTCTTTTAAGACTGTACTAAAGATAATCTCCATGAAAATGAAAATGTTCAACTTTTTAATTTTTCCTTGGAAACTTTTTATTAAGGGTCATTTTCCTCTGCTTCGTGTTCAGTGTTTATATTGAAAACAATTTTGTCACAGTTGCATTCCAGTGAGTGGATGATAATTAATGCCTTAGCAGCCCACCTTGGAGTGTTGTTGCTATCAGAACTCACTTGTGTACTTGGCTTTCAAATTGAAAATAATCCCAGCACTTATTGAGTGCATCAGAACAATAAAAATAGCAAAACAAAAATTAATATAATGAAGTAGACCCTTAATAGTTCTCTCTCGTTGAAGAAAATCAGAATTATTCCATATTTTTATTCTAAGCAATTATCTTTTAAGTTATAGTAGTGTGCTACAAAGATACAACGTTTCTTGTTCAAATGATCCTAATGATAATTCCTCTTAGCATTAAAAATAGATTTGCATTCAAGATAACTTATTTGAAATTTTTATTTTTTGTTGCCATTGCAGAAAAGAAGCTATACTTCCAGTGCAAAATCTCAAACTATCTTCGTTATTTAAGGGTTGTCTCCTGACCTCTGTAAATATGATTTTGGTAATTTTCATTCAAGCTCCATCTGATGTTACTTCAGAGTAGTAGGAATGGTCAAGGTAGCTTAATTCTGTTTGCAGAAGAAATAGAAATTTTTATCATCACAGGACTTTCCAATTTGAGAATATCCAAGCCATGAGATCAGAGCTCTTCTGTTTCCATTACAGTGCTGTTGCAGTTACCCTAGCTCTTGCCTTCTTTCTTTCTGTCTTTTTTTTCTTTCTTTTTTCTTTTTCTTTTTTTTTTCTTTTTTTTTTTTTTTTTTTTAATTCAAGTCTGAGACAAGTCTTCTCAGTCTTTAGAACTTTCGTCTGTCTTCCTTCACTATTTTTTAGAATCAAGGCACAGGCAACTTGAAGTCCTAATTATAGTTTTCTGTGAAGCAGGCTTTTTCTTAATGAGAGCATATGCTATCTTAAAGTTGCTGAAATCTTAAAAATAGTGCAGTAACTTTTTAGAAGCTAAGGAAGACTTTCTGTGATCTGCTATATTGTTTCTTTTTTTTTCTTTCTTTCTTATTTTCTTTGTAGACACTTTCAATGGGAGAAATTTATTGTCAAATTGATCTAGAACTTCCAAGCATAATATAGAGTTGAAGGCATCTCATGGGTTTAGTTCTGAGACTAGGCTCCTGTTTAATTGTATTGGTTAAGTATAGTCAGTGCACTCTACCACTAAACACAGAAACATAATATGGATTATTATATAATCAATGTTGGAAAGTATTAATTTAATTCTCTTGCTGAAAACTTTTAAGCAAGATTCATTACAGAGAGATGGCTTGTTTTGCCTTCTTTTTCTACATCTGGATCTTCAAGTGTATTTCTGATTTTCAGACGGGAAAAGCAAGTAAGGTTTTATTTTTAAACAGGAAAGTAAAGCTTTGAATGTCTTATCAGTCTATGTCTAGAAGTCTTTAATACACTTTATTTTTTCAACTCAGGCCTGTCTTAGACTAAGAAACATGCTGACTTCATACATTAATATCATTCAACATAAATCTTTTGTTTATGGCTTGTGGTTATTTGGAAGTTGAACTTTCACTTTCAGGTCTCTACTTTAGATCAGGAGGAGGATTATATGCCAGAAACCATAATATTAGAAAGTTTCAAAGTGATCCTTGTTAAGCTTTCCTTTTATTTACCAAATAATTGTGTGACAGAGATAAATACTTACACTAATGTCAGTGCTGATTTCCTTCATCCATTTATGTGTTTGAATAAGAGGAATATGAATGAGCAGACAAAAACTTCTTGGACAATTACTCTTCCTTCAGGAAATTGTTCTAAAAACTTATGCCTCGTGTTTTTTAGTATTGCACAGTATTGTTGGCCTTACCAGGACAGCACTTTTTCGTAGTTTTGTTGAATGTTCTTCCCAAAACTACTTTTACAGTGAAGTTTAATCTGGAATATTTTGTCCGTATTATATGCAGCTACAAAAAATTAGGGAGGTTGGGAGGTTTATATATGTATTTTTTAATTCATGGTTAGATTCATTTCTGTAGGTTGCTGTTTTGTTTCTCATTTCTTAAAGATGAACCTAAACTATGACTGACGGCTTAAAGATCAACTTTATCTGACATTACTTGTCTAACATTACAGATACAGGCAAGTTTTCTGTAACACAAGTATCCAGTTGGTCTGGACATCCTCAAGAATGAAGGAAGTTCTTGTATAGGGCTTTGATTAGTCCTCACTTGCATTTCAGTCCTTTCTGAACCATTCACTAAGGTTTTTCACTACTGAATCTCTAAATCTATTTGGAAAAGCAAAGCAATGTTCAGAACCGGCCTTGTCAAACCTAACACAAGTATCAGACACGAATAATATGGGCTCGTCTCTTTATCCTTCTGTCCAGTTCTTTTGTACTCAATGAGAAACCTATGGAATGTTTTTGGGTATTCAATTCCTGATTGTGCCAATGGCTTGAGATTCTTGCAGTTCCAGGGAGATGATATTTCTATCTTTAGTACATGCAAGTCAAAACATGTAGCTGTCTTCTCAGCTCCCTCAGAGCTTTCACAGCTTTATAGGCAACAAGATCATCTGCCTTAGGCAAAGGAAACTCTAAAGTACTCCCTTGTTAAACCTTTCCTGTTCTTTTACAGATTATAAAACCTGGACATCCTTTCGTCATCAGATGCTGCCTTTCTAGATGGGTAATCCTTCCTGGATTATCCCACTATTTATTAACAACATTTTCTTCCTTGTGCATGTGCAAACCTTGTTGCACTTCAGTCTGGAGTGAAACTCTATTAATATCCCAGCATCATAAAGCTATAGACTGTGTTATGTCTACGTAGAAAAGTGTATTGATGCCTTCCCTGAAGTTTCCAATGGGCAGCAGATTTGCCGGAACTACACAGCCTGAATTGAGATCCCGTATTGTCTCAGAAAAAGTATCCAGTAATTAATCTGACTCTGCTGAGCCAGAACTGGGGTCATCCATGCCCTACAATGTAATTCAGGGATAACTGCAATTTTTGGAATTAAAAAGAAGACATTATGTTTTTTGGGGGGGTTTGTTTTATTCTCTATATGCTAGTGAAAGAAAATGTTCTCTTTCTAATAGAGCATTTGAAATGATTGCCTCATACATGAGTTGCTAGTAACACCTGCAAACACTCTCAGAGAGGTACTGTGCTGGGCTTGGACTTAAGTTGTGTTTCTTTTATCTGTGTTTGATATGATAAGGTGTAAAAAGTAAAGAACCCTGTGACTGGATCCTGAGCCACTGCTGAGGCTCTGGGCCTCCTATCCTGGTGGCCATGGTGCCAGCCACCTTCAGGGCCTGGCTCCTGGCTGAGTGCTTGTCCTGGGGTCAGCAGCTAGAGGAGCAGTGACAGAACCGCCTCCATCATGTTCATGGCACTGCTCCCATTGCCCTAAAAACAGAAGATCCAGGAAAATAGCAGTTCAGGCACAGAACTGCTAGACTTGTAGTTCTAATACCCCTTTCTTTCCTTTCCTTTTAGAAAGACCATCTTTTGTGAAGAGACCGAGTAATTTGGCCGTAACTGTGGATGACAGTGCTGAGTTTAAATGTGAGGCAAGAGGAGACCCAGTCCCTACAGTAAGATGGAGGAAAGATGATGGAGAATTACCAAAAACAAGGTGCAGTGCATGGAGCTGTCTCTTTGATAAAATCCAGTTTGGTGTATATTGTAGCATTTTGACATTTGACAGCTAGCAATTCTTTTGCCTGAGTGGAGAAGGTCCAGCTGATTTAAAAAGATACTTCTTATTTTCTTGGTGCTCTACTGCACTTAAAGATTATACTAAAACTTAGGAAGCATTTGTACTTGGGTATTTATGATGAAAACACAGAACAAATACAACAAAAAATGTACCAAGTTCAGTCAGTAATACCTGACATAGATTAATTCTTCACTTGAAGAGTCTATTGTAATTATTACACTTTTTGAAGAATATATACTAGATAATAAATTAGCTTGCAACACCAAGTGCATATTGGAATTGCAATTGATATAAAATGTAGTCTATTAATGTGCAAAGCTGCTTGTTGGACATATGTTTTTTGTTATTAAGTCTCCCATTTACTTTCTTCTATCCTTGCTATATTTCAGAGCAAAAAGTAAAACACCTTATTAAAAAGAAATGCTTTCTGTGATAGATTATTTCTTCATTTTGTTTAAATTCCCAATCATCAGTGAAAAAAATGTTGGGGGTTTGGAGGGCTGAAAGAAGAAACGCAGTTGCAGTTGGTGCCTGTCATCCAAACCCAGATTCTTGTTAATCTAGTCTATAGCTTTAATAAAAGCTATTGCATTTTTAAGAGGAAAATCCACTTTTCTTGAAGGGAAACATATTGACTGCATTACACAAAGAAGAGGAAAAAAGGTGATGAAAGGAAAGGAAATAGTATAAGACCACATCATTTCTTTAAAAAATGATTGGATGAGTTGTGATTTATCTTGATTTATCTTTTTAAGCAAGTTGAGTTATCTTCTGAGAACAATGCTTTCTTTTAACTATATTTAACAAATTCATAGTCAAATGGAGAAATTTTAGAATAATAAATATTATTAAATTTACCTATTAGAAGAGTTCTAACAGTAAAAAGTTCTGTGTTAGACCTTTACATCTGTATTATACTACCAAACTTCTACTGAGGTCAATGAAACTAACTCACCCGTTGCAAAAGAAATCAGAATAGGTTTTCAAATATTTACATGTCTTTTGCTTTGAAATTTTGATTTTTTACATTATCAATTTATAGCATTTTATAAATACTTTATAAATATTTTTTCTCATGTCAGTGTATGAATAAAAATATTTTAAAGCAAAAACACCATTCTTACACTTTACAGAAATTGTGCAAAGTTTGTCTTATTCCCATAGTAGTCATTGTTTATTACTGTGTATATTTAAAGATACGAAATCCGCGATGATCATACCTTGAAAATCCGTAAAGTCGTGGCAGGAGACATGGGCTCATATACTTGTGTTGCAGAGAATATGGTTGGAAAAGCTGAAGCATCAGCAACTCTAACGGTTCAAGGTAAGAATGTTTCTTTATCTAATACTGTAACCCAGAATTAAAAAAAAATGGATTTTTAATGCAGTGATATTATTGTAACAATAAGTAACTCTGTGCAGGGTTGTAAAATAAATCATGTAAAAATACCATTTTGATTTGAGTAGTATTATTAAGAAATGTAAGCATTTCAGATTCAACTTTTTTTTGTAAGTGATCTTTACAGTACAGGATGGAGAAGTAAATACATTTTGAACTCAGGTGATTAGAAGCATGTTACTTACAATTTTTGTATCTGAAACCCTGACAAAAAGAAGAAACTAGTGTTACCAAACCACATTGCTCTGACTTGAAAAGGAAGACTTATAAGTTCAAGTACTGCTCATTTTTTCCAATTAAATTTAGTAAAGAAGCAGTGTATGATAAATCTGTGTGTATATATCTTTTAATACACTAACCCAGACCACTGGTGTTGCCTTTTCATTACAAAAGCATATCATAGTACTACTGTTTCTTTGTAAGATAAAAATTCAGTGGAACTCGGTGAACTAGTATGTATAAAAATTCTTCCTTGCCTTTATATACACAATCCAGATGTTCACCATTCAGATAATCCCCCTCTTCCTTTCCTGGCTAGCAGACAGGCAATGATGTCATACCGATGCTTTTTTGTTAAGCACTGATGTTCCTTCTGTCCTTTTCTCTGCTCAGTGGGAATTAGTCATTATGGAGTTCTGAGGAAGTATAGATTTAAAAGTATTTTATTTAGTAACAGGCCCCTATTTTGACACGTTTTCTGTTACAGGAAAGGTCTTGTCCTTAACCTGCTCAGCTTTTTCCAGTTTCCTTGCCTGACGCAAGGAACACTTGGTGTCTTTAACATCTGTAGCTAGAAAATATAGAAAGGAATTCTTTTGTTGAAGTTCTCATAAAATCAAGCATTTTGAGACGTTCTGTTTTGTTAGTTGTCATGCTATTTATGCATCAAAACTGATGTTTGCAAAATAATCAGCTTTTATACTCTTTTTTTTAGAATAAAAATTAACACATGAAAAACAAACACGATTTATTCAGAAGAAAAAGACTGAACTATTTTAAGAACAGTGATTTGTTCTGGAGAACACTTCTTATATCAACAGTTAATCTTGAAACTCAAATGAACATGTTAGTATTAAGGAAATTTGTTTTTATGACTGATTGAGCAGTTACATTTCTGGAACTAAGATATTGGTAGCCCTAATCCTTCATAGTCTGATTTTCATAATAAGCAAACACAGTCTTGTAATCCCATTTAGGCTAATGGTTCTACGCAGACATAAAATGACATCAAAGTGTAGATATTAGAGATCTAGAGTGAGATCTTCTGAACTTTGGTAAAACAGCAGTACTTTTAGCAACAGCCTCATAACCTAAGTCTTAATTCAGCAAAGCATTCAGCATGTGCCTGGTTTCATTTCTGTTTTACAAAGCATGTAAAAAAGCCCATACTTTAATCATAGTTAATTTGTGAGACTGAGAGACATGTTTTCAGTTAGTCCTGTGTTTGACTTGTCTAAATCAGTACCCATGTGGAGGAGGGAAAACCAGTCCAAGGCTTAGGATGACTGAAATTATTTTGGTAGATTTCATGACATTTTCTAATGGATATTTTTCAGCTTTTGAATAGACATTGCAGCAGCACATTATCTCATGAAGTTGTCAGCTTAGGAATATAGGAATATGTTCAGGGTCTAGAATTAGACTTTATCAAGGCTTACCTGTGTTCACTACATTAAGTGGATGATTATCTAATGAAGGTTTCATGCTCAAAAGATGAGTTCAGAATAGTCCTAATACTGTTTTGTTGAACTTCACTATCCTAGCACTTGGCCATACATTTGGTGAAATCCTGGTTCTGAGAAAAATTCTGCTTCTTGAAATTTTATATTTGACATTTCATTGCAGAGAAGGATATGGGAAGACACCAGGCTTTTTTTAATTGAGTTGTTCTTTGTAATACTTGATAAATTAGGAACAAATAGCATGATTAGTGTACTACAGAGCAGGGTTTTATATAAGATAATTACTGGTCACTGGTGTGGATTAGTTCCTTTGGGTAGTGTTGGGTTTTTCTGTTTTTAATTGAAAAATATATTGCGATAGTAAATATGCAATTAAAAAAACATTTTTAAAAAATGTCATTGTACTGGTACTACTATCTTTTCTGTAATTTTTTTGTGAGCACTTATATTACACAGTAGATATTTACATTGTAACAGCTTTGCTCTGTGGATGTTTTTATGGGATAATTTGTCTCCCTGTGTGAATGGATTGCCTTCTGAGCCATTTTTCCTGTACTAGTGTGCTCATAGAATGGATTGATGTGAGAAATTGTAATGTCTGGGGCTAATTTGTGATATAGTAAATGATTATTAAAATCCATTTATTAGAGTATCCAGGTTACCTAGGTTTATAGAAAAAAGTAAAAAAGCATTGCACTAGAAAAAATGCTTTCCATCCAGATTTTTGTCACATTTTTCCCCTCCTTTTCGTTCTCTTCTTTTCCTTTCCTCCTTTTCCTCTACTCCTTCTCACCTCTCCTTCTCTCCCATTTCTTCCTTCCCTTTCCGTCTTGTTGAAAACACACACAATGTTTTCTAGAGTCAGCTTATTGATAATGCTACATTTTGAGAGGGAGATTTGATCTTGTTTTTCCACTGCTGAGATGACATTGGTCTGACAGTGTTCATGGACACACAGCTCATTGAGGAATATGTGTGTATATTTAATATGAATACTGTTTTCTCAGGTTGATTTAAGAAATGGAAATGATAAATCTTTCTGTGCTTTTCACTGGATGTAAGGATTAAAAAATAAAGGTGTGTTCTGTTTTACCAGAATGCCATACTACTGTGCAAAGAAAGAATACAAGAATTAGTAATGGTGACCCCGGAAGATGCATGTCTGTATTAGGAAAGGAGCAGTCATAATTTCTAAGTGTCTATGCAGCTGACTTGCTGTTCTGACTGAAACACAATGTGCCACAACAGGTTGATGAAATATGGTGAACTGATAACATAGTGTCTCAACAGAGAGCTAGCCTGTGTCTAGCAGTCATACTAGCTGACCCTACTCGATCTAGCAGACATCGGAGCGTATAAGACATGCCCAACAGTGCTCTATATCTTAGGAAAACCGCACAGTGTACCAATCTAATCTAAGCTATTGGTACTTCTGCGTACAAACTCTGTCTGTATCTTTGGAATAGAAAATCATCAGCTCAGGTAATTCATCTATTCAACAATTATATATTTGGATACTAACTGTAGAAAATACAAACGATAGGCGAGTGCATCAGTTTCATTTTGATGGTTTTTTTGCTCAAGGCGCCTAACATCACAGATTCTATTTTGTGATGATTATTGGAAGCAATATTTCCCTCTATTCAGGTTCCAAACTTGGGTATTTTAAGTGTTTCTTCTCTTTAGGTGATGTGCAGATGCAGTATTTTTATTGCAACTTCACTTATGTTCCTTAACTAAACTTGAGATTCTCTATTGGCATGGAAATATGAACCCTTCCCTTAGTTTTTTACTGTTGCAACTTAAAAGCATTTCTATTCTTGAAACTGTTTGTCAAGTTAACTTATTTTCTCCTTAGAGAATTAAATAATGAAAATTTAATCCTGCTGTTGCTTGCATTTTGCTAAAATGAGAATGTCTCAATCCACTGTTTTCATTTTGTAGCAGTGTGTAGCACATATGTAAGGCATCCAGAAGCTTTACTAATACATATGGAAGAGTTTTGTTTAGGAGATGACTATTTAATAAAAAAATACTGCAATCAATAGGAACTGCTAAGAAACAGTCCAGAGGGCAATAAGTTATCTTTTACCAATGTGTAGTAAGTAGCTGATGTGCTCCAGCAGAGCGAAATGATGGCAGAGAGTGTACATCTGGGCCCACCACATCTCTCTGTTGCTCTAGCCCTAAGCAAGTTGGATGTATTTATTGCAGATGTATTTAATATATGTGCAAGATGCTTTTCATGTTTTCTTGGAGATTGCTAATACGGGTTTTGCTTAGCTTGATGTCTTGAAGCAGGGCTGCAAATGTGATAATATTGTATACAGTTTAATTGAAGCCCATATTCCTACGGCATATACAAAATTATCAAAAATACATGCCTCAGAACTCGAGTTGTAAAAAGACTTGGCTTTACCATTGGTGGATGTCGCAGTAGAGCTTCTTCTAAAATCTGCAATTTTCACATTTAATCATGAAAGCCCTTCTGAGTAAGTCTAACTACCAAAGGTTTTGCAAATCTTCCTCTACTTCCATTTGCTTCACTCCTGTTTGTAGTGCTTAATTAAGCCTGTTTTAATATCTAAGTTTATATTCAGTTTATGATTTATGCTGAAACAAGTTTTCCTCTCTGATACCACTGGAAATTGTTGTTCTAGTGGAAGCCTTACTAGTCAGTTGACCAAGAAGCATCGTAACAATGACAGCGTAGTTGCTTCTCGGCAGGAGCTGGAAGAGAACCAGGATAAGCAGATCAGCTGACTAGGACTTCACAAGAATAATACCAAAACTGTCACTGCTGGGGACTGCCCATGTGTGCCCAACAGGATGGCAGTGAACAATAATCCTCAAACTTCTTTAACTTCTTTTCCTTAAATGGTGACTCTGGAGGAGCTCCCAATACCTGTTAAAATTCCCTGCACGTAAACATGCAGCAGCAGTAACTGAATAGTGATCTGTAAAATTCGGCATTCAAAGGTACTGAAGACATTCAGTGTTATTGTTTTGGCAGGAAAAAAAGAAGAATTCCTCTGGAAATGACTCTGGCAAATTCGTATTTTACAGAGGAGATCTTTGATAACGAGGTTTTTGGCTTATGATGTCATTAAGCTTAGGGTCAGCAGAGCTAATCTGTAAGGCTGATAGCGACCAGGACATTCAATAAATGGCTCTTGGGTGTGATTTTGCTGCACTAGTCAACTAACAGAGAGTTTTAATTCAGAAAGGCGGCACATGCTTGAGGTCTGGAATTTTCTCCTCTTTCCACCCTGTCTTGGTACTAAGCAACTTCAAGGCCTGTTATAAAAGTCATCTGTCTGATTGGGCTTCTGGGCAGGGATGAGAATACCCCAGGAATGGAAGGCAATAAGATTTACTCTTTTATCTGTCAGATATTATATACATTTTTCTACTGTGTCAGCCTGCTGGTACACATTATAGTTGGCTGGAAATATAATAGCTCTATGGGCATCTGAGCTACATACATTAAAATAACAAGCACAAAATGCAGATTTTCATGAAATTAAAGAAATACTATTCAGATATATGGTAGTTACAGTATACAGGTATGTGGTATGTGTTAGAGTGAAGGCCTCACTAGATCATACATGAATTTAAACACACTAATTTGAAAACTAGGATCCGGATTTAAACCTAAATTTGCCTATGTATCTCCCTATATGTCAATATATGTCCTTTCAGAAGAACTGGGTTTAGGTCATATTCTGTCTTTAGTCTCCATGAAAGAGAAAGGAAGAATATTAGTGATTGTTCCTGTGAACTTCAGGAGTTCTTAATTAGTAAACTTGTGGCAGGATAAATGAGGGAAGCCACTTCCTGTGATTTGTGTGGCTTAAAGAAACAGCCCTTTCCCCCTTAATGACTGCTGTAAACTATGACAGCACTTGAGATATCTATCAATGATCTGAGGAGTTTGACTGCCATCTATTTCTGGTGAATGAATATAAATCTTAAAAGTTAATCAGAGGAACTGTATGTGAGGATGTCTGTATGTCTGAGGATGAGATTAGTGCCCTGAAGGTGCTTATTCTACTGATGTGAGTGATGAACATCAAGATTCCTGAAGCATTGCTAAAATACAGGTAAAAGAAGGAATCAATAAATATTTCAGTGAAATAAAAAAGAAGTGATTTACAGTTACTTCAAATCCATGTAACGTATTTTAATATATATCTGCTTCTATAGTTTTTATCTGGAGTTTTACATTTTTATGTAGTGTCTCATGACAATGACAGCAATTGCTTACAGGGAAATAATGCTAAAAATGTTTGGAGATCCCTTGCTGCAATTTAGTACTTTGAAACAAGGAGGTAAGACAGATATTTTGCAGTAAGTAGAACACAAAAAGTCCAAATAATTTAGAGAACTCATAATATAAAAATATGTTGAAACTTTCTTCTACTGAAAAGGCTGTAAAGTTCCTAAAAATGTTGGTTTTTAATCACTTACTGCAGAGAATTTAAGAAAATATATTTTATAAAATACTTCAGCACTCAATTAAATTATAGCAAAGAAAATTTGAAGACTTTTCTAGTGCCTGCAATTTCCTGAGCCCTACAGCAAGGGAAAAATGGGAAAAATCATTTACTTCTGTAGCAGGCATCGCTGTTGCAGGCTATATTTTGTGGCTGTTATTCTGAAGATAACATTTCAATAATTTTGCCGTTGGAATAGACAGCGTAGAATTTTACTGCAAGTTGTTGCGTGGAGACTTTTGGTTTTATGTATAAAATTAAGCAGAATGCAAGAAGTGGTTTAATTAATTTTAAAAGTGCCTGTGCTCTATGTTCATTTTGAAATAAACTCCAGCTATATTAAATTATGCTAAACATTCTTAAAGTTTTCATATGAACTATATAGTGTTTATCATTAAAAAAACAGATACCGTGAAGGTTATCTATCTCTTTGGTTTGATATGATAATCAGAAGTATCCTTATGCAGTGTTGTTAATGTTCCTTGCAAAGTATAAAAAGAAGGTTAATAATCTTTGCTCTCAAACCTAACAAAATACAAACTTGCCTTAATCTAAAGAAATATACTCCCTTATTTTTCTTAGATTACATGCACCCTTAAAATCAGTCATCTCTGTAAATTAGTTGTTGACAAAAAAGGCTGACTTTTAATAACAGTGTATTCAAGCATTATTTTGATAAGCTGTTTTAGGTACAGCTTGTGACTATGAATTATGTTTTCTTTAAACACTAAAACATTTTATTGTTAGGTGCTGAGTAACACTCTAGAGCAAATATTGGTAATAAAGTACCTTGCAGTTTTCACGTGCAAACTGTGTCACCTAGCAGGCTCAACGTCAGGATCTTTCAGTACAAGAAAATACTTGCTTCTTTAGGTTAAAATGCTAAATAACAAGTATGTGCACATTAGTTTCTGCAGCAGATATCTGCTTGCTCCTCTTATCCCTGTGGCCACACATGAATTTCCAAAGTTTGGGATCAGATATTTTTTTCATTTGATGGTGGAAAAAGATGAGACGATTAAATTGCAAACAAGCAGGCAAAGCTGTCTGGATGGAGATCAGGCACAGCGCTGCATGCCAATTTCTCATGAACGTCCCAGGCTCGCTAGACACACGGTGAAGGGAAGTCGGCTCCTTGCCTGCTTCAGGGGCATGCAAAGAAAGAGCTCCCCTGGCACTTGCATTTCCACCTGTTCAACAGCCACTCTCTCTTTTGACACAGTTAAGGTAGAGTATTGATACTTTGGTTTCTCTGTGCAGAGCAAGAAGTCACCTCAGATTCGTGTGGTGGTCCAGTCTTCCACCAGCAGTGTCTGATGACCTTTCTTCTACCTCTTCCTCCAAAGTTACTGAGTGCTCAGGTCTTGTCAGATTTTTACCCCAAGAATATAATTAGCCTAATTAAAGGTATTAACTCAAAACCTTTTTTGGTAGTATCCCTAGATTATCATAGCTGCAGCAAGACAACCAACAATTTATATAGTGGTGTAGTTTTTTGGCAAAAATGAACAACCGCCTGATAGATCTCACTGTATGAAGGACAGGCTGAGTGTTTTGCTGTTTCTTTTTTCTTTCTTTTTTCTTTTCTTTTTTCTTTTTTTTTTTTTTCTTTTTTTTTTTTTTTTTTTTTTTTTTTTGCACATTGAGTTCATTACTCTAAGCAGCTTGTTTGCTGTTTTGCCTTCATCACCATAAAAATTCCCTGCCCTGGTGGCTAATTCCATCTTAGATGCAATTCTTAGATGTTTGTGATTTTTTTGCTACCTGTAATTAAAAGTTGTTAAAATGTCATGGTTACCTTGTAGATAACGCTATCACAAAAGTAAATTCAGGTATTAGCATGCCATACGCAGGATTGAGTTGTGTGTCTGTGTGTTTTAGGGGTGGTGGTGGGGGACATAACCATCAAGAGTAAGCCCAGATTTCTTCTGAAATAGTATCCACTTCACTCAAAACTATTCCTTACTGAGGATTGCATGTCACAAATAACATTTTATAATGATCAAAAGTTACTTCATTGTAGAGATTTATGATTCTTCCATTTTTCATGTGTGTTTGGTATCCATTTATCATTGGACTTTGGCTGCTTTTCACAAATATCTTTAACTTATTAGAAAAAGGTTGCTATGGATTTTAAATACTTTTTTTCCAAATATAAAGCTCTGCTATCGTAAACAGCTGAGAAAAAAAAATAGACTCCATTGCCTTTTAAGCTCTACTGTCTTCTTCCTAAGTCAAAAAATGCAGTTGGAAGCTCCTAATAATTGCTCAAATAGTATCCGGCTATCATAAGCTTCTTGTTCTATTGCTCAGCTTATTTAAAGTTTGTCTGTCTTTTTTTACTCTCTTAAAAGATTTAAGTATAAATATTTGTAGTCATGATTACTTAGATTACAGCAGTACCCCAAATTACCTAGGTTCTTATAAACAGAGAGGAAGACAATTTTCCTCTGAAAAATAAAGCCTGGGAACCAGAATTCTGGAGTTTACTGCATTGCTGCGGGGTTTAAATAAAGTTAGACCAGTCCTAGGTGAGCTCAACTAAATTGTTCTTAGCTGGTAGGATGGTTTAGGAGGACTGTGTCTCACAAGGAAGGAGGAGGGGAGATCAGGAGACAAACTTCTAGCAGGACTTAAATCCTTCCCTTCCTCTCAGCCTTCTCCCCCACCCCCATTTCAGCTTTCTCCCTGTCACCTCAAGGCAATGACTCTAAACATTTATAAACATTTTAAACTGAGCGTGCTACATGTATTGACCTGAGTAGTGCCACCTTTTAAAACCACACTGCAAAGTCAATTTCCGTATTTTAGATTTTAATGTAAAAATCTTCCTAATTCACTCCTGCAGAAGGAGAGATTATGGGCTTTAGTATTTCCTATTTAGCGTCAGTCAAACTGTGCAAGTCAAAAAATCTCAAGTGAGTGCATTTTTCACACTGTTCTGCCACAGATTTTTGCAGCAGGTTCTGCCCCACACCCCTTCACACACACTCACTTGTATAGCCCTCTTCATTTTAAGCACTGAAATGTTTGAAAGGGGATTCATTGCCCTGCTGTGAAGCAGGCCTGAATGTAGTATTTTTGCACAACTGAGACACAGCCAAGATTCAGTGAGATTTTACTGCCCGGTGCCATCAGTTAAAAGGGAAAAACACCTCTCGGTCCTAGTTAAATCTCAAAAATGGCCACAAATTCATCAGGAATTAAAATACCATTTGATAGCTCCTGAAAACAAAACAGCACACAAGCAGGAGGGTTTGGTTAGTGCCTACATCTCGTGCTCTTTATCAGCACAGGATGGGGTTTAAGCCCGTGGAGAGAGCTAAGCAGCTTAGTGACATTTTGAGACTGATGATAAAAACCACAAACCCGTTGTGGCTCCGTCTGCAGAGCTGAGGACAGATGTGTTTCGACTTGCTGCAATAGAGAAAATCGTTGATTTTGAACATTTGGCAATTTAGTCTGATCTCCAGAATTGGTTGTGGAATTGATGTTGTTGATCTGCTATGCTGTGTATGTTATGACATACGTTTTTAGGTGCATGTTGTAACGACATAGCCTCACCTGGGGCTCTCCCCTGATGCGTGTACCCACTCTAAATGTAACGACATTTTCAAGGCTTTATTTTCACCATCAGCGCTAAGGAGCAGTGCTTGCCTTTTCCCACCTCAGACCACTTTCTTCTAGCCCATGTTAACCCTCCAGAGTACACATGGTCGCCTGCCCTTTTTCTTCTGGGTGACAAGCCACCAGGTAGCCACTAGGTAGCCACCAGGCTAAATCCAGCCTGCCAGTTGGGTGCTGTGTGTGCTCCTCTGTGTTAGGGCCCAAGTCTTCACTTCTCAGACTCCTTATTGAGGAGTGAGTGTGGTCAACTATATAAGGAATTAGGAAAAAATGAATCAATAAACTTGGGCTTGAGGTACATTGGGGGAGCTAACTGATATTGAGATTTTCCATAATTAGCATTTCTGTGTGTGAATCTAAAACTCAGAATCAATTTATTTCTATTAGAACTGTTTTTCTTAATACTTAGCCAACCGCTTGCTTTCTGAATTTCTTTCTCTTGCTTCTAGTGCTGTTATAGAAAGTAATTCATCTGTTTCTCTTCTTCAGTTGGTTTAGATTTCTGTCTTCCTCCTTTTCATCAGGTCCATTTTGAAAGTAGCGTGGTCACTTATTCCTATAAATGTAAGATGGATTATCTGATATCTCAGCAACAATCTGAAATAGAGTTTTTCCAGTTGTCATAAATATAATTAATCACAGTCACTTCCTTGCTGGAGCTTGGAATTACAAGTCATCACTTTTGATTTGAAATATTAAAAAGCATGTATAAGTATTTTGGCTGAACTATGTGGCCTGCCTGGAGCCAGACTGGTAGACCTTTCCTCAGAAGTTTTCACTGCAGAAAATCACATTTGATGCCCCAGGGCTCTATGTATTATATAAGCATCCATGGTGAGGAAAGACATCCCAGTAAGGACTTTTATGAATGTGAATTTTAGCAGAAAATCTGGGAAAATATAAATTATTTATATGTGTATCCAGATATCAAGAAGTGACAGCTGAGAATACATAGCGACCAAAGAATGAGAGCAAGAAAGCATACCACAATTCTTCTATAATGTACCTGGTATTATTTTCCCATAATTTTCCCAGACTGTCACCTGCAGACAGATGAATGGTAGGATTTATATTTTCTCAGAAGTAGACATTTTGGCCTTTGTTGATTTCTCTGTAGAAAGTGATACTTTCTACACATGACTGCAAAGAAATGTGCATCTCAAGGATATTGGGGGTTTTAGATTGCTTTGATAAGACCAAAAATTGCCTACAAATCATTGGAAGGGAAATGGAAGACAGCACATTGCCTTAAACTGTTTGCAGAACAGCAACAACAGAATCTGGTAGTCACTTTGCAGAAAGGCCTGCAGTGGTCTTTTTTCAGATACTAATGTTTGCAGGATTTAAGGTATGATTTAAAAAGTAAGAAGTGTTAATTAGATTTCAGAATTTAGCAGATTAAACAAGGAAACATATTTGTGACCAGAAGAGGTTGGCTGCTTTTTAGCTCAGTTATTGATAAAAAAAGAGTAAATAAAGATCTTCAGAATGACTTTTTTTTTTAAGAGCGAGTAATCCAAGTTTGAGCATTTGAGCACTTTGTTAAGCATATTGAAACCCTAACATCTCTTCTGCAGATAATTCTAATACCAGAATTTTCTGTTCTTTGTTCAGCCACTCATAAACACCTGAGGATTCAAAAAGTTTCCACCGTTCTGAAAAACTGCAGTATTTCTTTCCAGACAGCATAGCTACCTCTGTGCTATATTGCTAGCTCTAGAGTTTCTTCTCATTCCAATCTCTGTCTGGCCAGCTATATCTTAAATGCCTGCTCCCAGCTCTGCTGTCTCTTCCAGCACATGCAAGCACGTAGCCTCAAACTATCATCTCATCTCATATCGTCTCATCTCCTCCCAGTTTGTGTTTCTACAGGCATAGACAACCTCTGATCAAGTTTCACTTGAATGAGGAATAATGACACAAAATGATTGAAAGTAATTTGAAATGTGACTGGCATATTCCAGGTTTATCATAAGCCCAAGGATTTATATGAAAACTAAAATGTTGTGTAGAAATGTTGGCCTGAAGACTGCTGTTTGACTGCAATTTGATTGCCGTTTGATTTCTCTGGTATAGCATTATATTGTCTTGATTCCCATATATCAGCCTTTATCTGCTCTAAGGGTGTCAAGCAGTCCTTGAAGACATAAAGCCTTTTGTTCAAATAAACAAAAATAAATCTTAAATCTTAAGATCAAATTAAATCAAATGTATTCAACTTGTGTTAGCTAAATAACAGGATATATTCTGAGAGCCTTAATAAATAAGAAGTCATAATAATAATTAATAACATTTAATAAGCAGAATAAAATACTCTATAGTAATTA
This sequence comes from Rhea pennata, assembly GCF_028389875.1. Lineage (NCBI taxonomy): Eukaryota > Metazoa > Chordata > Aves > Rheiformes > Rheidae > Rhea > Rhea pennata. Next base: position 107,766,115 of record NC_084663.1, read on the forward strand.
AATATTGCCTTGAATCTCTGGATCACAGAAGCACTTTATTATTACTATTGAATGAAAATTTATATCATTTTCCTGTTTCTTTTTGAGGCAGAGAATTATTACCACAACTTTCAAGAATGAGGTATGTGAAGACTGTAGCTTCTCCAATGTCAGGCTAATAGGCACAAGTCTATATCAATTCTAGATATTAACCCATTGATCACATACAGAGAAACAGTAGATCTATATTTGCATTCACTTTGTGGGAAGAAGTACAAAATGTGTTATTTGGAAGTGTAGATATTATACATGGTATTTTGAGGTCTCAGACATGTATGTCCTGTGAAAAGAGGCTCAGGGAATGAGGTTGTTTAGCTTGAAGGAGAGATGACTTTGGGGTACCTAGCAGCTGCTCCCACTGCCTATGGGGAAGCTGTCGAAAAGACAGAGCCAGACTCTTCTCAGCAGTGCATGGACAGGAGATGACAGGTGTAAGCTGAAACAAAATTGGTTCAGATTGGATATAAGGAGAAGTTTCTTCACTATGTGGATGGCCAGGCAGAGGAGCAGGTGGCCTAGAGAGGTTGTGCAGTCTCTGTCCTTGGAGATTTTCAAGACCCAACTGGATGAAGCCTTGAGCAACCTAGTCTGACCCATATCTGACCCTGTTTGAACAGTAGATTGGACTAGAGACCTCCTGAGGTTCCTTATGACCTGAACTGTCCTATAAGCCTGTAACCCTAGATCTGTCAAGTACAGTAGTTGCTCCACTAACATCTGGCAACTATTCTGGTCTGTAGTTTGGGTCCTGAAATTGCAAACTGATACTCCTGAGAGTAGATTTAATGAAACAAGTAGTCTCAGTGAGGTGGATAGGATTGCTGTCACAAATAAGGCATTAGAAGATCATGCATTAATCTGGAGACCGCTTTTCTTTGTTTCTTTGTTTCTTTGTTTCTTTTTTTCTTTTTTTTTTTTTTTTTTTTTTTTTTGGTTCAGTGACTGGACATGTATCTTCTTTGATAAATCTCACACATCAAAGAAATTATTTTAATGGCAAAGGTATTATTCTTTTTGTCATTTGTGGTTTCACATGCTACTTTCCTGTCTTTACAAACAGGTTATTCTCTCTAATTGCTATATGAAAAGCTGTGATAAACACAGGGGAAATTAATTTACTTAATAACTGTTAGCAAAGTGCTGTCAAATAAAATGTTTAATAATGGAGTAAAAACTGTTTGCTTTTCAGTTTTAGTAACTGTAAGTATCAATAGTATGTAAATCAAACCAGGAAAGTGGTCTGTCCTTGTTGTTGTTATTTTTTTAAACCACATGCTGTCCCTGAACAAATCTGTTTATCATTTTCTATAAAATTTCACTCTTTGCCCTCGCCACAAATGTGTAATCAGTGTGATGCCCTGTTCCTATAGGGATTTATTTTCATGTATCAGTATCCCTTGTGTTTTTACAGGTGGGCAAAAAATGTATTTGCTTGACAGGGTTATTTTTGACATACAATAACAAAACCTTCCAGCAAAAAGAAAGGTGGAAATTCAGCACTTACAAGTTAATTTAATTTGTGGAAATGTAATTGAGCAACCAAGACAGATTCCTATCTGTTGAAAATTCCAAGTGAACTTTCAGTAGAGGACTTGGAGGCAGATTTACATAGCTACTAAGAAGACTTAATTTTTCTCCTGTAGGCAGTAAGTAATGGAAAATCGGTAGTTTAGAGTTACTTTCACTGTGTAAGGATTTCAGCTCATTAGAGTACCCCATTATTTCTCTTATCAGCCTATTTTGTCTAGAATATGAGTTCGTTTTTATGGAGACGCATTCCAAATTCCAGAACAGATCAGACTGTAATTGCAAGTATTCTAGACCCCAGGTTTAGCAGGGAGCTTTTCTGTTAAAAAAGGGGTGCTTAGTGTGTGCTGTACTTCCGTATGATGAAGAGAGCAGGTAGGAGCTCAGTCTTGGAGATGAGGAATGTATTTTTCTCTCAATGTGTATCATTCCGTGATGGCTCCCTTTATTAATACTAGATCTGCCAGGATGATCTGAGCAGAATTATGCATGCTGGTGCTCTCTTTGAGAAACACTGAACTCATATCCTTAAAGAAGGTTATCATACATACAGAATCCTTCCTTAAAATGAAAATCAAGACTTTGAAATGCCATCAGTTCAACTTTCTCTGCTTGGGATTACTTCCTAAAAAGTGTCTCCGTTAACATCAACAGTGAATTCTATAAAAGACCCGGTTTGGGCACAATCAGTTGCAGTTTATTGCCTTGAACGCACACCAAATTGCAATATTATAGCTGATTCTCTTTCTGCTTTGTTTTCACTGTACACCTGGAGTCCTCTGTATGTTTCATTTGTTTGAACAGTAAGTCAGTACTCCTCCTACCTAATGAGTTTTGGCAGACTGGATATTATTAGTTTCCTCCGAGTATTTTACCAGAGGATGGTGTGTTGCAGGTGCTTACCAACTCATTACAAAAGTGTACCCCCTGCTGAACAGTAGCTATTTTAATTTCAGTGTAAAGGGACAAGACCAAAGTTTTGAAGGACTTAGTATTTGTAAGATGCATTAAGAAAATTATATATTTCTGGGCATTTAGTGCAATTAGTTTGTACCAACTACTCTTTTTCTGATTGACTTTCTGTGTCAGTATCTATTTGTTTTATAAATGCATCATTTTTACCTTTTTATTTGAATTTGTTCTTTAAATTAGAGATATGTTGTTGGAGTGCTTTTGAAAATGCTTTTCTTTTGTAAGTGCAATCAGCCTGCCAGGATCTATGCCTTTTTTAAGATTATGAAAAATTTCAACCATAATTGAAGGATAATTTACTACTGGAAAACTGCTGTTGAGAAATACAATGTTTTGCAATAAATTTCTTTTTTGGATATTTTACTGAAACAGAGATTTTTGGTGAGGAAAAATGTTAGGAATCTTTTAATGTTAATAGTAATTTAGTTTGCATTTGGAATTTAATATTGAGCATTGGGAACTTGATATAGTAGTCATTATATGGAAAAGATTGGTAAGCGGCCTAAATATTATTTTTTGAATAAACTTCCTATTTATTAGTTGTTAACCTCAGAAAAGTATTTTCTGTTTGTAGATGTCTGAATCTTTAGGAAGGGTGTAAATGTCATTGTTCCATTTCAGCAATGATGTGAATTTATATTTACAGGAGATTTCAGGTGAATTTTATTACGGAAGGCTCTTGGCACAGAGAAATTAATAGAAACAAATTACGGTAATACTACTAAAAAGGTTTAATCCAAGGTTGCGCACAGTGTATTGGAAAGGCTTGGAGTAGAACGCAAGTTGCCTGACCATTATTTTAGCCTGTTACCCATTTACTGTACAGCCTTCTTTCAAAATTTGATAGAGTTCTGCTTAAAAATCAAATGCAAAATATGTGGTTCAACATTTTTGACCTACTTCTCATAGATCAGAATATGTATGTGCTTTCTAAGGTCCTCACCAAGGATTCTGTTATTTTTTTTTCTTTCAAATTTTGCTTTACTCTGGTTTGTTTCATGTCTGTTCGATTTTATTTATTCCATGTTTTCTTTTTGTTTTGTTTTGTTTTTAGTTGTGTCTGGTAAGTTGAAATTTTATTGACCATCTTCTAATCATCGTATCACTGTGACGAGAACTTCTCCTCCCCTTCCCATCCATTCCCTTCCATGTCCTTCAACCAGTCAGCTCCCATCTTTTCCTTGTTATTGACAAGACACATCGCACAGAATAGATTCTGCATGAAGTATGGGTAACTTTATGGCAAAGAGCAAAGGTAATGGGTTGCTAACTTTCTGTCTGTTTTTAAATGATATAATGGGTTGAATCCTGATATCGTCTCTCTTCAGTGACTGCATGTAGTTGAACTTAAGTGTTCTATAAAACAAAATGATTTTTGTTTTAAAGGTTTCAAGGACAGCACAAGTTATTTTTACTTAAGTGCATTATTATTACAGCATCTTTTACATCAAATTCATTATATACCATGCATGTGTGTGTGACCCAAGGTATAAAAGCAAACAGAAATTTTTTAAAAAAATGATGAAAATGCTTCCAGTGCCCACAACACTGAGTGGAAATCAAAAACAAATTTTCACTTAATCCTGTTTTAATTCTTCTGGCATTAAAGTTAATATGATTTTTATTTTTTACTGTAATGGGAGTAGATTTAGAATAATATACACAGGTACATTTAGAATAATTGGCATGTATAACATATTTAGGGTACTATACATAGGGATGTAGGCATATTTAGTTTGCAAATTCTACTGTAGTAGAATTTACCTGAGAGATTAGATTTTCCCTCATTTTTCCTGTTCAGTACTTCCTGGACAATCGTTTTCAGGTACCTAAATCACAAGGATTCAGCTATTTCTCTGATGATCACAGCTTTTCTAATCTCTTGATAACTATATCCATTTTTTAGTGCAGTGAAATCTGTCATATGCACTAGCAGAGAGTTTAGAAACTCCAACTTCCATTTTGTTTGGTATTTGTGAGTTCAGTATAGAGCCAGCCAAGCCCTAAAAGCACTAAATTTATTCCCAATATTAAAATTCCAACAGCATAATGAAGGTACTTCTCCCTCATTTCCATTTTCCCAATCATACCTTGCAACCCTGTGGCAAATCCCCAACATTTTCACCTTCCATAAATTAAACATGCTATCATGACAAAATCTTCCCACATCCTCTTCCAAGATCTTGACTGAATGTTTCAAGGTTAAATGTTTTGAAGTATGGTAATTAGGTTGGTTTGACCTTAGCTTCATGTGGTTTCTTATCTAAGGAAATTCTAGAGAATGGTAGCATTTGTATCCAAATGTAAATAATACCATGTTATCCTTTAAAAATTCCCCTCAAAGCAGAGGGCAATAGAAACGGTATATTCTGCTACGAGATCAACAGGGAGCAGAGACACAGACAAGTGAAACAGATGATAACAAAAAATACTACCGGCATGACCAAGGAAAACAAATTGTCTAGAGAGGACTTTTAGTATTCCTGAATTCATTCTAGTTAAAGTCACAATTACTTGGTTTTTGTAAACACATTGAGCTGTATCATTAAATGGCATGATTTACACTCTTTTTAAAGAAAAGCTTGTAAATAGAGATTTTTTTTAAAGGAAGAAAAGAAACATTCAATTTATTAAAGTCTGATTCAAAACACTCCCTTTATTCTTCAACCCAGACAAGAGGGAGAGAATAATTAGTTTTGGACAGATGATCAGAAAGGAAATGGAAATGCATAAGCACTAAGTAAATGGACTTTCATTTAATGCACATGTTTCAAGATGTGAGAGTGAATAGCCTAAAACACACTAGATTTTTTTTTCTCTGATAACCCCCTCAGCATATCTGTTGCTGTCAACTATACTGACTTTTTGTTTTTAATGTGACTGACATAGTTTTTTGACACTCTATTTACTACTGGATAAAATGGTTGTTGAAGTCTGTATAAATCAGAGTTTGGACAATGCTGGCAGTATTTATAATGTTAGAATGAGCAGATGTTTCAAATTTGCTTTCATTTGCATATATTCTGTTTGAACATGCCCTTGCCTATGTAAATGAAGGAGACATTCAGCTCTACTGTTGCTTTAAATTCATTCCTCTTCAGTAACTGAATTGAAGATTTTAAATGGATATAATTTGTTCAATAGTATTTCTGGGGCTTTTGAGTTAAATTGAAAAATTTTGAGAACCTGACTACATCACAAGTCTCTTATACAAGCAATTGAAAGGCTTTTTCTTTCCTCAGCTTTCCTAAATCAAAGATGCTGACTTCTGTCCTTGTGAACCTGAATTCATAGTTACTCAGCAGTCTTTAGTACAGCCCTTGCCAAAGTGTGGCCTGTGAGCCAAAAGTCACTCAAAGATTTCTGCACTGTGACTTAGACCTCTGTAAGTGGTCACTAATAAAAGCAAGTGATGCACAGTCAGGATTTTAATGGGGAGGTCCAGCAACAGATGAGATGATCTGAGTGAAGCAGTGACTATCAGAGATTGATGTTTCTTTGTGTTGCCTCTCCATACTAGAGAGATGTAACTACTCTGTTTTACAACATTTAAAGGCAGTAGGCAAATTGTGGCTTTCGAATAGATAAACTTTGGTCTTTTAACAATTGTGTAATTTTTTTTATTATTATTTTTATTTTCCTCTTTCAGAGCCTCCACAGTTTGTTGTAAAGCCTCGCGATCAGGTAGCTGCACTGGGAAGAACAGTGACTTTCCAGTGTGAAGCAACTGGAAACCCTCAGCCAGCCATCTTTTGGCGGAGAGAGGGAAGTCAGGTAAAAAAGACTTTCTGACCATTCTTTCCGGAATTTTCTTGAGGAGATGATGTCACACAAGGGAGAAAAAAATAATTGTTATTTTTAAGATTTGGAAAAGGACTTTGGAGCTTGGAGGTGCTGGACGTATCTTCTCAACTTCTTAGTCATGTGCATGCTAGATGGTGTCAACCTTACTAAAAAGGAAAGCTGTGTTTTGCTCAATCGCCTACTTGACCCATGAACATAAGTTTATGAACCAACTAGAAACATACCATGTTTCACTACTATAAAAATGTTTTTCTCCCACCTAACAAAGAGAAATATTTAAGAGATGAAGACATGAATAATGCTTAAGTTGTCTGAACTGCTGTATCTTAGTACATATTCCCAAATTTTCAGAAAGTTTGGCTTTGACTTAATTGTGGAGCTGTTAGTTTGCCATGTTTATGTGTCTCTGGCAAACTAAACTGTGTCATATTGATCTGCATTGTTGCAGGGGCAGCACACTCATTTGGGACTAAGGAGATTTATTTTCCCACTCAATCACGTGACTGACCGGTTATGTCTGCGTAGGCCACTTTTTCTCCCGGATTTCTTATTTGAGTGGGAGGAAAATTTTCAGATTCTTTGTGAAGAATATAAAAGGATTGTGGATGAAAGACAGTATAACAGAGCAAGAGAATCAGTTTTCTTTCAAGGATATCTTTTGAATGAGTGATCTTACACAAAGTGTTCTTTACTGAAGGAAAATAAGGACTGTGGGATTCCATTTTTCCTGTGATTGAAGGAATGAATAATTGCAATAGCATATTTCCTTTATAAAATAATAGTCCAGAGAAACTGAGAACTCTAGAGATTGGCTCCTTTACTCTGCTTGCAGCATTTCTATTTAAATATGTGAGTAAATCTGGACTAGTAAACAAATCCAGATAATAATCTTTAATGATATAAGTAAACCGATATATTATGTTTACATTTCTGTATGACCTGTTTTTTTGCCAAGATTTGTCTAGTACATAATTCTCCTGGCTTAATTTTGGCTATGCCAAATGTTGGCCACTTGTGAAAAAGAAGGGAATTGGAGAAGGTCAATGGCTAAGGTTTACCACTACTAAAGTAGAAGATTTTTTTTGTCCTAATCTTTTGCTTGGGAATACTCTTTGGATTTGGATAGGATGCTTTTTGGAAATGGAAAATGCATCTAGGTGACACACAGAGGGAGAAAGAGATTAAAAAATAGCCTCTATGAGCTTCAGAAACTCATTTACATGTTCAACCAAAAGAAGAAATTTGAAACCAGTATTTGATGTAACAGACTTGTACTATTATGGTTTCAGTTCTGACTTTTGACTGCTGTTGGTAACAAACCATGCAATTTATACCAAAACTATCTAAGCAGAAGCTGACGTAAGATTTAATTATGCAATATGAGGCTGGCCATAGAACATGAACACTATGCAGAAAAACTTACACAGTATCTCTTTTTATAAAACTCTTCCTTTTTTACGAAGTCAAAAGTTAAAATATTAGTAAGTAAACCAACTTTCGTTCTTGAAATAGAATAAATAGAATGCCCTGGATTGGGTCCTGGAAAAAGGGTGTTGACGCAAGTTCTTTCGATGCATCACAGTTTGCACCATTATGGTGTCTGCACATACCAGGCCTTTGCTAGGACCTCTTAAACTTTGTTTAAAAGCCACCATAGACTAGTGAGGGCATTAATGCAGTTCAAAAAGACTTAAGCAGTTATATTTGTATATCTGCACCTACATCATCATAAAACATCCTAAAAAATGTTATTCACATTACTGTATGAAGGAACACGCTTAGAATATGAATAGCAGAAATGTATGAATAGCAGAATACCTATGGTTATAATGTGAAAAGATACTTATTTAGTCACACTGAAGTTAAGATTATTGATATTTTAATTTATTGATATTTGAATTTATTTAATCCATTTTTTTTCTATTTCTTTCCTCTACATCTTCTAGAATCTGCTTTTCTCATACCAGCCCCCTCAGTCATCCAGTCGTTTTTCAGTTTCCCAGACAGGGGACCTCACTATCACCAATGTCCAGAGATCTGATGTTGGGTACTATATCTGCCAGACTTTAAATGTGGCAGGAAGTATCATAACAAAAGCCTACTTGGAAGTTACTGATGGTAAAAATATCTTTATTTTATCATTCTGAAATTTTTATTTTTATTTAAATATTATTTTACTATCTGCTTTACGTAAATTTAGATTGCATGCATTATGTCTGTGAATCTAAAAATTCTGTTTGTGCTATCTCTTTCAGGGGATTTAGATTTTGTTTAGATTTTGGATATTGCATTTTAGATATTTTAGATATTATGAAATGCGGTATTGCCACTTTTTGTTTAATAAGTACACATCAGATTATGTACTTTTGCCCGATCTGTTAATTTATCTGGCTTTTTCTAGTTTCCCCCGCTAGATTTAGCTTGAAATGATACTATGAAATCAACTCTGGTCAATAATGAATCAAAACATATCCATATCACTTCTGATTATTTATTATTTATAATTTTTAACATTTGACCGTACATCAACATGCTGCCATAGCTGTTTATGATTACACCAATTTGTAATTTACTTGGCATTAGTATTAATTAATAGTAAAGCAAGGCATAACTGTAAAGCCCAAATGAAATATGTTTCTTGGAAAATTATGACCAGACTTTATGTAGAACCTATTATCATTGACAACTGCAAAGCTCTTTACAAACTTGAAAAAATTAAATACAAACCACGTGTGGGTCTGTTTCAGTTGTCTCTGAAGAGAAAGACATTGGTGGGCTATCAGTGCATTATAGTGCCTTACAACAGGTTGGAACAATAGGTAAAGAATAAATTATGCAATTGAAAAAACAGTGTCATTTAAACGTGCAGACGAAATTACAAAATTTGGAATTTAACCAAAAAGCAGTGGTAACATTCTCCTGTTACAAAAAGTAATCTAGAAATTCTTAATGTTCACAAATTATCAGAACTTCAGTGTTATATTTCAGCTACCAAACCAGACTTTAAGTTGCATCAGTGCAGCTGTTGACACTGCTAAAGAGATGTATGTCATTTGAAGTTGTGACTGTTTTTAGATCATTAGTCCATGTCATGTGGAATGATAAAGGTAGAGGAGATACCTGAAGTGCAATAAGATAGCTTCTGCTTCTTAATTATCCACCGAGAAAGAAAAAGAAGTGTGTCACTCCTGTTTCTGTGAATACTGAGACTGCTTTGTATCTTTCTGTGTATAGTTATTAAGTAACTTATCATATACATATAATTTTTATGGTGTGAAAGATGGATTAAAACTGATGCAGCTACATTGTGAGATTCTCCCTGGAACTTCGACCTTATATTGACAGATTAAGTCATCACATAGCTGCAAGTCAGACAGTGCTGGAAAAGTACTTCTTAATTGAAAAAATCTATTATGGCCCTGTTTGTTAGCTTTGTGTTTATTCTACCCTACTGCTGGGCATCTCTCAATTAGGAAACAGCACAAGGATGAGTTCATGGTACAGAAGAAAAGAAAAATTGAAAAACATATTATTTGCCAGGTTATCCTCTGCCTTCTTTCCTCCTCCTTTTCTGTCTTTAAATGCTGCAGATATGTTTGTATGTTTGGTATATAGACCTATCACATGGCAGAAGATGAACAAAGTGAAATCTGTGCCCTTACAAAGAATTTGGGACATCCTTTATCACTTTATAAATCATGTATTTCATTATCAATTTATAAAGACATTGGAATTTAAATAACGTTTGGCAGAAACCAGTGTGTAATGTGCAATGCTTCCTTCCCTTCTGAAAATACTTTGTTGTGTATCATGTAAAAATCCTGTGGCTGTGCGTCGTATTGGTGCACCCTGCCCTGGATACTGCATGCCTCTGACTTCAATTACTTGTCTAATTCTCTTTAGTTTGTTTCAAAGCCTCAAGCAACTGCTATTGCTTAGATGATTAGCAAATTGCTTCCAGTTGCAGAAATCTATTTCCTGTTGTTTCTTCTGGCAGTGATTGCAGACCGGCCTCCCCCTGTCATTCGACAGGGTCCTGTGAATCAGACTGTAGCTGTGGATGGTACTTTGGTACTGAACTGCGTGGCCACAGGCACTTTAATGCCCACTATCCTCTGGAAAAAGGATGGAGCCCTGATGTCGACTCAGGACTCGCGCATCAAGCAGTTAGAGACAGGAGCGTTACAGATCCGATATGCCAAGGTAACTTGAACTGGCAAGGTCTGCCTTTTGTGTTGGGTTTTCTTGCTGTTTGTTTCACTTTGTTTTTTCTCCCAGGGCACTTTTAATACAGCAAATCCTACCTTAAGAATTAATGAAATGTTGAATAAGTGCATTAAAATGTTTCAGATTGACACTTCATGCTTTCAGATAGTTCGTTCTTTATGCTCAACACCTTGATTTATTCAGCCTAGGGAACATTATTTCAGGTTTCATAAAGAAAAATGCTTCTAAAAAGTATCAATTAAGGGAATTATTTGGTACTTAAAACATGAAGGAGGAAGCAAAGCTTGTACTTCAGTAAGATGAATTGTTAGATGATTTGGGCTTCAGCACTCATAGATAAAAATGATCTAATTATTCCAAACATGCCTTTGTTCAGCATCCTTTGTTTCAGCATACCTTTGCTACTGCAGTAAAAGAGCAGTGTCCACAGCTTTTTAGTAGTTTTCAAATTTTTAACTTACTTGACAGTTTAAGCATACTTTAATATGGTTAAGCACCTGTCAATAAATAGTTTCCTTAGGAACTGGAGCGAGATACCTGATTGGTATTGCTAGTCATGATGACCAAACTGTAAAATGTTTTAAAATATTGTTAATTTATAGCATATTGGCTATTCTCAGATATCTCTTCTGTGATTTGAGACATAACAATTCTTAAAATGAGGCCAAATAAGTGACTTTACTGTGGTCCCTAGAGATGCCTTATTATCAATTACAAATTAGATGTCATAGATGTGCATGCTTCCTTTTAGCTCATCTGCTGAGACTAAGACCTCATGAGAGTAGCATTTCTTTGCAAAAAAACCCTCCTTTGAAATGTGATTAAGTCACATATGGGCAAATAATCCAGCATTCAGAAATGGATGAGAATAGCATATGGAGATCCTTTATTGGGTCTCCTGTAGAGTGAAATTTATACTAGCAGAGAGAACCCAGTATGTACAAGGCCCTGTGCAGTATTTAAGCTTTCTTTAAGGATGACATTCTCTCCAGTGTTACAGACAAATCCCTAGGCATCATTTAGGCAGAAGGTTGAGGGTTGCATGGGGCCTTGTCATCTGAATTCCTTCTCAATTTATTTGAAAAGAACTCCGCAGAGCATGGAATAAATGCTGCAAGATTTTGCCTTCGTTTTGTTCATTAGTGAATGCGAAATATTTAATTACCATCTGCAGCATTTCCAACTTAATTTAAAGAATGCTCAAAAATATGTATCCCTCTTCGTTTTATAGCATGAGAAATCGTACCCTTCACTGTAAGAAGTTTCTGGTTCGAAGTTTCTGCATTCTAATATGTTTATCCATATTCATAGGGGAATGTACAGATCTGTAATTACTTTTCTAGCCCACTGAGTGCCTGATTTGTTTCAAATATTTATTCTTCTCTTTTCCCACTCAGCTGGGCGACACTGGTCGGTACACCTGCATTGCTTCAACCCCAAGTGGCGAAGCTACATGGAGTGCTTACATAGAGGTCCAAGGTAAATCAATTAGGGTTGCTCTGCATGGAGAAAATACATAAAAGAAAATCAGAAATTGAAATGCAGTAGTTATCTGACACTGTCATAAATTGCCAGTGCAGATGTGAATATGAACAGCATTCAGCTTACAGCTGCTTCCTGCCTATACATTGCATTTCTCTCTCCTTTGTTAGAATTTGGAGTCCCAGTGCAACCACCGAGACCCACTGACCCAAACTTGATTCCTAGTGCTCCATCAAAACCTGAGGTTACAGATGTCAGCAGAAATACTGTAACATTGTCATGGCAACCTAATTTGAATTCAGGTGCAACTCCGACCTCTTATATAATTGAGGCCTTCAGGTATATGAGTCTCATGTGATCTATCTTGCTGTACTTGTGTTTATGTATATAATATATTGCTATAGAAAAGCACATGCTAACCTGCTGTTGTGTTTTATCCTTAGCCATGCATCTGGTAGCAGCTGGCAAACTGTAGCGGAAAATGTGAAAACGGAGAGTTTTGCAGTTAAAGGTCTAAAACCTAATGCAATTTATCTATTCCTTGTGAGGGCAGCTAATGCATATGGACTTAGTGACCCTAGCCAAATATCTGATCCAGTGAAAACTCAAGGTAAGCTTTTAATATTGAACATTTTGGGTACCCACCGTGACTCTAACAAATGGACTAAGTAATACTGGAGGCAGGAATTCTACTAGCTTTCAAGTATCTATTTATACATGCTGTAATATATACTAGATAGTAAAATATAGGATTCAAAGTTGCATTTCCCTGTAACAGAGATTCTTAAAGCTCCTTGGACGGCCTATTGCATTACCTAAGGGAACCCTAGCATTTCTTACCATAAGACAGTTACATCTTGCAGAATAGCTCTTTTTAACAGCAAAAGTAATCTCAGATTTTTGAAGTTATCACACAACTTCCAGAATTCAGTGGAAATTTTATCATTATGTCCAGAGAATCAAATGATCCCTAAGATTCAGATTGAGAGAGAAACAGTACATAGTCTAAGTTGGCTTCTGCTACATTAGGAATGAGAAAAATTTAAGATTTGGAGGAATTGGGCATCATGAGTCAGTAAATAAGAGGTTTTTGGCAATATGTTAAAAACATTGCAGTAAGTACTACTATCGAAATCAGAACAGTAGGGAAGAGAGAGCTCCTACAGCTAGTAGAATCTGAGCTTCTGCATTGCCATGGAAATGCTGGATAGTAACAGAGAATGGACTCTAAGCACCATCACTCTTCCTGAATCCAGCTATGTAAAATTTATTTTCTATAGTAAACACAATTATAGTAGTGTACAGGAGATAGTGTAAGTTTGCAGCCTCCATTTTTCCAGTGTAAACACTAGGATTCTTAAAAAGAAATAGAGAATAAATTGAACATACTCTTTTTCAAAGTAAAAGTAATAGAGATCATCTCTCTTTTTTCTGCTTTCCCCACTTAACTGGAGAATTAGACCTATTCACTAAAAAGGGTGTCTGTGTTGTGTGTTTGTTTCTTTGTTTGTTTAAGTAAGTGTGTGTTTGTTTTTGAAAGGAAGTTCCTGAAGGAAAACAAAGCTTTTTTCAGTTAGTGACTTTTTATTTGTTTGAAGTCAGTTTGAACTCAAGTCTTTCCTGTCTCTGATGAGGAATGAATAGTTTTCACACTGCAGTCCTCTACCATTATGCATTTCTCCTGCTGGGTGGCAATTTCACTAAATATATAGTCAGTAGAGTCATGGCCAGATAGAAAATGGGGATTCCCACAAGTTCCTGGGTCTGTTACCAAGAAGAGATTTAATAGCTTTTTGTGATTTCTGTAATCCTGGGAATGCACATGCCTATAGGGCAATGTGTGCTATTATGCAGGCAGACTGCAATGTTGTTAGCCAGTTTTTCATACATTGCAGGTAGACCGCAATGTTATTAGCCAGACGCAATATCAGGTCTGCATGTCCCAGATGAAGTGATCACTGGCCTGATTCTGATAAACGGTGAATGAGGCAGAATATCCTGCTACCGCACAGGATTGCATGGTTGAGAGTGGCAGGGAAAGATTCAGCAGTCCTTTGGACAGCTGGTAGAGTTAAAGAATCAAGAGCTACCCAAAGCCTAAGCAGGGAATTAATCACCCATGGATACAATTTTCATCAACAGTAAGAACATCATAAAGAGAGAAGTTCTTTAAAGTAGTTCCACTCTTCTTCCAATTCCATTTCAGTTTTGTGTAAGCTGTGATCTAGCCAAATTGGGTCTAGTTTCCCACTTAACTTTCGTTCACAGGGCTTTGCATTCTTGGACTAAATGCATGTCCACACCAGCAACCTACCTTGGCGTTTTGGCTTTACCAACGTTAACAACATGCTTAAGTAGTTTTTACACGACAGTCCTGACCCTGGAAGCTTAGAGCTAAACAAGAAAATACGGGGTAGACAATAGGCATTGTACGGCACAGATGTGCAAAAGGCTGAACTTGTTTTTTTTTTTTAATTATATTGTTAACACCTCATCTCTTGTGGCTAGTAGAGAAGATACCACTACTCATTAAACTGGCTTTTTGTTACATTTAAGTGGAAAGAATAGCTAGAGTTGTAGGTGACTCTCCAATCAGAAGTTTCTATCTTTAACTATCCAGCTGAGGGAGGCAAAATGCATTGATACATGGACCATTTGACAGAACATATTACATGTGTATACAGCAATGACTCAGGAATGGCATTTTTTTTCTTTCTCTGTGCTCATTTCTAAGAAGCCAGATTTGTCAGCCACCAGCTGTGTGGCAACCTCACTTCGCTTCTTTACCTTGGAATAAATTTTCTTGTGAATATGTTGAGGAAACAGTATGACAAGAGTGTAAGGTGGGATGAGCTTTCTCTTCTTAAATAGAAGCTGCATTTCTGGAAAATAAACTTGTCTTTGTGCCAGTATTTTTAATGCAGTCTAACATTTTTATCATTATTTAGGCATGAACAAAAGCTGATAGACTGAAAATATAACCACCATGACATAAAGTATGCTTTACAACTGTTGCATTTAATATGTGCATTTTCTGTATCAGCATCCATTGCACTATTCAGACCTCAAGATAATCTACACACCTGCAATGACTTACTGCAGTAGTTGTAATTGTCATTGTAGATAAATACATACAGCGTTTCTATGCACTCTTTTTCTGGCCCTTCTTGTGAGCAGACAGGTATGGAAATTACCATGGTACTTCAGAGAACAGAAACGAAGATTTCCTGATCTTGCCTAATAATTGGAGGAGGTCAGATGGGGAAAGTAGTAGGCAAGAGCAAAGTGCATGAGTGCATGCTGTGCATTATTCAGTCTCAGTCTCTGGAATTGTAAAGAAAAAAAAAAAAGCATTTTAAGTACTTTTCATCAATTTCCTAGTCAGTGATTTTTAACTGTTGTCAGTATGGTATTTGTTTAAAATGAGGTGATCAAAGGGAGACATATGAAATCGATATAGAAACTATGTTACTCTGCTGTCCCTAGTACATGTATATTTTAGCCACCCTATTAGTGATTGCCCTATAAATTTTATGTATGTCTAGGACAGTCATTCCATTTTAGTTAAGTGTGCTTTCTGCATAAGAGCTCTGCATGCAGAAAATGTTTCCAATGTACAACCTCAAACTTCTGTATATTTTGAGAATTTCTCCTTCATGTGTATGAACAATTCTTTTAGCTATATGCTGCCAAAACCAAATATTGGGAGACTGAGACTGCAACTGTGGTCTACCTCCTGTTTACAGAAGTTATTTGCTATCAGAGAAGCAGCAGCCACATGACTCATTTTTCTTCTCTTCTGTTGTTACACTTTTTTTTGTAATTAAAAATAATACCTTAGATTACCCATGAATGTATCTGTAGACACAATTTCTGCTTTTGCCCTTTGTTGTAGGTTTCCTGGTCTCTTGAAATTTGAATTAGGCAGTGGAAAGTTTTCTCTTCCCTGCAGGAAGGAATAAAGAGATGCTGCTGTAGTTGTGTACCATAGATATGCCTGAGAATGGTTCTTTCTTTTTATCCAGCATTTATCTCCTGTTTCTTTGTGTCAAAGGAAGGCAGTGTATTGATTGGGTACTAACCATACATTGGTGACTGGCTCAAGAAAACACTTCATGTAGTTACTTCTTACATAATTGGAAGGTACTCGGGGTAAACTTTGGTGATTATAGTATCATATACTTTATGTAATATTAATTTGTATTTGCATATACTTATTTTAACAATTACATATATTTGTGAGAATGGAATCTTAAATTATTACAGATATTCCACCAACAAGTCAAGGTGTGGATCACAAGCAGGTCCAGAGAGAACTAGGGGATGTGGTACTACATTTACACAACCCTACTATCCTTTCTTCCTCCTCAATTGAAGTTCATTGGACCGTAAGTATAGATCAGTATCATGGAAATGGTTATATACATTACTGGATTGCACTGTTCTGCAGCTGTGGAGTCACAATGTAAGAAGCTGTGGAATTTATATACTTGCAAATGTTTTCCTTTAGAACTAAGTACTGCTTGAGCTTTGCTAACCTACATCATTAAATTCCGACCACTTTTCACCATTTTGTGTCTCTGCAGGTAATACTACTCACAATTTAGGGAGAGTTTCAGAGTCCTCCCCTGGAAGCTAAAGGACTGATCAAAGGGTCCTTAAGTCCTATCATCAGAGGCTTTTGCACAGCTTTCAGTAGGAAGTGTGTCAGTCCCCTAATGTATTTGAGATAACATCGGCACTTCCCAGTCTGTCAATCATTAGGTGGTGGGATGTAGTGCATAACTTTACTTGAAAGAGTTACCTCCATCTTACCTACATACTGAGAAATACACCCACACCTCTAAAGCCTCTTCTGAACCTACACTTCTTCCCAAGGTGCAGTTATGCACAGTGAAGGGAGAAGAGGAGAGAGGAAAATGCCAAACAGTGGTGGGGTGGTCTGTTGAAGCTGGTTCTGACAGGAGGAAGCAGGACATGTGGAGAATGTAGTAGAAGAGGAAATGAGAGAGTGAGGAAAAGATATTGCAGGAGTCCCAAAGTGAGGGGAATGAGAACAAACATGAAACAGATTCAAGAAAGCTTACCGGGCTGATCCCTTCAGTGAAAGAAAGAATTAGAAATGGCTTAGAGTGGAAGACATTTTGGAATTAAAAAAAAAAGTGAAAAGGAAGAAGAACCCAGGAAAGACAAAGTAATAAACCATGAGATAAGAAAATATAATTCAAAGAGGCCAGCTTTAAAACAGAGTGCAGAATGAAGAAAAAATGGGGGACAATTATGCTAGCATGGCAATAAATCCCAAAGGAGTGCAACTTGGAGGTCTTTTCAGAGCTGCTGTCTGCAGAAGTGAAAAGGGGAGAGTATAGGAGAGCAAAGGATGTAGCCCCTGCCAGGGGATGGTGGACCCTTTCTCAAAGCATGTGACTAGCCTAGTGGAGTCCTCGTCTGTGACCAGGGCTCCTTGTTGCTGCAAGAATGCAAATAATATCTGCTGTGTTGCAAAGTAGTTACACTGTCACCTGCAGTAAGGCCACCTGCAGCAGGCAGCCTTGTGTTTCAACTAATAACATCTCTGAGGCTCCTAGTGCAATTTTGTTTGACCTTTGCTTAGAGAACAGCCTTTTCCAGACAGCCAGTTTTTGTCAGTCTCTTGGGTGGCCTGTGGCTTCTCTGCAATTTCAAAAGTAAGCATTACCTCAGTGTTAGCTAACACATGTATTTTTTACATGATTATTAAAAATAAAGCGTGTTGCTTTTTGGAGTAAAACTGCAAGCAAGCAGTTTTATTATATCACTGTATGACATTTTTGAAAACAGGGAAAATCTGATACACTTTTTAAAAAGCCTTTCTTTTCGTTGGACTTTCTTATTCATTGGAAACTGGAACCAGAAGTTAAAGGATAGTGAATATTTCACAGGCGATCACTCCTTTGAGATAACTTTCTATCTAATTTATCGCCAAATACGTTGAGTCTCTCCTCATTTACATTACAGTCTCTTTCTCCATCTGTGTGGTATGCCTTCCATCTAAAAAGCAGTCAGGACCACTGAATATCATTTTGATCCACTTTTCCAAGTAGTCCTCTTCGGTATTGCCATACTGATTTTTAGGGGCCTCTTCTTAAACCAGCCTCTTTTCTCCAGCAGAGTAGCCTCCTGCTGAGTCAGTGAAGGTGGACGAAGTGCCTGGGTAAATCTGCCCTTTGCCTGAGGCAAACCTAATCCGCGAGGCAGATAGTGCCAGTTGGCTGCCCCTTTAAATCACTTTCTCCAGAAGGAAGCAGGGAGGAAGCCGTGCTCTTTTTTCTTGGATTGTGAGAGGCTTCCACACCTCAGGAGAGCTGGCAGGTTTCTGTGTTTGATCTCTGCATTCGTCATCCTCTCCTGCCCTCGCCTCCTTTTGCCCTCACGCCCGCTGGTCTGCAGAGCACGTTGGGTTGGGCAGAAGTCTGCACCTGTGCAGAGCTCCTTCTGCTCTGCTCAGACTCTCTGCAGACGTAAAGGTTGTTCTTTCTGCAGCACTAGGGTGTATTATACAACTCTGTTATCCCCCTCTAATGCCTTCATGAATCCAGTGAAACTGGTGCTGTTCTACCAGCATCAAATGGATTAATGCACTTGTGCATCAGGCCGGTAATTTGCTGTAATTCAAGCAGCTTTTATCTAGTTCGGTGGTGTTGTTTGCTTGAAATAAAATAAAATAGAGGACTGTGCATAATGTCACAGACAGCATTCACAGTTCATGTTTATTAAGCAATTTGTTTTGTGTCCTAATGTGCATTTATGCTGTTTTGCCAGGTGGACCAGCAATCCCAGTATATTCAAGGATATAAAATTCTGTACCGGCCTATGCCAGCATCCTACGGAGAGTCGGAATGGCTAATTTTTGAAGTGAGGACTCCAACCAAAAACAGTGTTGTCATTCCAGAGCTGAAGAAGGGTGTAAGCTATGAAATCAAGGCCCGCCCTTTCTTCAATGAGTTTCAAGGAGCAGACAGTGAAGTGAAATTTGCCAAAACCCTCGAAGAAGGCAAGTAGGAGCAAGGCTGTCTTCGCCTTGTCTTTTTGAAGTAGTATCCTGGCCTGCTTTTCTCTGATCTGTTCGCTATTTGATTTTGTTTGAAGTGCAGGCTGCTGGAGAGCAGCAGTCTGCAGCAGAGGAGACTCTGTGTTGGACCCATCATTATGTGAATTGTTTGGAGCCGCAGAAGTAAATATTCAGAACGATGCATGAGAGACGAGGAGAGAGAGGGATCTGCAAAACCCCCCTCCAACACACAATGGGAAATGTGCTTTTTATCTTCAGTGTTGCGTGCGCTCCTCCCCACTGAGTTCATGGTCTGGTCACAAGTGACTTCTGTCAGATTCAAACACTTACTAATCACTATCTTGAGTAGATAGCAGACACCACAGAAATCATCAAAGCACTGGAGCTGAGGGAATGGAAACCACATTTTTTAAAAGGCTTTTATATCTGGATCAATCACTAGTTCAAAATGAAAAGATGAATGAGGGCAACAGATATAGTGGACTGAATTATGTATTTCCATCTCATGCATGTGCTAAAAAGGGAAGGTCCATAAAGCTGTTCCTTTTGTCGTAGCTCTTCTGGCAGTGTAATAGGTATGCAAAATGGCCAGTGCCTCCAAGGAGGGATTTCAGTGCATCTGTAGGGATGTGATACCTTTTCCCTTCTCTCTCCCTCCCCGACAGAGGTACTGTTTAGCTCTGGCTTAAATTATTTCGGTGTGTATTTCAAGCAGTATGCTTAAGTGCATTCATCCTAAGTTTCACATAAGCATCTAGTTTTAGAAAGATAATTTAAAATGCAAAATAGAAATGTTAATGATAATGCATTTTGTCTTGATTTGAGTAAGCTTGAATTATTTACTAGTACTTACACAGTAGAGGAACTGAGGCTTAGCATTTCATCAGGGTCAGTTTGTAGGCTATACTTTTCAAAACCGTGGATCCTGGATGAGATGATTTGAGACCAATGAGTAATTCATTGCTTGGCAGTTCTGGCATTCAGGTAAAGAGCACCTGAGTTTGGGCAAATCTTGTGGCCTGAGTGACTTTTCCAGTCTTACAGAGAGAGACTGCAGCAGAACTTGGGAGCCTGGTTGTAGGTTCAAATCCTTTTTCTTGTACATCATTTTAGCTTGTGGGCAAGAACTGCCCTTAATGAAGGGTGAGGAGTAAAAAAATGCATTTGCATAGCCCAAAACAGACCACGTGTGCTTCAGAAACTGACTTCATCTTAAAAAAGCTGGCTGCTGCACTTGACAAACTTAACCATTAGTTTTTTCCCTCCAAATAAACAGCTCCTAGTGCTCCACCGCAAAGTGTCTCAGTAACTAAAAATGACGGGAATGGGACTGCGATTGTGGTCACCTGGCAGCCGCCCCCCGAGGATAACCAGAATGGAATGGTGCAAGAGTATAAGGTAATACGCTCTCACCTCCTGGCAAGTGTCAGCAGGGTATTGATGAATAAATTGTGGATGCCTGGCTCCACCTACTGGTTCAAATAAGAGCACATGGGATAGAAAATTGCTTCTTTGAATCAAACTCTGTATTTAGTAGTTCTGTGCAAATGGTAAAAAGCAATTAAAAGAGCCTGCGTGAATCAAAGCAAAGGGTCAACATTCATAATTAAAATAACTACCTTCTTACCCTCATTATGAATTGAGAAATGTATACACAAGCTGAGAGGGAAATATACCTATATGAGAACCATTTTGTGACTCAGAGGTATTGGCTGATGTAATAAATATAAACAGGCTTAATGAGTTGAAGCTCAAGGGTAATTTTTAACAGTGTTAAGATATGAGTAAGTTACAGGTAACTGGAGTAGTTAAAACAAATGGAAAACTTTCCAATAAAGAACGTATTTGTGTAAAATTAAATATATTTAATGTGGAAAAAT
Source organism: Rhea pennata (assembly GCF_028389875.1). Taxonomy (NCBI): domain Eukaryota; kingdom Metazoa; phylum Chordata; class Aves; order Rheiformes; family Rheidae; genus Rhea; species Rhea pennata. The sequence continues at coordinate 107,787,097 of NC_084663.1, forward strand.
ATTTCTTTTTTTTTACACAAACACAGGTCTTGTTATGCTATATTTTTTTAATAAATTGGAAGTATATTGTAGAATATTTATTATTTGATGTTCATTTAGCAACAGGCACTGCATTTATTCTCAGCTTAAATTGCTTGGAGATAAATTGCATAGCAAAGTAAATGAACCTGATTTTTTTGTGAGCAAGCTTCAGACATTTTACATGTCTAGTCATGGATATCAAGTCTGCTTTATAGCCACTGAGTGGCAGGATGGTCTGTTTCAGTCTCTTGCAAATTAACGTTACTGATCTTGGCTATTCTTTTGAGGTAAAATACTGTTACACAGACATTTATTCCTAGCCATCAAGCATCACTGCAATTTTTTCCCCTCACTAGAAATAGGAAGGGGAAGAAATTACTAAGCTTCATGGTCAATTTAGAGTAATAAAACACCTCTCAGAAACTGACTGACTGCTGCAGAATCAGTTTGTGGCTTAGTTTCAGATATATAATGTAATTGGAAAAAAATATATATTCACAAAAGTATTTCATTAAAAGGCAGGCCTTGAACTGAAGAGAAAGAATTATTCTCCTCAAGAAACTGCATTAGAGGAATGTACAAAACAATAAAAGATGAGGAATGCACATCTGAGAGTGGAGATAGTATCTAACATACTGCCTAGCATTTAGGGAGAAGAGGCTATCAGGTGTAAGAGCAAACATCTTGTATGTGTCCCACTTGCCTTCTTTCACTCCTTGGCATGCAGAGAATGGAAAATGGTCTTACAGTGTCCTGAAGGTGAAATAAAGAAGGTTTACAGTATCCAAGCAGAAAGGACTCCCCCCAAAATGCCCTAGCAGTTGTTTTTGTGCCTTGGAAGTGAAGCTCTAGCTCGCTCACCTGGTAATCCCCACGGCGGCAGAATGCCACAAGGGGCAGATACGTGGGTAGGAAATCTTTTAGGAGCTCCGTATGTGAGAGTCTTCCCTCGCGAGTGCAGTCAGCACTGATTCAAACATGCTTATGTTCCCAGGAAAGGCTGTTTCTCCACAGAGAAAGTGCTGAATTTAACTAATTTCACTTTCTGGATAGATGTCCATAGTAGAGTAATATATTTGTGGAAAAGGAATAAAAAAGAAATTAACACAGCTTCATCAAATTTTCAACGGACCTAGGTTAACTGCTACTTCACCTTTAATAGCGGTTGGGAATTCCACCATAGTTTTAAAAGCATTTGCTGTACAAGTAAAACCTCATCAGATTGTTTTTCCCAGTCATTTAATATCACTAAGGTCATCTGTAAAATGGTGAACTGAAGCCTTTAGATGCGTCCTGATCTCATCCAAAAGATGAGATCTAACAGCATGTTGTTGCCTCTCAAAAGAAGATGGCATATTACTCAACCCTTGCCACTAGCTGCTTAAAAAAAAAAAGGGGGGGGGGATAACTTTGTGATTCCAGCATATTATCATATTGTCAATTCTCTCATGAAGTCGTGGTGAAAGACTTTGCCGTTGCACTTGAGTGAAGAAAGCATTGCTTGATGGATTATTCTTGAACAAGAGAATTGCCGATTCGTTTAACTGAATGCTCTTACTCTGTTGTTTATGTGAATGATTTTTGGCTAAGAAGCTTACTTTATTTGTTCATATTACAAGTGCTTTTATTTCTATTAGCGCTCATGTCATGGGTTGAACTGTAAATGTATTAGGACAAACCCATCAAATAATTTTAATGGTCAAAGCTGCTTTTTGGAGCAGAAAGTATCTTTTTAGCATTCATGTTGTGCCTAGAACAGTGATCCATGGCTGCAGATTTTAGCAGTGACAAATTCTAACTCTCTTTATCCGGTGGAAATGAATTATATCATCCTTCTATCCAGTTATTCTTTCAGTGTTGAATTTTGCACATTTATATGTATACAATACACTTCCCTTCCTGCAGGTTTGGTGCCTTGGCAACGAAAGTCGATACCATATAAACAAGACAGTGGATGGGTCCACCTTTTCTGTAGTCATCCCCTCCCTAGTTCCTGGTATTCGATACAGTGTGGAAGTGGCTGCAAGTACTGGAGCAGGACCAGGAGTGAAAAGTGATCCACAGTTTATTCAATTAGGTAAGCCTGCTGGTAATCCTACCTACTGATTTCAGTGTCTTTTGTTTTGTCTGCTTTTGTCTTCTATGGAACCAGAAATATTTTCAAGACCAGTGGAATAGATAGCATTACCTGATGTCTGGAATAGCAGGATTTGGCATTTCTGGCTTTAAACTTAGGACTGAATTCTAAAGATGAAGTTATAACAGTATCTCTTGCTGTTTTTTTTTAATCTCCCAATTCAGCAATGCTTTTTGATTGTTGATTTTTCAAAGTAATTTTTCACACTAAGAATGGTGTAATAAGACATGTAAAGGAGTATGAATCACTTAAGTCTTGGCTTACTTTAGCTTAGGGATGTAATTTTTCTTGATCAGATTTTATCTTTATTAAGGTAAAAAAATTTAAATCAAGAGCATACTAAAATTATGTACAGTAAGTATCAACTATGGGAGGAAGCTAGTAGAAAATTGTAGTACAGGGACAAGAGGTATGCAGATCTTTACAGTAATCTTGATCTCCTAAGTTTATCTACACTAAACATCTCTCTGTCACAAATGCAGATCAATGACATTGCTTCTGAATGTATCTGGGAGAAATGCATCTTTGCTGCTGGCTAGCAGAAAAATAAGATTAAGATGTAGTCCTACCTTGCTTTGCCGGTAGGCCTTTATCAGAATACCTTATCATTACAGTATAGAGTATATAATCAAACCATAAAGCAAACTCAGCATGTTGCTTTGGACTTATGTCCCTTTCTGTCTTTATGTTATCAATATATCTCCCTAGTTACCTGATCTTTTATATTTAAAAGTCTATAATTATTGGATATGGAAAAAGGATGGAACAACTGATATATTCTCTGGAAAATTACATGTACTTTACCTTGACTATTAAAATGAAGGTCATCTTCAACATATTTAACTTACATAAGCATATAATTCCTGTTTACATAAGAGGGATTTTATGACAAAATTACATATAGTTTACACGATACTTCAATAGTATGTGTAAAAAATGATTGATGTTTATTTGAATGTTCTTTCCTAAGCCAGCTGCCATTCTCAGGAATTAAAGGTCTTTCTCTACAGCTTAAATTTTGAAAACTTTAGATCAGCAAAGTGTAAAAAAATAGTGAAACCTTAGTGTTCAAAACCAAAGACTTGTCACTTTTGTCTTTTCTCTGATGATAAACAAATGCTAATTGCAGATGAATTTTATAATGCCACTTAATCAATTTGGGTTTTTGTAAGCAGAAAAAGGAGCAAATCAGACTATATCAAAGCAGGATCTTTTCCTGGCTCCTGGGTTACTGTCCCTTATTGACACTAAATTGGAAAGCATGAAGTGATCACACAGCTCAGAGAGAGTTCAGATGTAATAGTATGGCCATAGCTTTGTAAAAGCCAATAGAAGTCGAATTCCTAACCTTTGCACGACTTCTTCTAATACATTTTTTAGTGTAGTACAAATGAAAGAATTCTCATTGAAACTTGGATATTTAAATATCAAGGCACTGAAAAACTGGTGCTAAATAATTCAGGTGTTCAGCGTTGCCTTTGAAAGTGTCTTTTTTTCCAGATTATATTTTCCAGTTTATCTATCTTTTTAAGGACTAGCTCGTTAGAATCTGATGTTTAGTGACTTTTGTGTCAGTGCTAAGAGTTCAGTGCCTAAAGAATTGGCAAAACTGTTATAGCTAATTATGTTAATGAATAACACTATAATTTTCATTGTAGGCTGAATATTGCATATACAATATGCATGCGATATGTAGATACAGTATCTGAAAGTGTTAAAAACATAGCAAATACCTTGCCATTAAGGCTGTCTTATACTTCCAAGGCATAGCCCTCTGCCACCTCTTTGCTGATGTAGTAATGCATCATCCCTGTAGCACTGTGTTGAAGTTTCTTTGAAGTTTGTTGAAGTTTAGATCCCTGACAGACTGTTGATCAAAGTGTTGCATGTGTCCATCTGTAACTGGGCATCAACCCCACGCTTCCGCAAGCTGTGTGAGCCAGGGACAGTGGCAGTGGGCAATGAGCTCATGCTTCTCGCGGCTAACGAAACAAAAGTTGTACTCCCCGAGAGCGAGAACTGGATTTGTTCCTACTTCTTGTTTTGGTACAACTGGTATAACACTCCAGTCCTTATCTTCACCTCAACGTCCTTTTTTTAGTAGCCATGCATTCCCATTTTGAGGTGTGATTTCATATATTTACCGCTTGCTCTAATTAATGCTTCTAATTAAATGGCTAGAGCTACATACATTGTAGTAAAAATTCTGTAATTTGGTTACTGCAGTTGCATGGCAAAGACCAGGAGACAGAAGACGTGTGGGGCTGTGCCCCTAGAAGCAGTACAAAGGAGTTTCTAGACAGTGCTGCTTTGCTTTAGGCAACTGCAGGAGTCTACTTAAAATTAATACTTAAATTTAAGAGCAGTGCCCTTCTCTTAGCAGCACCGAGCAGCCTAAAACCAAGGCAGAAGAATGGCCCCGAGCTACCTAACTCTTTCCTCTGAATCCAGCTCTCTCAGAGCCCCCGCAAAGAGTCTCATTCTTGGTTCTTGGACGTGCTCCCAGCGCGAGAGCAGAGCAGGCACTGCTGTTTGCTGGTAGCTCTTCTGAAGAAAGAAAATTAATTTGTTGATGTCATCAGTTGGCACCTTTCACAGGCAATAAATCAAATAGTTACAGAGAGAGGGGAGGGAGGCTAGGGAGGAGAAGGATCTACGTGCTCAGTGAACTGTATTTTTGCCATAGTTCATTTCAAGATTCTGCGTTTCTTTCACTGATCTCAACTTTTCCTTCCAGGAATCTTTTCCTGATGCTTGAATGAGTGCAATACTTCCATTTTTGAATTAAGAATTCTGTGTGTGCAAATGGATATACTATGTGATTTACATATAGGCTTAGTTTTTTTTGAACAATTTTTCCTAAAAATCAAAGGTACATCTCCTCCTAGTGCATTTTCATTAGAAAAACGTGAGGCTAGATTGTGGTTGTCTGCGGAGCATTGAAAGAAGCGATGTCATGCAAGTTTATTTCTCCAATGTAACACGCTGCCTTGCACAGCACAGCCTCATCTGTGCACCGGGCAGGATGCTCCCACGTTTCTGCCTGGGAGAGGTCCCTGAGCAGAGTTGCAGCCACAGGTACATGACAGGAGGAAGCTGCACTTGCCTGAGGCTGCGCTCCAGACTGAAAGGGGAGGACAGGAGAAACTGGACTCTCTGAGAGCTGAGACCTGCAGTGTCTCACAGCTGAGCTGTGATAACTGACCTTGTGCACACAGTTAACCTGTTTTTGAGATGGGTCCAAATTGCGAGCTCAAACCTCTTCTGTTTTCCATATCGCAGCAGACATGAAGCAGCTCAAGGAGCTGCAGCACCTCAGACTTCCAGTGCCACCTGGGACCGGCCAACCATGTACTCACTTGTTATTTAGTAATCACATTTCAGGGTTTAAAATGATGAGATGAACTCTAAAATCATGCATCTTTCCTAAAACACTACACTTGGGGCTTTTATATTTTCTTTTCAGTTTTCAGACAGTTTTTAAGGGTTTCCCTGAAACTAAAAAGGCTGGAAACGTATCTTTTGTTCGTTTTTAAGACAAAAGTTAATATTTTACATAAGTAAAAGACTGCAAGACCTCTAGTGTTAAGGCAAAAATACATATTTCCTGAGAACTCACCACAGCTCACTGTAAGTCTTTGCATTTATAATGCTAACCAGTGAAGATAAAATCGTGGTAAATTTTTGCTGATCTCTAGTCTTACTTTTGCCAGTGATGGCATGGAGTGTTACATATGGTAACACTGCAGTTAATATTACTCATAAACAAATAATTTGTAGGAATATATTGTATGAATTTATTTTTAAGAGATGTCTGTAAAATAATTGTAAATGTTGGGTGCAACATTCAACTAGTGGGTGTCTCAAGTGTAGAAAATACAAGTCTCATTGAATCTTTATTGTTCTAGTCACTTCCTTTAGGAGATATGATTTGTGAACTTGTGATTTGTGCCTGCCTTTAGGGATATTATTCTTTCAGCCCGTCAAGTACTTCTACAGTACAATAGTTGTAAGTTTTTTTTTTGGGGGGGGGGGGATATTTTTCCTTTTCTGTGGCCTGCCAATGACTTGATAGAAGTAGACTATTTTCTGTTACGCAGTTCAAGGCCCTCCTGGATGCAGCCCTGTCTAACATGCTCTAGGTGACCCTGCTGAGCGAGGCGGTTGGACTAGATGATCTCCAGAGGTCCCTTCCAACCTTACTGATTCTATAATTCTATGAAATGCTTCCAAATCAGCTTTGTGCTGTCTCCTCACAAATTGTGGTAAAATTGAAGAGCAAAAATGATATTTTCCCAGTTATGGAAATGTATATAACTAGAAAGGAGGCAAAACAATCTATTCTTAAGCTGGTAATATTTTACCAAGTAACTTTCATATTGCATACATTAGGGTGTAAACACACAGGGCAAAGTTAAGGATGCTTGCACACCTGTGAACCTGGAATTTCCTATCTTTTTTGAATCTTTGGCATTCCGATCTGAATTGTATTTTAACATTGTATTTAACAACGTTAACATTGATTTTTACATCATTACTTACATGTATATTTTAAATTAGAGAACTCTTTTCTGTTCAATATAAATTTCAGTAAGTTTTTCTTGAATTTTGAACTCGGAGGTTCAAGGCAGATCCAGGATCTTGTGAACAGTAGGCACAGCAAGAGTATCTGTGATAGAAAGGAGTTTCTTATCTTGGGGTAGAAGAAAACGGGATGAGTCAGTGTGATAATATGCTGGTTTCAGGGAGTAGTGATCTGCCTGCTCTGACCGCTCTGGGGCATTTTCAAGTACATTCTGTGTTGTGGCTGCTGCTCTGGCAGGAAGATGCACTTTGCCTTAGAGTGTTTATGTTCACTTATTATTTTGGCATGTTTCCCTGAGGAGTGCAAGCAGGAACAGGAATGTTGATTATGAACCATTTATATCTCAGTCAAAGCTTCCAGAAATTTCCTGGGATGAAGAAAAAGCACTTCTTAAATCAAAGAGCTTTTTTCCTCACACATTTCACTGGACTATTACAAAGGATGAAGATGCCTTTCTCAAAGGAAGTCTTCCTAAATACTGTATATTGAAATCTTTAGCAATAAGGAGTTCACTAGATATAAATCCTCTTGCTTTATATTTAGCTTACATTCTATTTTTAAATTAAAAGAGGAGCAGGAGATGGGTCAAATGTGGCCTCTTGAGGGCTTTTCCGTGCTATTTTCGATGATACTGTTTATATGACTATGCACAAACACACATGCATTTTTCTTCTTACCATGTGCATAAATACCAGTTAATGTAATGACCTCACACTGCGTGACCCAAGTCTCGCTCCTTAGAAACAAATATATTATTATGCTGTTCATATGCTTGCAAGGGACAGCAAAATAGCACTATGCAATGAATCTTAATTAAAGATTAGAACAACAAATGTTCAAAGAGATTCTTCAATATTTTGTAATCTTGAGACGTATTGGTTGAACAATGCAAAATGTTTATGTATACAAAGGTATTATCCTTATGTATGGCTGTATTGTTGATGTGTTTATAAAACATTCCCATTTGGCTTTGAGTTTGTGATGTTTCCCTAGTTCTATCCTACTATTGTTCTCACTCTTTGTTTTAGGACTTTTTTTCTTTTTTCCCCCTTTTTTTGCTTTAAGCACACATATTTTTAGAGGATAAGCGAAAAAATAGTCAACCTTCTTCTAAATTTATTTGCAGTCATAGATGCTCTAGGCATCTTTTTTTTTCTGTTCCATTAAAAGACACAAGGTAGCGTAGCAGTTTAAAAGTACAGAAACAGAGGGATGATGCAAGTTTTCATATCTTAATATGTCCTCAGCTGCAAAGAGAAAAAAAGATGAGATACAGAGTGACAGTTTTAATTCATTAGTCACAGTGTACTTTATACATTTAAGCCCATCTGGCCACTTGTGTGGAACTTCACTTGACTGTCTCCATAAAATTGAAGCAACCCATCTTAACCTTGCACAAATAGGCATGAAATCTATAAACCCAGCAGACACAAAGGGTGTATTAGTAAGCAGAGAATGAGTCTGCCTAGTGAACTTTCAGACTAGGCACTGCACTTAGGATCACAGAAGATAAAAGGGATTTGAAATACAAAATGAAATTTTCAATAAACTAACTGTCAAAGGCAGCAGTTCCTTGGCAAAATAGATATTTGGCCTTGATGTCACACAAACAGAAATCTGGAATTTTGCACTTGAGAAAAGCTAATATTAAGTCAATCATTTCCATTTCACAAAGGTGTCCTTTTCCAGAGGACGTTCTTTTGATTTTTACTTGTACAATTTGTTGCAATTCCACATCCTGTTTGTATTTTGGAACAAACAAGAGATGCCATAATGAAAAGAAATTAACCTTCTCACCTGGTTATTTTTAGGGAAAAGTGTTGTTTTTTAAGTGGATAGATTTTCATTTCTTTCATATTTTATTAGTATATTCTTACATATTTATTAATAGAACTGTTTGAGAATAATTCTACAGGGAGTAAACAGCACCTTTCTCCTTAAAACACTAATGTCTGATCCAGAATCTGATGTCACTGTCCATAGTAGAAAAACAACTGTGGGATTTACACTGAAACAGAAAAGGGTATTTCAAAGACTAAGCTGTGGAATGTGTAAAGCAGTATCCGCTCTGAGTAAAGATTCCAAATTCTAGCACTCACTCTGTGTAATAATGAAATTTGCAATGAGCAGTCACTGTGATGGTAGAAAATCAAGCAGATGATAGTATTTTATCTTTGAGCTGCTTCGTTACAGTTGGGAAGCATTGTTCAGTAACTGCATATTCTCATTTCTGTTCCTAGAAGGTTCCTGCAAAAGGACAACAGAAAGAGAACAAAAGACTGATTCTTACAGGGGCTTCCTGTGGAAAAAATTAAAAATCATGTGCAAAAAATATGTCCTTTATTTTGATCTGATCTTTGAGAGTAAATAATTTTTGAAAAGGATTACATTTCTGATAATGAAACTGCTTGACTATTTCTACCAATTCATATCTCATTTTTAGTCATCCTTTCACTTGTTCATGCATGTCAGGAGGGCACAACTGGTTATTTTGTACATTTACTTCTTTATACACTCTTAAATTTTCAGTCTTCTTGAACTGAGGTCCTTTGACCTCTTACTTTTGAGACCGCAAACAGAATGTTAAACTGTATTGTAAGATTGAAGTCCTGTATCAGAAAATCCTGAATTAAAGTTCATCACTCAGTATCAACCTTATGAACATATTTTGAATTTGTGTTTTTTCTTTGATTTTCAGTTTTATGAGAATGTATGATTGTGTAATTGAATTTATGTTTTCATAAAACTGTAAGAACAGTGAAACATCCATCTTGTACTTTCAACTTTCATTGTCTTGCTATATTCTTTGCTGACGTGTGCTCATGCCAATTCATTGGAGATTTTGGGTGTCTCTTTTTTTTCAGATTCTCATGGAAACCCTGTGTCTTCAGAAGATCAAGTCAGTTTAGCCCAGCAGATCTCTGATGTAGTAAAGCAGCCTGCCTTTATTGCGGGAATTGGTGCAGCCTGTTGGATTATCCTTATGGTCTTCAGCATCTGGCTATATCGCCACAGGAAGAAGCGAAATGGACTCACTAGTACTTATGCTGGTATCAGAAAAGGTGCCATATTACATATTTCAATGCACTGAATGCCTTTTTACCGAGCTATTTCCTTTATTATCAGTATCTTACTCTTTTAAGACTTGAAGCAGGATTTACCAAGTTATTTCAAAGCTGTCAGCAAGTTTGGATTAGAACCTGGTACAGGAAACATTAATAACTACACAACATGTAGTACCTGGCTTTTGAGTATGAGCCTTCAGCAAAATACCTAGATTAGCTTTTCATAGAAGATACTCATACAAATGAGAAATACGTGAGATGGATTTAAGGCTGGCAGCTTCCACTATGCCCTTGCTATCTGACGTTCTACCATCTGTAAAGGAACCAACTGGATGGTGGTTCGCTGTCCCTTTTATTCAGCCTTTTGCCTGCTTCTGAGAATACTAACAGTGGTGTCAGTTAATGTAATGCTTTTGGTGCGAGTACCTGGATTTCCTTATATTCTGCAGAAATGCAATAAGGTGGCTGTCTAAGAAAGCACAGTGGTTATACTTTCCAAGACCCTTTCATAAATGCTATTGTGTGGTCCTTCTTTGGGGCTGAGTTCTGGGCTATCAAATCTAGCATTTGCATTCAGGTAGAATGGCAGCTCTGGGACTAACTTAAAGCACTCTTCATTTTCATGTTATTGATTTCTTTTACATTAGATAGTTGGTGACAAGCAGTGATTTGATATACTCTGTGGCACACAAAATCAGATCTCTACATGGAAGGTCTTCTGGAATAAAAACTTGATTTCTCCCAATTCTGCAGTCTTTTGATTAAGCCCTGAAGTTAAAGCTGAATTCAATAAGCAACAGTTCATTGCAACTCAAGGCTACACAGTACCACATAGACACTCACATAGCAATAACTGTAAATTCTGGAATGAATCAGAATGAACAATCATTCTTTTAAAGAAACAGAGGGAGGGCTTGGGATATTTAGCAGTTAAAAGATAGACCTAGGCTTAAAAGATGCACACATATTAATGTTCTGAAAGGTGTCATGAGACTGCATTCTTCAGTCACTTCAAGTATGAAAGTGTGATGGGCCAGAGAGATAGGCAAATGCAACACAAATTTTTTGAACAGTAGTTGTGTGTCACTATGAGAAACAATGGCAAAAATAACTTAGTTGCGTAACGGAGACAAGGAAATAATTTTGAGGTGTAGCAGAATTTTAGGTGGCCCCCATACTATTGAAGTGTCAATGCTTATGTTGGACTTCAGTCACAGTGTTTTTAGTAGAGTTGCAACCACATAAATCGGGGATGAATTACACCTTCGATTTTGTTCTTCTAGGATTTCTTAGGTAACACAGACCCTGACGTACTACTGCACTGGCCTGCTCTGTTTTGTTTTACTAATAGCATGCTGCCATATTGCCTTTCTATGGTGCTTTAAAACTAATATCACTATGCTTTCAGTAGTATCTGTGGTTAAGCCAAAGACATACAATATTTCTTTAAAAATGTTCATTTTAATGACATCAGCTATTGTTCAAAACAGCTGTGTTTTTCAATAGCTGTAAAAATATCTTTTGCATAATTTACTGGGTATTTTAATAAAAAATATACAGAAGAGCAGGGTCTGCATCTCCATTAACAAGTATTCTTCAAGAAAAAAAAAGCCTCTTTACTAAAATAGAAATTGCAAAGTAGTTTCCATTCCACAATGCATTTACTCAAGACCATGAGTACAACAAACCTTCTTCAGTCTTGCATTTACTTATTTATTTTTATGTTTAGCTTTAGACCTGACATCTGTTGAAATACTTCACTCCCCCCACACATACATATTGTGTGAGCCCTCTTACACACTCACGAGAGTTTATTAATAGAAGCTCTGAGAGTTAAGTTGTTCTTTCATGTGGTAGCTAGGCAGTTTTCATTTAGTTCAGCCTCTGTTCATCTGTTCCTTAAAACCTAAACTAAGTTTAGTACTTAGCTCACAGAAGAGTAATAAGACAGATATTTCAAGATTTTTTCATGTCCTTGTGATTGCAAATTAATTTTGAGACACTTCATTCTCTATTGAATAGCTGTGCTTTAAATGCACCTTTTATTTTTAATGAAAGCCTGCTGTTGTTCTATATTTTTGAATGTAGCTAAATTACACCGATTGTGAAAAGGTCTAGCTCAAAGGAAATACAGTGGAATTCCTAAGATAAAAAGCTGTGCTACAAATGAAGCCTGAAATGGGCAAAATATTGAGAGATTTTTCTTTTTCACTCAGTGTCATATTCCTGGAAATAAATTGACTCTGTAAGGGATGGTGGGGGGAAACTACAGCATATTCTAAATTATGCCGACAAGACACTCTGGAGACCCCCAAACATCAGAGTTATTGTAAAAATTACATTAAGCTCTTGAAGTAATTGCTGTCTTAGCCCCAGCCTTTTCTTTCTGTGACAGATTGGCTGCTCAACCTTCATCTTCTTATAGCGAAGATCGTATCGTTTCTCTCACATTCCTCTCTACTTCCGTTAGGCTGAAAAGGACGGTTCTTGCTTTTCTCTCCCCATGGGCAGTGCAAGAACTATTCTCCGTTGTCAACAGGAGGGGGAGCATGTGCTGATAGGAAGAGCAGACGCTGGAGCTCTGTACGCGGATTAGAGGCCCCATTGATCCAGAGGGGATGTACAGTAGCCGTGAGAGTGCAGACAGTCAAGCGACACCGTGGTTCCCTTGCTAACCTGCTCCTCTTAAAGGCTGGGCGGGAAGGCGGCGCAGCTAGGCATGCCTTTTAGCTTTTTTTTCATGATTGTTTGAGAAAGAAAGATTAATAACTCTGTCTCTTTACTTCCCCTCCTATGAAAACAAAATGAATTGCTCTAGTAGATTTTAGTGCCTTTATTACAGTGCAATTTGGTGCCATTCTTGATTCAGATGGAGTCAAACTGCAGTTCTCTTTGTTCCTTTATATGATTATTATTTCCGTACTGAATACTTCAGTGTGCCTATTAGCTCAGGGTAATGAGCATTTACTTAGTGAACTGCAGATAAGATTCAATAGGACCTTGATAAGGCTTTGTTAAGGAATTTGTCATTCTGCATTTTAAAATGATTAACAGCGTAAGGTTTTTGTTTGTACTAGGCTTTTCAGCAAAACATAAGATACCAAACTGAGGGCTACTGAGAGGTTAAAGCACATTCGGTTCCCCTCGGGAGCACAGTAGAATATCATGCTTTTTTCAGAATGGTACTTGTAGAGACAATCTTTTTCTGAATCACAGATTTAATTTTATTTCTATATTAATGTGAATGAACTACTGGGTTAGTTATTTACATTTGTTTTATGTTCAGCTCTCTGCTAGTTTTATACTAATGTGGTATGTTTCCCTTTCTCTCTTCAGCTTAATAACCAGTTTGTATTTTGTTTTGATTTTTCAGTCCCGTCTTTTACCTTCACACCAACAGGTATATATTTGCACTTTTCCCCCCTTGTTACTTTAGCATGTGTTTGTGGTACTGTTTCTTTTTCTGACATAACCAGCCCAGCTGTTCCAAAGTTTTTTAAACAATTTTATTAATTACCGGTATCATTATTGGTGTGCTCTAAAAAGTCGTGTGTAGTTGCTTTGTAGCTGACACCTTTCCATTTGTGTGTACCATTTAGTAACATACCGTTTGATGTATATTAATGCAAGCATACCATTTTGTAGCATGATTCTGTCAGTTCGTACAAGCTAACCTGAGCTCTGTTCTTGCACTACGATCCAGTGGTGTGGCCATCTGCACCTAGTGATGTCAAAGGTACTCCTGATGGAGGAGAAGGGATTTAGCAGAGCCCAGATACTGACTTGAAAGTGGGGGGAGGTCCACTGAGATTAAAGTTGGTGAAACATTTGCTTCTCTTCTTTCCTCTGAGTCAGCAATGGAGCAGTGACCTATGAGTTGCCTACTTCAGAAGACACAGAAAGCAAAAGGCTGTATCAGTTAGATTTCTTTGCTTGCTGCCTTAAGCTGTATTTGTGCTATGAAATGTTAAAACAGTTATCCTGTTCTACATAGGCAAAGCTGCATTTCATATTCAGGGTTTCTTTTTGTTTAGAAATGTATAAAGTGTGACATAGACTGAGCCATAGCCCACCAAAGTCAGCAGGAGCCTTTTCGTTCTCTAGACCTGACCTTGAGTCGGTCCCACAGTCTGGGAGTTCAATTGCACTCCTAAGCACAGGACACAATTCTGCACGTTCACAACCCACCATTATACTACATGCACTCCTTTCAGCTAAAATTTGAGTGAAGCAGGCTGGTCATATTTTTCCTCCTTTGTCTACATCCCTTATTTTCACTAGGTGTCTCATAAGTCTATGAGACTTAAAAATCACGCATATCCAGGTGGGTTAAAAAAGACCCAAATCCTCTGCCCACTCAGGGTAGCAGGGGATATTAGCTCAAACCCAGCACTGTGCTAATGTGGCCTCTGGGCAGCAGCTCTGGCCTCTGCTTCCTTTCAGCTTGGAGCACAGATGAAGCGATATCATGTCTGTCTGCGTTCATCCATATAGACCTAACCGTAATGGGCTAGATTCTTATCCACCTGTTCTTAATCACACTGAATACTATTTGGTTCAAAAGTCATCCTGTTACTACTCATCCTGTTACTACTCAGCATGAGTCAGAGTAGCCCTTAATGTTTCTGAAGTCCTTTGAGATCCACAATTCAAATTATTATTATTTTGCTGTTATTTTAATTGACTTAACATAGGGCTTCTATTGCAATCATGATTGTAGCATGCTACTGAAATTTTGCAGGGGTTGGTAGGTTAGCTAATGCGCATTTTCTCAGTCTCATTCTTAACGTTAAAGGAAAATATCGGAGCCCTGTAAGAGATGTCAGAGCTGCAAAGTAAACCTCACTGAGATTTTAAAAGAAGAAAATGGAAAAATAAAAGTCAGTAAAACATTTAAAGAAAATCTCTTTTCAGTCAGTCAGGATCCCAGTTGTTAGTTCCATGGACTTCAGATGGTCCCACCCCTCTTCTTTAGCATTACCTATAGTCAAAGACTTACCTGTAGCAATACATCCTACATTTTAATCCTGTTATTGTAATCACTGCCAGTATTTATCTCTCTCTTGCAGACTCCCAGCTTGGAGTTCTTCTAAAGAGCAGAATTTGGCTGCTTTTTTTCAACACATTCCTAGTTGGAAAATGTAGAATCCATCAGCATTTGCAGGGAGACTAATCTCCTTAACCCTTTGCCTAACCCAGGCAAATCTGGAGAATTTATAGTATTTTCTTCTTGGATGTATACATCCTATAAAGCTAACTTTGAAGCAGATGCAATCCATGTCAAAAAGTAAATCCATGTGAATATGCACTTTGTTAACGTGTGCACTTATGAAATGTTAGCACAATTGTTCCTACTAGTTTAAGACGTATTCTTTCTTTCAGACATTTTTGCCAAGATTTATATATTTAAATTTTTAGATACAAAGGATAATTAATAAATCCAACTGTAAAAATGTTATAAAATAGTAAGCTTACATGGACTTTTTGAGTGTGCTAGGCCCAGGAGTAAAATGCAGTAACGTTCAGCAAGGGCATGCGGTTTTGCAGTAGGTTCAGCTGTCATGAGCTGTTGTTTACACTGGAAGTAAAGGTCTGTTACAAAATCATGATACCTCCTTAATGTTACCAAAATATTAAGGTAGAGCAAAGCTCTAACATCTGGTCATTCTTGATGTAAATATATGACCTAAATTCTTCCTCAGAGTAACTCCACTGAGGTCAGTAATGTTACATTAAAGATAAGTTTAATCTGATGTATGGCTTCCTTTTCTCTTAAGTGATACGTGTATTTGTGTTTTTCATAACAGAACTGAAATATCAAACTTTGATGCAGCTAAGAATAACAGTTGTCAAGCAACACGAGTATTATGTATAAACTTGCGTATGAAGGAATAACAAACAGTTGTAGAATGAGAGTCAAAATATAAACAATGCTTATTGTCTTTGCTAAAACGAAAAAAGACAGACTTAATACTGCTATTTAAGGAGTCCTTTATGCTTTTTCTTTTTTTTAATATTTCAATATCTTTTAATATTTCAGTAACCTATCAGAGAGGAGGAGATGCCGTAAGCAGTGGAGGCAGGTAATTATGTGCTTTATTTTTAAAGCTATAAATTGTGGACTAATAAATTCAAAGACGTTGGGTGTACAATTGTGCTTATAAGTGATGGCAGAATAATCACTTGTAAAGTTATTTTTTTGATTTATGATATTAATGTACATTTTAGCCATATATTTTTCTGTTTAGAAGGAGAACATGCGATTTGCAGCTTTACATTGATCTCCAAGGAATGAGTCACAGTATTTTCAGCTGAGTTGCTTTGTTAACCTGTAAAAACTGCATCTCAAAAAATGAGCAGCAGAGGGAGCACTTTAACTTCCAAATAAATTTCTGCCGTAGCAGCTGATTAAGGAAGTGCAAGTAATTAAGCCGTAGCATTTATGAAGATTAAGAAGTATAGCTGGTTCACAAATACTACAAAGGAAAAAAAAAATTAATAGAGGAATTTTCTGAAGATACAAAGAGCTTATAAGGTGACTTAAAGAAAAAATCTTGCTGTGAATATAAAATAGATAAAGCATCACTTGCAAGAGAAGAAGGTATACTGAAAGGGAAGCAGACAGGTTTCTAATTAAAGGCTCCCTGCTTTGAGAACTTAGTCCATTCCAGATTGTGGACGTAACTAAAACAAGTTTATTGGGTTTAGCGTATTATCTTATGAATGGCAATGGACAGAACAGTAATTTCCATTTCCTGCATAGGAATCTATGTGTCTTCAGAAGAAAAAGCAACAATATTAGCAAAAAGGCATTTCACCAGTAGTATTTTGTGATTCCTGCTTTGCAAGACTGTGCAAAAAGTTGGTAGTGATGAAGAAAAGGCATAAAATTAAACATTCCCATCAGATATACTTGATGTACACTTGAATGCTGTGGAGAGAAGAGGCTACACTGCAACTGGCACTCCACCTGGCATGTTCAGAGCCAGTGCAGATATCTGTCCAGCACCGTACGCTGCTGCATAGTCATAGCCATAAAACCACGGCAGAAAACCTCTAGAACAGTTACCATGTGATTTTTAAATGGGTAAATCTATAAACCACTGAGTTACTGCCTTCACCCCAAGACAGTGAGAAAATAAGAGAGAACAGAGATGAAACCTCTCTTTCCCTGATGCGGTTGTTCAGCAAGATACACAGTTAACAGGCTTCGTGTTCTCTGTGCCGCTGGGCTTTCTCTCTCTTCCCATAGCTCAAGGTAGGCAAAGCACAGCCACATACGCACAGAGGACGGAAATGAACCCAGAAGTGTGCATCCCATATACAGTCATTCTGGTACTGCTAGAGTAGCAGCGTTGTTTTCTGCTGTCCTGGTTTTAAGGATCAGTGCCACAGTCTGTGTAGTTGCTTTAAGGTGCTAAAATCCGTGGTTCTTTTGTTCATCTCAGTATATAGTATTTACAGAACATGTGATGTTGCGCAATGTTTTGTGGAATATGAAAATACTTCCTCAGTCTAAAAATTTGTTATTTTTAAATATGAAGCCTTTACTCTGAATTCCAGACTTATGGTTTTCACTTCCTTACATTGTATTTGTAATGTTTTGGATAGTTTTGCCAGGTACAGATATGTGAGCATGTTAAAGCAATATTCAGAACGAAAAAAATACTATAGTGAGATATTTCAAAATAATCCTCAATTCTGCACATTTCCACCTGAATACTTCCGGTAGAATTTTTTTTTTTTTTTACTTACATGTACACTTATATATGCTTATAATACATTTCTGACATGACAGCCTGTTCGAATGCAAGATAAAATGGAGAAACAAAGAGAGAGGCCTTTAGCTCTCTACCCAAAAGTCCAGTATGAAGGCCCTGAAAATGCTGAAACACTCTGGAAGGCTTTGTCTCCTGTAAATGTCTTGAGGTGTATTTTCATTTCTGAGTGGAGTGGTAGGAAAAACCTAGAGGAAATTTTAGATCAGCTGGTCTGCTCACAGGACTATGTAGCTGTACATTTATTTCAGATTTACAAAGAACGCTTGACTAATGCGTGCGTGTTGGCTGGTTTGTTAGCCTGACAGTAGGTCATGCCTCGTCAGCTCCAATGTTGTGTTGTCAGGCGACACATGCAGTGCAGAAATATGTGCGTGTGCATGTGTGTGTATGTATATGTACATATGTATGTGTATTTTTAAATGCCATTCTAAGACCATGACTTAAGCCTGTGTCATGGTCAGACTGTATCCCCCACAACTAGCTGCCGGTGCAGTTTGTATTCTCAATTCACAGTTTAAGAGGATTAACATATTTTATTTTTTAAGAGCATCACGTCTAATAGTATGGAAGCCAGTTTATTTACTATTTAGAATGGAAACTTGCCAGTTAAAACCTGTGATGAAAGAGACCACGTGCCATTATTTTGACACGACTGTGACTAAACTTACATACCTTTGATAACTCTTAGTTATCAAAAGCAATTGTTCTTGTGTTAGAGGTTGCCACTTGTGTGGGACTTTGTAACGTGCTGTTGCATCGTCAGCGTTCAAACTGAGCAGGCACCAGAGAGCCTACAAAATGCTCCTCGGTGTCTTGCATACAAACTAGAAAAATTCAGCAACTTGGAAACCACGGAATACCATTCTTTCTGCTGATGGCAGAAAAACACTTTATCCCAAAGGCAGCCAATGTGCAGCAGAGATCTGTGGATATTTTTAAAGGTGTCGAGTATTCCCAGTTGCTTTAAACTTGCTTAGGAGCTGCTGCTGTTCCACCCACTTAAAGATTAAGCAAGTGGCTTACTCATTAACACAGATGTGTCACACGCTCTGTGTGTTTAGTGGGATCCAAATACTCCCAAGCCATAGTGGTTTCTGTAATCTGCTGTTCCCCTTTGATCCATTACAGTAGTAGTATCTGATGGTGATTAGAACCTGGCTTCATAAATCACCAAGAATTTGGGAAGTGTTCAGATCTAAGCTTCGGTTTTAATTCAGCCACAGTGTTCGTCTGTTTTCTGTTCATTCCTGCATCACCATCTCACTTCAATGATGTTTGAATTTTTTGCTTCTCTTTGACTTGCCAGTTTCCCCTTTTTTACTATCTTTCTTTAAGAAGGAGGGAGAAGGGACAGGAAAGTAAAAACACAACCTCCCTTCCTTCCCTCAAACCCCCCCCCCAAAAAAAAAAACAAAATAAAGTGCTCCAAAAGTTTCACACAAACAAATATATGTATTTCAGAAATAAGTAAGAGACCAGAAACTATTAAGTAGTTGAATCAAGCTATATTTGCATAGAGGCCAAGCCTTTAAATATATAATATTATTTTGTAATATCTGACCTTTTGAGAAGAATCTAATTGCAAGCTGAAAATGCTTGGGCTTAATTTTTGAAATGACCAAACTTTGTTTTTTAAAGGCCAGGGCTCCTAAACATCAGTGAACCAGCCACTCAGCCATGGCTAGCAGATACTTGGCCGAACACGGGGAACAATCACAACGACTGCTCCATCAACTGCTGCACCTCGGGAAACGGGAACAGCGATAGCAACCTCACAACGTACAGTCGACCAGGTTAGATACGTTTCTGCCTCGCTAAGGAATCTTCTCTGCAGAATATATACCTGAGAATAGATTTCTTTCTTTTTCTTTTCTTTCTTTCTTTCTTTCTTTTTTTTTTTTTTTTTTTACATTAAATGTAGACTTAATATAGGTTCGTTCATCTTTGCTGTGTTGTGCTTTTGTTTCCTTTTATGGCCAGTTGTAACAAGCTTTGTTAAAAGCTGAATGAGCCCCTGCAACGTTACTTGTTTCCAAAAGTCATGCTGAATGATATATTCCAACATCTGAAAAAGTGCAGATAACTTTCATTTTGGGGTGGTTTTGTACATCTTTGTGTTGCTTGGATTGAGAAATGGAAGTCCCAAAATGATACTAGTGAGATTTGCATTCTGTTTTGAGGGTGATAGGAAGGAAGAAATAACTCATCATCACAGATAGTTGCAAGACACTTAGTCTACTTGGGCACATTTAAAATGTTCTGTGGGGCTCCGTTCTGTACAGGACTGGATAGCTTAGAGTGTGTGAGCAGGAACGTTAACTTCATGACCTAAAAGCAGTTGTGAAGTGTCAGGTTAAGCATTAGTTCCCAGGAGCTCAAGCAGGATTCAGTGCGCTCTTGAAGAAAACCTTGTGTGTTCCCCAGGAGCACAACAGGGGAAACATATCTGGAAGTGCTATTTGTTACGTGTTTTGTTTTAAACAGACCTGACATTCCTTTCGATTTAACCCAGCTAGTGTTGCTGGTGAAGAATGAAAATGAGTTTTTGCTCCGTCCCTTGTACACTACCAGCAACTCTGGCTGCCTTTTGCTAGTAGCATTTCCCAGCGTTTTGCAGGGAGATTATGATTATCCGTAGTGAAATGGTGTAAGTGCAAAACAGCATTACCTCTAGTGTAATTAATGCGAAGCCAGACATAATGTGAAGGTGGTAATTGATCTGCTGCAGTATCCTGTCTGACAGTGACCAGTGCCAGGTGCTTCAGAGGAAGGTGAGAGATTTTAACATAGGAGGCTAGTGTTTTGCTTTGCCTAAGGATAGTATGTCCACAAATACCTATATAAAAAGATTTCTGATATCGAGATCCTTTATAGTAGCAAGCAAAAACATACCAAGTTCAAGTAAATGAAAACGAATTCAGAAAAGGAAGAGAATGCATGTTTCTGAGGACTGAAACCTATTACAACCTCTTGTCAGGAGGTGCAGTGGATTATTTCTCAGATTAACTTTAATATTAAGCTTGGTTGTCTTGCTAAGATGTTCCTTCCTTTCAAATAGAGTTTATAGGCTTGGGGTCAGACAATGCTTTTAGTGGTCTCTTCTGTCCTGGAAATTTTTGAGATTTGTGAATATCCTAAGCAACAGTGCACGTT
Organism: Rhea pennata; assembly: GCF_028389875.1. NCBI lineage: Eukaryota > Metazoa > Chordata > Aves > Rheiformes > Rheidae > Rhea > Rhea pennata. Next base: position 107,807,839 of record NC_084663.1, read on the forward strand.
TTTAGTCTCCTTTAAATATAGTGCTGTCTTCCACCTCTACGAAATGAGAACAGGTTGTTCTAACAGTAGACACTATAAAAAATTCTAGCAGATAGAATAAATCTTCCGTTAGAGAGGTAAACAAATTTTAAACATTGCGTATGAAGAATTCTAATATGTCTATGGAAAAAGTGTATCTACTGCATGTACTGTATCAATTATATTGCCCTACATAAAAATCATGTCAAATTTCTAGTTGAAAATGGTAAAATATATGCTGTAAGTGGTTCTGCAAGGATATTACAGCAAAGCAAGAGGTGTCGGGAAAGAATAAGAATGCTGGATATATATGCAATTTAGCAGGATAGGCATGAAAAAGGGGAAAGACCAGGATGGCTTCAATAGGTGAGAGAAAAAGCAAAAATTAAAACATTTAAGAAGTAGAAGTCAAGAAGCTGAAGAACTGTGAAGCAATAAATAAATAAATATTATCTCACACAAGAAAGAAAAATATATCAAAAAATATATCAAATGGTAAATAAAACCTTCAAAAAGCAGAAACCGGAGGAATAAAATGTGCAATGAATAAGTTGCGTGTGGCATATTCTGATATCGTTCCTTAATCACTGAAAATGTAGATCAGTGGTTTTCTTTCTCAAGTGTTATTTTATTGCCCTTTTTTCAGGAGTTACTTTTTAGGAAAGGTTTTAGGAATATTTTGAAATGGAATGTCCTCTGTATTTAGTGGTTATTTCATATAGTATAATGGTCAAATCCTGAATTATGTGCTTAGTTTTCCTTCGCACTCTTTCTAGTAAATTAATTCTGGTCTCCACAGGTGATGGACTTCAGGTTTGAGTTAAACTCACTAACATAAGTACTGCATATTTTTTAAAAGAGAGACTATCTACCTGGTGATTGTTATGTATTTACTGATGCATTAATTGCTGGTTTTGTTTAATGATCATTAAATGCTGGTTTCACTAAACTTTCTAAATGCCTGCCCATGGAGTGTGTTACAAAATTCAGCATCCTTCTGGTGGACTGGATATGGAGAGGAAAAAAATATGTAGCATTCCTGTCACACAGAAGATAAGAAAATCCTGAAAGGCAGGCGCATTGGTTCACACAGCAGCGGCCAGAGCATCAGTACATGCCTAATTAATGTATGACTATAATGAGTGCTGATCTCGTGCTACAATAACTATTCGAAGAATGAATTCACACTGTCTATATTTAGCATACAGGACAATGATATTACAATGGTATTACTTACTCTGCAGTATCCAAAGCAACTAATAATTTGCAAAAATTCCAAAGTGCTTTCCTTTGTGTTTCAATCCAAAATATAAGATTGTACAAAGAAACAATGGTCAAATAAAGTCTTGCTGCAAGGTACTGAGTTACCTTTCACACTGTACTGTTTCTCTTTAATTAATTCTGTAAATTTGTATTATTTTCTCATCTGTTTTATAAAAATCAGTTGTATTCTCTGTTTCCTACCACAGTTACAAAAAAAAAAGTCTAAATACTCTTCATTCGATATTGACATGAGATGGATGCCATGTTCAGTTATTCTCATTGTTAGGTTTTAGTTGATTTTTCCTTTAAATGCAAATTATGTTTACTACTGTTGTTAATTAGATACATGTACTGCTTTGAGAATAGTGTCTAAATGCAATAATGTCTAAATATGCATATGGCCAAAGTAGAAAAAACAAAAAAGGTAAGTCATAGTAGATACAGTTCAGTACATCTAAATTTACAGTGGACCAAAACGTTGAACACTACTTTTGATCTGGCCACTTGATCAGTATGAGTAGTGACTTAAAAGGTAAACTATGCTCCATAATTTAGATAGCTAATTATATTATCTCTGTTTCATGGAAGCGAGCTATATGGTTATGCACTAGAAAATTGTTAAAGGGTATTTCATTGAAAGTATAGTGTAAGCGAACAGAATGACCTTTTTTTTTTTCTTTCCTCTGTGGTTAGCCGATTGTATAGCAAATTACAACAATCAGCTGGACAACAAGCAAACAAACCTGATGTTGCCTGAGTCAACTGTGTACGGTGACGTGGACCTAAGCAACAAAATCAATGAGATGAAAACCTTCAATAGTCCAAATCTAAAGGATGGAAGATTTGTCAGCCAACCTGGCCAGCCCACTCCTTATGCCACCACTCAACTCATCCAGTCAAATATCAGCAATAATGTTAACAGTGGCAGCGGGGAAACGAATGAGAAACACTGGAAACCCTCTGTTCAGCAAAAGCAAGAGGTTACACCTATACAGTACAACATTATGGAGCAAAACAAATTAAACAAAGGTGAAGAGCTTTTAGCTTGTTTCTCCTCTTTAGGCATCAGAGGAGTTGTGACCTTCTGGTTCTGGGAGTTCAAAGCTTTCAGGGTTAGCAAGTACAGACCTCTGTGGTGCTTTTAGACTTCTTCCTCTTTAGATTTAGAAATTCACAGTTAACAGTGTCAGAGAATTAATTAGCACCACAATAACCTTCAGAGATTGAATTTATTATAACAAATAACAAGCTGTAGAATTAAAAAAGAATTAAATAAAACATATTTCCTATGGATTTGAGTTTAATTTAAATTTAATAGTAGTTGAGGGATTGGTTAGGACAGAGACCAGATATTTTATTCATAAGCCAGATGCATGGTACTCGCATTATATTCTACCTTAAATTTTAAATAGGTCAACCCACTCTTCCCAGTCGTGGATGGAGACTAATTAAATCTACATGTTCATGTAAACGAATGAAATTTTGCATATCAGACTCTGTAAAATTGTATTGTGTCGTACACTGGGGACAGAAATGGAGCCATCCAATTCATTTTAGACATGTTCCTAGTAAGCCTCCGATTCACATATTCAGAGGCAATTCTACTGCACACAATTTTGGAAACTAAATTCCTTTGTTACCCTGACTGAAGTCTGTGGATCCAGAAGCTAAAAATAAATTGATTTCAGTGTTAACGTGAAACATCAGAATGTACTTTTGTGGCCTTGGGGGCATTTTTCTTTAATATAATGTGTGGGAGTTGGAAGAAATAGGTATGTGATTTCTTGCTAGTCCTCCAGGCTACCATGCAACCTCTTTTAATAACCTGATTTGCAAAACAGTATCCCTAGGAACTGGACCCATTCTAACTTTGAACTTTTTGAATGGATTGTTGTAACTCAGATGATCATGTAGTGATAAGTTATCCAGTAAAAAGACACATTTCATTACAAGAATGTTGACTTCTTTACCGGACCTGCCTGCCCACAGAGGAGTTCAAAGGGCAATATGAAATGTGACACTTTCCTTTGACATAAACATGTCAAGAGAAAATTCAATTTTTATGGCTCCTTACTGGAGGGTGAAAGCTTTATTTTTCTTGTAATTATGTTTTCTTTTATGAACTGTGTGTTACATATCTGTTTCAGAATTAAAACATGTTTGGTTTTTATGCCCTGGAAGACGCTGCATCTTTCAAACTGTCTATATTACAGCTGCATATTCTCTGGCATATTGTAGTGTGGAAAGGCCCCCTTAAAGCATTGTCTGTTGACAGTCATATATACATGTTTCAGAGTGTTGATTTATTGTTTATCCTCTGTTTAAACATATGTGGTATGCAGGGCTTCACCATGGTCTGTGGTATGCAACTAGGCTGAGAAACTATTACAGAATGTGGTCTGGTGTGGAATTTATCATTTTGCTCTTTTTGCCGTGCTTACATTATCACAAACATTGCTGCAGCAGATGGGGACTGGATTCTTAGTTTTGTTTATTTTTATTGTGCTTTGCTATTTTATGAGTCAATATTCTGATCTTGGTTTTCTCATTCCCTAAGTCAAAACCATCTTGCTGAAAATTATACCTATAGCTTTTGTAATGAGAAATAACCATTTGATGCGTTACATGCTGTGCTTCACTGTCACTACTTTATGTCCATGGTTCTGTTTATGACTCAATTTTATTTGCTATATGAAGAGCAACTCAGCTTCTTTCTGTTCTCTAAATTATAAATACTTTTGGCATGAAAGTACTGTATTGTCAGATGAATATTTTACTCCTGCTAAAGTTTTGCAGATCTGATTGCCAAATCTAGATTTAAAAATCATGTGTATCAAGCACTTTGGAGTTAGAAAGGGAAGTTACTGTAATAGCCATGAGCAAAAAAAAAAAAAAAAAAAAAAAAAAAAAGGAGGCCCTTTATAACTGGAACCTGTGTGAGCCAATATAAATAGAAACCTTTCTGAAGACAGTAGACACTGAACCAAGACTTCTGCTGCTGAAAACTGAATTTAGGGGAGCCACACTGTTTTTCCAGCAGATCACTCAGCCCTTGTAGACTGACTCCCATGTAGGGCTGTCACCTTTGAAATTCGTAAAGAAGCTACCACAGCCAATTGGCTGCCCTACATGCATAATTTAAGTAGAATCCATGGCAAATCAATCAAGGCGACAGAATGCAAAATGTTCACACAGGTCTATACATCTTTTGAGATGAAATCTTTGCAAAGGCATTGTAACAACCCTCTGCATGGGATTATTTTTGCTGTGGAGCTACTAAGTTCCCTTGATTCTCCCTAAACTTACGCTTAGAGGCAAGATAAAAGTAAAACATACCAGTTTTCCTTTCAGAAAGTCAATGTATTTCTTCCTCACTATTTTCAGGATGTCTTTCTTTGTGTTACAAAGCAGCTATATAAAAGTCTATCTTTTTCTGAAAGGTAGTATTAACTATATAATAATATAGTTAATAGTTATAGTATAGTTCTATACTTACACTATTATTATATACTATGCTATTATTAAACTTGCAGATTACCGGGTAAATGACAACATTGCTCCAACTATTCCATACAACCAGTCATATGACCAAAATACAGGTGGATCCTACAACAGCTCAGATCGAGGCAGTAGTACATCTGGTGAGTATATACTACATTTTGCAAACACAAATGTTATTTGTAACCATAGTTAGCACTGGTTACTGGACTTCCAGAAAGGATGGAGGCAGGAGGGCCCACTGAAAATAATATTTAACACAGAGTTGTTAAGCAGCATAAAAACTGGCCAAATAGATGTCTATGTTTTGTTTCCATCATCATGATTGTTTAGTATCACCTGCATCTAAATTATTTAAATAATTCCTTGACCTAGATTTTTTATTCCTGAGAATCTAACCAGGGCACTGAAATTGCACTTTGTGCTTTTGAACCACAGAGCATCATTGAGTTCAAAAGTTGATGCTTCTCATATTGCCATAACCTGTTAATAGCTTTCAGCTTTGAATTTTGATAAAAGTGTGTGAAATGTTCAGAGCTAAATCAGAAGCTACCCACAGGCTTGGTCTGGGGCTTTACCATAAGCCTAACACTTAGCCCGTGTTTACCTGCATAAAACTGGTTATGAGGTGATTTATGGATCACAGTCACAGTCTCCCTGGACTTTTACTAACCAAGAGTAGGGCTTTTCTTTTCACCTTTTGTTCTGCTATCTCCTTTGATAGCCTACTTGCCTTAATTCTAGCCTGCATTCCATCTTAACCCATTGTAAATAGAGCATGGAAAAGGTATAAACATGTAAATGAGCCTGCTGTGCCTTTGGGTGACCTGAATTCTCAGTTATTGCAGTGAGATAGGTAAGGCGCCTGAATCTCCCAGCTGCTCGGGAGTGTTCTTCTGGGAGCCAGCCTTTTGCCATTCCCAGGTCCACAGCATTAGGGTATGGTGCTGAGCCTGCACTCAGTGATATTCAGATCTGAAATGCAGCAGGGAACGTCTCAGGGGTATGAACCCATGCAAATTAAAAATGGAAAGGTGGAACTCTCCATGCTGACACCTATTATGGTTATTCAAAACGCTAACAATTTATAGTCCTATACCAAGGACTCCATCAGAAATGAAGCGAAGTGACCAGAGTAATAAATTAATCGTGCTGAACCTGGTAGGAACCATGGTTCTTAGGGAACAGAATGCAGATGATGGTCTCCTTGGGATAGTTTTGGTCTTGCTTGACATACCAAGATACTAGAAAAATAATAGTACCTAGCTAAAACGTATTGATATCTGGCAGTTAATGTGGGACAATAAGAGGCCGAACTGTTGTCCATGAGAACAGAAAATCTGAGACAGCAGGAGTGAGAAAAACAAGCTGCTTAAGTTTCACTGCAACATCCTCAGTTACGTCAGTAGACTTAACTATGCTAATATAAAACTATGTCTCAGATGAAGAGATAAATATGAAGAACTTTAAAACAAGCTCAAAAATACAATGGCTTTACCTACCATTAAAGAAGTAGTAATAACAAAGAAAGAGTAACAGATACACAAATGAACAGTGATAGAGTCAGTTCTGACCATAGCCATGTCCAAAGTTAAAATTCAAGAGCAACTGAATAACTGGCCAGATTCAAAGTTATTGGAACTGTTAAAGCTGCATTGTTCTATTATGAGCTATAATTTCCCAGTAATAGTAGTTGAGAACATTTGTGCCATACTTCATCGATTTTCTCTTTTTTTTTGTTATTTTAGTTCTTCCAGCAATTATTTTCATCTGCACCTGCCATTTAGACTAAAACTAGTAATTTCATTGTGCCTAAAATGTTTCAGTGGACAAGTACAAATTACATATATTCAGTAACTTAATGCAACAGTGGAACTTTAATAGATCATATCTGTATCATATTGTATTTTAGGTTCCAGCAATTAAATAATGGAAAGGCACTTTGGAAAATATGTCTACAGCTCATTTGTTTTAGATGATAATCTATAACGTAATTAATAGAAGTAGGAAGCTCACACTTAATGTTATAAAATTCATTTATGGTTTTGTTACATTTTGGCTATTTATTAACATTCCAAGTTATGTATCCTGTACTTTTTTTTCCCTTGCTATAGTAAAGTTTCTGGTTAAAATCAACAGCTTCAAAACATGGAATAATTCTGTGAAAAAGCTGTAAATTGATATAACAAGGAGGGATGCCAGTTTATTCTCACAGTTAATTTCCAGAGAATTCAGGAGTATCTGGAAGGGGCTATGGTTGTTTTGTTTTCGAAAGGCTAAACAGTGAGAAGATATTTTAAAAAATTGAAAATATATACTGCTTTTTATTCATAGGGAGTCAAGGGCACAAGAAGGGTGCTCGTACTCCAAAGGCACCCAAGCAAGCTGGCATGAACTGGGCAGATCTTCTTCCACCCCCTCCAGCACATCCCCCTCCCCATAGCAATAGTGAAGATTACAGTCTTTCAGTGGATGAAAGGTAAGAAACATGAATACATCATCCGCATCTTATTTCAACGGCTAGCTAACTGAACTGTAATTTACCCTCCAAGCTGGCAGTGAGACCTTCCTTCAGTGCTTTTCTGGTGCTCCTCAACTAGCTGTATTGTTGCTTATTAAAGAGATTTCTGAGTGACAGTGGTGTAGTCAGTCAGTGCATCCTTACTAAGCTGTTTTCAAGAGCACAAATAACAAAGGTGATTTTTTTCTGGGCTATTTATACGTATATCAGCTATGCTAATAACACAGTAAAAATTTAAGTCCTTATTTTCTTAAAAAATTAATTTTAGCTATGACCAAGAAATTCCTTGTCCAGTCCCACCTGCAAGGATGTATCTGCAGCAGGATGAGCTAGAGGAAGAGGAAGAAGATGAGCGAGGTCCTACTCCACCTGTTCGAGGAGCAGCTTCCTCTCCAGCCGCTGTCTCCTATAGCCACCAGTCAACTGCCACCCTCACCCCCTCTCCCCAGGAAGAACTCCAGCCCATGTTACAGGACTGTCAGGAGGATCTGGGACACATACAACACCAACCTGACCGGAGGTGTGTCAATGCAAATGTAGAGAGCAAGATGTGACAAAGGTCATCCTGACCCCACTGCAAATTCTCGCTGAATTCAGTGAGGCCAAGATTTTCCCCATTATATTTATTCGGTTAATATTTAACTTATGATCTGGGACGCTAGAACTATTTGTAACCTTAGTAATATGTAATTAAGTTGCTTTATTATAATACCATGGAAAGAAATGCAGTATATCACTTTATGGTATGTACAATGCTGACACAAGTTAAATTCACAGTCATCAGGATATTAAAGTGGTATCGTTAACACAGCTTACCATATAATTACAGTTCCATTGTTTCCAATAGATTTACTGCATTATTACCATAAAATAGCATGCATTATTTCACAGTAACTGTGCAATTAACTTGTCACCAATATGTATGAATATATATAAATATATAATTTATATAACCTATAGATTTTTCTCCTCTCATAAATCCTAATACAGTAAATTATTACTTGCAAATTTTCTTAACATTTCCACCTACCCTCATTTAAAGAAATGAACAACATTAATAAAGACAGATATTTGTTACAGGGAAATTTTGTTTCTTCCCTGAGTTGCTTTTAGCGCAAACTATTTTGCATATGCTCTCTCACAGCTTCTGTTCCATAAAACAGTGAATTCTGAATGAGGCTTTTTATGTATAATCCTTGTTTGTCTTGCCTTTTTGTTAAGACAATACAGCTTTTGTACCCAGAAATATATTCTTTTCAATATTTTTCCCCTGGTGATTTCTACATATTTTTATTACCAACTTAACCTGTAATATTCCAGCCATACTTTCTATTTTTAGAAAACTGCAGACCGATGGTGATTTAATGAATTTAGCTTTTACTATATAGATTAGATAATTTTGAGTTTATTCATATAGTTCACCAGATATTTATGGATTTGTTTTACAGATTTTTTTTTGAAAAGTTAGTTCATTTTTGAGTTTTCCTTTTAAGTGTATAGTAGTTATCTAATCTGATTTAAATCTGCCTTTACTTTTATTTCCCACTTCTCCTTTGTTTTGTTTTGTATTTCCTTATATTTCGTGGTAATATTTCTTGTACAGTGTATCTTTTCCTTTATCTTCCTGATTCTTTATAATCACTCTTTTTCTTATTGGATAATTCTGTAATTTTGATCAGCCCTAATGTATCGGAGCATAGAAGTGCTCATTTTAAGCACTTCCAGTTTTCAAGGATTATATAGAGGTCAGACTTGCTGGACACTAATGGGAAAGCGAAATGCTAAGTGAACAACCTGTTAGGAGTGACTTCAGATACCATATTCTGGGAAATGTGAGGTGCATACTGATATATAGGGTGGAGTAGGCATTGGTGCAGATGTAGGAAAATACGCGGAACAAGCCAGCAGCTGCCTGGAGAGTAGCAAGTTCTCTCAACACAAAGAGTCATGGCTGGTCACCCATAAGTATAATCAAAAATAGTGGAAGAAGATTGAGTTTCATGTGGAAAGATGTTGTGATTTATACTCCTAGGGCACACAGCTTAATCACTGAGTAGATGGCAAAAGATAAAACATATATTTGTTATTTTGTTATTCCTGTGATGATTAAGTCTAGTTTTTTTTGAAAGCTTTGGAATTGTTAGTGGCTAAATTTGTCTTTCTTCCTTACTTTTTCTAACATTGTTTCTTATTTCTATGCTACATCTGTCTCTCTAGTTAAAAAAGACTCACACAGTTCTATCTACTTGATTAGCAAAGCTTGACTGACTATTCCGTTTAGTGGTGTTGATATGACCCATGGCATTGCTGTTCTGGAGTTGGATGTAGTGTGCTCGACAGTAGTAGCCCATTCTGGGAGATGGTTTCTGTTTCGAGTACTATGTGACACTACTTTCCACTTAAGAATACACTTTGAGTGGTGCCTTTCTCTGTGTTGTTTTCATTTTCTTTGTCAAATTCTTGGTCATTTTTCTTGGCTGTGGTTGTATAGTGAAAATAGTACCTAAAATATTGCTATATTAAAATCACGTTATGTGGGTTTTTATTAGCCTACCATACTTTTTATTAGCTCTGTTTGATCTTTGTAGTCCTGCTAAATATTATCTCCGTTCCCTACCAGAAGCCAGCATCTAGAACATAATTCTTGTGATGATGATTGTATATGGTAACATTTCTCTGTCCAGTCAGTATGGTAAAATTATAGTGTACTGAAATAGAAATCTGTGCTCTGGAAGACTGGGCAGGCAGAAACTAAGGATTTAGTGGGATAGTAGATGATGTCAGTGTTAAAAACGAGAGCTGAGATAAGAGACGATGTCATTGTTAAAGCAAGAGCCACTGCATCAGATAAACTGAAAAAAGTATCGTTAAGTCTATCTGCCCATGAACAGCTGCTCTTAATTAGCCTATCCTTAAGGGTTGGCAGGCAAGCTATAATTTCAAGAACTCTAACAAGTTTTGTAACCAGTTGCCTGTCTCCTAATACCAAAGCCTAGAGAACAGGAAGGTTGGCAAATATATAAAAAGGACAGATGTCACAAGGGCTTTAAATTAAGGCAGTAAAACTTTATTGGGCAAGGTCTCTAGTCAAAGGCAAGCAGAACTTCCCAGGCAGGAATGGCTTCTGTTTTATTTATTTATTTATTTATTTTCATTAAATGATTATTGACTATATATCTCTAACTGACCTTGTCTTCATTGCCATTTAGTAGTTAACACAGTGAGTGGAAAGCACTGGTTAGATAATGCAGCCCAGGGAGGTTCTAGTTTTCTCAGACCACAAAATACTAGATTTTCCTTTGCTCATTTTTCCTTTCAAAATAGTAAATGTTCCCATTTTTTAAAAAGGTAAATCACCCCCTAAAAAGCAAAGATTTAAAGTTTATAGGAATTGCCATTTTATCAATGAGATAGTAAGAGAAAAATCTGAGAGGAAAACTGCTTTGAAGATTTTTGTAAACCAGACTGCACTGGAATTCCTGGTAAGTGAAGTCAACAGTCCAGCCATTGCTATACCAAGTATTTCTTCCTTTCAGACAAATGGCAATTAAAGAGTGTATACGTGGCCTTATGAAGAAAAGCTGTTGACAATGTTAATCATATGGACTTCTGAGTGAAGTATATAGTAAATGAACATTGATCTAACAGCATCTAATACTTTGCATCCTGAAGCTGGAGACATCGTTAGTGATTATTTAAGCTAAGAATATATTAATCAGCACATCTTTATGTGCTTTAGAATCCTTAAAACCTAGAACTAACATGATAGTAGACAATTTTTCTTTATGTTATTTCCTAGACCAATTTCAAAAATTATTAACTAGCAATATCTCCATTCCTGTTTTTTTGAATAAATGATGGGAGGATAATGTTGATGGAGCAGTGTATTTGGATACAGATATCTATTGGTAGTTTCAACTTCTAAAGCAATATAGAGACACTTTTTTTTGCACATACTTTCAAGGATGTGCAAATGATTTTTTAAAATGTTGCAAGAACTATAACCATCTCTTTCCTAGCTGTACAAGAGCTATATGAAGAAACATAAAGAAATTAATGCAAAACAAGCCCATTTTCATTAAAATCAGAGCTGAAGGAACTGTATGAAAAATTAGATTTCCATTGGTAGATTTCAAACCACATCATTGATCAGCTTGATTTAAAGCAAAAATAAAAACAGAAAAAAACTATAAACCTTTCAAATATAAACTGTGATGATTAAAAATGGCAAGTCAAGCTGGTTGCAAAGTAAAGAAATATTTTCAACATTTTACCTTTTCGTCTCATTACGTTATGTGACTTCTATTCTTCTTATCCTTGTATTTTTATGCAGACGTCAACCTGTGAGTCCTCCGCCCCCTCCAAGGCCTATTTCTCCACCACATACCTATGGATATATCTCAGGCCCCTTGGTCTCTGATATGGATACTGATGCACCAGAGGAGGAAGAAGATGAAGCAGATATAGAGGTTGCCAAGATGCAGAACAGAAGACTCCTTTTGCGTGGCCTTGAGCAGACACCTGCCTCAAGTGTTGGGGATTTGGAGAGCTCTGTAACAGGGTCCATGATCAATGGCTGGGGTTCAGCCTCTGAAGAAGACAACATCTCAAGTGGACGGTCCAGTGTTAGTTCTTCAGATGGATCATTTTTTACTGATGCAGATTTTGCACAGGCTGTTGCAGCAGCCGCAGAATACGCTGGCCTTAAAGTAGCCAGACGTCAAATGCAGGATGCTGCAGGAGGTAAGTTCATCGTGTGTTTGAGAGGAGAAGAAAAAATATCACCATTATGACATATGTTTATCCACAACTTCTTCCTGATTTCCTTTAGTAATTTAATAATAAATCACACGATGTTCTTACAACATTTAGAAATTTAGTATATGCAGAAAATTGTTTTGCATCCACATAACATAGATTAGCATTCTTGCAACACATCATACAGCAAAAAGATCAATTTATACTAGGGGAACAGTCAGAAAAGGAGTTTTGGTGGAACAATTTAAATAAATTGCTGCAGTACCCTGTTTGACGTAAGTAGTTCCTAATTATTTGCTCTTGTTGATCGTTACCAAACCTCAGCCCTCATGGTGGATTTTCATTGAGTGAGTCTAGCAAAGACTTGCCTCGCTGTGCATTGCTTGCAAGTCAGTGGAGCAAAGTCTGGAAAACGATATTTCATAGAAAACTGCTTAATCTGAGATAGTGATGTTGATAAATATGGGACAGTTTGTTCTGATAAGTATTTCTTACAAGTGATATAAAAATTCTTTTTTCCACAGCTCATTGCTTTGGTGTCCTTTTTAAAAAAAGTCCTGCTGTTTTAGCCTCAGTTGTTTCCTCTGGCAACAAATTGTGGTAAAATGAACTTATACATAGTTTAGAAAATTCGCCATCTTTGAAACGTGCAAGGAAATATTAAACCTTTATTTCCCTAGGATTTGGGGAAAAAATGTTAATGAAGTTGTTTTCCATTATATATTTCATTATTATCTCTTGGAGAATGTCGTTCAAGCTCTAACTGCTTTATTATTGAGATGAACTGGGCTTGTGCTGGCTTCCTAATTTAACACCTGCCATTAGAGACGGGTTAGATTATAGATTATGAATATGCCGAAAGGAAATGTGTGTATATTTCTGGCTTCTTTTTTCTCTTGAATCTCCACTGGAGATATAAAATACTATGTTTGAAATATTTAATGTTTTGCAACATGCTGGTTACTGGTAATACCGAATATATACAGATAGTCAGTAACCCAAGTAGGCCTGATAATTACCAGGTGGATATTGTTATATTTCAGCTGATAAATAGGAATACCACTGTATGGAATGCTAGCTTCAAGCAGAGTATTTTGCCAATCCTGTAAAACTGCCAAACCTAGAGAAGAGGAACTCAGTTATAACTGTGTCCACACTGACTCCACAGATTTGCAAAATTCCGCTTTCATTTCTGATATCCTCCCCGAGTTAACAGCTCTTTGTTTCATTTCAACACAGCTGTTCATCACGAAGAATGAGAGAGGAGGTAATTTAGTAATTTTGGATGAAATCCTGGCCCACTGAAGTAAGAAGTGGCAAAACTCCCATTCATACCCATGGGGCCAGGATTTTACCCATGTTTTTACATAGATATATATATACATATATATATGTGTGTGTGTGTGCGCGCGCGTGCATGTGTGTGTGCATGCATATGCACATGCGCATATATGTGTGCACACACACACATAAATATGCATGTGTGTGTATGTATATATATATATATATATACATACACACACACATTTATATGTTTAGGAAAGCAACTTTACATCTTGTTGCTCTTACAGATAAATAATTTTATTTATTTCATGCTGTGGAATGATTTTTATGTATTGATCTTGCCTGTACCTGACCACACATCCTACAAATGCGACACTTCTTGTCTGCAAATAAGATGTGCTAAAATGCCAGTCGTATATCCCAGATGCATTCTTAGTAATTCACTCAAAGCAGGGCTGGGGGCAGCTGTGACTAAGGCGTGCTAGTGACCTGCTCTGTTCTTTGCGTGGGTGAACCTAGGTACCAGCCAAACTAGGGGAGATGAAACCCATTTTGAAAGTGGAACATTTTGTTGTTTATGGAAGGCTGCTGGGCTGGAAGCCTATCTGAGCTTGACTGGTGACAGAGTTGGGTTCCTAGAGCAAGAGCTAGTAGCTACAAACCAGCTGGATAATTTCCGTGAAACTAAGCCAGCCTGCCTATTAATAGGATAGCAAATGCTTCATTTTAGTTATATCTTGCTCTAAAACTGATTGCAGGAAGAAGGCAAATTATGTTAGTGTTCTAACAGTAAAATTTTAAAGTTCCGGAAAGCTAGATAGTAAAAGAAGAGAAAGAATGAAATGATTCTGGATGAGAAAAACAACGATTGTTCTGTAATAATTTTCAGGCCGAAGGCATTTTCATGCATCACACTGTCCTAGACCCACCAGCCCTGTGTCTACTGACAGCAACATGAGTGCTGTTGTAATACAGAAGGTCCGACCTGCCAAAAAGCAAAAACACCAGCCAGGACATCTGCGCAGAGAAGTCTACACAGATGGTGAGTCCACTGAAATGGGTGAAAACATCAGTGAACCTTTCTCAATGTGCATTCAGTGTGTGTGTGTGACATTTTTCCACAGAGATAACATTATGTTTCAAAATTTGGTGATTTGTGTTTCCTGTTGCTAAACACGCTGAACAGATTAATCATTTTAAATGCCATAGTTCCTTAATACCGTACATTGATGCTTCCACTCCACAGCCCTGCACCTGTTTTCTGTAGTGTCCTAATCGGCTAATTACTGTCATTATTTAAGCGCCCAGATAGCATAAATAGTACAGTCATTGAGAATAATGTGCGGTTAGGATTAAAAGTCATTGAAATGACTCAATATTAAATCCTTCAGAATGTGTGCTTTTTTCTTTTTTCTTACAGAAATGATTTACCATTCAAATGGTGGGCAACATAAATCAATGAATTTTAATCCTAACCAGAGTATTGTTGCGAACAGTTACTTTGCGAACCAAAAAGCAAAATCTAATCATCTTCTCTCGTGCCTTCACACATAATATCAACTCTTGCTGAAAAGCTAGTGCTTGTATTCTCTTGGGAGTGCAGAAGGATAATGCAAACATTGTGATGTTGTCTAGAGAGAGCCTTTAATGAAAATGCCTCAGGTGGCGCAGCTTTTATTAAACCACTACCTTCCAGTTTTATAAAACAACCCAAGGGCTTTGTTGGAAATTCATGTAAGATAAATTCTCGCAGACTTAACCCGTCTTGTCAAGTTGGCTAAATTTGCTGACGGGGGAGAGGAACAAAAGGCATCATTCCCCACCTCCTAGTTCTCAGCAACAACAATCTGATTAGGACTTTCGTTAACAGTCAGAAATTTTTCAAAGAGGGGCATCATTTGCCATTATCATATGAAAGCCTAATATTATAGATCCTTATCCAGGGTTACGAGAAGGGAGTTTTGAGACACTTCTCCCTATGATTCCTGCCACTTGACGAAAAAATTTAATACAAAGCTCGCAGCACGATGAGCAGAAGTAATTTAGCAATGAGTGGTTGTCCGTGCTATTATCTGTACTTTATTCGGAGTATTTTCTCTCACTAGCATCTATCTGATATTAGACTACATTAAATACTGGCATGACATAGTGCACCTGGGCCTCTTGGCTTACGCCCAGGCCCCTTCTGTCAGTGAAACTGAGCTGTCGGAATATTATCTGATTTTGAGAGGTTATTACAGTGGTTTTGTGCATGTTTGCTTCTGTGAAAGGACAACGCAAGGTGTAAATCCCCAAACTGTACCAGAAATGTTACATTTATGAGACCCTTGTAATGGCATTTTGCAAGACTTTATGGACATTTTATCAGCTTTTATTATCTTCAAGAGAATGCTCTTAACTGAGTAATTGTTGGAGCATCAAACCCAGCTACGAACACAGGAGCGAGGACATCAGAAATAAAAATCTGGACAGGAATTTTATGTGGCCATTTCCTTCCCTCTAACATAGGAATAAATAAGAGGTGGACCTAAAGTTGATGACAGGTTTTTGTGAAAGTAATTATATCAAGTTAAATCACAGAGCAGTGTGGTTGGATGTTGCAACAGATTTGACAATCATGATCAATATTTGTTTTGTGTTGTATAGCACCTGCTTACTTCAGCATATTTTTAATTAGATATGAATTTCTGCTAACCCATGTGTTATAATTAATGTGCAATACAGTGTGGCCATTCAGAGAACAGCAAATTATGGCTTTAATTTGTGCAGAACTCATAAAACCCAGTTCAAAGGTTGGGGGTGGGGGAGAGGCTTTCTTTTTTCTTTCTTTCTTTCTTTTCCATTTACATAACCTTTTTCAGAACCTTACTGAAAATTAAAACCATTCACTTTAATAGGCACAACTAAAGCCTGTCCCTTTAGAATTAGCTGTAAAATGGTGTCTACTAATTGTTTTCCTTAAGTAGAGAAAAGTGATATGAAGACTTGAATGAAACATTTGAGTACAACTGACTTTTCCCAGGTACCTCTTAGGTTTTTCTATTGTCTCGATGTTACGCAGTAATTTATTTCTTTTATAAAGGAGCGCCTAATACAAAGAAAACTCTTTTTTTTTTTTCCCTGGAATGAGTGAGCATGAACGTTTTGTAGAGGAGGAAAGCAGATATTCTGAATTTAAGCATTTATTGATGGCTAGAACTGTTAAATAAATATTAAAAAGATAAAAATACATTACTTGATTACCTTATCAGCCTTTTTAAAGGAATTTCACAAATAAAGGAAATTACTAGAGTAAACGTTTTCCCAAATTACTAGAGTAAACATTTGCTAGCAATTTTATGAAATACCTGTGCCATGAAGAATTTACAGAATTGGCTGACGGAAAAGATACATGAACAGATTCAGTCATCGTGTGAATGGTTGCAAATGCCAAGAGCATTGTTGACATTGGATGTATGTCCTATAAAATTCTGTCTTTATTTACTTTATACAGAAAAGTGTGTTAAAAGGGATTACTATTTCTAAAAGTATGTTTTTTTCTAATGTAGCAGTAAAAGGCCTGCCACTATCCCTTTTTAAATAAAGAAGGTGCTCTCTGGTTTATTCTGCATTGAACAAGTGGCAGAGATTCTGTATTTTTTGCTAATCTTGGTTGAAATCAGTTTCTACTCTATGTGAAACAGAATTTCAGCTCCATTGTTTCATTCCTTGAGAGCCATCCAGGCAGTGAAAGATTCTCCATATTTGTTGCTAAAAATCTTTGCCCAGTAGGTGGTAAGGTTTAAAATATATGAATTTTTAATTGCTCTTCATCTAATCTTTTAGAGAGTTAAATACTACAGATACATTAGGGAACCTCCTAATAGGGAACCTATTGCCTGACCAATTTACATAGTTGATTTAAGAAATCAAATTTTAAAAGAATATTTTTCTGATTTTTTCTAATATTATGCATCTGAAAACCTCTTCTAAACTTGTTGTCTTGAATTTATTTAAGTAAGTGCAAGCCCTCAGAATTGTAAGCATTTAGGTAAATAGGATAAAAGTCCTTTGTAGTTGCTTGTATTCTGTAGGTCTTTCAATAGATACAGTACCAATGATGCTAATTTACAGGAGACTAAATCCTGATTTTTTTTATCTCTCTGAGTGACAATAGGATAAAATAATATTTTGACAGCTATCTGGTTGAGCCTGCAACAATTATTTGGCTGTATTATCACTGACTTCTACAGGAAGTTATGGCAGCTGCATTTCTCATAAAAGGCAAATGTTAATGAATATTTGCCAAATATTTACATGAAATTTCATTCAGTGGTGAACAATCCTGAGTTTTGCATGCATGTATAAATATGCAATAGAGAAAATTTGATTCTTAGTCTTCACAAATAGTATATCAAATCTATAACTGTCTGCTCTTTTCTTCAGGATATGACTATAGAAATCTTCAGCATGATAGAGCTTAAAAAAGAGGTGTCTGAGAGAGATGTCTAATAAGGCTGGCTTACTTCGCTTGTCACTACTTATGATTCATCCTTTTTGTACTAATTTGTAGTTTCTCCACATCAGGGTAAAACAAGCTTAGTAGCTTGTAGCTTTCCCCACTATTGTTTTGTTTATCCTATGACTCCTGTATATATGTTCTCATTCAGAATCATTCTGAAAATTATGATCGCTCCTTTCAAAAGACATATATCAAAGGTTTCCCTTGTAGACTCTGTTATGAAATGGCATCCATTAATTGTTTTAGTTAAATGAGAAGCAGTACAACAGCAATACAGAGATGTAAATGAAATGTGAGCGTAACTGACATTTACCAAGTATTTCTGAGTTCTTCATATTGGTTTGGCGTTGCTCTGAGAATTGTTTTTAGTTTCTTGCAGAGGAAGCTTCCATTTTCCTTTTAATAACAAGTGTGCTGGTTTGTACTAGAGCAGGCAGATTGAATCTGGATTTTCTGTGTGATCTGAGCTGTTACAGTAAATACCACAGGGGTGTAATAGTGTTGACCTCTGAAAAGTTTTTTTTTTTTCTCTCTGTCAAGGATTCTTCTCAGCGAGGAGTGCTGTGTTATAATGAAGATTTTTATAGTTTCCCTGCAGGTTGTGCCAAAGCTCTCGAAAGAGAATATCACTTTTCTTTAGTTATTACTGTACCGTAGAGTTTATTGCCGTTTTATGAAACTTTTTATACGAATGCATTTTCCTTTACATAGTCAAGATTTAACACCACTTTGTTCCTTGTCCTGTGGATAGGATTCTTTTATAGAATAGCTGGTTCCAAGCCGTATTTCATAGACTACCAAAAAGATTCTGGTCCCTTGCCTTAAGTACCCAGCCAGTGCATTGCTGTAGCAAAACTGTTGGAAACTGGCTCCCAGGGTGACCAAAGATGCTGATGTTAACACCTAACTCCCTTTACACCAGTGGGCTCCATAGAAGGGCAGATCAGTTCTCTGATAACTTAATAGAAATAGTCAATAGGGAATGACAGACACAAGATACTGCCTGAAGAGCTGTGGTTCTAGAAGCCCAAACTTTCTGGGTTAGAGTCAAGAATATCTTGAGATATTCTGAGTATGAATATCTGCATCTACTTCCAATTCAATGTGTACTCTTCTAACAATAGACATGTTGTGAGGAAGGTGTTTTTCTGATGAAGGAAAATGCCTTTTGAATCTCCTTAGGCTAAGTCAAAGAGTTCAGTTAGGACTTCCTAAATCTTGAGCGGTTTCTATGATCACTGAAAGCATTCTGCGAAAAGTAGGAACCATCACCACCTCCAGCTATGTTTTTGAGGAAAAATGATTGTGTTTGATAAACTTTGAGCTGGACCTAGTACTGCCTGATGTTCTGAGGCTTCTTGGGACATATCACAAGTTATTCTGGGGTCCTAGGCAGAGTTCACATGATTTCTTGGCTAACTGTTCAATTGTAACCAGATAAATGTAAGAAGTGCTTGTTAATGTCCTCAGACCAATGTTTTTTGGAGCAGATACTGACACTTAAGCTTATGCAACTAGAGAGCTTTGTGATCCAAATGTCCGAATTTGTAGGCGCATACTGAATTTAAGCATTTACAGGGCTGGGCAGTACAGGTGAGGTGTTTTGGTTTGCTCTTAGGTGGCTAGAGCCCACATGGGGCCTTTTTTAGATGCACAGAAGAGGGATCTGAATGCTGCTTTGATGTTGGAATTACACAGATACAGATACCTCAGTAAGCTGCCTTTAAAGAGCTAAGGATAGTGAAGGAATGCTTCATGACTGATTCTGTGCTTTTTTTGCCAAAATATATTGGAATTCCAACCTTATTAAATAAGAAGTTGCTTTTCCATGCTGTGGAGAAGACTTTATTTTATATTTATTGTTCCCTCAGATAAACAAGTCTAAACCACTGCCCACAGATCTGCCTTTGTTCGTACTTTTTAGTCTAATAGTTCTCAGCCGCTTAGTATATCCAGGCATCTAGTTCATTTAATCATTCCAGTTAATTTACACTGTTCCTGTCATTTCAAAAACTTGAAAAAAATGCTTTTTCTTAAAAGACATCTGAAAACAGTGAGGGTTAAATACATATCTAGAATTAAGTATCAGTATTTACTTGTTTACTTCTAGCTACTTTCTAAAATTCATGTTCTCCAAACTGCCAGACTTTGAAAAACAAAAACCCCCATGGAATTTACAACGGATCCCCCATTTATAGCCAAGTGGAATGGAAGGAAAGAAGTTTCTGGATTTCTTGTAAAATGGATTTGGCCTCTTCTTCAAGACAAGGAACTCTTCATTAAAATAATAGTAGGGTGTTTTTTTTTTTACCAAGACAACAGTGGAGCTAATGCAGCAAGAACGATGTTTCCTGTCTCATTTACCTGAAGTACGTCCAAACATAGGAAATGAGCCC
This sequence comes from Rhea pennata, assembly GCF_028389875.1. NCBI lineage: Eukaryota > Metazoa > Chordata > Aves > Rheiformes > Rheidae > Rhea > Rhea pennata. Next base: position 107,828,078 of record NC_084663.1, read on the forward strand.
TGAGCCATCTTTCTGTCTCATCATCCCAGGCCAGCTGACAACTGATAGTTTGTAGACTAATTTAAAACAGGCCAAGGCCAATTCCAAATTATGTCACCAGTTTAACGTGGAGCGTGGTGCCGAGTGAGCCTGCACAGAGCACTGAGTTCTGCATGGCTGCAGCTTTCAGCGGGGCCAGATCATCTCATCTGTACTTTGTGTCACAGGAAAACCTCTCAAAAATTTGTGACACCTGCCATATCCCACTATTTACATATATGTTAGGTTCCTGTTTTTTCTGTATGTAGGAATACTGCCTTTACTCCTGGACCAGTTTAGTTAGTTTTCAGTTTAAATGTTCTCCTCTTGAATAGTCTGTGAATTAGCTGAACATATAGTAAAATTGTTTAAAAAACACAGTTGCTCCAAGATTTTTTGTGAAAGTAGTATGAATGAATGCATATTATTACAAAATGCTGGTTACATTTTTCAATTAACAGCACTGTTTTTTTTTTCAGCAGTCTCCCTTGAGAGTATAGCCTCATAAATGTCTTTTACAGCTCACATTTTTTTTCACCTGTTTTTCTCTTATATGCAAACAATTTGTTCCTGTAGCTTTGTTGTGAACCAATTTTGAATTGCAGTTTTCTCATTTGGACTTTTCAATTTTTTTTCTTCACATTTTATATATTCTGCAGAGCACTGGACCCTGATGAATGGTTTGCACATTTTAGTTTTGTAAGTCTTAATACAGGAATAGAAGAATGTAACTAAGTAAATAATGTGTTTAAAATACTGATTTAAAATACAGATAATTTTTGAACTGTGTTGCAGCATGGCAGCAAAAACTAGATTAGGGAGACAAAGTCTAAATTTTTTTGTGTCTTTTTAATTTCTTTGTTCTTCCCATGAGCATTTTACTTTGATCAAATATGTTTTTAATAACTCATGACGTACTCACAAATGAATTTAAAGGATGGTGCTGATATTTTAAAACATGCCCACTAATTTTCAATGTCTGCATGAGTGTGCCAGATGAACTGGTTCCATATTAGTTTGAAAGATGAATCCAATAATTAATACAGTTCAGCCTTGGGTATATCAGCAGTGTGGCTGATACATGTTCTTACACCCCAGCCGATTTGCTTTAGAAATCGGTATGCTGAAGACCTTGAAAAACTGTGACAAAAGCTGCTGTGCTGTTGGATGGGCTTAACAACAGTGATAAATATCAGCAAAGACAGTAACTGAAATGTTAATATCCTAGTGCCTAAAGATTTTTACAGAATTTTATAATGATTTTAAAGAAAATACTGTGATTTGAAACGGTAATGAGAGGTCTTTAGCTCGCGTTTTTAAAACTTGAGGCTTTGGAAAACACCCCTCAGCAATTGTAACAGTAACATAATACTTTTTGAAGTGGGGAGAGACAGGCAGGGAGTGGCCTGAAATTACATAGGGAACCTGTTTCCTCAATGGCAGTCAAATATTATTGCCTAATGTTATTAGCCTATGATGTCATTTTAATTATTATTCTTTTTTCTAACTTTTTTAGACTTGCCACCCCCTCCCGTGCCACCTCCAGCTATAAAATCACCAACCGCCCAGTCCAAATCGCAGCTGGAGGTGCGGCCCGTCATGTTGCCAAAACTTGCTTCTATAGAACCGAGGACAGACAGATCGGCAGAGAGAAAAGGCGCGAGCTACAAGGGGAGGGAAGGGGTGGACGGGAGACAGCATTCGGATGTGCGGACAAGTTCAGGAGAGCGGAGAGAATCACAGGAACAGCAAAATGACGGGAAGCTGCGAGGAAATAAAGCACCAAAACGGGATGGCACACCAGCAAAAACTCATCTTCTTCAAGGTTATTTTGCATGTTCTGGGTTAAATAAAGTGTTGAACGCTGGTCATAGGCCAGAGGCCGTCTTCCAGGTCACACACACTGCTGGTGTGAGTGAAGTTGGATCTGCTGAATTGTGACCATTTTTCTGAAATTACACAGTGCTAGTACAGGTCACGTTGCTGATTCTCATTAGGGCAAAATGGAAATAAGAGCTTATGGAAAGCGTAGATTTGCTTTCTCTGTCATCTTGCATTCCTTATGCACCTCTCACGTATGAAAGCTCATTTTGAAGAAGTTCAAAAAGAAATACCATTCAAGAGCCGTAAGGAGCATTGTCCTTGTCCTTACCATAGACTTATAATCTAGTTATATCTAATCTTATCTGATTACAATGTAATTTATAAGTGAACTGGCTGAAATGCTGCAAGTCAGATATTAAAATTTTCTATCAAAGAATTGGAACTTGACCCATTTCTGTCTAGTATTTGCAAAGGAGAAAAGTGCCAGAGTGTTACCTGGTCCTGGGTAAAAGTGAGAAAGCTACAGTAGTGATGCATTAGTTATAAAGAGTAGTTAACATGGTATTATGTGATTCATGCCTGCTCAACATAATTGCTTCTTTATGACTATTGGTAAGATTATTGGTAAGTGGAACATGATTTAAGGACTTCGCCTAGTGTTCATTAGAGCTTTGAACACAGATTCTTATAAATACATGGTCTTTTTTCAGTCGAGGTGTCCAAGGTCCAAATCAGGGGAGACTGAGTAGTAAATTGATTAAATGGCCTGTAAGTAAAAGATTGTTATTGATTCTGGTGGTTTACTATAGACAAAAATTATTGGAAAGCTACCTTAAAAGGATGGTATTGATATTTTAAAACATGCCCACTGATTTTGAATATCTGCATAATTAAAACTCAGATTGAAAAATACAGGGTCTAATATTTATTCTGCTCCTTATTCTGGTAAATATAATGCATGTATTGTATTTTTTCCTACTCAGTCGTATTGAAAATATATTGCAATGTTTTTTTTTTTTTTCTTCATTATCCCGTAGAACACAGAGCAAGGATCATAAATTAAGATGAAGTGGACATTATTCACAGATTAGTTTTTCTGTGGTGGATGTTACGTTGTGAATATTATATATTTCCTCAGGAAAGCTTCTGTAATTTTATTATGGAAACAGTCTTATTTCCCATTCCTGTCAGGCATCGCTTTAAACCCATTGAGGACCATAAAAAATAAAACAAATGAACAGTGTGCAGAAATTCTAGGACCACAGTATCTCAGAGCTTGTAAACATAACAGTGTATATATTTCATTATACAGAGGACATCCTGCCATATTCTAGACCAACATTTCCAACATCAAATAATCCCAGAGATCCCAGCTCTTCCAGCTCTATGTCATCAAGAGGATCAGGAGGTAGACAGAGAGCAGATCAAGCAAACATAGCCCGGAGGAATGTTGCAGAAATGCAAGTACTGGGAGCGTATGAACAAGGAGAAGAAGAAGAAGAAGAGCTGGAGGTAACTGCAGTTGCACTACCAGACAGTTTTCTGGTTTTAGACGGATGCCAAGAAAAAACAGTTTTGAACCAGAAACACTTACCTTTGGAAAATTAGTAAATTTATCTGTCCATTTTCATTATGCCCAATCTAAGAAAAGAAACTTCAGGGATGTATCAAAAACATAAAAACCAAGAAAGATGTGATACAGTGTAACTATCTCCATACTAAAAGTTATGGAACAGAACTTGCAGAAATAAATAAAATATTAAAATGTGGACTTTACGTTATCCAGATAATTTCAAATGTGAAAACAAAGTAGAGTATCTAGAAACACCTTGACACTGCTCTTTCATGTTTTCTGAAAGTTTATAATTCAAGATTATATTAGTTATTGAAAGACATGTAATATTTCTTTTTCCTTTTTCTTATTTTGCCTCCTTCTCGTATTAATTTGACTTAAAACATTATTCTGGAAGTGATGCCCAGCAGGCAGCCTTGTTGAAGATAATTAGAAAAAGTAATTTTTCTTTAAAGTTAGCGAACCTCTAAAATGTGTGTGAAACGAACTTTAGTAATGCCTAACATGTAACTATTGATTTCCGTTGTTTTACAGGAAACAGAAAGCTGAAGACAACATGAGAAGTACTGTAACAGGCTTTTAAAATCTAATCAGAAAAAAAAATCACTTAAGATGCCTCAAGTCTGATGATATTTGACGCCAGAAATAATCTTCAGTGCAATCAGAGTGTACAATTTTTCCTTTTTTCTTTCTGCCATCAGAATGCTAGTTTTTATTTTTACTATTTCTTTGTAAACCCTCCTTATTAGGAATGGCCCTTGCCTCTTCCATAACGTTAAGTGCGTCACCTTCACTGCCCAAGAAGGCAGGTAAGCTGCTCTTCATGGTGCTTAAACCAGCTGCTGCTTCAGGATTAGAAGAGGAGGGGATTGCAAAAGCTGGAATCCCTACATTTCACCCCAAAAAAGCAGTGCACAGTACACCGCTCGTACACTAATGAACCAATCTATAATGTTACATACAGCATTGGGTAAAAAGTTGCATAAAGTGAACATCACGCAGAGTACTCTTATTATAGCAATTTTCCTGTAGTCTGCAGTTAGTGCAAATGGTATCTTGCAGTTTCAATACAGACTGTATTTTGTTTTGTGCCAGTCTCTTGTTAACCTTTTGCAGAAGCAACAGTTTTACAGATGCAGCTAGAATCAATTTGGGGTGAGGTGGCTTTTATTGTAAATATGTACTCATTTTAAATCCCTTGTGGAACTTTAATTTGTCTTTCCATTTTTGTCATTACGTACATTCTTATTAAAAATGTCCTTTGGGATAGGCAGGTAGCAAGCCGATATAAACGCTATTTGTCTAATCAGGGTGTGAAGAAGTCTATCTGAAACTTGTTCTAATTTTCAGCCTCAGTAATGCTTATAAAAATAAGCAAGGAAATCAATGGACATTTTTAATAACTATTGGATAATATCATTAACTGTTACTGGCCCAAATCTCAGACCTCTACTTGTCTCAATTCACCTTAAAGAAGAAGTGCCACTTAAAGAAGTTTTGTTTGATCTTGGGGGTTATTTTTTTTGTAATGCACTGCTTATCTTTTTTTTTTTTTTTTTTTTTTTTTTGGTTTTAAAAGCACAATCACTAAACTTTGTTTGTAAACCATTGTAACTATTAACCTTTTTTGTCTTATTGAAAATGTTAAGCATTTGTTTGGGGTATTTTTCATCTTTTTGTTAATGCTCTATGTTTGTATTTGGAGTATTTGAATGATGACAGATGGTAAAGTAACAAACCTAAATGTGGGCCATAATCAGAACACTTCTCACTTTTCCTGGACTTACAGAAAATTCTCAATTTTGCTGTGGCCTCTCTCAACATTGGATTTTCCTTAAAGCTGAAATAGAGGCATTAGTTGCATTGAATTTGCCAAATTATGTCCTCTGTCTGTAGATTTTATGATCTTTTTTGTAATTATAAAATTTCTTTGTCATTGGTGCTAATGGAAAATTGTGTGTTTGTTTATGGACAGCTATCAGGACTAGCCCCAATGGAGAAAAAAAAGAAGAAAAAAAAAGTGTTTTGGTGTTTTCCGAAGACTGAAATTTTTCATTTAGCTAATTTTTAAAGAACGGTTACATAGAAAGGGTGTGCAGTACTAAAGGAACAATCCATGTGATTAATGTTTTCATTATGTTCATGTAAGAAACCTCATATTTTAGCCATAATTTTGCATACTGAAGATCCAATAACCAGAAAAGTAATTTTTGTCACATTATTTATTAAAAATGTTCTCAAATACATTATTTTTCCTGTGTAGTTTCTTGTGTTTCCTGAAATTTATTTTTAGGGCCAATTCTGATTTTACTTTTGATTACCTTAAAAATCTGATTTCTAGGTGCTTCATGAGCTGTGATAACTAAAGCAACTCTTTGCCTGCTAATTTCGAGAGGGAGACGATGAAGAAAATTTGTACTAACAATAGCATTCACCTCCTACATGAGACACTTTTATTAAAAAAGGCAATAAGGCTTGAATAGTTAAAGGAAAGTAATATGAGTCTGATGAGCCTACGCAAATACAACATTTCTAAGTACCTACTGTTGCCTTCTCCACTCTAGCTATTTTGGGGTCTTCTGCAGAATCCTACTGTGGATTCATGACTGAGTAGCTAGTGATCCCCTTTCCTTTCCTGCATTTTCATATTTTCATAACCCTCTCTTTTTACTGAACTCTCCATTTCTGACCTTCCTAACCCTCCTGGCTTCATCCTAGTTTAGGACCAAAAAAAAAAAAAAAAAAAAAAAAAAAAAAAGACAGCAAACGATGTTACAAAAAAAAAAAAGTGTTTTATTCAACAGAGCCTTTTTGTTCTTTGTCTTTTTGACTTTCATACTTCTTGTTTCCCAGTATCTTAAAACAGACATTTGGAGCCAGAGCCTAAGATGCTGCAGAGTACTGATAGAGCACCGAGTGTCTCACCAAAGAAGATTGCTAGAACCCTGGCAATTTTAATCATGCCTATGTCTCAAATATAATTTCTTCTGTAATTGTGTCTTTGAAGCAGGTGTTAAGATAGTAGAATAAATTAAATGTATTATCTTTATATGTTGCTTAAGGGAGTTTTTGTCTTCAGTCCTAATGCCCGAGTTCAGACTGTCGTGTGTTGTAGCTGGTAACATAATCTGGGCAAGGGCCCCTAGAGCAGACCATGCCACCGGAGACTTCCATCTGGCCTGTCACCTTGCCGTTGGAGGAGGTGGGAATGGCTTGTTTGATGAGCACCGACTGCTTCAATGGCTGATTGTGGACACTGGAAACAGCCTGATGGTTTGGGCTCAAGCCATTGCTGTGCCAGTGTGTGGGGAAAGAGGTGGAACTTGAGGCATGTTCCCTGAGAGGTCCGCGGCTTGCTGCCAAAGATGTCGTGGTGAATCGGAAAACTGGGATCTATTTACAGCTATAAGCTTTATTTGCCCAGAGACACTGGGCCTACATGCCTGAAATAACTAATACTCACTTCATTCTTTACTGGCATGGTGAAATACTGGAAAACGAGTATCAGATTCCCCAGCTGATGTAAATCTACGTAGCTTCACTACAAGTCAGACCCCAGCTAAAGTTCTGACTTCAAGTAATGGTAAGTGAGAAATCTTACCCAGTGAATTTTTGTGTTGGCAATTATTATACACTGGTTTGATGGTGTTCCCTCAGAACGTTTCTGGATTGCTTTGTGACTACATCCAGTTGTAATTAACAATATCTTAAAATGAGTAAATGAAAAGACAGTATGTCATAGAATTCTTTCATCCACACTGGTTCCTCAGTGTATCATGGTTTTACCAAAAATACTGTAACGAAGACAAAAAATGCAACAGCTCAGTCTTAAAATTGTAGGTCTTGTTAGTCAATTTTGGTATATACTTGATATATACCTCTGCAGCATTCAGGTGTAGTAAAACTAGTCATCTTTTCAGTGCTACTTTGCATTAAAAAATTATTCAATGATTGGGAAATCAACATAATAGAAGAAAATAGTCATCAGAGTTTTTAATTGCGCTATATGTCTCCAAGATAATGTCTACAGAGACCAAAAATTGAGTTAGAGAAGTCCTTTAATATTTGTGTGCTGAATTAATATAATGGATGAAAAGTTTGATTTTTCTTATATATTTCTCTGTGAAATCCTATGTTAGGAACTATTAAATTTGACTTTACTCAAAATAATATTTCAGTAGGATAGTATGAAAAATGTCTAAAAATCAGAACTCTAATGCCTTGCTGCATGCTTTAGCATTGTATTTCAATTTATTTTCCAAAGAATACTTGTTTTTAAGCATAGATGACAAAGTGGTTTTATATTATGGTAATGCAGATACAAAATATTATAGTCTGTATTTACAAAAACTGTATAGAACAGGATAAGCTGAAACTGAAAATTAAACCTAAATAACATACTTTCCTTTAACTCCTGAAAATACATTTGGATTGTCTACAACCATACTCCCTGTGTTTCAGAATCAGCAATTTGTTAAAATAACTACCTAGTTAATTTATTTTTAAAGTAAATGCTTTACACAAAGTTTTGCACATTTTCTACTTCAGTATCCCATAACTTCCTTGACTAAGCTTAAGGAAGAGAGAATTTTCCTGTGAAAAATATAGAATCTGCCTAAAATAATTTGTATTCTGCAATATGCTTTTCTCAAAATCCAACCTTCAGCCTCTGTATTCCCAGCTATTGTGTGTTGCGTTTACCGTCAGCCACAGAACCATCTGTTAAAGGGCAAAAATATTTTGTTGCTTAAGTGAAGCTTTCGAATTAATGAAAATAGATTCTTGAAAGTGGAGAAAATGTACCTTGTTTTTGCATATTCTAAACTCTTTGCAAATGAAAATCCTAATGCTTATACATAAGAGAAGCATTATTTGTTTAGTATGTGCTCATGAAGATACTGGTATCTGCAAATACAGCTTTACATGTGCATACACTTTTGTATTTACCGAGAGGCAGGTCAGGAGCTGAGTCTGTTCCAGAGTCTCAGCTGAAAAGTGACTCAGTATGTTTATTGGTGTTTGAAGTTTATAAATATAACCCGTTCATGAGTAACTGCCAGTGTTGCCATGGACATCATCCTCATTGGACATATCCTTGAGTATCTTTGTTTTGCATTGAACTAAATGGAAATCTCAGAATTAAAATCACAAGCTGAATATTTAAAATGGGTAACAACTGTGGACCTCAGTAGAAACTGTTTACGCAGGTTTGACTTTTTACATTTTCTTCGTTATATTATGATGAGACTTTCCTTGTCTATATAAATGCATTCTTCACAAAAGCTAGTGTGCTATTACACTGTCTATGACAGTGAAATGTGAGTCGTGGAGCTCAGAAACTGACAAAGATTTGAGATGACACCATACAAATGAGGACCCCTTTCATGATATTGAGGATGGGAAAAAAAGAAATCCTATGCTATTGAGAAAGAGGAAAAGGAACTGGTGAAACTAGAATCCAGTCTCTATGGAACCCTTAAAGAAGGGTGGCTTGCTGGAGAAGGGGAATAAAGGGTATATAAAGAAGTCAAGGAATCTGGATCTCATTGAACTTAACGTCAAAAAACCTGTTCAACTGAACTGACTTGGGAGTGAATTACCTCCTTATAAACTGGAAAACAATAGCCATCACAGTGCGATAAACACTAGAAAGGGAGTGAAATCCTTGCTGCATGCTTATCTTCTTCTGTCTCCTTGTTAAATATACATTAAATGGGCTCATTTTCAGCTGCCAGAAGAGAAAAGTGGGGTTTTAATTCACCATGGCATTCAGCATCCTTGTCACATGAGATAGTGAGGATGGAACCTACTCAGCTTTAGTCTCTCTATCTGGCATAAAGTGGAGCCAATTGCTTTTTAGATTTTTTGGAGCATGACAATCAAAGCCATGATGATAAAAACTGTATTTATTGAATTTTTTTCAAGTCTAAGTTATTTTTAGCAAGACCAACCTCAGGAAATGTAGAATAAATCTACTTAGTATCGATTTTTCTTCTGTGGCTTTCCATCAGTCTTGATGCATAGGTACAGTTCAAAGTCAGCAGCAAGGGATAACAGCAAAGAGGCCCTTATGGGCTTCAGTGCGTAGAGGGACAAAAGCAAAACAAAGCAAAAAAAAAAAAAAAAAAAAAAAAAAAAAAACCCAACTCTTTCAGCAAATGGTAATTAATGGCGTATTCCTAAAATATTTAAATAGCATGAAAATAATTGGCAAAAACCTTTTTATGTGCAATTGAATCAAAGATTCCATTATATTCCTAAACCTGATGACTGCAAAAGAAACTGTAGTCTGCTGAGTACAGACAAATGCAGAGTTGCTCGTGCCTACTAAACACCCGAAAAAAATGGAGCTGAGAAGTAGGTCCTGTTGCAGTCACCTCAACAGTGTGCCAGATGTGTAGCCTACTGACCACCCACCTCACTAATAAGACTGAAAATGGAAACAAAACACTTGTTTCCACAGCCATCGTGGACCGACGCAAAGGCAGATGCTACAAAGGTGGCAGCATTTGATGATTCGGACAACCTAAAATTCAGACACCAAAGCCACTGCTATGTTGACAGCATTAACTATTGCTTAGGTGCTAGCACCTGAAATGATTTTAAAGGTTGTATAACTTAATGCAAGATGATAATGGAGTCCAGTCATAAACAAAACAATCCATTAGACAGATGTGAACAATACTGAGTGTCAAATGACTTTATGTGACTTTACGTGTATATCCTCTCTCTTCCTTGAGCTGACCTCCATTGTAGGAGTCCACATGGGAGGCACATAGGTGTTAATATGCTGCTGCTACTGCACGTTGAATGCTCCTGAAGGACTGTGCCATCAGCAGCTTTATGTGCACAAAGCCTGGGTGAAATGAATGTCAAGAAGAAGTGAGGAAGAAATTTGGCCTTCAACCTAAAATTTTCTGCCCTTCTGTGCTTACAATATGACATTCTTTTTGGTTGCATCTTACCCCTTTTCCTACAAAACCTGTTTCATGCTGTGTAGAGGGTGAGACTGCCTATTGTGTTAGAACTTTTTCTGTTTGTTGAGCACCTCCACACCTTTTTTAATGAATAGTCTTCAAATTCTTCTTTTCAGACAGAAATTTTAATTTGTTGTTCAAAGCTCTGCACAATATTGTGATACCAAAAACACACCTGCACTGGAACCTAATCCCTGAGAATTCCCTTTGACTGATTAACAGAGGCAGGCAGTAAATCCAAAGTCCACACTACTAAACACACTATTCTGCCTATGTATTAGGTAGCTGTTTTCACTGTTACAGCCTTTCATGTAAGCATCCTCATTACACTCCTGTGAGTTGGTGGGGGGGGGTGTTCAGCTTTGCAGAATACGAGCTAAAACTTACATTCTCAGGGTGATTTCAAAAAAATTATCAAAACTGCAAAGAGAGATCAGTACAGTGCTAAAATTCAGTTTCTGAAGTTTTAAAATGTTTTTCTTCATTCCACATTAATAAAGGCCTATAAATATATGGAGAGATTTCACAGTTCAACTTACTGACATTCTGGGAATAGGAAGAATCTTTTTTTTTTTTCTCTTTTGAACTCATACAGCACCTCATACAGTTCTTTCTTACATTCACAGCCACATGTTCTTCTCTGCCTTCTCCAAAGTGGGGCTAGATATGTGTGGGTGTGGGTGAAGTTGTTGTTGTTTCCAGAATAGTGCTCCCAGAGTATGAAAGAAATGAGGATGTTAGTCCTCTAAGTATTTGGTCCTCCTGGCATTGCTCTCTGATCTGTGAAGCTGATTGAATGTACAAATGTTCGGAAAGGAGTTCGTCAGAAGCACTACATGTCCTGGAACAAAGATGCAAGATTTGGAAAAAAGGTAGGTTTTTTTTTTTTTTTTTTTTTTTTGAAAGTGTGCTTTAAAAATAATTATTTTTGTGATCTCTGAAAGAAGAATGAGTAAATATTGCTGTGTATGAAAGCTTTAGAAAAACAAATGACTGGTGATATTTCCTATGGAAATTGTCATTTTTGACCATCATGGTAATCATAGTAATCATTGCAGAATTTTCAAATAAGAAGCTTCAGCATTTTTACAGAGCTTAACAAGGCTGTGCCAACAAGATACAAACCAGGACATTTATAAACCAGGTTTGAAAATGTAGCAAAATATCCTTGAAAGATATTCCCACTAACTAAAATGACAAATTGAAGCTTAACTGTGAATTTCCTGTTGTGGATAGGTGCTACAGATACTTAACTTTTGCAGCAGATATACCTCAGAATATTCTGAATCCCCATGACAATTACAATTAAGATACAGTGGTATTAATTTAATGTCTGTCAAGCACTCTGGATATGAACATTTCTATATAAGCCATAAGTAGTAGCACTACTTCTGTCAATTTTGCTTTGTGATCATAGTCAAGATGATTTCTCAATAGCTTTTGGAGAGCTTTTAGTTATTTAGTTAACCAGACTGCTGAAGTGTAATAAATCTATAATGTAACAAAAGGAAAAGAAAAAAGAGATTTCATGTGGATTTTTTTCCCCTGCTCACTGTATATAGGCTTGTGTTCTTGGGTGCATGCACACTGTCACTGCATTTTGACATCACGCCCGTGTTGTGGAAGAGTAACTTCTAAGTGCCAGGAAAACACGTGTGTACTGAATTCAGTTCCTTCGATTTATTTGCTGAGGACAAGTTATAGAAGATGTTAGTCCAGCTAATTGGGAATGCTTTATTAGTAAGTTATCATCAGTGATATATTTAAGTCCCTAAAAATGGAATGATTCAATAAATTCATCAAATTTTAAAGAAATTAATTCAAAGTGGCTGTAGATTTGTAGAAAGAATCAAAGGAAAACTGAGAGAAAAAAAGGATACTTTCCTTAAATATTTGCTAGTTGTAGCACTTCAGCAATCAAAAATAAGCAGTTCTTCATTGATCCTAATTATTGTTATGTTACTTATTTAGTGTCAGAGAAAAATGGTTAAAAAAATCCAGAAATTCTGAAAGTAATGTTGAAATAAATTTCTATTAAGTGGCTAGGAATCTTGTACAACAGATCCTGGGAAGTTTTGTGTAACAACAATCTGATTTGTGAAGAATATTAAGAAGAAAACTCTTGATACTTTTTGGGACATTATAACTGATTTAATAGCAAAGCGAAGTAGCACTATCAATTTCCTTAACAGCTGCTTGAAAATTTCAATTTTCTACTGATCTTAGATCATCCTTCTTATAGTTGAATAAGTTATAGCAGGAATTCTTTATTTTTTCTCTCTCTCTTAATCTCCAAATATCAGAGATCTAAATTTCATTATTACAGCTGCCATAATGACATCTAGATTATGGCCTGCCAAATTTCAGGAGAGTGGAAAATGATGGAAACCTGTGAAGATACACTTTTTCAAGAAAGGAACGTCTGAAGCCTTTTTTAGCTCAGTGACAGGATAAGTGAAACAGGAAAACAACACCCGTGTGTTCAAGTCATCTGAGAACCCAGGACTCTGTGCTAAAGATGATTGAAAACAACGGCAGCAAAACTAGTAAGCAAAATATTTACCAATTCTACATGTTGGCATGTAGCTGGGTGCCACTCTGTAGCCCAGCGGGTGAATCGGAGAGCCAGGGGCAGCTGTTGTGCACTCCCCTTTGGAGAAACCGATCTTTTCCCATTAATAACAGGAGCCTACTGGTCTGAGCTTGGTTCTTGTGGTTGCAAGTGGTGTGCCCTGCTTTCCTTCCCCCTCCACACCCACTGCCACTCACTTGTCTGCTACCGAATGTGTACTGCATGCTGGTGCCCCGTCAAAGGAGAAGCACCAAGGGTGCAGCCCATGGCCTTTAGTAGATAGTGCAGATCCTTTTGTGTCATGTTCAGTTAAGAATTTTTAATGTCTTCGATTAAAACATCCTCTGAAATACAAACAGCTTCTACCCTGTTGCTTGGGAAAGGATGGTTGTGGAAATAACTTCAAAAAATGTGCATGTGTAATGGTCTCTTCCTTTTGATAGAGGGACCAATACCAAAGAGAATAAAAATGACTTTATGACAAAGACAGCAGAACTGGAGCCAGCAGGCTCATGTTGAATTCCTTGGGTGACTGTGTGCTTGTTTTCTGGTACTAGGCTCTGAACACTGCTTCCAACCTGTCTCCATTTGTCTTGTCAGTTTAGATTGTTGGCTGCTCTGGACAAGGACTGCCTCTTACTGTGTATACATGTTTGTAGTGCTACAGGATAATACAATATAATTAGTATTAAAATGTAAGGCTTAATGATATTCTGCGACTACCAGTGGAGCTCCTCAAGGATCAATTTTGGGACAATTTTATTTAATATTTTCATTAAAGTACTTGGCACAAAAGCAAGAGTCTGATAATGAAATGCTCTGATCACAAAAGTTGTGAGCAATCGTCAGTATGTGGGAGGAGTAGGTGACCTTGAGGACTCGAGTAATAGAAATGGGATGAAATTAAATAATTCAGTATGCAAGGTCATGCTTTTAGGAATTAATAAGAATGCCTATTATATGCTAGAAATTTATCAATTGACAACAACTATGTGGAAGATAAAGACATGAATGTATTTGTTGATCCCAAGAAGTTTTATGAACAACCAGTGAGATGTTGCCAATAAAAACCAAACAAATGCAAACCTGAAATATCTCATAGAAGTTATTCCCAGCAGAAAGAGGGAAATATGGATGTCATTGTCTCAGCACTTGTAAAACCACAAATGAGACCATCTGTTGAATTCTAGTTGTTCATGGAGCTGGTGCTGTGGTGAAATTTACAGAAAGTTAAAAGTACCTACTCTTTCTGATCAGTGTAAACTGTATGAATATGGTAAAAACGGATTTTCGTTCATATCATGGTTTTATAGGTAAGTCATTTTTACATAAATATGAGAGATCTATCAGAACACACAATGCAGTTATTAAAAACTGGAAATGATTTTAAAGTTACCTCCACTACACTTCCCATAACTGCTGTCTTTCTGACAGAGCTGAAGAGTCCAGAACCCAGCGTGGAGAAATGTGCAGCACACTGTATACACTGTTTGCCTGCATTATACTTGATTAACAGGAACTATGGCAGACATGAAAAAAGGGCTGTTTGATGTGATTATACATGATAAATCCAGAATCATTCCTATTTTGTCCCAGAGGCGTAAAGTACCAGTATCAGTTCCAGTATCCTGGTCCTCAGTAGCAACTCTTCTGACAGCAGGACTTGTCAGAAAACTCCTGAAAGTGCAAGGTGCAACTTTTCCCTTGTCAGTGGCTTCTGAAACTCTACCTCTGAAACAGCCTAAAATGATTGAGTAACTTAGTCGCTTTCAGAGCAAGTTGTTAAGGTTAATACCTAAGCCAGGATTTTCCATGCAAAGTTCAATCTAAAGATGGAAAAGGAAAATTGCACAGTTTGCAACCACAGTTGCACAGTGGTCTGGAGACATGGCAAGGGAAGCTGAATACCAATAGTCTGAGATGACCGTGGTGAAGTTGGTTTCACTGTTCAGATGATTAAATGGATAGACAGTAACTAATGAACTTCATTTCTATAAGTTAAATATTTGATCTCAACATGCATCTGAGCTAGAGGCATCTTGATCTGTGGAAAGTTGGTAACTGAAACCATCTGAATGTCCAAGATAGCAAGATAGATAGAAATGAGCATTTGAGGAAAAGGGAGAAGGTGCACCCTCTAAATGTGAAGCTGAACAGAAAAAAAAGAGAAAAAGAAACAAACGCAGAGGGGCATGGTCCAGAAGACAGAAACAGGACATCTCTATAAGATTACAGAAGAATTTGAGGCGAACAAAATGCCCTGTAATCAAAACATCGATTTCATGATGTACAGAGGAGCTGGAGGGCCACAGGAGCAGTACTGATACATCTGGAGAGAAGTATGAGTTACCGCAGGACTGCAGAAACTAGGATGCTAATGAGGAACAGATCGTTTCTAGGCTGCAGGAAGGCTCAGCTGTGCCTGGAATAATCCTCTGGCACCACTGCAATGATCAGCAAGGCCTCTCCATGCTTACAGGCACTAGCTGTCATACATGAACTCAGGAGCAGGATGAGAAAATAGAATCCCTCACATGTTACTTTTATGCAGTTAATTGAAGCAACTCAGCTCCTCTTGCAATTTTGTTAGCCTGCGGCTTTGATTTAGTTTATAGTGCGTTACATATTGCTTTCATTCCTTTCCCTATGTGTGCATGAGTGGTTCAGTGTCCTGAGCGTGCACTTTTTCCACATAAGGCCCTAAGAGTGAAAATGGAAGAAATAATTTTCAAATATGTCTAAATTACAGAGCTGCCTAAGATTTAGTCCTGGAACGTCCTTCGCTACGTTCAAGTAGGTTGCAACCCCTTCATGTGATAGTTGTACACTTTTAAATATCAGTATAATTACAGAATTACAACACCCTCAAATATTTCAGTATAGCAAAGATGCTATCTGGATAGCTGAATCACACACAGAAAGAGGAAGGACATTTACAATAGTATATACCGGTTGTATTGATATTAAAGTAGCTTACAGTGACATGATACTTTAAAGCTAGTATAATTGCAATCACGGTAGAGTTTATAGAGCATTAAATCAACCACACTAAACTGAATACCCATTCTGAGGCAACAAATAGGGATAGTTTGCATTTAAGTGTTTTTGCAAACTATATCAATACAAAAATATCTTAAAATACTTTTTTGCCTGTCATGATCCCTCCCCTTCACTTCTGCTAGTGATGTTACACACCAGAGCAGGAAATCTGTAGCATGATTTATAAGGTGGAGTCTATCATATGAATACAGGTGTGCACCCCACCCAGTAAACATTACACCTCTGCACCCACCTACTGACATTTCTTTTCATATATGGCTTGGATCATTAAAAGGGAATCATCCCCCAAAGGCTCCAGCAGAGATTTTTGGAAAAAGTACTTCTCCTAACAAGTCTTGGAGTAATTGCCTCTCAGCAACCTGAATTGAATACGTTGTCTGGTTTGGCAGTCTGACCAACCTGACTGACTCTAACTGCTTGTTTTTTATGATGATGATTATCATGTCTTGCTCCTCTGTCATTAAGAGACTTTCCAGTTACACTTATTCAGCTGGGAGTTTTAAACCCTCTGGCTCATAATTTCCTTTTCTTTCTTTTCTTTTTTTTTTTTTTTTTGGCATTTCTTTCTCTCAGTCTTCTCAGGAAACTTGTCTACTGAGTGACATGCCCTGTATAAAACCTAAACCATAATTACTCTAGTATTGCTCATACTTGGCATAAATACTGTACTTGCAAGTATGTAGCTTATAGCAACATGTGTCACATTTAATTAAATTAGAAAGTTACATCTTAGGTTGTCCTTCAGGAGAAAGAAAAATTGAGAGAGAAGGCAAGCATGTCTAAAGGAATTATTCATTCCAGCTGCTGTGTTTAGGCAACAACCTTACAAAAACTGGGCATACAGATACATGGATGACATATGCCTTTCTCTCCTTTTAGTCAGCAGGATGACGTGAATGTTTTGCAGGTAGACCTGTGATATCCCCCTGGCTTTTGTTACTACTGTAACAAAAACCCCCATGGGTGAGAGGCACCTGGCCCTAAGGTAGCTGCCTATACCTGAACTAACTCCTTGTATACATGAGGAAATTGCACTTTTTTGATGTGTTCATTTTATCCTCAGATATGTATCTAAAATAGGTCAGATATAAATCATACCATATATTTCTTTTCAGTGACGGACTATTCAAGGAGCATGGGATGACTAGCACTGATACAGGTATCTGCACTGCCAATGCCTAAACTTAGGCAAGATGAATTCCTTCCTTAAAAAAAGATTACAGTGTTAAGATACAAAACCTTTTTTAAGTCTTTTTCTTTTCTTTTTTTTTTTTTTTTTTTTAACCACCATAACATTTCTGCTTGAGCATCTTGGATAGCTCCTGTAAAGAAGGCTTGATTTTTTTTCTGGGTTGCTCACATTGCCTTCATTCCTCTTAGGATAATAAGAATTATTATTCTAAAAAAAGCCAACAGAAACATTAGTTTGCTCAGAGTTAAAAGTTTCATGGAGCTGTATTTCTTCTCAGGCAATTTTCTCTTGGAAAATGTCAAAATGGCTCAATTCGAATTTCTCAATTTACCAATTCTGTTTTGTCCGTATATGTAAATGTAGCAAAATGTAAACATGGTTGATCCGAAAGGTTTCAACATTCACTAAATTATTAGATTTATTTTTGTAATCCTGTCTATGGAAAATTTTTGAAAATTTTTGGCTCTGATAGGGAATAAAAACAAACAGGAAGAATTCTGTTTTCTGTCTAGTTGTGGATTTATTTAGACACTGAAGTTTAAAAATGCTGGCGTAAGAAAGTCTACAGTTTCAACCAAACCCTTCTGGCTTTATAAAAATGCAAATACAATCAAAATCTTGATCTTGGTTGGAGGCCTTTAAGCATAGTTTTCATTCAATATCCAAGCCTGCTTAAACCTTCCAAACTCTAATGATGTGAATGCCTACTTGGATCAGTATTATCGTCTTTCAAGCTCCCTTTAAAACTGAACAGAACCATAATCTAGAGTAATGCAAAAGGACAACAAAGAGGCAGATACTTCTAACAGTAAATCTCTGTAGAAGTACAGTAGCTATACTTTTGATGAAAAGTACTGGGATGACTAGCTTTTAAAATCCGTTTGCTTAGAGTCCAAATCTTCAGAAAAAAGCTTTAGTCCTAGTGATTTTAAGTTTGGCGTTGTTAAAAGTTAATGTGAATGTAGCAATTATAAAATATAATTTTATCAATAGTACAAAGAGCTGTGTGATGCACAGCATAATTTTAAAAATATTTTAATGCTGTCTTAGAGTATATATTCGTGAAGATCTAGAAAATGAGGTTCTAATGTTGTTAAATTAGAATCACATTCAGAAACAATCTGGGCCAAGTTCTCACTTCAGCATCAAACTCACGATATGAGAGTAGTTCATAAAGACATCATCAAAGCCGTGTGTAAATTAAAGCAGACTTTACACTTACACTCCTAGGACAATGCAAATACTATGATATTTTAAGGAAAAACTCTCCTTATTCTTCACTATGACCAAGCCATTCATACTATTTTATTGTTTTATTCTGAAATTCATAGGGTAAAATTCTATAAATCCTGTAAACCTCTAGAATATCAATATATTATCCATGTCATTGTAGCCCCTGCTACCTTTTAAACCATCACAACATTACTTGTAATTCAGACATTTCAAGTTTTATTTTCTTCTTGGTGCTGTTTTCTGGTCTCAGTCCTGTAATTCACGTCTCTCTAATTCTTTATCATACCTGACAGCTGAAGAATTAGTGGGTGCTTTTTTCTTACAATTTTAATATAGCCAATTTAAAGAGGCATTTGAAGTGGAATACTGAAAGAAATATTTCATTCTTCAGCAGAACATGTTTTCATTGAGGCTGCATTTGGCTATAGTAGTTGACCTATACTTGAATCTAAAAAATAATGTCTTGTCTAAACTAAAACATAGATAATTTCCCTGTAAATTTCCAGTGAAAATGTTTGAAAAATAGTCACAACGTGTTAGCACAAGCTGACTTTGAACATCATGACAATAGGAAAGCAAAAATATTTGTTAAAATATATTAAGTACTGTATGGACATTCTATTTTAATTCCTCTTGGCTGTGGGGTGTGGAATCTCTAAAAAATAGAAGTTCAGTACTATTTACAGGACTACTGATACTCATTACACCCTTTAGCAGAGAACTTAAACTGTTTTTCAAAAAAAGTCACAACCTGTCATGAGCGTATCAGCAAAACACATTGACACAATATCAGCAGTGGGAAGTTGCACTCACAAGAGCACAGCTGATTCCAAAAAAAAATCTTCCCTGAATCATTCCTAATATTTTCAGAAATAGTTTTCAGCACTAGATAGGTGCTGAACAGGTATTTATTATAGATATAAAGATATAAAGAGATACAGATACAAATAGATGCTACCTTTTTCACAAATATTCTGCTTATGTTTTTTAATTATTTTGATTATTTTCCTGGCTTTCGTGTCTTTTTCTAGGTTGGTTGTATTTTGTTATTGATATTGTCACTGTATGTCATTGTGATTTTTTAATTTCTTACTTATGTGTCATCTAAAGAGTGCTAAGCATTATAAGTTTCTCTAGAGTACAGTGAATATTGCTTTCGTATTTTTTGCTCTGGGCAGAAAGCTCATGTTTTTTCTCTTTCACTCAACACAGTAATCCTGGTATTACCGTTACAAGTTTGATAACTGGATAGCACTACCATAGCTGTGTAAATCAATCTCAGCAATTATCTATATTCGTGACATAAAAATTGATGGAAAAACATCTATTGGAAGAGTAATTCTGATCTCCTTTTGGATCCAAGTAATACACAGAAGTTCTCCTCTTCTTCCCTCAAGCCTTCATAATCGTACCTCAAATTAATGAAAATCATCATTGTAAATGCTTGTTGTAAATATAAACAGAAACAAGGCGTAGTACTGGCATTAGGCAATAGGATATACTCTTCAGTTGCAGTCACAGTAGGGCAAACATTCAGCCTGTGCAAACAAAGTAATATTGATATCAGTATTAAAATAATCCTTTTGAGTTGGATACATAACTAAATGACAAGCAATCTCTTGCTGCTAAGCTTATTCGGAGTCCCTCAGATTTGTAGCTGGTGGTATAAATCTTGTCAGATGACATTAACCTGACAAGATTAATAAGTGCTGTGTATTAACCTCATCAAGCTATGCAGGCAGAACAAGCTCATAACTTCTTTACCCTTCTTTGCTACCTTCTTTTTGTGGTCTTGCCTAGGTCCAGCTTTCCTCAGTCTAGAAATCCCGTGGGGTCGTCATCCCTTCTGTTCACACGTTGTCCGACTGCTTCAGAATGGGATCTCCTTGAGGTTTGAGCTACAGGGGCTAACAGCTTTATTGCATAGTTTGGGAAAAGTATACCCTTCCCAACTGGTTTTAAACCATTAGATCGGTTATATGACGGACTTCCTTGCTTGTTTTACTCAGCTAGCGTGGATAACAAAGCAGGCAAACCCTCTACCTCATTTCAACCGAACTTGAGCTCCTGTGGATTAGCGGTGATTACTGGAGAAGGTTTTAACTGTTACATTTTGACATTTTGACCCTTTTTTATATAGTCATTAGGGAAACAAAATTATTTCATCTGTTCAGATTACTTGAAGACTGTTTATATTGCCTTTACTTTCTAGGATTAAGGCCTTTCTTTATTAATGTGGGCAGATTTTTATAGCCTCTTCACTGTTACGGAGCTGAAATAGAATTTAATAACATTTAAAACGGTGATTTAAAAAGAAACTGATTTGAGAGTTTTAAAATATAGGCTTGTATCTGCTCTGCCCTCAGTAAATCACAGAAGATAACACAAAGTAAGATCGAAGTTAAAGACACCTTTTTAAGTCTGTGGTATGTGAGCCAAATCCACACCCAATAAAACTCAATAGGAGATTCTCGCTAGAAAAGCTGGCAGAGAGTTAGCTACATAAAATAAAGAAAAAAAAAAATATGGGCATTATTTATTTCTGATGAAAATTCCATTTACTGCTCTTTTAAATAATTATAAAATGGATGGGAGCCACTGTTTGAGCTGATTGTCTAGAAAGCCCGATAAGCTGTGACTAATCAACACCGTTCGTGACACCGAACTCCTTTGCACTGAACAGGGCCGATTACAGTTGCAGCCCCAGAACATCATTGCTTAGTTAACTAGACAAATATTTTAAACATTTTCTAATCTCGATAAGGTGCAGTGATATTGTGACTAGTGTATTGTTAATCTAACCCTGGTTGTGTTGATGGTACCTGGCTTCTGGTCTGAGGTTAACAGTGTGCGTACGAATTGGTGCAATGCAGTTCACGCGCTGTCACATCCTCGTGGCTTAATTATCATATCAGAAATCTGGGGGTAGCTGCACGAGGGGGTTTAGCTGTGTGGGGTCCCATTAATATCACTGGGCATCGTGTGGCTGAAACCCCTTCATATTATTTCAAATATTTACTCAAGAGTGTTCAACTGAGTTGGATGATAGAGTTGTACAGACTTCTGTTTATTCAGTCTTTCTGTCTGCTGGGCAGTTTGCTGTTTTATGTTATGCCACAGTCATTATTTTAGATGGTTGAAATGACTTTAATATTAGCAGAATAATGGCCTGGTCATCATTTCCATCATGACTTCTGCTTTTCAAGCTTCATAACTCACCTGTGAAAATTTGCTTTGGGCTCAAATTTGGTGTATTGCACAAAATATGGTCCAGAAAAGAATTCTTTTTATTTCTATTTTTCCTACATAAAAGTTGAACATAAAAATGGGCACACTTTTATTAGCTGAATAGTTCATGCTGCATAGATCTGAAGAGTAGTGATTAAGAGGAGTGCACATTTTTTTAATTATACCTTGGCTTCCAACTGATCTGTAGTTTAGACACAAGTGTTAAATAAGCCACTGTAAACTTATTTCCAGAGAACTGAAAGAACTTGAGTGATCTCCACAGAGTTTTGGGCACTCAATTTCTGTTTTCCATCTCAAGAGTTTCTTTGAACTCTTAGGGAAAGACCTGCTTTAGCTTGCAAACTGCATCTTTGAATATCTTAGCAGCACCATTAAAGAATACTTTTGTATACACTGAGGCAGTTTCTTTTCTGGTGAAAGGGGGTTCACATGAAAATAACAGAAAGAAAAGAAGTAAAGAAAAAGAAAAAAGAGAGAGATGGAAGGAATAGAGAGAAAGAAGGAAAGAAGGAGAAAGGAGAGGGAGGGAAGAGGGGAGGAGCAAGACAGAAGTGAGCAAAATTGAGTGAGAGTGAGAAAGAAGAAAGAAAAAAAGAAGAAAGGAAGAAAAATATAAAAAAAGAAAAGGAAGAAAGAAAAAAAAAAGAAACGTTTCTGTCTGTTCTGTACAGTCTGAAAACACTGCTGTAATGTACCCAAGGAAGCAAGGTCTATTTGGGTTGCAGAGGCACCCAAAGGTTCCTCATGCCTTGTGGCCTCCACGGCCCCGGCCCCGCTCGCCTGCGGTGGCTCCCCTCTGCAGCAGGGCAAAGGCAGCAAACACTGCCCTGTGGGGACGGACTGGGATGGAGCACTGCCGTTCTGGTGGTTCCTCATCTCCTTTTTCTGCTCCTCTTCTTGTGGGGCAGGGTTTTCTCTAACTTCTTCCGTACAGAAAGCAGGGAGCAGGGCTGCAGAGGAAAACCTATGGTCTGGACCGCGCTCATCTTCCCGGAGGGCAGGACACAAGATGTAACTAAAGCCGGGTTGAAATAATCATTCAGCACTTTGGGCTGAGAGACAGTAGTGCATTGAGCACCGGGACAAGGAAACAGGGCTGAAGACCTACTTATGGCTGTCTTTAGGCTTAGAGACCCAATCCTTTTTCCTAGTAACTTTGTTTTTAAAAATATGCATATTATGGATTGAATGGGGGTCTGACAGGCTGCAAGCCTTGACTGAACTAAGACTTTCAGAAAGACTCAGTTTTGCTTTTTTTCAGAGCTTGCTTTAAAACATCAGTGCGTAATGCTGAACCTTTAAAGGCAAAGCAGCTTTCCCCGTGTTTCTAGAAAATCACACAATACTCAGACCATTACACCACTATAAGTATGTGTATGAACATATTTTTGTCACAGCTTCAAATTCATTGTTTGTCAGAACTTTTCACTGTCTTAATGTCATTTCTGGTAGCATATTAACACTAAATGCCTTGTAGCTGGATTTTTCGGCTTCCATGCTGAGCTGAATCAGTTCTGCTTTCAGGCAAAGCTTTGCCATAGTGATTGACAGGAATGGATGGTGAGGAAAGTTCCAGTTCACTGCTGCAGGAGACATTAAAAATTTTGGGTTAATAATAATGTGAAGGTTTGTGTTTCATTGGCCTACTAATGAGAGGCTTTGGGCAGCTTTTACCACACTGAGATTCTTTAGCAACACTGCCCTGCATCTAGAGCTGAAAGAGCTTTCCTTCCTCTGAGGGACAGGGGAAATAAGGGAGTTGGAAATGTTTGTGTGACTCATTAACCCAAAGAGAAATGGATGATTTATAATAGCTAAAAGTCTCCGTAAGAACTAGAAGCTTAGTGCACGCTTGTGTCGCAGGGGAAATTTAAGGGGTTTCTTCTGTTTATTTTCTTAAGACAGAACAGACAGAAACTTTAAATCCCAAGCATTGAGCTGTAGCTCATTTTCCCCCATATTTGCACTGACTAATGAAGTCTAATTTATCATGAGGGTGCAAATACCAGTAGATTAGGATGACATGGTATGGTAGCCACAATGTGGGTCTAAAGTCATAGAGTCATTAGAAGAGATCTTTCTGTCTCTTGCCAAATGCTTGCCAAGTGCAATCAAAATTTTAAATCTCCAGAACATGCATTTGGCTGCGTAGTACTGAAAAGTGAGATCATGAAGGCATATCTAAAAAAGGAAGAGAAAATTGTTTTACCCAGAAAGGTTAGGGCTATCTCTAGAAGTTGCTTGGTCGAGGGAAAGGCATGAGCAACTATGTTTTGGTATATCTCTAGCAACAGCTTTGCTGGCAGAGGTAGCACTTGGACAAAAGACATGGTCACTAATATCCTGATTAGTCTGCAGGAAGAGGACCAGCTCTGTTGGCCCATTCTCTCTCAAATTAACCCAGAAAAAGCATGCATATATGATATCACTTGATGGTAAAGAAAACATACAAGCTCTGTGTGAGTGGTCATTGAGCCAGGAATATTCTACGCAATTTTTCATATGGAAAACAAACAAAAAAATAATCTGGCAAATACAAAATCTAACCTTCCTCTGACCACAAATGTTCTTAAAAATCGCAGTCAAATGTTATTTCCCCCCTCAGATAGAGAACAGAGATACTGTAGAGTTAATGACCCATGACCGTATACTTATTTCACAGATATGTAGTTTCTAGCACTCTATTTGGCTGGAGTCATCTCATCTGAATAATGACTGCACAGTCGTTTCTGCCAAACTGCCGTGCTTATGTGTCTTCTCTTGCCTGGGCTGATCCCTGGGAGGATGCTCCCACTAGTACCAGCCGCCTCGCTGGCGTGACTACCCCGCCGCCGCTCCTTTGTGCTCTGACACATCCATCATTGCGCCTGTCTGCTTCCTTCGTAGGTATTTAATTATGGAAGAGGAGTAGCGTGCTTCGACTGTGTGATGGAAAAAGAGGGCACTTAACCTGTCCCCACAAGAAGGGTAAAGCGATATATTGAATAAACAGGCACAGGAAACTGTCAGAGTAGAAATGAGGGAAAAATCTTGAAATGGCTTTGTGGCCAGAGTTCAGCTTGGCAGTTTGATGGTGACAGAAAGTCCGAGTGCATTAATATTCAGTAAGCAAAGCAGAGATGAAAGATAGAGTAAGGCTTTCACCCACTGCTTGTACCTGTGACTCTTAGCAAGTTTTCAGTCCAAAATGGAGCACTCCCTGATGAGCAAAAGAGGATGCTAAACAATAACTCAAATGGAAAACACCAAAAATAAGGAGTGTTGGTGTTTGCCATGCCTTTTACTTATCCCACAGCTCCAGTAGCATTCTTCAGTGTTGTCTTTGGGGCACAGAAGAACAAGTTTATCTCCTAAAGAAACAATCTTCCTTGCATTGACCAGGTTGCTCACACAGAGTTCACAGTGATATCCACATTACAGACTACACAAGTGATTTTACATTCTGTCTGGGAAACGCTGACTTACCTAGGCTCTGACTCTGTGACAGCTAGCTGTCTTGGTGCTGATGTTTTAACTTTATTTCTCCCATTACTCAAGCAACAGCTGCCCACAGGCTCATTTCACCTTTGAGTTACACTTCTTTGTAAGCTATTTATTTCACTGACTTTTCATCCTCCCCTAACTCTTACTGCTTTTGCTCTTACTCCCTTTGCACTAGTTTACTCTGTGGGCTTCCGGGCAAGAGAAAAAGGTCCACGTCAAAAGAGTAAATTGCGAGTTTCAGCTATTACTCTGCACTTAAGAAGATAATGCTGGATTTCTTGGTCCGTGAACTAAAAAAAGACCCTAAATGACAGGAGATAAATTGCCAGAAGAAAAATAAAGATGCACACAAGCAGAGTAGCGAAGAAGGACAACACAACAGTGGTAAGGTCTGTAACTAAATCACTCACCAGATAACATTGAATTTTCAACTATCACTAAGTTTCTAGGAACAACTTTCAAAAAGGGTTTGTAGAAGGAAGGTTTGGGGTGCTGTGTTAGCATGTTGTAACTGGCAGAAGGGAGCCCTGGAATGAGAGATTTTCACAAGAAAATAGGTTTATTTTTCTTTCTCTACTCTCCTCAGTCTTTTGTGCATTTCATTTTCTCTGTTTTATTTTCCATTATGCTGTGCTCTTCCTCCTTACTTTTCTTGCCAATCTTCATTATAGTCCACTGTTTTATCTTTATTATGAGCCTGATAAATCTTTTTTAAAATCATATTCAAATTATTCTGAATTAAAAGAGCTTTTGTAAACCATTTAGATCCTCAGCCTTGCCGGATGCCAACCACCCTTTCTCTTCATTATCTCAGTGGAGAAGGGGGTGCTTAACAGCTCTTTGATTTAATAGC
Organism: Rhea pennata; assembly: GCF_028389875.1. Lineage (NCBI taxonomy): Eukaryota > Metazoa > Chordata > Aves > Rheiformes > Rheidae > Rhea > Rhea pennata. The sequence continues at coordinate 107,854,112 of NC_084663.1, forward strand.
AACGATTATAGCCCCCAAAGCATGTGAGAAGGAATTTTCACTCATTGCCTAAATATTTTCTTGTCCTTGTCTGCATTATCAATACAAAAAGCTATGTACGTATGTACAAAGAAACAAGAAAAAATGCTAGAGGCACAACGACAAGAACGTAAGTCTCAGAATCAGAACTTTATCATTTTACTGTTGATCAGGAATATTTTCCTGCCTGTGAGTGAAAAGAATGATTTGTGACTTGAACACTATGCCAATTGACCAAAATACGCGTGGCAAATCATAGTATGAAGTTTGGGGCATTTAGAGAATCCTGGACTTTCTCAATATGCTGCACCGATCACCGTTGCATGACAAATCATGAAACTCAAACTGTGAAAATTACAGACTCAGTCAAACTGTCAATCCAGTCCTGAAAAATAACTGCTGGTAGAAGCAACTTTGACACAAATTTTTGTTCTAAATATGAATGTATTTATAATAGAATGATTTCAATCAAAAGTTATTCACAAACCTTCTCTGAGTGACAAAATACACTACTCTGACCAGTGTTTGGGAAACATCTGTACTCAGTAGACACCATGTGGTTTGATATCCGTATTTCTTGACAATTCCTGACTTTTGAGTTTAATAAAATTTTCAGCTCGTGGTAGAATGAACACTGTTATTACGCTGAACTGAATGTACCATCTTTGTAATTGAAGCTCTATGAGAGTTCATATGCCATTTGAAATTCAACCTCAATTAACATTACCACAGTTAATTTTCATGCTCAGTGAAGTTCTCATTAGCTTTTTTTTCTTTCTTATAGCTAAATTTATTTAAAATATATTCCAAATTTACCAGCACTTCAATTAAAATAGGTAAATTTCTTTTTAAGAATGTGAAAGTGCAACTGTATGCATATGCTTTTCTATCAATGGGTGTACAGATTAAGAGTCATTTTTAAAACAAAGAAAAGAAATTGATAAAGGACAGCAATATAGAAGTTAAAAGAATTATATTCTGGAGCTTCTAAACCCAAGAATCTCCTTTTAATGTATCAGTGGAAGACACTGGGTTCACGATTTTACATTCACTACATTTAGCTAGCCAACACTTTTTGAACCAAAAATAACTTTTCCTTTTCAGGAAACTTTAACAAAGCCTTTTGTCTTTTTAAATTTGGTGGGTTTTTTGTAAGGCTAACGTAAAAAAAGAGTACAATTTAATCTTCTGCTTTATGCTTTCTTCTTTTATTCTCATCCTTTTTTCTTTTTTCTCATCTTTTGTTTCTTTCTTTCTAATTCATAGCACTAGAAGGAAGGAAGAATGTGAAGACAAAACCATCAAATATAAATGTTTCAGTAGTATCATGGAAATTTTATATCTATTTAAACCATTTTTAGAATTGGAATGATTTTTTATGTTTATTTATGTTCTTGACTCATCCTTTTTTCAAGGTTACAATCTATTGCAGTAGTACTTTTTTTGTCATTTTCAGACATGGTTTGTAGGGTTTATTGAGCTCTCAGGATTTTTATTTCTTCATCTCTTGTTACTTCTCAGATATGTTGATGTATTACCATGATTCCAGCATATATGTGAATATTTTTTAATAGTAGCCTGGATGAATGAAAACTTCAGCTGTTCTGAAAAGCAAAAAGGTCAGTGAAATGATTGGAAGATTATAATGTAACATCTTTTAAGAGTGACTATAACATGGCGGTCTATCTAGCTACGCTTCCTTATTCTGTCGACACGTTAGAGCTGGAGGGGACAGTGAAAGAGAGAAGTCAGCTTTGAAAGACATAACTTTGGAGCAGGACAAACTTTTGCCACTTCTCATAAACTCTTTCAGAGTAATAAAAAGACAACATTATATTGCATTATTATACTATTTTATCACTTATTATTATACTACTACAATGTAATGTAAAATAATACATTAGCAAACCTGCTGGCATATGACTAACCTGCTGGTGGGTGAACAATCAGCTCCAGATTGTTCAAGGATTCAGACCTAGATGAGAGGAACGGGAATAAGGTTTGTCACAGACAAGGAGTATGTTGGAAAGGACAAAGGCTTTTTCAGAAGCAATATGAAAATTATACAAACCTCGGGGGGAGGGGGGGATCACAGTAGGCAGTTTGACTTCTAAACCATTCTGAACTGTTTTGCACTTCTTCACTGTGATTTTACTGAAAAGGCATGTCAAAGTGTCATGGCTATGAGAAATCTATTTAACAGTCCTGAAGTGGTACTTGTGTAGGAGCCCCTCCTACATTTTGTCAGGCCCTTCATGGGTAAAATGGGACAATTGGGACCCTACCTAGTCTATGTTTAATATCTAATCATTACCTCCAATCTTTAGTCCATCTGGCAGGTTTTATTTGTGATTCAGTAGATGGCAGTTTGAACTGTGAATGCGTATGTACAAAAAGGCCAAAAGCTGACAAAATATTTGTGACTAACCTGAACTTCCTACTGAAGTTAATTATTTGTTTTATTTTTTCTTTTAACTAGTTAAAATTTTATGGTGATGGTAACATGCCTCAGTCTTTCAATATCTTAATTTTATAGTGGCTTTTATAACCTCTTATTCTCAAAATCCGACTGCCTAGAATAAAGTGAAAATGGGTACTAGCCCACTGGAAATTAAATCGCCACAGTTTTCTTTGTATCAGAAAGCATTCTTCACTAGCACTTCAGGCTGTGAGGGAAAAGGGAATAAGACAAAGACCCTACCACAAGCATAAAAGGCCTTATTTATTATTCTGCATATTCATTTTTATGTTAATGTTGACCAGTATTCATTAGGGCATGATTTTGAAGCAATATGGTAAATGCAAAAGGAAAGATAATGTTCCACAAATTGTGAAAAAGGTTTTTTTCTCGTGAGGATTCACCCAATAATAATCGGATTCTGGCAATTCTGTGGAAGTTGGCTTACAGGTTTGATGCCTGACTCATGCACAGGCTCTATGCTAAGAGTTTTTCTGGAATGCCAGGGCAATGACAGCTGCAGAGGTGAATGTTTTAAGCAAGCTCAAGTCACTGGGATCTTTAATTCTGCTCTCACAGCAACACAAAGCGTTTTCTGGCCTGGAAAGTTGCATTAACACATTGCTCACTGACAAGGATACAGTGGAGACCATTCCCTGCAGATATGCCCCTGGTTGTATAGCAGCGGGAGACACCATTTGAATACATACAGAAGTCCAGCTTTGCGGTTTGTGTCATAGTCGACTCTGGGACTGGTTTCAAGCTCTCTCATTAAGCCAAGCATCTCCTCCTGTAATTTCTCTGACAATGGGCCCAGGCTCATGGCAGCAGGCAGAGAGCAGTAGTACTGAATAACACAGATGGTGGTACATCTGACAGCGTGGATTATTTTACAATAAAAAAATGATTGTCATTTTTATGCTTGCTTTTATGAGGCCACCTGTATTCAGTCTGCTACTACACAATAGGGAGGAGAGGGAAAAATGAGTGTGCTGTGCTGCATATTGCATAGCTATGCACTCTGTGTGTATATGTATGTAGGTAAGCAAAGGCAAGTGATGAAAGTAAGTAGGTTTTATTGCATTGACAGTAGAAAATTTTGAATTTTGAAATATACAGAAATATTTGATCTCAAGTATTGGTGCTTAAAAAGAGCTTCATTTTTTAAATACCATGTCATTTTCTGAGAAGAAGGCTTCTTTCCTTATGCTGTCAGTGGGGCTACCTGCTTAATACTTGCAATAAAAAAAGGAAGAGCTCAGTGTCCCAGGGAATAAGACTGATGCAAAGCAGCCTGTGGCCATCGGAATGGTTGAATCCAGTTCCTGGGTCAGGAACTTCTCCTCTGTGAGAAGTTCAAAGAACTAGCCTGCAGCTTTCTCTGATAATCTATCAAGGAGAATTTTGCCCCTATGGATTTAAAGATTTTTTTGCCACATTAGCCTGTTAAAGAAGCCTGGAGTCTGAATATGAGTCTGATGTAATACCATGAGAAAATTCATGATTCCAAAGAAAATACTCTTGCTTAGTGATAAAATAATAATAATGATGAGATCGTATTTTCTTACTAAAAGGGAAACCATAAAAACATGAATGAGTGACAATACAGAAGGAATCAAACAAACAAAAAGCCAGCCATTAGAGGTCAGATGCTCAGTTGCTGCTATGACAGGACCCCAAATAAATGGTGGATGCAAGATGAGTCTGCCCACTTCTCTTCCTTCAAGGCAAAAAAAAGTAAAAATAATGGAGAATCTGACCCTCTAAAACAAAACTTTTCTACAGCACAGCCTAGAACATTTACATTTTACATAGGGAAAACTGCCGGATATGAATGACCGCCTGCTCCTTACATCTTTGCAAAGAGGGTCATCTTTGCTGTAAGTCTTAGGTACAAAAAAACCTCCATGAAGTTCCTGCTGGGTCTCCAGGAAGAGTTTGCATTCCGTCATTTGAAGGTCTGGATGCGTACATGCTATCACTTCTTCTCAGGTGTTTTTTGCATCCTATTGCAAGGACTACGCAATGATTCTCCCTTTTCCTCCCTTGTCTGCCCACTCCGAGGAGTTGGAAATGCTCCCATGTCGGCACTCGGGGTGAGCAAAGGGGAAGGAGCAAACCAGGACCCAGAGTACCATATGCCACAGCTTCCTTTCTGCTGTACGCGAATATCCACACGGGGAGCTACAAGCAGTGAAGAAAACTGATGCTCCTCCCTTTGCTATCCTGCAAAACAGGATAATGATGAGGTCGGCACAAACATTTTGATTTTGTTTTTTATCTTAAGACTCTGATTGGTTCTTTTTATACTGGTAAACACTTTTAACATGCTAAGCAGCTATTTATAGTGACCTTGTATACTACACAGTGTAACAAGTTTGTAGAGTGTTGATTTTCAGAGCTGTATCTGTCTTTCTGAACAGAAAAGTAATTTTCTGACCAAAGCAGAATAAATAAAATGTAGGAAGATAGCAAATTCCCATTTTCAGTCATTCTATGTTAGAGAGAATCAAAAGAGGGCCAAACCCATTTTAGTTTGCAACCATTTCTTAAGATTGCAAGGTTTTTCACTGTGTCATGGTTTGTTCTTTAACCACTTATATGACTGAGTATAAAGTGATAGATACAGGCTTCTCTAACTCGTGTGTTTCTGAAAATTCAATAGCAGGAAATCAATAGAAAGAAACAAGTATACGAATTGAAATTCAGGACACAAGCCTTTACTTGTGTATTGAACCCAAGAGGGAGGATAGTCACCTGTAGGAATTAATAGAGTTGAAGGACAATGTAACTGCGTTTGCTTTGCATTTCACAGGAATTCTGTATTGGCCTCCTATCCCCCAATCTCTCAAAGTCCCCCAAAGAAAGTCAATGCCTTTGAAGCTTAAAAAATTCTACACTTAATATTTCAGTATGAAAAAATGATAGATAAGGCATTGACATCCAAAATACATTGGCGCAGGAAGTCTAACAAGCTATGGGGTACTAGAGTACTAAATATTTGAATCCTCTGTGCATAGACTTGGACACACACCTGGGAGCAAGCAATGCTTTTGCTATTGAAGTTAAAAGCAAGTAAAGTCCTGGAGTAGGACAGCATCTAGAATATTGTTAAGGGAAATTTTTCAAGGGGAAAGGATGAGAAGAAAATCAAGGCAAGACAAGAAAAGAAAAAGAAACCTCTAGCCCTTCCATGCTTTGGAAATTTCAGTGTGCCTCAACAGAAAAGTGACTTATATGGTTCTCTGACAGACTAACTTTAGTGGTTTTTCCATCAGGTTAAGTAGAACTTAATGAAGTTGACTTCATTAAGTCAAATCTGCCTTTTCTATATGCATTTTTTTGACAGCCAATGAGAAGTCCTTCCATATAAAGCTCAGCAAAATATAAGTGAACTATCCTATTCAGTGAAGTAAATTTTATTTCTGAAAACATGGTGTGATGTTAAATCCCTATAAATCAATGAAGTCACAAGATCAGATGACAATTCAAAGGAGGCAGGTTTAGTCCTACCTGAGACTAGTTAGCTAACTCCAGGTGGTATACCTGAGTTCAGGAATCCAGTGCAGATCATTTTAAATGTTAAGTGAAAACCTCAAAGAGACTCAGACATACCTGCAGAGATTAACTGTATATTCCCTAAAGACTCAAGATCAGGAACCAAGATAGAGGCTGAACAGAATATCTCATTTTGCTTGTCTTAACTTAGACTGAACTGCTTTCTATTTTGAAATATAAAACCACTCCTGTGTGAAACGGTGGAGTTATCTCCTTCCAGGGAGATTTATTTGATGCCATACGTAGCTAGTTGGCCTCTGTCTTCCTCTACTTCTTCCTCCACAGCTTACACTTCCAAAGTTTTACTAGTTATGTAACTAGTGTGAAATAGAGTAATACTATATATGCTGTTCTGGTAGTGGAAGCCACAAATAATTCAATTCCTGCTGCCAGTTCTTCTGCTTGTACAGTGCCAGCCTGACTTGGCTGGTTTGACATTTTCTCCTAGTCTGTGTTCATGTGTGAGACCAGTAGTTGCATGTTACTTGCAAAAACGTTTGAACTGCAGTAGCAGTGAACTTCAGGTGCTGACACAAAACAACAGAAAGGATGAACTTTCCACTACAGAAGTAAACGTGAGCAATGAACAACTGTGTGGTCAGAGGATTGCGGAGAGGTTGCTTAAATGTCTATCAAGACGCAGAAAAATCATTTCACCCGTCAGTGGGTCTAGTCTGTTCACTTTGAGTTTTACAAACTTCCATTTTCCGACAGAGACTTATAAGTGTTTGTAGTATTTTTTTTCAATAGTGATATTATGCGTAGAAGAGTTTTGAGTAGATATTAGTAGAAGGCTTGAAAGCTCCCATAAGACCAGGCTCAGTCACTATCAAAAGACTTAGGAATACTTCTTGTAGCTTTGTAAGACTTTGATTTAATTTCAGACTATTCAGCTGTGATATGATTTGATATATTTGAAATTTGCTATAGAACCTGCAGGTATGAACAAACCTCCGTAGAAAACAAATGCTGGTTTCATGTAAAGTTTATATGAAAATATACTTTACTACTATATGGTTTTCTATGAAACTATATAGTAAAGTATATAGACTGAATGAGAGGCCTTTATTGAGGTTATTTAATCAGTAAAAGAAAATTCTTAAATAGTATTTAAAAAATATTGCAACAGGAACAGTTTAAAAAAATATGTAACAGCATTTAGTTTTCCTTTTCCTTGGACCCAGAATGACAAAATAGAGTATTTTCAAAATAGGAGGTTAAGCTTTCCTAGGTTGGACTCATCTCTGTGAAGTTAGTGCTTTTTCCTTTTCCTCAGATGGTTTATCTTCAACATATTTATACTGATATATATCAGGAATAAATCTGGATACAGCTGCATGCGTACAGTCTGCATTGAAGTCAACAATGTGACATCAGTTTACATGGACATAAAAGCATACCTAGCCTTTAAACTGGCTTGATCTGGTTGGAGCAATAGGTTAGTTGGGGCAGACCTGAGATCAATATAGGTTATCCTTTGTCTCTGTGCTGTGCACTAAACGCCATACTTCTTAGTCTGTACTGATGTCCATACCCAAGCTGGGTAGCTTCAGATCAGCTAGTCCATTTCTAAAGAAATTCCTACTGCAGCTTTAACTGTGATGTAGACAGTGTTCTGTATTTCTCTTTTTAATTGTAAACTCACTAAAAATAATCCAACGTGTGGATCCTGTTTGAGGCAATATTCTACTAAAACAAGGTTAAGTGATAAGTGCCTCTTCAGATATGGGGGGGGTGTCTCCTTCCTCACACCACAGCCATTTGGCCTATCAATCAAAACTGGATGAGGTGCATCGTTTTAACAATTAAACCTGCAAAAGCTATTTCAAAACACATGGCTGGGTGGAGAGAAACTCTGTAACATCCTCAGCTGAAATAAATCCTACAGCATGTGCTCATACACTGTTAGACACCAGAGAACCCACACAGGAGATGTTCATTTTAGAATCCCACTCACAGGGAAAAGCCTGTATTAGAGTTTACATCATCCTAGACATTAAAGTCGATAGACCTTAATCCAAGGAAATCAAGCCTCATTAGTTGTATTTTTTTTTTCTGGAACAGCAATCTTGGGTCAGGTTTTCTGGCTACTTCATTAGTCTATGAAAAATAGTGGTTAATAATATATGGGAAGGTAAAATAATAAACGCAGAAGTGTTAGCACCACCAACTACAATAAATTAAAAATATATGTTTTTCTAAATGTTTTTAGGATATGCTTGCTATAATCCTGTGTTGCAAGGCTGTTTCTGGCTTATGTTTAAATTTAAAGCTTTAATCCAGTCTGTGTTTAGCTTTAAAACATCGTGGATTAAATCTCCAAATCTTCTTATCTTCAAAATTATGTCAGCAGCTATGACAAAATGACATCTGTTCTGAAGCTATAACAAGAATACTGTATTACCTGACACTTGGTTTATTCCTGTTACCGTACAATGTCTGCCTCCCACATAACAGAGACAGTGATTCCACTGCTGAATGGTTATGATTCAGCCAACAAGCACATTTAATAACTGGTTAATAGTTACTCTTTGCTACTTCTATTCCTGGGAAAAATATCAGAACATAGGTTTGCATTGGTCAGAGGAATGTGAGACCTTTTTCCCCAAAGCCATGGGGCAACACATTTTTTTTTCAGTTTCCATGGCTTGAGGATGGGTGAATGGCACAGCAAAATCGCTTGCTATCTCTCCTCTCCGTTCACGGTGCACATTTACTCTGTCAGAAAAGCTCTGCTGCTGCAGTTAATGCTGAGCAGAGACTGATTTCTGGCTGTTGTTCCATAAGGCAGGGCTGAGGCAAATTAATAGCTCATTGCTACTGAGGGAAAGTTGTTCCCACCTTTCATACTCCCCTTGGTAATCCTGGCTAGGGGCTCCTGCTGCTTGGTTGGTCAGAGCCAGCCTTGTGGTCTCCTTGGGCCCACCATGTGTCCTTTTTAATGGACCAAAGGGGCAGCAAGCAAACCCCGCGCAAACCAGGCTGGCTCTCGGGCGTTGGGACCAAGGAGAGCAGTATGGGTCCTTCTCCGGTGGGGAGCAACATGCTTTCTATCTGCTAAGCTGTCACTGGAGCTGCCCCAACCATTTGCTAACACTACATATGTCCAATAATCCCTCAAATCCAGAGGGTGGGACAGATTTCTGCTTTATGCAGAGTCTGGCTGTTCACCGCTGTGTAACATAATGCTCTGAACAGCTCAACAGCTAGAGCAGTTCAGTTGTCCCCTGCAGAGGCTTTTTAAAGGTTCGGTTTCCCACACCTTCCTTCTGTAGCCAAGCACAATGGTGTTATCTAGTAACAACACGAGGAATGGTGAAGCTTCACAGGCACGTTCCCTCCTCTTAATAATATTTGTGAAGTCTTCAAAGTGCCATGAGTTGCTTCACAGACATGTATGTTCCTCCTTGGACTTCACCAGTGCTATTTCTTCTGGTGTCTTCATCTCCTGAGGCTGAGCAGTCATAGTCTGTTGTGTGTCTGACGAGACGGCAGGTGCATCACTTCCTCTGGCCTTATGGCAAGTGGTATCTGTTTTTTTTTTTTTTTCCAAGTGTGCCTGTGTGACTAACAGCAGTCAGTGGACCTCTGGCCCTAATTCCTTGATGCCACTGATCGTGACAGGACATAAGGAAGGACTTGTAACTATAGGAGGAGCTATTCAGTGTCTTTTTCAGGAATTGGTGGAAATTTTCTCACCTTCGAATCTCGAAGCCTCCAATGCCTTTCACAGAAATGCAAACATTCTTATTTTCTTATTTCGGTCAAACCAACTGTTATCAGCTTGCAACTTAAATTTCACTGGTTCCAAGCTATAATCTTGAAGTGCTAAATATGGATCAAGGTCTGATTTTAAAGTGTTTTTCAGTGTTTTCTATTTATATTTTCAGCAGATTATGTCAAAACATGTAATTTACTGAAAATTGCATAGTCATTCCCACCATTTCAGGGATAGTGGGTAGCAAAAATAGCTATTGAACTAATCTATCATGTAGTAGGACTATCTGAAGAAAGTGAGTCTAAGCAGTCAAAGACAGGGTTATACTTTCTTATAACCAATGTAAAAAAGTCAGTGACCATCTTTCCAATTTTTACTAATAAAAAAGCTCCATTATAAGGCTCATTTTTTACTGTAAAATATTGTTGTATATTTAAGATGAATATAGAATCCTGTAGCCTTCTTTTGTGTGCACGTGCGTGTGCACATTCTAGTCTCTATTGGCTCTGTTTTCCTTTTAAACATCTTTATCTCTGATGTCTTACAGATCATCCGGCAAAATTCAGTATGTTCTGCAAGGGCTCATCCTCTGCACTAGCTAGGACATTCCTGATGCTCAAGGTGCAGGAAACTCGGTATCCATTATTTGCCCTTGGCTATTTATGTTTGTAAGTAGCGACGATTTTTTATGTCTATATTTTATTGGTATACTTAAATAAGAGAAGTGTCCCCTCTCTCACGTGTTTTTTTTATAGTGACTGTGGAGGGTGGTGAGTCTGTTGATCCTATCTTAGTTTCATGTTTCTTAGAGCTTCAGGAATGGGGAGAACTTGCCTATTAACTTTGAGACTGGTAATTCACATTCCTTTTATAGTTTAAGGCTTTTTCTATGCCATGGGTGACATCTCCAATGACTTTTATCCCACCTTGCAAATTTTTAGCATACCAAGGACTTACCATGTTCTTTACTTACAAAAAAAGATGCTTTCTCATTTGAGATTATTTTGAGTTTTATCTTTTCTCATTTCTAATCACAAATATCATTCATATACTACCTTAATGGTCGTGAACTCCACTGTTTGTACACTTACAAATTCTTGCAGTGCTGAAAATTGCTGCAGCTCTTTCTTCTCTGTAAGGGTAAGATATTGCCTTGGCATGTTCTGTTTGCAGCAGCACATGCAAGCTTTTGCAGACTCCTGTTTTGTACCACATTTTTGATCTTTTTTCTTGGATATTTCTTCTTGTAGCATTTGGATAAGCACTTACTTGATTTCTGAGCACCTTCTATCACTTGATTGCTTCTTGATTCAGTCTGAGCAAATACCTTTGTCAAGTCGTTATTGGGCCTTCTGCTATTTTTCGAGTACTTTGGACAAAATCTCAGTTTTGTTCACAGATTCAGTCTGTTTTTTTATTCCTCTTTCCTTTTTTCCAGTTGCAAAATGCTTTTTCATGTATTCACATGTGTGCTTTGAAACAGAGCACAACATGGTGAAAAAATGAATCTCATATTTTGCTTTCTGAGAGTGTCTCCTTTTTCTGTAATAGATTTTCATATTTGGCCTCTTTGTCTGAAATAAATAGAAAATATTTAGGAAAATAAAGTACTTCAGGAAACTCAGGCTATATCTCAGATAAGAGCCAGTGCAACTTTAACAAAACCTAGTTAGCAAAGAGGCTGTACAGATAATTTTGGTGGAATAGTTTTTTGGAAAGGATAAAAATAGACATTAGGAGCATAAAACATAACAAATCATTAAAAAAGATATTTTGTATCCAGTTGTTCAGGAGCTTTTGCAGTGGACAATGTCAATCATATAATTGAGAGGAGCTGTTGAGAGATTCTTAAAATATCGCACACAATTTTTTCAAGAAAGTGGCAGCATAAGCTCTGAATGTTTGCTGCGCTACAACAAAGAGTAACTCCTCTGATCTTCTAAAGCATTACAGTATCATTTTACAGACTTCATAAATAAGTTGTATTTGAAGGCTAAAAGGTGCATTAAAAATGACTTCTATATCTAAATATTAGTTTCAGTATTACAGTTGGTAGCTGCTTGAATGCTTTCCTCATGCAAATATACACAAACATTTGCTACCAATAGCTTCCATAATAAATCAGTCAGTAATTTCCAAATGTTGTGATAATTTAGATATTATCAAACAACTAATCAAATTACATCAAGCAGTTGTATTATTAACATTTTGGCCTCCTATAACTGTGACAGTATTTCTGACTCATTTTGTATATGTCCATATGTGCAATAGGTAGGTTTTCTTTCTTTCTGGATGTGGACTGAAGCACATAAATGCATGCAAGACAGCAGCTCAGGAAAAAAGCTCTGCTTAAATTGAAGGCATAAAGGGAGGATTTCACGTAAATAGTTGTTTTTATTGAGGGTATTCTTTTTCTCTGAATGGCCTATTAATTCTGAAGGCCATTTTTGGTTAGAATTCTTAATCTGAAATGTGTTGTTATTTGTGGCCTCATTTTGTGCCTTTTCATCATCTTCTTTATCTGATGGCTATTTTAAATAGGGCTTTTAAGAACAGAAGGGATGTCAAACAAAATAATGTGTTTACTTTATCCTTTTTTGTGGCCTGATTCCACTATACTTGCCCTCACTGATACATGCATTGGATTTTGAGTAGTCCCATTCATTCCTGTGAAATTAATTGCAGAGTAAAAGAGACAAAATATGAATGAGGATTCAAGGAATCCAGTTTGCAGTAATTACTGAAACAAATAAAAACATTTTATGTTGATGAATTCCACTCTTAAATGTAACAGTTAGTTAGATGTATGACTATGTGAATGTCACGGTTTACTATGCACTTGCATAACAGGAGTGGCCACTGAATATCAGAAAAGATGTAATTTGAAAAAAAAAAAAAAAACAGAGTTGATCGGAGTGGATGGAAATGTATGAGACAGAAGCTGAAACTCCTTCATGTCCAAAATACAATTTAGTGTTTGGTATCAGTTCAGCAACTGAAAACACATTTGAAATCGTGTTTGTTTTACTTTTCATCAAGGTAAATATGGAAGATGCTGGTGAATTTGAAATTTCCTTCTAGAAATTTTTCAGCAGCTTAATCTGCCATCCAATATGTTTCAAGGCAGAGATAATATCTTTTTCTAAGTCCTTTAGTAGAGTTTGCAATGGAAACAACCTTTTCTGCACAGCTTTGGGGGCTCAAAATAGAAACAGCAAACTTCAAAGCTAAGTTGAGTTTAATTAGCTGAGTCTCAGACCATGAAACAAAAAGTATTAGGTCTGTTGGAAGCATAGCGGATGAACTGGTGAGAAGGGGTGACAAGACAGAAGGAAAAAGGTGAATGATAATTCATAGCCTCCAGACCTTGGAGAGATTAATATGAGTGCAGATGAGCATGGGAAGGAGAAAGTTTTCTTTACGTATCTTTATGGGTTATGTGATTTTTGGTATTCAGTAGATGTATGAATTTTCCATCTCAGGCTCATGTCTGGAAATGTTTTGCACAATTGCCTTAAGATCAGGGCTGAGAGTGATTGTTCTGTGGGAAATATTCTCATGTGAGTCACTGGGGCTTTTGGTCCTTCATGAATTGCCTGTGAGTCCATCTGTATGTATAGCAGTCTCTGCGCAGTCTTTGGTGAGTGGGGCGGTGTGCAGCTGTCCAATCTGGGGACTCTGATTTGGGGGTATTTATTATCAAGATTTTAAAGATGTGTCAGCAAGTTTGCTAAAATTTATGGTACGGGCTGATTCAATACTTATCCGACTGTGGCATCCTTCTCCTGTACATAAACATGGTCAGATCCACGAAGAGCTGGGAGTCTAAATAGCCAAAGTAGACAAAAAAGCCTGCCAGTACTGCTCAGTTTTATTCTTTCCTCTTAGGTGAAATATAGCTTGTGCAATGCAAGACCAGACACTGAAAGAAAAGCTGGCTCTGAACAAGGTGGCAGGTCAGCCCGACCTGTTCTCTGTCTTCAGCAGACTCAGAATAACCTTTTCATAATGTAGTAAATACTCAAGGGCGGCACCACATAGAGTGGCTGTGCTGCATCCAGAACCTCCGCTAAATTCTCTTTACTCGTAGGGTGTCTCTGAATGGTGCTCCCTAATCTCAATTTACAATTTATGCACTTACTCTGCCCCTCCTGCAAGAGAGCTTTTCTTCTTGGTAGAAGTGATGGCCACTTTTCAATTAAATCCCTGAGTAAAACACTCTTCTATCAAGAAGTAATCAGCCCAAGAGGAAGTCCCATCCGCATGTGATATAAAATGGATTATCTCCACCTGGTTTGGGCTCTCCCCTGGTATTTTGTGTCTGAGTTCTATTATCTGTGTCTGATTTAGAGGATAAACACCCCAGGGCAGTGTTTGCGCAGTGCCACATATGATGACAGCAGTCAATAAATTATAGTAAAGAGCGATCATACAGGATTGTTCCCAGCTTCACATTCCCGGTCACACTATCCAGCTATCCCAAAGAGTAGGGGGGGAGCTGCAGTTTCTGAGGGGGAGAGCTCTGTGCTTGAATGGATTTCTCTTTGAGCCAGCATTTTCCTGCTTTAAAACTTATCCATTCATAATTTAATGAGTTTTTTTTTTCCCTAGTTATTCGCTTCCTTAATAATTCAAATCTGTTCCAGATGTTAAGACATCTTGGATAATTGTAGACAGTTATCAAAGAACAACAAAAAAATCCCCCTAAGCACTCCTCCCCCAACAAAACCCAGCTCCAAAATGATTTTCTCTCTCTTCCTCTCTCTCTCACCCTTGCTCTATTATTTCTCCTCCATCTCTCACCCTCCTCTGGTTTTGTTACACTCCCTTTTCTCTGCTCCTTCCCCAAATCGCAGCTTTCTCATACACAGTTTTTCCTCTTCTCGAGAGACACAATTGTATAGTCACAAACTATCCATGATCGTCGTCTTCAATATATCTTTTGAAAATACTTAGGCGTGACCATACACAAAATAAAACCTTATATGGGTAAGATACACTCTGAATTTTACCTTAATTTTACCTTCAAGCTATCTCACAGAAGCTTAATTTTAAACTTTCTCCATTTTTATAGTTCTTCTACAAGTACTAAGGAAATACAAAATACTGTCATTTTGAACGGTAGTTTTCTATAATTGCTTTCTACTTGCTTTCCACTTAAAGCACAGAATGCACAAGGTCAGTGGTAACCCTGCCCCACACAGTTATTTTAACCTTTTGCCTGACTCACCCCCTTGGGTTTTCTGGTATCCTGTGTTGTTTTTTTCCACCTCCCTTACTAGAATAAAATCAACATAGTAAGGATAGCTGATTTTCCTTACCTCCCTTCCCCCTGAAATAACAAACAACAAAATCTACCCATGTGGATGTTAAATGTTGCAAATTATTAGACATGATGTCTAATGGGCTATGCTTCCCACTGGAAATGTATATATTCCTTTAAAACACAAGTTATATATCTCGGTATTGCTGAAACATGTATTCTCCAGTTTTCAGAGACAGTCAAATTGAATGCCTTTCTACTCACTCTGCAGTCTCCGTTAATGTTAACAGGCATATGTCTTTTTGCTTCAGCTAGAGTTGACTTGATGCACACGTGGCATCCTTTGATAGCCTCTTAAAAAGGCACCCTTTTGTTTTACATGCACTCCAGAGCTTTAATGATCTCATGATGCTTCTTTGTGTCTCCAAAGCCAAAATGTTATCTAATACTTCTTGTAAATACTACAGGATAGCTTTTTGCTCTGTAAGTGACCCCTGCACTTTGTGCTACCGCTCTCTCTGAGTATCCTTTGCCCACGGGGTGCTTTGCTGGAGTCAGAGGAAAGCATTAGGAAGTAAAGTAGAACTGCCATTTCCTTGCTTTTCCACAGCTCAGAAACAGCTGTGTCTATGCAGCCACTGGGCAAGACAAAACCTGAGAAACAGAATGTAGAAAGAAGGAGGAACAAGGACAGTATCTTTGCTTTCTAATTCATTGGCCCAAAGTCATATAGAAGCAAGTCATTTCTCCTTTGAACCCTCTGAGCGATCCCTACTGCAAAAGAGATTTTTTTTATACCTGCTTCAAAAGCCACTGTAAATATACCATGATGATGATGAGGTGTCTACATGCATATTTTTCACTATTTCTATTTATAGATGGTGGCCTTAAATCTTTCAGTATGCAGCTTATGTCAGATGCTAACCAGCTTTCTTTGGATAAAGTTCCTGCATGCCACATGGAATCACATCTTTGGGTTCCTTTTTATAGCTCTGCTTTAGGTCAGTAGCAAGCGTTGTGCGACTGATGATATAGTGCCCCATGGGCTGAGTTGCCTCCCTTGGAATGGAGATAGAGGGGCACGTCTCTCTCATGCAGGTGCTGGGAGAAGGAGCTCGCTCTGTCTCTCCTCCCTTGGCCTTCCTCTCTTCTCCCACTACAGCTGGCCACCAGCGTGGAAAAGCTGCATTTTTTGATCCCACTGAGTAAATTTGAGATAGGCCGCTCTGAAACATGGAGCTGCTGCTTTACAAGTATAGGCACCTGAACAGATTGCTTCTGCAGATTAACTAAACCAAGAGGCCAGTCAGCATAATTCAGATCCAGAGTCTAATGGAAGAGATCAGAAAGAGCAACCTGAAGTGCCTTCAGGTTCATGCAGTTATTGGGCTTTGCTCAATGTTGGTAGAAAAATTAAAAATCAATATTAGCTGATCATCTGCATCTGTAACAGCAAAGAGGACAGAAGTGAGCTTCCCTTCATTTTTCCAGATGTAGACTGTTCTCATCCCTCTTGCTACAGCTGGCCAGATAACTTGCATCTAACTTTTTTCTCTTTTCTGTTTTACTGATAGTGTCTTTAAAACAATTGTAAACCAGCTGAATACTGAGCGTACCAGCTCATAGACCTCTCTCTCTCTAACCTGTCCAAAGCTAAAGTGTCTATTACTGCCTTTAGAACAAAAAAGGGTATTAAAAATGTGTTCACTATTTCTGAAACTTACAGAAATGCCAGTAACAGCTATGTTGTAATAGTTGGCAAATCCTGATTTTTTTTCTTTTTGAATAGATATTTGCATACTTAGGCACTACATTACAAGAAACTGCAATGAATATTCATTTTGATTGCATTACACTTTCCTATCAATGACAGATTAACTAAAACAATATTTTATTTCCTACTTTAATGGTAAGTACATAACATTAATTATATTATTAATCGAACTAGAAAATCTTGTACAAAGCTATTTCAAGCCATTAGTTGCCCCATTGTAATTGATGGATTACTGCATTACCATTTAATTTAGTATTGTTTTCAAGGCATTACATTCAGTTTCATTCAAGTTAATTGTACAGCTAAATAAGAAAAGAACTTGCTTCACAAGCATGAGTAATGCAAGAGTGGATTCTTCCTGATCTCAGAAGTATAGTGGGATGTGATCCATATAGCAATTCTGTATAAGACCCTCCAGTTAGCATTACCTTGCAATTTATGACAACAAGAAATGAGAGAATGGACTAGAATAGTGCATGGCATTTAGATTCAGCATTGTGGTAATCTACTCTGCAAATGGAAATTAACATCAATTATTCAAATCTAGTTATGCTTTCAACCCTCTTAACTGCAAAGTGTTTTCCATTCAGTGATCAAGCCCAATTCCCTAAACATAATAGCAATTATAACTGTGCATCCAGAGGAAAATATACTCTCTTTGGCCCAATTTTCAGTTCTGATATGACCTCTTTATGCTGCTTTTTACACAGAGGGGTTGTTAAGCCAGAGCAACCATTCTTCTCCTACAGAATATATCCCAGGGTACTAGAGAAACAGACTATCACCTTCTTTACAGCCTCAACATATAAAACATAACATGAAAAACAGAATGGGATTCAGCTGCCTAGACATAAGCGGGACCATTTAAGGCCCTTAGCTACCTGAGACACCTTCACAGGGACAGCAAATGTGATGTGGGACTTGGGAAAGATCTGTAGAGAGGCAGCTGGAGGAGAGAGGCTTGAGACCATACTCTAGGGGATCTAAAATAACACTGTATTTAGGTGCCTGTGTTACTCTGGATATGCTTGACAATTGGGACAGCTCTTCTGGGCTATATGAAGTTAAATGTGAATTATATTATTCTTGAAGACCAGAATTGCTTTGTGTGCTGAATTGCATAACGGTATAACGAAGCTTCTTTCTCCTCAGTGCAACTCCTGGTTTTGATCAGAGTAACTTCAATGCAACTCCTGTCCATCTGCTGGCTTTTTGTGGCAGAAGCAATGATTCTGGTTCACACTGGATGGTTTAGTCAGAAGGGTTTCAGGATTTGACAGTACTGCACCCTTTCCTGCAAACAAGCAGTAAAATAAATATATATTTATTATGCACATTATTATTAAATAATAACAATAAATAAAAAGTAGTATTTTGCTCTGAATGGACAGTTCAAGAGTCTGTACTGAGTGGGCAGGAAGCACCATCTGGGGCTTCAAACAAAGCCACAGTCCTCCTGAATGTTATCTTGAATAAGGACGTGGCCAGAATGTACTGTGGTTCCTGCCCAGCTGCTTTTCATGGTCACATTTCTACAATATCAGAGTAGGAAGACCAAGGACCAGCTGGTGACTTGCTCAGCACAGAGAAAGTGTCTAGGGTGAGGGTCTTGATTCACGATTTCAAGTCTGTAATTCCTTTGCCTTTAGCAAATAGTTGCATAAGATATCAAAATCAATTCACATTTTTACTGACAGAGAAAAAAGCATTACATTTTTTGAACCAAGTGTCAGCCAAAACAAGTATCCTGTGGATTATATCAATCAGAGATAGAAACACTTGATACAGTCAGTTCCAAGCCATTTCCTTGCTTCATTCTCCCTTGTAAAAAAGAAAGGACAAGGTCTCAGTCTTCTGAACACATTGAGAATCAAATCTAGAATTCAACATCCTTGGTTACAGTTCAAGCCCTTTTCCACCTAGTGTCTAATTTACCTCTCTCCCTTTTCAGGTTTTACCACTCATGCGTTTGTAGAATAGTCTAGACGTTTTATTGCTACCTTCTCCTTTTCCTGATGTGATGTTTTGGATTCATCTTAAAAATATCTCATTCAGCCAAAACTCTTGACATGTATTGACTGGCCTGCATTTGAGCAGCGATTCCTGCTTCAACTCTCTCTTCCAAAGAAATTTTTTTCTACATATTTGTTCTAAATAAAGGTGGGTTGCTTTGTCAAGGGTCTTCAACTAAATTGCAACTTCCTAGTACAACAGTGCAGTAGTACGATCAGTAAATGACAGGGAAAGGCCTCATGCTAAAAAAGTGTAATCCTTACATTATAAACGCCTGAGTATGGATATGTCAGATGGGAGAGTTCATTGGCTATGAAAGGTAACCTTTCTAAAACTGAAATGTTCCTTGTTAAGTGTATCAGAGACTGCAACAAGGATTCGGTCTCACTCATCTCTGCTAACAACATGCAGGAATTGGGGAAGTTGACATAGTGGATGCCACATTTTCCTCATTTTCAAAGATACTCCTTCACCTCCAGAGGATTAGCCCAAGATTTATATAATGCCTCCTGCAATGTAAGCTTCATTTTGAGGAATTAGGGAGGATTTCACTTGTGCATAGGGGATTCTGGTTTTGTTTCTCTGCAGAGGTGTGTTTTTCAAGCTTCAAAAGAACTGGAAATGCTGCTAGACAGGATGAAGCTCCCATCCCATGTGAACATTTATGCAGGGTTCATTTTATGAAAGGCCACTCCTCAAGTATACTGAAAACCTTGCTTTGTGTTACTCTACAGATACATATGGTAGGTTAATTGTGATTAAAATCTAGATATATTGCTAGATACAGGGAGATTATAGTTTAGCTCTTCTTATTACTTAAGAGTGTATATATGTTTATGTATATTTTTGGTGGTGTGTATTACTGGCATCTGGAAGCTACTCCATAAGAAATGAGGTGTATTAACTTGCTATAGGGAAACCTGCAGAAATCAGACTGTTGTCCTGAAATCTATGCAGTACGGTATAATTTGCTCCTTCTAATAAGTACCATTTTATTCATTATTACTTTAGAATGAGAGGTGAAGGAAAAAAAAACTGCAACATGTAGGAAATTACTCTAATGGCAGTAGCACATGGGAACATTTGCCATGGGCATTGGTTGGAGCTAGTTGTCATATATTTATGTCATGATATAATGGCATACTGTAGGCTATTCTTGTATATGTTCTCATTCCAAGCTCATTCGTCACTTGTCTGTGTAAATTCTACATCTGCCTCATCTGGGGAAGTTTATATATCTCCTTGCAGTTGACTGTAAACAAATTGTGAGTGCTGCTGGGCAGGTGATGGATAGATGCAGTTGGTTAGGTAAGGCTCTTGCTGGCTCAGTGCAATACAAAAAAATCTACACATTTGAGTGATTCTAGGCTGCTGCTTTCTAATGTAAAATTTTTGATATGACGGTAGATGTTAGACTGGAAAAGCAGACGAAGGAGATTGTGTGAGAATTTCAACTCATTCATTTTATTCTTAATAAAAGAAAAAAAAAGTCATAGGCACTTAACCGGCTTGCCACTGTAATAAGTTGCTTTACGCACACTGTGTCAAATGAGCCCAAATGTGGGGAGAGGGTTGTCACACTCTGCTAAGGCAGAGCTTGGTTTCTGATTTTTTGGCATGTAATAGAAGCTGAGCCTTAAGTAGCAGTCGTGCAAAGGCCTCAGTTGCATACGGCAGAACTGACGTGCTCTGATTCTCACCGACTGCAGCATGGCTGTGTGCACGTGCTGCAGGAGAGCTCATTGCAGCACTGGGGCCTCAGATTACTTCTGCCTCGCATGATGGAAAACTTTAATAACACACAAAAAATTAATTTGGACACTTTCCTAGCACTCATCTTTGAAGTCAGTGGGAAGCAGTGACGATTTCTGGCATGCGAGCTTTTTATTTATTTCCATGTATTCCACGACTATACCTATTGATTGCACTTGGTATGAGTCACTGTTGTTTCCGAAAGCACCTTGGGTTCTTTTAATAAGTGAAAGCAGTATGTAAAGGTTACTTCTTGGTGAGCAGCCTTTCCATTGCAGAGAAAGGTGCTATGCAAAAAGGATAAAAATGGCAAAGCGTAGCCCTTTGTGCCCTGCTAAGACGAGACATTAGCCATATGGTTCCAGAAAGCGAGGCACTGTGAAAGCAGCTAAGAGTCGGCAGGTTGGGGGTCTTGTTTTGTTTTTCATACTAGACACTTCTTTTAACTATTTCTTTTCCCCTCTGTGCACTTAGGGGGCCATCACCGTGCATCTGCGTTGCTGAAATGGCCGCACATAAAGAGCGGCTGCCTTGTGCTGTGCGAGCTCCTCAAGCTGAAGCCTTGGCAGGGAGAACAGGCTCTGCTATCTCCTCTCATATTCAGGGGATAAGGAGGGCCTTACTCTTCCACCTGTCCACCACATCGTATTACTGAAGCACAGGCAAAAGAGGTGACACTCTGCGGCTCTTTCCCCCTCACCCCGCCCTTGCAGGTGGAAAGGAGCCGAGACTGCGTTGCGGTTCTGTGTGCCGTTGCACTCGCCTTTACCGGGGGAAAAAACTCACGCTGTAGTCTATAGGAACATAGGAAAGGTGTTTGGGGTCATCAAGCACCATTGCCTTCTGCCTGGTGTTATTCATCGATTTATCAAATTCCCTCTTCAGTTAGGCTCTTTATGCCTACTACTTCTACCAGAAATTTGCTCCAAAACATCATTCTTCTGGCAATCTGCTCATTTTCTGAGCAAATTTTTTCCTGGCCACATTTTATTCCTCTCTATTCTTGTGCCAAAGACTAAACTGCCTTTTAGTACAAATAGCTTCTCTTTTAAGCATTTATCCCTCTCTTCACATAACGCACACACACATGCAAAATAGCAAAATATACATATCTGCCTGCATGAAAAGTCAGCTTTTCTCTAAAGTGAACACATAAACGCTTTTAGTCTTCATTCTTTTACAAAACTCTCTTTCTTTCTGCTCCAGTTTGAAGCTATCTTCCTTGAATGTATATGGTTAGACGTATGCACAGTATCCCTATAATATTCTATATAAATTATCATCAGGGTCTTATACAACTGAGTTAATGTTGTGTAACCCTATGGAAATAATTTGTTTGCATTGTTGTACAATCACATTAGCCTTTTTAAAATCAAAATGCACCAATGGATCATGTTTATCTTCTTTATATATTTCATTGATCCATCTAATTTATACAGCTAACACACCCATATTCTCTCCTGAGTCATTTACAGCAGATGTTTGTGCTTAGCAAAATGCAAAGCAAGGTGGATAAAACAACAGAAAAATATGTAATCCAGCACACAGTATACAATATTAGAACAATTGGCCCCAGAAATTTGTTTCCTCAAAGATGAAACATATCCTTGTGCTTTTTGAAAGTACAAGTCATTATTCACGTTAATATGTTGAGCCATGTTATATATGATCATACATCTACCATGAACCAATATAATTTTTACTTCATTAGTTGAAGAAAGCATTAATAGCTGCACTGTATAGAACTTTGAAATATGAGGCAAGTTGAAACAAAGGCAATTTTTGTCACTGATCACTCTGCATCAGCATTTCAGTGCAAATATTCAGAAATGTTTGTACTTCAGGATAAAAAGATATTAGATATTTACTTATTATTCTAAATGATGTTACTATATTGCAATCTGTCCTTCATTACTGATAATCCCAAGCAGCTATTCAGTCCAACACTGTGCTATTGTCCTTTTTATAAGAATAACTTACCCTTTGAATTTATTTTCTATTTTATCATTTCCCAGATATTTTCCATAAATGTAGAACTATCCACTGCATAGAGGCTATCCACAAATAGTTAAACTAGTCTATATATTAATTTTTTTTCCTTTGCTTATATTAAACCCGTTAAATGGGATTTCATTATGATTTTGATTTACAGCAAATATAGGAAGCACTAAAATGTGTTATAGGTTTAATACACAAAGTGGTTTGAACTGATCCTATTATAACCTTCTGTATTTGCATATTGTTCTAACAATTCATTCTTAGAATGGGAAAAATACATTGTCAAAAATATTTTAGTCTTTGATTTCTTTTCTTTTTTTTTTTTTTTTTTTAATTCTCTGCCTATAAATCTGCAAAACAGCATTGTTTAATATGCTGACCATTTCTTTTGGTGAAAAAGTGCATATGCATGTACATATATCTAGATAAATAAGGGTAGCTACCCAAAGGACTGACTATGGATACATTATTTATTATGAATAACTGATGATCTTATAGCTCATGAGTGACAGAGCAAAACAGAATGACGAGGTGGTATGAAAGCTCATCAATAACTTGAAGCAATAAATAATGTATTCGTTGTCTGCCAATTGAATATATTCTTTATGCATTAGTATTTATTTCCCAAGTGTTTAATAATTATTTTGGAATGAGATGGAGAATTGCATCACCTAGATTAAATGAAGTATTTAAAAATCTTCATTTTATTCTGTAGTGCACTTTTGTTTTTATTTAAATTATACAGAGCGATACTAGACATGAGCAAATATTCTCAATAAATAATTTATTTGAATTTAACCTCCTTTCTACTATTGGAATATTCAAACAATAGGCAACAACTTATTTGGGTTCATATGTTATTAAAATTTTATTTGACAGAGATCTTTCTGAGTTTTTTTATGTTATGTCTTGACAGGGTTCATTTGAAAATGGAGCTATGTACTCTAATTCTTTTGAAATAAATGGGATGCTTTTTATCTGATCCTTGATTAACTACAATTGGCCTCCTGTGCCCAGCCTGCATGAAAAAACAAGCAGTTCTTACATGAGTATTTTGTGTGCAGAAGTAAAGGTGAGTTTCTGCCAATTCTCATGCATATAACTTTGAAGTTGCCTTCAATGAATATAATGGTGAAAAGCTAGTGCAGATGCTGATTTAAGTAGCTTCCTCTAAGATTTCAAACATTTTCCCTTGCAAGCTTTTTCCATATTCACTCACATTAACTAACTTTAGTGTGGAGGTTTCATGTTATGTCATTTTCTTTTACTCTCCTCTGTAGTGTGTGATCTGATTTTTCCATCTCAGGGATGCTGAGACCGTGTGTGAACTTCCCAGTAGCTGCTGCTTTTGCTGTGCAGCAAAGGTGACATTAAATGTTGGAAGTGGAGTCACAAAACAATTTAGGTGCTACTGCGCACCATCTATTCTTACTCATCTCATATTTTGTATAAAGCCACGCCATAAAAGTGTAGTTCGTGAATCCCGTCAGACAGAAATGCATAGGCCCAGATGCACTCCACCTAATTTTAGGCACTTTCCTGAGGATTTTACGTGAGGCTCATGAGGTGAGTCTCACTTTCAAAGAGTTTATTTCATAATAGCCACTGCTTTTGGCTCATTTTGTAGTCAATATGGATAGAGGGAGACAGGAACCATTCAAGGACAACTCGGGTCGCAAGTACTCTGAATCTCTCTCTGAATCATCTCACTGTCTCCCTACTGATCATAGTGGGAAACTAAGAGGCCAAAGGCAGGATTTATTCGACTGAAATGCAGAAGACATCAATGAAAAAGTCATGCAGAGGACATCAATAAAATAGGACTTTCTAGAAAATGATTAATTTTATTCTGAAACATTGAAGTTATCTGAATTTAGGTGAAATGAATCATAGCTTAAGTTACATAGCCGAAATACAAGGAAATCATCCAAATCATATATATATATTTTTAATGTAGTGGAGTTATATGTGTATGCATAGTAACAGTAAGGAGTCAGTTCTCCCTAGAGCAGCAAAATTCCTTTTGTGTGACTGCGAGCAGCTCTGCTACTTGCATTGGTTCTGTTCATTAAGGTTTTCATCATGCCTTGCAGGTGAGATTTATTCCTGGACTGAAGCCTAGGCCAGACTTCTAATTTAAATTTTACTCCAAATTTCAAAATAGGACTTTGCAGGGAGGTAAAACAGCCCCATACTGGCTCCGGTCGGGGTGTTTCCTCTTGATGCATGATGATTCCCAGCCTTTCCTGATAAACTCCTGCTGTGCTGGGGCATTAGTTCATAATTAATATGAAATAATACAAGTGATCTAATAAGACAGACTGTGGGCACATGCCCTGTTTTCAGAGATACCCACAAGTGGTGTGTAAAGATATATTTTTGTGGATGTCGGTGACAGGTAGCCTAATAATGTCATTTTATTTTCTGACAGAACAGCTTTTATGGAATCTCATAGAGACAGACTCCCAGCTAGCATAAATTGTGGCTTTCCCCTTGGATTGTCACTGAATTATTGCAGCTGAAGAATTTGGCCCATGCCTCTTGTTCCACTCTGACTTTTGCGATTCCTGTGTGCCTCATATATCCCTACCTTATTAAATCAAACTGAGAAGGAGGAGTGAGTTCCCTTTGTGCCACTCCAGAATTACAAAACAAATTAATTGGCCAATGCAGGCAGGTTTACAACTGTTTCATGTTGAAGAAAAGGCACAAAGGAACCAGAAGGTGCCATTGAAACTAGGTCTGTACCTGAATAGTGGCAAGATGTATAAAGCAGTGTATGAATAGTAAATAGATTTAGACACAACAGTATGTCTTTTCATGGTCCTTTCCTAGAGCAGGATTCTATTTCAATGCTCTTATTCAGTGGAAAAAAATCTTTCTTTGGGGAAAAGTTCTGTTCTGAATTCACATTTGGACTCTGCTCTCTGCTGCGCGATGCAGACTGTTCACTCTCCATACCAGAAGGAGCTGCAAAATTGGAGAGTTTGCAGCAAGGGCCTAGGCACTGTATTTTTGAGTCGGAGTAACGTGATCGTTAACCCTGACTGTAGCTTGACACAGGTGAAAGTTGCTGGTTTTGAACAGCCTAATGCACTTGCTGACATTAAGATCTCTTGCCAGCAGCCCTGCTGTCTTTAAGGACCTTTTCCTTGGAGGAAGCCCTTTTAATTAGGCTTTGTTCCAGTTCTCAGACTTTAGCTCAAAATAAGTATTCGGAGATTCAAGAGTGCATATGCTGCTTTGATATTTTGTTTATTCATAGCATTGCTGAAACCCAAACAATAAAAAATGATAGCAGCAACTATAACTAGTTGCATTATGGGAAGAATTTTCTGATCAGTCATAATTTATTCTTCATGACACTACTTATCTGATATTCCTTCCCTCCACTCCCTCCATCCCGACTCTCAAGAGAAAAAAAAGGAGTGAAGGAAGGAGGGTGAGAGGGAGTTCACAAGCAAATGAACCACACCATCTTAAAAAGATCGCCTTCACTGAGGTTACAAACTATATTAGCCCCCAAACAAAAAGGAGGCTGCATCTGCCATCAGCAGCAGTGGGGTAATAAAAATATGTTCTTCTGTACTTAGCTTATTTTACACATCTCTGTGCTTTTTCAGAATTTCTGTAATGAGCATGTTGTGCCTGTCAGGGGTTGGCTTCCTCAGTGAAACCTTCACAGTCACTTTCATCCCCAAAGTCTCAAACTTCTTGTCAAAACCTGTAATTACCTCCCAGAGTCAAATCTGCCATTAATCATCTCAGAAATGGTTTTGCAAAGCCTCATTGCTCAGAGTGCTGGAAATGAGTAGAGACCTCCCGTATCTGCGCCTCCTCTCTGGACTGAGTTGTCCTGTTCTAGGAAAATTGAGAATTAAATAAAATAAGTTTTGCTGAAATAACAAGGCTTTCAAATGATAACACAGTATAAACCACTGTGTAATCCAGCTGGCTTTCTTCCTCTTTCACTCCTTTCTTTTCTTCCATCAACAAAGATAGACACACACCTTTTGTCCTCTGCTACAATACAGCTACAACAATTAGGGAGGCCATAATGTGTGAAATACTTTTTCCTAGTGACTGTATTTTTTTGGTGGGAAAAAAGGTTAAAAATAGTCTTTTTTTTTCTCCTGTTAGATTCTAAAAAATCAAGCTAAAAGATGTATTTGACTTTAAATATTTCAGGTGAGGAGAAGGAGAAAGCTAA
The DNA here is from genome assembly GCF_028389875.1 of Rhea pennata. Classification (NCBI taxonomy): domain Eukaryota; kingdom Metazoa; phylum Chordata; class Aves; order Rheiformes; family Rheidae; genus Rhea; species Rhea pennata. Next base: position 107,880,874 of record NC_084663.1, read on the forward strand.
CTTAAAAAAAAAAGCAAAAGAATCTTTAATTAGAGTGACTTTTTCTTTTTGTTTTCCTTCCTTCTTTTTCTTCTTTCCTTCTCTGTTGTCACTTTTCTCATTAGGAAAAAAAATCCATGGGTGTAGAAGGGCGAAATACTGTTAGTTTAAAATAAAGATCACAGAAACCTCCAGAAAATTGCATGAAATAAATGTTAACCCCCCCTTTTTTTTTAAAGAAAAAAAGGTTGTACTTACAAATGGTAATACATATTTAATCCAAAATGTCAAGTAGTGTGAATATTATCATTTAAATAAGTACATGACTATTTTAATGAATGCAAAACCTGCTAAATACCCCCTTCTCCCATATCATTTACCTCAGCGTGCATATTGAATTAAAGTCAGTAAGCAACTGACAGTTTCTAGGACAGTGAACTTGTGTCATTATAAGCGTTCATCGGCCTGAAGTGGATAATTTGCCTGCATGTGTAAAGGAATAACACAGACAATTGATGCTCTTTGCAGGGCATTCGCAGACTGAGGGCTCCATGGTCAGGACCACAGCGCGATCAGCACGAGCAATGGCCAGTGTTAAAGGGAAGGAGTCCTAATACTTCTTCCCCAGCACCTAGGATTTTCCTCACCACCTGGCCAATTTATTTGGGTAGACTAAAGGTGAGTTTTAGTATTTTCTGAAAGAAGTAAACTAAGCTTCGTGGAAGATATTTATATTTCAGACTAAAAGCAGTAGTCTGGTTTTAGTATCAAAATGAAGTGAAACGGTGTCACGGAGGAGCAGAGGTACAGCATGGATGGCTGATCAAGCACTGGACCAGCGAAATAAAGGGCTGCCTACCCACCTAGGCTCTGGTGCTCGCCTGCAGGCACCATCGTGTACCTGCACTACATTTACAGAAGAGTTTGAGTCAGTGTTGAGACACCAAATTGGTTTTGCTGGGGGCCTGTGGTGATGTCATGGTCCGAAGGAGCAAGGGGACAGATTTCTGGGTTCCCTTCTGGTGGTGCTGCTCTGGAATCTCCATAGCTGAGGGGATCTAGGTGCCTCTGCTGTAACCTGCGCACCTCTGCTCGAGGCTCAGGAGAATACAACTTGAGCAAGAGTTGTTTTTTCAAGCGCCACAATGTTAAATATGGTTCTGGATAACCTGTACTCTTGCTTAAGCCGTGGCAGAGAAATGCAACAGTAACCCAAACATTAATCCTTCCCTGCATGGGATTTCCAAAGCATTGGTTTCCCATTGCTAAGGTTCTTTCCTGTATTTCTACACTGTTCTTTTCCTGTAGAAAATGGTGAATTTTAAAAGCTGAAGTGGTGCTTTCTCTTTGAGACATCTGGATCCCTATTTGGATGATCTGATGATATCTTTCTGAAATTCAGAACACATCTGGAGTTTTGTTTCCAAATCCATGGCTATCCCTGGATTTAGAGAAGATCCTAGTTAGAAGACTAATATTAAAAAATTCCCTGTCCAAGTGGCTGAAGGTTTTGTTGATATTTGTTGACAGGTCAGAGGAAGGGGATGTATGAAACAACAGAAGAAAGGAAGGGGATTATGGCATCAGCTAAGACGGACACTGCAGAAGTTCTGCTAGAATAGAGATCACTGATTTGCTTTTGGATAAACATTTAAGGATAAGCATAAGGCTTATTGGAAAATGATGATTCAGTGCAGGCCAAATGTTAGGGAAGATAATGAGAAGGTCGGTTAGAGAGTCAAAGAGAAATGGGGAGGATGAGCCTCCTGCAGTTTGTTGTGATTCCTGAAATGAATATCACGCAGGAGATAGGCAATTGGACATTTAGAAACTTAGATTTCAACTTGTTTATTTAAAAATGGAAGGGAGTGTAATTTTCTCTTATTTGATGATGGTAGCTGAAGCAAAAAAAAAAAAAAAAAAAGTTTAATATAGTTAAAAATCATGAATATACTCAGGGATCACCAAGTTCATGATTCCAGCCATTTTTTTTCCCCTGTGATCCCTGCAGCTTGTTTGTCTCATTTTCTGCTGAATCCTGCACAAAGACCTTTGATTTTGTATAGACTTTTCACCCTGTCTATCCAGGCAGGTCCCCTTGGCTCCACCTGTCTTCACACTGCTACACTCCCTGGACGGCTCCCAGGTCCTGCATTACTGAAGTGACTGGATTCCTTTTCTCATCACTGCTGGTTTTCTCTCCTTACTCCCTACTCCCCAGCTGCTGCATTGCCTCTGCACCCCCATTTTTTTCCAATGATTCTGGGATCAAAAATCTAAACTGCCTGTTTTCTGATCTCTGCTAGTCTATCTCTCTGCACTATCATGGCCCTTTTTCTACTTGAAAGGGTAAACTGCTCTCCATTGCTTCTGACAGCATTTCTACTGACAGCAAGGGAGAATCATGAGGCTGTGACTACAAAACCCTGTTACGCTGCTAGATTTGCTAGGCAAAATTTAGCGTGGTCATTAAAATAGGTCTTGAAGCAGTAATTTGAGTCCTTTTCTTCCATATGTATGCATCTTGCCAATATTTTTCTATGCCTACATATTATCTTTATATGTTTTATATGCTTTTTATATATTTATAGTCTTATAAATAATATATGTATTTTTATAATTCTACACAGAAGAAAACAGAATCTGCCAAAGGGTTAAGTAAATTAAAGCAATGGGTAAGAGAGCTACTTAGGCAGAATGTTGATTTGTGAAAAGAAATATTATGGCTGACACAGAAATCTGTATAGAAATTAGAGTCATAAAATGGTAAGTTGATTCTAGGATGCTACAGAGAGAGTTTACATCTCTAGGGTAGTTAAAATAAAATAACACAGAATCAGCAAATGTTTTTATACATTGGAGAATCCTATAACAAGGCAGGATATTTGATCCTGGCAGAGTTTTAATTACTCAGATGTTGATTTGGATGCAACTCAATACAAAAATGAAGAGGAGGAACACATTTTGAGAGGTATTTCAGGATTGCTTTCTTCCATGGCTTACTGAAGCATTCAGATGGTTAGAGGCTATTTTGGACCAAGTCCTAGAAAATATACCAAGTATGATTAATAGGACTGAAGCAGAGAAACACCCAGGACATTACAATATCATTAGTTCAAAATATTCTTGGGGGCTTGTGGAAGCAAAGTGAACATTCTGGACTGCAGGAAAGCTGACTTTGAGGAAATATGAAATGCCCTAACAGGTTTTTGTTAGTATTTTATTGGTCAAGATTTTATTCTGCAGGGGAATCTAGTGGAGACTCTAGGAAGTGTTTTAGGAACAGTTGGTGATGCAATTAAAATCCATCCTGGTTCAGTCCAAAGGGAAAAAAGGCAACAGATGTAAGTTTGTTCAAGTGTCAATGTAAAAATAATTATAAACAGAAGGCTTCTTTAAAATATATGTACAGAATGTAGTGAAGGGTGAATAGGGAAATCTCTCAAAATAAGCGTAAAAAAGTCAAGAACATAATTAGTACTGAATGTCGAATTGTAAAGGGTATTTCAACTAACAAAGGATTCTGCTGCTGTATTTACAGTAAATGAAGAATAAAATGGGAAAGTGATCTACTTAAAAGAGAGATTGGGGAACTGAAAAAGTCTAATAAAATTACAGATTTCAAAAAGAAATGGGAGATGGCAAACTGCTCAGGGCAAAGATTATATTTCCTAATGAAGCCAATTATCAACACTTACATTGTATTTAACGCATTCAGAGCTCTGTACTGCCTGGTAAAAGTTATAGGGAAGTTAGCTCCGTTTTACAGACAGAGAAGCACAGGCAGAGTAAGTCTGGTGCAAATCGAATTGGAAGCACAGATGGAATTAAAGGGCTTTTTGGTTGCCAGCTGCCTGCCTTTCCCTTCTTGTTCTTGCAAGGGTGCCAAATTCTGGTTTTAGACAGGGGGTGGTACCAAAAAAGCAAGAGAATTAGAATTAAATTAATAAGAGCCCTGTGGCTCTTATTTTACAAATTTTTCACATCAGCAGGCTCCTCTCTCAGCTACACTGAAGCCAGCAGTGGCATAGGTTTCCACCTGCCTAAAATCATTTGCAGGAGGGGGTAGGAATGTTGTGAGTGCCTGTAACATGTGCAATAGCTTGGGCTATCTGAGGAAGACAGGACCTAGCCATACTTGTGAGTGGACAGACCACATACGTATTTGTATGTATGAGAACCCAATCTATAAGCCTAGGCAGCAAGCAAGTCTTCCTTCCTTCCATCCATTTGTTCATCCATCCATTCATCCACTACAGGCTCTGTCATAAAGCCCAAGAGAAAATTTGGACCCCGACTTGCAAAGCACATGTCTGAATTAAAATTATAAATGTTTTCACTAGTTTCAAAAGGACTACTCCTCTGCTTTAAGTTAAGAACAGGTTTATATTCTTAAATGATTTAGGTCCATGATCTTCATGACTGTAGACATGACTGTAAAGGAAAATTTTTAAGGTCTTAAGGAAAGAGAAAATACCAGAATGATATTACACAGCCATGTAATTACATAGTCAGGTAATACACAGCCGTAAGAGCTCAATAAAATGAAGATAGAAGTAGAAGTCTTTGGGAAATTATTTTTCAAGTTCCTTGAAGAGAGCACGAGAAAGTTGCAAACATAATGTCATTAGTCTGAGATAGGTCTGTGACATCAATTATGGAAAAATATTAGCAAAAATGTGTAGGGTCATTGATGGAACATGCTGTGGTACTTAATTTCTTTAGAGGCAAGTAACATGAATTTATGAGAGTCTAGTATGGCTTAATTCAATTGTGAAATTTTTTTGCTTTTTACTGTGTGATATTTTCTGCATCCAGTGTAGAAAAAACTGATATCAATTTATTTGTTAATATATTTCATCACTGACAATGATTAATTTCAGGAAGGGATTATTTTGGGGAAGGAGGCAAAGCTATTCTTATGTTTTTCATCTGGAGACTGAGCCTATTCCTACCATTTCCTCCGATACTCCTGTAGGTAGGGTTTGCAATTGCACTGTTTTGGCTGTGGTGGAGAGGCAGGATGAGCTAGCTTGTGTTGACCTCTGTGCTGCCACAGCTCGGCCCCTTGTGTCAGCAGATACTTCAGTCTTCTGACTCTGACATATTGTGCATCACTTTTGCAAGTGGGACTGAAGCTTGTGGGTCAGTCAGTTTTCACTGGATGTAGTGCTGCTTTTTGTCTGGCAATTTCACATTTTCAAATAGTTTCTAGAATGTATCAGGCAAAAGGTCGCTTGTGAAGGAGTGCACTTACAGACTGAAACCAGCCAGACAGAAGTGTCCAAACAAATATGTCAAAATAATTCGGAGTTTGGAACAGATTTGGGGGGTAATCATCATTTTGACCCACTTTACTTCTTCCAGGAAGTATGGAGTGTTCTTGGGTATGGAATTACCTGGGTAATAATCATCTTAGAGTTTAGTGGCTATTGCAGGATTATTGTTTTGGTTAGAAGCATTCACTGTAATGGCTGGAAAATCAAATTAATAGACTGGTGCAAAAATAATATGTGAGTGTAAGAGCCTGGCTTTGCTGCAGAGGGCTACACGAGCATCAGCTTACCCAGTCCCATGTCCTTAGTTCTGTTTCTGCTTTCTCCTGCTGCTTACACACATGGAGGTCTGCTTTCCTTAGCTTCTGTCTCACTGAAGATAAAAAAGGGCTTTTAATGATGATGAACAGCTACCTTACAAATGCTTCACAACCTAGTTAGTCACTGCACCTCACCTTCCAAGGTTATACTTAGTGTCAGTCAAGCCTCTGATTAAACTCTTTAAGTAGTTGCGTTTTAGTCGTGTGTGTGAATTATTGACTGGTGTATGCCACTGAACGTAAAGGGGTTTGACTTTAATTACCTAATCAAAAAGCAAGTACAGAACACCGCTGATATGTGTTCAACCAGTTGTATTGCTGTGTAGTATCAACAGGCTGTCCCCACTTAGCAGTGTCTTCAGATTTTGTTAGCTTTGCCTGTTTCTTCTTTCATGTGACTGGCAAGCCTTACTGCTTATCTTTGCATCACAATTTACTACTTGTAGCACATCTGTAAACGAGGCAAATTTTAGGGAATGGTTTAAAATGGGATCAGAAGCTGCTACGCTGCTGATCCAGAGAGATGAAAATGTCATTGGACACATTTTTTATAACACTGAAATTACTATTTTTTATTACCATGCAGGAAGTTTGCAGCACTCGTATCTTCAGGAAGCTTCACGATAGTGAAGACAGTTTTGGTTTCCCCTCCTCCCATCAGCTTCCGAGGCTGTCACAAGTAGGCTAAAGTGCATCCTTGGGTATGTAAGAGGAAAAAGATGAAGAATAAAATCTAACAGCAATGGGAAATTCAAGACACAAGTGACAAAAAGAGATTTTATTGTTTAATGGTCCTTGAATTCCTAACTGCATATAATGGCACTGAAAAAGATGAGCAGGCAATAGTGGCATCTCCATAGGGATATTGAAATGCAATTGTTTTCTATACAAGCTACTGGCCAGACTTCAGATAGCTCACCATATTTGATTTCATGACCTTTTTAAACAAAGCTAGAGCCCTGCTGAAAGTACAGAGCGCAGCATCAAGGATAATTCAAAAATGTTGGGAAGAAGATGTTCTTTATGATATATAATAAATAACAGGACTATCCCTGGGTGGTTATATTGTGGACAGTTATATTTATGATCCAGCAGCAATTCCTGCCATGTATGTTTGTGGGGCACTCTTCAGGAGGAAGCAATTTTCTAACTAATGGAAAATACTCTTACTGGAAAAGGCTGAAGGAAAAATATAAATGAAGCTTTTGTGTTCTTCATTAGATAAAGCATTTCATAGCTGAACATTGCTAAGTCATTTTCCAAGAAGAAATTCAGAGGCTTTAAGATCCTGACCCAGAAAAACTGTTAAACACATTGTTTAACTTAAAGCAAGTGAGTTGTGTTTTGAATTCAGTAGGTTTATTTGGAGTTGTGTATTTGCTCAAGTGTGTGGTTGGACTGGGACCAAAGCTCTGTGGAGAAAGATTTGTAACTTTCTATTGTTGATACTAGTACTATGCAAATAATAAGTAGTGGTAATTATTGTGCTGTTTGGCAGTCCTTATTAAAATAAAACTCTGTCTAGCTTGTTGGCTGATTTGGTCAAAAACAATCCTCTTGCTATGTCTGATTAGACAGAGTTGCCTTGTTCCTTCAGGGTTCTACAACATTGTTAAAGAAACATTTGTATGTACTTTCTTTTCTTTTGGTCTTGAGGAGCATCTTGTATATAGCAATTAGTAGAAGAATTTAAGGAGGAGACATTTAACAGTAAATATTAGCAGTGAGTAAGATGAGGATAAACTCAGCTACTTTAAAATACTAGGTAGCTGCTATTGCTCTCAAAAGTTAGAGCTTGCTGTGTTTGCTTTCTTTTCCAGTAAATTACATTACCCTACATACCTCATGTATGCAGAGCTGTATGTTGGCATGAGACATCTAGATAGTACTTACTAACCCACATTTGAAATTCAAAATGAAAAAGAAAATCTCCATTAGATAAAAAGAATTGTTTGTCTCATATTTTTAACACAGATGAAGCTGCGCATGCAACGTAGTTGTAATGAGTTTCACTTGTCCAGGACTCATCATCCTTACAGTGCCTGCTCTGTACAATTGATCTGACATACACAGACCGACCTACGAGGAGCACGCACCACTGGCCTGCTGTGGAACACCACTTCACATTCATTGCTCATGTGCATGCAGTCTGCATCAATTCTGAACCGCATGCACAGTAGGACTTCTGCATCTCAGAGTCAACTAACACAAATATAATGACCACTTGTCTAGGAGTTTGGGCTAGTTATTCTCTTTCAATCAAATGGATAAAAAAGTGACTGGCCAAAGTAGTAGATTAAGTGGTAAAATCTATGAGTAGTGGTTAAATTAAAGTGTTTTCATAGTAAAACCACTAAAGCTATGTCCTGCAATTGCTTACAGTTCAGCTTACCAGTATAGTGCTTACTGTGTGCTTGGGAATGGCTTGAAGTAAAAACCAGCAATATATTTGTCAATAATTAATTATTGTCAGTTAATTAAGAAAATTAACAATTAATTTAAATATGGTAATAAATTTGCAGTACTGGTCTTCATAAATCAACATAATGCAAGCAGGCATTACATCTTACATGTCTCTATGGTTAGGAGAGTCAATTACAGTAGCAGATATATTTTGCAAAGGGAAATTTTAGTTGATTGAAAGAAAACTCAGAATATATATTTATCTAAATATAACTCAAAGAGATACTCTCCAAGCAGCTTGCAAATTGTAGGGAAGAAAATTTTTGTCAGGATTGTGCACATGGAAGAAATATTGGATGGGAAAACCATGAGATAAAATTGTGAGCTGCTGACAGCCTTAAAAATTGCCCTAATTGAGAACGAGACTGTGAGGCACATCTAACTGTTGCTAGGACCTTGAAAGGACTGGCACTTAATCTTCTAATTCTGTATTATGGAACAAAGCTGCAGTGTTTGTGACCTTGCAAAATCAGTTTGAGCCCAGCTGAGTTTTAAAGCCTTAAATCAAGATCCCGCCAGAATGAGACAATTCTCGTAAGAATGATAACCCACAGATACGGCAAAATGAAATCCAGTTGGCTCTTGAAATGACTGGGACAAACTCTGGCAATGGAAATGTCAATCACATGGCCTTCTGCCAAGGTTAAATCTTAACTTCCCTGCGATTCAACAGTCTGGACACCTTGGCAATTGTTTCCAACCCAAATACCACAGAAAAGCTAGAAATTTCTGTTAACAGCTGGTGTGAGGTGACTTGGAATAGGCTTTTTCGTATACTTGGGAAGTAAGTGTTAGAAAAAGAGGAGAAAGTGATTATTTTGGACAGTAACTGGTCTCCAGACATATGGACCCAAACCAGTTCTCTGTTTGCTCATATATTTTAAACGTGGAGCTAAGTCAAAGAGCTGTGTTTCCTAGACGAAACTGGGGACTTGCCAAATGCTTTCAGGTGAACCTGTGAATTCAGAGTTCCAGGTCGATTGGCTTTTGTTGACTCCTTACCATAAATCCCAAGTAACATGCTTTCTCCACTGAAATTTTGTTTCACATTTCCTCATTACTCTTAAATTAGAATGAAAAACATTCACATGTTTTTAAACTTGTGAAAACATGAGTAGGTCTGCTGATTTACAGGGCGGTTATATTAATAGGCAATCATTGCCATTCACCTCTGTGTCTATAGGGTATCCTAGTCTCTCTAGAACAATGACATCTGTCACTTGTTTCTAAGTGCGAGGCGATGACATGTTTTCTTCCACACGTTCTTGGCCATAGCTGGAATGTTATTACTAAAAGCAGCTTTCTCTAAAAGGAAATGAAATTACAGTGCAGAAAAGGCTTCTGGCTGGACTCCAAACAATTTTATTGAAGTGTGGTATTGCCTTTCATTACAAGTAAAAGCTGAGAGTAATCTAAGACTCATGCTGATGCCATGGTACCTAGTTTAAAATCATTTTCTTAGTGTTATAAGATAAGAAGGGTAGATAATGGAAGTGAGAAATACTCTTATTTGGAACTTAGAACCTCCTGTTCCAGGGATGTATTTGACATCAGATATGTTTTCAAACATAGTGGGGAAAAGAATTTGCACTGCAAGGAAACTCATCAGCACTGGTGGTCCAGATTTATGCTACCTTCCCTTGCAGCTCTCTATAGAAGTGGCCAGCATAACATAATATCCTTTAGTCTCTAAGCTTGGAGAGATTCTTTAGCTCCTGTTGAAGGCCTCTACTTTCACTGGCCAGGCTCCTCCAGATTCAGGTTTTCCACCATAGCCCACTATTATTCTCTTCTCTGCCCTCTCTGTCACTTCTTTACCAAACACCTTTTAATCTTTATAATGCTCACAAATGGAATGCTTAAATTATTTGAGCCTCGTTTGGGTAACAGCTGTTCTTTATTTAGCTGGCTACCTGGTCTTTATTGTTTCCTCCCATACCTCATCCAGGCATGTCATAGTTGCAACACCTTCCTAGAAATACAGCTCTCTCCCATTTCCTTCCTCCCCTGCAATTTCATGCCAATGTCCTGTAGAGTGTATTTCCCAGGGAATGCTTTTAAACCTTTTGCTGCTCTGCTTCCACTTCTTTGCTAAATCTGTTCTAAGCAGATCAAATCTGATAGGTAACTGGTGCTATAGAAGGAACTCTGCTGGAGTTTTCTGAGAGGCAGAATGCAGTGCAGATCCGTGTGAAAATAGAAAATCTGCAAGGCAGTTTTGCTGCGCTCGATATCATTCTGTCTGTAATGTCTTTTTAAGTATCTGTACAAAGAATTCTCTTGGGCCATTTGATCTGGGATGAGAGGTAACAGAGACAGATGGATCAGTGAATACGTTCTCTTTAGGAATGTTTGATTGAGAAGTTTCTCTGAAACACTCTTTGTACTTTGTTTTTCCAGGCACACTATACAGTGTCATGTTTGAGGTTTCCCTGTCACTCATAGTTGAAGATGAATTTGTCATTTGTTTTCCAGGATTTTGAATATGTGCTATCCCTTCTAGAATAAATAACAACTGCGAAAGGTTATTGGTATGCCTCAAAACTGAGCTTTTCAGTTTTGAGAATAATACTTCCATCATTGTTCCAGAATCAGAGCAAAATTCTACTTTAGAAGGTCAATTCTTTCTTTTGTAGCATTTTTTTTTGTAAGCCCTTGTTACAGTTGGGATGTATCCTATCAAAAAGCCACCGAATGTGTAAACAATGAGTATCAGGTTAAAAACTAGACCACAGATAGCAAAAAGCACCTGATCTGCTCAGAAGGTGCATGAAGCCTAGAAAAAAAGAGTTAGCTGAGGTTTAGGAAAATAAACCAACATATTCAAACCCCTTCTTATCCTTATAAGAACTGTATGGTTACATCCATACCGGTAAACTAAAAGCAAATAGAAATGCTCTTGGGCAATGAGGGCAAGTATCAGAGAATAATCTGCATTACTACTTGTAATGTGCCATCAAACCAATGCTGGCTGCATACACGTTGTCCATGGGTAACAGCTCTGGAAGGTCTTGATTTCTGAGCTGCATCTGGTAGCTGCGTGGGAGAGAATTAGTGCTCATGGACCAAAAGTGCACCAGTTGTTATATGAATATAATACTATAAGACACCACACTCTAGTTCCAAAGCACTGCTTTATTTTTGTAATATTTATGTCACCTCAGGTTCCAAATGACATAGAACGACACCTCTTTTCTTCACCTGCTGATCATCTGCTGATAAAAACACTGAAGTTTGTCTGTTTACGTGATAAAGCATCACCCTCACTAAAACATAATCTTGAGACTTTTGACAAAAGTAATTTTGTAGAGGCAAATTTAAAGATAAATAGGATGACCATAAAATGAGGATGAGTTCTGCTTTAATGTCTTGCCAGAATTCCTCATAGAAATTATGCAGAGTAACAAAACTCCCTCAAGTTTTATGGAGAAGTTTCAAAGCTTCCTTATCTGTTATCAGACACTCTATACAGTATGTGTACTCATTATTTTATTTCTTACTTTAGATTCTGGCATTCAGTTAGATCAGGATGGCCAACTTCACTTTTTTTGAATGCAGCTTATGAACAGTTCATCTTTTTCAGTTCCTGTGCTTCAATTAAATCCCCCTCAGAGCTCATCTTTTTGATCTCTGAAGTACACGGGATGTGCCAGGTGACTTTCAGTCATTTGGTGTTTTTGATAAGAAGTTCATAGGGCTAGAAGTGTTGTCTGTCTCTGGGTGGGTCGTAAAATGCCTTGGCAAGGAGAGCAGTTACACAAGAAATTTTCCAATTTTCCTCTGCATAACACTACAAAATACCACCATGGTGGCTGGCATCATACAGTGACCACTCTTTGCTGTTTCTCTCTTCAGGGAATGAAATACTGAGAGAACTGGATAGGAGGTGCAAAGAGCAAGCAAGCTCTCCAAAGCATTACTTGCCTTTGTTCTGAATGGATGCTCATATGGGCTGGGTTTTCTGGTTGAAAAAATACATTTCCACAGAGTAAATTTCTTAATAATATATTTTTAATGATTATTTTGTGCCCTTTCTGGATTAATTCTGAACTGTTTATTTAGACTATGATTGCAACAGTTTCTGAAACAAATCATTTTTCTAAAACTAGATATTTCAGTAAATTAGAAGTATCTATCATGTCAGTTAAAAAAAGCTACAGAAAAAAGGAACATTACTTCAGTTTAAAACACTTTAAACTGAAAAAAAGAAAAAATGTTTATTCTCTTGCATTAGTTCTAAGTACTCTAAGCAATGAAAAACTTATCAGTTCCCCTGGGAACATCACCTATAGCTGAATCAATCTTATTCTCAAGTGTTTTCCTGAAATTCAGTGTAAATTATCTGTTTTCTTATTTTTTTTTTTTTTTTTTTTTTTTTTTTTTTGGTTCCTGAGATAAATATCTGGTAAGAACCTGGTTTGGTGTTCTTAGATAAAGCATTAACTCATAAATAAGCAAGAAGAAGATTGTTAATTACTTTAAATATCTATCAATTATGCTGCAACTGTTCTATTAAAATAGAGGTAAATCTGTGACCTTCTGATAGGTCATAAATCTGACGCATTTAAATTTTCATGCGACAAAATTCAAATATCTTAAAAGACTGCCATCCATGCGTTGTAGAGGTTCCAAGGTCAAAATATTTTGCATCCAGCATGGAAGTAATCCTATATTAGATCTCATCCTGACAAAGATAAGTCAGTCTGAATTGACTGATTGATTTGAATTGGTTAAATAACCAGCATCAGTTCCTCAATCCACTTCATCACATGGCTCACAGATAGCTATACCACAATAGCCATGGGCATAAGATAGACATATGAAGGAGCAGCAGAAATAATTCAGGGGAGGAGGGCAAAGGTAAACGTGCTTTTACCTTGAAGTGCCTAGAATGTTAAAAAAAAAAAAAAAAAAAAAAAAAGACATTTTAAAAGCTATGAAGTTAGAAAGTATATTGGTTATCTTCTGAAGCTGAGCTCTCTGTGGAACATTATGGCCAAAAAGGCCAGTGTAATTGTTCAGAGCACAAACCTGGGAGACTGTAAGGAGTTTATATCACCCATAATACTTTTGGAATGCTCAAGTTCAGAGCCCACTCTCGAAGCACATATGTAAATACTGGAAAAGTTTCAAATAAGAATAAAGAGAAAAGTCAAAGAAAACTGTTTAGAGAGGTTTGATGTGATATATTTATTTCATCAAAGAGGCAACTAACCTCATCTCAGTGTTTTAGTGAGGAACAAAAATTTGGTAAAGAAAGCTTCAGTCTAACTGGAAAGGGCTGAACAAGCTCACATGAATGGAAGTTAGACAAAAGACAACTGGAGATTCATTTTGAACTGGGATGGCAATTTATCAGTGGAGCTATTTACTGCATATTGTGATGGATTCCTAACTCTTCCTATCTTTAAATCACGATTTTGAGAGAATAATGTTCCTCACATTTGTCAATTCAACTGAAAGTAGAAATCAATACAGGGAAATCTACTTATCTATATTCTCAGGTAGATATGATCACAGATTCTTAATTAAAAACCTTTGCGCTCCCAATATTGAGCACACTGTGTGTGGTTGTCATATTTTAAAATAATAGCAAAACAGAAAATGTAGTCTGAATACACTTTCCTTTTTGGCTTTTTAACATCACATTAACCCAGGCAGGGCATTTTTTTTTTTTTTTTTTACCTTTCAACATTTCATGGCAGAGGTCTGTATTTTTTAAAATTTCTCTCTCTCTCTTTTTAAACTGGAAAATGATTAACTACTTATTTGTACTTAGCAATCCCAGCAGAAGAAAGTGCCTTCAGCGTCTTGCAGAATGATTGCAACAAACGTTGAAGGGAATGTTTGTTAATAGTGACAGTCCATGAGCACAAGTGAAGCTATGTTCAAGCTTTGAATACAGGAGTGTATCACAGTGGTAACAGATATATTGATATATAGAGAGATATATATTAAGATGCATTTACAGTTTGTTTTCAAATGCACTTCAGCTATTTCATGAAATCAAAATGTAGTGGTTGCTCAAAAGAAAAGTGAAAAGTCTCCATACCATGCACATTACATACGAAGCAAATACCATTATGAAGACTTCATTAATATGTAAATTGCAACATTTTGATTAGCACTTGCAGACCTCTTCTGTTAAGAAAAGAGACGAAAGGAGCTAACCAGATTGCAGTAATTTACATACTAACTCAGTGATGGCAATGCCACCAAGAAGAGAAGGAAGGCTATGATATCTTTTTTAAGAGCTTAATGTGCTATTAAAAACACATAGTACAAAAGAAAGGAAAATATTTTTCTTTAAACTGACAGCTTCTTTTTTGGTTGGTGGTGGAATAAATTAAGTATGTGCTGAAGCTTGTTTTAAAATGATAGGATATATATTTGCTTGACAAAGGAATGTGACTATTTTGGGTCGTTATCTAGTGGTTTTGAAACCAAGAAGAGTACCTTTGGTAACTTAGTTTTATTGTTTGTTTCTCCACAGAGATTATCAGTTCCTTCCCTTCCTCCAGGCAGGTGATCCGTCCCCTCAATGCAGCCCTGGTGAGGCCACATCTGCAGTACTCAGTCCAGTTCTGGGCTCCCTGGGACAACAGACATGGATTTACTGGAGTGAGTAACAGCATGAGAGGCAATGGCACAAACTGAAACACAAGAAGTTCCCCCTGAACACAAGAAAACACTTCTTCACTGTGATGGTGGTGAACACTGGAACAAGCTGCCCAGAGAGGCTGTGGAGTATCCTTGGAGATATCCTTGGAGTCAAAACATGACTGGACAGGATCCTGGGGGAAAAAAAATTGCTCTACCTGGATTAATATGATGTTAAAAAGCCAAAAAGGAAGGTGGCCCTGCTTTGAGAAGGGGAGTTGGACCAGATGATCTCCAGAGGTCCCTTCCAACCCCAATTATTCTGTGATTATGCAGTGTGCCACACAGGAATTTGTTCAGTAACTACAGGATTCAATTCTATGCTTCTGGTTTTCAAACTCACTATTTGAGTACTCAGGAGTATCTCATCAGGACATGCGAATCTCTCGTTCAGATGATCATCTATGAGATGTCATAACTGTACAAGATGTCATTCGAATTTCTAAGTTCTTGTATGTGCATCCAGACATATCCCTTTCAGGCTCGACCTGTCAGTAGAATTTATAGATAAAGCAGGTTTTGAGTTGCTTGACCAACATAAGCAATCTAGTACATTATGTTTTTGCTTACTGTTTATATGATGTTAAAATGTTCAGTGAAATAAGGTAATAAATAAGTTAATGAAGTCTCTCTTTATGCATCAACATGTTACTTGTTCTATTACTGGGCATTTGAAAGATGCTTGGACACCCTAAAGGGAGTCCAATAGGAATCGTGTTCACTTGGCTCTTTGGGCCTGACTGTCAAGATATAGTGGCATACCTACAGCAGGCTTACAACAGTTTCATATTTTCATGACAACCCAGAAAATGGCTAATAACAGAGAAAAAAGAAAGAAAATAGTGGGTATTCTGAAGGCTTTCATGTACTCACCAAAGTTCAGAGACCTCAGGGCAAAACAGGAAAAAAAAAGAAAAAAATATATTTGAAAAGCGAAGTTCAACGGCTCTGCTTGGTGCTGCTTGAAAGTGTATTGTAAGGATCACACCAGATTTAGCAGAAGAAATAACTGGGCTCTTTTAAAATTAACATGCTTGGTGGCAGATTCTGTTTGTTACAGTTCCACTGGGACTTTTTTTCCAGCTGATTTCTATAGAAAAGGTTTCATTATGATGTAACTAAGGCAAATATTGGTCTAAGAGTTAAGAATAACAATATAGCTTTTTGCCATTAAAAGGGTATTCTGTTACACTGGGAAAAGACTTTCTATGAAGCCATGTGCCCACAGGGAACTTCAGAGCAGGAGTGGATGAACCTGCAGAGATTTTTTTTTATTTGGCTTTGTTAAATCTATAAAACATTTATAGAGATTTTTAATGTTTTAGACCGTATTTTGGAAAGCACGAAAACTTTTGACAAAGTTTTAAAAGATATTCAGGATACAGTTAGAAAAATACCCAAAATAACTGATCCTGCTTCTAAGAATGATGAGGCTTTTGACTGGTGATAATCAGCCTTGCTTCACTGAATTCAGTAACCTTAAGCCTACTGTCTGGTATTGCAAGCATTTGCAGGATGGGGTCTATCATAACAAGCATCAGCTTAGCTCCAAGTAATGACATATTTTTTTTGAGTCAATGGGGTAAAAGTGATTTGCACCAGGTAAGGATCTAGCATATCAGATGCATGTGAGTCAGTTCACCTGAAGAAATCACCTAAAAATTCCTAAAGGGAATTACCAGGTATTACTGATCTTTTAAGACCAGTAAATATTGATTGGCTCCTGCATCATTAGTGTTGGGGAGATTAGCTCCTAACCAGATTAGAGTATTTTTTTTCAATGGATAATCCTATTACTTTTTTTGTTTTTAAGTATGTTAACAAGTACATAGCATTTCTAAATCCCTCAACATTCATGAGCTGTTATATAATAAGCAAGTCTGATAGTCGGCATTTCATCAACGTATTTACAGAGAAACCAGCACCAAGTCCTCTATTATACTTCTGTGAAAGCAATAATTCCTAAAATGATGAATAGCTGAGGCACAGCAATCTGTGCCACAGAAAATCCAGTATGCTTCTCTTCTGAGCGTAAGGTGATCAACTGTTTCAACTTTCTGGCCTAGATTCTCTGGTTTGCCTGAACTGTGCTTTATGCAAGCTCAGAAGGGAAAAAGTGACATTTTAGTTATCATTCTGCTTCTTCTTTCAGGAGCTGCCAGGTACCAGTTAAGTCTTTGCCAATAAGCATTTATCCTCAAGCTCGTCTGCTTTGTGACCAGCAACCCATAGTTAGCTACTGGGGCCATTCCCCTATCAAGAGACTAGGAACTCCAATATACAGGCGACCTAACAATAATTTGTATTCATGTTGGCAAAGTGGATATTTTAGAAGCTATTGTGATATTGAAAAAGCAAAGGCATAAGACTTTAATGAGGGATCAGTGTGAATCAGACTTGCTAATCAGGTCTGCTGTCTGCATTGCCAGAGCCACTGCTTCGTGATAGTATAACCAATTCTGCTAGCCATTATGTTGGCTAGCTGGGCTAGCATTTTCTTTGTAGTACCTCTAGTACCATTCTGAAGTGAATCACAGATCATCCTCCCTTCCCAGGTGTCAGTTTGGCTCATAGAGTTAGCATAGTGTGGGCGAACTTGATTCCTTTCAAGGAAAACTAACCCAGAAATTCTTCCCAGGACACAGGGCTGAGGATGCAGGGGAGCAGCACAGTGTCTGGTTCACACTAGCACAAAGGGCTCCTGTGCATACCAAGCAGGTAGGTGCAATTTGCAGGTTTTCAATCCAACAAAAGCTCCTGCAACACCAAAAAGAGCTCTTCTATTAAGGTCCATATGGAATATGCACCTTCATGTTTGCAGTCAATCACCAGCCGTCAACTCCTGGTGACTCCCTTGTTCCTTCTTCTTATACACAGCTGTCTCTTGGTTCAAGATCCTTTCCCTTCTTTAACTGCCTTACCTTCAGCTGTCACCTACCACTGCTGAACTTTTAAAAGAGAATTTTGTCTCCTTTCTTCCTGCTCTCCTTAGAAATGGCAGCACTCTCCCCTTCATTCTCCCAAAAGCTCCAGAAAATGATCCAATGACACTGCCATCTGCTTGTGCTCTGAGGGGCCAAAAGTTTTTCTGACAACAGGATTACGTGTGGCAATATTAGCAAGCCACTAAACTCATGGCTACAATCACATATATGCTGGCCAGCAAAGAGTGACACATTAAGATCAAGAAGATGAAGCCCTCATTGTTGAAGACCCAGGACAATAATTTCCCTTTAGAAGTGGCAGAGTAGCTGTGTCCCCACTACAGAGACTTTGCATGGATGGTCAGGTGAGAACACCCTGCTGAACTGGTCACTCTGTGGGTCTTGGGCTTACTTTGTGGGACACTTGCAAAGGCAGAGCATCCCCTGGAGCTGCTTCAGGTCCCTTTTCCTGAGTCGTGCAGAAGAACATCCAGACACTCCCTGCCATGGCCTACATGAGGGGCCCCCTTTGCTCCAGATTTCATCGCAGACAAATGCACTAGGTTGGTACTCAAGCTGGCAAAAGGTATGTGAGGGAGGGGAAATGGGATGAAAAGGAATACATGAGGCTTCTGTTAGAATTAGGATGTTGGTCAGAGAGCTGCAGAGAGGTAATGTGTTATCACCAATTTGGTGTCATGCTGTCAAGAATTTAACAGCTTGAACATCTCTGTTACCTCTTTGCACACTCGTTAGCTTCTATCTGGTAGGAACCAGGGTCACAAGGTCTCACAACTGCCATCTTGGGCAAGCAAATTTGGGCTTCCAGAATTTTCTCCAGTGAAGGAAAATTAGCAATATCAAGCTCAGCAAAGGGCCTCAGCTCTGTTCCTTCACATCTGAAAGTCTTACACACTGTGGTGCTAGTCTTGCCTCCAAACACCAATGTGGTCCCACCAATGTGGCATACTGATTGTTCCAGGGCTTTGGTTTACCCACTGACAAAGCAGTTGCTGTGGTTAGGTGCAATTGTAATTCTCAGTGTCTTGTTCCTTGTACTAATGGGAGTCCAGAAAGACCCTTGTCACAATACTCACAGTATTGTCTCAGAGTAGCAGAAGCAGGATTTCCTCTATTCTTATGGAGCCTTCATTCTGACACTGGACATACTCAGAGTAAGAAAGAAGTCTGTGAGGAAGGCACCAGAAATGAGCAGAAACAGAAATAAGGCTTGTTTCTGCATGTGAGGCTTTCTACAGGCAATTGTGGAAAAAGCAGAGACATGCTACAATTCTCTTCATGAGATAGTCAAAAAGACTGTACAAGGCCTCTTAGAGTTTCCCATATAGAGACTACATCTAAGAAAGCCAAGATCTGTGGGACTGCCTTACTGTGTGCATCATGATTGTGGGCCCATTGGACCAGGCTAAATCTAATCTGAAGCAACCCCCTTAACTATGTATAGCACAAAAGTAAGGGCCTCATCACCCATCAGTCTGTTAATCTGCACCAAACTGCTTGCACTTGGCCTTGGGTGTTTCAGGTCATTCATGAAGAGCTCTGTTAAGGAGCTTTGGCTAGTCCCAGAAAAAAGCATGTGGGATGATCCTGGGCTGATACCTATCACACTGCTTTTTGAACTATCTCACCCGTGGGCCTCTCCGGCACATTGTGTACTCTGTGCACAAAACTTGGCTGTTCCATGTTTTTTCAAATATCCATGTTATGGGCTTTCAAGTAGGATTCTTTGATTTTTTTCAGTTTTGAGTGGTATTACTCTAAAATTCTCGGTAGCCTTGCTGTTATGTCCTCCTGTAAGTGGCCATGAAGACTCTGACAGTTATGCGCTCCTCTTCTTCCCCTCCCTACACTCCCTTGTACTCCCTTCTGGGACACCTTGAGGCATGGTGCACCTGGCTCTGCATAGCCTTCTCTGGCTCTGAGATATTTTAGCTGTTTTAAGGTACTTTATTAATTGGTATTTCTTGTCAGTATACCACAGAAGACAGCGTTCTGCATTTGTATTTTGATAACACGACACTTAAGATCCAGGATGAGTCATGAAGATGCGTGAGGATGCAAGACCTGTTAACATTGCAGGACAGGGCTCTATAGCAGGAGCAAAACCTGGTTCAAACACATCTATATTGTCCATCTGAGCAGTGCCTGAGCTGATTTTAGCTGGTGAGAGCAACCTACCTCTGTTTCTCCAGAAAGAATCCTGCAGGTGTGCAGTAAGGGTAGTCACAGGAACAAGACTCTGAAATGAAGCAGTGAGTAATCTGAACTGACAGTGTAAGTTCAACCAATGTGTCTACTAGCTGTAACCCTGGGGAACACGTTTGACACATGCAGATGGTGCAAATACAATAAGAGTAAGTTAAATATGCTCAGTCCATTTTTAATTTCTGATTTCATATACTTCTGCAATTATTTTCACTAAGAATGAAAATTCATTGCAGTCTCAGCATTGAATGTCCTGAATTCCAGCCAAATTTCTTTTTGTTATTGAAACATTCCATTAATTCCTTTTCCCCTCCTCATCCCCCATTATTGATATGTTTACAGCAAGTCAGGTATAATGAGAGCCTTAATTGTTTCTCTTTCAGTGTAGGAAATTAGCCTTGATCTCCTGATTTTGCTGTGAAACTTGAAAAAATATATATTAATTGTAAGTTTGTTCCATATGTAAATATAATGCTGATTATGTTATTGGAATATTATTTGCAATATCTCATGCAACTGTTGTACCACTCAGTCTTTTCAGACAGAGAGCAATGCTCCCGTGAAAGCAAATTGTGTTGAACAATGCTCAAAGCGTCTGTGTGAAGCAACTTAATAACTATGACCTTGGACACACAGATAATCATTCACTTGGACTACAGAGTGATCATTTTGTCCAAGAAAAGAGAAAAATAGGTTGGAGCAACAATTTTTTTCCTAAAGAATTGGGATCAGTTAATCAATTTGCAGTAACTATCTGATTTATTTGTGCAATGACATGACTGACAATTTACAGCCTTTGCCAATAAATCTCAAACTCATGATTTGCTGCAGCCGTAAGTCCTTTGTTTTATAAAGACGACCTTTAATCTTTCTGATAATTGATTAATCAGTATATCATAAATAGAGTTGTGAGAGGTGAAGAAAGATTTGCTGAGTGATGACCAATCTTCTGTTTCTGAAGAGCTCTGCAGGGGTGTCCAGCACAACAGAGAGAAGTGAAAGTGGTGCTTGTTACAGCACCAGAAGAAGATAAAAACCAGTAGGACTACTTAATATTTGTCGATTCAAAAAAACCATGGTGAACAAAAATAATCCTCCAGACAGCCTGTTGCTTTGCAACATGTCCTAAAGGAGAGCAAGTGAGTGGGTATTTAACCCCTGGACAGAAGAGAGAACGAGCTGTGATTGTGATTACAATGTCCCTCAGCCTTCCTCACTGTGGGATGGGGATTAGGTCCTTTAGCCCATTGGGTAAATACTATTTTCCGTTGTTCTACCTTACAATTAAAGGGATAGAGAGAGCACCAGAGTTTCTCTCTCTTGTATTTTTCTCTACTTCTGTTCCCTAGTCACGCACTTATAAAGAGTGAATAGCAGATAAGTCTTGACTATCCTCCTCCTGACTGCTCAGCTAATTCTGAAGATCTTTCCCCACACCCTGGAGGATGGGTTTTCATGAAATGGCTTTGGTTCATGTAATTGCTTGCCATCTTTCAAAAGGTTTTTTCCCCCTCCCTCCCTTGCAACTCCCCTCTATCAGTCTTGCACTTCTGCTGTTTTGCTTGAGCACTTTTTTTTTGCTTGGCACTCAGATAAGCTCCTGCTAAACAGTAACAGCTCATAAAAAGAATAGAAGGAAGTACTTGGGAAACAAATCTGAAATTTATTTTACACACTTAATGAAAACTTACCTGGTGATCAGGTGAGTGGCAGAGGTGGTGCAAGCGAGGGTGGGGACAAGAGTTCTTTTTATGGAAGCGAACATTAAATTGTCTCAGTTATAAGCCCGAAATTATCCTCATAAAGCCCCTGAAATGATGGTACTGCTGTCTCTTCTCTGGGATATGCATTTACACTGCCTCCCTTGTGTCTGTGGTCACACAGCCAGCCAGCAGCATTGGCATACAGTTATGGGTGCTGGGGACCAGTCCTCATCCTAACATGGAGGAGAAAATGGGAAGGAGCCAAAGGCTGGGACTGGAGAGGGGCATGATATTTTTATGAGATTACTTACACCCGAGTGAAAGGTGCAACTGGTTTGTGCAAAGTCTTTAGCCCTCTCTAAGGTAATTTTTTTCCCCAGAAGCTGGTTGCTCACTTCCAAACATCACAGAGTAGTTCATAAAACACTGCCAAAATGAAATAAAGATGTCTAACACTCATTTTTTACTTGATTTGTATAGCTGTAGATGACTGCACCAGAAGTGATAAAGTGAGGAACCAGGACCATAGCATATTAAAAAGCCAGTCCTGAGTGATAGCTGAGGAAAGCCTGATGATAGCTGGGGAGATGGTCTTTGATGTTAGTCCAGGGCACTTTCCCCATTCCTGGATTGCGATCTCTTTATCTCGTTATATAAATGGCTGATTTGAAATAACTGTTCTGTAGGCACCATCTGCACATTGAAAGGCACCAGAAATAATGCCTTTTTTGCTCACTGTCCTGGAAAAAACTGTTATGTGCAGACTACATGTGAATTAAGGCCCTTTAAGAGCTTCAGGTTTAGTGTGCTTGTAAAGTACTACTGTAAATACTGTTTCTTTTATTTGTTTTTCATTATCAGAGTGATTTAATGTAAATTTGTTCCCATTCTTCTATCAATGCAACACTTTGTTCTTCCTATCCAGGCATTTGGTTGAAGAGATTCAAATTTATTTCCTTCATTTTTCTGGGTGAAGGAACTATCAATGCAGTATATTCAGTCCCTGTGGAGAGAAACTAGCTAACCTTATTCTTGAATAAGACTCCTCTTTTGGTTATGCAGAGAGCCAATGTCTGGCAGAAGCTGAGCACTATGATGCCGTGAGTGCTTTCCAGCAGTAATACATATTTCTAGATTGAAAAAGCGACACAGCCAGAACCCTTTCCTCTCCTTGCCCACTCTTTTATAAGTAATAAAGATCTGTGCTGAAGCACTTTGAAAATAGTAAGATTTTTATTTTCATTTGAATAGACATGTGGCCCTACATGTCTCAACTGCTGCAGATGCTTCGCTTTCAGAATAGTTAAAGCATATATTCTGGATGCATAGAATACTCGAACACTGTTATACCTGCATTATAAGTGCTACCTGTATCTTTTTGAGTTTCCTAGTGATTGTGTTTACCAAATGGGTCAAATGAAGTCATTAGGATTACTGGTGCAACTCCCATGGTCAGGCTGTGCAGCCTGGCAAGTCCTACCCCCTGGGAAAGAAGCACACACACATTTGGTCTCGTTCAGCAACACAAGGGGTTTACAGCAATGCAAAGTGCCCGCTGGACATGAAATCAAGCTGCTGAACTGAGGAATTTGACAGTCAGATTAAGGGTGTGTGCCCTGAGGGACAGCAGGGCTCGGAGGGGCAAAAAGCCCAAACTGTGACTGGGCCTATGCTTTCTTCTCTCCCCAAAATCCCAAAAGGCCACTTAGACCTCTACAACACCAGCAGCAAGTCTCTGGTGTGTCAGATCGTTTTTCTTCCCATGCTTACAGTATTTCTGCTACTCAAGCTTTCAAAAGGGACAGATTGATTTTGATGGCACAATCTACTCGGATTCTGTAGGTTTCCTTTACAGAGACTTATTCAGTAGCATTTCAGTCTCTGGTGAATGGCTTGCTGCAGCTTTATTCATGCATGTCCTAGTGAGTAGTTCTATTTAGTGATTTGCTGGATGGGTTGCTTCTATTAGAGGCTAAATGAAGTGACAGTATCCTTTTCCTACTCATGATTTCCACAGGCATTTCAAAATCTGGTTATTCCACTAAAGTATACATTACCCAGGAGAACCATAAATACCTTCTAGCAGGGTTTTGGATTAAAAAGGAATGTAGAAGTCTAGTTCAGAGGTTAAAACTCATAGGAGGTTTGAATGTTACGAATGGTAGTGATGATGTATTTGTTTTTCAAAAGCCTACTCTACAATAGCAGTGTACCATTTTGTGATTTACATGTGATAGAAGACTGTATTTGTCTGGAGTTTGGTAGAGTGATCTGAGAAAACCTAAGTGTCAAGCTTTCAGTTGACAAAGTCAACATTTTAAATCCAGGAGCATAAGAAGGGCTGGCCTGAAAAGAATTGATTTTTTACAACTCCACCTCCTCTCCAGCAGAGCTTATGTTTCCACCATATAATTAATTCTCCTTTTCTCCTCATTTAGCCTGTATTTTTAGTGAAAAGAAATAATATTATTGTCAGTCCCATCAAACAGACACTGCCATAGGCTCAACAATGCAATGGAGCAAAGCATTAAGAGAAGATGGAATTGCTTTATTTTGAGGCTTGGGAGGAGGAGGGAAACATCAAGTCATGGTGATTTTCTAATACATGTATTAAGTTGGCTGGCAGTACGTTTCAGCAGGGATGCCAAGCCAGCTAGAAGGCCTAGCCCATAACATCTAATCTTATGGAGCTGAACTCTATTATTTGCCATTAAAATTAGATGTTACTGAGCTGTAGCAGATGTCTTCAGCAGACACATTTGTATTGTTGAAGAAGTTTAGGTAAATGGAAACTGAGCCCCAAATTTTATTTTGTAGATTATGGGACTGCTGTGCTTTGTGGTTGAAGCTGGCATTTTAAATATAAATTATAAAAGCTTTTAGAAACCACACTCCAACTGATGCCTCAGCAGTTCTGTTGGATCACAGTAAGAACAAGGGCTGCCATGAGAAGGGTTGTGATAACCTGCTACCCCCCTCACTGGTTCCTTTTGCACAATAACTGACACTAGTTAGTAGGTCCATGTTGTGCATCTCTGTGGAAGAATTTTAATTAACTACTCTGAAGAAGCAAGAAGGAGGGTAAGAAGAAAATCTTCCCAAAGATCTTTAATAAACACAAGCTGGAAAATGCATGATGGGGTATGAGAGATCTTTATGAATATGTACCAGCACAGGTGTCTGAATAAAACCAAGAGGGATTAAAGTGATCTCTGTTTTTATGACAGTTAAACAAAAAAAGGTCAGCAACCATTAGCAAACTTGTTTCAATGAAGCCATTTAAGCTAAGATATTGCATTACTGTTAAACTGCCCTCTTTGACGTGGAAAGTCTAATATAAATCTGAATATATTAATATTCTACAGTATCTGGGTATGCTTCCATATGCCTCTAGCATTGGATTAGAGACCTTCACTTTAAGAGTTCAGTGATATTCTTTTCCCTATCTAACAATTCTATTCAAAGGCACTAGACAGTAAAATGAACTTAATCATTTCAATAATATTCTGCTCTCCCTGAAGGTACAATGGGAATAGAAGCTTAGATATATGGATCATGTTTGTTTTATGAACTTTTCAGGAAAGAATTTGCTGTTTCTTTCATTTTGCCTTAGGGTAAGTTATTTCAATGATGGTAGAGGTACCAGCATAATTAAAAAAAGAGGGGCTTTTCAGTGTTCTGTTTTCCAAGTGTGCTACGGTGTGATAGCAATGGTAGTGAAAACTCTGGACTTCCTGAGCCCTGAGTAGTATTATGAATATTGTTGAAAAACTTTTTCATTCTTTTAGAACTGTTTCTGTTACTTTCCTAACTGATTTTAAATTACAAAACAGGTTGTAAAATCTGCCACTGTGTATGGCTCATAATTCTCTGATAGTATTTAAAAATAGTGTGAAATAATAAAGCTTCTATATAAGAGGAAAAAAATATCTTAGTTTTATTTCCAAAAGCCTGCTACCATGGAGGTTAGTGAAATAAGTTGGTGAGGTTATTTGTGAAGTAAATCAACATGAACAAGGTGGAGAATATTGCTCTAGGGAAGGATTTCTGTCTTTCCCTCTATAATATCCTGGTCCAATCAAGAATTCAGTTGCTGCATGTGAATCTCTTATGTTTCTCTGGCATGTAATTAAAATCATCCTTTTGCACCTTGACACAATTAATTGTTGTTTTTAATTGCCATGGTGGATAGAACAGAAAAATAATGTATTTTCCATCCTCAATTATCTTCACTAAGCAAGCACTTTATGCAGAAGGATATGCCACTTCTGTGCTGCTTTAGAAAAACAGCATCTACTGTTTTTAAATGGAAAACCATTTCTGACTTGGAAGAGGTTGTAAAGGATGTGTTTGTCAGGGAAGATATTTCAGCATGCTTAAAACGGATTTAGGAAACATTTATTTTTTGAGTAGTTTATGAGCAATGGCTTTGTGAATATGTATTAGATATCTGCTTTGTTTCTCTGTATCTTGTGCATTATACTATATACTCCTGCTACTGGTGTTTTTTAAATAGACTCATCCCACAAATGCATGATCTGAAGAAAACATGACCTGAAGGATGTATTCCCAAAAGCTTGTACGGTTTTCTCCCAGCTCTAATAGTTAGCCTCATAAAAGATTTTGTTTCTCCTTATGAAATGCTTCATTTATTAAAGACTGAAGTTTAATTTATGGTGGTATACTATTATTTTCTCCAATAGGAGGAAATAACTTTGTAAAACTTAGAAGTGTTTTATGGAGTACATGCATTTTGTGGCTGGTAGAAAAGAGGACAAGACAAACGCTTTGCCTTCATTAATTTTTGATACAAGCAGAGATAGACCTGTGTGTTTTGTTACCCCCTGCCCCCGCATCCTTCCTCCTTCTTATCCCAGAGGGGGAATAAAAAGCAGAATAGAAATGTGAAAGTGCCACCGAGCGCTGGAGTAGAGCATCTGCGTGTCTGTAGAGCTGTATGGGGTTTGGGAAAGGGTGTGGGGGATGAAGCTGAAGAAGGTGCTGAAAGGAAGGAGCTTGTGGCTTTTTGGGCTGGGGGGCAGGACGCAGGAGGTGGCATCGTTCAGTCCCATAAGAATGAAAGAGACAGCCAGCTCCTTTTGCTCCCCATCTGCCCCTAATCCCCTTCTAAAACAAGCCTTCACAGATTTTTCTGCTTGTCTCTGCCGTGAAGAAATGCATGTGGTGTTGGGCTACTTCATTGAATCTGGAGTTCCTGGAGGATGAGGGAGACTTAGGGTTTTGGTGAACCTGCCTTCCCCACAACCTGAGGTGGGTGGAGGAAAACTAGACCCTGGATCATCCCTTGTCACCATGGTGTCATGTCCAGCTCGACTGAAAAGGCCACCAGCTTCTCCCTGGCTGCTGTTGTGCAGATGCTCTCTCAACAGGCTGGATGCTGAGATGCTCATTTCCTCCTCAGATTAATTCGGGATCTGATCACGATCTGCTTTCACTGAATTTAGGTTAAAGCTTGCTTACCACATAAGCCCAGATTCGTTCAGTACTCTAAATTTACATTGTATTAATCGAAGAGGGAAAAAAATTGGTCATTAGTATAGATACTAAATATCTCTCTGCAGGAAAAAAAAAAGGCATAGGACTATTATCATTGTACAGAAGATTTTCTTTGCAAATAATTAGCCTAGTTCCTTAAGAATAATTGTAAATATTTTTTGTATTTTTAATTGCTTTAATGTCAATTTTAAAAAGAGTCATTTTAATTGTCAGGTTAATCATAAATGACTTAAAAACATTGACAGACAGGCACTGTATTCAGTGAAATATTTTAAACCTCCTGTTTTGATTAATCATTGAAAATTAAGTAAAGGCACTCCTTTTTGCCATCAACTGAAGTATGGTCTTTACATACAATTATTTCTGCAGTCATCTAATTAGCAGTTCAACAGCGCACATATGCAAAGAAAGAGAGTTAAAGTTGAACACACAGCCCTAAATTTTGTCATTTTTCTGACTTTTCAGTGCTTCACAGTGCAACCTGAATGTTCCTCTTTTAAGGTAAGTTTTGTAGGAAATATGCTTAGATTTTCTGTTTCATGACCTAGTTCCTTTGTTCTGAAGCTTCAGTGCCGAGGTAAACTGTCAGAGCCCTGACAGCTGGCACCACAACAGAGATGCTGGCATTTTTGGAGCTTATCTTGTAGATTAACTCCTCAAAGACCTTGCACACTTGAATGGCAGACCCTTCCAGCTTCCACTTTATCACCATCAACACTTTGCCTTTTGCTTTCTCCGAGCAGAAATTGCTCAGAATTCGTTTGTTCTCTGCTAGGGTTTTCAACATATAGAGATGGATTTCCATCCAGTTCTTCCTGGAGATGTGTCTGCCCTGGCTAGTGTGACACCCTGGCTAGGAACTGCAGCAGGGCAGTTGAAGATTTCAGTAACTCTGAAGCCACCCTGGGTAGGTTTAAACATGAATTGCTTTAAGACAATTCATGAATCGTTCCTGTAGGTCAGGGCTAAAATGAAGAAGCAAGATCTCAGCATTGCAGTGCTTGTATGTAATTGTGGCATGCATGCCACATCCTCCTCTCTCGTGTGTTGGCATAGCCTGCTGAAGTCAAAAGATCTATGGCAATTCTCATCAGTTAAGCATCTACCCTATGGTGCAAAGTTGTCAGTAAAATGCTTTGTGCAGTATCAAATTAATGCCGGTAAGGGGAAGCTTACGCTGTCTGCACACCACGCCAAGTATACAAGTCATATGGCATTGGCTCAAGTGCTGCTTTCTTTTCAGGAAGTCACAAAATGATAACAATTC
The DNA here is from genome assembly GCF_028389875.1 of Rhea pennata. Lineage (NCBI taxonomy): Eukaryota > Metazoa > Chordata > Aves > Rheiformes > Rheidae > Rhea > Rhea pennata. The sequence goes on from NC_084663.1 coordinate 107,909,209, forward strand.
TGCCTGCCTGCAAAGCTGTGCAGCTTAGGTGGGATTAAGTGTAAAATAAGGAAGATGGATAATGTACTCCTGAAAAAAATGAAGGATATGAATCTCAAGCTAGGTAAATGTTGGGTGCCATGATAAATGCGTATGTAAGTGTAACACCTTGGTTCTGATTTCTTTGTTTGAGCTCTGTAAGTAACCTTGTTATGGAACTAGTGAGATCACCCTTTAATCTTTCCTGCTTTTTAATTTTCACTTTGTCCACCAGCTTTTCTTTCACCCTTTAAACCCAGCTAATGCTCTAACCAGAAATGAATACATTACTCTGCTGAAATTTGAACAGAAGGCTAATTCCTAATCAAAATAGGCACTAATTTCTTTCAGTGCAAATTATCATCATTCATTGCAAATTTGCTCTCCTTGAGCTTTGCCAACATATTGTAGGAATTTCAGCACTTCGAGTCAGCTTTTTATATACACCAGATCAAATGATATATTATGGGCTTTTTATTATATCTCCTGCATATTTTCATGAGGAAAAAAATAGCCTCAAGTACTTACCAGATAAATGCTGGTACTGTTCCTCTTATGAAGAAACATTTTAACTTTTGCTGGGTTTTGTACTGACTTAAAAAAAATTGTTCCACAAAGAAAAGGAATTCACCTAAAAATGCAGAAGAGCTAAATAACATGCCACATTGTTTATCGCTTACTTGCTGAAACAGACCATCCATAGGGAATACAGAGCTATCAGGAAAAAGATACTGTTGAGGTACCAATGGAGATCTTTATTGCTATACCCAGTAGGTATTTTTTTACAAGCACTGCAAAGATGGCATTTGATATTATGAAAAAGATATACCTGTCAGTCATCCTGGGTAAAGGGCCTCCCAATTGGTGGGCTTATCTGTTTTTCATAGCTTTTGTGGTCTTCTAGGTGTCATCGTATGTATGTCTGTACATATACTATATCTTCAGACACCTCTTCCCCAAAAATTGTGTCTTACAGCCCCATCTGTTCAAAGTATGGATTTCATAGGTTTATAATCACTCAGATAGCCTTTCAAATTGCAAATATAGTTTAAAATATACACAAAAGCTAGAAACATTAAACACAGCAATTATATATTTTTTCAGTTTTGAAATGTATATACGTCTGGATACAATTGTTTTTTGTTATAATGGAGGTGTTGTGCATATCTATATGCAAACATGAAGCTGGAACATTTTGTTAATTATGATTTTTATTCTTTTGTTTAGTAGTTTCTACTGCGAGAAGATGGGAAGCTGTAGTCCATTGTAGTGTTCTTGTGAAAAACTTTGATTATAATATAAATGAAATCACGGAAAATGTAAGAAAGTGTGAAATATAATCACCTGCAGCCAAAGTGTCTGCTTCAAGTCAGTTAGCATTTGAGCTGTTTTAGTCTCATGGGATTTGCTTTTTAGGAGGAAGAAGCTGCAAAGAGGGGAACTTTACAAGCCAGGAATTAAAAACATCTTGTAGAGATATACCTGAAACTGAACTTCTGCCTTCATTCATTTGCAATATGTTGCAATAATAAAATATTTTCCGCTAAGACATTCATAAAATGCCTCTAATCTGTTTGTTATTCAGTCCTGGTTTCAGAAAGTTCTCTTCATGTCTGCACAAAGCATATGACACACATCCAGTTATCTGGAAATCTGGGAAATAATCTTGACTGTAAAAGGAGAGACTAGTGCGATATTTCTTAAATCCAATGGAATCATGGATGCCAAATCACAAAACAGCAAGACTATATTCCACTTGACAATAACATGATCTTAAATGCTATAATTAAAAACAAGAGTTACTTTCATTAAATACTGAACCCCCATTGTGCCGATTATCCTTGTAATGTTTTGCACAATGCTCATGAATCTATAATGCCTAAAGATACAAAATGAAGCACACTATAAAGACAAAAGACGTATTTTCTGTAACAGTAATTGATGAATAGTAATATGAGCACATAAATCTATACCACATAAAATGATTATGTTTTTTTAGTGATACCTATGATTGAGTGTCTGAAAAACAAAAATTATTATTACTCTTATTTTTTTAAATATTAATTTGTGGTCGCAACCAGCCGTGTGGGAGCCATAATTATTAGCTGAAACTCTATAGTACCAGGTGCTACACAAACAGAACAAAGTACAATCCCCATTTTCAAAGGCACCAAAATCTGAGAAAATTCTAATTGTCACAAAGACAGTAAGGGACAAAAACATCTCAGCCCTTAAAAAGTGAATTAAGTTTTGTTTTGTTTTGTTCTTTGTTTCCCATCCAGGTTCAGTAACTAATATTGCATGCAAATACTTGTATAAGCATATGATCGACTATGATCACTAGTGCAAATGTATAATCAGCTGTCAAGTCTAACACCGTTTCCTAGAGCCATGCATTGAGAGAAGGACGTAGCATCAACATACTACACTTCTTTGGTGTGGGAAACCCTGCTAGTGGAGGGTTGCAGCACCGACCTGCTCTCTGGAATCGTCTGTCTGTCTCCATGGATTACAGGAGGAACACAGACAGTTACTGCCTAACTCGGACACCTGCTGTGAGTGTGTAAACTTTGGTGGGGTGAAACCAGGTTGTGGTTCACAGCCACTTCCTGTGGGAAGTGCTGTTTTCCTGATTGCTAAGTGTTTATAGGAGTCTGTAGTTGTTCAGACTGTGCACTGCAGTGGTCTCTTGCTATTTTTTCTGAACCACTAGAACCACCTCATGCCAGATGATGTGCAAGGACAGAGTAAAAATGTTGTCTTTCCCATAGACCAAGTGATAACTTGACATTAATTCACAGATGGGAGTGTACAAGAAAATCTCACTGATGACCTGAAATAGCAGCACCTGAGCTACAGCCAAGCTGTTCATTGGCATGTAACTGCCATACAACTGCATGTTTTCAGAAGGCATCTAAAAAACTGTGAGATGGCTTTGTGGCAAAGCTCCATGTGGTGAAAAGTACAAAAGTGTCTGGTGAGCCAAAAGCTACTGTCGTAATCTGACTGGAAACAAGAGCTAGATTTTCAATACTGGTCAATAAATGCTAAAGATAAGGTAGGAATCAACCAGGAAGGGAGAAAAAAAGAAGTGTTTGAATCAGCATAGGCAAGTCAGTGGTGCAATGGATAGGCATGGCTACTAGCTTTCCAGACAACTGATAGAAAACTCTTAGCTACCTACCAGAAGTGAAAATCTATTATCTGTGGAGAACAGAAACTTTTCACAAAGCAAATTTCCCATGCTACAGCCACAGAGAAATTTTGTATTAAGGAGAAAACAAGGATCTATGATTTTTTTTCCATTATGGTAACACATTTTTTGTTTTTATGGCTTGATTTATTTTAAATCATGGGGGTTTTTTTTGCATCATTGGGTGAGAGATTACAGCATCATTTTAAAATCTGAATTAAAGTTTATTAAAAATAAATGACTAATATCTATGCTGTAGCCACACATCCAGCAGATCAGGATAAATTTTCCTCTTTATTGAGGAATCCCTTAATTCATGATCTCATCATAAGTTTTTGATCCCTGCTTCCTGCTAGATGAAAGAATATGGGCAAGCATATGGATATGAGCCCAGGACACAATACATACAGCTGGTCCCTGGCTGATGGGAAAAATCTGTCTGGATTATTAGTGGTTTGACTAAGAGAAGCCTTTGGATGCCAAGTGAATTTACAGTGTGTTGAAGCTGCTTGTTTTGTGCTGTCAGCAATGTTTGTGCCAGTAAGTCCCAACACGGGAATGTCACCTACAATTTCTCTGCTTACCTTTGAGCTTGTGCCAGCTCAGACGGTATAAGAGATTTGAAGTGTTTGCAACGAATGTTTAGGAAGATAGCAGCAGGTGAAGAATCTTTAGAAAACAACATTTTCACCAGTATAACAATGCTTAAAGGACCATAAAGACTAGCTCATTCAGCTCCTTATGATGTATCTTTTCACAGCCCCAAATAGCTAAGAGAGAAAGGTAGCAATAGGTAGAACTTGTTCAGGAAATGAGAAAGCAGAGAAGAGGGTCTTACATGAGGATACAAGAGGAACTGAAATTGAGCAGAAATAATACCGAGCTCATAAAGATATGGGAGATGCGGCAAGATAGAGGCAGTCCCTGTAACAGGTGCTGCGGTAGCACTTAGTGCTGGCACCCAGAAAGCTGCAGATCCTGCTCCTGTTGCAAGTTGGGGCATGACCTGAGGCCCTGGGGCTTCCACGGAGGAGGAGAGAGGACACTGTGAGTAAGGCTGCCAAGACCTTGTGGGCTCTTGCGTCAGATAAGACAAGCTCCTTTCCCCTGGCTCAGCCCCCAGTTTCTGCTGCTCATAAACCAGTGGCCAGCTTGCACTGCAGTGGCTTGCAGGAGCAATCTTCCCACCCTCCCTGCCATTGCCTTACACACACCAGCCATTTCTTATCTTTAGGAGTGTGCTTTTTTGGGTTAATTTGCACTGCCTAAGGCAAGAATCCTGTGTTCTTTTTCACTGTAATCAAACTGAGTCCGAATACAGAAGGTGCCAACAACCTAGCAGTTTCCACTGGGGATGGTGAAAGTCGAGTGTACTCATCACCTCCAAGGCTGCTTGATACACTTCATTCCCTGAATACCGTTTCATTCAGATTCAGCCCTCATGAGTCAAATGGCTGCATTTCATTTTTATTCCTGATTAATACTATATTTCAAAATGAAATACAAATTTCTCCAGAAACACTGAATTTTGAGATCATAAAATCATTTCATTCTAGAATTAAGATTGTTATGTTGACTTATTCGGATGTGTTGCACAGATTTCCAGCCTAAATTAGCTTAAGTAATGGTATCCACTCAAAAATTTATGAAATGGTTATAGGGGTCTTTCTCTTTAAAATGACTGATAAAAAAAAATCAGATAGAAATAACATTTTCCACTCATCCATTCCCTCAGCTTTGTTTGCTTTTTTTCCTAGACAGCGTCAGCAATGTTAACCCATAGTTACCAGTGTTTCCAGTGCTTACTTTCATTCCAAGTAAAAGAAGATAATTAATAATTTACATAAAATAGCATATGGGTTGATACATAGTCTGACAGAGGCTGCAGTCTGTATACACAGCTACAAGAACAGAACTGTTCGTATGTATCTTTGTCTGTGCGTGCGTGGAAAAGTCCATAAATACTGATGTGTACATCATGTACAGAACATTTTGCATATGTGTGTGTTTACACAAATGCCTGTGTATTTTTTTTTCGTTGTGATATGATGCTAATAGTTTTAGGCTAGCAGAGCAGCAGCTTCCTAGTACCAGAATGTCATACTGCACTGTGTTGGATTATCTATGCTGCAAGTACACAAAAGCACTGTTGCAGCATACCAAAATGTTTTTAACAGGGAACCTCATTTTACTTCTCTGAGTATCTAAATAAATTATGAAAGACATAAAATACCATTCACAGAGTACATAAGAGAAGTGCCTATGGAGCATGGCAGAGCTCAAGAAAGTGTTGATGTTTTTAGTACTGTCATCCATCACCATAATGAGTGCCAAAACGCCTTTGAAAATTAGCTGTCTGTGATTAGGCAGGTTTCAGAGTGCAGGTTGTTTCTGTATCTGATTCTGAAATATATTAATATAAATGTTATGCTAATTTGTCTACTTTTGACCTAGAGCTTATCTCCAAGATTCAAGAGGATATTGCCTCATTAACTAACCTACTTATGAAGTGAAACTACCTTCACCTTCTCACTTCATTAGATGGAATTGTTACTTTTCTTCTTTTGGAAAAGAGTGAATAAACAAGAGTCCTTCAAGATATGTTGCTTATTTCAACCTCAAGTACAGTTGTCTTGTGCATACATAACAGAGTTATAAAAATTAGCATTCAGCTCTAATTCTCTTCCGTCTAACTGATAGTGTTTTGATGAGTTTTGGAGATTCTGTTCTGTCTGGAAATTTTAGTGATGAAGTAAGGCAGACAGAAAACACCTTGATTTTTGTAAGCGTTGTCGACCTTGCAGGAGGGAGAAGCACAAAAGGTTTATTGTGCTTTGTGTTCCTATCACACAAAGATTATGCATAAGGGAAGAGAAAAACACAGACACCTTTTTAATATCCCAGACTGACCCGATATTCTTATCATTATATTTCTGTAGGACAAAATCATCTCTCTCAGTGTATAATAACTCACATCTATTTTTAATACTATAATTTTGATTTCTGCATTTGCCTGACATTTTTGTCAAGGTATTACACCAGCAGATGAAGTTCTATGTGAACCAGACATTAAAATTATTGCCTGTAATTTTGCATGCAGAAATGCACATACAGCTCAGATACGAGCCACACTCTACTGCAATCAATGGGAAACTTTAGCCGGCTTGTATTAAAGCCCTGTCCTCCCTTTCCTCAGTTTGGGGCATATTTACAGGAGGGGGTTGACAAGTGGAATTTGTACCCATACTCAGAATTAATTTGCCTAAAATTTGGATGTGTTGAATCCAGTGATTCTGGTTTGTATGTTTCCATTTTAGATTAAAAACATAAAATAAATACTAGAGGAATATAAATGTTTTTATGAATCCTCATTGTCTCTTTTTAACTCTTCTCTGAGCCTTATATTTGCATGCAATTTTAATTTTTAAAAAGTCACGTGAAAGGCTCTTTTAGTGCTCTGCCACTACCATTAAAATGAAGGTATGCAAGTGACCTCTCTAAAAGAATTTTTTACATTTTTGCTCCCATTACAGGCCTAATAAAGTGTTATGCAGCTAAACCAGATCAAACCTCTGTCTTGCTCAAGGCTATCCTCGCTAGCATGGGGAATACACCCTAATTTTGATTTACTTCCAGCAGCAGCCAAAGAAATTAAGGGGCTAGTATTTAAATTGTCTACTTTTCTGTAAGGGTAGACCTGGTCCCTAAACTCTAGAATGATTGCTTATATCACTTGGCTTAGCCCAGTGAATAGCTTAAAGGAGATTAAAATGATTCCTTCTGCCTCACTGAGATATACTGCTTGGCTGAAATATGGTTTTGCCCTCCTCAGTTGATCTCTAATATGGAGGCTAATAGCCCTTATAACTGTTATCCTACCTGATATAACTGCAAAGGCTGTCCTTCTTCATGTTTCAAATGGTTTGGTGCACCTTTTTTTTTTTTTTTTTTTTTTTTTTTTTTTTTTTTTTTAAGTCTGGGTAAAACACCTTAATACAATCTTTGGAAGGTCATTTCTCATCTGCCCCCTCTAACCCCTGCAAACATGGCTTTACTTTTTTTTTTTTTTTTTTCAGCAGCAGCGGTGTGGCTACCACAGGTGATTTGCGTAGAAACGTCTTGAGGACTTCTGTGCCTGCCTTCGGCTGGGGGATGCTCTCAAGTTCCAGAAATGTCCTGCCTTCACCCAAGGAGAGGTGGGATGGTCCTGCTGGCCAGCTCACATCTCTGTGGGAAAATAGAAGGAAAGGTTCAGGATAGAACCTCTGTGGGAGAGTTTAAAGGCATTTGGATGAGATCCTTCTATTCGTTTGAAGTAGTGGATCAAATGCTTGCCTTTTCCAACTCTTTAGTTCTCAAACACCATCTTTACTGGGGGATGGAAGGCAATACGTTGAGCCGAGGAGACTTTGTCTGGATCAGAAATGTGTCTCATCCCCAACAGTAACCCAAATTTCCAGTCAGGACTTTAAAGACAGTATATTGTCCCCACATGACTCATGAATAATTCAGTCACTAGGAGAGCTGTGTAGGTGTACTGAGGGCAAATGCATTGCCATGCTTTACCCTGAGGATGCATGTAGCCCTGTGTTACGCTGCTTCATGGAAAGACTAATATTTTCTAATTCTGTAAAACTTGCCCTTCATTCAATTAAGGGGTCTTGGTAGCGTAGCAAAGTAAATGGTTGAAGGTCATTTTGTGAATGATAAATATCATGCTGTATAGATAGCAGCAGAACCCACTGATGGAACTGGAGCAGTGCTTATCTATGTACACTACAATATTGTTGTTTATATTTGGGATAGAAGCTAAATTATTTGTATATCCTCTTGGCTATCTTTGCCTTCATATGCTTGCATATTTTTCATGGCTTTTATGGCACTGAACAACAATGCTAAGAGATAAGAAAATCCAAATCTTATTTAGGCCACTGGAGAGAGAGAGTATTTGTGTACTTTTTTGTTATTGTTACTCTGTGTTCAGATAATGTAAAGCAGAAATGTAAATACTTGCACAAATTAATCATTTCTTAAAAAACAAACAAAAAACACCCCCAAAACAAAGACACACGGTAAGAGGCAATATAAAAACCAAGGCTCAGTCCTGGCTTGGCAGCAGTCAGTTAGTGTTTCAGTCTCAGATATTATGGTGAAACCTGCCAGTGAAGCCAGGGGTAATATTTGCTAAGAAGTCAGTCAGATGTCAGCTTCAGCTTCTTAAAATTGCTATGTATACTGCTAGGAAAGATGGCACAAATCCGATTCTTTCTTTCATTATTTACAGTTCACAAAAATGTGTACTATTTTTATGATCTGCCTACTGTATAATATTTGTGTTGCTGAATGCTGAAATCCAAACTTTGGAACTATAAAACAATTAATTAGACATGATTTTCAGGAAGTGTGTGTGGGGAGGAGCTGGTGACTGATGGAGGAAGTCACTAGCGTTTCTCTTAGCAAAGTAACAATGCCTGGTACTTGTTATCTTTTTATTTCTTCTTGGTGCTTTGCAATATGTTCTAAGGAGCAGCCGTTATTTACTATAGAAACTTAAATGTCTTTATTGACAAATAGCAGGAGACAGACCCTCAGGAAGAGTCGCTTCATTAGCATGCAGCTTATACTATTTTTCAAGAATATGCTTGATTCTTTGCACTTTTTTTGGGACACTTAAATGTTGATAGTAAATGACAGTGGGAATAAGTGCAGCTGGCAGGATAAAACCGATGGTTTAAAAAGCCTCAATCTGTTTTCTTGAGCTGTTTTAACTGTGTATGATATGGGCTTAAAAGCTATACATTTGAAAGATGGATGTATTATTTATAGTAGTGTTTTTTTATATTTTCTTTTACCAAGAAATGGCAGAAAACTTAATTTTTTATCACTGTTTATACGCAATGGATCCCAAAGTCCTCTTCCAAAGAACTGATACTGGGGGAGGATGGAAGCTGCGGTGGTATCTTGCATCATTTTAAAATTTTGTTCAGACTTCAGGGGCCAGATGTCCGAGGGGGCAGGAGGATGGGAAGAGTACCTGGAGGGGTTTTGCTCCGCTGTGTGGGTGGTTATAGCCCCTGGGCTCAGCGAGGAGCAGGAATTGCTTCCATGTTTTTCTCCGGGGTCGGTTGTACCCAGAGGTACAAGGGGTGCCTCAGTGACACCTCAGCTTTCCTCAGGCAGAATTCATCCATGAGCTCCCTCAGGAGCTGAAGAGGTTATAAGAGAGGGGTGAGGCCATAGCTAACTCTGCATTAATGCATCGAAAGCATCTCTTTTTATTTATTTATATTTTTTTGACTGGCCTTGTATCATTCGTGGCACCTCATCCCCCTTTTTCCTATCACGGAGAACTGAGGAAGAAGAGTAATTGACTACTATGGCCCCTGCTAATTACTAGCTGCACAAAACCATGCTGAAGAGGAACAGAATCTATTTCACACTAGGAGCTAATTACCATTAAAACCCATTAATGGGATTTGTGGGCTACCACCATATGAGCAGCTGCTTCGTATATCTTCCAGACCAGTCCCCCTCCCTCTGACAGCCAGGTAAAAGGAAAGCCCTTCTTCCCAGCTCTTCCGGTGGACCTACATTAAATGAGAGAAGAAGAAATCATCCCAGTGCATGCAAACCCTTTCTCTCCTTATTAGTTCACAATCTAGTTTTTGTCATTTTGGGGGCTGCCTGGTGTCCCCACACTCTTCCTTTTTGTTTCTTCCAAACTGCTTTCCCTCTTTTCCTCAACCGTCGAGGCAGTCATTTTATTACAACTTTCTGAACCTGGAAATCCCCTAAATGCATTACAATAATAGGCATTTATGTCAACATAGACATCTAATCCCTGAATTAATATATGACATAAGTAATGCAAAAAGATCAAATGGGGGCAAAATTGATGTTGTTTTGGAAAACTGTTGCATATTTGTTCCTGAAAGAAGTATAAGAGAGGTGATTTGTGCCTTTCTAGACACAGGAACACAGGTTTCTAGAACATACCAGAAAAGGAAAAAAAAAAAAAAAAAAAAAAAGGGCATACTAATACTTTGTCCTGTGCCTTAGATTCAAAAGACCATCATAAAACAGGAAAATACAAGATCACTAATTAAAAAACAAATTTTATCTGTACTAAAAAAACCCTAGAAGAGTAATTAAGAGAATCTGTGATGAAGCTGAATATTTCAGTGAAAATTATGCTACAGTGGTATTAAGGAAAATGAATATTTGCTGTTAAGTTTTTCTATTTTCTGAACATCTTGAGCAAATAGCAGTGAGGACAATTTGTGCATACTTACAAGGACCATCTCTTCATACTGGGCTACACTGGAGTAGCAGCTTATGAAAACTGGGATTCTTGTATTATTTTGTAATTAATTATCTTAAGCTTAGTAGTAAATGCTGAGTGCTAGAAGAAATAAGTGAAAACCATATCATGCAGATTCTTGGAAAATGCCTAGTGATGAGACTGGTTTAGTTTTGTACAAAATAAGGACAATGTATGTTTGCTTGCAGCAGTACATCTAACCTTCTCAAAGACATGATTTTCAGGGTAAACTCTCTGTGAATTAAACAATATTCCTATTTTTATTATGAAAGAATACAAAATATGGTGTACAACTTCAATTGCATATGATAGGAAATTAATTTACATTATAAGGACAGGAAAACATCATAAACAGTTTTCTCTTAGTACTAGGAGGATGAGAGTCTAAAAGGTAGGTTCTATTTCCTTCTTACATAGGCTGTAGGTCATGAAAAGAAATATTATTATGTATAGAGTTGACAGCAAGAAAGGTCTAACACACTGCTCTTGACAGTTAATGAAAGACTGGCCACTGGGCTTTGGTTTAGACATGAAATCTGAGAGAAATATGCCATTATCATTGATACTGAAGCTAGTGATTCTGAAAAGCGAGTAGCTTGTTATTTTGGCATTATAGTTTAAGACTCTAATAAACTATATAATAAGTCCTGCATATACATGTGCAGTCAAAATACCTAAGGCTGCTTCACATGCTTCACATTTATGATATTAAAATCTGCACTATTTCCTTGATTGTCCTCATTTATCTCCTTTTTTTCTTTTTCTTTTTTTTTTTTGTTTTTGTGTTTCTTAATCGTGGGAGAAGTCAAAGTGTCATGAAGGCATGTCAGCCCAAGTATAGGTTTCTGGTTACATAGGTGGGAATGGTTAGAGTCAAAGTTATTTCACTGATATTTTATCAATATAATAAATCGCCTTTGGGACATAGTCATAGTTATTGTTACAGTAACAGTAAGATGTATCAACTATATTAATATAAATAGCTTAAGGTGTGCTCACGGTTATTGATGTAATGTCAGTATAACATAAATATAATAAGAGTGATTATGTGTTAATTTTGAGCTGGCCAGAGAACAGTGATTCTGTTTTATGGAGCTTTCCTGAACTTTTAATATTTTTATCATTTTGTATGGAATATTTATTTAAAACTAGAATCATGCTGATATTTAACACTATTTTGTATGAAAAAATAGGATTCTCAATTTTGAATGATGTTTTCCTTGCATGGTTTGTCCACGTCCTTTTGAATGGACTTGCCCCTTCCTCAATAAAGACAGAAAATTCATGACTTGAAACAATGTTTCCTCAGAACAGGAAAAAAAATATTTTTTTTTGAAAAAACATTAAATAACTTTGTGATTGCTGTGAAATCAGTGTTTTCCCTGTGTATCTGAGGGTTACATAATGATAAAGTACATTCTTCTACTTCCTGTTCAGCTTTAATTCAGACTAGTAGTTAGTTGCCCACAACTGACACAAATGACGTTTTTAAATGTTGAGATTCTTATGAAACAGGTTAGATGACAGCATTTTGCTTGACTGTGCAAGCCAAACTGGTAATGTAAATGTGTTTATTTAGATTTTATCATCCTCTTCTGTTACTTATTTGTGATGTTCCATTTGCTAATAATGTATTTATTTACAGCAAGGTTTTCAGTTCATCTTTAACTTACTAATGAGTTTTGAGGTTTTTTTGGTACGCAGACAGTTAATCCAGATGTTTTATGGTAACAACTGGAACACTGGAGTGTCTATGTAGCCTAGAGACAGTCTCCAGACATTTCACTTCTTTCTCATATATTTAACTGGAAAAAAATCTTTGGGGCCAGACATGAGAATATTGTCAACTGCAACTACTTTGAGAGTACACAAAAACACAATAATAAGCCTAATGATGAATATTAAGTGATTCTCAAGGATTGGCACCATGCCTCATCAACACATCTGTGAAGACCAGATTTCTTAATATTAAGAGAAAATATTCTATTTATAGAGTATACAGATCTCAGGTCTTCTCAAAGCAAATCTTGCCAGTTTGAGATGAATTAACACAAATGAGTAGATAGTATAGGAAACACAGAACTGTTAGGCTTCTGGGGGTAGATAAATTACATCTTAGATGCTCATGGGGAATGGCATTTGATACAGTTACTGAAATCAGTGTAAATGAGAGAAGGCCCTTCTTGTATAGATACAGGTCATAACACAAGCTTTTATTTCCCCCTTAGGGTCCAAATTCCACGTTTTCGTGTTTTGACTGAAAGGAATTCTGAGCCTTTTCCACATTTTGATTCATCAGTAAAATTGAGATGACTTTACTACCTCAACGTCTGTCTTTTCAAAATGGAAATCCATAGTTACTTAAATCCCAGTTTAAATTGAATTCACTCATGATGATTCACTCCATTCAAGGTTATTTTCTGCAATCAGCTTTTCTTTATTGCTATTGCTGCTTACCAAAACCTCCTCTAAAAATAGCATAAAATCATGTCTTGCTGACTCAGTAGGTATTTGGTGAATAAATCTACTTATTATCATATCCTGAAGGACCTTCACTTTATAATTGTACTTCACACTAATTATTCTGTCTATATCTGGTACCCTATTCTTTTTGCTTTCACATTTTAGTTTCTAGGGCATACCCTTTGATATTGGTGTTATATCTAGGTTTGTTAGAATTTGAGTTCGCATTTTTATTGAAAATTGACTCAAAATTGATGTTTCATTGCTGATGCTTATTGTTGATTGTAATTTCTGGGCAGTTTAAGCCTTTCTTCAATGCTGAAGACTCAGGACCTTCTCTCCAGGATTGTACAGTCATTGCTGGTGGGCAGTTCAAGCCTCTCCTTACCTGGGGCTGCCTTTTTTCCTGATAATTTTATCCTTCTATTTAATTTCAGAGGCTGAATTGCCTACAAATTATAACTAACAGATAGGTATCCTAAAGGCTCAGAGGCAGAGCAGCACATCAAAAAAACAGTGTTGACTGACCTTTACCAATTAAAACTAGATCCTACAAAGTGTGTTTACAGTTCTGTTCCTCTGATATATGCTCTTTCATCCTGTACCAGTATTTCATTTTGCAGTTTGGACACCTTGCATTAGTTCAGCTCAAATAGCTCAGACGTTTCTCATTGTCCATATCAATTTACATCTTCCAGCTCTTTGATACTCTTTAATTCATTGCCAAATACTCTTAATTTTTGTTTGTTTATATATTAAAACTAGGATGGAGATTGGCCTGAATCTTTTGTAACCTTCTTCTGCTACCTCTTTGTTTCTTTTTGTCATTTAAACCTCACTAAACACTGGTTCCTCGGAGCATTTATTTCTGATTTGTTACTTGGCATTTGTGGAAAGACATATTTGTTGACATTTCAGATGGAGACCTGGACCCTTGGGACATGCATTTTTTAATGAGCAGCCTATACGTATATACTGTAAGTTTATTCTAAAAATAAATCACTTGAATGCATTTAGAAGTCAATCTTTTTCTGAGTTTTTTTTTTCCTCTAGGTGCCTTCCTTTTTCTTCAGTCAGAATAACTTCACAATCACTGTCACTCAGAGTGTCTGTTGTTAAATCATTGCATTTTCTTCCTAAAAAAGCTGGGGCTAGAGCTGGGTACAGTGAAGGATGGTGTTTGGAATTAAGAACATATTACTATAAAGATTTTTCAAATTACCATACTCTAATATGCCAGTTCGCTACGTATTCTTTTTATTTTCCTTTTCTTTTCTTGCTTTCTGTATTTACATGTAACACTCACCTCAACAGCGACACTGAAGGTTGCTATTAGTTGGTTCATGCTGGCATATTCGGCTGTGCCTGGAACAAGCAGAACTAAATTCTCCATGAATTCCTTGCCTCTTTGCTATTCCTCTGGTGAAGAAGCGAAGCTACGAAAGACATAACTGATTCTCAGTTTTTGAGGCTGTTTGGAAATTATATGGCACAAAGTATTTTTGCCAATAGTCTAAAATACTGAAAAGAAAGGATCACCTTAAGCAGCACACATTTCTTTTTTTAAAAAAAGAAGTGTATTTAGAATTCTCTTTATTTGACTGCTGCATACTGAGCTCTTCTCTATAAACGTGAGAGCTACAAAGACATATTAAAACAAGATTAATGTAAATTCAAGACATTTATCCACATATATTTTACTATGGCCTAAGTTAAGATTTCTGAGTAATCACTGTGTTCAGTCTTGGAGATAGTCATAGGCATTTTTAATATTGTAAATTTGAGAAAAAGATATTTCTCCAAAGAAAAGGAAAAGCAAACGAAAACATTGTAGAGAACGTGCAGAGCATAAGTAGTAGTATATTGGAAAAGCAGCAGTTCCTGAGAGAACAGAGTCCACATGATTCTCTTTTCTGATTTTTACCTCTTTCATTAGGTTGGACAGCCTTCTAGACCGAGCTTTGTTGGAGCAGCAGTAGCCCAAAGCAGTTCATTCAAGAGAGACATCATGCAATCTGGAAGATCTAAAGAGAAAAATGACTGAGGAATTTAAATCACAAAGGATTGTTGGTAGTTTGTAGCTGAACTTGTTCAAAGTAATGTAGTCAGATGCGATATGTGAGCAGTGTGTCCAGACAGAACATTCAAACAACAAGGCCGAATATTTACTTTGTGCTTTGTGTTAAGGATAAATGAGTTCTCTGCTGTCAGCACTCTTGTGTTGTTGTGAAATCAAATCAGTGCTCAGTATTCCCAACATGCCTAAATACCACAGAATTTTCAAACACACACACTTTATTCTTATTTTTCTTTTCTGTTTTTATTTATTAGTTTATTAATCTGGGACAGGAGATAATGTAGAACAGAAATAAGCCAACGTTATTGTACAAAGTTCCCAAATATTCTAAAGCAAAAGAGATTTATATCTGCGTATAACCATTTGTATCTTCCTATTAAGTGTAAAATCTGCCTACCTATTCACACAGCCACACATGAACACATTTAAAGCACTGTGAATTCACTATATAGTCACTTATATGAGTACACAATACCTATAGATCATTAATATCAATTCTTACATAAATTATTGATATGAATACTTACACACATGTATATAAATCTGTAACCGATGTGTTCCATTTTTATGTGCAATAATCCATAATATTGTTATCTAGTGTTCTAAGGCTAATTTTGAAGAGTCCTCTGGTATTGCAGCACTGCATTACCACCAAACCCACACAAATAAGGAACAGTAAAATTATAGAAAGGTAATGGGAAGTACAGCCTGATAAAAATGTCATTCAACCATAAATAGACCTTTGTCCTGGAGCTCCTTGTCCAATGTTTTGTATTTGCATATATTTTTACTATAGTAGATAGGACTCATGTGACTTCATTCTACAATATTCCTATTTCCATAAATATGAATTCATCAAAAAAATGTATTGAATTTATTGAAGTAAAATTATGGTTTATTCCTTAAGTACATCAGTAATAATTACTCCCAGGTCAATGAATAAACTTAATCAAAAAAAATCAGAAAGATAAAAAGAATATAACTGTTAACTATTCAATATATCTGAATATTGAATAATATTAAGGAAGTTTCAGTTATAAAACCTGATAATAAATCTCAAGAACATCATCCTAGTAGTCTCAGAGCAGAACTATTTGTCCTTTGACAGGTACCCAGCTTTACTGTAGTTTTCCATTTTAAGATATGATACTGTGCTTTTAAGCATGGCGAATTAGACCCATCATCTTGCATTTGCTAACATAGATGAAAATAAATAAACCTATAGCTATCAGTTGATTTTCAGAATCATTATAGGAGAAGCCTCTTGGCTTCCTTCACATTAAATCCTGTAGTTTCTTTCCAAAATGTCTTTGTGAAATTATTTATTTTGATAAAGACTGTCATGTCAGCTCAACTAAATTATTAGACACCAGAAAAAAAACACAATGAAATTGTGAATGTCCACTTGAAGAAAAAAATCTCAGTAGAATGGAGAAATTCAGAAACAAAATTTTAAGACACAGGAAGCTGAACTTCTTAAGTTTCCCTGCTCACAAACTACTTATTTTTCTATTTGCAGACTTAAAGAGGTATGACTGTACTGTCAGGAAAATACAGAGGAGACATAATGAATCATGAATTGTGCTGTCTGATTTGCTCAAGTATTCGAGCTCTTTGGTGCTTCCAAACAACCAAAGACCCAAAAACAAAACATTTATTCTCTTATTCTTTTGTTTTTTGACTTAGCAAAGAAAATTTGACTTCACTTCCAGTTGCACTGAACAAAACAGTATAAGGGACAATGCACCTTTCTGCTTTAAAATGTCAAAATACACTTATGAAATAAGATTTGTTTACAGTACTAATCTAAACACATTAATATTTCAGATCATGTGTTCCTAGGTATAGAACTGTGTCTTCTATATCCTTATTTAAGCAAGATTGTTTTGGTTCAATTTCTTGAAATGTAACTGACTTCTTCATACTTGACACTTCACAGACTATATTTGACTGCTTCATGAGTCACTGTTGGTCCATGGACCTTAGGAAGATAAACAGCAGTTGAGATCACACAGGAGAGTTTTGTGTAATGGTGGTTGACAATAAACAGAAGTCAGAAAACAAAGGCAGAATCCTGTTAATAACAGTATATTTTAACATGCCTGCATCTCCTTTGCTGTGATACTGATATATAGAAAGCCTCTGTAAGTTTCATTCGATGATATTTCCTCAATGTGTTTACCCCATTTGTGGTTCAGAGACTACCAAACCAAAAGATGCCTTTTTCTATATTTAATAGCCCTTAGTACATACTGCTTCTTTTCACTTGTTCAGTTGTCCCCTGAACTCAAGTAAGCTTTAGGCACCTGCAGCGTCTTGGAACGAGATGTCCCAAAACTTGATTGCACTTTGTATGAACAACCTTCTCCTTTTCACTGTTTTGAACCTGCCACCTGCTAAGTTCGTCTGATGTCCCCCGGCTCTTTTACTAGAACGTAACTGTTTTTAATACAATATATGGAGCCACTGTGATAATGCTCTTACTTGTTCCTACTAACTTTTCTGAGAAAATTTCCTTCTATTTTGTAACAATGCTGCAGTTCAGCTGGTCCTAATAGCACAGCTGGTAATGAAGACATGCTCATGCACTGTATTTTTTCTCTCTCTCAACCTTCACATAATTCAGCGCTGCTCTGAGCAAGTCATATGATACAAAGAAATGAATGAGCTTCTAAACTGTTTTGTTTCTATATTTTGAACTGCTCACTCTTCTATGTTGAGGTCAACTAGTATGCTATTGTGCACTTATATAAACACATATATGCCTATACCTGTCTGTAGGGAAGCGGTTTACAGTAGGCTTAATATGCTGTGGCTACATTAGCTTTTTTGGTTTGAAGCAGCAATACATTTTTGAAGAACATGCCGTTTGTCTCCACTTACTGCATGTTGGTTCAGTTTGCAGAAAGATATCCTAGGCCATTTTATGAGTGTTTGTTTGAGATAATTGGTAATTATATCATTCTAAGCAGTATCCATTTTTTCACTGTTCATTTGTAGTGATAATGTATTCTTGTACACTGTCTCATATATCTGGTGTCGGTTACAGTAAGCTTGTGGTTAGACTTTTCCATTGTTTTGTTTCAAATATTATTTCTCTCAGATGGAGAAGCTTTTAAATTTACTGTTAAGATGAATAATAAGTACATGTGTGGAAAATGATTTTTTAAAAAAGTTGACTACAGAAAGCTGAATTAAGGCAGTATAGGGTCACGGGTTAAAAAATATCCAACCAGATCTAACTGGAATACAATAAAGTCTCATAGAGAAAGATGATACACCTTTTATTGTATTTGTTAATTCCTTTTATATATCTTTTTAACTAGTTCTGGAAGTGTGAGTGTCTATTCACATCAAAAAGTGAAGTACAAATTTGAGATAGCTGCACTGTAAGTAAAGAACATATACGTGCAAATTATTCCTTAGTCATAAAAGCAATTCTCCATCAAACTTTTCATTGTGCCAGTCACACTCTGTTCATAGAATCATAGAATCGGTAAGGTTGGAATGGACCTCTGGAGATCATCTAGTCCAATCCCCCTGCTCAGCAGGGTCACCTAGAGCATGGTAGACAGGGTTGCATCCAGGCAGGCCATGAAAATCTCCAGAGAAGGAGACTCCACAAGCTCTCTGGACAACCTGTGCCAGTGCTCTGTCACTCTCACAGGGAGGAAATTCCCCCTCATGTTGAGGCAGAACTGCCTGGGGTTCAATTTCTGCCCATTACGTGGGACAACCGAAAAGAGTTTGACCCCATCCCCTTGACACCCTCCCTTCAGGTATTTATGCACATTGATAAGATCCCCCCTTAGTCTCCTCTTCCCCAGGCTGAAGAGGCCCAGCTCTCACAGCCGCTCCACATAGGGCAGATGCTCCAGCCCTCTGACCATCTTTGTAGCCCTCCACTGGACTCTCTCCAGTAGCTCCATGTCTCTCTTGGACTGGGGAGCCCAGAACTGGACGCAGTACTCGAGATGAGGCCTCACGAGGGCTGAGTAGAGGGGCAGGATCACCTCCCTCAACCTACTGGCAACACTCTTCCCAATGCACCCCAGGAGACCATTGGCCTTCTTGACCACAAGGGCTCATTGCTGGCTCATGGTCAACCCGTCATCCACCAGCATCCCCAGGTCCTTCTCTGCAGAGCTGCTCTCCAGCAGGTCAGCCCCCAGCTTGTACTGGTGCCTCGGGTTATTTCTGCCTAGGTGCAGGACCCTGCACTTGCCCTTGCTGAACCTCAGCAGGTTCCTCTCCACCCAGCTCTCCAGCCTGTCCAGGTCTCTCTGAATGGCAGCACAGCCCTCAGGTGTGTCAGCCACTCCTCCCAGCTTCGTATCATCAGCAAACTTGCTGAGGAGGCACTCTGTCCCCTCATATAGGTCGCTGAGGAAGAAGTTGAACAGGATGGGACCCAGTACTGAGCTCTGGGGGACTCCACTAACCACAGGCCTCCAACTAGATTCCACACCACTGATGACCACCCTCTGAGCTCTGCCTTTCACCCAGTTCTCAATCCACCTCACTGTCCACTCACCTAACCCACACTTGCTGCGCTTCTCTAGGATGATGTTATGCGAGACAGTGTCAAAAGCCTTGCTGAAGTCAAGGTGCACAACGTCCACTGCTCTCCCCTCTTCTGTTAAAAAATTATTTGACCAGTGGGTAGTGCCATAGGTTCGCTGAATAGTATCTGCCAGTGATCTTCACAATAATAATGCATGCATGTCTAACCTATGTATTGCTTGAAATGCTCCAGCATTATCATTGAAACATCTGTAATAGGCGGTTTGTCATTACTGACCACCTTAAACTGACCATCTTTATTCCAGTTGAGCTTTATATAAAACTTGATTAGAAAGCTTTGTTTGATAGGCAAAAGAATTTTATCTGCCCCTTTGAAAGTTGTTTAAATGTGTTTCCTTGTTGTGTGGATCATTCTCATTTGCAAGTGTACTGAAGATAATACAGTGCGGCTTCAAGAATGGTTCATTCCCTAGCTTCTGTTTAGGGATTTAGGGGAGGAATTCATGTGTATTCTTCCAGAGTAATTTCTGCTGATGTTTTGCATACAATAATCCAGCAGCTAAATGCAGAGAAAGGAAAATATATACTATATTGCAGTATAAAAAATAAAAAAAATGCTTTGAATTTTTTTAACAGAAGTTTAATTTCCTATAGATTTCCAGAACAGGGCCTCAGAATCTTCATATATTCTATTAATATATAATACAGAGTTCCAAGAATGGGGAGGAAATGGAAAAAATATTATTGCTTTGTCTTTATAAACCTTCCCTTTTCAGTAGCATCCTGTAATTTTGACACTTGTACAGTATCTTTTTTCCTCCATACTTTATACTTAATCCCTCTAATGACTTCAACTATCTCTTGTTTTGTATAAGAACAATGTAAAACTGTTGTAAATTGGTCTGTTTATATACGGGATAAGTAAAACTATCTCATCCTTCATGAAACGCAGGAACAAAATAAAGCAACAATAGTTGCGAGTGTATTCATTCAATACATACCTTTTTGGAATTTTATTAAATGTAGCCAAGTATTAAGAGGAAAATAGGAGGATTTTTTTATCAAGAGTTTTAACAAAATCCTCAGAGAACATGAAACAGCAAATGGTGAAATTAAAATCTGGTAACTGAGCATTTGACTCATGAATTAACTATTGTAAGATGAAAGGATGAATATATTAAATAGCAACTATGTTAAGTCAGGAACATAAAATACCAGAAGGAGGCATCCGACAGTTTAAATTATGAGCCATAAATCTTTAAGTCTTTATGTCTGCATCTCGTGATGGACAAACCATAGGGCAGGAGCCTGTTTCTATTCTCTGTGTGTTCTTGTGTTGCTGGTATTTTTGTTAGAATTCTTAGCAGTCTCTTAAGTACCTTTTTCCCCCTTGAATGGGCATTCCACTTTCTGCATACACACCCCATACACCCCATCACAGACCTTCCCAAATCTGCCTTGCTACTTTCAGACCAGAATCTTACCAGTTATAGAAAGGAGAGGCAAAGAGTGTTAAGGATCCATGGAAGTCAAAGCTTTGCTTTTTGCAATTTTAAGGGCTGTTTTTCAGCTGCTACCAGCACTAATAGTTTATTGCACTTTTTAATGATAAGTTGATAAATGGTTAAAAATTGAACCTTAAATAGTTCTACAAAGCAACTCTCATTTGCTTACTCTGGCCAGTCAAGAACAGGAATGTGGAAGAAGTGTGCGAGTGGAAGGGGGATAGGAAAGGGGCAAAACAAGGAGAGGTCTGTTCAGGGTAGGGAATATATTCCTCTCATGTTTCTCCAACAATAATGGCTGGAAACCTGAATGCAGTTTACTAGTGCTATTGTAGTTAAAACAGTGTGAACAGGAAATCAGTCAGACAGAATCAAGATACATATTAGCTCCAGTCAACAGGAGCTGTTGGGGAGAGTGATGTCAGTGATGGAGCAGATTTGGGGTGGCCTTACAAAGCTCATGTGTGAACAAAGCACTAGTGAATTTGTTGTCCCCAAATTAGTGCTCACTGATAGCTTTCTCTGGTGAACGGCAGCTAGACTGAGAGCACGATTTTGGATTTAAGAGTGCTGTGCTGCAGCTGCTGCGCAGATACCAGATGTCCACAAGGCCACCAAAGGAGAGTGCCATTGTACAAAAATGTACCCCGTTGCTGATTTTCCTAGTGTTGTGCGTATTTGCCTCTCTCCAACAGATCCACCCATCATCAGCTTTAGGTGGCACATCAGAACTTTTTCCCTGTGACGACGACAGCAGGTGCAAAGATCATAGAAACGTAGAAAGGAGCAGCAGGGCTGCATAGTGACCGTGGTAAAGAGGGTAAACGGCTGTGCTGGGCTATTATAGTGAGTGTGGTGAGGTCTGGGCAGAGACCGGCTGTGTTGGGGAGTCCCAAGGTTTTGATGGGCAGAGTGGTGGGACATGGGTTGCTTCTGCTGCACTGTAGGGCTGCAGGTGGTGCTACACTGCCTGGCCAAGAATTGAAAGGGTGCTTCCCATAGGCTTACCAAAAATAGAGTAGATCTAACCTATGTAACACTTGAGTAAGCCCTCTGATCAATGTACAAGCACTCCTAGAGCAGGAGTGGAGAACTTTAAATTTAGGATCATTTAAGGTATTTGAAGCAAATGAATGAGTGAGATCAAATGTATTATCCCTCCTTTTACCAGAATAAGTTTCTGCAGTTTGATTTCTTGCATCTGAATGCAGAAGCCCTGAGGTAAACATTTAGAATTCAGAAATATGCGGCTTTTAATAGTAGCAGGAGCTTTTCTTTTTTTTTCTTGAAGGACCTGAAATAAATAAATGTCTTCAACTTCCCAGAAAATAATCATACATTTCAATTATATGATGAATGTCCTTTACATTTAGCCCACACAGTACTTTTACTTGATTTATTTAAACAAAAGCATCTACACACAGAAAAAGATTTGTAGGAAATGTAGTTTGGTTGTAAAAACTTAAAGAAGAGCAAATGACCTGTTATTCCAGCAAACTCCCTTGTGCTTAATGAAACAGGAAACAAAAATTCCATCAGAGTTATTTATTAGTAGAAAAAGAAAGTATCTCTTTCTTGCTGAATTTTCAACTTCTTACTAGAAAAGCAGGCTTTGACTGTATTTATTTTTTTTCTTGAAAAAAGGTGGAACACTGTCTTAAAAGTCTGCTGTCTGTTGATCTTTTCTTTTCAACAAAAGTTCTGGTAATGAGAGACAAAAGTTTTTGACCCAGCTCTACAGATAAATCTTTCCTGAAATTCTCCTATATTGACCTCATGTAGTAGCTGAAATAAAGACCTTCAGAAACTTATTTCATCAAATGTTACTTTTATCAGGACTATCCCCAAGGGGGAAATTAAAGTGTCTATTTTTATTTCTAAACCTGACAATATTGCACTATTTCATTACTGCATTCCCTAAATTCAAACTGTGTAGGACTAGGTCAATGACTGATATCAGTTTTAAAACAAGAATGTGGGCTCATGAGCCAAAGACATTGCACTGAAGCTGCTGAGTTTTCGTTAGCATTGTAGAATGACTTACAAAAAAACGGAAAAGAAGGATAGTCAGGATTACTTTATTTGGTCTCTAGCCCTGGACAAGTTTAGTTTTCTAACACACTTGTTTTCAGTGTGAGAAAAAGTAATATGACCTTCTTCTTGTCTCTTACCAAAAATCCTTGGGCTTAATTATCATCTAGGTAATTTAAACAAATAGAAGAATCTTTATTTTCTTTTGTGGCCCTAGAAGCTGCATATGCATTGAATGAGTCAAAAGCTCTGAAGATAAATCATGAATTTTAATGAAGTGAGATTTAATACACTATCTCTTAAAAAAATGTCCTGTTACTGAACTGGATGTTGCAGTATGTGCCATGGTTCTTAAAAAAGAAGATTAATCAGATTGTTTCCCGTGCTGAATATGTTCTTAACTGGTTGCTATGACAATCCTCTTCCATTTTCTTCATCTCTTGTAGGCTTATCTCCTTTTGATTCTATAGAAGGAGTTTGCCAAGGTAAGAAGTAAGAAGTTTCTCTTCTTTTTTTTCCTACTTCAAGGGTTTTATATTTTGAAAAAAACTGCTACAGCCAAAGCCTTAGATTTCTAGTGTCTCTGTCCATATTCTGCCTTTTAAGATTTGCAAATGAAATACGTAGGATTTTCTATGAAAGACAGATATGATAATTTTTTCACTAAAGAAAAACTAAATGTTCTTGTTGTCGTGAGTGAAACCTCTGATGACTATGAACAGCATTTGTTTAATAACTTACCACAGATAATACCACAGATACAGAGCCCATACTGGCTATGTAGGGTATTTTAAACTACAGTTTTACACAGCTGCCCAACAGGAGTTTCAATGGTGTGATTATGCAGAGAATCTCATAGGACTCTATTTTTAGAAAGGACTTGAGAGAAAAAGAACAAAGTATCTGTAAGAAAGAATAAAGTCTGGCTTTATTCTTTGTTAAGCCCGACTTAGCTGTTTCTTCTTCTCAAATTTTGAAAGCGTGGATACTGTAAAATTTGGAGTGAAGTTTAAATTTGATTTCTCTGAAAATAGATATTGCATCAATTAACTCACTTGCTTCACAGAATACCTTTTACAAGCTTAAGGGTTGATTTATTTAGTGCTAGAAGGATGCGGTTTGGGAGGAGGAGCTGCTTGAGGCTTTTAAGAGAAGGGGAAAAAACACGAAGAGGGTTTGTCTGTCATTTCTTGCATAAGTAGGGAAGATATATGGTGTCAGTGTGTATTCTGTTATGTAAGATGAGATAAAAAGACTTCACCACAGGTTCATGATTCTAGAGAAATTATGAGCAGACATTTAACAATCCTTCATCCTGTTTATAAAGTTCTCAACTGTATATTTGCATCATTCTTCTCTTCATCTTACATTTCATATCATCAGTTTAGCTCAGAATAGCCTCACTTTTCTTTGTTCTGAAATGCTTCCTAACTATTTCTCTTCATGATATTTTCATGATCTTCCTTAGCAACTTTGCCTTCAGATCCAACTTTGTCCTGCTGAGAAATGAGAAATATTGAATAAGGAAGCAAAATAAATATCAGTAAGCTTATGTATATAAACTTATGCAAGTAGATATGTGCTAAGAATGGATTTGAAAGTATGTCCAGTAAATTAAAATATTCTTTTATTTATTTTAAAAATTATTCTTGAGCTACATAGCACCTGACTAGTGTTATGAAAAGATTAGAAAGAATGGTTCTTTTCTTGGTTTCATTATGTATGCCTTGGAAAGTATTAGAATAAGAAAATACAGAGAGTTGAGCTGGATAATACCTAAATTCTATCTAGGCAGCATCTGACACTGAAAAGTAAATGCATATGGAAGAACGTAAGAATGACACAATATACAAAATTTCCACTGAGGCTCCAACAACTTGTGGCTCAAGAATTTATTGGGCTAGAGGTCTTCCCACTGGGCCATGGTCTTTCCACTTAAAGCCTACAAAGAGCTTCTCCTCCCCAAAGCTTCACCCCAAGAGGCATGTGAACATTCAGCATTCACATCATCCTGCTGCAAGGATTTCCACAGCTTACTTGTGGCAGGACTGTTTGTTTTTTGTTTCAGATTTGATGCCTGCTAACCTTCCTAGTTCTTTCACTGGAAGAGAGCATGTATCTCCCATTATTTTTACCTTTTACAGTTCGTGAATCATAGTTCACTAAGTCTTCTCATAGAAACAATGTCATGTCTTTCTCATCCTCGTCGTCCTGCTAGAATCTTTACCAACTCTATGCTACACTTTCTAAGTTGCAGAGACCAGAACTGTGCAAAACTTTAATCTGTGACTGTGTTATGGATTTATATAGGGGCATAACAGTTTTGCTCTTTCTTGAATTTGGAGTGTGAACAATGCTTCAGGTTATTCTCAGACATGTTGGAGAAACTTGCGTGGCAGATACTTCATTTTGTGTTAAAATTGTGTTTCACATTGAGTTTATCACGTTAGACATTTGACAGTGAAATCCAAAAGAAGCTTGTATTTTCTCTTCTCAGATTGCAGGATAATAAACTACGCCTGTTTTCAGTATAGCTGGGAGCATATTTTGAGTTATAAATCCTGTAATTCATAAAACAGTATCACTTATCCATTTCCCTATCTGATGATAACCTGCAGGACCCCTCTGGCTAGTACTAGTTGCTCTGCTGTTAAGTGGCCACTCTCTTACCTTCCCAAGCTGAGTGACACCCATGAGGTCACTCTACGGCACTAGAGCAAGGCATTAGAAACCAATGAACCAGTAAGCCTTCTGTGATCACAAGGTGTCTTGCATGTTGGAGATCATATCACAGTTTTCTTGCCTAGTTCAGGTGCAGGAATGGTAGATTTAATAGTCTTTTACTATGCCATATAGATAAGCAAAACACACTACTTTTTATGAATGTAAATACTTTCTTGTCTGTATTATACAACTGCCCTATTTTTCTCTTCTTCCAAGAAAAGCTAATTTTTCTCATAGCTGTGTCCTGTAATTGAAAGGCTCAGATTTTAGAGAATTCTTTTAATTTTCCTTTGCTGTAGTTAAACTATTTAAATTGACACCTTTCAGAGTCTGTATTGCCTATTTAAGAGTCCTCTGCAGTAGTTCTTTGTCTCTTCTGTAAGCATTAGCCCAGATTTACTGTAGGCATTGTAACAAAGAGTAGGCAGCTGTAGCTGTGCTTTTCTAATGCCAAACAATCTTTGTCAGCATGTCTGTTCTTCCTGTATAGATTATTTTTGTTTGTGTTTGATTTTCTGTTCATAGTGGAGCCACTAGGGACATAGCATTAGTCCACCTGCAATGTATAAACCCTTGCTTAGTTGGGCTTCTCAGTGTGCCTGTAGAAAACCAAAATATGCAAATCCCACGTTGGATGGCTAGCACAAATCACGTTGGTTTCTACAGTGCAGCTTTGAACAAGTCTAAGTATTCCTGTCATATTACATTTTAAATAACATTGCCATTATACACGGAATACATTTAGATATCTCTGAGGTGAACATAATGGATGTCATGATGAAGAATTAGGAACTGTTAGGAATGCTTGCTGGTCTTAGTGAGATCAGAAATATAAAGAATCAGCTAATAACTCTGCCAGTCAGTCTATCGTGGAGATCTCAAAAAGGGAGAGAAGGCATTTTTGTCAAGGTAACAATCATATTTTAACAAGGATGACCTGATTAAAGTACTGCTCACATTTTTCTTAAATGAACACTGTTGTTTGCATGCCTGCCCTCTTATTCTTCAATTAATTTAATTTTTAAAAAATCAAATCTCTTCTAAAGGAAGGTTGTGTGAGTCTTTACCAGGCTCCTAGTGAGATGGTGGATTTGTGCCTCTGCTCAGACTCAGGCTTCTTCTGAGATTTGAGGACAAACGGGGAGAAAGGGCAGGACTCCTAGTCTTCTAAAATTTGCTTTGCTAAATTTGGAGCTCTCATGATTTGTGAATCACAGCTCCTTGAATAGCCAAAAATCTTGCTTCTAGGAGAGTTAGCAGCTCCCACCACTGCTGTGCTTGCAGCAAGTGAGAGGGGGGAGCCAGGAGCTACCTTCCCACCAAATCAAGTCAGCAGCCAGAAGACAGCAGGAACCTATTCTTCTCATAGAAACAGGATCCTTTCCTCTGCCCACGGCAGCAAATTTGGCTGAGTGCTGAATTCAGCATGGACTGGGAAACAGAAGCAGCCACTTTTTACAGAGACGAAGTACTTCTCTTTAGCGACCTGGTAAGAGCCTCCTCCCAGGAGAGGGAGAGGCCCTTGCACAGCACCTATTTCGGCATGACTACCCCAAATTCCCTCTAAAGAGTGGTGGCACTGTGGTGCCGAAACAAAATAAAACCAGCTCCCATAAAAGTATTGCTTGCCCGCTCATTACTGAGTGTACCCTTATAGCAGCTTCCAAGGCGTGTGCTGTGCTCGGTAGCCTTGCCTCACATGTTCTTCTGTGCTTTAAAACCATGGCAAGCTAATGACAAGTTACGCAGCAAAGAGGAATGACGTGGGAGATTTACATTCCTGAAGTGAATCGTGCATCTTTTTGTACATGTAGGCAAAGCATCTAAGAAAGACTTTCAAATAACTCAGGTTCATGTGTGGACAGTCAAGTGACTATGTGCTATCCTCCCTCTCTTCCTTTGGCTCTCCAGTAGCACTTCTAAAGCATCTGGAAGTCACATCCAGAAGGATGCTGGCACCTGTGCTACTACCACTCTCCGCTCTGGCCTATACTGAGAGTCCTTCCAAATGAAGGACTGCCAGCAGGGCAAGGCAAGCCTGCAAGTATCTCCGTGGTATTGAAAGCTGTGAGAGAGAACTAAAGGCTAAACCATGAGGCAGATACTCTGCAAAGGTGGCAATGTGAAGGTCTATTGCTCATATGAATGGCTGTTTAGAACTGGAAACAGAATAAAGCTCTTTCTTGCAAGTGCAGAGATCACTGGAAAGAGCTCACTGGTAAGAGCTCACTGGAAAATGTATTTCTGAAAATAATACGTATAGAGTTAAAATCTGCTCAAAATCTTTGAATTTGGAAGACTCCAAACCTTAAGGCCCTGACTAAGTTTTTAACGGTTATTTCCCCCAAATAATTCCTGTGAGGAGTTACAATGAACACATTACAGCAGATCTGTTTCTGATATTATAAATGTGGACTTCTGTTGGGTTCAAAATATAATTGGGGAATTCTTAGCAGGGAGAGGAGGGGAAAAATAAATTCAAGTGAAAACTTCTCTCTGCAACAGTTAGTATCTGTATCTAGTATTAATATCTGTATGGATAGTTTATACTTTGAGTAATCCAATATACTAGAATAGAAGGTGCCCTTATAAATCATGCTAGGATGCTGTTTTTTTTCCAGCCACTGGCAGGTGTGTCACACTATAATAGCCAGGAGACAGTGTGCCTGTGTCATCCTTTCCCAGTTGCTACAGGAGTTATACCTAGCGACTCTCACATCACGAATGAGTAAAATTCGTGCTCTACTATGTCCCTTGGGAACCAAGCAGGTTCCAGGTTAGATCTGGTTTTAAGCTTGCAAAAATTCTTACCATCCTGAGTGTATAGACCTTTTGAGTGGAATTAAAAAAAAAAAAAAAAAAAAAAAAAAAAAGTAGGTCAGTATTCTTTGTAGATACTGAGGCAATTCTTCTATAGAACCATTCATAGTCTTTTTTAGTTAATTTATCAGTTTTTCTCTATTTTATGTATACTATCAACATATCAGTTAATAGAATATACAAACACTTGTGACAATCAATAGGAAAATTAGTAGAAAAATTTACTCTCTTTTTTTGGAAAATGTCTACTTGTTAGTGTAGAAAAGTTAAATATTTATTTTGATCTTTTTGCTGACTTTCAAATAATCACCCTGGTTATGTTTGAAGATAACTTGCAAATCTTTATATAATATTAGCTGTGGATTTTGTATGTGCTTTTGGCAGTTACTTTCACAGATCTATATAAAAGCATCAATAGCTATTCTTTGGCTTTCACTGAAAACTTTTTCTTTTTTCCTTTCTCTTTAGTGTACGTAAGAAAGATTGACCTAAATAATTCCTTCATAGGAGACTGCAGAATGTGGGACATGCAGTGCCCATTGTAGCATTTCTTGGATGTTCTGAATTGATTTGAATAAACCATTAAGCCCCCAAACAGCAAAATAATTGGAGATGCTCTCAGCCCAAATAATTAAAATAGAAATCAGTTCTAATGGCATGATCAAATATGTTGCTGAAACCCTCATTAAAGTAAGTACTTTTGCTTTGCATGACATGTTTCACTGTAAAATACTTAATCTTAAAATACTCCAGTGATGTGTCACCTAGATTCCACCTTAAAGACTTCATTTTTATCTTTCTCTATGTAGGTTATACAGTGAGCAGCATTCGGATCAGAAGTCTCATTGTGCATATTAATCTGAGGGGGATTTTTTTCACTGTTCCTATGCAGGATTTGAGACAATGATTTAAAAAGGCTGATGGGATTTTTGGTATGTCCTCTATGAATAGTTAGTATAATTGCCATGCATTTGGCCAGGTGTAGCTAAATAATATTTTGGGCAGAACGAAGAGTAAAGCTTTTACACAATAATTTCCTGGGTAAGGTTCAACAAAATGAAAACTCATCAGAAACCCTGCTGGGATTCCATCAGCAAGCATTTATTTGCAGTTGCTGGTACACCTGCTTACACAGTAATAATACACCAGTGAGTTAAGTCACTATGCCAATGCAAATTAGCTTTATTTTGAATCAAACACTAGATTTTAGAACATATGATGAGCAGGAAACTGTAATGCCATCAGATGGATGCAGGAAATAGGGGGAAAAACAAAGAGAAAAACAAAAAAAGCCCTGCACATTTATATGGGCTGTTTCTATTGCTGCTCTTCTGTGTGCTGATATATCCCATAAGAGTACCTAGTCTATTTATAGTTTGTATCTGGAACATATGCTTTTCTCCTCTGCTATAACTAGATTTTCTTTAGCCTGAGCCTTGCCATCTGCAATATTGTTTTTTCAAAGATAATCCCAAATTTCAGTATGGGGAGAAATTTCTTTAAATGTCCATTTCTGCACATTTGATTAATACAGTCTCCACTTATCACCACATGGATTCTAGTTTTCATAAGATCAGTTTGCCCTGTATATGCTCCTGATTTTGGTGATGCAGTCACTAATCTTAGAAAAGGATCTAACATGATGCAGTGAATTTCTCATTCAGGTGAACGGAATTCTGTAGTTCAGACCCGAGATGCTTGCTTGCTTGCTTCTTTCTTTCTTTCTTTTCTCCCAGAGAAAAAAACTTCTCTTGTATGCTGGGATTATCAGGGTATCATGGGAGAATCAGGTGCCCAAATCCCACTGAAATCTAAACTCCTCTTTGCTCTTTCGAAAACCCCAGTCACAGCCAGTAGGCACTGGGTGATGATAATGATGAGGTGTGGGACTGGGAACCTGAGCAGAATAGTGAGAATTGTTGAGCTGTGTAATAAAATTACAGATCTAAATTTTATCCCTTCTTTCAATCTTTGTTGTATTACAAATTTATTCAAATATTCACTTCCCTAAAGGGCTGTTTCTTTGTTTCCAGAAATTTAGCAGATTTCTACCCTGGATTCTGCCAGCAGAGCTATTTCAGCCGGGAGTACGCAGGCAAAACCGTGGTGACAGAAGAGTGGGCAATAGGCTTGTCCTGGCACCGAGGCTCCTACCATCGCGGGTGAGCACGTACAGAGGGCAGAGCATGCTCAGGGAGCAGCAAGCTCATGCCAGCTCACCCAGCCTGAGAGATATCCTTTCTGTAAAGGGAGACGATTGCTGGCGTGCTAGCAGGTGCCTTTCCTGCAGACATATGAGCCTGCACAGTAAAGTAATAGAGCTCCTGGGCTGGTGGTTCTGGCGGTGAGTCCTCTCTCTCCACTCAGGGTGGTTCTGGTGGTGAGTCCTCTCTCTCTCCCTCTCTCTCTCTCCTCTCTCTCTAGTCCATACTCTACTAGGTGGTATGGACAAGGCTACACTGGGCTTGGACCACTTTTCTCTACACAGTCCTCTAACGCCATCCTAGCAGACTCCAGTATCCCACATTTCCTTACGGAAGTTGAGCCTTGTATTATATACCAGTAAAGAAGGGGGAAGGGGGAAGAAAATCAAACTGCCTGCTCTAATGGTCTACAGCACAATCCTGACATTATTTTGGAAACTACATTGAGAAGAATCACATGAACATGGTATTTCTATATCACAGAGACAAGGGAGCTACACAGGACTGAAGAAATACCCAGGACTGGGTATATGAATCCTCTGTTATGCAGGAGGATGCTCTGATCAGTGTGGATGTAACCACTCCACATTATTTGACCTAGAAGCCAGGAATTGCCCGTTGGAGTAGATGTGCTTAGTAGCATGGTTGTAGGTAACTTTACAGTCTTGTTTTTCTTGTCTTGAGAGGGAAGGTTTTATTCTGCTGTCTCAAACAAAAATATGGCTGCTAGAGGTGCACCTACACAAATAATTTATCCACTCAGGCACCCTTGAAAGAGACCTCACCTTAGTGGGCAATCTTGTGCTCTCAGGACATGCATCTTCTGCTCCTTTGCCAGAGCAGGTTAACACCAGCTCTGTCTGTCTACAGCAGGCATGCAGAGGCATTCACCTTCTGTTTCCCTTTGTGGTGCCTCTGAAGCTATGACAGCTTGTCACTATTCTTTTTTACTTTTTTTAAAGGTAAAGTTTCGGATGCCATGAGTATTGGGTAGCTTGTGTACTATTTCAGTTCTGCCAGGAAAACCGCCATTGGCCTCAGTGCTGATTATTCACATCAAAGGATGCCATATCTAACCTTTAAACTATGTTCAGAATTTGTCCATAGCTAAATAATTTCCCCACAGCAAAATAAATAGAAGGGTTTGCAGAGTGTATGCAGGCAGACTTTGATGCGCCATAGGGCTGTCTCATCAAGAAACCAAGTGAACCACAGGACAATTTGTGTCTTGAATCAGTTTAATTTTACGCTGCTGTAGGAGTGTTCTTGATTCTGAGGGATAATCAGTATCGTTGTCTCGTGGTGACTATGCCTGGGAACAGTTTAGTCTTACATAAGTGCAGCTATAATCTTCCCATATTTGGCAGATTAGTGTAACTCCCTACCCTATACTAAGGTATTGCACACCAAGCAATCGACCCACTATAGCTGGAGTCAGCAAGCTGGATCATATGTTAAAGCTGGCAAACTAATAGCATCATGTTGAAGAAACTTCAGGAAATCCTGTAGCTGGGTCAAATTTTTCAAAAGGAGCTGCATATTTGGCTTTCTTCCGGCCATTCCCCCAAGTACATAATTCAAGGAACAGAGATATTTTTAGATACATGATCATAAACATTTTGCCAGTAAGAAGAAAGTGCTATTCAGAAATGTTCTTTGACTGTACTGGTGCTCTCCAATTTAATTTTTTCCAGGAGACTTTGTTACTTCTGGAAGGTATGTATGTTCTGTACATCATGTATCCATAAAAGGTGTGCTCTTGAGGATTTTTCTGATTCTTTCATACTGCAGCAAGATACCTGTTCAGTAAAGCCACCGTATGATTTCTTTCCTTATTCTTGTGTGTTACTGTACACATTCTCAATAGTTACTTTTGTCATAACTGAAAAATAGCTATTCTTTTTTGAGTAAAACACTAATATTCCACTCATTATCAGATATAATATCAGATATAATATTTCATAAAGTTGTGAATTCACATGATTGAATTGTATTTGGGAATGTGAGCTGTATAATTTTATAAATGTTTACAAGTCACTTTTCAAAAAATCAATACATCTAAGGACAAGATAGCCTTTGAGACTGATGGCTGGATCTGAGCTTTTTGGAGGTGGTCATCAGCTGTTATAAAGTAGCCAGCTTGGTAGAAAGCAAAAAATTAACCTTTCCATGTTTATTGATCAAATATAACTGGAGCAGTTCATTGCCACACTGTCCCCAAAGAGCAAAAGTGAAAGGAAAACTACTACCACAGCCAAAAAGCCAAAGGCAGAATAAGCAAAGATGGAGTAACTACCTCCCAAGAAAGAAGGAAAATGGGCAAATCCATGCAGATCTTGCACCACCCGCTAGTTAGAGAAAAGTGTGTGGTAGAAGATTAGGGAGCAGCTGATCTGATTGTTTTACAGCTAACCCCTTTGCACAAATCTGGCAATATTAACATAGGGGAATTTACAGGTGTGCTTAGGTTAAGGCTGGTTGCATTTCCAGTAGTGGAGTTTATTGTAGAACATGTGGGAGTTTCCAAGCTTGAGATAAAATACAACCAGAGCTAAGGCTTTCAATAAACAGATTATTCTTGAATATCTTCACTAAAGAAAAGGCTACTTCTGTGAGGTCCTTTTGTTTTTGTTTGTTGTTTTTTCTGCAACAATACAGTGGTATGACCAGTATTCAAGATGCAGGTAGAATTATGTAACAGTATTTTAAGGTGAAAATTGAACCAGATCCTCTGCCATCTGAATGCATGGGAACAAAACCCTCTCTTGGCGAACCGCTCTTGATTCCAGGGTGCAGGATCCTGTATCAGGACTGTCAACCCATCAGTTCCGAAGATGAGAATCGCATGAATGATAAGAGCTGTAGGATCGTGGGCAAAATGGCTTTTCTATACAAGGAATAGTAAAACTGTAATCTATGTAAACTTGATTGTCCTGTCACTTCAGGGAAACTAGAAGTGAACTTAATTGGATTTAAAAATCAGGTACACTCTGTTATTAGTGATAACAGTCTAGACACTATAGGTTTATGTCTGTACTGAGCAGCTGGGTACCAATTAGCTCTAATCCAGAAGACATATTTGCATGCCACTAAGCCAGATCCTGATAAGAACCTATTCCTGAATTCTAATTAGTTCTGGATTTGAACTAATAAGCTCTGTGTATTTGAAACACTAGATGCTTTCCTTATGGTTCTCTGTTGAATGCTCTGTTAAAGAAATTAAATGGTTACATTTACACAGCAGTTGACTTGTTTGGATGAGAATTCTAGGTGAGTGTCTTAAATGTGGAGACAAATATGTGTTATAAAAGTCCAGTATCAATTCATCTGAAAAGTAGTATGCCTCATCTACAGTAACATGGAATGTTTTAAGCAGTATGTGAGCTAACTGACGCTAATAGTCCATCTTATAGGACCAATCTTATAGGCAGTGAAATAGTCAGAAGAGCATACTATTGTGAGATTTAACTGTATGTGTTCGGCTGATAAAATGTCCTTGTCTATGCTAGTACCAAATGATTTAGTGAGAATACAGTTACTGCTACATTTAACCCTTTTGAGGGAGAGTTGTTCTTCCTCCACAAAAGATTATTTAGCTTTCCTCAATTTACAAGCAACTACTTAAGTTTTTTTCCAAAGACAAAGAAGGAATAAAAACATATTTTGCTGAAAACACTCCTGTGTATATGTGTGAAATGTAGCAGTGAACATAGCAGAAAAATCACAAAGATGACAGAAAACAGCTCACATAAAAATTTTTTTTTTTTTGCTTTTCTCTGAAATGTTATAGATCTATTCAAAGCAGGAATATTGCAAACATATTTTTAGAGTGACTAAATTTAACAACACAATCCAGAGAAAAACAACCCCTAGGTGATTTGCTTTTAATAAAATACATAAATAGTTTTTGAGAATTAGTTGTAGGAACAATATGTCTTATTCCTCTGTTTCCTTCATGTAATAACATTGCAATCCTGAGGGATGACAAGAAAAAATAGTTTCATTTACTAGGGTTTGAATTTTAGTGGTTTTAAATCTATAATTTTGTGACAGAATGGCACAAGACTATTTTCTATTTGCAATTTATGTCTTGGAACACATGAAAAAGACTAGCAGAATAGTTGATACCATAGATCTTTCCATGGTTGTTTGTGTTTCTCTGTTTATTCTTGATACTTCCTCCTATAAATAATTGATACTACAATATTTGCATATTTAAATCTGTAGTAATGTTTTTATGAAGAAAGGCTGTGTGATCAAATTTCTACTCTGGAATAACAACCTCCGGATCTCTATTTTGATAGTGGCTTCAGGCACAAATCTCATCACCCCATATAAACACTAACAAAGCAACTAACCCCGTGTAAAGAGCTTACAAGAGGAGCACATTCTGCAAGAAAGTCAACAATTTGATTCTTACTCACTTCAAAAATGCCAGATTGGAGTTTTTAAAGTAGTAATTTGTAAATACTACTAGTAATTCTGCACACAACTGCTGTACATTCAAATGCAATGTTTAAGTATTGCAGAACATTTTCAACATATTATTGCTGTTATTTTTGCTTCATTAGCCCCAAAACGAATTAGTTGGGGAGGAAAAATGTAATTTAAAAGCAGTTTATTAGTTCTGTCATGCTGATGAAAGTCCTCTTGCCCTCGGCAGTAGCTGCTAAGGCAGCTGATGCTGCGTATGGGGTGCTGGACAGTTTGGGAAGGTGCTGGGAAGGACGGAGACCTCCTTGGCCAGTGCTTTGGCCTCATGTTGGCACCTGTCTCCTGGGCTCCCCCTTTCCCCTCCAGCCCAGGGCTCTGCCTCCCACCTTGTGCTGCTGGTGGGTGACCTGCTGCGCGGGCTGCGTTTTAGCTGAAGTAGGGGAGAGAATGACAGAGCAGTGAGAACAGAGGAATGGGGTCTTCCAAAACTAGGAATAAAAATGTGAATGAAAACAGCTTAATTTACAATTGTTGGATCTCTCATTGTTTTTTAGAGTTTGGGAATCCTTTTTTGCTATGTGCTGTTCTGATACAGAAAAAAAGATAGTCAGTGCTTCAAAAATTAAAATATATATAGTTCATATTCCATTACTTCTCTCTGTCAAGTAACTAGATACGATTTTTTTAGTGCTTCAGTAAGTGTTCAACATCTCTCTGTATACAGGATATTGTATAGCTGTGTTTATAGCTGTAATGCTATTAGATTTTAGTGAAATATTAGCTACAAGTAATGGACGGAGGAAACCTCATTTGATATATATATCCCAGGAATCACTTTTTATGGTTTTATATATACAGAATCCAAGAGAACCTCAGCATAACCTCCACAAAGAAAACTCTTATTGTTATGTTTCATCATTGAGAAATGTTTATGGGTCCCTTAAGATTTCACTCAGATGTTTAAATAATTTGTGTAACCTTTTGGTCATGTAATTTATTTGATTTATTTGAAATGATTGTAGACAAGAAATTTCATCAGCTTTATGTTGTTCGAGAGTTTTCCTTTTTTCCCACAGAGCAACAGAAAGAAGTTCTCAAGTTAGGTTAGACCTGCAATTGTTGGATGCAATGACTGTGAATGCTATACAAATTATGATTTGTCTCCTGGTTTCATCCATACTATATGATTGTCCTACCTAGCTGGTATAATTTGGTCAGAAAATTTAAGAGACTTTAAGAGAAAAAGCACAATTTCTGTTATGGTAGTTGCAGTCTGCAGAGGCACTTTCATGGATGCACACGGTGATCACAGAGAGATCCCTTATAGAGCTCTCGACTGGGCCCAAATAACTGTGTCCATGCATGTGTCCTGAGTACAGGGACTGCTTTCTGTGTCTCAGCATAGCTTTTTGCACATAAAGTTCATAAATGAGCCTTTTCACTTTATGTTAAAATTAACTATGTTATCCTTAGTCTTCAACTGTGGTACAATTTAAGCAGTACCATATACTATGTACTAATCATACATGACTTTGGTCAGCAAGCTTTGTATGTAACCTTGTGAAAACACACTCTGAAAAGATTCCTGTCTATACTCTTACACTTGAAACATCTGGCTATATTTTGGATACAACATTGGCTGCTGCATCTCATATAGGCATATGGGCTTCTAACTGTGTCACTGCGTATGTAGTAAGCATTAAACGTTGAAACTACATAGACATATAACTTTGGAGAAGTCAGCACAGCCTAATCTTTTAAGTCCTTAACTAGCCTCTCACGTGAGCTTTCAAGGATGTGTAGCATATAGCTTAGTTTTTCATTTCGAAGGATCACATATAAACCGGGCATAGGTCCCGTCTATGGTTACTTCAGAATTTCAGCAGCACCAGGAAAAATGAGCACATTGTTGAAATAAGAGAATTTGGTTATGCTTGTGTTCAAAAACTGATACAAAGCAGGACAAAGTTCCAGTGAAGTCAATGGAGTTATTTTGATCTAAAATAAGTGCAAAGAAGACTGATGGCAGAACTGTCAGATTGGCTCTCTTTGTTGTCATAAAGATAAAAGCTCATGACTGCTCATTACACTATGAAGCAAGACATTCCCAGTGAATTTATTAGCAAAAAGCAGGTGCTTTAATTTGTGCTTTTTTTTCTACATAAAAGTTTTTTTACTAAATTTCCTGGAGAACTCAGAGTGGAAAGGGTTCTTACTGGTAGTAGAATATTGCTGTATCTAGCAATAAGTGATCAGTCTGGACTGTGATGAAGGTTAACTGGACAAATTCTTCAAAGAATGTAAATGCATTTTAGTTACAGCAAATAAAACTCTCTTGTTTCTTTTAAGATGAATTATTACAGATAGAAGAGTATCAGATAATAGCACTAAACCTGCTTATCGCTTTTGAGTTCGTTTCCACTCATAAGCTAATTTTTTGCCTTGGAAACCTAAAGCTCTTGAGTGAGCAGCGTGTCTGCTTTTGTGTTGTTTCCCTTGCACCTCCTTCCTCTCCTACACAAAAGTCTATCTTTCCACACAGTCTTCCTTCAGAGGCTCCATGTACGCTGGTGAGGTCCTGTCCTGAGGTAGGACACAGAAGTAAAGGAAACTACCCTGCAGGTAGGGCACTTCCATTCTGCAGCAACGCCATATGATGGAATAACTCCCGCGGCCATGAATGGGTAATAGAAATAGCATAACTCTTGCTATATCTTCTCTATTTAATTGGTCAGAGAACAAATACTTTACAGGTTCAGTGTTGAGGGGAGTAAGCCGATTACTTCTCCTGAGCTGTCCTCAGAGCAGCTTGCTGAAACCTGCCCCTTGGTTGTCTCAGCTGTGTCATGTTGTTGTCTGAATTGCCTATATGGACTGCTTGAAAATGAAGCCTGGTATCTAAAGTACAAGTTCAAACTTGATTCATCTTTGGTGCATCTGTTTTGTGGTAAGCGTTCTGATGAGTGGGAATGGGAAAAGTTAACACCCTGTAAGACAGTTTGTTATGTGAGAAAACTGCACTTCACAGCAAGAGAAATAGCAACCCATCAAACTTTGCAACTGCCAAAGAAATCTCCCAATAGCCTGGGTTGTGAAGAGGATGGGTTGTTCTTGAACTCTGGACTCTCTAAAAGTAATGCAGAAGAGCTGACAATTTGTTGCAATGCCTATGGATAACTGAAAGTTTCATTCATGGCCAAAAAAGCATTTGAGAGTGAAGCCGTTATAGTTATCTCTTAGAAGCACCTGTCAAAGTCCTTGAAGTCTATTTATCCTTTACTACATTTTAGGAACATCTTGAATTGTCATATTCCACCTGTTCTCACAACCAGGATGCTTTTCGCTAAGCAAAACCCATCAGATTTGTAGCCTCAAGGCGTAATCAAGGTGTCAAACAAAATATGATTTTTACCTCTTTATATTCCTCTGAAGAGCAGATGACTTTGACTTGGCAGCAGTACTCCACACAGAAGTAAAGTCTCAGGGCTTCCAGGTACAACAAATGATCCTTGGCAGTGAGTTTATGCAGTATATCTGGACATAACATTAAAGAAGTAAGCCTGAAAAAGCACATTCAGAAAAGGAACGGTCACAATGTGGGTTTTATTTGGGGAAGGCAAGGAGCTACAAAACATAGTTAATTTAACAAAGAACAGCTACATTAGGAATACAATAGCATTTATGATGTTACTGAGTTGTGATAATTAAATATATCCCCTACAGCAATACGCTGTAGTTCTTATTGAGCCTCCTGTAAATTTTATTTAGAGAAGTCAGTGAAACCCCGATCTCACCAAAGTCAATAAGCCACTTGACTTAGCCAAGACTTCATCAAATCAGACTTGGATTGCTTTCGACCATTTGTAGAAAGTGCCTGGGCTATGATCTAGGACAAATCTTTAACTCCTAGAAGTCTGGAATAAGTCAAAGGCAAGATATTCCTTCTGCATTCCTTGACTATAGTTATTTCAGTTTAATCAGAGGGTCACAAAGTTTTCTACATTTAAGGTTTTTAGCAATATTCATTATCAAAGAGAATTTGGATGAAAATGAATGTGATTGAAGAGTCTACATTTTTTAGCTACTTAATAGCTCTCATAAAAAAGGATTTTGAAAATTTGAAAGACCATTAAAAATATTTGAAAATCTCCTGCAGTCCCCTGTCCATCACCGGCATGTTTGTTAAAAAATAATTTGTGATAATAGCTTATATTCTTTACAGTTAATCTTACTACTGCATGTATTCCAGTTCACTAATTATACCCTTTCTTTGACAGCTAATTTCTGGAGTCTAAAATGTCATAGGAAACTTTATTATCAGCATGTTACTTTTGTTGTCTTTGTTTGATATTTGTTGGTGCCATTTTCTGCCTCTTTTGGTAGAAATAAAGGAGATTCTGAGTAGTTCTGCTTCAGTTACTTGTTCAATGTGACTCACCTAGAAGTGACTCCTAGGAAATGGACATGTTTTTCAAATAACCTAATTGACAGTATAAATGCAACTCAATGGCCCTTATTCTTTTACCTAGCATTTTGTCTAAACATGTATTTTTGGCTATTTGAAGCAATTGAGTTTCTTCTTTCCTCAGACTTTTCCAGTATGAAGTGTCTAGATGTTAATGATAGAGCACTACAGGAATCTTTCTTCCAGGAAACATATCTGTTGAACAGTTTTGAATGATATATTTTAATCTTTCTGGGTTCAGGTGGTCAGCAGGCTATCTGTTTCAGCCCCCATGCTTCATTATCTGAACATTAGAGTAGCACTGGAAAAGGATAGACCCCCAGTGAATCTTATGAAAATACTACGGTGTTCAAATACATTGTATTATTGGCATTAATAAGATGAAAAATTAGACACTACAAAGCATACTGTGACATTTTTCAATTCAGAGAGAGAAGCTTTCTTTAGAACATATCTAAAGAAAAATACGACAGCAGGGAAATAGATCTGAAGAGATTTTTTTTTAAGTTTGCAACCCAAAAGATGATGGCAAAAAATGTAGAGTAGAGGTTAAAATACATTAGCAAAGTAGTTACACATTCCTCATAAACAGAAGAAAAGTCTGCACGAAGGCTGTCAAACAATATGTTTTCGTATGGAGATAGTGTGGTAAGTGAAGGTCCAGAATGTTACAGTAATGCAAAAATATCAAAGCACAAGTGAAGTATTTCTATTTATGAAAACAATTAGCATCTCACTCTCTTTAGAAAAGGCTAAAACCCTCTTTATCAGGAGGGATCATGTTGCTAAAAAGAAAAAAAATTGACAGAGAACTCAAGGTTATAAATTGTGAGAGGAAATGACTGTGGAATGACTGTTCTGTTTAGTGTACTGCATATTACATAAAGCTGAGGAAAATATGTATGGTACTTAAAAAATTTAAAATGATTAATTTTGATATTCTCGATACTTATATTAGATGTCCTCCTTGCAGTAGGAACACTAGACGTATTGGGGAAGACAGTGAAGAATTTCTTTCTGCCAGCGAAGGTAGAGGGGCATGTCCTTCCCTCTCTTGGCAACAAGGCTGCTACACAGGCTATGAGACCTTTTCCACCTCAGCTCCATGAGCATCCCAAGGAG
Source organism: Rhea pennata (assembly GCF_028389875.1). NCBI lineage: Eukaryota > Metazoa > Chordata > Aves > Rheiformes > Rheidae > Rhea > Rhea pennata. The sequence goes on from NC_084663.1 coordinate 107,950,110, forward strand.
AACAAGTGCAGTCCTTTATCCTCTGACTTGTCTTTGTAGACAGTCATTAAATCCTGCTGTGTAGACAACTGCCAGAACAAAAAGGAATGCTGAAATCTTCATGTATTAACAAAGGAGTCTCTGCTTCGAAGGCGATAAGCAATAACACCAACCTCCAGATCACCAGCATTCTTATATTCTTTCTACATCATCACCTGTATTACATAGGATGACCAAAATGATTTCTTGTAGATAGCATCTACGGTAGAAACTTTTTCTAGCTATATGGCAGGTTACAGGCATGTTTCTTTACAACACTTCCATCCAATGACAGCTTTCCTGTTGAAGGTGCTGTGGCATACTCTGAGAAACCTCTGTAAGTAGTGTTAACACAGGTTCATTGCTGTCAAAAGGAGTTGTGACTATAACGTAAAATTCTGTTAGTATATCTATAGCAGCAAATCATATCTAAAATAGACTGAACTTCAAGCAAGGGGGAGACTTCTACTAATCAGCTTTTCTTCTTATGCACAATATCATTTGAGGTAGTTTTTCAAAATCCTTGAGGATTTAAGAGGCACAACCATAATTTTCACAGTCAAAGGAGTCTAGTCATATTTGCAAATGCTGTCTTTCCAGCTCCGTGGCTTGATGTTAAAAACTGCTACAGCTATCTGAAAAGATATCAACACTATAGTATAGCCAATGATCCTTATTACATGTGAAAAGAATAGTTTAATTTCTGCAATCCATTCTATATTTCAATGCCTTCCCTATATTTTCTGTTACTGCTGCATATATTAGCAAGAGGAAGGGAAAGCATAAGCAAAACAGAAGCTGCTATAAAGAAACTTTATACAAAGCTCAGCTCTAATTTCACACTTCGTATCCAAGAACTCTTTTCTTGACTGGTAAAATGCAGAAAATAAGTAAAAGAGGCCCACTTATAAATAATGCAGAAGTAATAGCACTTGATAAAGTAGGAAAATAGTTTATGATATACTAATAGGAGTGATTTAGTCAAGAAATTCTATCAAACTGCACAATTACTTGTATTTTAATATCCTGGGTGGACAGTTTCACCAAAGTAACTCTATTGCACACCATGTTATTAAAAGATTAGATTAGCATGATGGAGAGGATGATTTGATTCTGTACAGATAAACTATACCACATCCTTTTCATTATAGAATATACTGCTAATTACACACACACCCCACCCCAACGCGCACAGCTGACTGGGAGAGAGAGAGAGAGACTAGACAGAAAGAATCACTATTGGCATTAGAAACTGGAAGTCCATTAGAAACTTAAGTCCATTAAGTCCTCTTGCTATAGAGTAGTTATGGGAAAATCCTAACTATTCATGTACAAGTAGTTCACTGAATAACTCCTGCCCCTGCTGTGATGCTGGGAGATAGACATGAGGTCATTCAGTAAAGTGGGACTGACTTCGATCAACATAAGTAATATTTTGCCATGTATGTTACGTTTTTCATGCAAATATAATATTATATCCTGGTTGTAGCCATCATTGTGACAAAATTGAACAAAACCAAAGCAAGCATCCTATATCATGTCTAAATGAGAGCAGAGCTGTATTCTATTGTGGCTGCAGATATTCCTGTGTATCAGTAACTGCTACCATAAAAGCCTCTGTCCAAGAATGCCACTACCGTAAAAGGCTGAGCCAAAGCTAAAGGTGTGAGAGGCAACCTACTTCAGGCCTGGTGTGAGTGGTGGAAGACTGTACAGCCCTTTTGCTGGAGGTTACTGCTCTGCACAGGTCAGCCATGACTTGTGAGCACTCACGAATGCATCAGGGCACAAAGCAAAGCTGCTGAGCATCCATGTCCATGGGAGGATAAAATGTCTGATTTTGCGTGGCAGTAGCATTATACTTGTTTTTTTCCATCCTGCCCCAGGTTTTTGGGAGCAGGGGGGTAAAAATAGGGAAAGTTATGTCCTAAATTGCATGGGCTTTTGAGGGGAAAAGGCACGTAACTGTGCTTTAAGCCATTTAGGCTTTTCCCTCTGCTGACTGCAAAGAGAAGAGATGGGCAGTGAATAACAGTCTAAATTATGTATTTTAGAAGTAGAGAATCAGAAGGCAGGAAGACAAATCTGTCCTGTTCCTGGGATGGAGAAAAGAAAATTCTCTTTTAAAACGCAGTAGCTGTCAGAGAAACTGGTTTGGTGAGGAAAGACACTGCATGTTTTCCTTCAAACTTCCTGGTTAGAGGGAAATAACACTTTATGTGCATTTTTCTTTGTAAAAAATTAATAAAATAAAGAGATTGCTCCTAAGAACTAACCAACTGTTATTGTAGATAACTCTTTACAACAGCTAAGGTATAGCAAGACTATACTGCAATTGCCTGAGCCAAAGGACAGAGGAATTAATAGGATGGAACATCATTTTTCTTCTGGCTACTATAATCAAACTCAAAAGATATAGGACAAAATGCTATAAACAGAAAGGAAGCCAACTGAAATGTAAAAGACATTGGACAGTGTTACATCTTCTCAAATATTGTAACAGAACAAAGGGATAAAAGAGTTTTAACACTGATATTACATAAAATAAATGCTCCATGTGTCAAGTGTAGAGTTGTAATAAAAAATGTTTAGGTTTAGGTGACTTGGTAAAACATCTCTATTTTGATTTATTCACAGACACCTTCCAATGCCTCTGTGAACAATGAACCTATAGTATTACTAGAACATTGCCCAATGTGGTTTTTCCTTGTAAAACTGGATAAGAATACTAAAATATTTGAAAAAAAAAGTGAAGTTAAACTTTGAGTGTTTTATCTGGCTCTGCACCAAAACAAACTGAGTGTAGGGAGGGCAGTTACTCAAGGGTGCTGAGAATAACTGTCAGGCTAAGAGTACTGAATGGTCTTTGTTCACCTCTTAAAAGAAACAAGATTTTGTTTTGTTTTGTTTTTTGGACAGCTGTTTCAGGAGGACATAAAAAAGACCGAAATGTAGGAAAAGTGATAATATCTTTCCTCCGCTCTATGCTTTCTTGAAGTAAATGTTAGGTTTAGTCACAATCTTATTTTGAGATGCTGTGATACAAATTGGTGGTCATATGTTGTTGAAGTCCCCACCTGCTGCAGTTATTTCTGCGCAGCGTTGGCTGTGAAGCTGCTCTACATACAAACCTAAAGTAACATCTGTGCCATCTATGATGGAAGAAGTAGGATTTCTGTGCAGAGAATGAATAGCACAATACTTGTGCTTACTGTATCACTGAATTTAAATGTCTATGTTAGTGTAGTTAAAGATCTTCAGGTACAAACAAGTTAGTGGGCTTAAGTCAGGGTTACCTATCAGGAGAATGGGATGTTACTTGTGACCACTTTATGCCTGACACTCCGCAACGAGATCCACAGCCGTTCTTCTGAAGCAGACTGCAGTCCTAGGTCCCGATTTTGGTTTTATCATTTACCTTGGTGTTGTCAGGGTGGAGAAATATACTGCATTCAGTAGAATGGAGTTGTGCTAGTGTAGCAACCTGCACATAATACATGGCTGTTCCTGCTTGGTAAAATGTATGTGTTTTGCTCTCTCTTCTAATGGCTTGTCCGTTAAGGCGGCCTTAATATTCCTTGCAGGTCTGATTTGAGATAGTTTCCAAAATCTAAACACTAGGAAGTGAATTCTCTCCTTCGTCTGCTTTAATGGAAGTTGTGCCTGAGGGTGAGAGGACAATAGATCTTCCTGTGTCTGAGTGAGATTACTTCTTTGGAGTTTCACAAGAGTAATTTGTCTTAAAAAATGATGTTGTTTAAAACTGCTTTGTTTGTTCCTTAAATGCAGTGAACCAGAGCTGCCAGCTGCATAGAAGTAACTGGAATCTGAGAAAAATTCTCAGGTACATTGGAAATCATTTCTGAGCTCCTTGGAACACAGGATTTACAGGTTTATGGTATGTGCATAAAGAAGACCTTAGAGTTGCAAAGTAACCAGACACGCATAGCTTCTGGCTTCCTTCAAGTGTTTATTTCCTGTGTCCTTTTAACATCTGGCAAGGAAATAAATTAAGATTGAAATGTAGTATCAAGGTTTAATTTTTCAGAGTGAATGTAGCTTAAATGACATGCTGTAAGTGCATTGCAATGAACAGCAAGAAACACAAAAATTAAGTAATTAGTTACCAAGATGGATCTGCTCCCATGCTCTCTCTGCAATAAAGTGTCAAGCGTGGAAGCCACCTTTTAGTGTAGCAGCTTCTCTCTCCCTAGAAAGAATTATGTCTTTTTTGAAGGTGTTAAAGATATTCTCAGGCTTGCCTTTTTGTTATTGACTCATTTATTTCTTTACCTGTATTTAACAAACATTTGTTTTTTCACAGGATTGCCTGCTTGTGTCCTTGGATGTGGAACTTTATATCCCAGCAGGAGTATAGCTTCTGCCAGGATTAATTGGAAAAGGAAGATGTTACAAAGGGTGTCTTTAAAATTTCCAAACTGTTAAAATTCTGATTCTTAAATTGCCAGTTGTTACTACCTACTGACTTGATAAGGAAGCTGCTTTCCTTTATTAACAAATCCAACCGGCTCCAGTGCTAAGTAGCATGGGGTTCACACTGATAACTGTGGCCTGAACAAGTTGTGATGCAGATGCAGAGAAGTATAAGCAGACCAGATTATGCTCTTAAATAGGTAAAATGTGTCCTGTGGTGGAAAAATTAGTCCAATGTCAGTAAGAGAAGAATTTAATGAGATATGTCAGCTTTGGTGGCCTTTGTTACAACATATGCTTTGGTAAATAAAAGTGGTTTCCTGTCAAGCATGTTCCAAGATGATCTATGAACCAAAATGGAAATCTGTTTGCATCGCCTGTGCCCTGATTAGAAGAAATTTGAGCAACAACAGAAAGCAAAACGAAAGCATTCTATATGTTGTTAATTATAGTGTTAAGTTCCACCAGTGACTCATACTGACCTGTTCATTTTTCAACACTTATTTTTGGTATTACTGTTATTCTATATCCTGTAGGGTGCAGTTAACTTTATTCTCCTGGTACTTTTTCTCTAGTCATTCCCCAAACTTTTTTTGCAGACCACTTCCTCTGAGATATAAAAATCTGGCTTATAATAACAGTAGAGGGAGAACAGAAGGTCTATCATTGTGTAAATCTTTTCAGTCATGACATGGGAAATATTTTATAAAGGAAGACACATCAATAACTGAATATAGCTTGAAAAAAGTTTCTTATAAGAAGCCTATACATACTTAAGGCCAAAGTCCATGGAACAGGAACAGCCTATGTTCCTGGGCTCCCATTTACCAGCTAGTATAGAATAGGCCATATTTCACGTGCCTGAAATCTACTATATATTCACCATATAATCACTTTGCTTGGATAGAAAAATCCAGAGGTAGATTCCAGTCTCACTGAAATATGCAGAGTATGTTTACACCTTGCCTCCATAAGCCCAGCCACTGCTTATGCAAGCACATCCTTTGTAGCAACAGAACTGAGACATTAGATGGAAAATGACATTTTCTTTTTACAGAAGTCTGTGCAAATGCTAAGACCCATGATACAGCACTTCCAAAGCAGGTGATACAAGAATGCCAGCAGGAGTACATCCCAAGGGCATTTCTGCAGTGCGGAATTACTCAGTCTGGATATTCCTAAATGAAAGACTAAGATATTCTATTTTGAACAGCTGTTGGAATGGCTTCTTATTTTTGTGGGTTTCTTTTCTATTTCATTTTAACCATTTATCAAAGTGGTCTGCATCATTTAAATAGTTGATGGATTTGGAAAAAACAAATGAAATTCTGACCACCTATTTTACTACTGCAAAGTGGTCACAGGATGAAAAATTGCAATTCTTTTTTTTTTTCCCTGCCCTACCCCTCTGCTAATTTCTTTATCTCCTTTGAGAACAACAGTTCATTTTTATATTACTGAGTTCTGGGTTTAAGTCCACAGTTCCAAAGTGATTCTGCTAATTCATATTTTCTCCAACTATATTTATTTCCAGACCTGTAGGTAGCTCTGTTTACTAAATGCAGTGCAGTCGAATGCAGCTTATGTTATGCTATACTAAAAGCAACTTTTCTTGTCAGAAACCTATTTATTAATAACATTTCACTCTGAATTGTGTTTAGAGCTAAGTATTGCAGCCATTTACTGTGCAATAACAAATTTTCTACCCTTTTTTTCATTTGGCAACATTTTACCACCTACAGTGGAAGAATTACAAATCTAACTGGTTAAATTCCAAGCCATATTCTTTTCAACTTTATTACTGGTGTTCCTTTGCTTGGAGGAGACGTAATAGCTTTAATTACTCATATTGTTTGCTAAGGAAACAGTAGCATGACACTTAAAAAGCCACTTTGTATTATTGTTAAAGGACAGAGTTCACTGAGCTGATGAAGGACTCTGCATGCAGGTGTGAAACTTCAGTGCAGCTATGGGTCTGTTTTTACAGCTGTTGATCTTTAGCACCCCTCAAGCAGACCGTGCTGTGCAGGAATTAGTACGTAGAAAATTACTGCACATAGTGATCGGGTATCACTAACCTCATAATTCTTGTGCAGTATTTCAGGAGGGTGCTTACTTTACCTTCTCTTTCTACTTATTGTAAATTAGACACAAAAGGAAAGAGATCAGTCTGATTATTCCTGTTGGAAATGAGTCTTGATGCCTGATCTGTATGCAGATCTATTATTCCTTTTAATTTTGCTTATTATTCTAGTTGGGTAATTTTTGTTTCTAAGAAGATAAAATGTTGGCAGTGATAGTATTTCATTCAAAGCTTAACAAGAACACTTGAATATTTCAGAAAAGATACCACTCTGAAATAATCATTCCTGATCTTTACCTAGACCTGATGAATATTGCAACAGTGCTTAGAATGAGATATTAGCAGCTCAGTTGCCTGCTTGGTAGAGATTTTTCTCAATAAAATATTTCATTAAGTCTTTTAACAAAGGTGTTAAGGCCAAATACAGAGTCTTCAAGACACCAGAGAACCTTCTCAGCAAAAATAATGAAGTCTTATAAGCTAGAATGACAGAGAAAGAGAACGACATGTGGAACTCTGTCCTTCATATATGGTGTTGTGTAGAAGGAAGAGAAAGTTGGGAGCCGGGTTTTAGGGTAGAGTGAAGAAGCCAACTGTAGAAAAGGAAAGGTAGCCCAGAAATTGTTATGAAGATTACTGTTGTTATCCTACCCGGTTATCTGGCCAGAGTGGGTCCACAAACAGTTACAGACCCTGAGAGAACAGCAGGGGGGTTCATGCAGGGTAGAAAGTGAGCTGAATCTCAATCTATTTGTTTATAAGTTTGTGCTGTTTCTCCAGAAACTGAGATTTCTTTCTACTGGTTTAATCCAGCAAAAGTAGTTGTAGAAATTAGGGATTTCTTTTTCCTATAATATATCATCAATAGCTGCAGTTCATAAGAAAGCATAGTAATGTCGCTAGTGTAAATGATTATCAGGCTAATGGGTAAATTCTAAAATTAGATCTTAGCCCCTCCAAGATCTGATCACTCTGATTCTGGGATGTTACGAGCCTAATTCATAGATATTCTTGTAATCTTGCCACAGAGGGAAATAGTACACAAATGTATATTATCACCGTGACCTATTCAGAAAAGATTAAACACATTGAGTCTATTAAGAATACAGCTTTCACAGAATCACAAGAAAAATGCTTCCTGAGCCTATCTTTCTCTAATAAAATTGAAACAAGTGAATAATTTATGCAGTTCAATTTTTATATTACTCCTTGTCTGTTTTATTTTAAAGGATAAAATTTATTTACCCTTTCTAACAAAGAAAAAAGCCTGGCTTTGGTGCTTTTACTACTATTCATGCCGTAGGAACATGTATGACTTTCTAAGTTATACAATCCTGCATATGGAAGTGTCTCTACCCTAGGGGTGGTGAGCTGGTAGCTGAGGGTGAAATAAAATTAAAATCTTTTTATTTTTCCATAATGCAAACTATTCATGCTTCATAGAACTGTGCTGTTTGACACTTCTCCAGATAGATACAGTCTCCTGATGGTGTGTCATGCTTCATTATGTTAGCAAGTTCTGTTCCTTAGAGTTAATCAAAGGACTAGTGCAGTTTTCTCACATCTTTTCATTTATGCCTTATGTAAAGTTCTTTGCTGAAGGAAACAGTTTATATCCTTCTAAAATTGCTTTTAAGAACAATTCTGTTAACAATGAAGAGAATATCAAGGTCAAAGGTGTGCAAAGTAGTGGCCTAATCATCCAATTACTCACACAGGTGCAATCCCTTTGTTTTCAGAAAACTTTTATCTGCTTTAGTAATAGACATAACGGAACATAATGAAACATAAGAAAAATCTCTTTACTATGAGGGCAACAGAGCACTGAAACAGGTTGCCCAGTGAGGCTGTAGAGTCTCCTTCCTTGGATATATTCCAAAGCTGTCCTGGGCAATCTGTTCTAGGTGACCCTGCTTGAGCAGGGAGGTTGGACTAGAAGATCTCCACAGGTCCCTTTCAACCTCAACCATTCTATGATTCTGTGGTAGACTTGTTTTCAGAGTCATGCCACCAGATGAAAACTGTTGTTATCTCTGCAACTGGGGCCAACACAGGAGGACTGACACTAGTGCAGTTCCAGACCAGAAATAATAACACAGAAGCTAGAAGACTGAGAATCAGCAAAATTATGGCTTCCAAATATGCATGTGCTAGGAAGGGAGTAATGTGTTATAGCTCCTCTAGAACTGTAGCAGTGTATTCTAACACTAACACGCATGTTATTTTGGTACTTTAGAGCACCACAAGTTCCCAGTCAGAGAGCTGGGGTTATATATGTCTGTGATGTTTGTGTGTATACTTTCCCCATTCCAATCTGCCTTTATAAAGAATGTTTTTTGCCAAGTTAATGCTGGAACCAAAAAAAGAATCTGACCTAAAATAGCAACAAATATTTTTATGTGAAATAAATCAGCTTCTGTTCCTAGGAGGACTGAGCATTTCTTTGTTCAGCACAAATCAAATCTACCCCATTCTAGAAGTTGCACTGGACTTCTGCTCTCCCTCCGTGTTTTACTAAAAGGTAAGGGTGGCACATTTTCGGGAGGAATGAGGTCACCATAAGGTGACTCTATCTTCACTCTTCTCACCTAGCTCTTCTTTCAGGTACCGCCAGCAGAAGTACCATTGCAGGGGTTGTTACCTGAGAGGAACCATGCTCTATGTAGCAGCTGTGGATGCAGGGTAGAAAACGAACCACCCTGTTTGTACCACTGGAATATGAACATGTCTCAAACTCGTTTACATTTTCCTGTAAATCCAGTGAGTAAAAGTTAGCTTTCATGAACAAATCACAAGTTATGCTGAAGCTATGTATATTTGAAGGGCTGATAATTTGGAGTCTAATTTGTATCTACTCTAGTTTATTTATTTATGTTTAATCTTATCTCTTTAATCTCATTTTATAAAAAAGTCCTTCATACTTGCATTCTCTGGGCATCTCTGTTGTGAGTTAAATCCCCAGCTCAACTGTGCTAATAAGTATACCTGAGGTTTGATCAGCTATTAGTTTAGACTGAGACTGAAAATATTAATAGCATCAGGTTCAGGCCTAAGCTTGTGAATATAAATTCCCTTGGATTTGGAGCAAGTGTACCAATATCCGTATTGTTTCAAGCCACTCAGTCTCAGAGCTTTGTCTCAAGCAACAGCTTGTAATTGTTATAAGGTATCTTGAAATTAAGCAAACACTATGAACAATTTTTCTTTCATTTTCAAATAGGGAAATACATTTTTTCTTTTAAAAGGGAGATAAAATAAGCTTTGCTATTTTTTGCTTGATTGTTTAATAACAGCACCAGCTTCATCCAAAACACATTTAAAGCCAAAGTTTTCTGTTTCTGCTTCAGCATCACTGAATTATGTCAAACAACAGTGCTCTGGGTCTAATATTTTTCGGCTAGCTGCTGCTCCAGAACCAGCAGAGGGAGCACAAAACATTGTTTGCTTGTTTTCTTCTAATTTGTCAGTGATGGTGTGGTTGACTTAAAAATGACAAATACAGCCCCCAGAGATTATTAGAACCCATAAGGTATTACCAAGTTTCTTATTTTTTTAGTTGTCTGTTTAAAACTATTACTGATGGTATCTCTTTGCTCAGAAATCCACAGGCAACATTCAGGTATAGCTTGCTTTGTTCAGAAAATCTATCTGGCGTGTTCGTGATAGATTTGCCTCTAATTTTTCAGCTGACCATTAGATCCCATATTACCATATAAAGGTAGCACAGTAATTAGGATTATGTAGAATTTTCTACTTCCAAATAGACTGCCTTGGCTGCTGCAATTCTAGTGCCAGTCAGCACCACAATCTTGTCAGTTCGATTTTTATATCTTTTGTGTGCTATGCGGCTGTGTGTGTGTTCTGCAGCTCTTGAAATATCTTCTCCCAGCTTTAGTGCTTGAGGCCACAAGTGCGTAGCACAGCTCTGTCTCCCAAAGAATCTCAAACATAATGAAAAGATGAACTTGCAAAAGAGCTGATTTTTGTATGCCTTCCTGCTTGATTCTGCTGCCTGCTCTTTTTGCTTTCCCTAGTTCTCCCAGGTTTTATTTTCTGCCTCTGATGGAACTGTATCCAAAGCTTTCTCGGAATGAATTGCTTTTATAAAGCTTCCTCATAATGAGGCTTGTCACACAAATGAATGGAGCATTGCTGAACTCTCACAATGTGGCACAGGCTCACTCAACCTTTCGATGCTCGCTCTCAGAATTAGCATTCTTGTCTAACAATGGTTTTTGCCCCTTCTTTTTCTGCTACTGAAGCTTGTGACCCAATATATTCAAGAAAGCGCACTCAGAAAAATAAATGAAAAGTAGAAGGATTAAAGTGAAGGTTAACCTCACAGAATTGGAGAACTTTAGAGCTGGGTTGTCTTCCTTATCCGTTGGACCTAAGTATAGTAGCAGAAGCAGAACAGTGAGTGATCTTGCATTCAGTGCCAAAGGTGAAAGCAGCTTTCTTCTCAAGGGGCAAAGCTTGCATGTTTTAAGAGTGACTTCAATGAAGCTACTCGCACGGCTAAGGCAAACAGGATTGGGCCACAGATGCATACTTCTGCATTGCCAAGGAGTACAGAAATCCACACCAGTTGAGCACTTTGTGCCCCATTAGACTTCTGAACAGCCTAACAACGAAGGAGAAAAGGTGAGAGGTACCTGTTTTGAAGTGGTGGATGTTGGAAGAATATAGGCTGGAAAGATTTTCTGCCAATTTTATGAAGTTAGTAGCACTAAATAGAAGCAAGAAAGGCTGCCCTACTGTCACAGAATCACAGAATGGTTGAGGCTGGCAGGCACCTCTGGAGATGGTCTGATCCAACCACTTGCTCAGAGCAGCGTCACCTACAGCAAGTTGTCCAGGACCCTGTCCAGACTGCTTCTGAATATCTCCGAGGATGGAGACTCCACAATCTCTCTGGGCTACACAACCCAGTGTTCAGCTACACTCACAGTGAAAAAGTGTTTTCTTATGTTCAGATAGCGTTTCCTGTGCTTCAGTTTGTGCTTCTCATCCTGTCACCAGGCACCACTGAGAAGAGTCTAGCTCCAGCTTCCTTACCCCCTACATAATCAGGTATTTATAAACATTGATAAGATCCCCCCTCAATCTTCTCTTCTCTGGGCTGAACAGCTCCAGCTCCCCCAGCCTTTTTGCATATTACAAATGTTCCCTCTTAACCATCTTCATGGTCCTTCAGTGGACTTGCTACACTAGGTCCATGTCTGTCCTGTACTGCTGTCAGGAGTTCTGAGAAGTGTACAGTTACACCACAGCTTACACCAGAGTTAGGGATGTAAGCATCTCGGAGTTGTGCCTGCCTGTGTCTGCCCCACCTTTGTGCCTGTATCTACTCAAATACTGATGGCATGAGCACTTTAAGACTTCAGCTCGTCCTTCAAATCTTTGTTCTATCTTCAGTCACACATTCTCTACTCCTGCAACTAATCCCAAGAGCTTTGGAGCATTTTTGTGGGTAGTCTTCTTTACAAAGAGGACAAAGAGCATAGAAGATGCAAGTATGCAAATTTCTCTGGATTCCTCAATTTCCATTCCATAGTAAGAGAAACATTGTGAAAGAAGGAATGAGAGAGAAAAAAAGAATGATAAGAGCAGAGCAGAGCAAAGCAGAGCAGAGAGGAGAAGAGAAGAAAAAGCAAGACTCCACTTCCGGGTGTAATATCTGCATGCAGTAGAATGGAAAGTCATTCTCATTAAAAAATAATCAAAATAATTTTTTATTTCAACCTGTAGAAATGATTTGTATAAAACTCCCCATGTTGATCTGGAAAATCTGCTTTTAGGCTTTCAGTCATATATCCAAGAGCACTGGAAAAGCCTTTGAGTCCCAGCTCAAGTGGCCATGTCTCTGATGTGTTATGAATATGGCATGCATAGCATCCTCTACAATCAGGGAATTCTTTTCACTTCTTGGCTTCTTCTGTTTAATATTTTTTTTTGCAAAAGCAAGCAGTCCAGAAGCTTTTTTTTTATGGTGGACAACATCAGGTTTCTTTTGTAAAGATTTAATCCCAGTTTGCATCTACAATCTTTGAAAATTTCCTTTACTTCACTGATTAAGCTGATGGACTGACAGTTTTCTGCTTTCTATGCAAAAGATGCATAACACATTGCTTGACTGAAGATTGAATTACACAGAATTATTAGCATTATGCAGTAGAAATGATGAAAGTGCAATTTGTGGTCTCCTGACTCCCAGCTTACTGTACTTTATTAAAGCAAGAGAATATTTTGGGGAAGAAAAATAGGAGGCAGGAGCCTTTAATCCTTATTCAATTCATTTTGAGGCAGAAATTAAGCATGCAAAATCTTATAATGATTATAAACTACAGGTTCACCATTTATATACAGAGTGACTCATTTCTCTTTTGATTGAATATTTAGGAGGTACTGATTGAATTTGTTTTTACTAGTGCTTCTCCACTAATATGGAGGTGTAAAACAAGAATAAATGAATACCTTCAAAGGCCTTGAAAGACTTAACTATGATGAAGCTGAATTTGGGGAGAATGTATATACCCGATACACATGTCAAATGTGCAAGCAGAATATACCTTATCCCTAAATTAACCCTAAAAGAGGAAAGAAAAGGACAAAAGGCAGAGACCTTAAAATCTCTCCTAGAGAAATAATGGAGATGAGAGGCCAAGAAACGGAGGGGAGCTAATTTGACACCCACATCTAGGATGGAGCCACAGTCCCATTTCAGCACTGAGCGAGACTCCACGGTCTCTGGACAAGGGGCAGTGCTGGACAGCACGTAACAGGTATAGACTTAGGTCAAAGCTAGTTAAAGTGGAGGTCAAGCTGAACAAATCTGGTTAACTTCTCCAAGGAAGTGACAATGACAGCTGACAGAAGTGCAGCAGTAGGCATAATCTCCTTGGACTTCAAGAAGCCTTTTGCTGTGTTTCAGCTTCAAGCAATGATTTTTAAGGCTGGCATTACTGGCAGAATTGTTTTCAGTTAGATCAGAAACGGAGTGAAGGAAGCAGGTTAAAAGCTCATTTAGATTTGGTGCTAATCACCTTGGCAGTGACCCTTTTAAATAATAAGAATTTTAAAAACAGACTTTACTCTGCTCACCACTGTAAATTCTGCCTGTATTTATCCAGGCAAAGATGATTGACTTCAGCCATAAAGATGAGCCTGATAGCTTTCTTTAATTAATTTTTAATAAAGAAAAAATAAAGCAGATCAAAGAAGCCAGTTCAAGAATTTAGAACAAGTAAGCCAAGAATTTCGTATTTATTTACGGTTCAGGTCCTGCAAATACAAGCATCAGAGTAAATTTATTTCCATGTGTGAAAATCAATGGTCTTTGTCACTGTAATTAAATCCTTACTTAAGAGTAGAACTATTTTCATTAGGAGAGGTTCGTCTAGTTGCTTCTTTTAGTGAGAGTTATACTACTAGAGGCAGAAAGGAAAAGCCTCAGCCTGTGCATGAGCTACAAAGGCGCATTTCAATACTTCTATTCCTTTCTTGTCTACGCATAAGCCGCCCAAGCACATACTGCCTTCCGGACACCATCTTGCAGTTGTTTCCTCAGAATCATCAAATCATGGAAATGTCAGTGGGAAGGCACTCCTGGAGGTTGTTTAGTCCAGACCCCAGGATTGTCACCCGCGCTAGATCAGGTCAGCTGCAGCTTGGTCCAGCAGGGTTGTGAAAACCCTGGAAAGAGGCAGATTTGACAGCTGCTCCGAGTAGCCTGCCCCAGCACTGTGCTATCTGCCTAGTTGCTACTCAGTTGTTTCTTTTTTTTTCTTTCTTTTTTTTTTCCTTTTTATTTATTTTTTAATGTTTTACCTACGCTGCCTACACTGCTAGATTCCCTAATGCTTATGCAAAGGAGGAAAACCTTCATATATCAGCAGACCCTCCCTCTTCTGTTGTTTCTTACCTCAGGACTAAGTTAAGGCTAGATTGTCGGTTTGAACACAGTTTCCTGGCTTTTGTTGATTTCATCCAGTTTATTGGTTTTTTTTTTTTTTTTTTTTTTTTTTTTTTTTGTATTTAATTATTGCAGTGCTTTGCCTTGGGGCTATTTGAGGCTGAAAAACAAGACTTTAATGATGAAATACAGAAACAAAGACAGGCTACTCTTGTCAGTGTCAGTAAATAAATAGCATTAATCTGTCTTCATTATTGCCATGCATGCTGTAATACAAGAGCCTACCAGGTGGGAAGAGGTATAATATCTTTTCACTGCTCTACAAGCGCTAAGAATTATGCTGAAACTTAAACTGCAAAATTTTCTTTGATCAGCGAAGAAAAGTGGCAGTGATTTTTGTCTTCGGAAGCTTTTTGACATCTTTATGTTAGGATGCTGAGAGAGTGCAGAGTTGTATGACCTGCCCTGTTGACTCATTGCCATTTGTGCCTTTAAAAACTCTGCCTGGACTGTACATGGTAGTAGGATGCTTATGCTGGCTGGAGTCATAGCTCTTTCCTGCATTATTATTTAAAAACATGAAGTTTTAATTAGTGCATAGTTACATTTTAGAGTGCTTGAGAGTATATCACATCCTTAAAGGCTTTCAGCAAATGAATGTTTGGATTTCTCCCCTCCCTCCTCTCCCCTGAAAATGAGTTATCCAAGCAATCTGTGCTAAATGCTTTTGAGAATAAGGGTTGGACACACACAACTAGATTATGCGGTAGCGTAAATCAGAGCTGTGCAATCCACTTCAGTAATTTACCTTACCTCAAGATCTAGACTATTAATTGTTGGAGACTACCTTTTTAAAAGCAATTTTTTAGTCACTTTGACAACTAACCATCTGCCTTCAGTTTCCATCAGTATGCACTTTCAGGCGCAAATACCGGGAAGCTTAGTTTAAATACACAGATTACCAAAGCAGCAGGCAGGAGATGGTGAAAGATGCAGCTTTGATTGCACTGGCTATTATTTTACCAAGTTGCCTTGCTTAAACTTGGCATACCAGTTAGTAATAGATGTGATTCACTGCTCTGTTTACTATAGGTTTGTACTAGTGTCGAACTATTTAATTGACGGTGTAAGGTAAGAAACTGGTGAGAGCTAAGGCCACTCTCCCGCAGTAGCCAGCGCCCTACGGGGGCAATGGGAAATGCTGTTTAGGAAGAGTATGTGAGCCTGGCAGCTTTCAGCAGGCTCTTCCTCTGGCACACCACTTATAACCCAGACATGATGTGCTTTGCTGCGAGTAATGGCAGGCTCCCGGGTTCACCGGGTTCCTTGGCTGCCCAGGCTGCACCAGGGGGGACACTCCTCAGCCCCACCAGCCCAGCTCCTCAAGCCCGGCCCTCGCACCTGGAGCATGCTTGCTCCTACAGCTCCTGCGCGGGCACCGTCCTCTTCTTTCCCGTCAGCGAACAGACTCATCTGTAAAATAAGATCAAGTGTTTGGGCACAGAGTTCTCTTCCCCTGAGGGATGTGACAGCCATCCTTTACCCTGCTGCAGAACGGCAGCCTCTGCCAGACAGCTTTTATCATCACCTGGTTTTGCCACTATTTTATGCGCAGGTGCAGATTTGCCAGGGGCGCAGGATGCAGAAGAATCCAGAGATTTCAGGCCTGCCCATGCCCCCCCTGCTGTGCCCTCCAGATGTGGGGACAACCCTGTGCAGCTGGCCAGAGCGAAGTGCTCCTGGCACTGCTACAGTCCCAAGCCACTGCCTCCTCCTCTCTTCCCCCTGCGGGCCCAAAGGGTAAAGCAGGAGTGCTCTGACACCTGATATTCCCAGGAGGAGGAGGTGCCCCTGTGTTTCTCTCCTGCTCCAGTCAGGAGGCAGTCGCCACTCTTGGTGATAAAAGCTGAAGGTAACTCATTTAGGTTACTTAGGAGTAGAGGGATGATGTGGCATA
This sequence comes from Rhea pennata, assembly GCF_028389875.1. Classification (NCBI taxonomy): domain Eukaryota; kingdom Metazoa; phylum Chordata; class Aves; order Rheiformes; family Rheidae; genus Rhea; species Rhea pennata. The sequence continues at coordinate 107,966,517 of NC_084663.1, forward strand.
TAGTGCTAATAATAATAAATACTGAAGCAGGACATCTGGAAAGCGTTTTAGAATAACCCTGATTTTGTGACATTTGTGCCATCTCAGGCTTTGCTATTTTTCAAGGACAGTGGTACGGAAATGGTTAATCGCAGGTTCCTTAAGACTTTTCTCAGAGAACAGACAATAGTTATTGCAATTTTTCTCTCACCTCAATTTAAAACATCTATGAGCTGCTGAGTTTCAGTAGCTTTGGCTTCTATATATATATTATGTATTAATTCAGCGAAAGAGACAGATGTTTGTATAAGGTGAAATAGCTCAAATCCCATTAAGACCCTCTTCACCCCAAAGCCTGTGACAGTGTCAAGAATTCTCCAGTCTTGCCATGTGTGGGTGCATTTCACAGCACAGTGTGTGCATCTAACAAAACCCATCATCAGCCAATTGGAAGTCTGATTTTCGAGGACCATTGAACACCGAACATTCCCAGTGAGCTGCAATTACAGAAACAATTGTGCTAAATAACTTTGGACTGATGGTGTGTGAACATCAGCCCTCCCAACTTCCCCTTCCTTATTTCTGCTGGAGAGTCTGACAGGGTGCTGGGTTACAATATGAATGTTTTAGGGAGTGCCCATGTGCTTCAGTAATTCTGGCATTTCTTTGTCTGCCTACGAATTATGCCTGTGTTTTATCACTCCCTATGTTGAATAGCCTTATCTTTGCAGTTGTATTTGGTGTTCGGAAAAAAAAAAGGGGGTAGGGTATATTTTACTGAAGGTGAATTGTCTTCAACTCCCTTAGCATAATTCCGATTCCACTTTCAGTCAGAGCAGTGTAAATCAGAAGAAGGCAGGAAAAACAAGGACAGAATTCTGTTCTTTGTTCTTATCTCTTTCGATAATCTTCAACACATGCTGAACTTATAAGGCAGTTTACCTAAGATAAATAATGGAGTATATCAGAAAATATACCTTTGCTTATTAACCTTGTGAACTGTTCATTGTTGCATTTTTATTTGGTGCAGTGAAAAAATACAATATATTTTATGGTGAGACTGAGGGGTTCAACCTCCCTTTGGAGTCTTACAAAGTAGGTAAGCAACATGAAGTTTTTGATCTAAGGTCAGTAAACTGATATCGGATGTCAATTCGTGGGTTGTGAACCTGTATGTCACACTGACAAACAACATCAATCGGAGTGCTCAGGATAACCACCACCTCCCCTTAGGAGTCAGCAGCCCACCCCCATGTATCTCACACATGGTTCTTGTTCTTGTCTCTGTGAGGTCCTCAGATGAAATGGCCCACGCTGGTCATGACATGAGTTTTTCATGTACGATGAGTCTTTTCGAATGCACATGAAAACGATTCAGTGGTCTCACTTAAATTCTTGGATGAGCCTAGACACAGTGCAGTATGCCCGTCCTGGCTGGCAATACCTGAGTGAGATCAAAAAGCTGCCTAAATGGGCTAGGAGCTTAGACGTATTGCCGCCCTTTAAGCTAACCCATTTCCAGTTAGCTACTAAAGAGGAAAAAACAATGCAGACAGCCAAATGATTTTTGTTTTCAGCTCTGCGAGCTTGTTACCTGCAGTGAACATAGAACAGACTCAGATAATTTCTGTGTAATATGAATAGTAAAGATAATAATTTATAATAGCTCAATAAACGTGAAATAATATAGCTTTAGCAGATACTTCTGCAGTCCTGTTCAAGTGCAAGAGGAACTGCAGAATACCTGGTCTCCAAGAAATAATACATAGATGATGATGTATTGCGACAAGGTAGTTAACAAAGTGGAAGGATAAACATCTATCTCCTGCATATAGGTTGGCAGGTACACTTAAGATTTAAAGTACATGAAAGCTTATAGAGATACTTGCAGCACACTGCCTGTGTAAAACCTTTCTCTAGTCCTACTTCTGGACTTTTTCCACTGTTGTTCTAAAAGGATGGACTGGCAAAATCAGAAGTTTACTGACAGAGAAGGAAAAACTAGTTTCTTGTATGCCTGTCTGGTAGAATCAGATATTTATATTCTGATCACAGAATGGAAATGAGTATGATTTTAAAGTTAAGATGTCTAGAAGTAAGGATTGGAAGGTCCACTGGGAAAAGAGTGAAGGAATGTAAAAGGGGGGGCTGTCATTCTAATAAGAAATATTTAGTTAATAAATAAATGTATTAAATGTTGATGTGCTTTATGTTTAATTATTAGAAGACCTAAAATCAGTATGTGATAAAGAGGTGTTATATGTTGTTGGTTTTTGTTTTTTTTCCCCCCATCTCTAATATTCCATAATATTCCAGAAATAATTACTTATTTAAAAGAGAGAGAGAGTGAGAGCGTGGGAGAGACATTTTAAGAAATTGCTTTCAAACTTGTCTGGAATGAAAAACAGTGATTTCAGAAGAAAACTGAAAAGAACATCTGCCTGCTTTCTAACATTAATGTTAATATTAATTCTTTCTTTCCTATGCATGCATATGGTAGAAAAAGTTTCCCAGGGATTCAAGGATTACATTAGAAATGATGAGTAGCATTTGTGAGGCCTCTGAGGGAAGAGATGGCAAACTTACTAAAATGACTGTTTGCTTTGTTGGACTGAACTTTTGCGCTTATGTCCATCAAAAAAGTCACATGAGAAAGATTTGCAATTAGGTGCCTTCTAAACTCAGAAGAAATGATCTCAGAAGTGTCCACAAAGTACTACAGGTTTTAACAATAGGTTACAGGTTGGTTCCACTTCAAAGCTGCATCACACTTCTGCTGTCTTATTCTCTAAAATTCTCAGATGCACCATGGGAAGGCGAAGAGAGAGTTTTATTAGCAATGTGAACCTGTAAATGTTCTCTCCGGCCATAGCACGCTCAGCTCTTCTGCTTTAGCTCACCTTTAGTTCAGGCTAAAATGACTGTAAGGTGAGGTTGGGGGAAAACTTTCCACTTACTACCACTATAATAAATACATTTCAAAAGTTTATGCATACCGTGAAGGAAGTTGGTAAAACCACTGGCACATTTCCAGAGCAGCGTTATCCTAGGAGCCTGATTCTGAGCTAGAGTAGATGCCTACTAAGAACAACGGGAGTTTGAGCAGTAGAAACCTATTTGTTTTCAAGGGGATGATAGATGGATTTTTTTTTTTTTTTTGGGTGGTAGAAGAAGGCAGGAATATGGACCATCTAGGTGCTAGTTGCTATGGTAACCATAAAATCATATCCTCCAAAACCTTTCTATTTAATTATATACATCACTGACTATCAAGTGGAGTAAATTTCAGCTTTTCTTTAAAACTCCAGAGTGCAAAGAAGAAAAGGGATGTTCATGGCAGTTTTAACCTTTCCTTTGTCAGTGATATTCTTGGGAAGGCATTTCTGTTGATATTCCATCCAGTTTTATTGACATACTAAATTATAGTATTGGACGGTAGTGCCACACGGTTAAGGGTTAGAGGTTTGTCATTGTTTCCTGTGTATTTATTGCCCTATTCTCCAGACTGTTCCTTGATATACATGGTCTATTCCCAACCTACATGCTATTGGGTTGTATTTCACCTTTGGAAATACCTGTATCATGTACTGAAATCCATTTCCACTTGAAGACTGCCTGGAAAACATCAATTATACGGAAAAAGCTTTATATGTTACCACTGAAAACAAAGCCAGGTTACCAAAATCAAAACTGGCTCAAAAATGCTTTATGGACTGCTCTCGCACACCAGGTTGATTTAGGAGGATGACATTATGACTGAGCACTAACAAACCTCACCAATCTGTACCCAGATCGTTCAGATAACCCACAAGTTACTTTCTTTGTAAAAGAGCAATAATTATATTTGATACCTAGGAAAAAATACAAAATATTGTTATTGCTTATTTTAGTAGCCTACATTCAGCCATTCCACATCATTTTCTAATGATGTGGAAAGATGTTAGAGGAGATATATATGTAACTGATTTGGATAAAAAAAAATCATAATTTTCTTGCTTTTTTACACTATATATAATAAATAAATAAATTTTTTCTTTCCTTCTTTAAATATCTTTCTTTAAAGTGTTCTGATTTTCTTTAAAAGTGTTGATAGTGGGATTTAATCTCCATATAAGCATTACACAATTATTTTCAATTCATATTGCTCTTTCTTCATCATCCTGACACTGCAGATTGGCACACTGTTCCGAAATGAGCATTTTCATATAACAGAAATTTATCCAGGTCCCACACAGGTTTGTTATATGAAGCCAAACTGCATATACTGTTGGAGCTATTCCAGGCAAAAAGTTTCATGCTAATAATTATGTTTAGTAGCTGTAGAAGTATTGATATGGCAACCTAAAATTACACATTGCAAATCGTTATTAGTATTTGGAATTTAAGTAATAGAATTTAGAGATACGTTAAAAACAATTTAGAAAGGCAAACTGTGAAATTTATATACAGAATATTAATACACAGTACCCCAAAACAGCCGACATCTTTGGCCAGATAATAAATAAATTCAGTGTTTGAACTTTACCTGGCTACTTATGACTAAAACAACTTTAGACGTGGAATAATATTTTTTCAGCCTAATTCACAATATTCATTGTATTGTACAAAGGACCAATATAATAATATCTGGCATAAATATAATGGAAAAATATTTCAGTGCAGAGATTCTAAAGCTATAATATTGGTGATTTAACAAGAAAACTTTATCAAAATTAGTGCCAAGGAGTTCACTGCGGCCAAAAATTAGCCTATTGCTATGATTAACTGTTTTGCTTTCTAATTAAAAAGTAAATTACGCTGAAAATAGTAAATGCTCTGAAGTGTATGCTTACTCTATTTGGTAAGCATTTTTAATCTTAACAGAACTGAAAGAACAAAATGATTATCATTGCTCTGGGGGTTAAGTAACTTTTTTTTTTTTTTTTTTTTTTTTTTTTTTTTGGTATCAAAAAAGGAATGCCTGCAAAAGGGGAAAAAAACCTCCAAAAGACTCTATTGGGTGTCTGAGCAAAGAACCCAGCTGTCTTCATGGAAAATCAAGTCCTAGCAAACTACCTAAAAGAGAGAATCCAAAATTGTGGTTCATGTTCATGCATTCATGATAAACAGGCAGTTCTCAGTCCAGCAGCACAAAGCCTTGAGTTGTAGCAGATACCACTGACGGCAATTTCAGGTCTATTATGAACTTAAGAAGAGTCTCAGTTTTCACTGTCTTTACTATCCTGCTTCTAGACAAGGAGATTCTTGACTAATTTGCAAAGACACTTTCTCTGTACAGACTTTATATCATTTATATCATCTACTAAAACGGCTCAACAGCTTGGTGGAGACATATACTTTTTGGAAGCCCCAGAGAAATGCACTGGTGTTCAATGCACCTTGCTAGTGTTACCAGTTTGTTGCAGCCAGGTTACAGAGTAAATTGCATTTGTTCCCACCTATCTGCTACACTCAAAATATTTTTATGGGGAAAATAAGCACATCTCATTTATGAAGCCATGTATTTATTGTTATCCTAAGTCTTAACAGTTTAATCAAGGGATAGTTATTAGTCCAGTTAGTTACAATTATATTAACACTTCTGGTTCAAATTATATACACGCAAACTGTGTAGTCTCTCCAGCTTTCTCTGGTATTATTCTCACCCTTCCACTGTACTTCTAAGTCCTACAGTGGGTGGCTTTGGTTAGGGGCAAAAGGGGTCGATTACAGGTCAGTGTCCCTCGTCCTTTTTTGGGAGAGCTATGATCTTGATGTTAATGCTTTCTTCCCCTTACATTTAGATCTGCCCTGTGGTCATTTTATGCATTTTCTAATATGCTTTATACCTTGCTTCTTCTTCATTGACTTGTAGATCTGCATTACATCTTAATTTACAGTGTGTAGTGCATTTACATAGTTTAGTGCTAGTTCTTCATTTTCTTTGTTACCCTTAAAACTATTTTTACCCAGCTCCCAATATTTCTTTCCTTTAATGATCATTGACTGACCACTGGTGTGTTGTTTATAACCCTGAGGCCTCAGTTCAAGATCCTGTAGTTCAAGATCCCTGCTATCATCCCTTGCCCAGACTCCTATACCCTGCATTTTATTCTAGGGTCATAAATAGTTTATTCTACACAGAGCAAGTGCTTCCTGTTACCCCACACAGCTGTGTAAGAGCTGAAATAAAGTAGCTAATAGTTACCTGGTCGTTAGGTAATTGCTGTTACAGCTAAACAAGCTAAAATAAGGCTCCAGCCAGGCCAAAACAACTCCAGACAAAGCCTGACAAGTCCTGAGTGCTGTACTGCTGGCTTAGGACAAAGCCTGTTTACAGGGAACACCACATTTACCAGGCGTCAAGGCTACAAGTGTAATCCCAAACCCCTGGCCTTAAAGATCTGTGAAAGTATGAATGAAGTACCTACCTGTTGGGTAGCACTGAAGCATCTATAATACAGGACACTTACCTCTGTGTCTTGTATTATAGATGCTCTGGTGCTACCCAAGTATTCTCTTTACTTAAAATATAGATTTGCGATGGTGGAACAGAGTTATAAAGAAATAAAATAACAAAACATCTAGCTATGACCATACTTGACAAAAATCTTCCTTAAATATGCCAGTTTCCCAGCTTGCTTCTGCAGCTGCCTAGTTAGCTTCTCCAAGTTATCCCCAGGCTGGCATACTAGAGAGAGCTATCCTACTTGAACCACTAACGCTGGCTGGAGGAGCCATTTGGAACTGTTTCATCTTTGGCCCATAATCAAAGGACCTGTTTTTTCCTCTCTCTTCTTGTTTACCTGCTCATCATTTTTCTGTGCGAGAGCACTGAGACATTATATGGTGCCAGGAGGATTATGTAATCTCTTTCCCTCATCCTCTCTAAGTTTACTTGATTAACATTTTTATTGCATATCTTAATTAGTAGATTCCTAGCTTTAGGCTTCAGCCTGCTTCCTTCTGCCTACAGCCTTCCTAGAATACATTGATTACTATGTAATATGGGAAATATTAATGGTACAAAATACTTTCAGGATTTATAATATTTAGCTCATTGCAACTTTGAATATAAAGTGTCATAAAAACACATCAAACTGATTTGAGAATTTGCTTCTGAGATTGAACAGCTTCTCCCTTTACACTCCACTAGTTTTCAGGAAACTCATTTGTATGGACAAAAATTAAAAATAAAAATTGGATATCCTTAACATACAGGATTTAGAAATAGCTCTTGGTATGGCAAGGATAATGACATGGGTATAAAGGAAAAGAGAGGGCAGTATAGATCCTCACTAGCTCGGGAGTCTGAAATGCAGGTATTTCTTTGTCTAGGTCACTTGAGGGGCTGGCTAATCCAGGAAGAAGTGGTGTCAAACCACTTCCAAATCTTCATAAGGCACAGCTGGAGAGAGTGTGGCCTCTTCTTTTTATCCAATAGTTCAGTGATTAGAGAAATCATCTGTAAAATGATATTGAAGGTACTTGAGCCCATGCTTTTTACACTTGATGGAGTTTGCTGATCACCATATTACAGCATATTCTGATTCAGGCTCTTTTCATCGCTCTTGTTGAAACCCTTTTGCTTTTCATAAAATACATATCTTTTTGAGTAGAGACTTGGCTACTGTCCTGGAAACATCACTTTCAGTAGGTTAGCAGTTATTCGTACATGCCTGTTTCTTCTGCCCCCATGTATTACATGATTTGGAGCACAGAAGAACAGCTTCAACAGGATGCTTCAAGATTTCAAAGTGGCTGGATTAAGTTGGTCCCTGCGGCATGGTGACTTCTGGGCACTCTGTTCTCAGAGAGTTCTCATGGTGGGGAGAGACCCTTAGAGCCTAAACCAGAGGCTGCAAATGACCTTAGGCAGCAGTTGACTACAAGTTGGCCAGCGCAGTGCAATTCTTGTAGCTCAAGCCTAATGCTGTTTAAGATAACGGAATGAACAGCTGTATTTGCTTTTTCTTTATTACCTTTTTTTTTTTTTTAATATATACAGAAAGTACACAGAATAGTTTCAACTTTGTACTGCCTGGTACTGAGAAGGTCTTTTTCATCTGTTTCCCCTTTCTAGACATAATCTATGGAGAATCCTTTGCTTGCTATAGAAGTATGCAGCCAAATCATGCGCTGGGGTCTATAGGTGTGTATATGAGAGAAACTTCTTATGTCTCCTATTTCTTTCTGCATTACAAATCAGACATCAATTATCATAATTTGCCCCCAAAATCACATTAGGAGTAACCTCCCATATCATTCTGCCTTAGAGGATCTCTTGGGCTTGACACAAATCTGGGGTGCTACGTATCTCATATTCCAAGGAACAATTTCTCCTTTGCTAAAATTTCTGGCTTGTTTTACCCCAGAATGATTCCATAGGATGGAATGAGGCCAAGTGTTGCACTGGCCAAAATCTGAGGTGATGAGTTTAATTGAGTTTTTATTTATTACGTGACTTGGCATCATGATATCTGAATTATGTACACAGGCCTACACAAGCCATATAAGAAAATGAGCCTGCTAGCTGGATACTGTGCCTGGAATTAATCATTCATGTGTTGCATTCTTTCTTACTTTCTTTTTTCCTACCTATAAGATCCCATCTTGTCTACTCTGTGCTGGGCCTGCTTAATTAGCCAGGTACATATAGACATTTTTGTTGGATTTGGGGGTGAAATATAATGGGACAGAGGACTTACCCAGCCCATCCACAGGCTGGTATGTCCTTACCCTCTGTGCAAGGAAGCTTGTAGCACTGGGTTGTCTTTCTAGAACCTAATCCCCTTGTTAAACAGTAGAATTACACTGATACCTCTTCTAGAAGAGCTTCCTCATTTTGGAGGCAGAGAATAGACTTGCAATTCACTGTGGGTTTCATTTTTTAATTGAATTTGTGCATTGATTTTATCTAAATGTTAGGAGCCTTATTTTTGCCTTTGGAATATCCTAGCCATGAGCCCAGTTATCAACTGAATCAGTTCATGTGCGGTTTGATTGTCCTGAGACACCAGAACAAGATTTGGCTCTCACAAATCACACTATGAATTGTACTGTTTCATTTCTTTGAATTTCTCTCTTTTAATCTATCTATATACATTCAATACATGACATGGAAAGTACATTTCCATGCTAAATCAGAGGGAAGACTATAATAATTACAAATATTATGAAAGAAATATTTCCATAAGTTATAATTTATTTTTTCAGCTAATTTCACAGAACACAATAGTTCCAGGAAAGGAATGTTTGAAATTTCTTGTCCATAAAAAGCTGGCAATCAAACACATCACACTTCATATTAATTTCTGATCATGAAAAGTGCTTTGTATGTTTATTTTCTTTCAGGAGCTCAGGCACCTACACTCAATAAGTTCTACAAAAGTGTACACTGGGAAATAATATATTTGAAGAATAATACCGAAGATTCATTCTGTATAAAAAATTGTGATATTTAATTATTCAATTAATTGTCTTTGAATGGAGTTAATATTGTGACTTTCAAAAACCCTTTGGCTATTCAAAGTAAATCTGGCTCTTCAGATTACTTAAATATTCAATAGCCACACTGAATTTTTTTTCTTTTGCTGAATTCCTTGATTTAACAAATGTCATTTGTAAACCTGCTTTGTAAGTAATAACACTGTACAAACTACAAACAATATCACTGTAGCAGTAAAAAACAATTATGCAGTCAAAATTCTGTGAAAATGCCCTATACGAATAGACTTATTCCCCTTCTCTTCATAGGAATAGTATTACTGATAAAACGGAGAATCAACTCAGTTATTAGTGTAAAACATTTGTCTGTCTATAAGAGCTTACAGAAGGACATCTGAAGCGAATATTCAGATTTCTAAAACGGCAAGAAGCACCACTGGTCAGTAGAGTATGTTGCTGTTCTGAACTGGGAACTGAGAAAAGAGTTTCAACAAGTGTCCTCCCTTGCCTTTACCACAGATGTTATTGTCAGAAAATTCCTTTGCTAGATGATTCTTGAGAAGCAAGTACAAATGAATATAAACAAACATAATCAAAAGAAATCAGTTTATAATGTTTTTATTTGTTTTTACCCTGATTTTTTATTGCTTTTAGCCATCTTTTCTCAGCTCCATTGTAAATGCACAGTATTACTCAGAAGCCTGTGTGTTTCTTTTTCTTTTGTTTTGCTAACAATTTGTTCAGTAATTTAATGTAATTTACAGAATCGTACAATGAATAACCAGTAACTTTATAACATTATTCTGATAAATAATGAAAATTGCCATCAAACAAGGAAAGCAAATTAAACTATTTATAAATAATATTGTTACAGCTGTGGAAGAGCCATTGACTACGCAGTAAACCAGTATTTTCCATGAAAATTTCCCATCTCTCTGAAAGAAAGCTGTTACTCTTGCAAAGACAGAGAAAATAACATTGTTTGTATTTTTCAAAATGTTTGTCAGTGAAGTATTTTTGATCTCAGTCATCACTGTGTAATTGCTTTCCACTTGATAACAGCATCGCCTAGGGTTGTTTGGGCTCCCTCGGTTGTGTTCAGCAGTTTTGGAAGTGGAAGACAGAATCTCCTTGTCTAGAAGCAGGAAGAAAGAAACATGGAATTTGACAATTCAAACACCTAACAGTGAGAGTGTGTGTGTGTGTGTGTGTGTGTGTGTGTGTGTGTGTGTGTGTGTGTGTGTGTCTGTATGTGCATGTATTCATAGCTTGCTTGGGTGTGGTTCAGGAAGCTCCATTGAATGACCTTGTTTTTATGATATGTAGATGGTTAATATATTGGGTAAATGTCAACTCCAACGAAAGCTAAGAGTTCAGTACTATTTTCCAGTTCTCTAGCAGTTTATCTTGAAAAAAAGGTCAGGTTCTTTTGCCATTGTACACACTGACAAACTACTTCTCATGGGGTCCCATGACCATGGGGTCATTATCGTTATTCACAACGTAAGGTGCTACTCAACAGGAGGCAGTGTGGCAGAATCTGTCCCCGAATTAAGTAGAAAATATCAGGCCCCCTGTTCAGCATACCTCCTCGTTGACTTCGGTGGAGATCTCTGCTTAAAAGAAATGGCACCCAGTGGCCCTATGCTGTTTCTCACAGTCAGCACAACTTGCAATACCTATAAAACTCTGTTTCTTTGTAAATACCCAGTCATCTGAAAAGATTAAAGTCCAGTGTGGGAATGTGCACCTTATTACTAATTTGAGCCAGCTTTTTCTATTAACTCATGAACTGCGTATTAAAATGTAATGGATCTCTGAGTTTATCAAATTAGAGAGGAAGCCACTGGGAATCTAGCCCATAATAACTTAAACACAGATTATACTGCAGCCTCTACAGACACCCACAGCACTTGAGGCTGAATGAAGTTTTCCAACACACTGCACAATTTTAGTCCCAACAGATAACTGTTAAAAATAAAACTGTAGAAACATCTTACTACCTCCCACAAAGTGTTGCAGAGATTTCAGTATTAGGGCTCAGGGTAGATGCATTTAGGCCTGATCTCCTTGTCAGTGCTGCCAGTAAGATTTTACAGGCTGCGTTCATGCTTTATATTTGACACTATGTGGAAATGCCAATAGAGCTCATCAGCATTTTTCACTAAAAAAAGAACAAGAAAGTCAAGGATAAAAGGGCAGAAGAGAGGCAGAAGCATAAATATTGACTTTGAAAAAAGAATTCTGAAACCTTCTATAAAAAATCTTTGTTGGAAGTCCCAGTAAAATTATGATCTCTTTAAAAGCAGAAAACAGCAACTGAGTATCTTTCACTTTTTTTTTTTTTTTTTTTTTTTTAGAAAAATGGAACATAAAGCCAATATGTCCATTTAAAATTATATGTAACTGAATGATCTATTCTGTTTCACATGTTTAATGATTATAAATGCATAAAAATATCTAGCTGTCAACTGCAGTATGACCTCCTGGGAGTCTAGGTGTACGATTTTGGGCAGATCAGAGATAAGACAGAGAGGCTGAGAATTCAGTTATCATGCCACTCTGTATAATTCAACTACTTAGTGGCAGAACTCAGGTTGTTTTAAACTTTGGTGGGGAAAAAGAGGCAAAAAAGCTGCAGTTGAACAGATCTTCTGAACAGTAAGAGAAACATTTAATGCACAACTTCATGAAGTGTGCTGAAATTGAGGTCTGATCAGCTCATTGCTATGTGGTGAGAGTTGAGTCCAAGAAAGAATATGGGTACCTAAAAGTTAATTTCTTCTGAAGAGCAGGAAGGGAGGAATAACAATCTTTCATAGAATCACAGAATCACAGAATCAGTAAGGTTGGAAGGGACCTCTGGAGATCATCTAGTCCAAACCCCCTGCTCATGCAGGGTCACCTAGAGCATGGTAGACAGGGTTACATCCAGGCGGGCCTTGAAGATCTCCAGAAAAGGAGACTCCACAACCTCTCTGGACAACCTGTTCAGTGCTCTGTCACTCTCACAGGGAAGAAATTCCCCCTCACGTTCAAGCAGAACTTCCTGTGCTTCAGTTTGTGCCCACTGCCTCTTGTCCTGTCACATGGGACAACCGAAAAGAGTTTGTCCCAGTCCCCTTGACACCCTCCCTTCAGGTACTTGTACACATTGATAAGATCCCCCCTCAGTCCTCCCTTCCCCAGGCTAAACAGGCCCAGCTCTTGCAGCCGTTCCTCATAGGGCAGATGCTCCAGCTCTCTGACCATCTTTGTAGCCCTCCGCTGGACTCTCTCCAGTAGCTCCATGTCTCTCCTGTACTGGTGAGCCCAGAACTGGACGCAGTACTCGAGATGAGGCCTCCCCAGGGCTGAGTAGAGTGGCAGGATCACCTCCCTCCACCTGCTGGCAACACTCTTCCTAATGCACCCCAGGAGACCATTGGCCTTCTTGGCCACAAGGGCTCATTGCTGGCTCATGGTCAACCTGTCATCCACCAGCACCCCCAGGTCCTTCTCTGCAGAGCTGCTCTCCAGCAGGTCAACCCCCAGCTTGTACTGGTGCCTCGGGTTATTTCTTCCCAGGCGCAGGAAGAGAGGCTCTGACTGGGTTGCACCTACATCCTGGCAGATGCTGACTGCTGGTCCAACTTGCAAAGGCAACTTAGCATCCAAAGCATTTGTACAGGATTTAGAGCATGCACTAGACTCACTACCCTTCTCTCTCCTGAAAAACGGAGGGAGCTGATGGTGCCTTGACCCCACAGTTGAGAGCTATCTTTGCTTTAATTTTTTTTTCTAGCATTAGTGAAAAATTCTTTGAGTAAGAGTAAGAAAGATAAAGAAAATAACTTAAGGTTTACTGTAGCAAACAAGGAGGCAAGAGGAACCTTGTCTTTTTAACTTAATTAATTCCTAGTTCATCAGGAATAAGAAAGATATCATTTCTGTTTGTCCTTCAGCCCATCAGCAATTTTCAGTCCTCAATATCACCACAGCTGTGATCATCATAGTCTGAGAACCTTTTGGTGAATGCAAAATAAAATCAATAATCAGTAGGACTGCACGTGCCGATAATGCTAGGCATTTCAGCTATACATTAAAAAGGAAATTGCCTTAACTTCAACTGTTATTTGCAAGTAATAGTAGATTATTAAATGCTACTACATCTGAGCAGGAATATCAAAATATGGCCTCCAGTCCAGTGAGATATCATGGAAAAATAGACATGGTAATAGTTTCAGAAATTCAAACATTTTTTTCCCTGCAAACGTAATTTAACTTAATGTAGACTGGCAAATTTCTCTTAATTCTCTAACCTTACAAATTTAAAAGTAATAGCAATAAGTTGAATGTCTAAGTCCCACTTTTAAATCTCATTATTTAACTGATTTTTTTCCAATATTTTGCTCAGCTAAACCACTACTTTATCAGTTTTCAAATTATAACCAAAAGAGAAGGCCCTGCATATAAATGACATCATCTAGAAGTTGTCTTTTAGTATTCAGCCTTTGTGGCAATATTTTCCTTAAAGGGGTTATCGCCTATATTCCAAATCCTTTTTATTCCAAATCACTCAGTTCAATGAATGCACATAACTCCAATTAACTGCAGCCTGCTGGCTCAAAAGCAATTTGGTCTTTCATTAGTTACTCAGGTAAACACAGGAAGAGCACTTTCAGTTTGCTTGAATTCACAGAACAAACAAACTCCTCCATCTTTGATGATCCAAGACAATCTTGTCTTTTGATGCTTATCATTTAGTTGTTCAATAAAATGTAATTAAAAACAAAGACAACAACATCCCCCTACCACCAACCCTGAGTTACAGTTAATTGTCAGGCTTTCAAACTTACTCAAACAGTGCAAAGCCTATTACACTTTAGGTCGCAAGACTATTTGTTTAATCTCTTTCCTTGTGGATTGACTCTCCTGAGTCTTGCAATGAGATTTCTGGAGGTGAAACTCAGCTGTAGCTGTTTGGAGCTTTCTTAAACTTGGTTTTGAATAGAAAATATACAAAATACAAAATATTATTTTTTTATATTCAAAGGCATAAATCAGCTCAGGTAGAAATCCCAAACAATTTATGATGCTTAGCCAGCTTTTGCTCAGTTTATTCTATCTTTCCAGGCTGAAAAAAATGCTAAACTAACCTGTAAATAGTTGACCTTCATTAATTAATTCATTAATTAAGATTAATTCAGATTTCTTACAGAATAAAAAGAAGAATTTGAGCTCATTAAAAACTGTATAAAAATAAAAATCCAAATAAATCCAATCCAATAAATGCAAAACCAGTAGAAGATGACTGAAGTATGATCAGGTTCAAGGAGCCAATCTGAAGCTACCAAGGGCTTCAGAAAATAAATTGAGCAGTGCTAAAGGTATGCAAGAGGTAATTATAAAAATTAATGGACTGTTATTCATGTAGCTTTTTCCATGTTAATGAACAAATCAGTCTTGCCTGTGAATGTACACATCTGGTTGTGCCCACATACACAGATAAACACACCTATACGTCACCCATGCTGGCTTGATTGCACTTTGCAGGACATATTTGTATACATTTTATCAATGTTTCCATAAACAGTAGTTTCTTTTGGTATGTTCTATACTCTCTGCCTGGATCTTAATGAAAGTGTTAATTAGAAGCGCAGTAGGAAAACAATTTAGACTTATAAACATGTCTTGCGTATGGCGTTTGAGTAACGAGAAAAAACAGGCCAGAACATTTATATGAACAGATACTAATTACTGTTTCTGAGTCAAACATACGCACTGTTATTGCCAAGAGTACAGCACAGAGCTATGAAACAGTCAGATGACAAGAGAGTTTAAATCAATGAAGAAAAGGGGGTAAAATTCTCCAGTTTGCGTGAAAGTAATTGTATGTATATATTAAGCTGAAAGTAGAATGCATGTTTGCTTTCATAAAGCCTCCATCTGCAATGTCTTTAATTTGCTTCCTTGTCAATATCTACCAAAGTTTTCCTGGATGAATTTCATACTATGAAGCTATGAAGTAGGGGCAGGATTTTACCTGATTATAACTGTGCTGCCTCAAATCCGGTTTGCATATACCTACATTACACCTTCTACAGTCAAAAATCAGGCTCAGAGAAGCTTAGGGAAAAAAATCCGTCCTATTCTATGTTCCTGCAACGTACTGTGAATTTATCCGGAAAGAGGAGGTGATAACAGTGGACTTTAACATAATTAGTTAGAGAACATATATTGGCAAGTTTACAGTGATACAGGATTAACTTTATAAACCAACCAATGTTTAATCCTGAAAGCAAATTTGGAATCCCAGAAGGAGGAGGAAAAAGGAAC
Source organism: Rhea pennata (assembly GCF_028389875.1). Lineage (NCBI taxonomy): Eukaryota > Metazoa > Chordata > Aves > Rheiformes > Rheidae > Rhea > Rhea pennata. The sequence goes on from NC_084663.1 coordinate 107,982,240, forward strand.
AGTGGGGAAACTGTGGAAAGGAAATATTGATAAAAGGAGCAATAAAAATGGCAAAGAATAAAGGAAAGAAGAAAATAAAAGACCCTAGCACTGCATGTGGCTACCTATTGCCTTGCAAAATAGCAGAATAGATGCCAAGGCTAATGAAGAGAATAGTTTGATTATTTACCACATGGTTTCGTTTATTATTTTACTGGAATTCATTGTCCTTCATATATCACACACAGTTGGAGTGGAGCAGTAAGTATATAATTTTATGCTACTTAAGTACACTATTCATTGTAAATTGAAAACTTTCAGCTTGCTTTAGCTTTCCATACTGTCAGACAAAGCGATCAGCAGTTTATTCATCTGGAAGTACGATGGATTCCTTCAGTATTACATTTGCTATTTATGTGTCTGGTGCCTGTAAGTTGCTCTTATGGAGTGAGGCAGGTACAGACATTGCTCTCTTTCTTCAGATATATAGTCAAATGCATGATTTTTCACAGGTAGGAGTAGTTCAGATTATCTTTAATTTTTGCTGTGATTCTTACAGTATTTTTGTAGGGTATGATAGGCATCATCAGACATCCTCTCCTTTGGTCAATCCCTCCTCCAGATTCTAGTGCTACATTTCTGGGTCTTTCACTAATTTGAAACTGTGCATCATTAAAATGCAGAAATTCATCTTAGCCAGCTGTAGACATTAATAAGGTAGAAGGCTACACCAGCACTAGTCACCTATGTTTCCCCTGTAGTCAGTGAAGAGAAATGAGCCTTAAAAAAGGCATGATCTACTGACCTATTTTAGGCATTTACATTAACATCAGATAAATTGTGCCATGCAAGTACTCGCTTCTCTCCATTGCCTGGGCCTTTCTCACGTTACTTACTCAGATATGAAGAGCTACAATAGATCAAATTGCTCAGCTCTTTTGTACCTTTGCAATTAAATGATCTGGTGGCTCGTAAGAGTTGACTGTAAGCACCTGAGGTTTTTGGTGTGCGACCAGAACCAACATTTCTTAACATTGGTAGAGTTCCCAGTCTTTTTTCTTTTCTTCCATTTTCTGGGCAAACTGAAGCATTAAAAATAAAGATAAGTTTCAAAAACAAGAAAAAAATGTTTTACCCACTCAAAAGCAAATTTTTGTTTTATCTTTCATCAGCTCTTAAAAATATTTTTACAGCATCTGTAAAACGTATAAAAATACCACAATATTTTAAAATAGAAAAGATAATTCAGTTCTTTTTAAAATATTTTTAAAATCTTTTTTAAAGGCCTTTGAAACTATTTGGCAAATTTGACTTAATTTTGGCTGGGCTTAAAAAGCATTTTTGGCTAATAAAAAGTTTGAAAAAAATGGTTTGCCCAACTCTAATGACCAAATTAGTCATGCCTTTTTTTCTGCACCTGATCCAATTTTGTAAAACCGTCTGTTGTACATTTGGGAAATGATTGCTTGTCCTTGCTATGAGTTATGCGTAAGTGCTGTACAATAATTTGCCCGTGCAATGGCTAGGAACCAAGCAGTTGGTTGCAGACTGTATCTTCGTCCTGTTCACAGTACCTAGACCTCCTAGGCAGGTTCCTGATTACACATTGCCACCTCTATTGGCAGCTATGATGGAGAACAAGAAGACTGGGAAGAGGGTGGGTGGGGGGTTAGCATTTGGAAAAAGCGGTAGGATTCAGGGAGTTAATTTGAAATAGCATCGAACTCCTCACCCAACTGCCTTCAATACACTGAAGTGTGGTTTGGATTCTTGCTGGGGTATTTAAAGCTTGCTGCCTATGGTAAGAAAGAAAGGCAGCCCATAAATCCTTCCCTTAGATGAGGGAAGCTGTCTTGGTAGCGGTGAGCATGAGTAAGGGGACAGGGGAAGAGAACTGAAGCTGAGCAATGGCAGTGTGCCAGAAACAGGCAGAAGCCATGGGAGCGCAAGGCAAATCCTCGCTTACGGTCCGAGTACAGAGTAGGAAGGAACTATGCTTGAAAGGCACTAGTGAAGCAGGTATAAAGTAGTTTAGATGAAGATACATATAAGCTAGTTGACTCCACTAACAGCTACACGGCCTGAAACACCAAGCATTGTTTTATTTCCCACAACTCCACTGGGCTGACACGTCTTTTTTTCCCCCAACCCTTTAGTGCTCTGAGAAATCACCTCTGTTTCTAGTAGCATCTTTGCAAACAGAACTAGGAAGTCATATTTTTTATTGTAACTGTATCAGCCAGGTAAATGCTGTAATGACTCATTCTTTGTGTTAAGTCTTAGGCTTTCCCAGTGTTGCTGGCACTCAAGTGTTATTAGCATAATGTATTTTTAGTGAACTCTGTCAGCAGAGCACTGTATGGCTAATCAAGCACTCATTGGGGATAAATGGTAGACTTAACATTCTTATCAGGCTACTGGAGCTTAGAAGTTACCGACCCTTGTTCCACTTATATCAAAGCCACTTACAATGCTACTAGCTTGTAGCAAATTCATTTTCTGTTCATGTCTGGTTGCCTATGATGGTGCCTAGAAACAGAAAACAGAAAATGGGAAATGGGAAATGGGAAGGAATGAGGGACCCTGTTGCCCGAGGCCTTAATGCGATTGCAAGATATTGATCATATTGGATGCACCAACCTAATCCTCACAGTTTCACAGGCTTTGCAAAAAGTGTTTCTCATAAGAACATTTTAAATTTGATTTCAACCTTAGTGATTCAGTAGCACTACTCTTTAAGAGGATCTATTTAACATCGTGATATCAGCCAATTAAACTAGGGATTTTATTAATTTCCTTTAGTATTTAATCTTGTCTGCTGTCCCAGTGAAATATGGACAATCTAGGTCAAGGTGAACCCATGGATTAAATCCAGGAGCTGTTTCCCTCTTTTGCTCTGCCTTTTCCCTAGACTGCAAGAGATTGCTGGGGCAGTGAGATCTGTCCAAGCTTACAAACTCCTCCTGTGGCACCTGTTGCATCCTGCCACGGCTTTCCCATCCCTGCCACAACTTTCCCAGTTCTGCCTCAGCTTTTCCATTTCTACTACAGATTTCTTGTTCTTGCCACTCCTGCTGCACCACAGGCCTTGTGGGCCTGGTGTAGGGTGGCAGCCAGGGTAGAAGGACTCCTCTAGCCCCTCCACATCGGTGTCACTGGCAGCAGTGCCCTAGGTTTTGGGCAGTAGATTCTGACATGATACCCAATTTCCCATTGAGAACAGAAATCTCAGCCAAGGAGGAATCAAGTAAACGTTTTTGAGATGCCCATGTCTCAGGATACTAAAGCAAGCAGCTAAGCAGGCTGGCACATACAGACAAGTCATTGAAAGAATCTGTTAGGGCAGTCATTAGAAATAGCACAGAAATGTGAAGAATAAGTGCCTAACTGTTGTTCTGTAATTTTATTGTTGTAGTTTCTGGAAGAAAATGAACCATAGTTTCCTGCTATTCTGAAATTTTAGGTCATCTGGGTGTTGTTGTTTTGTGTTTTTGCTGCCTTCCAGGACTGACTCAGTGTGTTGCCCTGTGTTTGTGTGTGTGTATGTGTGAACACATATGTGTGTTTTCCAAAACCTGAGCTCTGTCCCTTCGGCAACTGGAGGTGGATGAGAGCAGCCTACGTTGCAGTACTGATCTCAGCTAAGGTGGATGGGGCCAGACTCTTCTCAGTAGTGCCCAACAATAGGACAAGACACAAACTGAAACACAGGAAGCTCCATCTGAACATGAGGAAAAACTTTGCTGTGAGAGTGACAGAGCACTGGAACAGGTTGCCCAAAGAGGTGGTGGAGTCTCCTTCCTTGGAAATATATACAAAAGCCATATTCCTGGGCAATGTGCTCTAGGTGACCTTGCTTGAGCAGGGGGATTGGACTAGATGATCTCCAGAGGTTCCTTGCAACCTCAACCATTCTGTGATTCTGTGAATAGTTTGTTTCAAGGTTTTCTATACTACAAAGAGATTCAGACCGATGCATTTTGTAGAGAAAAAGTTCTGGCAACAAATAATTTTAAACTGTGCCATGAAAACAATTTCTTCATAAGATATTTCTATCTTCAGTTAATTGGTCACTAGGTAACTTGAGGTAGTTGACAGGCTTAAAGGCTAGTGGACACTACAGACATTTTTGTTGCAGACTTTGGATGTTCTGCATTGCCCTAAGCAATCTGGTAAATTTTTAAATATTGATTGAGCTACTGGTGTATGTAAGTTTGACTCTTTTAAAATAAAATTGTTCCTTTGTTCAGTTTTGAAAGCTGAAAGAAGCATACAGGTTGATGTCCTGCTACCTTTTATCCAAACTTATGGACTGCCTCTAGTTATTCGGTAATCAAATAAATGTTTTAATGTAACGTAGATACAGTTACTTTAGGGAAAGCCTTGAAGGTTCCTAAGATTAAATAAACATTAAATGATAGGTACTGAAACAAAATGACTGAGTTGTAAACTGCTTATTCACAGAGTTGCTACCCTAGTTGATAATGGTCTTATATTAGGTAAGGCTAGTCTAGCTGGTGTTAAAGCTGGTCACATCTTAGAAGTGAACAAAACTAAATGAAGATGAATTTTATTAACATCAATTAAGGTTTAAAGAAATATTTTAAGTTCTACATGAATAAGCTTAATATGATTTAACAAAGCCAAAATAAATAAATTTTAGTTCTTTAGATCAACCTTCTTGAGTTACCTTGGCTAGACAAACTAGTAAATCTGTTCCGAAGAACACTGTGTTACATGTGTGGCAACATAAAGAAGTCACCAGAGGATAAATAATTTGCAGATTGAGTTACTTTGAAATAACTGTCCTTGTGCATTCACAAGGAATGTGAGATAACTTACTCCTCACCTTTGCTGTAGGATAAACATGCAAACTGAGAACACAAGAGAAATTTCAATGGAGCAGCTAAAACAGAATGAATCCACACTCTGGCTTACTGCGCAGTAACTAATATGTGTAACTTTGCACTGAGCCTGAGACCTTAAGTGTTGCTCAGATGTCAGTGAAGATCATAAGCCTCTCATTTCCCAGGAAATTTCATTTTTTGATTTTTACATTAATTATTTTTTATACTGCAGTCAGTGTAGAACGGCATGTTTGGATACAAGAAAAGAATCAATTCAAATTAAAAAAGGGAAAGATTGAGGGATTATCTTTCTTATTCTTCTCTCTTTTTTTGTCTTAGTTCATACAGCTGAGATGTATAGGAAGTATATTTTTACAGTATGGGTTCAAAAACCATTGCCTCAGGAAGTTAGAAAACAAGTAGAGTATGCAGGGTATTGTTTGGCTACTCTCTTCCCATCAGCATTAATCTCTTAGAAGCCATAATACTTCTCACAGAAGCAATTTTTCCTCTCATTGATTATGTGACATTTGGGGAACAAAGATGATAATTTCTTACAAGTGTATGATACTTTCTATCCAAATGATTCCTTTGCCTTTCACAAGTTATATACTGCATAGTGGGCCAAACATCTGCAAAAAACCCAAACGTCTAAGTAAGGGCCAGAAATCAGCTCTGAGATTTATAAGTCCCCTTCAAAAGACTATGGCTTTCTATATGCAGTCTAAACATCTGTGGATCTTGTTGACCAAAATGGGAACCAATGACATGCAGCGTCTTGGGAAAGCAGGAGAGTTTTAAGTACGTATAAAATATGGCTCTCCAGCCCTGCCTCAAACCCTGTAGCTGGTTGAAGACTTACGAAGGATGTTAGAAAAAAACAGCTAGTCACTGTGATAGATTTTGTTTGGTTTGCTTGGGCGATAGTTGCCCAAGTTGCTGCTCCTTGCAGGAGGGTGGGCGGCTTGTGCCTCTGGAGGGGGATTCTCCGGTGAGCCGGGCACCTGGTGGCACCGGCGCTGGTAGTGCCCTTGCACCTTGGGAAGAGCCACCTCCCTCCATGCCTCTGGGACCAACACCCCAGGGGTCACACTACCTGCAGCTATGCTGGGATTTCTTATCTTCAAAGCGATGCAACATCTCAAATATGTCTCCAGATGTGAGCCCTTTCTCTCAGTCACACCTTTCCAAGTATATTTACTAGAGGTTTCTTGTTGCTTTTTATGGCAGCTGGAGAATTCAGAACTTAGCTAGAAGTATTTTTCATATCCAAAGCATTCATTAGAAGTCTGATTTCATTTTTTTTTTATTTTCCTGGCTGAAAGTGCATTGAGCTGCATCTTTTACCCACTTTTCCCTTTCCAGATGACATTAATATATATTTTAAAATTCTTTCTTGACATTTACTATATTTCAAATGCTACACAATGTATAATATATAACCTGTAAAGCAATTGTGTTTAGCTTATGAATTTTAGAGTATTACAGCCTTCCTCTTAAGGCTACAGATGAGAGTTTAGTTGGCAGATTTGGTAACTGGCTGCTTAAACTAAGGAGCCTTTCTTCATTTGCTGTCATTTTGGAGGACTCTCTGTGTCCCATTAGCACATATCACTGACTTGCAGACATTTAAGGGAAGGCAGCCTGGGGAAGACAGCCTGCAGTTCCCACAGGAGGAGAAATTTGATATTTCAACATAAATATGTGAAAACAGGACAACTAAGCCGCCTTAACAGGTACATTAAGCCTTTTCCTGTTATTCTCTAACAAATATTTTTCTTTCCAGGAAAAAAATGTTACTCTACAAAGTGTAGATGAAGAAATATCATTCAAAATGATTGCCATCTTCCACTGTCAATAACATAACTGAAGCTACCAAGCTGCTTTCAGTAGGCTATTTTAGAAGGGTGTCCATATCCTATTTTCCTTAGATGGCTGGGAAATAGTCTTTGTGATTTTCACTTCTGGAGAAGAAGTTATGTACCAACCCGTGCTGGCTGGTAAGCTGCTAGCTATTAAAAAGTTAGCAAATAATGATAATTTGTTTTTTACTGGTAAGGTTTAAACTTCAGGAAGATAGAAGAGTTTGGGCTGAAATAGCTGCAGATGAGGAAATGTGGCCACAGAAAGCAGAGGGAAGTTGTTGTATAGGCAAATTCATATACACACGTGCTCATTTGTGCAAAGTGGAACATGATTAAAGCAGAGGAAATAACATAAGAATAAAGGTTAAGATTTGGAAATGTAGATTTGTTTGTGTTCTCTCAGGGTGTGTGTGGGGAAAGATTGGTTGTTTTTAATAGGATCCCTGTAAGAAATTTAGCATTGGATCATTAGGCTATTTTTAACGCTAAGTGTGATCAATAACATAATAAAAAGGCCTTCCTAACTTTCTGCCTAACTTGAACTACCCTTAATCTTTGGTGTAGAGTATATCACAATTTTGTTTTAGGACAGCTTTTAATGAACACATTTACTTGTAAATCCTCAGAAAATTAATTCTTTGCTCAAAACTAGTAAAAGTTTGCTAGGAGAAAGGCTCTATGCCTCATGTACGATAAAAGGATTGAATTCCAGCTTAAACTTACATATGAAGCCTCAACTGGCACTTCCACGATGCGTGCTTTGAATTCTGTTTGATGTGTATATCAATGTCCTTCAGATACCACACGCTAAGAAAAACACTGTTAACTGCCAGTTTTTGAAATTGTCTAATGCTGGCTGACTGATTAAAGCAAGCTTGTCTGTATGCTGCTATCATTTATTCTATTTAAAACCTAGCCCCCTTTTCTCTGTTTTCAGTGCTGTTATCCACCTACTCTTTCTTGACTAGGAAAGGATCAACATGAAAAATTCCTTTCATGGCAGATGTTAATTTTTTTCAAATATTGATATGATCCAGAAGATCTGGTAGAAGCAGATTTTATTTGTGCTCCTAAGGATGCTGGATATGGCTCGTTTTATATATTCAGTCCATGTTGGTTCTAGCTGTTATTTGTCAGACTTTATATCCCCTAATTTACATAGCAACAAAGAATCTAAGCAGAAAGCAAAGAGTAATGTCGAACTGAGTTGTAATTGAAAGCAATATTAGGCAGAATTTAAGACCATCAGGACTGCAACTGAATTTTTTGCAAAAAAGTATCTGCAGATCTCTACTAAACCCCAATGACTTGTACCTAGTTGTGTGTCATGAAAATACCAAAGTCTCAAGCAGCATAGTGTGCCCCCAAACACCAGTCTGATGCATTTGCTCAGAACTGAATTAATGAAAATAATTTTATCTCCTGGATCTCCAGAGCAAGGGCTGGTTTTCTAAACTGTGAGGGTTTGATATGAGATGGAAAATGCTCTAAGTACAAAGAAAAGATTGTATGCAAGAATTTGAATGTGCACTTTTAAATAGGAAAAAAAAGATGACACTGAGAAGGGACCTTTACCTTTAACAGGAATCCAGAGATTTGAGAAGTTCTCAGAAAACAGGAGGCTGGAAGGTATGCATCTGCAGCATGCATCTACCCCCTTCTGACCAGGCTTTGTCTGCTGCCAAGGCTCATGCTTCCTAGGAGCCGTCCATCCTAGCCTGATCTTGCGAGTTGGGTGAAATGTGACAAAATGCAGCCTGGCCTTGCATATTTGAAATATTATCACAGTGCGTATACTGCACCACAATACTTCAGAACACTGTTCCAAACCTTCATGTGTTTGGGAAATTAATTAGCTTACAAAAATGCGTATTTTAAAAAGTGGGGTAGCCTGTAACTTTGGGTATGCACAAGATTTGCCGTGCATATTTTAAATGACTAGCTATTTGGCCATAATTCTTATTCTTCTACGTAGTGAGGAATATCTTTTTTAATTCATTGGGTATAGTGGCAAAAGCTTACTGCAAGCCTGTGCAAGTAGTCTTTGAGAGTGAATCTCAGCAGACCTCAGTTCCCTTAGAGTTTAGCTGCTTGCCATTCTTGTTAAGGAACAAAATACTTCATCTTTTCAAGTAACCATAGATAAAATATTATTCTTGCTTAAAATAGATGTTAGGAGCCAGTGCTTTAACTGGCCTAAATGTGCCTAAATGTGCCAGTGTGATCATAATCTGGGATATATTGGTGAGCTCAAGTAACTGAATTCCTTAAGATTCAAAATTCATATCTGTTTTTGTACTGGTTAGAGGAGAATGAATTTAGCCCAGGATGTATTTACAACTCCAGTGAGCAAGAATGTTTTGTGACATTCATCATGAATAACCAGGTTATTACTTCCTTTTATCAGAGACTTTTTTGGCTTCCTGAAGTCACCAAGAACAGTATGTCATCTATTAAATAACTACATCCAGGTTATCTGCTCTTTAGAGTAAATGTGTTTTTTTTCTACCTCACTGGCATCAAGAGTATTTGGAAAAAAGTAGATCAGTACAAGTTATGAAGATCATTATGAAATAATAGTAGGCCTCTGAAGACTTGCGGCTGTATGAAATTAATTAGCAGCCACCACAGCCCTTCACTGGTGGAAGTACATTGTAATCTTGCCTTCTGTGAAATTTTTATGTACTTCAACAGATGAACTACTGAAGGAAAAGGCGTGAGATGAGGCTTAGAAGGGAGGGAGTGAAAGTGGTCCATGAATGGGCCTGTATGTTAGAAGGTTAGTCACAATACGGAAAATGTTCAGAAGCTCTCTAAAATCCAAAGAAATGTTTCTTTTGCTCTTTGCAATGGATGGAAACCACACTAAAGCAGAAAACTTGATATGCAGCAACAGTAGACTGCATCCCTAAACATATAAAAGGCACTGCGCTGAAACTGGACAAAGCCTTTCAGAAATCTCACCTTTCAGTTTATTCTCAAGGGGATTCCTGTTTCAGAAGCTGAAAGATACTTTTCTGTACAAAAAAAGGCCTTTTTTAACTAGTGCCTTGGTTTATTGTTGACTCATTCAAGTGGCGCCCAATAGAGCAACTGAATTTTATTTGGAAACCCACTCGGGGCTTAACAGTTTTGGCAATATAACCTTCCTCTGGCTTTGGGAGATTTTTCCTCAGCTTTTTACCATGTAAATGTGCCCAGTGAGTGATTCAGTTGGAAATTTCCATGAGAATACACCCTGACAGCGAGAGCCATAGCTATGCCCCAGCATAGACCTTCACGCAGGATATGCTGAAAAGCTTTCTGGGAATCACTAAGCATGCACACTGACTATTTAAATCTTTTCCTTTCTGCATTACATTTTTAAGATATGTTTCTAAGTATACCTAGCAGTTTTAGCTGCTGCGGGTTTGAAGCCATCTTCCCACTGATATTATCTTGATTGATATACACTTAGAGCTTAATGACATTTTCTCTGCTGCTCATGCTTGTCATACTCTGTTCTTAAACAGTAGGAAGTCTGCAGGTTTATTTCTTCCAAGGCACCAGCCATTCTATCATTTCTATGTAAGCCTGAAAAATATTCTTCTACTGTGTCTGGTATTTCAATTGAGGCCAGTTTCTCCTGGCCATTTGATGAATTTTGCCATGCTTACAATATTCTAAATACTACTTAGATGCTATATGGTTTGATAGTATATATATTTTTACAGGTGGCTGCAGTTCCACTTACTCTTTGACACTTGATATTCTAGCTTTATCTTCCTGCATAACTTTGCAATATAAGTAAGAATTATTTATATGAAGGAAGATTTCATAGAGGACAATTTTGGAGATGGAATACTTAGGGAACTGAGCTATGGATATTCCTTGTGTGAGAAGTGATGAGGTGAGGGAAGAACTAACAGACTGAAGTGGCCTAACGCTACTGAATATAGTGAACAAAACCAAACACTTTAATTGGCGTTAGAACTGATTGTATGGAAAGGGATAGAGAAATTTGTTTTGAAATGAACTGATTAAGAAAAGCAAAAGTGTTTTTGAGGAGAATCACTTGTTTGTTAAAGTCTAGGATTTGGGCTATCAGAAATGCTTATAGGTAGACGAGGGGAAATGATAACTGTATTTAGCAATTTTTAGTTAGGAAGAAATTGTGTGACCTGGGCTGGGCAACAATTAATGGCTATTGTATGCCAACGTACAGAGAAGCAAAATTCCTCTCTTCTTGGACAGGGATGATATGCCAGCTGAAATGCATAAGCATAAACTTGAGGGCCAGGTAGCTCGTGCAGTCTTCATGCAAATCTAAATCACAGAATTGCAGAATGGGTACAGTTGGAAGGGACCTCTGGAGATCATCTAGTCCAAACCCCCTGCTCAAGCAAGGTCACCTAGAGCATGTTAGACAGAGTTGCATCAAGGCAGATTTTGAAAATCTCCAGAAATACTCAATCAAGATATTCAAGAGATATGCAAGGAGACTGCACAACCTCTCTGGGAAACCTTTGTGTCACTCTCACAGGGAAGAAATTTCTCCTCATATTCAGGCAGAACTTCCTGTGCTTCAGTTTGTGCCCGTTGCCTCCAGTCCTTTCACATGGGACAACTGAAAAGAGTTTGTCCCAGTCCCCTTGACACCCTCCCTTCAGGTACTTATACACATTGATAAGATCCCCCCTCAGTCCTCCCTTCCCCAGGCTAAACAGGCCCAGCTCTTGCAGCCGTTCCTCATAGGGCAGATGCTCCAGCCCTCTGACCATCTTTGTAGCCCTCCGCTGGACTCTCTCCAGTAGCTCCATGTCTCTCCTGTACTGGTGAGCCCAGAACTGGATGCAGTACTCGAGATGAGGCCTCCCCAGGGCTGAGTAGAGGGGCAGGATCACCTCCCTCGCCCTACTGGCAGTACTCTTCGCAATGCACCCCAGGAGACCACTGGCCTTCTTGGCCACAAGGGCTCATTGCTGGCTCGCAGTCAACTTGTCTACCAGCACTTCCAGGTCCTTCTCTGCAGAGCTGAGATAAAGAGAAATGAGACAAGTAAATATACCTATTTTGTTATCTGCTGAGTAGCTTATCTTACTACTTGTGCTTCTGGAAAGCTGTACTTGGGCTGCCACTTCTGATGTTTTTCCTGCTGTTTTATGTCCTTTTAGTGTTGCTTAACCCAATCTATATCATGATGCAGCCTGTGCTGTGTATAACTTGCACTACTTAAATCTAATCATACATCTTAAAAGTGTATCAAAAGTAACTGCCTAACTTATCTGAGGCTGAAAGGTTAACAGACTGTGCCCATAATGTCAAAAAATGCCCTATAATGTTCTTATATGAAAAAGACCTGACACAGTATAATCTTTTTAATATCATTTAAACATAACTCCAATGAACTGAATTGTACTGAATTGTAGCTGCAGTTCAAAAGTGTTTGGATTGTTTTGATTTTTGGCTAGTGTCCACTTCTTATGATATCAACTTTAAATCCACATTTGCTACCTACCTTACATTGGATAAAGTATTTCCACAGAAATACAAATTTAGTAGTTGACTGACACATTTATACCAATTGATATGAAATTGTTGCTGAAATATGTTGTCATGGTGACAATGAGGGCAGAGAACTTTGTGAAATAAGATTGGACATTTTACAGAGTTCTTGTGTGTTGCAAAAGATGCATCCCATGACATTGTATATTTACCTTGCTTTATTATTTTTTTTATGAGAGGATAAAAAACTTCATGCTTCCAGGCATAAACTGTGGAACATAGATTAGAAGAAGCATTGTCTAAGACAAGTTATTCTGTTATAGAGATCTTAGCTTCAGGAAGAGACCACCGCTAGGTACGGGGTTCCTTGGGGACCTTTCCAAGAGGGACCAAAAGTGAATTAATTTGTTATTTTGAATATTAACTGTGTAAATAAGGAGAAAGAGCCTTATTTATGTTTCCTTCGAATACTAAAAGCAAAAGAATAAGATACTTTCTTTTGGAGAACTGTTTTATCTTATTTGCTGTTCAACCTCACAACTAACAAGCAGAGGAAACAAAACATTCTCCTAATGAAAAGCTATTTTACAAAATGTCATCAAAATGATACTTTAGCAAAGATGAGTTTTGCAATAATATGTCCAGAGCCATAAGCTGTGCTTTCAATATCAACATGTTATTAGGACACTCACATTTCCATTGTGGGTTTGGTATTCTGACCGCTGCCTTTTGACTGTGTTATGTACAAAAAAAATCAATCTTTTAAATGGGCTTTATTACTATTATTACTATGTAAAAGTAACAAAGAAAAGTCCCAGCAGACTTTTAGTGCAAATATTTTCTCTAATGAGCATACAGACAATGAACCACTTCTGTTTTCTATAATAATAGAAGTTAGATTTCTGTGTATTAATCTAGTATGATGTTGATAGGATTGCTTTCAGATGATAGGATCAAAGAAAATGGAAGAAACTCTAAGTGTAAAAATTTTACTGCTTGGATTTAATAACTTGGTGATCCTAGCCTTCACGGACTTTCCACTCACTCTCTTTGCAACATTTTTTTTTGTGTAATAAACTCCAGAGGTGATTGATCAGTTCTGCTTTTTACCATTTACATTCTCTTCCAGTTGACATTTGGGTTTAAACTGAGCCCCGTTCACCAGTATTAAATAAGCAGATTCTATGTAATTGCCCAGGGGTACCCTCTTTTTTCATTCTTTCTCTCCTGTCCAAAATACCCTGAAGAAAAAAAATTGAGTCCTTTCTCTAACTTATGTCTGCAGCAGAGCACTCTGACCCCATAGATCTTCAGACCTAGATAACAAGTCTGTTTTGATGCCTTTCTTCCAAGTACCAAGCTGTTTTGCTGAAACTTTGATAGTTCTGATTTTCTCTTGCTCCAGGGAGCGATACTTTATGTAATCACAATTTCCTTTAAGTAGATCTTATTTTAGAAGAAAAAAATTCAAAACATCTTTCTCCTAATTTCTAAGGGATAGTAATTCTGTAATATCATATATAATGTTTCAAAGGAATAATGTGGTATATTTTAAAAGAAAATTTTGCTAATTTAAACTGATTTCACAGTTACTCTATGGTTTGTAAAGGAATAAGAAAAAAGTATAGACCATGGCAAATTAATAAAAGAGACATACTTGTTGATTAAGTTATAAGGATAACTGTAATTCTTAGCTGTATATTTTAGTGTGGTGTTACAGTTACTTGCCATGAAAAAATATGATACTATAATTAAATGTATATTCACCCCCCGGGAGGTTATTTTTGTTAAACCTTGGCATGCTAAAAAGTGTTATGTTTGTTCTTTGTTTTAGGGACTGAGCACTGTTTCCTGAGTGTATTGGATCTTCCATGAAACACTGTATGGGAGGATGGGGGAGAAAGAAGGTATGGGCTGCTTGACATACTCATGAAATTAGTTGGTTGCAACCAAAGGTTCAAGAACAAGCTTAAGGAGATGTTTATGATGGAGAAGAAGGCAAAGCAAAAGTCTGGATAAAAATAGCAGAAGGGAGGCAGAACAGCTCTCCTACATTGTACATGATATGCCTACATTACTATGTAAAAGTAACAGCAAAAGTGACTGCAAAACTAACAGCAATTCATACAGACATCCCTGAGCTAGCTTTAAGCAATACCGAAAACTTTGCCTCCGTTTCCCTCATATTTGTCTAAACTAAGAGAGAAACATCTCTTTTAGGCTTTTTTTAATAAAAGGCTAGTACAACCTGACGGCTATTTTATAATTCAGATAATTATTTGTGTGGGACAGCAGTTATAAGATATCATCACATCCTCCAGTATAGCTTTATCTACCTCAAGCAGCTTTCAGCAAAAGCAGACAGTTGATTGTAAAGATAAATTCCACATAAGAAAGAGAATAGGACTGCAAACAAACAGAACAGTACCTGCTACACTGTGGTTCATACAACCAAGACATCTTATCATATTTTTGTCAAAACTAGAAGAGATAAAAAGTAAGAAAGCCAGGGAAAGACAACTCATGAAAAATAAGTGGAACAATAAAAAAAATAGGCTGATAAAATGAAGCATTCTTTAAAATAAACTACAACACATGTGCACACACACACAAGCACACACACACACAGAGGGCAGAAGAGATGCAACACGGAAGTGTTTCAGGAAAAGACAAGGTATTACAAATGTGCAGCATTTTGCCCTGAACAAATTAATTTGTCAGTAGCTTGCACAGTTCTCAGGTGGGGATTTTTTGGAAAGAAGATTGTTTTAGCAGAATACACTATGTGTGCATAACAAGTCATCTAAATCAATGTTGTACATTGTCTTCAGGCAATTTTCTCCACTATGTGTCAAAGGTAAGAAGTGAATTCCAGGCAGTTTTGGGCTGTTATTTTGCTGTAATTGTACAACCCTTTTATAAAGATATTGTGATTTATGATGCAAAATAAGCACTTCAGGGTTACTTTCCGGCATTCATTATGTCAAAGAGAGAAACAATTAAATCCCAGGTACATAAGAGACAGGTAGATACAAGAGTGTGCAGTGCAGCCTGAAATTAATTTGAACACCAAAGATTTATAAATTCACTTTGAGTGCTTTATGATAGATCTATCGACTGCCATGTGGGTATTCAATATAGGGCATGCCTGTATTAAAATTCAATTTTAACCTTTGCCTACATTGTAAGAACAGCCTCGAAACAGACTCTGTGTGTGTGTGTGTGTGCATGCACACGCACCCATGTGTGTGTTCTGCACTTCACCAGGGAATGAGGTATCAGATTCATAGGGTCCAGGAAGGTTAATGGTGCACTACAAAGTGTGGCTCAAGGGGAACGACATTAATATCATTGTCCAGAAATGTGAAAAAAATGCACAGCCATAAGAGACAGCTCAAAAGTTGTAATTGAATCTGTTCTTAGGGTTATGTTTTCTGAGTTTCTCTGTTTGGGAGGAATGAGCTGTGTAATTTCCATTACTATCCCTAAAGAATTTTACAGCTTCTGGATTACAGCTACCGTAAATCCCACTGGAAATGCTGTAACCATACCTGTCATCAACATCCCAGCCTATAATATCCATACCAGCTTGCTTTTCCCACTTGACCTAACTCTCATTGTGTTTGCCTGTCATCCTTGGTACATGACACCGCCATCCAGGTGCAGACTTACAAAAACAGGGCCATAGACTTCCTTTCATTGCACTTACTTCAATGTTAGCATATTTGAGTTTAGCTGAATGAAATTAGCCATTTGACAGTAATCTTTATAAAAAACATATTTTATTCCAAGTTGGAAAATCTTTTTTTTTCCCCAGAATTACTTGAAAGATTTATGAATGTGGGAGCATATTCACAAAGGCTAATTGCAGTCTTTGGGAGGCTAAGCTCTCTAATTTATAAGAGATCTTTGAGAGGTGAGTCAGAGTAAATAATACTAGATCCCATTTTGATTCATAGGAAGATCCTCTCTCTCTTATTCTCTCAATCTCTTTGTCTTTCCATTGACTATAGAGCTGTCTTAGTAAGCTTTCCTTCCCAAGGCTATAATTAATTAGGTGTTGAAGCTGACCTTGCTTTAAGGGGAGTAGTAAGAACAAATGACTTCTAAGGTCCCTTCCAAACTGAATCATTCTGTTCTTCTATGAAATCATTTACCCTCATCAGTTTGTTAAGATCAAAAATTTCAGCTGCTGATGTCATCTAAGATGCCATTTCTTTTGGTGTTTTGAGATATCTGTGTTGGTAAAATTTGTTTGCATGTAACTTTCACTGAGTAACAGAGATGGTTATGTGCTTATTGATAATAATCTCCTATCTGTGAAGAAGAATATTTTTGCATTATGACTTAAGCCTTGTATATACTTGTGTAATTTAGAAAATAAAATTATTATTTAAATATGATGGAACACAAATAATACAACAGTTTTCTTTTGATAATTATAGCAAAGATATTTTAGATAAGTTGGATGATGATGTTTGAAATGGACATATAGTGCATTTCAAATATTGTCAAAATATTCTTCATGCAAGTCAACACTGAAATAATTTTGCATTCTTCTGTACTTTTTACCATCGATGTTTGATTGGTACTGGCAGTAGCCTGCACATCTCTTGTACAATTTAGTATGTTACTAATCAGTATATATTCACTGATTATACAAGCTGCTTTTCATAAGCTCTAGGACAGCTTTGAGGGCTGATGATCTAGTGATCTAGTAGTCTCTGAATGTCTTGATTCTTTTTAGTACCAGTTGTTCCACCGTAACTTGTTGGATTAGTGCTCTGGGCTTGTCCAAGCTGTACTCTTTTTACCTAAATTTTAGAATTCTCAGGTTTCCTGGTTTACAAAAAGCATTAATAGTGTGATGAGCCTAGGAGTCATACTGACCCGCAGTGCATTCTGTACATTAAGCTCATAGAAGCATGTTGTTTCATTAACTTTTATAAATTTGGAGCAGATTTGTGGCATTTTTCTAATATGTTGCATACAAAAGAAAGGATGCTGATACCAATGATATCAGTCTTGCAGATGGTCATGTGATTGCTTAAAGCATTGAGGGTGGGCAAGATAACTCACATACTTCACTTAATTTAGTATTTGATTGCTTTCCTTATTGTGATCTTTGGTTAACTTTATGCAGAAGAACTTGCTGAGTAAAGAGATTACTTGTTTTATAATTTAGCCTTGTAATCTATTGGATTTTTGTCTGCATTATGTGACCAGGAATTGATGAGACTACGCTGGCCTTCATAAGGTGTCATAACTTTTCTTCCAGTTGTTGGAACTTGTCACACCCAGTGTATGTACCTGGAATTAATGTTTGTGCTAGTTCTCAATCAGAAGATACCAATAAAAGGTGCTAACTGTTGACATTACATTGATTCTGCAATATTTTGTCTTCTTACAAAGCACAAATGACCAGGCTCACTTTGCAAATGTTTTGTTGAGCTCATTCACTCTTTGCATGGGGATATCAATTATACAGCTGTATGGCATAGATGGTTAGTGAGCCCTATTGCCTGTTCCGTACTCTGCCTTGAAGTTGTCATCCTGTTTTTGTAATTATGCTCCAATATTGTCAGTTCCTATGGAATGCAGCCAGGTGGGCATGTTAGTTCTGTTTTTTATTCATACTCTTCTCATACCCAACACTCTGCTTTGAGCAACAATTGATGGGCTTACAAATAAATTCTTCATTCAAGAGACAGTGTCCTAGTATCTATTTTCTTTGCTGCAGCACTTCATACTTGTGTATCTGTCTGTAGTTCAGCCAGCACTTCAGAAATCCTTTATCTTTCCAAGTTCTTTTTCTGACTGAAGACAGATTTTGCTTTATGTCACTCCACCTGAAGTGTCAGTGATCACTTCTTCTATCACAGCCACATTAAACATGTAAATATGAGAGGGATTGTGAAAATGAATAAAAAGCTCCTCTAATATTCAGTTATGTTTTGTCTTCTTGTAGGATATATTAGAGACAACATCTTCTTTCAAAAGTAGATGTTTTATACTGAAGATTCTGCATTTGCAAGCTATACAGCAATTCTCTGCTAAAGGAATATAGAAGAGAAGTGTTTGGATGTGTGTAATTGTATCTACCGATTTCATATTTGGTCTTGAAGAAGCACCTTGGTGCTTATAAGCAGAACTGAATTCTCTGAGGGAGAAAGGACGATGACAAAATCCTGACACAAAGCACAGGAGCTCAGAGAGGGGGAAGATATAGGAGTGAAGTCTTCTACATGGAAAAAGATATTTTCTCTAAAACCTCTGCAGGTTGTCCATGAGCAAGAGAGAATATATCTCTATATACATCACTCTATCCCAGGACCATTCTCTGTAAGAAAAAAATATCATTCTGGGGCGTGTTTGGGTGACTGTGAGTAAACTTCATTCAACCGATGAAATGATTTCCTCTAGCTTCAGAAGGCAAAGTTTAAAACTAGAGGACATATGCTTTATATATTTATTTGCTGAAGCCAAATCTTGTAAATCTTAATAACTAGGGACTCTTTGTGTGACAAGTTTTTTGCAGGTGTTGAGCCCAATGATCATAATTAAAACGGACAGCTTTGAAACTTTGGTAAACCGTGGACCTGCCTTTCAACCTATCCTGGTGTGGACTGAAATGCCAACTGCAGCCCTGCAATGTAACTTTATGCGAAAGGTAGCATTCTCGTGAGAAACTAAGGTTAAATTATGGTAGATCCCAGGTCTCAAGCTGAGGTCAACAGATATGACTTCACTGAACTTTAGAAATAGCTGTTGTCTAATGTCTTTTGAGCTCAGCTTCAAAGCTCTGCTATGATAGCCCTGGTGAGCCCTAACCAGAAGAAGGTCTTTTTTCCTTGAGACATGAAAATCTCCCTTCCATTCCTCTTGCCTGTAATTGCCACACCAGCAAAGCTCCTACTATAGATGCAGCTGACAAACTGAGTTTTTGTTGGCCTGATTTATTTCCCCTGGAGAGTTTATCTAATATACGGATACAAAAATGCCTTAATAAAAATTGTAGGTTGGTAGACCAAGGGCACTTCCAACCCAGTATCTCCTCTTCAACAGTGATCAAGAGCAAGTACATAGTGCTAATGCCCTAGTGTGCTTCTGTTCCTTTCCTAGCCTCTAGCAATCTGTGGTGCAAAAATTGTCTTTTTCTGTAACAGTCTCAAAGGATTCTTTTTCACAAATTTATTCAGTGTATTTAATCTAGCTGATGTTGCCGCTGAACTGTTTCCAATCCTAGACTATGGACCTGTTCTCTCTGTGCTATTAGAAAGTTCAGAAACCATCACTGTGTTCGTGCATTACTTTACATTTGTTTTTTTCTGAAAGTCACCCAGCTTATTCTTCAGTCACTCAGTGTCCTCTTTTCCTTCTGCAACATTATCTCCAGTTAGTGTATTCAGCAGGCCTATACAGCAGCAGAGGCTCACTACGTGTGCAGGGGCTTCATGAAAATTAGCATTTTTCACTAAATTAATTAATATGAAGTGATGCAATTTCACTTAATCTACAACCCATAACAAAAATGTAGTCAAAAGCCGCACAACTTCTAGGCCACTGAGACGCTGTTTGCTGACTCAGAGAGACATCAAACTCCTACCAGGTAGGCTCCATAGCAGCCCTGAATGGGGACATGCTCTCAGCAAAGGTTTTAGAGTGCTCTGCCCAGCATGGAGCTGAACAGGGAAACATTGCTGTAGAGCAGCAGGGAATCACAGAGCTAGTGTCCCAGGGACTGTATCTGTGGTTTATACTACTGATGGGCAGTATAAAGATCATCTATGTCCTTACCACTTACTAAAACTGAATCTAAAGCAGCATTCTGTCTTGTTGCTATTTATCAGAGAAATCCGTGGTCTATCACACTCTGGATGTTTCAGATTTACATGTGCATTGTTTTTGTTCTTTGACATATATCAGGAATATTTTGGTCTCATATAATTTAAATCCGATAGTATCTCTTCACTTCCAACACATGAATCTCTGTTCCTCTTGATATCTGATGGTAAAAGATCAAATCTTTAATTTGTCTTAACATATTTTTTGCCTTCTTTACCAAAGTGATTGACCAAAACAGACTTTGTTTTATCCACAGTACCTAACCTGCAACTGTCACATGG
The DNA here is from genome assembly GCF_028389875.1 of Rhea pennata. Taxonomy (NCBI): domain Eukaryota; kingdom Metazoa; phylum Chordata; class Aves; order Rheiformes; family Rheidae; genus Rhea; species Rhea pennata. Next base: position 108,002,541 of record NC_084663.1, read on the forward strand.
CATAGGATCACTCTCTCTTTTAATTTGATACCTTGCAAATGAAGATTGCCTCTTTCAGTTAGACTTTGGCTTGAAACTCTGTCTTTCTCCTGAGTGCTTGCCTTGCGGCGTGGATCATAAACATCTGTTCTGATATGGGCACTAGCTCCTCAATAAGAAAAGCTCTCTAAACATTACAACCTGTCTACTTAATGTATAGTTCAAGGAAACAAATGATAAAGAATTCTAGTAAGTAGTCTGAATGCCATTTTCTTTGGCAAGAAATGCATCTCTTCTTTCATGCACATAATTGAATTCTGAACTACACCATCTTACACCACTAAAAATTTCAGAGGAAGATATTCCCGTGAGTCCTCTCCTAATAATTTTTTTTTTCAACTAAAGACTTACTTATTAATCAAAGCTCAGAGAGTATGAAACTGCGGAAGCCCCAAGCGCTGAAAGACAGAGGCTAGTTTTATTTATTTGGAAATATTTTTATTTTTTTCATGATTGGGGATGCAGATGATAATTCTAGTAGAAAATGAAAGTTGAAAGCCAGCTATGTTTGCAGCAATGAAAACTGGGCTTGGGTGCTACTCTTCATTGCAAGAATATATATAGTTTATCGCCTGTCTACACGTATGAGATTTTCCTCCCAATGTGTGTGTGAGTACCTATATGCACATTTTCCCTCACTTTTCTTAGCAGATAAAACAGTTCTAGTTCAAGTAGGTAATGTTTTATTGCAAATCACAAACAGGAGCTAGAAAAAATTCAAAATGTGCCATTCACTGAAATAATATTTGCTTTGTAGGTTTGAATAACATCTGCACTTACTGCTTCAATATTTCTACCACCATTTGACCTCCATTTTCTCTCCTATCTCTGCTGATTATGAGTTATTATTCAAGCCCTAAACACAAAAGTCTATTATGGTTTTTGACCTTGGTCATTCCTGTATCTTCTATATCAAGGTCTTGCACTTACCTATGCGCTCATAAATTAGAGTTCATATTTATCAGGTAGTCAGAAATATAACTACAGTACAAGTGGCTCTTGACTTGTGGCAGACATTAAATAATCTATAATGAAAAAGGTAAACTAGTTATACAACTATCAGATACAAGAAAGATATTGTAAAGTATTTCCACATGATAGAAGCTCTCTGGATTTTACTTATGACTTTTCAGTAGCTTTGTATGAATTTGATGCTGTTTCTCTTGTACTGAGAAAAAGGACACTTCTGCACAAGCAGCATTCTAGTTAAAATATAGAATAGCCAGGTAATCCTCAAAAATCAGGAGGAGGTCTGTGCTATTGGAAGTTAGTTTTCTTGCTGACATTATTTCTGGACTGGGAAGTACATCTCCAAACAGCAGACATCAGCACTAGAGTTGTATCAAAAGCTATAGCTGTTGTAGCTATTAGAACAGGATAGATCATTTGTGGAGCTGTATGGCAGGAGTGCAAACGAAAGGTCAGGGAAGTTTTCTAAACAGCTCTTTGAGAAGGAAGTGTTGAGGCATTTTTATTTCCTGAGAAAGACTGAGGGAGACGGCCGCTACTGTGGCAGAGGCATCAGAAAGACCAGATCTGCACCAAGATCTTAGTGTGCAAAAACCCACACATTTTCAGACAGACCTGAGCACACTGGATCTGCACTTCCCACTCCAGATAGCTAGGAAGTTAAGACGCTATCCTGGTAATTGTTGGTTTGATCTCACCTAGAAGAAGGAATCTGAGTCTTCTCCCTTTCTGTCCCAGTGCCCGTAAGGGGCTCTCCTTCTCCTCCCTTCTTCTCCCTTCGAGTGAGAGAAATGCCTCTAATTAATAACAAATCATAAGATCTGGATACTGGCCTTAGTCCCAACCAAAATTTTGCTAGAGATTTTATATAAATATTTTCACTCTTTGATATATAAAGGAGGTTTGTGTAGTTGTGATCTGTCAGGACAGCAGATAGATGTTCTGTTCTACCTGCGGTGTGCAAATAATCTCCTCATAAAGCTTTATCTCTCAAAAATCATCCCTCCTCTTTCTGAAGTTCCATAGAAACAAGTCTGTAGTGTTCATACGGATGATTGAAAGCCATCTTCTGAGCATGCTAATGTGATTTCATACATTAAATTGTCTCTTAATAGCAGTAAAATTGTGTTTTCTGTCACCCAGGGTTTATACATTTGCTTTAATAATTATAAGAGCAGGCCATTTTCTAGATAATTGCAAACATTGGCAATTCACATTTAAGTTTATGCATAAGGATATTATAGGTACTGTAAATTTTATGCTTTATAAAAGATGCAGGATTAGTCTGATACATATCTTTTATGCACAGCCATTGATTGATGTGCCAGATACTAATAAAGTTTGTCTGAAGAGTTTCAGTGCAATCTGATTCTCATTCATTTGCATATGATTTCATTTTCTGAGCAGTAAAAAGAGTGTAACAATTTCTCAGTAGCATTATACTGACCTAAATCAGACAGGGGGAGATTAATACTGGAAGGTGACAGAGCAGAGGTGTTTAAGCACCACTGAGAGTACCTGTAAGACCAAAGCCTACCTGGATGTGGTGCAACTGATTTTGTAGGTAATACAAATGTTCTCCAGAGAATAAGGTCCTCATCATGTTAGGAGTGTAAAATTAGCAAATATTTTTAATGTTAATCTCTGAGTGCTGAATTTTTCCAGTTGAAAGTGGGGACTGTAATATGGTTTATGAAGTATCTAGATGCTATAGTAATGATCAACTCAGAAAAATCCACAGGATGACTACTATTTCTGATTTCAAAGAAGAGTTGAACAGAGTATGTTAAATAAATCCTGGAGATACATAGTGTACAATACTGATAAAAGAGATACTGAATAGTTGCCAGTTATGTAAGCACTATAGTAAACAGAAGGATCCCCGAGGGAAAGTAGAAGTGATCACGCAATTAAGACTGTATCATATCATTTATACCTGAATGCCTAAAAAAGATTTTCACCAGAAACCTCAACAGTATTATTTTCTAACTTTTTAATGTTTCGTCCTATGAGCTTAGTAATGGTTTAAAACAAATTTTAGTGTACCTTTTCCAAGGTTTAGGAAAAAGAAAATAACAACTACCTAGCAAAAGCATCTTTCAGACATCTCATTCAAGGGGAATTTCATTAGGCTGCCTCCTGCAGTTAACAGTGAGACAGAGCAAACAAGAGAGTCCTCCAGAATACAATTCAGAGCACTTATGTTAGGCTATAGATATTTAGCAGCTGAAATCTCATCTGTCTCTACTGAGCTTGTTCAAACTTTACTTTTATATTAGTTAACTGTTTCAGCAGATTTTCTCATTGGAAACAGCTCAACTGTATCTGCCATTTTCCAAAAATATTTAATAATACATAGATCCTCCACAAAGGAGAGTAATTATAACATATTATAGTAATATTATTATAATAATGCACAGATATCTGAATAATTATGATAGATACAGTTAAAACTTGATATGAATGGAACTTTAGTATTTTCAAAACAAGAAATTCCTGCTAACTTAAAAAAAGGTCATGCTGCAAATATTGCCATTAATAAATATGAGAAGATGGTCAAATGATAAAATTGTCTTTCTAATATCAGTATCTCTTAGGGTAGGTCCCACTCCTGGCAGAGAAACTACTAAAATCAAAATCCTGCTTGGTGTCCTGTATAATGAGGCATCTTGAGTGTCCGTGATGAACATAGACAGCAGTAGCAATTATTAGCAGGGGTAGGAAGCCCACTGGTAGAGTGATGCTTTTAAGTAAAAGAGTTTTCATCTAACTGAATGAGATGGATCTATATCATAAACCTCCAAGTCTTGATCACATTTCCAAAGGGTACATGAATATCCTGTCATATATTTATAGTTTTTACTCATACATCTACTATTGCAAAGGGGACTACATGCTAATCTGAGCAACTATGTACTCAGCTGTTTCAGACAGCAAGTTTGTCCCTGAATTACTCAGCTATTTCTCTATTTAACTGCCATATGTATTCAAGGCACCTCATTTAACCAGTATGTGCTTTCAGGCAAAGCTGTCTTTCTGACTACTGGCAAATGAATTTCATTTCAAATTTTATTCCATTGATTGCTTTCTTTTTCTTACTAATTTTTATATATAATTTTCCTAAAATTTGGAAAATTCAGTTGACAGATGTAAGTATGACAGCCTAGAAATAAGTCATCTATTCACGCATTGTGAATGTCATCAGGTTATAACTGGCAGTGCTTGGGCAACTACTCCATTTCAGTTTAAAGATCAATTCACCTTTGTCCATCATGATGATCAAGAAATTAGTAAATCTTAATGCAGTAGTGTTATATAAGTAAGCTATCTTATTTTATCTGAAATTTAATTTATGTTCACCCTGCTGCAGTTTCATTTGTAATATTATTTGCTTTTGTTCAGGATAGACAGTTGCTGAACGAGTAGCTCATTCTCTTTGTTACTTCAATTTTGATCTGTAACAAACTCCCACTAGACTTCCCTTTCACCTTGCTAGGTGGTACACTCATTTACATATGTTCATGATTCTCCAGTTCTGAAGGAGAGAGAGCAATGTTTAACAAGAAATGTTATTCTCCCTGCTTTGTCCTTCCTAATTTTTTTTTTTAGGAAAAAGAATTCCAGTCTCTCTCTTTTCTTTTCTTTTCTTTTCTTTTCTTTTCTTTTCTTTTCTTTTCTTTTCTTTTCTTTTCTTTTCTTTTCTTTTCTTTTCTTTTCTTTTCTTTTCCTTTCCTTTCCTTTCCTTTCCTTTCCTTTCCTTTCCTTTCCTTTCCTTTCCTTTCCTTTCCTTTCCTTTCCTTCTCTTCTCTTCTCTTCTCTTCTCTTCTCTTCTCTTCTCTTCTCTTCTCTTCTCTTCTCTTCTCTTCTCTTCTCTTCTCTTCTCTTCTCTTTTTTTTCCTTTTTTTTCCTCACATTCCAATCTGGCAACTCTTCTCACTGGCCTTCAGCAAAGCTAGTTACACCAAATACCCCCTCTCTCAGGAGAATTTCCAATTTCCTCTATCACCAGTGAATGAGCAATTGATTTTCCTCTTCTTTTCCACCTCTGTACAATTTATGTGCATCACCTTGAGTCTGACCCACATTTGTCCCCTCTGCATTGTTAGTTTTATGCCTAGCTGCTCCAGACAGCCTCCAGTGCAGGTGTTCTTTCATCCCATGAGCGTGCCTCCATCTTCCACACTAGAACGCATTATTATATCCAAAAGCTGCAGCAACACTCACAAAGTAGCTTATGCAGCATCCTGACCCTCAATGGTCAGTCTGTGTCACCATATGTGGAGCATATCCCCTCTGAAAGGGGATATAAAATAACGGTGCTAATGCATATTTGCTCATAAACATACCACTACTAAAAGCACACTAAATCTTCTGAAACAGACTACCTTGTACAGTACACCATAGCATCTTAGTGAGAGCAAAACTAATAATGCAGAGTTCATGACAGATTTAGCTCTCTGGAATCCATGAAAAATCTAATTCAGAGGGCAAAGTCTTTCCCTCAGTAGGTGATGCATAAGAAGAAAGGTGATGTCTGTAAAAGAGAGGAACTATCAAGAGGAACTGGCACTTACAAAGGGTAAATTATGGTAAGAATGGACCATGTGATTACCGTAATGAACCTCAGGGACAAATCTGCAAGAAGGAATCCCCCCACTGCGTTTTTCTCCAAGTTCATCTCTGCCTTTCAGGCTACAGAGCAGCAAAAAAAATACCATGGTTGTCTATTTAGTATGTCTATTCATGAGAGGATCTATTAGAATGCAAGTTGTTAGCTCTACAGCTGCCCTGCACAGAGACCCTACAGGGTTAGTGACAGTGTGGCTGCTGTAAATGCATTACGCAGAGGCTCTTACACAATAAGTTCTGGCTCAAGCTTCAGAAAGCATTAAGCTAAATTTTTCTTGCTGGAGGAATATGTTACAGCTAGGATTTCTCAGAAGTTGTTTAGACCTTGTCTCTGCTTAATATTCCTCAAGAAAAGGGAAAGCGGTGGGGACTACAGTGAAGGAGTGGGCAAGAAGGCAGCACCTCCTTGAGCATCAAGTGAGAAAAGGCCTGAAGATGCAAGGCAGCATCAGGAATTTGAAAGAACTCAGAGGCAAAAGAAAAGGAAAAAAAGACACACACCCCCCCCCCCCGGTAAATAGATAGGGCATTACTTTATTACAGAAATAGATGCTTGAGAGGAGAGTAGGAAAATGGCTGCAAAGGTGAAGATAGCTGTTAGAGATCACGCAGTGCGTATGACAGAAGAAGGAGTCTTGCTTTCCTTTGATAGACTATCCCAAGCTGTTAAGAGCAGCAAATCCCAGGAATTCAGTCTGCTGATGGAAGAGTACTCTGGAAGCCCTTACTTTACACCAGATAACAAAACTCAAATGTCACACATTGACGACATGCAGTAAAGTGCTCTGAAATGAGATGCAGACCAGAATCACTAATAGAAATTATTCAGCAAGTGTATTTATGAGAATCATAAATAACTCACAAACAGGGAGGAGGGAGTGAAATTAACCAAATCAGCAATTCATTATGAATTATTTGCTCGCTCTTAAAGGAGAATAACAAGAACCAGGGCCTCCTCTATCTCAACAATAAGGCGAAGTGCAGTCTGTTAGTGCAAACAGTTCAGGGGACAGGAGTTGTAATAAGAACTATTCCTATTGGAATTCCTATTCCGGCCTGGCCTCCTTGTGTGGGGAATACCAGAAAAGCAGGGAAAGAAGGAAGGAAAAAGAAGAATATCAAAAAAAGCAAACAAAACACAAACTCAGACCAACCCCACCAGAATTATATTCAAAGATTAAGGAGGCAGTTTCTACTGAGAAATTTTTCCCTGACATTTTATCTCAGTGTTCTTTCATCCCATGAACTTCAGAAGGAAATGTTCAGTCTAAATAGCCTACAAATCCTAAAGAGGCTCTTACCTTTTAAAAAGCTGGGGCCAAAATTCTTCAGCCAAAACATTGGGTTGCTGTAGGTCTTTTAGCCATGTCCTACAAATCCAACAGCAAACTCTCTAACATCCAGTCGATGCCCATTGTCTTTGCTGAATAGATCTCAGCCTATCTTCCCAGGTCACTTTCTCACCCACATTTTCCTTTACGGCTAAATTCATCTCTCTAGGCAGTTGCTTTGGACATTATCTGTATATTTCCCTGCATCGTTCCAGCCACTGGAGATCTGTTATTCTAAAACTCAAGCAATCAACCAAGTACAATCAATACAGCACTCTGTTGCCCATGCTGAGTTGGTATTTTTTTATTAGAAGTTTTTAGAGGCAATCTATTTAGATATAGATAATCCTGGATGTATTTTTTCCCATTTTCCATTTTATTAAACATTTTTTTTCAGTTAAAGTCTACTTCTGGAGGATACTTCAGTCTTGATCTGAAGTCAGCAAGAGGTGAAGACTCCACCACTTCCCCTACTGATTTTTATCATTTTTTACCTTTCCAAGCAAAAATGTACATTGCATTTCCATTTTCCAGTTCCATCTTTTAGTCATTGATTCTTGCTATACTTCTTTTTCCCAGTAGATTAAAGAATCCTTTGTTCCCTAGTGTTTTTTCCCTATGCATGTGGTTATAAACCATTATCAAATCATCTTTCAATCTTCCTTTTTATAAGCTTAACAAAATGAGTGCTTTAAATTTCTCACTGTAAGTCATTAAGTCTCCAGCCATTAAATCATTTTTATGGCTCTTTTTAGCACTCTCACCAACATCCTTTAAAAATATGGAGACCAGAACAGCAGAGTGTAGTGCAATAACAATCACACAGAGGTAAGCTCACCTCCCCCTACTCCTGTGTTTATATATCCATGGACAGCATTAACCCTTTTCCCACAACACTAACATAAAGGCTTTTGTGGAGTTATATATCTACTGTGACCCCTAAATTCCTTTCAGACTCACTGCTTTCCAAGGCACCCTCCTCCATTCTCTAGGTTTAACTTACATTCCTTATTTCTTAGTCTACCTGGCTTTTGGTGATACTGAATGAAAAACATTTTGATTGAAGGTGCCCAACTGCCAAATAAAGCAGCTCTGAGAATCATCCTTTTTTTTGCCATGCCATCAGTCCTGATCTCTTCTGCAAACTTATTCGAAGTGATTTTATATTCACTGTCAGACAATTGATGGAAATGTTTGCAAAGTTTGCTGTTAAAAGCTTTTTCAGATCCCAGGCAATATAAACAAGGAGAGGTTGGCACTATAGAATAGGAGCAGCCTTTTTTTCAGAGTATCACGAACACATCCAAACACACACATCATATATGTCTCTGCTTTCCACACAGCTGAATGAAGAAAGACAGAACAATCTTGCTGGGAGAAAAGAGGCATCTCAGTGGGCTTGCTCACAGGTATGCTCATAAATGAGGAGTAGGATTCCCGTTCATATATGGACATCTTGACTAACTTCTGTAATACCAGCCAGAGCCTACCAGGAAGACTCTTTTCCCTTTTTCTTCATGTATTTTCTCTTCTTCTCAGACGGAAAAGAAAAATATATATATAAAAAAGAATGATTTGCTGAATTTAGGTGCATTTGGTAGTGGTCACTTTCTTTTTTTGTGCAGCTGATTCTTTGATCCAGAGCAAACTACTGGTTTGAATATAAGGGTTGCTTGTGCTAGTATTGGGTCTTTAGAGATAAAAAGAATGAATGTAAAGACTGTGGGACAAAAGGAACATCTGATTTGGAGCCAGGTCTTCTAGGAGATTTATGAACAAAAAGGAGAAAAATTCCAAAGAAGGATGAATCATTCAAGGTCAGGAAAAATGTAGGCTGACATCCGAGGGGAGGTCCTGTGGGAAGAAAAGCAGAATTGTCTAAATGATGGGGCAGATATTCCGATGGGATTAGAGTGCCAGGCTCAGAAACAAAGAGGCTAAGATTAGAGTTGGTGTTTATGGCTTCCCCTTCCAGTCTAGACTTCATTTAAAAGTCAGGAGCTGATTCAATGCATGGAAGTAACATGACCTTGTGGTCACACAATAAGCTTGTTTTATAAGTCATATGCAGTTTCCATCTCTGTTTCCTCATTCAGTTTCTCTCTCTCTCTCTCTCTCTTTCCCTTCCTGCATAAATATTGTAGCTTCCAGTCCTAGGCATTTTCTTTGAGACCTTTATCAAGTCTTGCTGTCATCGTAGCTCAGACTTCATGTCCCGCTGTCATTAACCTCGCAGGCCCGTGCCCTTCTCCCACTACACCCTCAAGTACTGCTATTCTTTCTTCTGGAGCCTACTGTTCCCTCTATGTCTTTCTCTCCACGTTACCCTGGGTTCCTTCCCTTTGTGTAACTGCTGGATTTTATCTCCTCTGTATCTGATTCTTGCAGGTTTATTACTACATCCCCCTGGACTCCTCTGTAGGGTGTTGCCGAGAGCACTAGACAGACAGACGCCTGGTGTTCGGTGCAGTTGCTGGACCAAGCATGGCCTGCAGCATTTTAGAGATGCAATTGCAGGAAAAGTCATTCTCAGTCCTGGCTGGAGCATTGCCAGTGCAGATGGCATCCTCTGGGAATATATAGCTGTTGAAAAGTATAACAAGTCACTACTGAGCATGTGCAAACAGTGATTTCCCGAAGGTGTAACAATTTTGAGCAGATTTTTACAGAGATGGCAAAAAGAAAACCTCTGACAAAGACCATCCTATGTACCTCATTTCACATTACAGTTGCAATTCTTAAGATTAATGGAATTTTCCAGAGAAAATATTGCTATTTTTTTCTTTTGTTCTTTTAAAAATCGGTGTCTTTCTTCATGCAGAAAGGTAAGAAAAAGTTTCTTAACAGACTGAGAAAATCAGTTTGCATAACTTCAGCTGACTTTGCAGTGACAATATTGAAATAAGGTGAAATATGGAACGAAAAAAATCATTTCAGGATAAAATGAGCCCCATCATCTGTTCTATATAGCCTTCAGTATAACCTACTATTTGAAATAATCCAGGGGATCAGAATTAACACACTTGGCTGCTGAGGGGGGAAAAAAACCCACAAACAAATCAATGGTATTTTCAATAGCCTCCTTGAAGGATGACAGATCATGGCACCATGGCATCCTCCTTAACCTAATGAGGCAATATTGTTCCAATATAAGCTCAGAGGATCAGTGGTTCAAACAACTTCCTGCAGCAACAAGGCTTTCCTTAGAGCTCTTCTACTCAGGTATTGACAAGTCCAAAGCCTGTTTAGTTTATGATACATGACTTTAATTTCCAAGTCTTTATCTATACCATGTGGCACTTCTCCATTTAATAAAGACCGGGTTTTGTTCTTCTGGGTTGTTCCATAACTATATTTTAACTGAATTTCTAACCAGTTTAATTACATCTTCTGCAAATGCAATCTATATTGATCTAGGATTCTATTTTGCTTAATTTACTTTTGGTTTTGAAATAGTATCATTTGAAAATCTTTACACATACAATTTAGTATATATTACTCTAAGAAATGGCTATCAAATATGATATTTCTTTTGTTGAACTTCGCTTCTGCTTCTCCTAAATTATCCTAACTATCACCAAATTCTGTTTTGCAAATGAATATTACAGAATTAGTGGGTATCATTCTTTCTGCGGTTATGTAGTTGTTTCTCCCTTAATCTGTATATGTATTTGCTTATATCTCCCTTTTTAAATACCTCGTTATATCTCCCCTTTTAAATACCTAGAAGATTGATTTACCTATGGATATTTTTTCTCTGAAGTGGTTATGAAGTGATGCCTAAATTTCATTGTTTGGCAAGTGATATAAGGCACAAAATCTAAGAAATCCCAAACCTAGATCTTCACACCAGGCTAACCATGGAAAAAGTACTATTCCCTCCCCAGTGTAAATCCAGAAAAAATATATTGATTCCAAAGGATATATTCTGAGCTGGCGTGCTTAAATGAGAAAACAGAATCTGACCTATTGATTTCTGCTAGCTATTTGTATTTGCCTCTGTCATAATCAGATCAGGTCTGTAGTGTGAAATAAAGTTTCTCAAGGTTGTGCCTTCAGCTTGTTAAGACTCATTACAGCTTAAGAAGTCTCCCAAGTACTAGGTGTACATTAAAATTACCATTTAAGGAATGCTACAGAAATTGGAAATTAGAAATAGGAGAAATCTCCAATTGGAGTTTAGAGGAAATTCTAGAAATTGCATTTCACAGAGTCACAGACTATTGGGGGTTGGGAGGCACCTCTGAAGATCATCTGGTCCAACTCCTCTATTCAAGCAGGGTTGCCTCGAGCAGGTTACCCGGGTCTGTGTCCTGTCGGCTTTTGAACACGTCCAAGGATGGAGTTGCCACAACCTCTTTCATGTCTTTCCAACCTTATCACAAGTGTCTATCAAAGGAAATTCTTGGTCATCAAGGGACAAGAGTCAGGAATCAAGTGAACTTTCAGAGACTGTGCTTTCTCATGGGGGAAGATTTAACTGATTTGTACTCAAACAGACTGAGAATGGAGGAGGAACTGCCCACTGAGCCACGTGGGGGCAATAAGGCTCCCTATGGAAGCATCAGCTAATAGTGAGAAGGAGTATATTCATGATGAGGATTTTAATGGCCAGGATTTCCAGACACAGTGAACCATTCCCTACTTGGCCCTGAGTCCCATTGCTTATTTCTACAAGGTTTCTGCAAATTAAGTCTGATTCTCCTGAACACTTCCAGTCAAAAGTCACTAGTGTATCCTTCGCTATGTACTCGCTTCATATCTTGAACAGGAAAAAAACAACAGAAAAACTATTTCACATCATTCAGTCAGCTTCCATATTCTTATATCTGAGTGTCAATATTCCAGGCTTTAGATTTATCCTTCCTTAGTGTAATGAAAATCAAAGAAATAAACCTGCCTCCAAATGCTAAAAAAGGTTATAAAATAATTCTGTTCAGAAATATTATTAGCTAAAATCAATCACCATATTCATTATCATCAATCCTTCGTCACATTTCAGTATTCAATTACAATTTTGGCTTTCCTTGAACTGCAATATATATGCAACATAAATCCCCCTCACATTATTTAGATGGGCACAAGCACAGTGGCAGTTTTTATGACCACAAACACACCTTGTGAACCAAATGTTGGAAAGAAATAAAAGGGTACCCCCACAAAGGAATAACAATGGCTTTATCGTCTAATCAAACTTCCATATGTTGCAATTTCAGAGGATTATGTCAGTAAATAACTCGTTTCTTCCAAGATCTGGCAGCGTCAGATTTCCAGTTATAGCTGTAGAAGTCCAGTTTCTGAGTATCTGAAGGACAGTTGATTTTGCTCTGCTATTGCAAATCCCAGAAGCTCAGGCCATCAAAGCTGTTGATTCAACTGCTCTCATCAGTATTTTCTAAGATATGTTCTAAGAGGTGTCTGGCTGCCCTTGGGCCATAGGACCATTCAGTCATTGGAAGAAGACAGTGCCTTGGGCACACAGGCTTTTCCCTAATTTTTACATAAAAAATGGTAGGAGTCTCACCATCTCTGTGTCCACTTAAGATCCTCTATGAACAGAATTAGCTCCCAGATTTCCGGTTAAACTGGGCTCTCCAGCTGCTCTGTGCAGCTGGAATGATAAGAAGTTGCCAGATTGCAGGAAATAATTAAAATTTCACAAAATTTCGAATATGTAAACCAAAGCATCTGAATTTCTGTCAGTAGCTGGAAAAACAGCCATAGTAATTGACCCTTATAAAATTCATACAATTATACACTGCAAGTGGGAAAATAAGTATAACCAGGTGAAGGTGATGATACAATATGCATAACTCCATGGCAATTCCCCATTTTTCTCCATTTTATTTTAATTCTGCTGAAACAGAGGCCAGAATTTGTGTTTCAGGAGCCCTCACACAGAGTTAAAACCCATAGAATCCAATAATCTATTTATAAAATCCTGAGCACAAGTTGCTGGAATTTCCCAGGCAGCTTCCAAGAGACAAACCGCGGCAATTTCTTAGAAAGTACAAGTTCTCTGCATAAGTACACTCTAAATAATATCTAGCTTGTTTAATCTGTAAATACATATAATCAGGGAATGTCTGGTTTCTTTTGGAAAAGTATCCTAGGTTTGTTCATGGGTTTTTTATTACCTTGGGGTTTTTTTGAGTAGATTAATCAGGAAAGTAGCACCTTGATTCTTCCACAAATAATTGTGAAAATTCCTGAGCTTGCTTGGATTGCTTGCAATCTAAGAGCTTTCTTCAGCTCTACTTTCTCCTTTTCCCATCAGATGATCCTATTAGATAATCCCTGTTCTTAGGTCGGTCTGCCTCCTTTCTCATGCCCTCTATAGAGCTTGTGGGAACTTTGTACAATCAATTTGTCTCCCTAATCCAGTAAAGAACTCTCACACTTTTTTTACCAGCAGTTTAGTGAATTAAAGTGTTTCACACAGTAGTCCTGAAGTGGCAAAAGTTAAATGTCCGGAGTGCACTGCCTGTCGGGAGAGAGAATAAAACCCCACCTTTTGATGGCAGCAAACCACGAGCAAGCAGGTCAGCTCAGTTTGAACGAGTTCCCCCAAAGACCTCCAAGCCTTACTGACAAACTGGCCAGAGAGAGCTCCACAGCCAGCACCTGTGCTTTCCAGCTAAAAGTTATGCAGTTTCTTTACTAAGGACTACAGAACTAGAGAAACACATTGAGCCTGGCAAATAAACCATCCATTTTGACCTCTAGAGGTCCCTACTTTTTGCCATTAAAATTAACCCTATCAGCTAAGGATTTATAAGCCTAACATGAGCCAGAAGTGATCCTGCTCATCCTTTGTGAGGACAGAATCCCCGTGCACATAGTAAATGGCAAAAAGTGAGCTCCAAGATGTGAAGCTTCAGTGTGTGACGACTGCTTCCTGACATTTTTACCTCTTAATACATGAAGGGAGGAGGGCAACATCAACCTAGCAAGAAGTTTCTTCAGGAAGAAGTGAAAGGTTTCAGTGTGTAGTAATAGTATGATCTATAATGCTGTCTGGAAAGAGGAATGCTTTAAGTATCAGACTAATGAGTGATGAAATCACAGTATTACATGATTCAGAGTTTACCTGAGCAGTGTTATTTGTCAGGAATGAAAAAAAAAATAAGAAAAGAAAAGGAAAAAGAAATGTTATGACTTGGCTGAAAAGAATGCACTGAATAAACTTTTTTATTAATTCATCCATCTTTGCAAGTGGTGTTTGGTGGTGAAGTGAATGGTGTAAGAGCCAAGAAAAGGTCGGCAAGGAAAGATTCAGAAAATAGTGAGACGGGGAAGAAAGCTGCTAAAACTCCATTTAGCTATAGCAGATAAAGATTTGTTTGCCTTAAGCAAAGCCTTCCAAAATATGGCCACAGAATACAATAAAACTTTTGCTGGGCTAACAGGTGAGGAAGCAATATACTTTTCATCATTTTGTACTAGCAGGTTGGAAATAAGCACTTATATCTAAATGTTAGCATGGCATAGCCAAGCCCTTGCCTGAGATTTTGGAGTTACACGTCTTGTAGAGACCTTGTAAACTCACAGAGATGAGGAATCTTCAGGAACCTCTCTGGGGTCCTAGCTGGATTCACAGTTCTTTATTTAAAGTCATAATCAGATGAGTTTCTTCTGAGCCATCTGTTTACATATACTGTCTACAGTCTCCTAGGCTTTGTGGAAAAGATAAGCATTATCTAAAAGAAACCATCTCTGTTTTTCCCCCCTCCTTGCTTACTGAATTAGACGAATAAAAAGTGTATCTTTTTAAATCAGCTAACAGTGACCCTGACCACAGAGATGGATTTACTGTTGGTGTTTGTGAACTGTCATTTTTATAGTTTTATTTCTGGATAGCCAGCAAGATGCTACAATAAGTTTCTGCAGTCTGGTTTGTGATATGCAAATATTGGGAATTCATGATTATTTAATTACAAAGAAAAGAATGTTTTGTCCTTTCTCTAGGAAAGCAAGTACCAACAGAGATATGCAACAGGCTTGTAATTTGATAAGAGGTCTCTTACTGAAGTTCTTTTATTTATTCTCAGGGGACCCCTTGAGCTTCCCCAGATCTACCATGTACCACAGAACTGCCTGATGTTCTTCATCAGCATTTTAAAAAAGAAATTGTTGTAAATGAGAATTTACAGTGGCAGCCCTGGTTTATTTTATTCAATGCCCATCACGTCATAATTGTATTACAAAAGTTTGGCAGCGTTTCACAGTTGCACTAAGTCATGCTAATGGGTGGTGTCCAGTTGCTAATGTTGGAAACCTGCTTCTATACAGAAGCTGATTGAATAGTTTTACTCACTAGTAAAGGCTCACTGATTTCTTTTGCTTTTTTAAAGAGAGGCCTCACATTATCCAATTTGTCTACCTGATGAAAAGCTTCAGTAAAGGATGGATAAAGCCATACAGAATGAAATCTGAGTGTTTACAAAACCCCCAAAATGAAATTTTCAATATACACTTATTTTTTTTCTAATCAGAAAAGCACTGCAAAGAGCCTTCTCAATCAACAAATTTAAAGTAGCTTCAGGTTTATATGGCACCTTTGAGCCTCTACCAGATTTTGTTAATCTTACAAGCACGTCTTCCATACAGCTATGTAAAGCTCAGCTGAGGCCAGAGTGCTTAAGGTCATATTTAATAAAGGGCTGCAGCACTGCTGACAGTGGAGGTTACACACTACTGTAACCCCTAGGTCACTGCATAGGTGCAGGGTAATGCAGCTACAGCTAATGCCAAAAGTCCCTATGGAAGTCCTTCCTCCCACTGGCTCCCGAACAGCCCCTGTGCCACCTCCCCGCAAGCGTCTCTTCTCTGCCCCTTTCCTGCAAGGACGAGGATGCCCCATGTCTCCCCAGTGCAGAGGAGCCCACATGCTCTTCTGCACATGCAGCCACCTTCAAATGCTGAGCACCCCTCCCTCCTCCTCCTCCTCCTCACCTGTGACTATCCCTTCTGCTCATCCTCAGTCAAGCAGGCACAGTCCTCACCAGCGTCTGACACTGGCCTTGTCTCTGCATGCCCAAGGGGCTGAATCTGTGATGGGACATGAGGAAGCAGACCCTGACCATGACCAGTGCTTGGCCGTGTCTCCAACTTAGGGTCGAGGGGGAAGGAAAGTGTGCTGGGGCTCGCTGCTGCAGCAGCCTGGACACGGGGGAGCAGGCCAGCACAGGGACAACTCTATGGCAATTTCATCTCATCTCAGTGAAGGCAGCCAGACAGAGCAGCCTGGGGACTAGTTTTGGCCTGTGGGTTCCCTGCCTTAGACTTCACTGGCAGGTGGATGTGTGACAGCACCACCATCTCAAACCTGAAGAGTGTTTGAAAAGCAAGTGCAGCCCCCGTTATGCACTGCCAGCTACTAACTCATTAGCATGCTGAGCATGCTCCATACACAAATCCAGCCTCGGCTCTTCAGGAAACCCGAGTGCAAATGCTATATTCTGGCTCTGCAATGAGATCCAGGCTCTCCAGGTAGTGCAGCCCATCAAAGTGATCTGCAATGGTGCACTAAGATGATGAAGTTTCAGACACCAAAGAAGTTTCAAGTTTGTAAACACCATCTATGCGTTTGGGCGAATCTTAGACATAATGGCAGATGTGGAATTAAACCCAGAAATAAATATTATATTGTGTACAAGTGATTGTTCAGCTTATTGTATGGGACCAGACTAACTGATGTCAATACAGAAAAAAAATTAAACCTGAGTGACCCTGAAAGATGTTATATAAAAAAGCATATCCAAGTTATTAAACTGACATATGCCCAATAGCGTAAATGCTTACTCTCTGTTTTCCTTTTTCCCCAGCTGTTCCTTTCTAAATTTGAAGAATCAGGGTGCCTCAGTTCCACGTCCAGCCTTGCGGGGTAGATTGCACCCATATAGCTCATGCGTTTTAGAGCACCTTTCCTACTAGGCTGTAAGCAATTCTGAAAGGAGATAACTTGTCATAACCTGTCATCAGAAGAGAAGCCACCTTTCATGGTTTTGTGTCATACACAGCACATTCAATGTGGAAAAGCATGAAAACAGTGAGCATACTGTTGCTTATTGAAAGAGCTTCTTCAAAAGCTCTTATAGCTTCTCAAAGGGCTTGAGCCTTCAGCTGAGGAACTGAGGCACTGAACGACGAAACTTGAGGTACGGTCTTTCTTTCAGGCAATAATTATGATTTTTGTTGGATAAATTAAGTCCTTGGAGTGGGAATAAAAAATTTAACTCTCCCCTCTTTCCATGAGAAGGATGGAACCTTCATGATGGATGGGAATTAAAATCATCCATGGATTCAGTGGCCAGTTCTTGATACCTTCTGCTTGGCACACAGCCTTTTGCAGTTCCCCATATTGAGAAGGAAAGGCATTTGCCTGAAAAATTCCTTTGAAATGCTCATCTTATGTTGCCACAGCCTCTTTGTAAATCGTATCCTCTATGATTTCCAGCTACCTGTAGAAGACAGGACCTTATGGCTACACAGCAACAGGAGAGAGAAATATATACCAGTATGATCAAATTAAAACCATCATTTACTTATAAATTTAAAAATAAAATGATTCAGAAGTAAGTACTTCTTAGGATAAGGTCTGCAAAACAGGACCACACTGACAAAGTAAAGCTTGCATGTCTAACACTTTTAGTTAAGAAATTCAAAGACGACATAAAAATAGGAACATTTAGCACAACAGACTATTCTCAAAGTAGAATTAAAATATAGTTCACTTTTCAGCATTGTACAAAAGACTGTTAAAATAAATGGTGCTAATTTAGTGTGAGTGTAAAGTGTTCTGATTGACAGCTGTGGGAAATTTTACTCAGAAAACAGTGCTAGAGAGGCAAATTTCTTTACATTGTCATCACCAATTTGCCTTACCTGGAAAGAGCTATCATAGGGGTAATTACTGTGTCAAATGTACTTGTATGCTTGTGTTTTTTTTTTTTTTTTTTTTTTTTTTTTTCTGTTTTTTGTCATGTGGCTTCTGTCTCACTAGGATTTCAACTGGTACTGTCGAACGCATTTTATTTAGTCCTGCAAACAGACATCGCAGGTACCATAATAATCACAATGCTTTGAGGCACGTGGCAGACCCTGGACAAAATATTCAGCTCACTGCCACAGTGCCGTGTTTGTCATTCGGTGAATGCATCTACTTTTAGTATGTTTAAGTATTTTGAAAGCACTTATTTCTGCCTCACAAACTGGCGTGAAGGCTGTAGCTGCATGAGCAAGAAGTGCAGCGCAACAGGAGAAGGACGTAACAGCTGGTGCTGACAACAGTGCCCATGTTCAAAGTATTTCCACTGTTTTGCTTCAGACTAGCCCTGCTCTGATGCAGTGTTCATGATTGACACACATTAGGTCTACCCTGGGGGCCTATCTTCCAGTTTAGATTAGCCTGTGAGGAATCTACTTCGCACGTTCTGAGACTGAGAATCCCAGTTGCAAGAAGATTACTCTACTTTGGGAAAATGGGCATTTGAGTAAAACTCTAAGGATAAAAAAGAAAGGTCTTTAGTGACCTTGAGCCAAATTAAGCCACTGAGAGTGCTTTGCTAAGCTTCGGATCAGCCCCTTGGGGAAGTTCTAAGCAGACCTAGTGATCCCTTTGTGTTCTCTGCAGGTTAAAAGAAAAATTAGAATTGAAGTTAATACTTTTTGAGCCTAAAATCAATATAACTAGGAATAATACAGCAGTGAAAAAGTGATTTTAATTCAAAACAGAAAGCAGAATGCATTCCTGGTCATTTTAGATTTATAAAAAATAATTAACAATGACACAACTACAAGCAAGCTGGCTTATTGCATGTCTTTCTAAGTCTGAGACAATCAGCTTAACAATCATGCTTAGCATAATTGGACTAAATGGAGAAATACATCTGAAAATGGCACAATCACAATCAATATAATTGACCAGAAAAGGGGGGGGGGGGGGGGGGAGCTGCTTTGTTACATCCCTATGCAGCCAATGAAATGCCCTATTTTCATAAGACTATCCCATAGAGGTTTAAATTTAAAATTATAAAGAATATGTTCAGCAGCCTACAGGAAATGAGTTAGAATTCCATTCAGTTCCAAGAGTTCTCACTGCAAATCAAAGTTTTGATGACAGACTTTGAAGAAAATAAAGGTCTTGTCCCAGTGAGACATTAACTGATCTCAATTACCTTAAAGCTAATCAGTGTTAAGGATGCTGCAACTTAATAGTTTCTGATGGAGTACCAAGGCTTACCTATATTTCCCTGCCACTTGAAAAAAAAAATGCTTTTAGGAGTTCTTCATACTGAAGATTAATCTTGTAAAAATTCATGCTATGCTGAGGAATGGAAATGCAGATTCCATTCCAAAGACACATGAAGAGCTTTGACAGTCACATAGTGAGTCTGAATCTGGATTAGAAGAAAATGATTTTGAAAAGTACATAAAATTTTTTCTCACTATATCACCAAAGCTGTTTGGAGGTCTTATTTGTGCATTTCTTTATAAACTACTCTTCCATCATCAACTTGTTTTTATCAGATTTTGCTTTCATTTTGATTAGTTCACATTAATCATTCTTATTTGGGGGAAAATCCTTGTATTGTGCTCAACGGAAAATTTCTGATGTTAGCTCTCGAGCTGAACTCCTTAATGTAGTTTTCGCCTTCAGGTGTACTAGTTTCTTTGGCAAAAAAAAAGTCGTGCAACTTTTTTGACCCATATTATTTTTCTGTAGGCTTTGTTGTAACTAATACCAAAATGGGCACTAGATCAGAAACACAAAAATGTAATACAAAGAACCTTTAGCTCTCTTCGTACGAGCTGTCCACTAGTGTCTGGTGTGGTTTTTTTTGTTTGTTTGTTTGTTTCTGCTTCTATTAGAAGGTAACATTAATGACCATAATGTTTCTTTTAAACATATCTAACTTTATGAAAAGATACTCAAAAACTTTGTCTTTCTTGAACACAGCAGGAATCTAAGAACTGGTGACTTTCTACTAATTTTTCTTTCTTTCTTCCTTTTTTTTTTTTCTATCCAGCATAGCCTCCAAAAAGATTCATTTTCTCAGGTTTATTCTGCAAGTGATTCTCTGACTGTTTATAGCTGTCTGCATCTGCTGTGTTTCTGCTGTACCTGTGCACACATCGACACCCATTGAGTTTGCCTTTTTTGTTGGCTATCAAGGAAAAGAGACTTCCTTCTTCATTTATCATGACTGAAGAACAGCCTAAATGTCCTCAAGCTCAGTGAGATTTTTTTCAAATATCAGACTAACAAAGAAAACAAGGAGAGATGAAGCAAAATATCAGTTCAGTTTAAAAATATACCTATACGGCTGGAGGGTGAACACAGGAACATGGGTGCTTTGCAGGGGGAAGGGAGAAACCTGGAATTGTGCAACACTTTTTTGTAGTGTATCCCCAGGGAAAGGGTGGGAAAGTCATTACTTGGCTCATTGATTTCAGTGCCTATTTTGCCTGTGTGGAGAATATGAATAGGCATATGCATCATTTTCCAAGAAGCCTACATATTAATGAAATTAAGACAAAAGTTGTAAACAAAACTATTGACACAGACGCATTAATCAGAAATGGCAGCACTTGAGTCTTTTCTATCTATAATTAATATGGGCCCAAATTCTCAATGCTTTATTCAGTGTTCAGCTGAACCAATGAGAGCCACAAATTGCTCACCTGTAAAAAAAGAAAAGCAAAAAGCTCTATACCAACATGCTGCCTCCCTCCAGTCTGCCCGCTTAGGAATCTGCAGGTGTTCAGACCTTCACAGACCAAAGAGATGAGCTAGACAAAGAAGAAATGTTGTGGAAAGATTTATCCCTTGCACTGACATTTCTTAGAACTGTAAAAAATAAAGCCTCAGATTCCTTTTGTTTTCTGCTCCTTCTGATTAGGTGACCAGAGTTTCCTTCATACTGAAAGACTGACAATAGAGGTCTTCTCTCCTTCCCCTTCCTTTACTTCTCTCACTTATGTTCTTCCAGAATTTTGAAACTCTTCTAATCTCAATGTCATTTATTAAAAATAAATAAATAAATAAATAATAATTTTTTTTCTTCTTTGATCCTACAGGATTTTTTGATCAGTCTCAGTTTTTCATCCTTCCACTCAAGGATGTAAAGATATCATGGACTTTCTTGAGTTCTGTTCAAATTCAGAAAGATCCTTGAAGATTAGGAAACTCTATAAACATAAATGGAACTAAAGCTTAAAATAATATACCTAAAGTTCTTCTAAACTAGTGGGTTTCCCTGAGCTATTAAGATGAGTTCATGAAGCAAATTCTTTAAGCTTTGAGATAATACAAACAATGAATGCTTGAAATATCCTCAGCTGCTGAAACTTTCCAAAGGTCAAAGCATAATGCATATGGTAACTCAGTACATTCCCAACATGTAGTGATGACATTTTAATCTTTGGCAAAATCCAGGATATATACAGTCAGACTCTTGCTGTGATATTTGACACTTGACAGATTTTAATCTAACGCTTCATGATGCCAATTTGAAATTTAATGAAGTAATATTATAATTTGATGTGGTTTTTATTTTTTTTCCAGAAAATGGTGTACAGCTAGCCTTAAAAGGATAACAGCAAATAAAACCACAAACTAGCCTAGCATTTATAATGCAAAATCTCATTAGATACAGTCCAATATTCTGAGGAAAAGGTTGCCTTAACACCACTTCTCATTTGACAAGCTTAGGTGGAACCTCCCCATCATAAGCCAGGAAAATCAGCAGGGTGTGATTTCCTTTCTTAAATCTGTCTCCTTGCTGACCTTACCCCAAGGCTAAACCTGCCAGAGGCTTCCATTCATGATCACTTATACATTTTGCCAGACTTTTTCCCTCTGACTGCAGGCTATAAATTATTGTCTGCTTTCTGGTACCGTCTAAGTAAAATAGTGTGTGTGAACAGTGATGGTTAATGATGACCAGATGTTTGGATCTTAAACTATGACATCTTTCTTAAGATAATGTTTGAACACTTACTGCCTTTAACATCATTTCCCTCCGTAGCTTTGGGCAAGTCAGCTGTGGTAAAAAAAATAATGTGCATTAAGTTTGTCTGTCTAGCTTAGGCTATCTAAAGTTTAATTTCTCAAAAGTTTCTGAGCCCTCACAGCAGCTAGAGGCAAAAGTAAGTCTTCAGCATATTTGAAAGCTAGACCATAAATATTTGAAGTCAAGATCTTAAATTTGGTGGTAGGCCATTTTAGGTGTAAAAACAAATTGCTGAAGAGCAAAAGAAAACATAGCCAGGATGCGTACACATAACCTTCTGCTCAGATGCTCAAGCCGTCCGACCACACACTTTGTACAGATTCTGTCACATTCTTACAGAAAATAAACAGAAGAAAACTGGACATGTGAGTACAGAGTAGCTTATGTTCCCTAAGAGCATACTTTTCAACAATCATGCTGATGAGTAGACATGAGATGCTACTTAAAAATGTTGACTTTATCAGGAGGACATGTTTTTATCCACCTGAAGGAAACAAGCTGACTCAGGAGTTAATGTTTTTTCTCAAACTCATGATTCATTTTGGAAGTAGAAAAGGAAACAGTTTATACATACAGTGAAATTGTATGTATAAACATACATTCAAAGAAGGGTCAAAAATTCTGTTTTCAAGGGAAAGTTGCTTTTGTGCTGTACAGCAGCCACTATATAAGTTCATCTTACCATTGCTTGATCTGCTAGCTTCAAGTTCAATTTACAATAGAAAACTGGCCAGTCTAGGATCTGTATAAAAGATTGTCCTGTATATAGTGATAACTTACAGCAATACGATGTCCATCTGCATTTTGCTTATGAATGAATGATAATGTGCACCACTAAAATCAATACGGCACGTCTACATTTTTTCCCTCTTTGCTTCCACCTTTTAAAATTAACAGTAACATCTTCTGAATGTATAGGTGAACTTAAAAAATTGTGAGTCTGCTGTAAAACAAACAAAGAAAAAATCTATGAAATGCCTTAAGCTTGCAGTTCTGATCTTGATTCCAAGAAAAACATGACATAATTAATGCACACCACTTTGTTTAGGAAAGAGTAACCAAATCTGATACTGTCCCTGGCAATAACCTGTAAGAAAGCTATAAACTGAAAATAATAGTCTGCCATTTGTGCATATTGAAGAACTGCTAGTATTGCTTGCTTACTTTGTTTTGATTTTCACATATAAGGTACTTCTACACTCTTTAATAAATGTAATTAAGGCCATTTCAGATATTTCTAATCATGGAACCATAAACTTTCCAGTTCAATTCCTGTTTAATGATTGTACTAGATACTATTTCATAACTGATCGGAGGTAATTATTTTGAGGTAGAATTCTAATCTGATCCTTCTCAATATGTGTTGTCAATATTATTTGTAGTTAGATTAAAATTCTTAATAGCAGAAAGCCAGTGAGCATAGCAAAGCTTGTTGTAATAGTTGCACAGCCTGCTAGAATGATGGTCTATTATGTAAGTCTAGTACGCCATGGAAAAATGCCATCATTCGGAAGCTCTTCCCCAGAGAATTAATTAATGAAGTAATATCAGATCATTATCAAACACCTTTTACAGTGTCATGAGTAACACAAATGGGCTATTATTAATATAATTTAACTAAAAAGCAACTCTCACCCTTAAACTCACATTTTATAACTTAAGATGGCATAATAAATATAAGATTTTTCTGAAAAAATAAATTCTGTTGAGAGTTACTCAGGTCTGGCTACTTTCCCAATATACTTAATCTCACTGGGGAGGCCTTGCATATTTCCCTTTAGCCAGTTAATCAATAATTAAGAAAAAAAGAGTGACAAATTGACAAGAGAAGACCATAAGCTGTTACAAATAAACCATACCATTTCCAGTCAAAGTAGGATTCAGAAAGCTGAGGTGGTAGTCTCTTGGCTGTCTGCAACGTGGTAAGCATTTTTTCCAAGGTAATAAATGGCCTCTTTACTGAAGGCCAAGGGTCGTAACAGACATTCAGAACTACAAGGAAGGATACTCAGACTAGCATTAGGAAAAAAAGAATTAGAAAAAAGAATATGAATTTGAAGGACTCAAGGTTCCAGAATAATGTTTACGGTATACATCTCCTCCACTGAAAGAATCATGCTTTATCGGAAAGAAAACTGCAGTGCTTATCAATTAAAGGAGCACAGAAAGTATTAAATGGCATAATTGAACACCTAAGAAAGGAGCAGATCTTCAGGATGTAATTATTGGCTCTGCCCAACCCGAAATGTCACACTTTTTCTATACTTTTTATCCTATAGATTTTACATACATTATGACTGGTTATGCCCTAACAGAAAGGGTATGACTTGCACCTTACCATGGGCTTGAGGTCAAACAGGTAGACAAGCTGTACAATCTACACTTGTGTTTAGGCTAATAGACAACAGCTTGACCGAGATGTTCCAGTCAATAACTGTCTAATCAACAACCTTTTAAATACTGCCATTGATTAAGTAAGTTAAATTCACTCTCTCTCTCTTATCCTTCAGACTTCTATTCCAAAATCTGTCCATACAGAAAACATGAAGAGATGGAGAGAAATTTAATATGACTTCACTCATGGCAAAGGAAAAGATAGAGACAAGATGGATTCCCTTGGGTTAAAACTTCAAAGTAAAAAAACATAGTGCAGTTGAGTCTACATATAGAATTGTAGCTGTGACCTTAAGATGTGAGTTTTCAAGCTTTTACTGTAGACTCAACATTCTTTTAAGGGTAGAGCATGATGGACATGTTTCAGGGGGTCAAAACGAGAAAAAAAATGGTAGGTTGCAATCAAGAAGAGAAGTCAATAAACTCAACAAAAAAGTAAAAAGAAAAAACAATGATCAGCAAACGTACAGGATTATAGCTAGAATATGTGCAGCCTTCTTGCCTACCCTGAGCCAGGGAACTGTATACAGACAAGGATAATACATTTCTGTCCTGTCACCAAGTTACTTTCACATTAGATGAAATTTCCACATGATTCTGATGTAATTTTTGTTCCACCTGATTTATGAAGTTCTCCTGGATGAGATAAAGGTAAAACTAAGCTCTGCAGAGGTGGAGTACAGAACTGGTAATCATTGCTCTTTACAACTTTTCCTAGGTCGGTGTTTTTTCTTAGGCAGGAATGCCCAATACCAAGGTTATTCTTATTCAGGACCAGTAAAGGCAATAGAAAATAGTTTTTTCACTTCTGGTAGTAGCTAGTGCCTCCCATTTGAGATCTGTCTTCATACAGGCCTCAGAGCAAAAATTTATGGAAAACAAAATCCCAATTTCATGGGGGAATAGAACAATTACAATCAATTAGCTTTTCATAAAGGGCTTTTGCAAATCACCCGAGTGAAAAACATTGCCACAAATAGTTGTGCAATATTGGCCTGTCCATTTTCTGTTACAGAATATGCAAATAATTTTTAGCTTAATGGTATCAGCAGTTAATAGGAACTTTACACAGAGCCATTAATTTGTAAATGTATATGCAGCAGATCAGTTACCACGTTTTACCAACAATTTAAATTATTTGAATCACAAAACTGAAGACAAAAAAGCCCTTACTTCTCATATTATCACAGATGTTTCTTCTCTCAGACACTCTTTTAAAAGAATAGTTGACACAGGTGTCTTCATACAGCCGAATAAAGAGCTGCTAGGGAGTTCATCCAGTGTGGAGACTTCATGAACCTGAGCACAGCTAAAGAAATGCTGGTGGTTTTAAATATGTCAAGTGATTACTTGTTTAAGTAGAACTTCTACTAACTTTTTAAAAGATAGAGACTTGCTCTAGTGCATGCTTTTCTGTCAAGTTTAAAGTAATTTCCATCTAATCTCTTAATA
The DNA here is from genome assembly GCF_028389875.1 of Rhea pennata. NCBI lineage: Eukaryota > Metazoa > Chordata > Aves > Rheiformes > Rheidae > Rhea > Rhea pennata. The sequence continues at coordinate 108,028,372 of NC_084663.1, forward strand.
TATAAATCGTATCTAGAAATTGCTTCATATCAATTATGTTCTCATCATCTGTTAAATGCAAACAAATACACAGATCTGTTAGTCTCCTGTGATTTCAGCTGTGTTCTTTGAAATTATGTGCCAACACTGTGAGTGACATATCCACCCTCTGGTAATTTGTCAGTGACAAATTATTCTTTAATTAAAGTTTCAGGATGGATTTGCTTGTACTCAAGAAAAGATGGCTTTCCAGTTTTTATCTGCTGGCACCAAGTAGTAGTGCAGATCTATAAGAAAATATTGTCAATTTTCATAAAGATATATATAAATGTGTGTACACACACACACACACATTAGCCCCAAGTTTAAACATCTTTCCTGACAAAAAATGCTGATGCAAATCAACATACATTTCAGTAGACTTGTGTTGATATATGTCTGTTCATCATACTTGTACTCATGACTTGTAATTTAATAATGCTTCAGCGAGTTTTGATTTTTCTTGTAAGCCTCCAATGCAGTTTAGAGCAAAGGCAAGGGATAAAAGTTTCTGGATTTCACTGTTCAGGATGCAATGCCAAGGCACTTGTACCCTTTACTGAATATGGCGCCTCTTGATTTCAGAGAGAGTGAATCAACCCCAGAAATATCCTATGAGTTGAGCTAGATTCTGTTGTGATTCACATCTCTTGCAATAAAGTATTCATCAACATAAATCAGATATGCAAACTAGATATAAGATACGTAGATACTAGGTATTTAATTGGAATACAACATCTCACTTTTTTTAATTGGAGGTTTTTTCTTTTTTTTTTTTTTTTTGTAGAACTGATCTACAATGGAGGACTTATAGGAAAAACAAAAAAAGAGAGAAGTGATACAGATCTTTTTTTCCTAATAAGGGTCTGCATGATTTAAAAAACAAGAACATGTTGATTCTTTCAAGTTCTGAATTTGCCTAACCACTCAGCCAAGCACTTCTTGCTACATTTTCGCAGTGAATTCATTTTCTAGTAGCAGACTGCTTTCTTTCTGTCTTTTTTTTTTTTTTTTTTTTTTTTTTTTAATCTCTTGTCTGATGCAAGGTGAAGAGTTGGGAGTGAAAGAGCTGACAGATTTTCTCTTCACAGACAGGTGTGATTTACGGGTATTATTTCTGTTTTCAGTATACTGTGAATCACACAGATTTGGAGTGCAAGGATTGCAAAAATTTAATGAGTCAAATCCTTAATAAATATTTACATCACTTGTGCAAAACTAAATAAACTGCAGTCCAGAGCACTGTAGCCTTTCATAAAAAAATGTAAACTAGCCCCCACAGGACATGTCAGCTTCTCATACATCATACAACATCCAACACAAACATTCAGGAGCAGCAGCATGCTTTGCAGCATTTATTAAACTTGCTCCTTTATCCTCCCTCCATTTGACTCTTCTAATAATGCACCATGTGGCCAAAGATTACTGGGCTTATGTTGGCTTTTTTTAATGAAAAAGTCACAAAGTATGTGCCGTGGAGACATGAGAAAACTGGTAGCTATCAGGAGAGAGCGTGGGATCTGGAATGCAGCACAGCATAATTGCCACGCAAGTTAGCTTCCCTTACTAATTTCTGTCAAAATCCTAATTCGTATCTTATTTCCTTCCAGTTTCCTGCTACAATTAGGTACTTCATAAAAAGGTTCCTTTTAGCAATGGTATGCAAGAGATTAATAAATAACTATAGTATGCTTGTAGCTATAAGTAGGTGATTCTAAACAGCTTATTATTGTTTGGGCTCTGTAATAATGAACTATTTATTAAAACATATATTCATCTTTCCTTGACCTTTTAATTAAAGTCTGATTTATAAATAATTCCAAAGTAATGGCCTAAGCTAATTTATGAAGTAGTGTTAACTCTCTAAAGTGTTCACAATTTACAGATGTTAAACCATGCTCATTCTATTTTGGATATCACACACGTATTAAATCCACTTTCTTTTGCATTTGCATTTGCTGCCTGGCCTCCTCACACTTCTGCTTTTCACCATCCTTCCCCAAACATTCACTGCGCTTCACTTCAACCAGGGACCCCATTTTAATTTATACTGGCCACTTCATCCAGAAGTCATTCCTTTCTGGTGAGACAATATCTCTGCCAGAGACTTTTTTAAAAAAATTAAAAATTTTACATGATGGGACTGTTGCCAGCAGGCCAAAAAAAGCTTATAGCCTGGTCTGGTAACAGTTTGAAAACCATAGGCTTCAAACAAGGTTTTAACATAAAAAATTTGTATGAACACTGATTTATATTCATAAAACATACATGATCATGCTCAAGACGTTTTAAATCTGCTTTAACTGATGAACAGCAATGCCTAAGTTATCCTTTCCTTCATGAAATGGATAATGGTGCTCTTTTAAGACACGCTGCATTGTAATTACTGCTTTGCTACTGCAGTGTACTTTGGGGAATTGTAGCTCACAGAACAAAGGTATCTTGCTTTTAGTTGCTGAACAGGCAATTAGCTTGCCCCAAAATGGCATGTTCATATCCCAGCAGCCCCATGAAGCAAGAAAAAAGTCTATACATCATATCCTGAGCTCTCTCTTGTTTCAGAGTCTGAGGTTTCTTTCACACATACTGCTAATCTGCGCTTGTCAGCAAAAAAATCAGAATAATAAAGCAACATTTCACTCCTGTTTGTCACTTGTCATATCTTTTCCACCAGAGGCAATTTGCACTGACCAGTTGTAGCAATCTGGGGACACTCAGCACATGGGCTGCCTCCTCATTGCCCACCTTTTTCAGGAAAGATATTGGGTAGCACATGCTTGGGGAGAATTTATCTTAATTCCTGGCACTTGGTTCAATCCCCAGACTTTCACAGGTTGGGGGGAAGCTTGCTCCATGAGAGCAAGCTTCCAGGGATTCCTGCAAAGCATCACTTTACTTGAATGCTACTCACAGAAAGAAAGAATGTTATATATTTTTCACATACATCCATGTCTAAAGTTGAAACTTAGAAATGAAAAAGAATACCTTTGTTCTGGCAAAGCAGATTATTACATTTTGAGGAACAATGTCACAAAAAGAAAATAGTATGTAAAAACGAAATATAATAAAACAGACATCAATCACCTTCCCTTGCTGTCTCCTAAGACTTCTTGATAGTGTGTCTTGGCAAAGGAAAAAAGTTTTCTGTACCTGACTCTTACCTTTTAGAACTCACCTCTAAAACTAACACAGAGAGCTAACAACGTAGGCTTTTCCACTCCAGCTGTTTTGCCTCAGGGGCCACCTACATATTCTTTCTCTGCCCATGATAAAACTTCCCTCCCATCTTGCCTGTCATCTCATCCTTTTTCTTCACATTTTCATGCAGTAGTGAAGCAAGTTTTAGATTTATACCAAATACGCCACTTACTAATGATTCTTATATGTTTTTGGGGGACTGGCATCCAAAGAAACAGAATGCCGTTGCAGTGAATAGGATCCTTCATTTTCCTTAGGGCTTACAGTCCTATGGTAATCCTCGATTTCACATTCTTCATAATTTAAATTACCTGTTGATTTTGATGTTTTCAGGACCTTTACTATATAGTTCTGGTCTGTAGGAAAGTCCCCTATGTAAGTGCCTTGTGAGTGTTGTGGGTTGCCTCCTTAGGCTGCAGACAAGGACTCCTATGAATTAGGAGCAGCTTTGGCTCATTGGCCTTTAGCAGAGCCCAGCCTATAGGTATAACCGTGCAGTCCTTTGCTACAAAAACAAAAAACTCCCCACTGTGAAGCATTTCAGAGTGCTCGAATGAGTGGAGGGGAATAGTGTATCCCTGTGAGGTTTCAAAGCAAGAGGAGTTAGTAGTTTTGTGTTTCAGTTCGGAACATCTGTAGCTGTGCACTGGAAGATGAATCTATACATAATGGCTGTTATATCACACCCACTGGCCAAATAGAATACAAAAAAGTGATCATTCTCACAGAATAGACACCTTGAACATGTTTATGTAACAAAATACTTGGCTAGTCCCTCAGCTAACCCCCTTGTGGAAGAAGGATGGGTCAATACCATTTAAGTATTTCAGAGATTTTTTTTTTTATTTTTTTCTCCTTTTGGTCTTTAATAATTCCTACAGCAAATTAATGCACGAAAGGCTGTATTTTAAGGCCATTATTTCCCATTGTGCCTCAAATTTGCTGCAATTAGGCTGCAATACAGAATATCTATTTTTCTTGATGTCCCCAAAGCCAGGTATGCACCCATGCAGCATTTTCCATCCAGTGACAACGGCCTAACTGGAGAGCCTGTTCCTAGGAATGCTCTTGATTCCTTGAAGTCAGGTGTCCAAAATGGCATAACAGATTACGCTAATGAATTAACAGAGGAGAATGAGTTATCCCAGGGGATTTTTGAGGGAAAAATTGTGATTCTTTCTAACAAAAATAATTGTGCCACAGTGATAGAAATGTACTGTGTGTGGCTATTTCAACATATTGCCACAGACTTCCACGAGCCTCAGAGGCCAGCAGGCAATTGCAACCACCATCAAGAAAGCAGCAACTCTTGTTAGTCTCTCTGCAAAGTGCTGATGTGTCCATAGATTCAGCAAACAAACAACTTGCTCTCTGAACAGCTGAAGCAAGCTGTGTCAACAAGACAGAATTTGAATTACTACATGCTGCCATTGCGTCTGTGCAAGCAGAAGAAGGGAGTACATGATTACGACCTAGAGTTTGTGGTTAGGGAGGGAGTATTAGTAGCTCTTCAACATTAGTTGTTGATGGAAAACATCTGCTTCCTTTTCCGTCACTGTGAAACAGGCACTTGGGAAATGTCCCCGATGGTATCTCTCTGAACTGGGTCATTCCTTTCTTTGGAATTCTTATGCAATATTTGAATTCTCTGGGAAATCATTAAAAAAATGGATTGCAGAATGGAAAGCAGATAAGGATCTTGGGAAACATTCATTTTTGCATGGCTTCTGAGATGAAGCATATGACCTCTAACTGTATGAAAAGGGATGTTGGCCCTCCACCAGTATAAGAGAAAACGCTACCAGTTGCAACACGGGAGAGCACGAGCAGTCCTCTTTTTTCCCCTGCCTTGCAGGCGAGTGGGGGAAATATAGATTCCTATTCTGACTGCGGTAGGACCCAGCACAGTCCAGGCTGGCCCTATTTATCTTAAAGCGTAGCACATCACGCTCAGAGGTTAAGTGACCCCATATAATGGTGTGTGTGTGTGTGTGTGTGTGTGTGCATGTGTGTGTTGTGAGGGGGAGGTGGAAGGGGGGAATCTATTTCCTAGTGATTATTCCTGTCTTTCCCAGGCACACGGTTTCTCTTCAGGCCTAGAATTTGTGCATGCTCTTCAAGGCAAATCATACAATGTAGCACTGTTGCGAAAAGGTAAGGAACGTGATGGAAAGGAGTGATGGTTTTGCTTAGCCACCATATTTTCAAATTTTGTTAGCAGCACACTTAATCTACCATATCAAAAGTGATCCAGGGTTGTGAAATAATGATTGAAAGAGTATAAGGACATTAGAGGAGAGGCAGTTTTTCATTCCAAACCCAAATTTAGCCAAAAGGGTGGTAGGATTGATTTCATGGTGTCATGAAGCAGTGTAAGGAAAGCGGATCTTCCATTTAAAGAGCCTCTGATTTCAGAAAGCATGAATACAAAAAAGGTTCCTCAACCTCTGTTTTAATCTTTTAGAGTTTTAAGGAAGATATATCTGTATATACAAATACAAATATGTTTGGGAGACAGAGACATTCTAAAAAATATGCATGTAAAAGAAAACAGGCCTTTGTTTTATATTCCTTAATGGTATACATTCAGGAACCTTTTATTGAACTGTGTGATTTTATATGTAATTAGTAGATAAGTGAGGTGAGTGAGAGGTGGGTTTTATTTTCAGGGTGCTTTTATTTTCTGTGTGTGGAATGTATTTGTGTTAAAATGCCCCTATATATAACAGAGCATTTTATTCACACTGGGTGATTACCAGATTGGTTAATATGTTTGTATTGCTTTAAAACCTTTGAGGACTATGGTAAAATAAAGCAAGAGAGCACGTCTTAAAGTTTTTCACCACATAACGGTGGACAATATGATAAAGCATCTCTTCACAGCTATAGCATTCAGCCATTATGCTTCATAAATCCAAATCTGTATTACTCACATTTATTTACAATATTTTTGGAGAAATCTGGCATCCGACCAGAAATACAGTTTAAAAAGCAATAAATGTCAGAGAAAAAAAATCCCTTCTGTCATCAAGTGATAAAAGGAGGAGCTTACTAAATATGTGGTGATTAATTAAAATATTACAACTGAGACAGAGCCTATACATAATCTTGGAAGAGAAATTCTGGAGATGAAGAGATACTGTAGCTAGCTATTCTGTAAATAACAAAATAACACACCACAATGAGCCATCTGCTCTTAACGCAGACAATTGGAAAATATCATGCTGTATGCATTTATTTACTTGAAACATACATGATTTCTTTTATTTATCTTTAAGCATTTAGGAATATTAATTAAAATGTCTAAGGGAGGCACAAAAGGGGAATGGATCTGCAGTAGCAGATTTTGACTCTTGGGCTTTTCCTCGGTGTTTGACAAATCAGTTTAAAAATACTGTTTCATCTTCCTTAATATGCAGTAAGTGATTATTTCTCTAAATATAGGCTTATTTCTCTTAATTCAGTGGGAGTATAGTTCATGACTATTGGTCACTAAAGTCTAAATAATATATTACAGTATTTCAGGTGCAAAACCCCAGGCAAACTGTTCAAGTTCAAAGCTGGGATTCTGAAAATCTCTAATCAGCTGGTTCCTGCAATCCTGAAGGTGCTTCAGTTTCTAGGACCAAATCTGCCTAGCCTGCATTTATCCCAGCATAATGAAGTTTGGTGGTGTGTGCAAAGGAAAGGTGGAGCTGCCCTTCAAACTATCTCTCTCTTTCAAATAGGCTTGAACATACTGCCCTGTCCTCTTAAGGTGTTCAGAATATCTATAACTTTTACCTTAACGAATCATCTGAATTTTGAAACATAGATCAGCTAAGTATCTAAGGCCTTCTAGAATCCATAAATACGGAATTATTCTGCCTGCATTGTCTACAGGCCAAATTCAATAAACATATTCACACCTTCAAGACCTATTAGACTCATACCCAACAGCAGCATTTATCCATGGTCTAAAACAATTGGATTAAATTTTCTCTATTAAGCTATTCGAATACTCTTCTACCATTTGAACAAATTTCCTATACTTCCAGTCTAGAAAACAGAAGAGAGAGAATAGAAAAAAGGTAAAGGGGGTGGGAATTGATGGGTCATCTAATCAGACTGAAGAGGCTTTGGTTTCAGTTCCACATTGCCACAGGTCCTATCTAAAAGCAGGGGGACTTTGTGGCACAATAGTGTCGGCATGATGTTATTCCAGCCAGGACATACCAGACTATCCTTTCCATGGGACTGCTAGGACCAGCACTTCTCCTGCCAGGACTGCCAGGGGAAGAGAGGATCCAAGCAGCATGACTACAGGCCAGCAGAACTTACCTTGCTTGCTGCAAGCATAGGATATTAGCCTATCGTTCTGGCATAGAAGCATGAACCAATGCCTCATCTTTATGAAAGCCGAGGGGAAAAACAGAGAAGCATTGACCATCTACTCTCAGCAGCTAGTCACAGGACCTGTTCTTAAATATTTTGGGGTATCTCAAAGCAACTTGGCTCTCAGATTTCACAAGCACTGTTGGGAAGTAATTTCCTAACCTGGACTGGGTCAGGAGATTGCATGTGAGTGAGTTCCCATGATGAAATTGTTTCAGTGTGCATAAAATAATTGAATCTTCATAGTACACAATAAAAGTTCATTAGAAAAGCATAGTTTAATGGTAAGGAAGTGGCCAAGACCAATATTCCCATGTATAGTAAAATAGAATACCGTACTCTTGAAGGAATACTCTGTAGCCAAATAGGATAGAGACATATTTGATGGTGGTAAAGCATGTCTTTCTGTATTTCATATATCCAAAATAAACACTTATATTACTAGACTGAGAAAGCCAAAGCACTGGATCTAGACACCTGATTCCAGAAGATGGATCACAACGCAGGGTCCTGATCCTACAATGAAACTCCAAAAGCCCAGAGAGGGATGAAGTACAGAAAATAACTTTCTATAATACTGCAGCATTTGCTAGCTTCTTTGGATGTTTGATGGGAATAAATTAGAAGCCTGATTTTTCTCATACATGTGTCAGGACTATGTGGGAAACCTAGGAAGAAAGGTTAGAACTTGTGGATTCTCTCATATTAAAAAGACTACTCAGTGCTAAGGCCATACTACAGAACATTTCGGTGCATTGCTTTTTTGTGGATTTAGCCCTGTGCCAGATACCAGGCAAATGATGGAATTATGCAAACACACTGGAATTACTAGCTTGTTATAAGATAGCAGAGGTATGTATCCTTATACCTGCAGGGCTAACATTCATACATCCTATGAATAAGTTGCACTAAGAGATAGTTACACATTCATAAGTACTTTCCAATTCTTTTCCTACCTAAACAGTTTCTGTGGCTGTCAGAGATGTTATTGCAAGACAGAGGGAGAAAATCTGTGCAGTAGCAAATAGAGAGAAGGCATTCATAAGCTATCACGCTCTATTAAGAGGAAGGCTATACTGAAAAAATACAATCCCCCCAAGATAATACAAAGGCCCATAGCCAATTGGACAAAAAATCTGACAGCCTTTATGCTGCCATTTCTGATACTGCAGACAACACTGCCTTGATAGGTATTGTCGATGCCCTGTCCACAGCAAGGGCAATAGCACAAGGAAGCATTCTTTGGTACTTTGAATGCTCAGACATGAAAAAGCCATTTCAATCCCCTGGAGATACTGCAGAAAGTCATTAAAGAACATTGGTTACTTTAGTACAATGCAGCCTTGAGGGATAATCCAAAAACCAGATATGGGTTTGGAAAAAATGTCCTAGATTCAAGGCATCAGTCAGAGGGATAGTGGGAAAGTCAAACAAAATGGAAAATTATGACTATAAACTTATAAAACTACTTAATTCTTGTAATGTTCATGGGAATAGGGTTGGGGGACAGCAGAAACAATAAAAATCAAGCCAAAATATATATGTGAATCTTTAAAAGAATAGATGATGTAAAAATGAGGTTGTAAAAATATTACTGTTCTAGAACTGTTTCTGGTGCCTAAATGCCAAAAGAATGTGGCATTCATTAAATAAGGAAGTAGCATTCAGATATTAGAAATAATCTTCGGATTTATGCCTCTTGATGTCTATTCATTATTTTTTTACAGATCATTAACTTATAATACAATGCATTTCCAAGCCTGCCTTGCTCTACATAGATATGAAGCCCATGGGAAAATAGGAAAACAGCTCTTTCAAATGGTGGCAAGCAATTCCCTTTTTCTTCTTCCTCATTTGCTCAAATTCACCAAGAAAATCGTGACAGATGCCATCCTTCCCTCTATCTTCCAGAAGTGTAATAGGAAGTCTAATCACAAGGGATATCTGATGGTACACGGTTTCTTCCATAGTATATCACAGTAAGTGAACACGCGGGAAACAGCTAGTAACACTAATATCAGTGAGCTGCTACACCTTTGAATGAAAGCATCACACAGTCAGATATTAAATATTAAATTAGCACCACTGATTCTGCATTTCTAAGGATGTCTTTAAAAAGAAAATATCTGGTTTGCCATTCTCCCCCAGTCATCTGTGTAGCAGGTTTTTCCACTAGTAAAAATCATATCAAATATACTTTACTATGCAACTTTCAAATATGAGAGTTTTGATTGGATTATCAAGACTTTTCAGGATATATTCCAAATAAAATACTGGTGTTTTAAAGGAACATATATATAAATATACATATATATATACACACACATACACATTGTACATATGTACATACGTACATACATACATATGTGTGTAGCGAAGACTTTCCAGTCATAAAAGTGAAACCCAACTGATAATTTTCTTTAACTCCATTTACTAGGCATCGGTTATGTATACCTTCAATACTGTCCTCACAGAGGAAGATTCGGTTTTGTTTGCTTCTTTAAATTGAAAAATCCATTTCTATTTTCCTCCCGGGAAAGATGGCTGGAGAGCATTAATCTTTGAGTGGAGACAAATTATGGGAGAAGTAATAAAAGCATACAAAATAGTAAACGGTATGGAGTATACATCAAGCACTTCTTTTCACCTTTTCTCCTCAGACATAAGTAAAGGACAGCTAGTGAAATTGAAATTGAATTGAAATAGCAAAATTACTGCCACTGTTAGAAGAGACGGCTAGACCTTTTCTTATACAACCTCTTATTGCAGGTTTGCTCAAACCGTTTCCTGAAGCAATTGGTTCTGGACACTTCCATATGGGACATTAGGCTCCAGTAACCACTGGTTTCCACCAACTTTCCTTTTCCTATGTTAGTCTGTTCTATACCAGTTAATGCAAGGTTTGTGTCAGCAAAATTACACACATAAACCTTTCTCCTAAAGCACCTCACTATTCTCTCTGCTCCCCAGAGTAGATCAACATTCTTTTAGGCAATGCTCATGGCAGAGTTAATGTAACACATTAAGATCATCCAAAGTGTTCAGATAAAGTCACACTTAGCTATTATCAGAGTCTCAATACATTTTGTCAGTTCTTTGGCGGAATGTGAAAAAATATTACATTACTATGAGAGGGCTTTATGTGGTCTGAAGATCAATGACAAATTAAAAAAAGACATAAAATATATCTATATTGAAGTTGTAATTTAATGCATTGCATGCATCTGTTTTCTGTGCATAACTAGGTACACTCACATTTTTTTTGTTCCTTGTTACAAAAACTTTCAGTCCTTTATATGAACTACATGTTACTGTGTCATATTTAATAAAGAAACCCTGCGTAAAATAATGCTCACACATACAAGTTTAATGCACTCAGCTTCAGTTCCTTTCTCTGAAAGGCTGTGAACCCACTTCTCTCACCTTTTAGGTGAAGGTTTGAATCACTATGCTACAGACTTACGATGCTCTCATGCCCTCTTATTGTGGCTGTTCCACTTTAATATTAAATTTAATACTATCATTCAATATGCTGTAGACTGAAAAGAGAAGAGAGACTGAAAAGAGAGGGTGAATAAATAGAAACATGATAATATAGGTTAGCCATTAGAGTACTCACTTGGAAAAAAAAAAGTCTTTTGGCTCCCCTCTCTGCTACAGTGCATATTAACATTAATTTTTTATTGGAATTTCAGGATGAACCTACTTTGACAAATACTCTCAGCAAGAGGCATGAGAAATATGTTTATAGACCTTCTCTGGCCCAAAGACATGCAGTTAGCCTGTGCAATATAGAACTGTTTCAAAAGGAAGGATGAAGATTGAAGCGTATCAGAAGACCCATGGTTAGAGCATTAAATGAAGGGATGAAATGTCCTCATAAGCACCAAGGAGAAGGGAAAGATTTAAACCTCTTAACAGTGGAAGTGTATGCTAATGGATAATCCATAGGGGAAATGATGGTAAGAATAAGAGGATTTGTTTTTTTTTTTTTTTTTTTGTTTTTTGTTTTTTTCTACTGAGTTTTGCACAGATACATTCCAGGAGTGTCATCTAAGGGTGAGGTGAGAAAAGTGGGGATGCTTAGTTTGTTGGTCTTGGCATGCTTTAAGCAAGCTAAGCATAGTCTCAAGATGATAGACAGATATTTGCACACTCAGAGTCCTTATTAGCAGAAGCATAAGTACCTACGAGACTTAGTGACCTTGTTAGGTTAAAGATGCAGCTTAGTAGGGGGCATTTTACTGTCTGAACTGTACAAATAGGTGTAGTTAATGAAAGGTAGGAGCATTTAGATAAGCCAGGGCATGTCTATGCAGACATCTTGCACTGCGCCTCTGCCAGCACGTCCCAAGCAGGGTTGATGGGATGCCCCAGAGCTCCCCCAGTGCAGCTCAGCGTCAGCTCCCGCTACACCAGAGCAGACGTTGGAAAGCCTGAAGGCTTTCATTGGTCTAGCCCAAGTGACAAGAGCACAGATATTGGTAATGATGTTTCCTTCTGAAAGGGAAGGTGGGATGAAAAGCAACTCTGATCACTGTTGCCACCACAAAAAGCTTAAGAACAGTTGAAAATCTAACTGTGAATTTCTGTCACAAGAAGTAGGCATCAAATCCAATAAAAATGCCCTCTGTGATCTCTTCCAGTTTCTTCTGTTTGCTTCTCTACGATGCACCATGTACTTTATCAGTTAACTTGTGTCTAAGCTCCAGCGTCAATCTAATGCAGTCTGGTTCACTGAATTCGAGTTAGTTGACATGGAGATGAAGATTAAGTTGGCCACCAGCCTTTCAAAGGCTTCTTCACTGACCTCCCTTAGCCTGTGCACAGCCTTAACCTGCATGCAAAAAAATTGGTCAGCATAGCAACAAATTCCTAAAATAATGGAGAAGTAGCACCATACATTTAATCTGTGTCTAGACAATAGCGATAGTGTTAGTTTCTGAATTATAGCATAACAAACAGGGGCATATACAGGTTAATTAGTAATAAAGTTGAACTATTAATGGGGATCTCAGTTAATTCATAGGTTTTCAAAGTATTTTAAGGTAGATGGATTCTAGCCAAGACTCCAAGCTTATGAAACAGTGATTCATGGCTAATAAGGGCAAATGCCCTAGAGATATGAATATTTGTTACCCCAACATGCTGACCTTTTCCCAAAGAGGCAGAAATTTAATTATCTACTTTGAAAAGCACAATTATAGAAAAAGTCAAAATTGATTTATATTCAGTTTCTGCATTTTCACAGATAAGTAAGTAGGTGGTAAGAGAAACCGAAGGAAAAGCTCCAAAAATGAAACCCCAAATTCCTCTGTCTGTGTGTGTGTGTGTGTGTGTGAGCACATGCGCATGCATGTGCATATGTGTATGTGTTTATAGGGAACAGGGAAGGTTCTTTCTTCTCCCTCTGCATATTTAAATGGGTAGAAAAAAGCTTTCTCCACACTCTGTCTTTCTTGGCCCTCTTTTAGCCATATATAACAAGATTTTCCTTAAAGTGAAGTCAAACCTCTTTCACAGAAGGTTACCTTATCTTTCTCTCTCTCTCAGCTGTGGTTGATGTTATTCTCTTTTCTGGCAAGAGAAATAGCTGGACAGAAGAGGTCACTGACATGCCCAAGGTGACAGAGGTGAGAGTTTAGCCCTTGGCTCCCCATTGTGGACTCTGTCAGCCAGGCAACTCCACTGTTCCAAATCGGCAGCATCAGAGAATCAGTTTGCCTAACTCAGGGTGCAAATGCCATGCAATAAATAATGATGGTTTGGGAATAAAAAAAACTGTGTGAAGCCCTATTCAAAGTCATGTTTCACTTGGGTTTGCCTGTGTGAGGAATTATCAGTGTTAATTTTGTTGTACTGACTCCTGCAACAGCTAAAATCATGACACTGTGTAAATGTGCTGATTAAGTCAGTAATTGTCCATGGTTAAGGCATCTACATTAAAAAATAATAAAAATCCTTTTTAATTATAAATGGAAAACTGGCTGAATGCAGATTAGATCAGACACTTTCATCAAGTATGCTTCTTTAAGAGTGATCTGAGCTCTGATCTGCTATACTCACATGGGATCTCTTGGGAATTTATCTCCTGTAAGATCATATCTTAATTTGCTCGGGTGGTATTTTTAGCAATTTGATGTCTTCCTCCCCCTTTTCCCACCAATGAAATAAATCATATTGTGGTCATTAAGTAAACCCATTCATCCAGTTCCATTTGCTATAATTCTGCCTGCTACCGTGTAGCCTAGGGCTATTGATCAAGCATAGCATTCCCATCCAAGACTGTGTATGTGAGCGTGTGTTTAATTAGAAACTTAATTTATCGCATTGACAGCACAGAAACTTTCAGACTCAGGAATTCTTAGGTATAATTCCAGCTCTTAAAAACAGAGATGCCTTCTTTTACTGTAGACATATTATTTCATTTATATGAAAATAATTTTCATAATTTTATATTAAATAATTTCCATTCATCTGTTTTTCAGAGATTCCTTTTGAGAGCTCACAAGCTTTCTAGATATGGGAAAAAAACTAATTTGAACCATTGCATATCTCTTAAAAGTTACAGAATCACACAACAGTTGAGGCTGGCAGGCGCCTCTGGAGATCGTATAGACTAATTCTTCTTTAGGACCTGGCAAAATATTTTGGTGCTGCCACAATATACCTGCCACTGATCACTGTTAATAAGGTGGTGACTCCACTAGTTCGTTATTGTTTCACAGCCGATGTTCATCCAGAAGACAGGAGGATCTTAATCCCTTTGTATAAACCAAGTAGGAGGGAAGATTAGAAGCCATAAGGGAACAAGAGGCTCAACCTGCTCATCAGCTACTAGGGAAAACAGTCAGAGCTTGTGCAAAGTTGTGGAGTGAGCAGGCTGAGAACGGGCTGAGAGCTGAGAGCGAGGCACGCTCACATAGAGGGAGAGTTGTAGAAAGAGGCATGGTGGTAACCAAAGGAAGAGTGTGTCTAGCTGGCATCATGATTTCAGAGGGGGAGCACACTGTCACTTTTTGCTTGAAGTACTGAAAGAGCCTGTGCAAGGCTGTCACAATCATTTATTTTGGGCATCTCAGGCCAGGTAACTATTATTTTCCCTCCCCAGAGCTCAGTTACTGGAGATCTTAGAGCCCTATACTCAACATGCCTGTTGCATTGACTTCTCCTCTCAGGATGCCCAGCCGCAGGCTCCCAGGTCTCTTGTGGAGGCAGCTACACCTCTGCAGTGGGGGCCTCACCAGCTGCTAGCTGAGCATCAGGGAAATACTGTGCTAGCAAGGGCTCCCAACGTCGCCCGCCTGCGTGAGAGGGGATCGGACCCAGAGCAGCCTCAGGTTGCTGCCTGCTGACCAAGTACAGCACAGATATAAGCAGAATGACATAGGAAGGAAACACATAAATGAAGCAAAATGTGATAAAAGAAGTGGTAAGGGTGCCTTGAGTAATTCTGTGAAGAGTACTGATGTGTCACCAGTGTATCAAATCTTGTAAATGGATATTCAATAAATGGGCAGAGTCTGTTTTTTTTTTCTTGTTTCCTGGTCACAGCATGACCAAGAATCTATTGCACAGCCAAAGCTCATATTACAAAAAGCAAACTGAATTTTCGTCATTTTAATTTGGATTATCAGAATTTAACTCTTCATAATAAACCATCTCCATTACTCTCCTTCAGATGTGACCTTTCTCCCACTCCCCTCTCATTCACTTCAAATCATGCAGCTTTTATTCATTAACTATGTATCATACTTACTTCCTCCTTAAACTATCATTTTGTTCTTCTTAATATGTATGCTAGAATATGACCACGCTTGCTGCTGAAACAGAAACAGCGCACTCTTCTCTTACCAGGCTTCAGCTGATGTGCTTCTCTTAAGACTGAAGGAAAATCCATGGTAGATGTGCTTTGATTTGAGCATTACCAAGATGCTTCTGCCATGGTGCTTGCACAGTTACCCAAAATAGAATATGCTCTTCTAACTTATTATTGATTATGGATGAGACAGGTGATATTTAGTGATAATAGCTTATTGACCTTTCAGAGTGTTCTTTTTCAGTGTAAAAATCTTTCACAAGCCTTTTGTGTCTATTGAGAAGTTTATTTTTCTAAAACTATTGGTAATAAGCTGATTACTAGGCTTATGATGCTATTTATTCAATCTCATAAATGCTGAACATTTTAATTGCCCTGAAAAATGATTACGTTTGTGGCTTTTTTTTCTTTAGCTAAGCAATAAAATTTTCAGTGCACTTCCTTCACCTATTGCCTGTGAAGAGCCTTGAAGTTTACAGTTAACACCCTGAAACACATTATGTGCTATTGCCTTCTAATACAAGCAGTGTTGCAGTAATTACTACCTCTTTGCCAGCAACCTTCAGCTTCTGTCCAAGAAGCTGGCAAAAAACTAGACACAGATGATCTCCAGATTTGTCCTCTTCCTAAGCAACATACCCCTGGCCACAGATGCTGGAGGAAAATGTTGAAGAGCATTGTGATCCTCTCAGAAATATCCCTCTACTTAGAAAGAAAAGCTGATATTAATTTTTTACCTTCTTTTGGAAATGATTATGAGTTGTACCAATTCATCCACCTCCTAAATTTTGTCTCTGGACATTGTGTCCTATTAGACTGTGTGCTGCTTCAGTTCAGAAAGAAAGGTAAAAAGGAATCTGGCTTTTAAAATATCTTCTATTGTGTGCCAGGAGTGTTCCACTTTACGTCTAGCACTAATAAAGCAACTTAGCTGCAGCAAAGAAACGAGACATATCTGTGTTCTCTGCAATAATTTGACAACACATTTATCATTTTGGATTCCTAGAAACTGCACATTTTATAAATGTTTAAATATCTTTTGTGCTGTCATAAGGCAAAAAATTCACTCATGCTAAACTGACACCCACTGAAATGTGAAGATGTCCTTCTTTATAAATAAAAAGGTAGTTCTCTACCACTAAACAAATTTTGTCTGACATTCCTGCAGTAATTTGAGTGATTTATTCAACATTTCCCTAGATACATTACAATTGCTGAGTGAGATTTTTTAAAGTGTTGGAAAATATATATAATCTTTCGCATTGGCCTGATATTTTGTCTCTTGTGTTTATTATTGCCAATAATTAGATGGATTTTTTCTCCCCTTTTGGGGGAGTAAGTTACCTTTACCACCCGAATCACTGCTTCGGAGGTTTCTTCCCCTGTTCTCGAAGCACTGCCACGCAAAGGTGGCTCCTGACTGTGATAGACACTGTAGCATGCTGCTCAGCTATGATATTTTAAAGACTCATCTATTCCCTTTGGTAATTCATCAAAAGCAGTACGGAAAGAAAGGGATTATTGGGAGCAGGGCTCCAGGTTCCTGAAAAGGAAAGATTAAATTTCTCTTGCATTTGCTATTTTCTTACTCAAATTCTTGCTCACTTGACTTATTTTTCTTGTCTCATCCTCCACCTGAAGGGGCGGCCCCTTCACAGTGATATTTTTCCCTCAGTCGTGCCTCCACGGTAGGCAAAAGCAGCTCATTTTTCTGCTTTCTTCAAATGTGCCTTTTTCATGTTTCCTCCATTTCTTCCTATGACATTATATTGATGCCAAAGTTTTTGACTCTATATAATTTTCCGCTGCTCTGTTGTTGCTTGCAATTAACTTAACAACTTATCAGTCATCCACAGAGGCTTTAAATAATTTATATTTCTGGTTTTACTTTGCAGTATACCCTCCCAATCTTTTTGCAAATTATTCTACTTTTTGTCCTCAGGATTCTTCTCTCATAAACACTGCCAATCTATTTTACTTAATACATTTCTGATTGTATTAAATTGGACCATTTACATGTTAATACACCTGTATTTGTATCCAAAATTCTTCCCTAATGATTGTGGTACTTACCATATCCATTTTACTTAATAAAATTCAGTCTGAAGTTTTTCCTCACTGAGTTGCCTGTAACACATACTGATATAAAAATGAGTTCTACATAAAGCCCTAGTCCTCCTTATTAACGACTGAATAAATTATACAAATTAAAATTCCCTAGATATCGCTGCAGTCACTAATCTAATGCTCTCAGCTATCTCTGAGTGTGCTTCTCTACCCTAAACCACAGGTGGTAAACACTTTTTCCTCCCCTTTCAATACTGCAATTTAAACTGACTCCGTATTTCCATATTCCCCTCCGTTTCTAATAATCCTTATCGCATACTGAAGAGAATTATTAACTCACAGTGCCACCTTCCCTTGTCCTTACCAAATTCGAATGCAGAGCACCGTTCAGATTCCTAATCTTATCACAGACGTCACTACACAGCCAAACAAGAGCTGACCCCTGTTTACCCAAACAGTGTCAATAGAAAGAAAGTCTTATAACCAATGTCAATAGAAAGATCACCGAGAACCTGGTATGGAATTTATGTTCCAATATGTTGTTATTTGTAGCTCCTAGGAGTCTCAGTAAGGTAGCCAGTAGTGTCAAGCGCTTCAGAAAATGCCATTTAACTTGCTCACTCAGTAACTCCACGAAGGTATTGCAAGAGCACTGTTAAATCTGTTTCAATATGTACTTTCTTGTTTTGTGTGAAAAGAAGTACATCGGCCTCACAGTCTTCAGCTGCAGAGCCTAGATAAATGTTTAAGTGACAACTTTCATGAAAAAAAAATAAATTAGCTTCTCTCTGAATGCAGAAATGAAAAAGAGGGTCACCAACCTTGTCTTTCTCCCAGAACATTGTCTTCATGAAACCTACTCCCCAGAATCAACTGGAGAAAGATTTAGGGCTTCAGAAGGGGTGCTGCTCTTTCTTCTAAGATCCTATCTAAAAACTCCAATTTTTGTAACAGATTCATTGCTATATGCATAATACAGGGTATGCATGAAAAAAAAAAAAAAAAGAAGAAGAAAAAAAAAGGCCAAGAGCAGAAAAGTGCTGAAGCCTGATTTCCCTTAGATTTGCATTCTGTGTCATCTAAACCACTCTTGCTGCTTCCTCCCTCTCCCCCACATAGCAGTATTGCACCACAGCTTTTCCTCCTACCCTTTGCCTGGCAGGATGTGTGAATGTTGCCCAGCCCGCTGCAGATTACTTGTCCACCCCCACCTGTGGGTAGGGGACAAGACCTTCATACATTTCCTCAGCTAGAGGTACTGACATGAGGATCTATCCTCCAGCAGTCATCAATTTTCATGAAACTTAAAAAATCACATGGTCCTCAAAAACCTCTTTCTGCTGCATGCAGTTAAAACTGACCCATGGGTTCAAATGTTAAAAGACAAGAGCAAGAGAGGAGACACAGGTGGCAGATAGCATGAGAACATCAGCCTCCTTGATTTTAGGAGATCAGGATAAAAAGCGAGAAAATGAAATATCCCTGCTTAGGTCACATCTCCTTTTGGAGCTCAGAAAGAGTGCTGTTGCCTGTGAGATCCATTTTTCACACTTCCTCTCTAAATTCAACAGAGACAAATAAAATCATGGGTACATTCTGCTTACTTGCTTGCCAGTGAGACAGTACTCCTCTGTGGCTTGCCTCATACACAGTAGGCTAGAAATCACTTTAATATGTAAGACTAAACTGCATGACCAATTCTCATACACCTGACCAATACTAATGTGCCTTAAAATATGGATAATTAAAAATAAGCATCAAAATCAGGTATTTTCTCTCCTCACTCATGAACAATAAATTTTCTTTTTCTGCCAAATACCAGAAGAGTATTCTGGTCAGTGAACACCAAAGACAAGCTAGACTTCTACCCATCTGAGGAAGACCTGGAACTTCAGAAACAAAACAAAAACTGTTATCTGGGAAACAGTGTATTTCAGGTTTATTCCTGCACATGATTCGGTTAGAAGTAGTACAACTTGCCCAGCTGCACAAAAGGACAATACTAAAAATATAGCTGGCTATACCAAAAATAATTATACTCTTAAAAGTATGTATAGATTAGACCATAGTCCGTTAGAGATGTTACTCCCCCTCCCTCAACTGTACTATAATGCACTATAATCTGCTATTTCAAATCTATACATCAATAAAATTTATTTATGAGGTATTTGTGCTCAGCTATGCAACTTAGCAGTGGGCAATGAATCAAGAACACAAGATAAATTAATGTGAGAAAATTCTTTTTCTCATCTATCTTGTCCATCTTGAAGTATTCAGCAGGTCAGACTTGACTTTTGTACAACTATAAAACAGTAAGTATACATCTGAAAGTCAGCACTCCCTCCTTACATGGAAGATTTCTCAAAGCCACCTCCACAGCGGCCCTTCCACGCTATCCACTGAGCCACATGAGTGGTTTGCAGAATAAGTGGTCTCACTGCACAGCTTGTTTGGCTTGATTTATTGGTGGTAGCTGGAAGAGCCGCACATCTTGCTTTAGGTGAATACATACAAGTTTACATTTCCTATCAGAAGGAAAGGTATTTCAAAGCCTGTAAAAGCAAGAAGTTCGCCACCATCTAACACTAGATGGATCAGCACAAGAATGTGATTCTTCTGCTGTCAGCCTATCCTCTCCTTAACTATTAAAGGAAAAAAAATGCATAGAATAAAGATACCTTACAGTTCTTGCAGAACAACTTCATTTTTTTTATCCTGTGGGAGAGCACACACTTGATAAAAAAGCCTCTCGACTATCATTTCTTCCTTTCCCTCATACTGCTTCTCCATTTCTTGTTTTTCAAAGCTTGATTTGGGAAACTATTGATTTTTTTTTTTTTAATTTTAAGGATATTAAAGTCTACAACCATGATCAGTTTAATGAACTGAGGAGAAAAGCACAAAATCACTTTCCACACTTCTATGTTCATTATCAGTCCCTCTCCACTATTCTTTCTTCCACGTCCTTGTCTCTTCCTTAGCATCTTTTCTGATTTCTTTCTTCTGGCTCCTCTTCTATTCCTCCTGCATGAGTTACAAAACAGCAATGTTTTAAAAATAAAGAATCAAATCACCCTTTATTCTCTCTTTCTCTCTAAAATTTATCGGGTTGATGTACATTTGTGACTTCATCATCATAATCTTTGAACTACATTTTCTTTATTCTCATCGGTTTTAAAGACAGAAGAATCTCATTTTGAAATGCTTTTTGCAGCTATAAGACTGCTGAAATTTTACTATATTCATAGGTCTTCCAGTCACTAGAACTTTAAGAGAAACAAAACTATTGCAAGACTTGCAGTAAAATAGAGAGATCTGGCAACACTGTCCCTCAGATCCGTTATAACTGTCCTAAAAGGGAGATTAGTTAAAAAGGAAAGCAACAACAACAACAAAAAAAACACAGCTTGAAGAAATGGGCCCTATAAGTCCAGTTCTCTCATACTGATGTGTTAGAAGCAGCCCTCTTGTGAAAAAACTGTCAAGCATGCACAAGATCCTTGGCTTACAGAACACTTTCCTTCCAGAAGACAACTGCTTTGGATGAATAGATTCTTTGTGTATTTTGTAACTGGCCTCAGAACAAATACACACCTACATATATATGTACTGTCATTGTTCCATTGCATGGAAAGAGTATTGTTTGAACTTACCCATGTTACTAGTATTAATAAAATATATCATGGTATATATTTGATACATCAGTTCTGTCAGTAAGCCATAGGGCGGGGTGGGAGGGGGAAGAAGTTGCTTCATGTATATGTTTTAGGGACATTTTGTTCCTGCTCTTCATTGTCTCACTTTTCTTGACTTCAGGCAGTAACTCAGCAAATAAGGGCTGACTTGTTTAGCACTCTCCAAATGTGCTGAAATGAGTTTAGTCACAACCCACACAGAGTGCTATTTCTATTTAGTGCAGCCCAAGTCTGCTCAACAACTCAGGATCATGGATCAAAGATCAGCCAGTAGGCAGCAGATATTTTATTTCCAAATATTGCTTGTGGAAGAAGACAAAAAAAAAGTGACATTAAATAAACTTTACATGAAATACATACAAGCATCATACAAGTGGGTTCAGCTAAACAGCAGGATATAGTCATCATAAAAGTGTGACAACAAATTTTGACAGTAGTATGATTATCCAGCTGTTATATGGCTTATTATGCAGAGTACTGTTTTAACTCAAGTCCACATTAACTGTGTTTACTTTTACATTATAAAATTAAAAATACTATATAGGCAATTTAAAATGCTTTAAAGGCATGTTTATGGCAGATCTGATGGTATAATAAAGTTCTTTCAGATCCTATAAATATTTTTAAAGAGGTGTTTTCTGCAGAGATTTTTTTTTCCACACCAGGTCACATGCTGATATATGATGCCATTAGTAGCCCATCTTTAGCCCAGTTTCTCCAGCAGATGCATATATTTTTAATGATTCTTTCTTGTCAGAATGAGTGAGATTTTACTGGTTGCTATACTGAAGGTGGCAGGCAGTTGATAAAGTGCTCCATGGATCTGTCCTTCCATTCATCAATTTTTTGCAGGTGTACTGTTTTGTTTTTAAACACTGTAATTCTATGTCAGATGGGATGTATATAGGCTTAACGGTCGATTCAATAAGCCATAAATTCTGTAGGTGGCTCTTGATATTACTATAAAGTTGGGGTGTCATCACTATTTGCAGTTCCACATATTACTTTACTTTTTTCCGATTCATCTGAAAGCTCATGGTTATAATTAGAAAAAAAGAAGCAAAAGGACAAGCTCTTTTCTCTCCACAGTAAGACGTATATGTTTCCCTCTAATCGTACTCATGCACAGTGTGTAGCCCCTACCCAGGTCACAGCCTTTGCACCCCACTTGCTTTCTGTCTCTTTGTCCTAACTGGCTCAGAGTAAATCTTACATTCGCCTGTGACTGCCAGAGTGGAAAGCATTTCTGAGGAAGGAAGGAAGAAAGGGGGAGATGAAGAAAGAGTAAAGACCAGATGGAATGTTCTTGGATCCTGCGAGACTTGCCCAATTTGAGAACAGTTAGTTTAGAAAAACCTTAAAATTCTTCCAAAAGAAGCTTCAAACTCAGCATTGAGTACCAGTTACGATTTTTTTTTTTTTTTGGATAGTCCCATATACCTACTTACTGCGCTGTGCATTTGTTATTATAAGGATGTGGTTAGCTAAAAGGTGCTACATATTACCATTTTGGAACAGCAAAAACTTATACACCTCTTTAAACCTCAGCTCCCTGTCTTGGCAGATGGTTTTATGCACTCAATCACGTCTTCAGGCTGGATTCTCTCTCAAACATATGATTGCAACTCACATGTAATGTCTTAATGGGCTGGAGCCTCACAGTATTTCTGCACTGCCCAATACAGATGTGAAGCAAGCTAGCACAGAAGTAGCATAGCTACATTAACACAGTGTCCTGCCAGTGTGGATATTTTTAAGCCAAGTAGTTATTTTATAAGAGACTAATGTGAAGACATCAAGAAATGGAAAATCTATCACTTACAAAGGTAATTTATTCCAGTTGTTAATCACCTTTGCATCAAAATATCTTTGTTATTTCTCACATGAATTCATGCAGCTGTAACTTGCACATACTGGATCTGGTTTTTCTCCATTATATTACAGAGCATTTAGTACCTAAACATTTTTCCACTGGGAGAGATTATCAGTATAATCAAAGTAATCTCTCAACCAGCTTTTCCACAAATTAAGCAAGCTGTGTTCTATATGTCTCTCTGAAGATAAAAGGCTTTTTTTTGTTCAGTACTTGAGTTTATTTCTAACCTTTCACTATGTCTTCTCTAGCTTTTAGAGATATTTTTATTCTTGGGACAAACCTGGACAGATACTATGGGTGGACACAGTCAAGTTAATATTCTCCAGCTACAGAGGTAAAATTCAGTCCTTTTCCTTACTTGCACTTATCCTCCTCATTACCACTCATATCCCCTTAGCCACTTCTTTGCTGAGCTGATTTGAGCTCCATTACAAATATTTTCCCTTGTGGACTTCTGGTCACCAAGATGCAATTCTGAAACACAGAATGTATACTTCAAGTAAATATATTACTAAAACAAAACACCTCTAAAAAACTTTTAAGTGAAATAAGAATCTATTTACATTTGATCTAACCACTGGCTTGTCTTATATAAACACATTACATTGCTAAAATATGTTAATAAAATTAATGGGACTTTTGACCATTTAAAGTGGCAAGACAAATTAAACAAGAAAATGAACTGGAAGCTCTTCATAGACTGACTGATTTGTAGGTCCAGATAATTTTTAGCAATACCATCACTAAAAATGTTTTGAGGTTAAAATGTAATTACGTTGGATAAAACATTATTCAGTGAAATTTTAGCTTAGTAGCTAGAATTTACTCCAGTCCAAACTCAAGAAATGTAACTTCTGATACCAAAATAAGGTGTCTAAACCAGGAGTGCCATTGTTATAGGCTCCTTGCTCTGCTCATGGAGAAACAGACTGCTCAGAAATTCAACCTCCTGAAAATTTCAGTTTCTACTTGGCATGTCCGAAGGGTTAAGTTTATATCACTGAAAGCATCTGCTCCACTGAGAAATCCTTGGTCCCCATGCGGAGTGTTACTGGGAGATCCACGTCTACAGCACAGTGGGCCTTCTCTTTCTAAGAGGGGTCTCCCTAAGGTGCCTCCATGTCCACACTGAATATGATTATTTTTCTTTGTGGGCTTTAACTCAAAATATGGGCATTGCTGCAGCATTTTTTCTGCAATAAGATGGCTCAGGGTGCAGCATGAGGACATACAGGGATAGGTAAGCATGCAGAGACAACAGGAATAGCACTGGAGGTGTGCAGACTGCTGAGGGAGTCAAGCCTACTGCAGTTGCATCCATATGGCACAGGGGCGGTTCTAGGACTGGTTCCCAGAGCAGTGCTGCGCTTCCAGTGCCAAAGAAGTTAGATGATCTGCTGCAAAGGACAGCTCAGGAGTGAACTACCAGATACTGCGCATAGTTGGGCAGCCAGGTGCCAGGATTGGAACAGGGTTCTCGGTTATCAGGTGGTGAGGATATCTCATGTTCTTCCTAAAGAAGGGAACCTAAAAGGATTAGCCTCCTCCTGCAGGCATCTCAGGGAATATCTACCTTGTCTTATAAACAAAACAAAACACACACAGGGAAAGGACTAACGAGTAAATACAAACACTGGCTGCCTGATCTCCACATGCTTAATTGTTATCTCATTCTCTTATTTTGTTTTTGCCCACGTCAACAAACTGGCCAGGGCAAATCTGCCCTACATCTAAGGACTTTAGAAGGTCATTACCTTCTTGGCTTTGGAGACAGTGATTGGTCTCTGGTCCTTTTTAAATTTATCAGTACAGATCTATCTCATTTAGCCTGGGCAAATTCTAGCATATATATTTTATAGTGATAATAAAATTACTTCACTTCTTACAGTAAGATTCAGTATAGCCCACAGGTTCATGAAAGGCATTCTGTTTTCTTTTGTTATGCGGATTTTTCCAATGAGACAGCAATTACTGAAAAACCAATATATTATTTTATTAAATTATTTCATAAAGCAAAATATGGCATTTACAGTCACAGTATATGACTACATTTTTGTAAACTTTCTCTGCAGATACTATGTTTCAGAATAAAGCTGAAACCTTCAGATGTCTTCAGCTCTGTTCTGAACTTAACACTAGCTCATCATATGGTTAAACAGCATACCTATATTTTTCCCTTAGGCGTAACGAGTTGAGTAGATCATCCTTTTGCCACCAACAAAAATCAGTTCATTACAATATGTTCATTACATATTTTAATCAAATTTTAATCAAAGTGGATCTTTCCCTTTATTAGTTGAGTCCTGATACACCAGATGTCATACTGGAAGAGACAAATAAAATACAACCTGTGTACATTTTAACTCACCTGAAGTATCCTTGTTAGTTTTTTACCTTGGAAAAGAGTAGAGGAGCTCAAATGGATGTTGCAGAACCGTGAAATTTGCATTGACTAGCCTTTCCACTGACTTTCAAAAATCAATTCAATTAGAACAGTATGTAACGAAATGCAACTAAAAGATTTTTTAGATAGATGACTAAGTTTCAGTGAAAGTCGCAGGTCAGGCTTCTAAAAGCCTAACTCACTTTAGAAAAATGACCTTAGGTTTTTAAAAATCACTTAGGTGTTTTGGGAAATTTCAAATACAAGAAATATTCTCATTTTCTAGAAAGACTCTTCATAAAGTGCAGCAGGAGAAATGATATACTTTTTCGTGGCACATTATAAAATAAGAGGAATTAGCAAAATAAAGAAACAAAGTATGACTGTATCTGTCGCAGTGCATATAAATTATGAAATACCTATACAGTCTAGAGAGATGCTTGGGTTGTTTGTTTAATTAATTGTTTAATACAGAGATGCATTGAACACATTAAATACCAGAATCATAGTAATAAACCAGTAGGGAGAGCTAGAGGGTAATACTTTTGCCAAGCACTTATGGTTAAGACTCAGAATGCATAATCAATGAGGGAAGGTATTACTGTTATGATATGCATTTCTGAAGGACCTCTCCATAATGCCTATGCTCTCTTATTCACCTTTGATCTTGTATCAGTTGCCTCAAGGAAAGAAACCAAACTTTTTGCATCTGCTGACTTGCAAGCTGCTTGCTTTGCGGCTGCCTGCAGAGACACACAGCTGGGACCATTCCACAGCTGGTGGTGGACCCTTTGCGGAAATCGTCTTGCATCATAACCTTGTGACAATCTGGATTCAGTATGATTTCCAAAACAGTGACAACCAGCTGTTCATCTTAGTACGTCAGCACCTCTTGATATGTAGCACTGGTCCCATTTTTCTGACTTTGAACTTTGGAATAAGCTTTGAATTTGTGCAATCACTGTGCATCCAAGGCTTAGCTATAGCTGTAAATCAGTCTTAACCATTATTTTCCTACATAGTTTATACTTCACGTCAACAAAGCATGCAGATTTTCAACCCCCCCACCCCACAAAAAAGAACGTTATATGAAATTTGATTTAACTAGGGTATATTCTATAAAAATATTCTAATTCATTATTTGCCCTTATTTGGGTTACTGCATAGATGAGAGAATTTTGTGCAGAATTGCGTTACAGAGCCCCTCTGCATTTTACATAGATATAATGATTACTTCTCTGCATGAGCTAGATAGATACCTGCAGAAGATAGATACCTGCAGAAGGATATCTGCTAGATAGGTACCTGGAAAGAGAGACACCTGCCACTATGCAGGAGACAGTGCACTCAAAGGCAGGGCAGAGCCCGTGGCTGGCTGACACTGATACTCTTCCCCTCTGTACCTCTCTTCCTCCCCACGTGATTGAAAACCATCAGACTTCTCCCTTCACCTCTCCTTACCTCTGCACTCCTTTGCCACCTACTTTTGTCAAATCGTCCCAATTCTTTTTTCCATAGACATCTAAGAAGCATGACCCGTACTAATGCTTTTGCCCAGTCATAGCTATGGTTATGCCTGGTTAGCTGCTTCCTGAAGAAACACATCGCCCCTGAGCTCTCACAAGCACCGGTTGGAACCAGTTACCGCACAGATGAGAGAATTTTGTGCAGAATTGCGTTACAGAGCCCTAAGAGGCAGAACACAAACACTTGCACAAAGGAAATCTCTGACAAACTCCTCCGCTCCGAGTGATTGCTGAGCAGACACCCTCTTATAGCAGCAGGAAAATTACTGAGTGGAGAATGAAGCAATTAAAAGCTGTATTGTGTCTGGCACGTTTCTGAGATACAGAGGCGGCCGAAGAAATTTAATAGTGCTACACACTGTATTTGTCAACACTAAAAATATCCACTCACAAAATTTATTTCTGTCTAATAATAGGTAGTTTCTGAAACACCCAGATCTTATCAGATTTTTGTGCAGAAGAGATGAACTGTGAGACTGTAGCATAGAAACTGAGGCAGTAATGAAGATCACATAGCAGTTATCCAGAAGGTAGAGGGATGTCTACCCAGAAAGCTTATTTATCTAGGGAGTTATCCAGAAGGTAAAGAGAGAATACAGTGGTTTGCTAACACTTAGAAAAACAGAGATCTGATCTTGTGGCACTTAGTTGTGTTTGGCATATGCTGCAATGTAATGATGGAAGGAAAATCTTAAAGAGGATTTGAAAAATGAGGAGACAGTTAAACATACCCTCTGCCTGAATGTTTTTGACAGTAGCAAAACCTAACCCGTCCATCAGTGCCACCAGTCTTTCTACCACACTATGGTCTTTGTACAAAAGACACAACCAAATCCTCTACTACTGAAAAATGGATATTGTGATACCCCAGATAAACACAGATAATTTCAATATAGCCTTTGCATTAAAGACATAGTTTTTCCAGGCAAAAAATTATTCAATTTACAGTGCAGTATGGATGCACCTGGTCACTATTACTCTTGACGGGATGACGGAAAATGGTGCCCAAGTCACAAAGCGCTTACCGAATAGAAACACGGGAGAGGACCTTGACTCGTATTTTTCATCACAAAATTACAGACTAGGGCCACTGTAATACGAACCATCCTCTGCTAACCTTCTGCTCAGCAGAAGGCTGAAAGGATGCGTCTGCCCCATTAGAAACTGATGTCAGAGTCATTTGTGGATAAATAACAACACGAGAGATGAAACACTCGCTGTAATTTGTGATTCCAAGAGCTACTATTACTTGGTGGAGACTGCGCTGCTCACACACAATAGGAAGAAATGGTAAGTGCAGCTGTGCTGTCATAACAAGGTTAACCCCACAGTCCCAGGAAGTTGTCAATCTAAATGGAGACGTATTGTGGAGGACCAGGCTGACTTTCCCCTGCCTGCCCGAGGGAGGGAAATCGGGAGCGCTGAGTCACTCGTCTTGCCCCAGGAGCTCTCAGGCAAAGCTGTTACCCCGCAGGCAGAGGCAAATTGTCGGACTCGTGTTCATGTGGGATGATAAAATTGGAACTAATTGATTTATCATTTCATAGCAACAGCACAGCTGAAATTTTAGAGGCTGAAGAAGATTCATGCAACAGGATTATGTTTGCTAATTGTTATTATTGTTACATTTGACTGGAAAATGAAGATGTCAGGGACTAGATGTTGAACAGGCTCTGCGCTTGTAACTGGAGCTTATGCAACGGCACAGCTCATGGATAAAAAGTTGCTCAGCACTGTATAAAGCAGACTTTTTGGGACTGAATAACACCTCAACAGCTGAGGCACACTGGCCCACGCAGAAGCATGCTTGCAATGGGGCATGGCATGCCGGCACCTGCTGCCTGCCACCTCCTCACAGCTCCTTTCCCTCTTGGTAACACCGGAGCACAAATGAAGGTGGAGAACATCTCTCTATCCCTCTGTCTCTCTCTCTGATACTTGTCTTAGCACCTTTCATCCACAGTGAAAAATACACCTTCCCTGATGTTTCTTTGGAAATTATGTGGCTTCAGGAGATCACATAGGAAATCAGACTGACTTTAACTTGTAATGAAAACCAGTTAAAATTTATGTTGCTCCTCATTTTTATTATTTATTACAGTCCCTGCTTGAGTACATTGATTCTGTGCCAACCTCTGTTCTTGTCACTGTTTTTGTCACACAAATGAGGTTTCAGAAATGTAATGCCTGTATTTTATGAAATATAGTCCTATGCCTCTCAGGATGACCTTTTCAGTATGCTGTCTTCTCATGGGTTGGCCATTTCTGAGACAAGGGCCGGTTTCAACCTATGCCTTATCTCCTCGACTCTTACATTTTTGAATTAATTTAAACAGAAGTTGATACATCAATTTCTTTTGTTCTTATTGGTACACAGAGTTTATAATCTCCCTCTGGAGAACTGGTAAACCCTGGATAGCTCACTTGTCACTGTACATGCCTCTACTCAGCCTTCCTGTAGGAATAAAGTTATAATTACAGTATTAAACTTATCATCCAAATATGTTAAGTTGATGGGCTGTTATACTTCCTTCTCCAAGCAACTTTGAATGTAGATTTGAAACAGCACCTGCACACTAGAACAAGCTATTTGTCTACACATTAAGACAACAAAACAACAATCTACCCAAATCGTTAGCCCTCATCATGGGAAGGAGCAGAGACCATAAACCCAAACAGAATTACAGCGTTACGGAATAACCAGTAGTATCACCAGTAGTACAGTATCACCAAAAACTGGTTGAACATACAGACCCAAGACATACAGAAGGACCCAGCTAACTAGGTCCTATGATGACATTCATCCTTACCATGTCTGAATGACAGGTCTGCTGTGGGTGGTATTACCACTACAGAATATAAACACCATAAATTACCACTTCTGGTAATTCCTTATTAACTTTTCCAGCAGTAGCCAAGGAATAAGAGGCAGAGAGGTTTTCTTTATTTTAAAAGTATACCTGGTTCTCTGGGGTTTTTCCCTTCGTGTTCAGCATGACACAAGCCCCTCGCAGGCTTCATGACGGCGTCTGTTCCATTTATTCACCACCTATCACACATATTACAGGAGATGCCAACTCTTGGTTTCTCTTACAACAACTTTAACATGTGGCATTTTCGCCAGTACATGTTAATTTACTTTTGAACTGCATATTTTACATGCCAAAAGTCTGTGAAATTAAGTATCTTGATAGTACAATCCACTGGATAGGAAATTTAACCAGAATGTAGGAAGCTGATATTCTATTTTGGATCCTCCTGTGGCTCTGTTGTGTATTGCCCATGCTCTGAACCTCAGCTCCCCTGGCTGCACTTTCCATCCATCTATTTCAGCCAGGCGTTCCCAGAAGTACTACCTCAGAGGGAGCTGACAGGTATCCAGATCTCAACACCGCAGTGCATGTGTAGCGACTATGACTCATCTGTGACAGATCATCCAGTTTTTGCATACACTGCAGAGACAATTTGTGTATGCACAGCAAATCCAATACATCCACAATGTGTCTGACTTACTACATACGCAGATGTCACCTGTGCACCTTCTGCAGAAGTTCTGACACATCCTGAACACATCAGATTCATCATGCATGCACTGTACAATTTTGTGTGCATTTACTTCTGCTTGGAAAATGCACATGAGCAAAGAGAATCTCCAGTACACACTGTGGAAAAGTAGACTGGAGAGATTTTTACCAGCATAAGTCCAGAAAGTCTTTGGTAAACGTACAGGTGGTAGATGGCTTGGACATAGTAGTTTGTGCTGTTTGAAAACATGGGGACCACTGAGCTTTTCAAACAACACATTTTATCTGGGGGTGGACAAAAGCACTGTGTTTTTCCTAGCCTCTTTCTCAAAGACAGCTGACTAGTTACAGCTAAAACTGAGCAGCCTGGGGAGACTGGTTCAGCCACCAGTAAGCAGAAATCAGCACAGCTCCCATCACCGCTCAGATGGGTGCTCTATGCACAGCAGTGTGCTGGGCCACCACTGCTTTGCTTTGAACACAGCACCCTGCCGCATCTCCTGGGAGCAGCTGGCTGCACAGGGGCAAGAGCAAGGCAAACAGGGATCCCTCAGACATCCTCTGAGCTCTGCAAGGCAGGCCAGCTTGAGTTGATCTGCTTCATCTAACTGTTGTAAGACGGAGAAACTTCCTGCTTCCACTGAGCCTGCACTCATACCTTCAGTGTCTCCTGCATTATGGGACACTGGCTCCTACCAAACCTTTCTCCTTGAGTGCAGGATGTGACAGCATAGACTATCCATTATTTACAGAAAAAATGACTTGGGATAATATATTTCAGGAGTAAAATGACATGCAGAACAGTCAAATGGAGTGGGTATTATAATCCGGTGCCTTCTCATGCTAAAATTACTAAACACCCTAACTTGCAGTTCAGCCACCTAAAAGGCCTTCCTGCCCTGCATGCACTGCTTCTTCGCAGAATTAATTCTATTATTTAGTATCAAGTCAGAGGGGAGAAAAAGACACTTTTTTTTTCAGTGAACATAAACTTTTAAGTGACTTATTCCTTAGTCTCCAAGCATGCAGTTAGACCTCTAAGCAGTTAGTTATCTTCACACATCTCAAAGCTATTGCTGTCAAAAATGCAAGAAAACATGAGTAAAAAATGAAAGGCTAAACATGTGTGAGGGAAAACCTTTCCTGCAGAGAACAACAACCCAGAAAAGCTTCTAGATCAAACAGTTTAAGGAAATACATTACCATTTTGGATTCATTTTCATCAGAAGAGTTTCCTTAGGAGGATTAAACACCTTGTACTTTAGAAAATGTTCATCTTAAAAGCTGTCACATGTCATCCACAATGCCCTGGAGTTTTAGGAGGGGTCCAGAGAGAGACGTAAGTTAGAATTTTATTCAGCATTTCTGTGTCAGTCCCATAAAACTCAGGTAAAGCAAATTAATGTTTAGAGGAAATAGATTTGATTAATAACAGCACTGAGCTGTATAAATAAGGACAGCCAAACACTGGGAGTAGGGGGTAGGGAAGGGGAAAAGGAATGACTTCAGTAAATGCAAGCAGGACACTTTGTGAATAACAATGGACAGTTATATTGTTATCACCAACACAGGTGCTAACAACAGCAAACGTTCTCAGAAGGAAAGGGATACATTGTAGTTTCAGTAAAACAGCATTACTTCACTGATATAAACATGGCAATGTTGATTTGTCCCAGCTGAGTACCTGGCTCTCAAGTCCTCTTCAGTTCTGCTGCTGTAGGGATAATAACAGCCAGATTGTACTAGACATCATACCAGCCAAAAACAAATAGAAATTATTATCTGTAAATTGCACAAGATGATTTGACATGAGTCAAATCTACACTTTCTCTGCGAGAGCATCAAGGCGTGGACTTGTAACCCTAGAAGTGCACGGTCTGATTTCAGCCACAGCAGCCCAGGGTCCCAGGGCACCAGTTAGGTGCTCCCTTCTGCTCGGGAAGCAAGGGCTCACAGGCCTGGTGGAGGTCAGAAGCTACAGAAGAGAGGCCAAGCCAGGGAATGCTCAGTGCACTGAAGCTGTGAGGTGGGTATGGGAAACAAAACGTGCTACAGAGCCAACATTTCCAAACACTGGCATGCAGTGAATTAGCTGATGGCATGTTATCTGCTTTCTTGTCCTTATGCCCAGCTGGCAAATCCCATTAAAAGAGCTAAAGTGTATTAAATATCTCCAGTTATGAAGCTGCTTTGAAACAATGGCTGGAATTGTCCCAGAGATGCTATATGCATATGGGAATCATTCCGTATGATCCTGAGGTGTCCACAAAACAACTTCCCTTTTAAACTGTTCAAGCCAGCTCTGGAAAAGGCAAAATAGACAGATGTTTATGATAGTAAAACTACTCTAAGAAGCAAAAAAGGTACTACCCCACCATCTATACTGAAGAACCCTTAACACTAAGACTGGGAGCAACAGCTGAAGAAGAGAAAAAACTCTGTTTTCAGGGTGGCAGCGCATTTAAACAGCCTTGATGGCCTCCAGGAGTGCCTCCTTCATCCCACAGCAGGAGCAAGACACCGTCCATGAGCCCCTCACTTTCCTTCATCTTTCGTCTTTCACTCCAGATCAGCTTTTTTGTGTCCTTCTCCAGCAATCTGTTTCTGGTCTGTCTTTGACCCCAAATAAAAATCAGTTTCCTCTTCATCACTGCAAAATTTTGAAAGCTTTGAATCAGCACTGAAATTGTGTTCCAAATATTGAGAGTAGTTTATGAATTTCTAAATCATTGTGTGGAAAAAGGTAAAGCAAAGATATGCTGCTAGTACTGTATCATTCATTGGTTCTGTTTGTATATAAGCTAAATCCTCTAACCTGGGATTTTTCCCTCCAGGCTCTTCTTTCTTGTTCTTGTGAAACAGAGATGTTAAAATCTAACCTTAGCTCCACATATTTAAAATGGGAGAGTAAGCGCCTACCTTGCTGAGAAAGGAGATGTGAAGGGGAGCCATCTGGAGATGGAAACATTAAAGATTATGAGGCACCAGGAGCCATGTCAGTGGGGTTCCTGTAAGCAGCAGAGATTAAAAGAAAGCTTTGCACACTCTAAACACACCTATACAGTTTTAGAGAAAAAGAGGCATGATAAATTATACTGGTATATTCTTCCTGCATAGACATTCAATACAGCAGCACAATATGTTCATTTGCTTAAACACTTGCTCACAAAACAAAAAGAAAAAAAAAATCCCACTCACATCTTACGTTAGCTGAATCTTTTCAGATGATGCTTTTCTATTTTGTACAGACTTCAAACATCAGTTTTGTAACTTCAGAAAAAGGGGTGAAAACAGAATGGAGTCTTGTCAGAACTTCACGTAAGTAAAAGACTTAATTTTGTATCAGTGGTAGTTTTCATCTCTCAAGTTTCTAGCAGAACAGAATATCTTGCATACTCTAAAAGATTAGGAGATACAAAGTATTCTTCTTTTTTCCCTTTTCCACACATTGGCAAGTCTGTCTTTTTACCTGCCATCATGCTGGCCCAGATTTCAGCCAGGAGATGTGAAGGCAGCTTAGAGTTGCTTGTCCCATAAAAGGTGTGAGTTAAAAATTTCGTCTCCTGAATGCTTGCAGGAACTTCCAGGTGAGACAACACATATTTACTCAAATCACGTTCTCCTTTAATTTTGATTAAGACTTAAATCAAAGGGTGTAGAAGAAAATCTGTGGATTACTGATGGAGTTTAGCAGTCAGAGCAGCTCAGTATCTGTGTTAGACTTCAGGACCTTACAGAAAATATCACTGAGGCAGAGGAAGAGATTAATCTTCCCTGGAAATTATCTGTGCCATTTTACTAGCAGGTCAGTAATGGATAAAGTCTTTCAAACTACTGAAAACCAAATAATAATAATAATAATAATAAAATAAAAAATTATCCCAGTGCCACCAAGCAAGACAATACTCTTAAAACTGTTGGTTAAGTGTATCATGCCGGGTAGAGCTGCTACACAGAGCATTGCAGAGTGTGAGAGGAGCTGTAATAAGGGTCTCTCTTTCTTCCATCAAAAATCCTTGTTTGTCAGCTGCACTGGTCTTGCCAGGGACCAAAAACAATGATGGGAAGGTGTCTCCCAGGACAGCCAAACAAAATTTTTTTTTTTGAATCAGTTTCTAACATGTGAAATACGGTCAAGTCCACATACTATCTTATATAAAGGTTTATATGCATTGCAGGAAGAATATGATATGTTTATGTACATGAGGAGCATATTATTACGTTCCTTAGAGAGGAATGAAGAAGCCCACTTCATTAAGTTTATTAAAGCTCTTTACAGATGTAAAAAACCTTATTTAACAGGGTACTCCTGTGCTACTAAGAAATGTTTTTTATAAAAATTGGTTTTCCTTAAGCAGCACTATTGCTAGAATAGTGGGTTTGTAATATATAAGAATTGTACTATTGATAGTTTCTAAAGTATATTAGATCATCACATACATATAATACATCACATCATAGGCATCTTTTGTAACATGTTTTAAAAATTTAAAGATATTCATAGCATCATATACAAAAATAATAAATTCCAAATACATTTTTAAAGGTTATTAACTCAGGAATTAGGCTCCAAAATTATGCTCTGGCTTTAAACATTGCATAATTTAAAAAATTCACAATGTTGAGTTCTAGTGTTGAGAGTGTAAAGCTTCATGTTTTTTAAGCTTTTTCCCCACAGCCTGTGGGAGCTGTAAAACTGCTGTGAAAAAAAAATGTTTAAAAAGGAAAAAGAAAACAGGAGTTTTTTGAACAATAACTTGACTCCAGGAACTGAGACTTTAAGGGGAAAATAAGCATCACAGGACAGCTTATGCTAAAGAACATAAGAACACAGAAAACATAAATCCAGTTCAGAAAGAAAAATAATTAAATGTTGGGTATAAACCTGGGACATGGAGATGAGAATGATTAAAAATAAATGAGGAAACAAGTAAAACTAAATATATCTGTTTCTTTCAAAAAGAAAGAACTATTCTCCCAAGCATAATGATTTCCAGGATAAAAATACTGAATAGGATGATGCTCCTCTGTTTTGAAAGTGATTATCCTGTAGGGATCAGTATTATACTCTTCTTTGTATTTTTTAAAACTTTCTTCCTCCTGCATATATGTTTCAAATGAAGCACATTAGACTTGCTAATAACATGCCTTACTTAGCTGAGACTATGTCAGGTCAACACAGCAAAAGAATGAGTCCAAGAACAGCAGAGTTGGAACAGAAATAGAGACAATTATTCCATTTTCAATACAAAGTATATTTGCAAGACACTGCAAAGAAATGAATATTCAAAACAAATGCTCTGCCAGGAAAAAAAAAATCCTTATTAGCTAAAGCAAGAAAATAAAGAGCCAGTTATATCTCTAAAACAACAAATTTCACTTCTTGTTCCAGGGAAGAGAATGGGAAATGGAAATATCTAACTTTGAGAATTGAAAGGGAAATAAGATGACTAGAGAAACTGACAAATGAGATAAAGTGTCTTTTATGGCAGCTTACATCACCTATATCCAGTCCAAAATAGAAGTAAATTAGTCTGATGACTGCTCAGTGGAGTGTTTGTAATGGCTTTTGGGATTTCTGTCCAGAGTTTACAGAATCATACAGAATCGCAGAATCAACAAGGTTGGAAGGGACCTCTGGAGATCATCTACTCCAACCCTCCTGCTCAAGCAAGGTCATCTAGAGCATGTTAGACAGAGTTGCATCAAGACAGGTTTTGAATATCTCCAGAGGAGACTCCACAACCTATGAGCAACCTGTTCCAGTGCTCTGTCACTCTCACAGGGAAGAAATTCCCCCTCACGGTCAGGTGGAACTCTTGGCACCACTGCAGACAGTCCGGCCCCATCCTCTTGACACCCTCCTTCAAGGTATTTCTAGACACTGATAAGATCCCCCCTCAGTCTTCTCTTCCCAGGCTGAAAAGGCCCAGCTCTCGCAGCTGTTCCTCATCGGGCAGATGCTCCAGCCCTCTGATCATCTTTGTAGCCCTATGCTGGACTCTCTCCAGTAGCTCCATGTCTCTCTTGGACTAGAGAATGCAGAGCTGGATGCAATACTTGAGATGAGGCCTCAGCAGGACTGAGTAGAGGGGCAGGATCACCTCCTCTGACCTGCTGGCAACATCCATCCTAACGACCCCAGCATACCATTGGCCTTCCTGGCCACAAGGGCATACTGCTGGCTCAAGGTCAACTTGTTGTCCACTGGGACTCCCAAGTCCTTCTCTGTAGAGCTGCTTTCCAGTAGATCAACCACCAACCTGTCCTGGTACATGGGGTTATTCCTCACTAGGTGCAGGACTCTGCACTTGCCCTTGCTGAACTTCATGAGGTTCATGGTTACAGCCATGAGTTTATGGTATCAAAACCAAGTTCTCAATAATTTCGTTTAGAATAAATATTTTTGACTGAAAATCATCTGATATAAATTAATCAATGACATATAATTTTGCCTATCATATGCACATGTATGACAAATATACATTGAAGGCCACTATGTGAAATTCTAGGTCATTTTACATTATTATCCTATATGTACTTGCCATCTCTTCAGTGACCAATACTGCATTGCATCTTAACTAGCATGTATATGGAGGCTGCCTTTCATATCTTATTTTACTAGCTTTGCTTTTATTATTAACTGACAACAATAAGTCACAAAAACACCATAAAATTAGATATACTTTGTTTTACTACATATTGGAGTTCTCTGTTTCCCTGGCCTTGGACATATGAGCATTAGAGAGGCACTAGATCTTATTCTGTAACTTTATTTATAGTATTATTTCATTTGACAAATGCTGTTCATTATGTCTGTCAACATGAATGTGAGAAAAACTGTAATATGTCCCAGCAGGTATCAAGGAATTACCCACCCAAAGACCTTAGGCCTACAGTAGGATCAAAAGAAAACTCATTTTTTACATAACTTTTACTCATACTCCAGTAAAATAGAAATAAATACCAGTTTCATGGTGTTGTTGATTTGAACCTTAGGGAACTGCACCTCCTCAGACAAGTAAGAAAGTAAATTTTTCAGGTAAATATGCAGGCACTTAGCACTTAGGTTTACAAGAGTCACAAGTCATTTCCTCACATGGTGTGCCAAAGCCTCAGTAGGTAGGTTTGATCCTTCTAGTAGCTCACTAGTGCCCAGTTCTTCAGCGTTCAGACTGCGGTAAAACAGGCTTTGAAGGACAGAGGCGGTGAGTTTTGGCTAAGCCTTTGCCAGATGGATCTAAATTTAAATCACCCCTGATGTCTGGGCAGATCTTTGCAGTGTCTTTTGTGAAAGGGGCAGCTGTAAGACGAAGGGTTTGTGAAATAGCGCTAGGAGCATAGTTTGAAATTGATATTCAGTGTAAGTTTATCAAATGCTGAGCAAATCTATTTTACTTTGTCTAAAGCACTAGGAAGGATATTTCATTGTTCTCTGATTCAATAGTGCCATTAAAACTTGTCAGTTTTAAAAGAGATTTTAAGAACTTCTTTGATTGTTTCACTAACTATTGCAACAAAGCTTGCACAAATTTATTTTTACACACAGTTTTCCTGACAAGACTGTGGAAAAACAAGGAGCTTCTATCATTAAACTGCAGTTTCATTATTCCTTTGTTCAGTCATTTCAGACATGCCCTAAACATCAAGAAGAAATCTGAAGCAAAACTTGAGATATCAAGTCTTCTGTGGCCTTTCTAGAAGTAAAAAACCACTACCTTAATACCCAAATCTTTCGCCACTTTATGTAGCTAGCTCTTGGATTGTTATAAGCAGCTATACTGGTAAAAGCTTGAAGCTTAATTTAAATTGGAAAAATGCCTCTAAGGCCTAGAAAAATTCTGAAGGGTAAAATTTGTTTTTGGGGTCTACTATCAGAGAGAAACGCAAGGGGACCTGAAGGCAAAGTGATATGAGGCAATGTTGCTAAACTAGGTCCTATTCTTTAAATATTGGGTGTACCTACATTTTTAAACTTTGAGTTCTGCCTTTGCAGTTAGGTCAGGTTATGAGCTAGGCAAAAGACAGGCATACGCTTAAGTACCTTGTTTGCTCAAAATGGTGGCTGAGATCAATCTTGGTGAAAGAGCCGTAGTCCCACCACTACAGGTGGTCAGAACTGTAAAACGCGGGAACACACATCTCATAAAAAGGAAGAGATGCTGAGAAATACCGAGGAGTGAAAATTAGGCCTCATCTCCTTTGTTTGCAGTCATTCTAGTTGGACAGGATACAATGCTGAGATTTTGGGCTCTGGCTTAGTTTATGTTTTAAATTTAAGACTTTATTTTAGGTGCCAAAATATGACTTAAGTTTGAGGGCAAAGTTTCAGGTTTTAATAATTTGTAGTCTTTAAAATTAAAACCAGGAGCCTCACTTGGATCTTATTTTATCTGAATGGGAAGACGAGCTGGCCTGTAACAGTAAATTGGACTCAACACCTACACAGCATTATTTTATGGTTTATTGGACATTTATTTTAGTGAAGTCTGCATCTGCATTACATTAAAGTTGAAAGGAAAACCGCAAATGAAGCTCAAAATCAGATCCAAGCAACAGTCGAGTCAGACATGGATTTGCTAACTGCATTTGTATTGATTAAATCTACATTCTGGAAATAATGAAACTACTTCTGCTGCATTTACCTTATCACGATCCCAAGCAAGGCAGGAATATTATGTAAAAGGAAACAATAATGTAAAATAGTAAATTCAGGGAGAGAGGAAAAAAAAAGCAACAAAGACTCTCGCTCTTTTCCTCTCTCACCCCCAAAGCTACATAATTTACTCCCAGTCCATAAGGTCCTTAGTTCCAGTGATTTGGATGATGGATGGCTCTACTTCAGCTGCAGCAAGAGAAGATACAGCAATGTATCACTCCGCAGGAAAAAACAATAGAACAAACGAAGCAGCAGGACAATGTGGTGGGCAGAAGAGCCTGGGGAATTCTCTTTTGGTGGAAAAATAGACAGCCTTACCCTGGAGTTATGTAAAACATAGCGTGTTATTATTGCATTCATTGTGGCCATGCTAATGTGAAACATGATAATGCGGAGGTTCCCCCCCAAAAAAGCGTATGAAAAATGTTTTCCACTTGAGTACTGTGTTTTTACAGGAGCACAGGCTATAGTAAATGTGCCATAGCCTTATTTCTGATGAGGTACTTGTTATTTAATTGTAAATGTTTGAAGGAGAATAGGGTCAGTTCACTGTTAATCTTTGTGAAAGGTAGGCGACTCTAACAGTTTGCTTATGAAAACTACTGTAGCTTAAATCATTCTATGACAACCAATTAAAACATTTATGTTTTACAGTAAGTCAGTGTTAAAACTTGAATCTAATAAATCAACAGTTGCTCTGCTAAAACTATCACAATTTTTTACTGTATAACTCAGCAACAAATATAGTAAAGACAAGAAATATTACTATTAAATATTACACATGAAGCAGAAGTACTGTTCCTTGGCAAAGACGAGTGATGGCCTGAGGATTTCTGAAGGCTTAGGTGAAATGCTTATTACAAATGAGTGAGGTCCAAAATATATTCATTATTTATACACACTTCTGGCATGTGATGTAGTAATAGTGTATTAATTACAATTTATAATTTAGATAATTTACACAGAGCATAAGCAGAGAAGTATAACCACAAACAAATAAATTTACATAAAACACTTCACAATAGTTCAAGGACACTTTTTAATGCCTAAGGGGACTAGCAAATTCTAAAGCTCTTTGTTTTGAATTAGACGCTGCAGTACGACAGGTTTTCTATTTCTTACAGGCAGACAGGTTCACCAGCCAGGAATAATTATATAAAGCTCTAATGACTTGTCATTGTTAGGCTCGCTAGTGTTGCTTACTATTGAAGCTTTCACTCACTTTCTATTGTGAAACCTATTTCTGCAGAACATAATTTTGCAGAAATTTAAACAATGAGATTGATTTTTTTTTTTTTTTTTTTTTGTCATTCTAGTTGAATTCTTGTGCAAAATACGTCCTCCATTTCTAAAACGAGGCCAAGGAAAAAGAGAGGTAATGTTTAACCCACTTGAAGGATGTGGTGGCCGTTCTTTGAACGGTGATGACACCTGCACTTTTTAGAGCAGTTTCATAAATTTTGGAAAGAGGAGACCACTGATTATTGGATTTTTGGATTTGCCTTTTGCTTTTCCTATAGAATTCCACATAAATATATTCAAGGCAAAAACTTTTGAAAAGGCAAACAAGATTCCAGTTAACTAAAATGTCTGAAAAGTCAAGCCTGGCTGAATAGGGACAAAGCTCTCAGACTTCAGGACCGCACATGTTCTAGGAATGCATCAAAAACTTTTCTGTAAGCTCTTTCTTTTGTTTCTCATAAAAGTTGCAAAATCTGTAATAAGAAACAGAAACAGAAAGGAGGCCTTACATTTAAAGTGGAGAGGAATATCATGCCCTGGACTAAGATGCTCCTGTGTGTACTGTGCAAACTCTTTATCAGAATGAGATGGACATCTCCTCTTGGAGATGGGAAAGCTGATGGACAGAATGTCTGAGCCCTAGAGCTGCAAATGAATCAACATTAATCTTGCTTTAACATCTAAAAATAGTGATGAGTACTCTGAAAATCCAGTCACAGATCTGAAGTTGAGCTCCAAAATGAATGTATACTTTAAACTTTGATCTTAGTGTGCTAGCTGGCAAGATCTCTCAGGTCATCTCACAAGAAAGACACATTAACATCTGTAAAGCACTAAAATACTAGAATGGTAGATCAGAAGGCCCACCAAGAATGAATAATCTTGGTGGCAAAGCAGGGTTTTAACACACACTGCAGTTAAGTATAGCCCAGGACCACATATTGAGCATTAAATATGAAATAAAATAAAGGAGTGTTGTTCATTCTGAACACTGAATAAATGTTTGTATGGACTTACTGTATATGTTCATGCAATTAAAAGTTAGTGTACTGCTAATACAAAGATGAGTAAAAGCAGCACAATCTTGATTTTGATATTTCCTAGCTTCTGAATACTGGGTTTTACAAGCTTAGAAATATTCTTCCTACTTATGCTTTTGGATATATTCAAGATAAATGTTCATATTCAACAGGAGCATTAAGAATTCTAGAGAAGTTAATTTGCTGCAGAATTGAAATTGTTTTTCAGCTGGAAGCTCTAAAAATGAAATATCTCATGTTTGTTTAACCCCCAGATCGGAGTATTTGGTTTTGTTGAAACAATCTGAAATACTGTTTTTTAAATCAGATTGCAAAACTTTACATTTCTCTTCCAGTATATTAGCATGTCTATTTTATAAACATCATGGCCTTCTCTGATAAGTATGAAAAGCTATATTAGAAGTGTATTGCTAAGGTTGTAAAATCAAGCACTCAAACAAAAAATTGAAGAAATTTGAATTGAAGAATTTGCCTCCTTTGCTGCTTCACCTACCATCCTCACTAGCTACTTACAGTACTCTAATCAGGATAGTAGTAGGAGAAGTCATTCTCTGAAAAAAATAGAGGTCCCTATAGGACTGCATTTCCAGCAATAACTGTGTCCCCATCTTGACTACTCTGTTCAATCCCGGCCACCCCACTCCAAAGTTTATGTATTAGTATGAGACGGGGTACAGGGAACAGCCAGAAAGGATGATCTCATGCTCTCTTTTCCATGGAAGAAAGTAAATCAGTGATGACTCTGCAGCTTAGAACTAAGAGATATGACAGATCTATACATAATATAATAAATATAACCAAAAATGAATATAATAAAATAAAATAGTAGTAATAAGACCACTATAATGTCATGGAGAAAACAAAGGAGAAACCATTGTTCACTATTATAATACAAAATCTAGACTGCACTCAATAAAAGAAGGCAGTACTTGCCCACTATTTTTAATTAAAGGAAGAAACTCACTGTAGTAGCATTTTCCAATATTCTCAGAGTATAAATGAGTAAAGAAGAGTCAAGATAAAATCGTGAAGGAAAGGTCCATGAACCACTGTGAAACAGAGTGATGTGAATGAAACTTTTGGTTCAGCAAATCCCAAACCACAGGCTACTTACAGATTAATTACAGATTACAGAATTTGGAGCCTATACTAGGGAAAAATTACTCTAATTTTTCTTTTTTTTCTTAAACTCTTTCCTAAAGCATTATAATTTTCTACTGTCAAGGCAAGATACTGGGTTGGGGTACCTTTGATCAGCTTGAAACTGCCATATTTACTTAGCTATAGTTCTAGAAATAGCTTTAATTTTAGTGTATTATAAAATGAACTGGCTTCTAAATGAGATTGGCAATACACTTGAATGTTAGAACAAAATTTCCTCTAACAGAAGGAAAAGTATCTACTACATAATGGTTGTTTTTGTTGGTTGCTTGACTGTTTCTTTCACAATATGCAGCATTTCCATTTCATACATGAAAGCGTATGGATTTTTTTAAGTTGCCAAAATCTCACGTTCCTTGTGATGTGAAAGGGCTAGCTTCTACAGGGTTAGAGACTAAAACCCTTTCATCACCAGATGTGTATACTTTACTGGGTGATTGAAGGAGGCCAGCCTGTCTTTCTTTTATTTTCCAGTCTATTTATGGGTTTGCATGAAACAGTTTTGATCAAACAGTCTGAGGAGCTGAGAGCGATCTGAAAGCCTTCTGAAGTCTCTTCACAATCAGAAGCCCTGACTCCTGCCCATCATGCTGTCTAGTAGCCCTCACCTAACTGGGAGACACAGACAACTTGCTGGTAAAACCTGCAAGAAGAAATCAGCCAGGTTCTCTTTTTCTAGGTCTTATAAGAAGTTTTGTTCCACCAACAGTTAACATAAGAGTTTAGTTCCAACAGCTTTTCTTATACAGAGCTTTGACACTGGGCAGCACTCTACATGCTCTCAAATTCCACATTATCCTTAATGATTTATGAGAGGTGAATTGTATTTGACATCACTGCAGAAGAACGAGATGGGGGGGAATCTGATAGAAGTCATTAGTGGGATCTTGAACCTAGCAGAAATAAAAATCTCACACATTCCAATTGTTTTCTGCTGTCATCATGACTATCAACTTCATGATAACAATCAGGTTGTCAGCAAATTTGTAGCTCAGCTAGAGAAGAGTTAGGCATGGACTACCATTTTTGTCTCTCTTACTAAACATTTCAAATACAATTGAGAGGAATTTAATATTTCAAAATAAAGACTCAAAAGCTATTTACTTCAGAGCAGCTTATTCTAACACTACCTTAGCTCATTTTTGCTCCTATACATCTGTAAATGTATGCTCATGGTAAATACCATAGATCTTTGCTATTTAATAAGTGTGGAGTTAATTTAGAGGTTTTTAGAGTGCTTCCTCTTAAAGCTTCTTTCCCCTTCTCCATCCTTCCTTGCCTCTTTTTCCTTCTCATTTAAGAACTGGCAAAATCTTTTATTGCCGCCCATCATAAACAAAAGTGTAGGGTTTCTTCCTTTTCAGAAGACTACTTATGTGGCTGAAAACCATCACTACGTATCAGGCTCAGCTGAAAACTATCATGGTTGAAGCTCACACCGTTTCTTTACTCTATGCCACAGTTTTTAAGCTGTGCAACAGTAATCCTTCATTTTTTTTTTCAGCCTGAGCAGGCAGTTTTAGGAACTGGGAGCGGGAGCTACTCAAAGGACAAGATGATGGGGAGCAGCACCTTGTGAAGGGACCCATTCCCAAATTAGTGAAAGCAGACTGGATGAGTCTTTTAGTAAGACTAAAAGACTGATTCAAGCAAGAAAAGGAGAACTGGGGATGCTTGTAGAATTAACAAAGCTATTCGTAATAGTGAGTCAACATACACAGTGATGTGATGAAAAGAAACAGACATCTTATAATCTCAGGATCACTATTTTTTAAATCCATGGCTAATTCCTGACTGAAGGGCAATGTTGCATTAGGGAAATTATTTTACTTCTTAAAGATAGAACTACTTCCAGTGAAGCCTCGTTGAACCGTCTAAGAATAGTTTTTGTTTTGCTTCCTTCAAAACGATAAGAGGTGAGGGAAGGGAACAAAAATTCCCACTACCTTCAACAGGGCAAAGAATATACTCAGAATATTGTCTTAATTATCCTTAGATAGCGTGGACTCTATTTCAAAATCCCACTCAGTGGTTTGGGAAGAA
Source organism: Rhea pennata (assembly GCF_028389875.1). Lineage (NCBI taxonomy): Eukaryota > Metazoa > Chordata > Aves > Rheiformes > Rheidae > Rhea > Rhea pennata. The sequence goes on from NC_084663.1 coordinate 108,072,997, forward strand.
ATTTGTTTACAATTACTAACTGAACATTAATAGCAGATAAAGCTTACTGGAAGAGTAAGACACAGTTTTCAACTATATTTCTTCCTTGTATAGCATACATATTTTTTCCAACATTTGGCTAGGCAGGTGGCCAGCAGGCACTGTCAAGATAATTTATGTCTCTTGTTTATTTGAATAATTAAAATAACAACAACACTGGAGCCCTGTAAATTTCGCACATCACCAGCTTATATAACACTTTCTTGTTCCTTTTACTCTTGTTCTCCTGCAAAACAATTCCCACACATACAAAGGAGGCATCAAAGACACCTAATGATTTACTGAGGCCTGAGGAAGTAGATCTGTGTGAAAGCAACCAATTTATGTTCCGATAAGCAAGAGAAGCAAACTCCCACACTGGTATATGAATTTGTATCCTGCCCTTTTTTTTGTCAAAATTGCACAGATTCATTTCAGCACATCCTCCTTACCCAGGTATCTCAGCAGGTACACATATCCTCTGAGCTCTGCTGTTGAAATAATGTTTGCATAGTAGTGATCATTTTGCAGCTAATTATGACTGCATATGCTGTATGTGTAAATAGACCTAATTCTCCTCTTTCTGAAGGACAGGGGATCCATCCCAAAAATTGCAACCTTGAAATGTAACTAAGAAAAGGGAAGCAATTGAATTTCATGGGTTCTGAGTCTAACTTCAATGCTCATCTTGTAGTTGCTTCTACATGGATGTGTTTGCCCACACGTCATTGCCTCTAATGTGATGTGAGTGAGTCTCTACCTGAAAGAGAAGGAGTTAAACTGTAGCAATTAAATTGTAGGAATTGACTGACCTCCAGATTAATTCCTGTGACCAATTAAATCCAAAAAATTCCACTTATTTTGGGCAAGATCCTCAGTTGGTTTAAATCGCATAGCATGACTGACAGTCAGATAAATTTAGAACAGGACTAGATTCTTGTTTTTCAGTTACATATTTTCCTTGCCTTTGACTTTTCTAAGTAATGTGTGTTTTTTCTGAGATGCCTGTGATACATGAACATGTCCCTGCAATACCCCAGTGCTACTGGCCTTGCGATAAAGTTCAGATGCATTTGATGAGCATTTTTTTTCAATCCATCTTGCACTTTTTCAAAAAGTGTTATGTATATTAAAAAGATGAGAAAAGAAGGTAACATAATTCAAATATTCCCCTCCCCCCTTTTTTTTGTACAGGTCTATAAAAAAATTAGGAGCCTCAACTGTTGTACTCAAAATACAGTGGCTAAATCTGAGACAATGTAAATTGCTTTGTTGATGAGTGCACTAGCTGAAAGAAGTCTGTTCTCCTGCTAGGCAGAATTAGTCTGTGCCAGTATGGGGGAACCAAACAATTGCCATATTAATCCTCAACACTAATGGGTAGCATATTAGTCTTGCTATTAATGTTTATGTTCTCAGCTGAGTAATGTCCGGGACTCAGAGTTGTAAGGAAGCACATTTCTTTAGTTAGTAATAAAGATTTTAGATTATCATGTCCACAGAGTTCCTTTTTGGTGTGTTTTCCCCCCGTCTCAATATACATATCTTGTTACTAATAAGAAAAAAGTCAATTGACAAATCATAACATGTAACATGACAGTTTGTTGCCTTCCTCCAATAGAAAAGTAAAGGTTTGAATTCATGGAGTATTATCACTCATTCAGTATCGAGTCAGACTATTCTGTCTATGTTTATGCTGACTCATCATGCAATGTTTTTCTTTTTAAAAGGTAATATTTTGAAACTATATATTTATTTCTTTGGGATAATAAAAGTCCAAAGCAAAATCAGATGTCAGACATAAATAAATAAGATGCTAAAATACGGTAATCATATCTGACAGCTCAAAAATACACTGTTTGTCAGTGAATTTTTGAAAGAGAAAATAATATTACTTGTTTTATTATAAATTGTATTGTGCGATAGAATATTTTTGTTCTCTAGCCTTGGAAATCTCCCTGTATTTCTGCTTCCAAAAACGTTGTCTTTAGTCTGAGACATTTCAAGACTTGAATTGCACTTCTTCCAACATATCAATCTAGCAACAAAAAGCTTTTATTTGAGGGAAGACATCTCTATTTTGAGAAGAATGTTTACCATAATGTTGGAAACCCTGGTGCCATCTCTCTCAGTTTACAACAGAGTGCAGCAGTCTTGATATTAAACTAACCTTTGCTTTAAGAAAATATATTTAAGCTTCTCAACTAAATTTCTCTTTTGAAATACATATGTGTATAAAAAGAGGACAGAGAAGCCCTCAGCTCAGATAACTGGAATGATGTTTCTGTAAGTTGAATATATTCAAAATTGCTATTTCTGGTTTTCTGCCTATAGCTCTTCAAAATCTATGCTTTTCAAAGGGCTATTCATGATTGTTAGAGCAATTATCTTAAAATAATTACAAGCCTATTTATTCCCGTTAAAAGTAGCTATAATTCAGAGTTATTTATATACATATGAATATATGTATACACACTCATACCTATGGATAAATATCTATTCATTCCTAAAAGAAAAAACTGCTTGCTATTTCAGAATAAATACACTTCAAAATGTACAAGATGAATTTAAAAATACATATGATTATACAAAGCAGTAGAAATTAACATCTCCAGAAAACCAACGATTGTAAAACTGAACCGTTACTGCTGTAATCTGGCCGATTCAGATAAAGAATATATGGCAAATGCCAGCAAGCGTATAGCTTTGCTAGAACCGGCACAGGCACCGCGTGCGAGTTCAGGACACTGTCTGGTTATTTCATTTTATTAAGGCAGCAATTACAAGGATTAGAGGCTAAGGCTCATTGGAGATGATAGGTATTTAGCCGGCGCTCTGGCACGGCTCTGGGGCGTGCAGCTGGAGTCCCACGAGCCCCGAGATGCTGAGCCTCTTTCACGGGTGGGCACCAAAGCAGGTGTGCGCCGCTGATGCTGCAGCGCCAAATGGAGCGTGCCACAGGTGATGCTAATTACAGAGGCCACCGCGATATAAAGGAGAGCACGGGTTGCTGCTGATGGTGTGCTGCCAAAGGTTAGTGGAAAGCTGGGTTGTCTGCTGGACCTGAGTAGATAAGAACACAAAAGGGGCACAGAAATGGATTTCAATACAGCCACTTATCAGCGTGCCTTTTAAACTACATTATGCTGCGTATAATGGTGTGCTGTTAGCATTAAAACTGGGAGTCTCCTTTTATGAGTGTACTAATTTATTAACATCAATTTGTGTCTCCGTTTTAGTGCCTCCTCCAATTTCTTGAGCCAAGAAGTAACGCACCAAGTCAGCTAAATTCAGACTGAATTCAAGCGGCTCTAGTTCTTTTCAGATAAGTATTGCAATCTCCTGGCGTAGCCCTGTATTGGCCACTGTATTGTTTTCCTCCACAAGGAAGGAAAGAAATGCATATAAAATAAAGATAATCATGATTTGGAATAAATTGTAGCTTTACTATTCTTCATTACTAGAAATCAGCCAATTATTATGCAAAAGAATAAAAAAAGGTCATTCGTATCCCATACTGTTAAATTTTATATTTAGTGATATGATAAAATGGCCAACGGGGAAAGTGGGCGGAGAATAGGAGGAATGCTAGATTTTATTTATATCATGTTTGTTGTTAGCTATGTTTATCCTTTTTTGTCAGCTAAAGGAACATTAAATAGAATTATCTTGGATTTATGGTAAGCAATAAAGCAGATTTCTTTTTCAGTGAATGCTCAATTAGATTAAAGTATACCGTCACAAGTGCAAAGTGTGCATCTATTTACGATTTCTTTCCTCAGGCCATCCTCATTCCTCTCCTGAGACTGCAAGGCTTTGGAGAAAGCAGTGCATGTGTTTATTGTAACACATGTGAGTCTAATATAAGACCGAAAAAAGGATTTGGGGGATCACGAGGAGGAAGGGAAAGGTGAAAAAAAAATGCTAGCACCAGACCTCAAAAAACACCAAATGGGCACTTCTGACAAAAGGTAAAGACATATTATTTCAAGATGGCACCTGCACTGCACAGTATTTGCAGAGGAAGAATGAAAGAGGCTTTACCTTTGTCCTGCCGTGATTCTCTTGTGCCTGAGAGATGGGAAGTCCTTGGCAGAAGACACTCAACCTCTGGCTGTGTATTGCGCTCTGACATTTTGCTCGGGTAGGGGTCCGTCATCTAAAGCCAGAGGGAGAGATTTATGTCTCTCTTGCTGGCACATGACATTCTTCAAACTTACTTTAAAAACATGAAGATACTATTTCAAAAAATGCCTGGTGTCCTTTTTTTTTTTTTCCCTTACCTTACAGTTCTGTGCTATTTAAGAGGACATCCTTGTGAAACAAGGAAAAGGCAAGAAGGATTAAGATTCATGTTTTTCGACAAGGTTATACCTGCAGTTCAAGGATTGGGGATTTAGTCTTTGCAGCTGTGTGTGCTCAAATACAAAATAAAGGAAAAAAAAAGATGAGCAGATTGAATCAATTCATCTCAAAAGTTACTGCAAGCTTTATATCTAAATATTGGCTTGGTTTATCGGATGCCATTTTTGGATTCGCTGATAAGATCACTAGCCACAGTTGTCACAGGAAAAGCAAAGGTCCAGATTCATTAAGATAATTTTATACTTCCTCTCATGCTACTTTCAACATTATTTTAGACTGGACTTGGCTTGTTGCACAGGGATTTCCCCCACCTCCTGGGATTCTCTGGTAGCTTCAGCACAGGGAAGCTGCCTGAAAGGAGTTACAGTAAGGAAGTTGCTAGATGTACAGCAATCTTAAGTAAGAGCTGGTAATTGATAGACCCAGGGCTAGGAAATCTGGAAACCTGCTCTCTCTCCTCATTTCTCTTCGTTTTGCAGGCAAACATCATTCATGACATATAATAATATGGTCATTGCTAATAAGTTTTATTTCCAAACAGACTATTTTTACTGGCAAAAAAGTGTAGATTTTGAGTTCTGCTTAGGTTTTATGCCAACAAATTGCAAATGTACAAACATCTATGCACTTGTATTCGTGAATTTTGCAAGACAGGTGGGTGTTTTGTATGTCTTGCATATAGGTGCAAGCAAGGAGCTATTAATGAAAACTTTGTCGCTCGTATCATAAATAACTGAAGCAGTAGGGTAAATTTTAAAAATCATTTTTGCCTGCTTGTTTGTTTTGGAGAAAGTTCTCTGAAAATCCCTATTGTTGAAGAGTTACCTATTTCGTAGTTATTTCGAAGAATGAACCTTGTACTTTTATTATGAATGTAAGTGACTGAAAAACTCATTTTTGGAAAAGATAATGTTTATTATATGCATAAGTGCTACACATTTGTATTATTCATCAGATGTATACCACTGAGTGGCAAAATTCTATTGGCTTTGGTTTTTATCAATGCTGGAATTACTTTGAAGCTAATGAGATGAGGAGCATTGGCCCAGGTTGTGGTCTTCAACATAATTCAGAGCTGAGGATACTCATGGAGGACTGCATTTGCATTGCCAAGTGCTAATTTATCATATATATCTAAAATTAACCAATTCTCTGTACTCCACAAGTTTATCCCAACTGTCTTTGACTGTCCTCCAAAGAGTCATCCTCCAACAAGACGTAACGACTATAAATAAAAAAATAGAGAATTCCAGACAAACTTAAAGGTGTAACTAGTCAATATCCATTTTGTACCCAAAGTACCTATCTCTAATTTAGGTGAGCCCTCAGAAAACAGCACTGTGCTTGTCAGACATCAGCAGGCACTGTCCTTCTGATTAGCTCACTTCTTGGAAGTCTGCTCTGCAATCTCTGGCCTGAGTTTTCAGAGTCTCCAACTCCCTCTTCTGGGCTCTATATTATCTTTTTTATCTATATGAGTATCTGTGATATTGCTCCCGATAATAAACATTGTTTCCTATCATGAAAAGGGGATTAATTTAATTTTAAAGTACTGTATAACAATACATACATATATGTGTGCATGTATTGCATATATACATATAATATTATGTGTATATTATGTATAATATATACATATGTGTAAATATATGTATATATCATTTTTACTGGCATTTTTGTATGTATGTATATATATGCACACATACATATGTCAACAAAAATAATGAACTATGCAGAGCACGACACCTAATCTCTTCTTCCTGTAGAGTTTTCAGAGCTCTGCTGGGGTGTATCAGTGGCAGGGAGACTCCCTCTGAAGCAGCTGGTTTGGTTGTGGAGTTTGCACAGGACAATGACCAGGACCACATCTGTTCAAAGCATATGCAGAGCGCACCACTTTGCGGATACTTAACAGTTGCAGGTACTATATTGGGGAGGACCCTGGGGATTTAAACCAGGCTACTTGGCCAGCAGAGAAATACCTCCCTATATTGACTGGAGAGGGAACTCATAGAGGAAGTAGTTTTCTAACACTGATGGCTCCTGTGAATCACGTCTAAAATATCTGCCTAAAGTAGCTTAATACTGGGGGTGTGAAATGCATCTTTCTCCAGGATGATAGTATCTCCCCACTTCTGACATGATCTCTGTAGTTTTGCCAGTAAGAAAAAGACATACTGTGGAAAAGTTAGATAGGAAGTGGTGTAATAGCCAGTTAATAAACAAGTCTTCTCTCCCTCAGCGGCAATCAGCCTGCTTATTTGACGAAAGCATTACTACCACAAGTCCTTGGTAACAACTTGCTTAAAATCTATTTGTAGCTCTAGTAGTTTAACTGGAATTCTAAGCCATGGGCAAGTCATAATTCAATTTAATCTTTTCCTTGGGGTATACATGAGAAGAAACAGCTAATATATTTTTCATAAGAAGGGGGAAAAAAGCAAACATTTTGGTGAGACTGATGGGGACATGGAACAGTGCAGATGTGGGAAGAGGGAGAGGGCTGAGCACTGCAGATGCCTTCAGGTAAACTCTTGAGAGCAACTGACTTTTCAGCTGATGACACCAGAGATTGTGGATGGATGAAGACAAATCATGAAAGCTGAGATATCAAAAGAGAGATCATAGCAAGCTATTAAAATGTACATTTATATTGCTAAATATTTTTAGGGTTGCTGAATTGAGACAGCTAGCAAACAGCACATCATGGAGAACATTGAAAAGCTCACTGAGTTGCGAAAGAATTTTCATTTCATAAGTCATTTGCTGCAACTATTCTAAAAAGTCAAAAAAATATTTTTTAATATTAATGAGAATTATTACACAATGAAGTCTGTCTTGATGGCCACTTCCTTTTGTAGGTTTTACCTCTATTGCTGAACCTCATCCCTTTGCGCTGTTACAGTTTTTCAGTCAGTAATGCTAATTTGTTTGGCATGTTTACAGCATGTAAAATTATCTTATTCTGTCTACAAAATCCCAGGCAGATACAATCTTTATGAAAATTTTAAGCCCAGCTCCAAAAGCTTTGGCTATAGAGCTGATGAGTAACTTATATATTAAGAATAAGCGGAGGAGCAGAAGGGTTGTCATTAGGAGAGTTTACGAACAATAACAGTTATATTTTTTCACTTGAGGAGGCCTGGATGTCTACTCATTTTTATGTTAATACAGCGTGATTTTTATTTATTTATTTAATGTCTGCTATCTGTTTAAGTCTTCAAACAAAGGACAGGAATTCCCTGGCCATATTCCACTCTCAGAGAAGAAAAAAGGCACTGGACAAAAAGTTGACATGTCCATTACTCAAAGTGGGCACTTTGATTGTTCTCCATTGATCACTCTCCAGTACTGTTTTAAATTTCACAATAAGATACCTCAATAGGTGTAGGAGTCAAGCCAAAGCTACTCCAAAACCTGCTACATCTTTGATCTAGTACAGAAGTAAACAAAATCTTCTTTTGTTAGTATTGCAAACACTAACTAATTTTAACAACTTTTAGGAATCTAGACATGCTTTTTCTTATACGTAATGTGAACATTTGTTTCAAACTAACAGTTAACAGAATCTCAGCAGTGATCTGCTCACTGCAGATGAGAAATATTGTACAAACATAGGCAATCCGCCAGTTTAAAGCTTTCTTCATAGTAAGATCACACAAAGGCTCTAAGACAAACAGTTTATCAAGGTGTGAAAGTCTAACAAATAATAAGTAATATCTTATACTCCTCAGATTGCTGGAAATCATCTAATTCTCTCTATTCTATTGAGAACCTGCAACAGTGGCAAGATCCAGAAGAAATGTTTTCCTTAATTCTGCTGCAACCTGAATTGTTGACCTAAAAGACCTTTTTCCTCTCTGTTGCCTATAACAGGCGTCCAGATATGTGCATCATAGATAATGTAAGTCAAATGGAATAAATAACCATTACCTAGTACATCAGATACAATCTCAGTTCTACTGCATTGTCACTGAAATTCTTGCTGTCCATAGCCTTATGAGCACTGAAAATACTTTTCTCATGCTCAGGGTTACATCATGTTAACAATAATGAATATTCCAATACTTTCTTTCTTACTTATTTTCTTTCTTTACTTAAAGCATCAGGAAAAATAGTTTAAGAATTTGATCAACTAATTTGCATATGCATTTTGTTTTGCACATTATCTCACTTACCCAGCCTGGACCACAATCCTGTAACAGTTACAGCAACTGTTTTGTTTTGTCAAACGAATGAGCTTTTCTCAATTTCTATTTTTGTTTCTCTTACTGAAACAAATGTTATTATGAGGAAAATAAATTTCCATGACAATCATTCAGAGTTGTAGTTAAATTCCTAATGGTTTAATATAAGTTTTAATTTATAAAATCTATTCTGAGCGAGATTCAAATGGAAACAGAAATAGGAGCTTTTAAGACAATTTAATTCATAACTGTTCACTTGAGGAGAAATAATTCTTCCCAATCCTCTTCGTTAATAGTCTCTTTCCCATTTACACATTGCATAGACAGAAATATGAAACCTACAAAGGTTTCTTAATAAATAAAACTTGCAGTTGCCCTTGGTCAAAATCAGCCTTTTCTGCGTATTTCAATCCTTCTCTATTTTTGCCTCATATCATCTTCTCCTCCTTGATGAACTAGAAAAGAATAAATGTCAAGAAGAACCTGAAGAATAGGCTAAAGGAGACCCAAGGAGAGAAAGATGGCAGAAAGCAGGTGGAATGGTACAACTATCCAACATATGCTAGTAAGTAAAGCAGTATAGAGAGAATTTGCTGATCTGGGCCGGATACGACCCTCAGCAGTTGTATACAAGCAACCTTTGCAGGTAGCCTCTTATGGGTTTCCTTGTAGCTGTACTTTTCTGGTTCAGTTTAGGTACCTGCATTTATTTATACCTTCTCCGTATGCTGCTCAAGTGCCCAGGTTACTCTTACTCCTTAGCAATGAATGAGATGAAGAACAAGCAGAGCTGTCAGGGAAAGAAAAATCTGAAGGAAAGCAGGAGAAAGGGCCACTGCAATGTACAGGTTCCTGTGTGCCCGTTACACGCATACCATAGTGGTGTTGATATATCACTACTTCCACATCAATGCCTCCGCATTCGAGTTTCCTTTGAAGTGGTTTTCCCTCCTCTTCACCCATGGCTGGAGTCCTGTGTTTGCCTCTCCTCCAAGGCCAGCTAGATCATTATCCCTCCAGGTGCAGGTCTCCCTTCCTGCACCGGTCACCCTTCCCACTCGATTTCTTCTCACTCTCCTGTGCTTTGCCAGGCTGTCTTTTATACATAAAGCAGCTTCCCACATGCTGCGCCTTAAGTTCCCTTTCTCATTCTTCTCATTCTTCACTCCAGCAGGCTGCCTCCATCCTGTCTCTCATATAAAGTCTAATCCTGTACACTTTGCCTGGGCATAGATTGTAAACTCTTCATATAAGGTGATGTTGCTGTCACGTATTTGTTCAGTTCTATATGTTATTGCTTTTATAAAAGACCAAAACCATTACTTTCACTTCAGAGCTATTAGTCTCTTCAGGTAACAATTCACATGCTATTTAAAGGACAATTATGTTCACAGAATATGGCTTCCAAGCATTTTAATTTGATTAGGTGTCAATCCTTTCTAATTACTTTTACTAATAATTCCTACTTTCCAGCTGGAAATAGAGATAAGGATATATATACACGCACACATATATTTTATTCCAAGATTGAGAAAAAGGATTAATTATTGTGCATCTGATAAATTGGACGAAGGAGAGATGGTAACTTCTACTTATAATCCCTATATAAAAGCAGTAATCACATTAGCTGAAATTAACCTAGCAGTAAAGTGAGTCAAGCTATCTATGTGTATGTCAGAGCATGAGAGAAATTTTATGATTCTGGAGGTAGATGAGCAACTAATCTGAGATACCTCAGTTAAAAACAAAACCTTTTAGAAAAAGCTCAAAAGTGGCAGCAGATATCAAAGATGATCTTTTGCTATTTACAATAAAGGCATAGTCATGCTTGTTATAAAGGTATTGGTTAGATAGTTCATAATGTAACTAAATTAGCAGATCAAAATCAATTTTATTTTAAAATCTTTATTTCCATACTATTTAAAGTGAGTCATTAGAAAAATTATAGGAAACATTAAAATGCTGTAGTATATGTCCAAGTTCTTTTACTGTATGCTGTCAAAAGCATGATTAAATAACATATCAATCACAGAATCAGTAAGGTTGCAAGGGACCTCTGGAGATCATCTGGTCCAACCTCCCTGCTCAGCAGGGTCACCTACAGCATGGTAGACAGGGTTGCATCCAGGTGGGTTTTGAATATCTCCAGAGAAGGAGACTCCACAACCTCTCTGGGAAACCCGTGCCAGTGCTCTGTCACTCTCACAGGGAAGAAATTCCCCCTTACGGTCAGGTGGAACTTCCTGTGCTTCAATTTCTGCCCACTGCCTCTTGTCCAGTCACATGGGACAACTGAAAAGAGTTGTCTCTGTCCCCCTGACACCCTCCCTTCAGGTACTTGTACGCATTGATAAGATCCCCCCTCAGGCTTCTCTTCCCCAGGCTGAAGAGGCCCAGCTCTCACAGCCGTTCCTCACAGGGCAGGTGCTCCAGCCCTCTGATCATCTTCGTAGCCCTGTGCTGGACTCTCTCCAGTAGCTCCATGTCTCTTTTGTACCGGGGAGCCCAGAACTGGACACAGTACTCAAGGCCTCCCCAGGGCTGAGTAGAGGGGCAGGATTGTCTCCCTCGACCTGCTGGCAACACTCTTCCCAGTGCACCCCAGGAGACCATTGGCCTTCCTGGCCCCAAGGGCTCATTGCTGGCTCATGGTCAACCTGTCATCCACCAGCACTCCCAGGTCCTTCTCTGCAGAGCTGCTCTCCAGCAGGTCAGCCCCCAGCTTGTACTGGCGCCTAGGGTTATTTCTCCCTAGGTGCAGGACCTTGCACTTGCCCTTGCTGAACCTCATGAGGTTCCTCTCCACTCAGTTCTCCAGCCTGTCCACATCTCTCTGAATGGCACCACAGCCCTCAGGTGTATCAGCCACTCCTTCCAGTTTGGTATCATCAGCAGACTTGCTGAGGAGGCGCTCTGTCCCTTCATCCAGGTCATTGATGAAAAAAATTGAACAGGATGGGACCCAGTACTGAGCTCTGGGGGACTCCACTAACCACAGGCCTCGAACTAGACTCCACACCACTGATGATGACCCTCTGAGCTCTGCCTTTCAGCCAGTTCTCAGTCCACCAATAATAACTCTATGGAGTTGCTACCTAAGGGAGAACCAATAGAAATGTATTCAGTTCTAAACAGTAAAAAAACTACTGCAGTTTTCTCCACGTCTATAGTGACAAAAAGTGTTGCAGCAGCTATGGTGTCACATAAATAAGGACTGTAGTTGTGGACTGAAAGAAAGAACAGGTCAGGCAGTGGCAGCCACTGTATATATCAAGTAAAATCTGCCTTTGTGTTTTTTTTTTCCACATAGATTAAAATAATTATTTTCTAAAGGGATGAGAAACCATGGTAAATGTATACAAGAGTTATATTTCTCCTGGTTTTGCACATTCCAAAATAGCAACAGATAAATGTATGTATACATGCACATAAACACACATGGAGAGAAATCAGGTCAATCTGTGCTCACTTCTTGGTTTTGATGAACAAACCTGTTGAAATTACTCCTGGAATTACAGGTAAAGTTTAAGATGTATTTAAGCATACAATCTATTATAGCTTGGGAACAGAGATGATGCCCAGAGCTCACCTGACTTTAAGGTGGAGATCCTTTTCTATGGCTGACAAAGTGCAAAGGCAAATCATCTCCATATAAAAACATGCCCCTGTTGCAATAGTCTGCACAAATGTAACACATACAACACCAGCTGTAATGTTCGAGATGCCTTCTAACTCCAGAGACAGTAGGAGGAAATATCACACGCTCCTTGACTATTCCCATACCTTCTATCCTCTACAAATCACCCCATTGCCAGTCTCTTCTTTTGTTCCCTGAAGGAAGTCAGAATAAGCTAATGCAGTCCCAAAGCTGTACTGGCTAACATGGGGACAGAATTAAACGAGAGCAAGACACTGTATCCTATACTTACGTGATGAGCCGATCCAACAAGCACACAGAAATCCACCAAAAAAACTGCTCTGGATTGTGTATCCACTGCATGCTTACTGTTGGACTTTTGAGACATTTACTTCTCCTTTACCTCTGAAAATTGACTTAGAATAACTTTTGTTAGCATTTAAATTAAATGCATCTATTTAAAATTCAGTGTTAAATGTGGCAGCTAAAATAAGAAAAAATCAAAGTAAGTAAAAGTTAACATTTGTACAGCAAATGCAAATACCCATTTTCCTTTTAACAGTTCAACCATAACACTATTCAGCAAAACATTCACTTCCTAACTTTGTTGAAATTAACAGGATTTTAGAGTATACATGCCTAAAGTTAGGCATTTGTTGTCTAATATTTATCTAGAGTCAGATAAGCATTGGATTTTGCCCAATAGCTTGGCGGATAATATGCACACAACATTCATCTCACTTGGGTTCTCTAATAATTAGGCATCTAGTCCCAGTTATTTCATTTGTATTAAAACAGTGAGACCTTTCTAGATGCTTATTCCAGCCATTTCCCAAGGCAACCAGAATAAGATCCAGGTGCACATCAACACCCCTCTGCAAACTAGTGTCAATTAAAAGTTAGACACGCACCCTGGACAGAACATGAGGTGTGTTCTGCATCAGGATAGCAAACCTGCAGGGTATCCATGTATCCCAGCACACCCTAGAGCATTTGACCCTCCGAAAAGATTCAACTTTAGACACCTATCCTACATACACGGCCCTGTTTATCTCCTGTGGTGACAGATAACTTCTTAAATCACTAGTTATATGACATGTGTCTCATTCACTTTGTGGGAGAATACACATTCCATTTTTACTGCTGGTTTAAGGATTAAAGTTCAGAAGGTATCTTCCTACACTGCTCAGAAATATGGACATTTTATATTTTAAAACCGGAAACCACATAACGTTGAACTAAAAATTTTCGGTATTAATGCTGTTTAGGCAAAGGGACATAGAAGCCAAACTCAGTCTGCTTTCGTTTCACTAAACCAGTTCTGACACTGTGCAAAAATGAAAGTTAAGCTATCCAATCATATACATATATCTACATCTACAACATTTCTTATTTAATACAGGAATGCATATTCAAATAGATTTGCATTTCAGTTATTTTGCAATATGGTAGATATGTGTTTGTTTTCAGATTGTGCTCTGTTCAGTAGAACAAAAAAAAGCAAAAATTAATTCATCAAATCAGTCACTGAAGGAAAATGTGAGATTTTCATATTACTTCTCTCTTTTCTCCAGGTGGTTTGAACACATTAAGACAGTTTCTCATGTTCTTTGGCCTCCTAAAATGGCTTCAATATAACCTGACACAGACAATTTCAGTCTAACAATAAAGGAAATCAAAACCCATAATGCAGAATCATTCATAGCTACTGGGATTTTAAAATCCCATGCCCTTTAAGGAACTTTCAAAATAAATGAAATGTTTTATTAATTCTAACAGCTTAATGTACAGAACTAATAGAGGTGTAGTCCGTCCATCATAAAAACCTTTGTCTTCTCCTATAATGCATTAATTTCTTTATATAGACAGATTGTATGGCTATGTTTGTATGACACTTTTTTTCCACTCAGATCAATGCTAAGACCTCTGAACTACAGGAAATCATCTTTCTAAATTGAATACTAATTTTAGCTAAGCTGCTTTTGAAGACTATGCTCTTTTAAAAAAGCCAAAGCTCCATACAAAAGCTAGGGAGAAGAGGGAGACTGTAGTTGATGAAATGCAAATGAGGCTTTTCTCAGACAGCTGGCTGCTTTGGGATGACATGTGTGATGAATGGCTCTTAAAACATGAGCAGGCATCAAGCTCCAATTCAGTGTCAGACTGGCAAAAACAGCAGCATTACTGGATGCTTCCTTTAATTAATGCAACACTTCTGCATTAGTCCGGACACTGCCGATAAATGGGAAAGAACTGATATCAGTGGTAATATCAGAAATCTTTCAACCCTGAAGCTGGGATGCATTAGCCAAAAGCTGCAGTATCGTAAAAGGTTTAATTGTATTTGTAATGTACCAGTGCACCATGACAAAAATGGGAGATAGTGTAGGCAGGACAGAGTAAGCCAGTGATAAATGAGTGCGAGTGAGCGATTATAAAGCAAGGAGGAGTGTGAAAACAGACAATAGACAAGCAAAGGGAAAAGGGGGTAGGGATGGGGGTTATGACAGCAACAGCTACGCTAATGTGAAAAGTAGGTACCGAGCAAAACCTGATTACAGTTTTGAACCGGCCTACAAGCACGCAGCAGTTTAACATAAATCTTTCCTCCTAAATAGGTTTCATTGATGAAAGTGAGATTTACCACTGCACCTACTCCTAGGAGGACTTCTTGGGGAGGGCTTTGATAGCCAGTTATCAACTGGAAAGCATTACAACTCACTAAATCAACACACAGCACAAGGTTTTCTATTAATTACATACAAAAGCAGTAGACATGCTGGATACACACACTGTTCATCCATTTGGTTTAAAATTATGTTTTCTGCCACAAGATACCATAACACTCCTTTGCAGCTTTTGCAGTGCTATGTAGTCACTAAGTACCAGTGCATAACAGCAATAACATAATAGCTATGTTGAGATTGTTTAAAAACAAAGACTAATCTTCCACTGAAAGTATGATGGCCTAGCACACTGAAAGTATTCATGTTTTGTGATTACCATCAATTGCAAACATTTCTGAAGAATCCATTTTCCTAACGTGTATGCTAAAGCAGATAATTAAGATTGACAAGTTCTGTTGAAGTTCTTGAAAATAGCCTATGCTTAGTGTTTCTGAAAAAGGTGAAGTTTCCCATAATGTGATCAAAATGTTTTGCAATTTCTTGATGATACCTTTATTCTTGCAGTGGCCTTTTGAAACCATTCCAATTGTTCTCTCCATTTTTTTACACAGACTGAAGTATTCACTGTGTATTTTCAAAACTGTTTTTTTCTCTTTTTAATTAAACCTTTCCTTCTGAAGCCAAAAAAAAATCAGTTATTATTTTAAGATGAACACTAAGATGAATTATTGTCAATGCTTTTTTTTCATAACTGGGGAGGGGGTGGAGGAAGAGAGAGACATTGGAAGGTTGGAGATACAGAAAGACTAACCCATTTTCTGGTGTCACAACTAAATGCTGCAAATACACACTACACAGAGCACTTTCTTGACCACAGCAAGAAGAAAATCACCTTAATTTTATTTAGAATTCACATATATGATTTCCCTATTACAATGGAACACAAACGACATATAAAATATATGGCTTATAATTTAGGAAAATATTTACAGTTAAGAGCATGTATATCTGCTTACCTGAACTAAGGCCAAAGACATTAAAACAATTTTTTTTCAAGTGTAGACACATTTGCTTATGCAAATAAGGACTTCAAAAAATGAAAATACAGATATTTAACTCATTCTTTTTACTACATTTCTAAATGTATTTTCCTTGCTCAAATAATTCTGTATTAATACTATACACATACATGTCTTCATAACAGAAACAGCTGAAAAGAAGGAAAGCTGGCTAGTTTAACAGCATAAGAGGGTCACACAGGGCAGAAGGGGAGGAACAGGTTAGATTTTTTTGTTTCTTGCTTCATACACCATTCTTTTTAAATCTTTTAAATCCTGTCTTAAATTTTATGCCTTTTGAGGGGCGTAAAATCACAATTATTAATGTTGCAAAATACCTATGTAGTTACAGAAGGCACCTTGGAAACCAGCATGGTATTGATAAGCAGAGCAATGGAATAAGGAAGAAGGTCAAAGAAGGTGGGATCAAAGCCATTTGTTTGCTAAGAAAATCCCCAAACAAGTTAAAAAATAATCACACAGACCTCAGAGGTTACCAAATTTGACACGGGTGCTCATGACTAGCTGTGTTCTCAGACTAATAATGTGGTAGAGAACCAACAGCAGTGGTGCTAATGTTCACCCTTTGCCTGTTTGTTTAAAGGCCTGGCAACTGTTCTGGTGAGTTGAAAAGCCTTGCTGTAAGGTGTTGTATTACATCAGGAGCTTTCCCAGGGAGGTCGGCAAGACGTCAGTCTGTTTGTCATCACAGTTTTTCAGAAATGGAAAATTCCATTGTAACACACTGAATCCTTTCCAGTACTTCTGGAATTTTGACAGCAGATGTGAAACAGGGACTATATGAAGGCAGTCACGACCTAGTTTGCCTCAAAGACAGTAGTCTGTAGTTAATATACTTTTCTATTCAGATGATCAGTTTTAACTCTCCATATACCTGCAATATAGAAGAGCTCCTATATTATTGACAAAGTGCTTTGCTGCAGGCTATGATCCAACCATCCTCTTTGGCCTACAGCAAGAGGACCATTTATCACCCCTTTTCCTCCCTCCCTCATTTAATATTTAATGTACAGGACAAAGCATTCATTTCCACTAAATGAGAGATACCATCAGATTTCAAAGGTTTCATGCTCAACTAGGATCAGCTAATGATATGCTTACTCATGCTTACTACATTAGGAAGTTTTAATAGGACTATGTGAGGATCAGGTGCCAATCGTTAGAACAGCATCAGATTGCAATCTGTAATTTGGCTTGCTTCTTCTGCAGAGTACTCGTTCAGTGCTGATGACTGAATTCTAACCATCCCTGAAGATTCAGGAAGGCAAAATAAGGACAGGAATGGAATTCAAAAGGTCCCTAACTGTATGGCTGCATGGCCAGAGGAAAGCCATCATGTAGTTGTCCCTGTATTCACTCATGGCTGCGCAGATAACGACTAACATTCCCTCACTGTGCTCCCCTGAGAGGGGATTTTTTTTTTTTTTTTTTTTTTTTTTTTTTTTTGGACAGCATTTTCCACTAATGGATGCTAGTCATGAACAAACAGCTGTAAATCACTTTGGCCAAGTTAACCCAAAGACATACGCCAAATTCTAGTGTCAAACTGTCCAACATGCATTTCATAATAAATGGAGAAATGCTTCTTAGTAGAAAACAAAAGGTTAGGTTGAAATCATCCAACTCAGATGGCTCTGAATATCCTAGCAGAATCCAGAACACTGGTATCTACTGCAATGAGCCAACACCCAAGTACTATTAGAGGGATATACGCCCTAGGCTGTACTGCTAAAACAGTCAAACAAACATGATCTTGTTCAAACATTCTGATGAAACAGAAAGTACAGAATATCCTAAACATGAAATGTTTATAGCAAAGATTTTAATATACACATTCCCTGTAGAATCAAGGACTATATAATATATGGTTTACATGACAATCGTTTTAGGATGGTGTTCTAGTCATTGACAAATACTCATAGTTCCCTGAGATATCATGGTAAGATGTAAAGATGACCTTTCTAACCCTGCCGAACAGCCTACCTTATTGAATACTGACAAGAAGCCAGGACTACAGATTAAGTTTCTAGAATGTAGAATCTGATATGTGTGGACTGAAACTGTTTAGGGAAGGTATATTTTGCAAAAAAATATCAAGATGATTATAATAGCAGCTGCTTGAAAACATAAACTTTTCTGTGCTTTTGAGAATTAATCACTTAGATGCCTGATCAAGGAGCTCTGACCCTGTTTTCCTTGTACCACTGACTAGCACAAGATCAAAAATACAAGGAATGGAGTCAGCTTTTTAGTTCACATCAGAATGTATTATTTTATTTATACATTTCTAGTTTCAGATACAACAGTTCCTGGAATTGTAAATGGAGCCTGCACTCAGTTGGGGGTTACACTCGCAAAAAGCCACATTTCATTTAATGTGGAGCTTCATTTCAACAGTTTCTCATGGAGTGATAGAGACACTAGAAGCTTTTACAGGGAAGAGGCAGAAGGAGGTATAACTGAATACCTAAAACTACTTTAAGCAGGAGTATAGTAATTGATAAATCCTTTGGAGCAGATGGTCTTCTGGCTGATTTAAGAGCTACGAGATCCCTGGGAGCAATTGCTCCTGCAACATCAACAACTAATTCCCATTCTTCACATGTTCCAAATTCTGCATTCTCTGGAATGCTACTAATTGTTTTACTTTGGCTCCTTCTCGAGAGAAACCTAAATAATTTTGTTTTACCACCAAACTTTATCCATAATCACTGGAACAACTGAATTTTGTATCAGAAACTATATTTTCCATGTTCTGCTTATCAGGCATTTTACATGCTTGGGTAATCACATTAAAAATTATTTTGAAGGAAATCAGAGAAATATGCCACAGTTGAATCACTTACGCAATGCACAGATGATTTCATGCTGCCCTCACCCTCCCAGATGAAATTGGTCAGAGCAGATATGAGGTGTGGGCTACAGAAGGCAATGAGTCAGAGGACAGAAATGGAAACCAAAAAAAAACTGGAGCTTGGCCTCTGGCTAGTCAATTCACTTTTTTATAGCTACTTTTATTTAGATCAAAAGCTCTTTTTCGACAAGGTCTATCTTGTGCCATGTGTTCATTCAGTGCTTTCCTCAGTATTGTCTTTATATCAGATCTCTGGATGCTATTCCAGAAATGTGATGAAACACAGCATTGGTGATGATATTATCATAGTTCATCACCTTCTGGTTTGGCCTGCTCTAAAAATGTCCTACATTAGGACATGAGCTTAAAAAACACCTTAGTGTGCAAATGGGTAGCACACAGGAAAAAAAAAAAAAAAAAAAAAAAAAAAAAAAACAAGCTTTTTACTATGCAAATAGATTGATCTCACTCAAAGAGTTACAGAAATGAAGATTCAAGAAGACATTTCTTTTGTCTGGAGTAGGTACCTTAGTTACTCCTGAGCAAAGAAGAAATGTACCAATAGGCAATCAAATATGATACAAACAGTTTATCTGATCTAGTTAACAAAGTACCTTTAACATTCTAAAAGAATTCTTATTTCCAAGATTGTTATTATTGTTGCTGTTGTTATTTTTCTTTTACATTTACAAGCCTATTTTGACAAGAGAGTACCTGACCCTTCACACTTTCAAAAAAAAGTATAAATTACCTTTAATGTGATGGTTTCACACCTTGCTTGGCATAAAAACACTGTGCTATCATAATATTACTCCATCCTTTTAAAGCTTAATCTATCTGCATTGTACATCACTGAATTATATGCATCATTACTCTGTAACAGTAAAAATGAAAATAAAGATGTGATAAGACCTAAACTCCTCCATACCAATTTCATGTTTGTGGATATGTAAGATGCAGTTGTCAATCACATCAAATGCTCATTTTTTTAAATAATGGCCCAGAAAAAGCAAAGAACAAACATGGTTCATGCCTATTTTTCAATTTTTCTTTTGATTTTGCTTAAGGTTTTGGCTAAATCTCTTTCCTGGTATAGTTAATTTGAAGTAAGCAAAAAATTGGCATTTTTCTGCATCTTTTCCTCCCAAGATTTGATTCATGTCCCAGAATTTTATGGCCAAAAAGATACAAAAATTCAGAAGAGTTTACTATACTCCTGCTTAAAGTAGTTTTAGATATTCGGTTATACCTCAGTTGCTTAAATGAGATTATCTACAAGTATATACTGACTTACCTAAAGAGTAGAATAGTTTAAAATGGGTTGATACATATTTTAAAGTTAAAGGATTTTCAAACATCTGGCAAAGGTCTTATTCATTGCAAGATTGAATTCTTTGATATATTGAATTTTTTCATCAGGTAGGAGAGAAGACACACTCCAAAGGGAAATCTCGTTTCCTTTCATTCCTTATCCAAACAGTAACTGAGGAAAAGTTTAGTCTCTGATTATTTTCTATGGTACTTCTCATGAACCTTTACTCCTTTCAACAGCCAGATAGATTGGATTCTGACTCAAACTAACAATTTCTAACATCTGTCTCAGACTGAGAAAATGCTGGTGAGGAAACTCGCTCAATCTTGGAGTAACCTTCAAAGGCTCCAAAACATGTGCAGCCCTCAACCCTTCTTCCATCTCCATCTGTTCAGGAGTGAAGCTGTAGTGGCTGCAGTGGGCACACTGCTGGGGTGCACCTACCCTCATTAACTTATTAGCTCAGTTACCTTGACCATCCAGTAAAATGGACGGATGTTACACATCACATCACCACTATCAACCACATCCTTATTACAGCAGAGCAGAAGAATATTGACAAATGGTTTATGTATCAGAAAAGAACAGGTTCAGATGACCTGAAAAATAGCCAGAAAACTGGGTCAAATCCGTCAAAATGTTTCTACTGGTTCCTCCTCCCGCCTCATCCCCAAAAGAAGTCATCTATAAAAAAATCAAAGGCATAAGACTCACCTTTTTCTAGCCCGTGGTTGGGTGAGCGCTGAAGAAACAGCGGGCACTGAAGTCCATTTCCCTCTTTTGCATGTACCCATACCTGCTGATCCTGGTAGGCTCAAGCCATCAGTCTTCAAGGTCTTTCACAAAACCTCCTGCTACAACTGTCCTACATGGTGTGAGGTGTTTGCTGGGGCCCGGAGGAATCACAATGACTCCGAGCAATTAGAAGTGACTCCAGTGATGGTGGAAGTGAAATATCAGTGCTCCAGACCTGCAATCAATGAACTTGGGTCTTCCACTTCTTAACCTACTTTATCTCCAGGCTACCACATTCCTTCTTTCGACAGCTGTCTCACAGTATCTATATCCGTTGCTTCCTTTTTGTTGGTTAGCACTAACTAAAGTTCAGTTAAAGACTAAAATATTTGCTTTGAGTCAAAAGAAGTGGTTTGTCTGATCCAGCAAATGTTCAGGAAGAGGGCTGGAAGAGAAAATATACACATCTATGAGAAAAACAAATGGTGATTTTCTTCAAAATTATCACATTTTCAACACAGCAGACAAAATGGGACATTATTTGTATCCTCCAGTCTTACTAACTTGTTCTGGTGAGCAAGAGAGCAAGCAGCCACCTTACAGAACAACACAGAGAATACTTCTTATTCACCTTTATTCCTTTCAACATCTGGACAGATTGGATTCTGAATCAAACTAATTTGTTCACTGGTAATGAGCTGAGATACCACCAACTAAATACAGATATAAGTATTCAGTGAAGATTTTGTGAAACACAGGGGTGGAAAACAGTATCTTTTACATACCTATAGGCCTTTTTAAAAACTAGAGATCTAATAATGGAAGTTGTTTTTTCTAAAGTGAGATAATATTAGTAATTTTCAATCTAATTAACTACCTGATGTTGAATAGCTATCCCAAGCTCCTTTTCTTCTTTTTGCCTTTTGTTTTCATTAAGACATCTGTTGTGTTGACACTTTAAGAATTCTGTTCTTGAAATAAGGCTAACAAATCTGTGTAGAATGTCATAGCAAAGAGCAGTAAATTCTTAAATGGTTTTCATTGGGCAAGAGAGGACTTCACTTATTTTGACAGGATATTACAGGCTTCAAAATGATATAGCATTGGAAGATCATAACAGTTTCTGCCAGTCATTTCTCAAAAATATGGAAATTATCCCCTGTGCTATAAAAATAATTCTAAGTGATCGCTGTCATTCTTTTCCTATGAACTTTTCTGCAAAATGTTTCTCTGCACTGCAATATCAATTAGAAATGGGCACAAGACAGAACAAGTTAGACTGCTTTAGGTACAGGAGAACATTCTCCATGAGGAGTAATATCAACATTATTCCTCATGACAAAAATAAGGATAAATAAATCATGTGATTCATCGCTCATCTTTTCCAGCAACAGAGTCCCAAATCAGGAGTTCATACCAGATCCATAAGCCTGTATTTGAAGTATGTGGGTTCACAGGGTTATGAACATGGCAAAATACCTATAGGTATTTATGTCCTTTTCTGAAAAAGAATAGACAAAAGCACGTAATTAATTGTTTTGCAGCACCTTGTGATCATGTTGCCTAAACTTTGAAAGTGGCAGGTATTTCTGTTTCTTGTAGTTTTACAAACTATAACACTACCAAAAATATTCTTGTTTTTTAATGATTCTAAAGTAGTTTGCCTTCTAAATTTTTTCCTCAGATTTTTTTTCTTTCATTTTTATGATGGCTACTGATTTAACAAGAACTATTAATTAAGTAATTTGTTATATGTTTTTGTCCCAAAGTTTAACTCAGGATGAGTGTCTCATTATGATAGCCACTTGTGAAAAGATAGACAGCTACAGTTAGTGCTTTCCAAAATTTCACTGATTTATGACATATTTAAAAGAAAATAAGGAGAATGAGAGGATTTGAAGAATAATAGGAATATCAGCCATGCAGTTCACCCAGCCAGTAAGTTCCAGCTTGTTTTTTTCCCCTCTTGTTATTCACCAGTTCTTATTCCCATTTATTGACCAATTACTTCATCACTTCTCTTTCTGGACCCTTGCTTTACAGAAGGAAAACAAAAGATAGCAAAATATGGATAGTATTCAGTATAGATTAAAAACTATAGGTCCTTTCTAATTACATGGTAAGGCTGGGAAAATATATTCAGCAAAATTGTATTTTCTCTGTGAAAAATGGTGTCTTCGGTCAAAATGGAAAGGTAGTAACAAATAACTTGGGGCTTTATATCATTTGTATCAGTTGAGAAATTGATACATATTTGAAAGATATAAAAACTGATACAAATTTGAGATTTTTTGAAAAAACTTTATTTTTGTGTAAAAAACCCTCAATTTTTATAATATTAATATAATTTTATATTTTGTATAATCTTTACAACCTTCATTTTGTAAGTCAAATTTTGACATAAATGAGACATTCTGACATAAATTTTGAGAGGAGAAAATTCCTCAGCTAGCTCTATTGCCTCATTTTAACCTCCCAGTAAGTCTTTTCCCTGGCTGAAGAGATGTCATATTAGAATGAAAATAAGCTCTGCACAGTCTTTGTGACATTCACACACTCACCTACAATGTGGCAAATGTATTCTGCTCTTACTTTCCGTATGTATCAACAGAGCTTGGTGTGCAATATTGTACAGGTTTGTATTTCCATATATATAGGCCCTGATTCTGCAATCAGATCTGTTTGGACAAAAGCCCTTTGTCTGCGGAGAATACTCATAATTTCAAAGTATGGCCATCTGTTCTGAGATTTTAAAACTAAGGCTGCATGGCAATAATTATTTTTCTCACAATAGTAAAGCTATACAATGCTTATTGCTTATTGCATTTTACTACTGTAGAGCGTGTGGCTCAGTTGCATTTTTATTTTGTATTAAAAAAAAAGAAAATGGGAGGAGAGACATGTTACACTATTGATGTAAAAGCAAATGTTGCAGATAACTGAAAAGTGCAAATGCTCCATACCAAGAAACTACCCAAACAGGTTATATTGTAGTTACCAACCAGCAGGAGCAGACATAGGTGTCAAAATATTTATGTTATTTCTGGTTGAGACAATTATCTCTACTCCCTTCTTCCAAAACCATATGCATATACACTTTATTTTTTTTTCCTTTTTTCCTGGACAGCTGTATGGTGAATTAACAAACAGCTAGTGTGTGGCCATCATGCGACTTTAGTGTTGCATAATCTCCTTCTCCCAGATTGTATTAATAATCATTAGTCTGTTGTGTTGAATAACAAAAGAAAGTCCATAAAGAATTAATCAGAGAAATTAAGTTTGGGTTTGATTTCCTAGTAAGTCATAATCTATACTGAAAATGCTGCATCCGAAGATAATTTTTTTTTTTTTTTTTTAATGAAGTGAAAAACTGAATGACTATGGACAATAAGTATATTCTCTAGCTTCATCACCAAATGGTTCTTTTCTGGTCAAGATGAAGGCCTTTATCTGCTGAGCTCTCTGAAGCTCCAGTATACATCTGTTTGCACAATGCATATAGCATTAAAAGGAAAGAAGAAGCTTGCACATGTAATTGTATTTCTCATTATTCTCCCAAGAGCGTTTTAGCTTTACTTTGTAGCTGTGCTAAACGAGAAAGGGCTGCAAGAGGATCATAACTTATTGCTCGAAGCAAAAAAAATGCCTAATTTTGCATTCTCAAGCACCTCCTTTTTCATAACCATCCAAAATAAGGATGTAGCTCATTATTCGTAGAGACTGCTACTGTAGTCAGAGATTCAGGCTTAGTGTAAGCAAAAGAACGCATTTTTTTCCACATTACTTTCAACTGATTGAGTAGCAGAGTCTCTTGGTTCAGCACATGTAGAGAGAAATCATTTTGAAATGTAACATAAGTTTTCACAGATGACACAAGTCAGAGAAGCAAAGTAGCAAAAATTGTTTGGTTTTTTTTTATTTGAATGGACTCTCAGCAGAAAAGATCTTACCAAATTATTACTAAAATGGTGAAGGAATTAAATTAAAAGCATATTTTTTTCAGATTTTAAAAACATTAGAAAGTTAGGCACTGATTCACAAAATTACCCTAGTAGATTTAAGTTTTATCATCTGCTTTAGTCCATTCTAATCAACAAAGCAGTTTAGCATATGGTTGATTTTAAGGCTATGCTCAACTCCCACTAAAATCAGCACAATGTAGTTAATGTGTAAGGGCATCACTGAGTGGAGACGGGCTCGAGTATGCACTTAAATGGCCTTGCTAACAATTTGATCTGCGTAGGCAGGCCTGAGTAAGCATGAAATCTCCTTGATATCAATGAAGTTTTCTGTGTGTAGTTTGCAAAATTAGGGCTCTCTTTATTAAATGCACAAAGATGTGCAGTTTTGTGCAGCTTTTAGATGTCAAAGAAAAAAACGCAGAGCGCCATTGATGTATAAATAAAACCGAATGCTTTAAGCAGTTATATACATTTTTTTAAATATTGCATGTAAATGCAGGCCCTGTTACATCTGCTGGCAGAATTGTGGCTATTAAAGCGATCCACCAATAGAACTTAAGGAAAGTTAGGTGATGAATTGCAAGCAGCTGCATCTTTACTGCACAGTCAGGATTTTATAAGCCTGTAGGTAATGTTCCTCTGCATCATCTTTTCTTTCAGCTGCAAAAGGTTTTTCTTGGGAAAACCTCAAGAATATATACTGAAGACTCTGTCCCATGGGGAAAAGAGATTTAGGCATCTGAAGTATCATTTAGAAGTTTAATTTAGATCCTCAAAAACCACACCTAGCCCTAATAGCACTGTAAAACCATGCAGCCTGAAATTTCCAACAGAAGAACCCCCAAAATACCTTAAAATGAGACGGTGGTCTGCCACCTTAACCATTAGGTTTCATGGTCAGGACACAGTGCACACGCTGAAACATACCATCCTACATATAAATTCTGTAATCACTTGACAGACATCGGAGCAGCTTCAACAAAAGGTAATGAGTGTGTGAAACCTCAGTCCTGGCTGGCTACTCCACAGAATGCTAATTAAGACAATCTCCGGGGAGATTTGGGTTCAAATCCTCTCAGACAAAGGATGCTGAACAGTGTCCTGAATGTCCTTATCACCGAGTGAATGTGTAAAAAGAGCACCCATGCCAGTGTTTCCAAATACAGACCTAATCCCTCATCGGTTTTAAAAAGAAGAGGCTTGGGCCCCAGTCTCCAGGGGATATTTCATGCATATGAAGGGGAAGAAAAGTATTAATTATGAGTATTAATTATGTTGCATCCAAAAGCAGTATTTCCTATTAGCATTTGTAAGTGATTCCTGACTCACTAACTAGGCTTTTTACCATACCAGAAACTCCTCATGAACTATATATGGAGTCTATGCACTGCTTTGGTATCCTGCAGAGGTCTTCCACGTCTACCTACGATAACACATATTTTGAAATGATGTATCCAAAGAGCCATCATAATATCACTGTTTCAGAATGTTTAAATAATTTAAGAAGAGAAAAATATACATAAATATATTAAATATTTTAAAAAGAGAAAATACAAAACAGATCAAGTTGGATACATGATACATACTAAGGTAATCAGTGTTCCAGATGAGGGTTTGGCAGGTTTAATTCTGCAACTCCTAGAGAGGCACAAGGATCTCTGGCTACACTGTGCAGTAGGTTTTGCTCCCTGGTCCTCACTTTTGGATGAAGATCTGATGGCCAGATCCCGACTGTATGTCAGGAAGAAGCATGCAAGTGTACTTGCTCCTTTCATGCCCAGATTTGGAAACATCTGGATAGAAACATAGTTTGTTTCAATAGCTGCCCTTGCCTGTTCATCAGGGAGCTAGGATAGTGGCACGCAGCACATCTACTCTTTCTTCCCACACATACAGATCCACTGAGTGTCTTTCTATCAGTCAGCTACTGATTGTACACAGCTTTGTATGCCTATGTGTACACAGAGTTTTACAGTGTCGCAGAAATGAAGACTAGCTACAGAAAGTCATTTTCCTTTATGGGTTTCCTATAGCTTAAACTACTACTATGCAAGTAGCAACCAAAGCAATCCAAATGTCTTCATGGTGCACCTGAAACCATATTAAAGGTACAATGGAACTAGGCTCTGGAAGGTTTCAGCAGTATTAAGTTTGCTCTATACACTGGTAACAGTGTTTGCTTGCCCATTGATCTTAAATGCTATAAAATTATTTTTAAAAGATTCACAAAAGGGCTGCTAAGCATTTTTAAATTGTGTCTTGCTCAGTTGGAAAAGGATGCTGACTCTGGTTTTGGTCTTAAACTCGTTAGTTGATAAAATGCAGAAGATATGCAAGTAAGACAGAGGTAGATAGGAAAATTCATTACCAAGTTAATTGCTAATTAGCCACAGAAACCTGACATCATTTGAGCTCCTGTATCTGAAAGTGACTCTGAACAGAAAGCCTTTTATTTGTGTTTGAGATAGGCAATGCGTTTCACACACGGCAGCAGAACAGCTGGTTCTGCCACCTCTCTGAAATACTCCTGGCTGGGACTTTTCAGTGGGCCAGCAAAGGTTGGGCCAGGTGTGAGACACCCTGTCCCATGGGGCACTTCAAGTCCCTGCCTGTTTCTTGAATGCACACCTCCCATGAAAATACCTTTGGGTCCCAGGGACCCCACCCTGTTTCTCAGGCTAATTCTGCCTAAGCTGGTCACCTCTCAGCTGGTGACCAAGCGTAGCGTGTCCCCCTCCGCAGGGCAAGCAGCACTGCCACCACAGTGCCGTGCTTTACAGTGCCCAGCTTCCCAGCCCCAGCAAGCAGGTTTGCCAGGGGGAAGGGTCTTCCTCACAGATGTTCAGGTTTGAGTCTAATACACGAAATAGCTGACTTAAACTTCTCTTTTCTCCAAGTTGTTTGTTAATACAAACCCTGGTTGCATTTACCTTCTGCTACTGTCCTGCATTTTACTCTTGCATGAACCCAGTTAAATAGCACGTATCTGAGGTGGCAGGTGCACCAATTCCCACTCGCTTCCTCCTGTTTCAGTGCCCTCCTTCAAGAGAGAGCAGCACTAGGACCCTATGGTACAGAAGGAGCATATGGAATAACACACTAAACCACGGGCATAGCTGGACTCTTACACAGCCATTCGCTACACTGAATAGTGCTCATATTAACGAAGCCCCTTGATGGGCAATTCCCATCGCCGGTAAGTCAGCAATAGTTAGATCAAATGCCAAACACCAGGAGGAGAAAAACATTCCATATTTTCAGACTTTTATGATATTTGCATCATCTAATTTTTAGCTTCCAAGTCACTCCTTGTCTCTGTCGTCAAACTAAAGAAGAGCATTTTGTTGACAAAATGGTTTCAAAGTCTGTGCTAATAGCCTAAGCTCTTCGCTCCCTCTCTTCCAGGTGGTTGCTTCAGTTTCATGTGGTGCAGCGTGCTGCTGTTGTATTTGTCTAACAGGGCAGCTTCAAACACCTAATGCTTTCGGTATGTTAGTCAATTCTTTCTTTGTTTCACCATACACACAGACATATTGCCAAGGAAATGGAAATTCAAGCAAGTCACAGAATTTCTGAAATATAGATGACATAAAACTCACTTGCTAAAGTAAATCACTTTCCGGCAATTTAATGTCTTGCAGTAATGAGAAAATTCGAAGTATTTCTAGTGGTGATCATCGTACTACAGTCTTCATGAGAAACACAGGATAAAATAGAAAAGAGTGTCATGCCCACTAATAGAGAAAATATCTCTGAAAGCAAATATAGCAGAACATACCCTAAACAAATTGTTTGAGCCTTCTAAAGGGCTAAAGCCAAGCCTGATTTGATCCTAAAATTAGGCTGTTTATGATATGTAGGACTTTTGAAAACAATCAGCTTTAAAACCAAAATGATGTATTCCTTTCTACTGCTCGCAAACAAATTTGTTACACTTGGATATGCCAAAGTGAAAGAAAAATTGAGTCGAAGGTAACCACAAACAAAAGGAAAAATTCATACTACACGGTGTTCTCTTTGCTGAAGACAAAAGAAAGGTGTCAAGAATAAAGAAAGGAATCAGTGGCTAAATTATTTCCTGCATGTAATTTTCATTGGAAAGCTTTCTAGTGTCCTTATTACATTTGCTAACAACATTCTTTTAAAAGAGATTTTCAGCCTCACACTACTATTTTTTTTTTCCTAAAATGCAGCAACTAAGGGAGAGGAGTAGCACAGAAGGAGGCAAAACTGAACTTATTTGGGGAACCGCTGACTCCTAACAGTACAGACACACGATGCCTGTTTGACGCCACACAAGATCACTCTCTCCCTTGCTGATTGAGGTCCTCTGCGACTGGATCAGCTGCCATCTAACCGCACTGCAGCAGCAGGACGTCTGAGCGCAGAAACAGGTAGGCATGGTTTTGATCATGGGAATAGGTTAAGTGTGTATGTAATGCACGTACGTAAATTGCTTAGGTCCAGGCTTCAAGGCCAGGTCACATCACCTGCATCACATGTTGATGGAATTATGTAACATTTACACCACTTTCATGGGATGTGAAAGTAAGCAGACAAAAGAGAGGGGAGAAATATTTTAAAACCTCATCTCTAGCTAAAACCCACCTGACCATTTTGTGCAAGTCCGTGAATGTCATAGCTGCTGTTTGGGGAAAAGGAAAAGGAGATGGAACTGCAAAGGTCAGACAGAGTGTCAGAAATAGCTCTCCAGTTAGAAGTAACTGGAAACTACTACTCAGTGGAAACCAAATTCCATGGTGGCAGCACTGCCAGCCAACTGCGGACTACCATGCCGCTGCAGCATTGATGCTGTAGGCTTCCCTGGCCGTTGCAAAGACTTTCGTTTCTCCTATTAGCCCCGGCTCTTGCATTCCCATTGCAGTGTTACAGCAAGGAGTAATGAAAGGTTCCGCTGGGGATTAAATGTATATCTGACATAATTATTATTACCAGATTTCCCCACGGTAGTCACCAGTTAGGGCCTGAGGCCCACTGTGCTGTAATCTGAACAGGCATAAAGGAGAAGTTAGCCAGGGACCTTCCGTTAAAAATCCAGTTTTGATTAAGGTTATTTAATACTCAAATCCTATTTAGAGGCAGGAAGTATTGCACACGCCCAAGTAAAATTTAAAACAGAGTTCTTGCTGCAAAACTGAACTCTTTTTCTTGAGTGAGATGAATGCCACACCACTAGATAGCATAGCAGGAAGATGCACAATTAAAACCCTTTTGTGAAAATAAAAAATCCTTTCAAGAAACAGATTATATAAAAAGCAAAACTGAAGATCTGTAATGATTAATTTTATCTGTAGGATGCTCAGTGCAGAAACTTAGACCCCCTGATTCAGTAAATCATACATATAAAGTGAAACTCAGTCCTTTCCTGTATTTTCTTTACATTCACTATATATATTTGTGCTTTGTTCTTCACAATCTATAAACTCTCTTCTATTGAGATTACAGGACAAAGAAGGTCTAATCTTATGCTTTGTGGTACTACACTCTGTTAAGTATAAAAATGTCTGTGCGGTAGGAAATCTAGCATTACTGTGATTTTACCAAGAAAAGAGAAACCTAAATTAGAGCAGGAAAGTCTTTCATTTAGCCCTGGCCTGAAGCTGCAAAGTTGGTATTGCAATTTCGAAGAAAATCCTGAGTGTGGCTGACCAGGTCAGGTCTCATTTCTAACACATCACTACTTGTAGATGGTTCACAGGATGCCACAGGGGCCAGGATTGAGAACCTCTGCATGTGTGTGTGTGCGTGGGGGGGGGGGGGTGTTGGTGTGGGTGTTGGCATGGGAGGGCTTCCCAAATCATGGTGAGCTGCCTCTCCACCAAACCACTGTATTTGTATCAGTGCACAGGGTGACAAAACATGCCAGATAGAGCATCTAACTAATGCTTTAGAAACAAAAGAAGCCAGGGTGCTTTTGTGGGCTTCAGCAGGGGCATTCAATGCATGCTTGAGTGGCTAGCCCATGCTGAAGGCCATAATATTGCTTCAATCTCCATTAGAACTAGTGTGCTTTGCCCTTTTGATTACGTATCTTTAACTCTTGCATATGGCAAACCGCAACAGTAGATTCTGTTTTTCTAAGCCCTGATGTACTGAAGCAATTTTTATACTTGCAGGTCTTTGCACTGAAACCTTCAGATCTACTCTTATGTCTGAAGGTCACACAAAAAGATTGAAGCAACTGGATTGTTTTAATATCTTACCTTTTAGAAGACACTCAGAGCATTGCAAGATCCCTGCTAAAATAATGTTTGCAAAGGAACTACTATATGTAGCAGGGAGTAACATATCCACAGAAAGAGAAAAACACACAGAATTGAAGACAAAAGTAAGTGTTGCCTAAGGCACAATTACGATTATACAAAGGCAGGTGACAGTGCCTTGAACCTGTGTCCTTGCTAATCAAGTGCATTCTGAATGATATAAATGGCTGGCTTTGAATATGAAAAACGTAGATGGTAGCTGCCAAGGTCTGTTGTTTTAATGGAAAAACACTGTAGAGGGATTTTAAATGGTGGCACACTGCACAGTCTTCCTTTGTAAAAAGTTGCTTTGTGAACACCTTGTGAAAGACAGTAACATATTTCAGCTTTCAGTCAGAATTCTGGGAGAAATGCCAGGCTAGCCCAAACTGATTTGGCTACCTACATCCCTCCTAGTAAATGACTTAACAGTGTAGATGCTTCTAAGGAGAATATGAAGAATGGAATGAGATTAGAACATACATTAGTGAACAGGAAGATGGACCATTTCATACACAGGGACATATACCTCTATACATGTATACACACACACACACACACGCACACTCTCTCTCTCTATATATAAAAATATACACAAAAAGATATGTCCAATGGATTGCAAACTAGGATTGCAAGCATTAGCACTAAACTGACAGCCCTTTCCCCTAGCTCCGTAGCTTTCAAAATTTGAGCTGATTCCAACTTTTATAATTTAAGCAGAGTTTTTAGCAGTCCTTTCTTCTAGTGTTTGCCCCACTGCCTGCCTCCCTCCTCTCACTGCTCCGCCCACTCACGGATATCTCAGTAGCCAGTTTTCTCTCCTCCATCCCCACTCCCCACTAATTCCTTCTTGCATGAAGCTCAGCCCTCTTCAGTTTCTCTTTCAGCAGCTTGCATCTAAGTCAGTTGTTCACCCTGGCAGTAGCTGAAGTGGCCAGCATACCCCATGCACCCAGGAAGAGCAAGCCAGTGAGGCTGCTCCTTCTGCTTTGCTGGTGACGATGGCAGGCAGGCTTTGACTCGCTACAGCCTTTCTGACATTCTCCTGCAGCATCTAAGATCAGGCATGTCCACTGTCAGCAGTATTTTCTAACGTTTTGGAAGATACATGTTGCAGACATCTTTCATCAAGAGAAAATTTGTGTGGATTTCAAGCAGCCTGAAGAAAGAAGCATCGATGACAAAACATCACCCTCAGTATCAAGTATAAGGCCACCTGCACTGCTGAAAGAAAAGGTGGGTGGACTTCATTTCTAGTAGGAGTGGAAAGCAACATCTTTCCCTGGGCCCTCTTTTCTCAGAGGCAACATAACTGTTTCACTACACTCTCCACCTTTCGCTGGCGTCAGGGTGGTGCTACAAAGCTGCAGCACAGAAGATGACCGCCACCAGGACTACAGGATGGACCACGTTAGCCTGTATAACAGAGTTTCCTCTGGCCCATGCAACAGATATAAGCCACTAAGAATTAACTGAGGCCAAGGACATGGCTAAATTTGTCTGTAAATGTTCCTCACCTCCAAGAGCTGAGGCAGCTCCTTCAGGGAGGCTTTAGACCAGGACAACTGGGAGCATCCATAGGGGAATGACAGGCTCCTTCCCTTCTGTCCTCGTGCGGTGATTCCGGGTGCTCCCAGGAGTGTCCCA
The DNA here is from genome assembly GCF_028389875.1 of Rhea pennata. Taxonomy (NCBI): domain Eukaryota; kingdom Metazoa; phylum Chordata; class Aves; order Rheiformes; family Rheidae; genus Rhea; species Rhea pennata. The sequence continues at coordinate 108,105,683 of NC_084663.1, forward strand.
CACTCTCCGTGAGGCCCTGGCACTCCCTGGTGAGGGAGTGGGGACAAGCCCTCTGCAGATGGTTCCTGCTATTTGACAGGTTTTCAAAATTTCCCTGAGGAATCCAAGCAAAAAAAGTTGAAATGAGGTGCTCTCAATATACAATGGCAAGGAACTTTATCAGGTAAAGACAGGGCATTTTGTGTAGCCAAGAGGGTTTCTTCCTCCCAGATTTAAACGTCTCCTGTGAACAAAAGCAGAAGTAAACTGCTTAAAGAAAGGTTATACGCATTTAAAGTGTAGACCTAGGAAACTTAGCTATAGGAGTCACTCCTGGCTCCTGCTATGATTCTAAATATATTATTCTTTGTATGTGAATTTTACATATGTTTTTGATAAAAGAAAGGTCATACTGTGTGTTTGTTGGATTTTTACATTTCTGTAGCAGATTCCAGAGATGTAAATTCTTCTTTCAAAATGCTACCAACTATCACAACTTTTTTGCCTGAAGGATCAGCTTCCATGGCTGTTTCCAGCTGATAGTTACAGATCAGTGCTATTTGAGCATCATTTGATCTAGTGAGATGGTACTACGTGAATACAGTCGATGGTTTTGTGGAGTTCTAGCTGTCTGCTTCACTGGAGATATAAGCTGAAACAGCTGATCAAGAATGAGATCTTATTTGAATAGTTAAACACCGTCTTCATCTGAGCATTAACTAATTTGCATGGCAAAATTCCAATTTACCATCTATCACTTAAATGACAGCTTGTGAAACAGTAGTTCAGCATCCTCCACTTAGAGTGTTAGATTTCTATTCAAAACAGGAGAGGAAACATATGTGGAGTGTGTGTGTTGGGGGCAGGCATTGTAAAACACACACAGAATGCATACTTAACACCAAAAGCATTAAATATAAAATATAGAATATAAACATAGAAATTATTCTGCTCCATTAAAAAACAAGTCTTTGAAAGGAATAGAATCTATAAGCAATATGTTAAAATCTTATCTTGATCCACAGGACCAGAGGCTTTTATAAAATCTAAATTTCATTTCCTTGAGCATATAATGGCAGCATCCCATTGATTTTTTCTTTAGAAACTACAAACGTACCATCAAAAATACAGATCCATCCATTCTGGTGAAATACAAAAAGAATTGCGCTTGTTGCTTGAGTTTGGGTAGCTTAAGTTACAAAGTTACAAAGAAAGCATTCTTGGGTAAAACCGAGATTTAGAGATAATCCAAAATCTGCCATTTTATCTTGGCCCGTTAGCGCTCTTCAAGTGCACAGGGCTCAGAAACTGGATGAGGTCTACTATTTGAAAACATAAGCTGTTTGGGGAGAATCTTCAGCTACTACAAAGTCAGGGTGCCCTAGGTCTGTAAACTGACAGCTTAAAATACGAGCAATTTCAGGAAGCAGGAGCAACGATGACTGAAGCACTGTTGCATTCAGGCTATTAATGTAGAGCTGATGGACGATCCTTTGAGGCCTGCTCACAGGCAGAATGTTAACACAGCCCCTGATTTCTTAACAAAAATTTAGGAAAAGACATGTTTTGACTTCAGAGAAGTCATCTGCACACGCACGCTCACACACACACACACACAAACCAATAGGGATTGTCTAAATATATTGCTACTGAGTTCCATATCAAGGGTGTCTAAAATAGGACAAGTCCTGAACAATACAAAGACACGCAAGATAAAACAAAATAAGAAAGAAAGCCAATAGTAATCCCCCCCCCACACACACACAGATGCTCACAAGGGGGTACGCTCACTGGGTTAACTTTACTCCTCAGTTTGCCCCAGGTCCTGGCTGGAGAGCGCCACGATTTCCCGCTGTTGCGTGAACAGACCTTTCTGGGGATCAGGCCCAGCAGGTACATGAACTAGGCTGTGCTACACGTGGTTCCCTCCACTCAACACACTTTTCATGACTATCCTAAGGGGTTTTGCACCCACAGACATTTCCGCAACTGCTGTAACATACCTCAGTTTCATGCTACAAAAACATTTGTGCTGCAGTACAGCTCTCGCTCTGTTTCAGTTGTATTAAACTGAAGGAAAAACCCATATTTCTATAATATATATATAATATATAATATATAATAATAATTGTATTTTAGTGCTCTGGGAATACCACAGAAGGCCAGGTAGAGATCAGACCTAAACACCATATCATGTTGGGTAGCCAATACTCCCTACAAGGGGCTAATGCTGAGCCATGCACATGCAACCACTTTGCAGTGTTTGGCCAGGAGGCCAGGGAATCTCTGATCCTGAATGCATTTATCAGGGCAGATATAGCCAGTCAGACCACATCCAGATACCTCCTATAAGCCTTTAGTACACTTCATCTACCAAGATAGCATATCCCTTTTTTTTGTGTGTGCAAGTCACAAGCATCTACCTGCCAAATTGCCTTTTTGGTAGAAATAAATGAAATCTTTATAAAAAACAGATCCTAAGCATTAAAACAAGACCTCTATGGTTACTCTTGCAGGTAATTTTTTCATTACTAGCAGATGCTCAGGATTCTTTAGTATGTGGAAGCAAAAATACTTCTTTTTTGGGGTGGGGAAAGGATGGCAGAAAAAGCAGAGGAAGCTTTAAAGAGCTGAAGCTCACATTTCCATACAAGACATCAGATAGCCCGTCTCTATATTTCAGTGTCTGCTCTGCAAAGAGAGACAAGTTTCCACAAATGCCACCCAGGTGGCAATCCACCTGAGTGCTGCAGGTCTCTGGGTTTGCTCCAGGCCTGAGGAAACCAGGGAAACACTAGCAGTAGCCTGTGGCTGCCAGAAAAATTTAGGTAATCGGCTCTCAAGGGCTCTTTCTCCTGTGGTAGGAGGCATGGAAAGGGAGCAGGCTTCCCCGCAGTGGAGGACTGTGGGGTAGAGTCACCCTTTCTCCAGTCTTCAGCCTCTATAGGAGCCTACACTCAGGTCTTTAAACTCTCAAATGGGGTTTGTAAACAACAATACCACGAAGTGTAAATAACAGAAGGTGGGTGGGATAAATACCTTTAATTACACGTTTTTTAAAAGACAACTACATATACTGGTAAAACAAGGCCACCTCTATTGCCGTACAGGAGTATTCTAGAAACTTACTCGTCACATTTATACACGGTACTACGCCACCTATCTGCAGCTTGAATTTTCTTTGAAAATTGGTGGGGAAACAGCCTTTTAGACATTTGCATTAAAAAAATAAAAAATAAATACATGACTTTATAAATCTCACTTCTGAACAAAAACAACCTGGAATTACAAATACAAGTCACAATCCTAGTTCTGCTTAGCAAAACAACATAGGATAGTCAACTTTTTTTTACATTTCATATGGAAAATGCTGAATTCCCTGTTTTATTTATTTTGATGTTAGAAAAATCCCCCACTTACTTAGGTAGAACATTATGAAGAACAGTAAAAATATCTTGTGTCAGAACTATGGAGATAGGAAAATTCTGCCATCTGTATGCGTGCTGGAATGTGTCTGGTTGCAGTAAGATATATATTAAAAAAATTAAAAACATGTGTGAGAAAAATCAGTTTTTAAAGTCTGTGGTCACGTTTCAATCTTTTCATTCTGGTGAGATGCAGTTGGAAAGGAAATTAAAAAACCAAAAACACATCACACAGATGAGGAAAAAAAAATGAGTTGAGAGGTAAACATATGACCCACAAAGAGCAGACTGAATGAGTGTACGCTCTCTGTGTTTGTCTCTGTGAATTTAACCATTACTTGTGATTAAACAAGTAATCACAAAAACACACAGAAAATGTGCCCTGTTGAGATGTTCTTAATGCATCAGGAAGATGCTTCCATTCTGGAGGCTCTTTGCACTCCAAGAGAAACTGCTGGCTCTTTGGGCTTTTCCCGTGGAGACAGGCATTTTGCTAGTGTTTCGTTTTCAAGTGCCATTGTTCACCTAGGGCTTTAGCAAAAAAGCTTTTGCTTATTTATTACTAATCCTAGCCTAAGTAATGATCATTTTTAATCCTTTTACATTTTAAAACAAATTCATCAGACAGTGACACCAAATGCAATGTCCCAAATAGCTCTGGCATTTATTTTTTCATTTAATAGGTAATTCTATAATTCACACATCCATGGAATTGCTTTATTGGATCATGAAATCTGCTTCTGTGAGCACTTCATTGACAAAGTATAAATCTTAATTGGATTTTGAAGACTCTTTTAAACATGCTTTCATTAGTTATAGTCTTGACAACACAGCAACAGAGATGAACAGTGTTTATTGGTTTATTGCACTACTTTATCCATCTGCCCATGAATCTTTGCAAAATGCTGGTGTATTCATATATTATATTAGCCAGTCTTGATTTGTATTAGAGACTCAGAATAAAATGTTTTTACTAAAAGTAACACTCAGCTATTTACTAATATAGAGCTTCATTTAGCTTCATGATTTGGTATAAAATCATGCCATAGTGCTGAGTGAAATAACATTGAGAGACCCAGCGTAATGCCTGTTTTCAGCACCAAGCAGTGTAGTTTGCTGTAATTGTCTGTACTTGGTCATGAGATGCTCAAAATTGAACAAACATACATGCCAGATGTCATTTTACACATTTTTTATATATATATAAAAAAATGATCCCTGCAGTCTGACAATTAACTTTTGGTGCAGGTTAATAATTGGTAGAGGATGCTGTAAATATCAGATGGCTACATCTCTAACTTGCATACAAGGCTGCTAGTCTGTAATCTACACTATGAAGTCATCTATCATTTATCTAGCTTAATCTTGATATAGAAAATACTTGCTAAGCAGTTTGCAGTATAAACATATCTATATAGAAGAACTTCTGGATGGAGGCGGATATGTAAACGATATGCTTTGTGGGAAAATTTCTAGGGAAACCTATTGATATTTTAAATTTGCCTTCAATTAGCTTTCTCAGAATATTTGGGCTCTTTTGGAAGGATTGGAATGAGACAATTGGTGTGACAACTAGTATCAGCAACAAATCTGTCTAGTCTTCAGTTTCACTAGTACAGCTCTAAAAAAACAGTCAAACGAAATCCTTCTAGCCATTTATATATTAACTTTTAGTAGATTGTTGAAATACTTTGTGGAAATGGTGATTTCCTCATGAGCTATCTACATTCCTAGTTAGCAGTACCGCAGGACCAGAGCACTCTAGAGATCTGTCCAAGGACAGATTTGTGGTGCCAGTCTATGCAGAAACCATAAAAGCACATGGGAAATGGAAAAGGAGAATATGGCAGCTATGTACTGTTTTTTCTTTTTAACCTTTTGCACCAAGAAGAAGGCTTACCTGTCTGCATCCAAGTCATGAAAAACAGTAGACAAAACATTTCCAGAAACATAGAGAAATCCACACAAGAACAGAGAACCAGGAAGGAGAGGTAGCGGGTAGAAAAAAAGAAGATCTGATCATATGGGACAGAGAGGAACATCCAAACAGTTTCTTAGTTTTTAATCCTCTGACTCCCTCCCAGCCTTCCAAGTGCCATTACCTTCTTCCCCAACTCACTCTAAAAGTTCATTCCGGCTGCATCTCTGCAAGCGAGAGGTGAGAGGAAGAAGTTTCGTCCAAGTATTTCCACCATGCCCAGCCTTATAGATGGAGACCAAAGATACTAGAGAAGTTGCCTGGGACTGTCAGAAGCTGCTTCTTCCTGAATGATCCACAGCAGCTCTTGAAATTCTCTGCAGGGTGGAAGACCAAATCCAAACCAAACCAAACCAGATAAACCCTCTGCCAAGTGCCTCTGGGGAGCCACATGGCGGGTAGCGAAGCCCAGGCTGGGCACCCTTCTCCCCGAGCCACAGACATGAGCCAAAGAGCATTGCGGTCGTGGTCCCCCCAGGACCGCCTGCTTGCTGCGTGGTCACCTGTTAAAACAGCAACCATGCCCCAAAATGAGGATAATTTACCAGCTGATTCTCAAACAACTGACAGGAGATGAGAATGTCTCTTTCAGCATCAGTTAAAATCACCTGCATTATTATAAGATCCTAATCTCTTCTGCTTAATAGTTAAACCAGTAGACTCGACCATACTGGAAGGGTATATTATCTTCATAAAAATTCACTTCCTTTTCAATTACACTTAATTTCCACTTCATCTTTCTCTTATATTTATTCCACAAACAAGCCTTTGTGTTATTAATGATTCTGAGTTCTCCAAATCCATATGTTTTATGGATTTTATGTCAAACTGGACCCATAATACTTTAATGAGGAAAAAGAACAATATTTTACTGTACACTCATCCTACAGTACCCAGCCAATAGCTATATAAGCAGTTCTAAATCTTTTTGCAACAGCACCATTGAAATCATGAAAAAGAAATAGGTATTTGCCAACTTCCTCTACCCTCCACCCCTGATTTGAACTAGTATATTTGTAGGAAATTGTTATTTCCTCCATGATACTTATACACTATATATAGGTGTAGACAGTCCTATAACATTTTGAAACAGGGAAAAATCCAGCTCATGATAAAACAGGGCTATCGGTCACTTTAGCCGTCAAGTGAATTTGACTCATTTTTCTGTAGGCATCTAGCATGCCATACGCATGCTCAGAGGTGTAGCTATTCACATATTAGAATGACATATATTTAAAATAGAGAATTTCAAATTAGCTTTGCAGATGGAGGAAAACGTGATCTTGGAAAATTAGACAGTGGAAGGCTGGTATTGGAGAGTAGATGGAGAGCTGAAAATCCGAGACAAAGCAGAGAAAAATTAGTATTAGGAAGCAAAACAGGAGGAAAAGCAGAAAGACTCAAGTTAGAAAAAGAAAGAAAAATAGACATAGAAGAAAACATTGGAAGGTAGAGCAAAGAATCAGAGGAAAAGCTAAAAGAGAAGAGGAAGACTAGCAGCTAACAGAAACATAATCAAGTTCAGGAAGCAGCATTTCATTGACAGTAACTAATAGGAAACGTGTATTTACATGCAAAGTTAATGCTATATTTTCACAGAATAACATACTTGGGCCATTGCTCCCAGCATTTTCCCAGTTATGCCAATCACTTCCCGGCAGATTAAGATACTGAAATGTTTGTTTAAAGCATTTGATTTAAGCTCTATTACGTGCATAGAGGCATACATACAGAGAAGTGATTCAATGACTCTTTGAGATAAGGAGTTTGTAGCAAGGAAAGGTAAGTCAGAGTGGAAGGAAGTGGAAATTACCTTAGGAAGTGGAAAATCTCAGAGAATATAGGAGAAGTATTCATGAGACATCAGTCTTGAAACTAAAAACTCATTAATTTTCAGTCTATTTTCAGAGTCTCTGTAGAGATTTGCCATACGTGGCAGCTACTCAGCTTCTGACTCCCATTAGAACTGTTCTCCAACTACTAGTCTAAATTACTACTGGAAATACCAATCATTTTCAACAATGTTTGATGAACTGACTATCCTGTAACACCAATATTTTATGCATTAAATTGCAACCGGCCTGCTATTTTTCTCATATCATTCCTGGCAGAGGAGCCTGATTATCATCCTAAATCCACCTTGCTCATGCTCATTTGGACAACAAAGATAGCACCCCAACTGAAAGAAAATTCTGAGAAAATTAATTGAAGGCAAATTTAAAATTTCAATAGATTTCCCTAGAAATTTGCCCACAAAGCATATCGTTTACATGTCCGCCTCCATCCAGAAGTTTGAAAGCATATCCCAGGATGCAGGCTGTTAATATTATAGCCCTACTCTAGCCAGGTTTCTCACAAAGCTCCCGGATGCTCTAGGCCAAGACCAATTTGTCAATGCCAGGTTGTATGATGATTTACGGCTACAGGTGAATGAGGATGCCTGCTAGGTTCTGTCTCTCCCTGACTAGTTATTTTGAATTGAAACCATTCCAAATTACTGGCTGGCAAAGCGGACACAAGCTTAGAGATATCGAAGTTGTTTATTGAATTTCCAGAGCTAATCAACATCAATAACTTTTGCAAATGAAGGAACATTTTGGAACTGTTCAAAGCTACCGCATGCATAAGGGAATATAACATGTCACAGAGGGAACCAGGCTTGACTAGAAGGTGTGAGAAATCTCAAAGTTAAAGTCTTATTTGGTCTCTTTTTTTCATGTCACATTGGATACCAAAGGAAGGAACATCTGAATACATATCTGAGATAGATCTATAAAAGCAGCAACAGCTATCTTAACATGTGCATAAGTATGGGCAATCTGTAAACGACTACGCTGGGGCAGAGTGAGCACTTTGGCTCTCTCCAAGCAACCATGAAGCCATGTGTGATCTGTAGAAGTGACTGAAAGAACAAAATCATACCCTCAAAAAAAAAAAAAAAAAAAAAAAAAAAAAAAGAGAGAGAGAAAAAGAAAAAAAGAAACCTGAGGGTTGAAAAAGTTATGAAAAGCGAAGCTCTGCAGAAATAAGGATATATAACAAATATTAGCGGGAAGATTGTAGATTTTAGAGGTTTTAAGAGTATCTCTATGAAAAATTAATGACATGAAGAAGAAAGGTCTACGTGTGTTGTGTGAGCAGCATGGAATAGAGATTGTATGCTGAGTAACAGCAAATCCTTTTTTGGGACTTCTATAGGCAAGGTCGTGCTTAATGTGTATGAAAGGACCAAGATCAGATCCTTTGTGATAGTGAACTAAAGCCTTTATCATAATGTTTCTCTTAGGGAAACATTAATTTGTTTTTTCTGAATAAGAAATTTCTTTCTGGAGATTGAGGAAGATTGACAAAAAAAATATTGAGAGAAAAAGAGGAATATCTTCTTTTAGCAGTGTTGTCCAAAGGAACACCTTTCTTTTTACATTGCAGTCATCCAGGATTGCTTTATCATCAGGGTCATGCTGATAATGGGCTACACCTCAAATATGATGAACCTGAGTCTATTGCAGTGGGAAGACAGAGCGAGAAAGAGGAGGAACAGAGACAAACAAATGCATTATTAGTGCTTCTTCAATATCACAGGATCCACCAGCAGGTCAAAGTCATAATAATTTCATTTCAGAATGATAAAATCAATGCTGAAGAATGATGAAACAACAGCTACCATAGCTGCTTCTGGTGTTAGGATACTATTATAGCACAACAGTCTTTTTATTCATTGCAGTTCTTTTTAGCATGTCTTGACCACCTGTGATGATTGTTTCTGAGTCTGCACACAGTCAAAACCTTAAATTAAATCTGACAAACACAGAAAGTGTTTTGAGCTAACCTGTTCTCCCTTCACAGTTACTCATTATGAAGTGACCTACTCTCTGTGTCCTACAAGACTCACTTCCTTGTAGATTGTGTTTATTGAAAGCTGATCTTTATAAGTGCTGACATTCACCAGGTCTTATATACTAGGGAATTAAAATAAAAAGAATCTGACAAAGACATTGTAAATAACAGGCGATATCCTTACTAAACCTGTACACTGTATGAATGCAGAGGAAAATTAAGTTACTGTACTTTCAGAGGCTCTTACTGGTGTTAAATTCTCTTCGTTTGAGTGCTATTAGAAGTGCGAGCACATAACTGCAGATATAATGTCAAAGTCGTTCACATTATAACAAGGTTTCAGATGCTCCATAATGAAGACTTCATCAGAGAGTGAAAATTATTGGCTCCCCTGTTGATGACTTTTACAAAAATCTTAAAAGTAGTTAGTTTGCCAGCTGGATTAATCTCCCTGTGCATAGTCATTTATGAAGCTTTGAAATTTTAACCATTGGCAAAATGCTTTAGCTGAAAAACCTCCAAGAATATCAGTTCGACGACAAACAATGGTCTGCTAAATAGACACATGCTGTCCTGACAGCTCTGCTTCAGCTATATGGTATGACATGTGCCAGCAAAAGCAGAGAAGACATTTTGTAGCATCATAAAACTGCTTCCAAAAATGAGTACCCTGCAGCTATTAGAAACTGCGAGAGAATCACCAAATGTCAGCCTCATGTTCAACAGCATTCAATTTAATAAATGGATTTAAGACAGTGAAGAGCGTAAGATGCTTCGGAACACCCCCAAGACTACCACGTTAATATTGAGTGTTTGAGAGAGAAAAGCAACTGTTCACCATAAAGGCGAGGAGAATTTTGTGTCTCATTTTTGTTTCGTAGAACCAATTAAGAGCATTCTGTCATTATTATTGTCAGCTCTCAGAACAATGTACTAACGCTAATCAATTTACTGGCACATCCTAATATTGATGGTCAGACGCCTGCACTGAGAACTGCCCCACTGTGCTGGCAGCTAACATTGTTTTTACCATAATCTCCTTTTCTGTGACAGCTACCTACATTTATCCAAATCTAAATAAAAATTGAGAGCAGGCAACAGGATCATTTCTTTGTATCTGATCTGCAATGTGCCACAGAATTGGCTGAAAAAAAATACAGGAAAACTGAAAACTGTTGCCAAGATGTTGCACATATGCTTTTTGTCCCCCCTTCTTTTCCTTTTCTTCTTCACGCCCTCTTCCCTTGCCCCAGGTCTGCTCCAGGACTGAGCATATCCAGTGATGCACTGAGTGCCAGGGATGTCACCTGGCACAAAGACCCACCAATCCTTTCTTGGTTTATGCTAAGCAGAGGCTAAAGCAGAGGAAAAACCTGAACTATCCAGGAAAAAACACGGAGTTCAGCAGGAGCATTACAGGACTAGGCAAAAGGAAAGCATCCTGGCTCTTACCAACAGTTTTTGTTATGGTGCTGCTACTGCTAGAAAAGTGTGTAAGATTAATTGTCCCACCAAGCTCATATATTGGTCCAAATAGCAGTTTCAGACTGGAGCAACTTAGTTTCAAAGTGAAGCTTCATCATCTGGACAGCAGTACCAGGGACATTAAAAAATACTGTAACATGTACAACATAGTTAAAGAAGTAGTAGTAGTGTAATATCACAGGCACTAACAGATTTTACTCTCAATTAAAGTACAAGGGTTGAGGCTCGCTTGAACTCTGGGGTGTCTGGTCCTCCTCCAGACTACTCAGGCATTTAGTAGTACTTTAGGTATGGAACTGCTGTTCGTTTCTATGAAAGTCAAGCACCCTGGATACCTCAGTGAAACCCAAAGTGTATCATGGAAGCAATCAATAGCTGATCCTGATACCTGTTCTCATTCTTGGGCTCGTTTCTGTGAAAGTCAAGCATCCTAGATGCCTTATAAAAGACCATGAAAAAAACTGAAATTTGAAAATATGGAAAAGGGGTTCTTGGAATATTTTTAGGAAATGATCAAGTACTTGAGAAAACCCCTGGTATTTGAGTCACTCCAGAAAGATCCAAAAGCACAGATGGACCAGGACAGAAGACAATTCAAGGGTCTTGTTTGGAAATAGTGTTTTTCAGATGCAAACATTCTTGTACAGGAAATTAGAATATGTTTGAATGTCCCATGGCTGTATGGTACACAAAATAGAAAGCCAGTCTTTTGATGAGTAAAAATATGTTACTACACTGCAGAAATTACCCTTGAAACTCTGATACCTTATCTTAATTAAAAATAAGGCTAACCTTTTACCACAGATTTCACCAAAGGCAAGATTTTCACTATTATGAGTTACTTACTTAGTATTTTAGATGTTTTAAGGTACATTTCTCTGCTGCTACTTATACGTGTGCATCGACTCAAAGAATCACAGATCGCTGCACATGGCCTTAATTCTGCTGCAACTGTGATCATTCACACTGAATTTCTCAGTGTATAGGCTTGAAACACTCAAATCTAGCCTTATCAATGGCTTTTGCTTGCTAAAAATGCTCTAAAGGCAGCGAATGACCTAGTTTAAACTTAAGCCTCATATTCCACATGCATAAAGCTGAACTCGTATAAGTCTCTTAGCATGATGAGTCTAAGCTTTCTGGGCAAAGAAAGACAAAAATAGAAAAGCCTCATTATATGCCTAACAACAAGGTACAAAATATGCAGATGAAGCTTATGCCTGATGGGGAAGAAGGGGGTGGGTAGGCTGAAGCTAGCTTTAAGCTTGTGACGCCAGAGCATGTGCAAAAGGTCTGTTTACCAAAATCCGCGATTCACTGGGACAATGTGGGGGATGTGTGGGGAGGAGGGAAAAAAAAAGAGAGATATTTATTTTAAATACAAACTTGATCTAGTGACTTCATTTTAAAAAAGGAGGGAAGAGAGGTCTGCAGCAGCTCAGGAGAAGAAAGTCTTTCAGGCAATTGGTGATTAATTATGCTCTGCTCTGCCACATCTCTTTCCATTAAACCTAAGATAGCCAAATCTGTTTCCTAATCATTTTTGTGCATCTCAGTCTTCCTTTTGTCTTGTATAGGAGTAGGCAATTTTTACACCATCAAAATCTCATTAAGGGGTCTTGGATGTAAAATGCCTTGTTTTGTTTTAATTTTGTTTTCCAGATTTTTTTTTTTTTTTTTTTTTTTTTTTAACATTTAATGACATGGCATTTTTTTGTTTGCTTGCTGCAGTCCATTTATTTTCTGGCATTCCCTTACCTCGGGTTATGGCTTTATTTGTTTCTTTGCCTGTTGGCACTTGAGGTGTATGCAAATTATTGTTACATGCTTCACCATCACTAGCTATTGCTCTTCATTTTCCCTAATGACACTCCCATCCAAATGCTAGTGCCTGCTCTGGTTGTGCACGTGTAGAAAACGACTCCAGCTCATCTGCGAGCTCTTCCCTCCCTCCCGCTCCGCTGCTGCGGGTAGCCACGGACTTGTATTCATGAGGTAAGGAAGACAGCTGCACGCTTTCCGCCTACAGCAAGAGCCTGCTACCAGTAGTGTCGTGCAAGTAGCAGCTTGGAGGAAAAAGGAAGGGCATTCACACAAATAGCTAATCAAAGGGTTTTTAATGATACTCATTAGGAAAGAAATTCATTAACAAGCCAGCACAAGAACATTCCCTGAAGGGAGAGTGATGTTATTGGTCACATCAAAGACCCCACCTGACTAACACCTTTATTGCTGTTAATAGTAAGGCCAAGTTAGCAGCAAAATCAGTCACATTCTGCTCCTGCTAAGAAAAAAAAATTAGCAAAGCACAGTCATTGAAACTGGATCGATTAGGCTTTACTTTACAAGCGTTAGAAGGGCTTGCGCCAGGCATGTGTAATTTAGCACTCACCACCAACGTCCTTAAATTCATCCAGTCCTTATCCTTCACTCTCTCCCTGCTTTTATTTTTACACTTCTGGCTTTGCCTGAATTGATGGACTCCATGGCCTTGGTGCACGCATGCTATCTGTGTTGCCACACCACAGCAAACCCAAACCCCACGCTGCTGGTACCTTGCTGAGTAAAGCCTGCAGAGGAAAACCTCATCACGAGTGCAGAGTGGAGGCATGCTATATAGTGCAGGCAGATCATCCAGCCCAACAAGATATCAGGGCAGGCACACCAAAGCGTACACCTACTACTCAAGCTAGGCACAGCCTCTGAGTATCAGAGCTATTTCCAGCTTACAGCCATATAATTGCCTTTTTTTATATGCTCACACCATTACTTACCTATAAAAGGGGCTCTATTTTTCTGCCAGCTCACTCCTGGAGATTAGTATTAGTATCTTGGGATGCCCATTTGCTCTGTAAAAATTAGGTTTTAAAATAAACTGGACTAGAAATCACACTTTTCTTGCTCTGCCCTGATACAGTAGAGCTCAGTTATTAGAACAAATTGGAGCAAGCCGCTTCCTGCTTGTTACATCCACATAATTACTACAGGCTGCTACATGAAACTATGCTTCACTCATACACTTAGAGGCAAGATCTCCATTTTTGCAAGGACAGAGCAAGTTCTATTAAGCATTTTACTGCCAAAGGAGGTCAATTAAGTTTAATTGGTTCTAATTAGCACTTGCTCAAGCTGATATATTCTTTACCTGCATCCAAGTGGCTCTCCAAGTGCTGCACAATGGAGTCCTGCTTTTGAACACAAACAAGAATTACTAATGGCATCCTTGAAGGCAAAAGATGCACTGATCAGCATAAATAGCGGACAGATATCTGCACAAATGGTAACAGGCCTTTCTTAAAAAAAAAGAAAACCCTACAAACATTTATTCCCCATCTGGCTTTGATCAACTGAACTGAATGCAACTGTGCACCTTGTTGTTGAAAACTGCAACACAGAATGCACAGAAAAGTAATTATTCTCTTCTGTGGTAACTTCTTTACAGCCAGGAGAGATGTACTGGAGAATGAGGTAGCAGGAAGGGAAATACTTTAGCAGCTCAGAAAAAAATAGACCATTTCAACTTTAGCTAAGAAAAAAATACCCAAGAAAAAATACCCAAGGAAATAAAAAATTGCCAAACACATACTCCCTCAAATGTTTCGTGTCCCCATTTTTCTGAGGATTGTCTTAGAAGATTTGTCCTCAAGTGACTGTTTTCTGTGGTTTCTTTTCCATGGTTCTACTGCATGGAGAGGAGAAACCACCTCACTTAAATGTCAGCACACACAATTTCAAGCACCAAGATCCATGATGAGAAGCAGGCATCAAATTCATGATGGTCAGTGCTGCATTGCCTGAGGTGTCACATGCCACTATGATGCTGAGGAGCCCTCTAGGAGTTTGCTTTCTGCTGAAGTCTTCCTGGCTATATACTCTATGCAGCCTGTCAAGGCCAGGTGAGGGGGGCAATCCCCACTCCTAAGGCCAGGTGATGTGCACAGTCTCGTACCAAACACTAGAGCTCGGAGCTGGTTCTCCCCAACCCCTTCCAAAGCTTTCCACCTTCTCCGTACAGAGGCACTGCCCTTCTCCTCCTCTGGATTCCAGGAGATGTCTCAATAGAGACATGTCTAAGATCTACCAGCTGTTTTGGGGGAGAGCGGCTGGCAGGGCTGGAGGTCTGGCACAGAAGTGGCGAAAGAGCAGAGCTGAGGTTGGGGGTCACTGCTCTCACATGCTCCCCACCTCTCTTTTAACGAGCTGGGTGTATGAATGCAGCCACTACAGGCATGCCCAGCTTTCCCTGACCCCAGCACCACGCTGCCTCCATCGTCTGGCAGCCCAAGCTCCAGCGAGGAGGGCAGTGCCCTGCGCACTACCCACTGCAAGCTAGGGCAGGGGGACAGGGGCCACCAGCAGACACCAGGAAGGGTGGTCTCCACACGCAAGACCTGCCTGACCAGTGTCAGTACGCAATGCACTGCAATGCTGAACTCCCTGGAGACCTTCCCTGCCTTGAAAAGCTCTACTCAGAGTTGGGTACCTTGTCCATGCGGTACACGAGGACCTGCAAGGTGCCTGACGAAGCGAGCCACTGAAACCTGCTGGGCCAGAGGCAACGTCCAGCAGGACACTGCTGGGGGGATCAGCTGGGGCCAGAGCCGGCTCCACAGGGCGCCCAGTCTAGTTGCTCTGCCTTGGATTAATCATACAGCTGAAATAAAGTACCACACGTAGTGCCTTGAGGATCTAGGCCTCATATGGTCCCTCAAGAAATCATTTTGGTATGGAAAGGGAAAGCAATGAAATCTATGCATACGTCAACAGTTCAGAAGTACATGTGAAACTGTTGTGGATATGGCTGATTTTAAGGCAGTGCATAGGTGCCTTTTTATGATTATTGTTTGCTATGTTTCCTGCTATTTTAATACACATCCTAAATGAATTGTCCATTGCCCACATGGTTTTCAAAAATAATTTATTTTTAGCTAACGTGTTCCAGATAGGTGGAACAAAACCTAATGTGTTAAAAAAATAAAAAACAAAATAAAAAAATCCTCCCCTCAGCAAACAAGTTCCCCCTCCCACCTTTATAAAAGAAGGCCAGCTTTTTTCCTTCTAATACCCCTACTAAATTTCCCAATGTCATTAATTACAAAAAAATCAAGCAATACATAATTCCTAGAAAAGATAAAGCAGATTAAAAAAAAGAATAAAAATCATAATTCCTGCCAGAATCTCCCCTAATCTGGCTACCTTTCTGCTGTCAATTGTGAGGACCCTTTCCCAGCCTTACTACACAACTTTTCTCCTAGCTGGCAATGTATGGGCCGAGGCAAGCATAAGCCAGCACAGGATTATTTTAAACAGTCATATCGTTCTTTTACCTTGGCCTGTAGTTAAACCAACATATTAAAAACATTCCATGCTCCTTTTTTTTTTTTTTTTTTTCATATTTTGTCCAAGGAATGGCGTTTCTGTTGTATTTGAGGTGACAATCAGAAGATATTCAAAAGATTAACTGACTTCGGTCAGGACTCGAGAAATACTCGACAAAAAGTAAACAAAAAGTAAATGTCTTGTTGCTTGCATCACTGAAATGGCTGCCCATACAGCAATACACCACTGAAGCACATGTGACAGTTTACTGTCTCATCCTTTAGCCCTCCTGCATTTAAAATTGAGTACATATTCAGTGCAAAGATTGAGAAAAGTTGACCTAGGATCTGTCTATATGTCCCGGGGATACTCTGTCCCAGGCTGACTGTAGCTCCACCAGTGCAAAACCCCAGTTCAAAAGGTGGAAACCCATTGAACACAGGATTTTTACAGGTGTACTACTTCAGAGCAGGTTTTAAGCTAAGCAAGCCATGCACTTGCAGTCCTTTCTGTACACTAGTACAGCACACCTACAAAAGGAGGAGGTATCATTAGAATAGCTGTATCCGTGTGATTACATTGGTACAACTATTTCCAACACAGAGAGGACCTTAAACAGAAATCCCTGTGACAGGCAATGTTTACCAGTGGCCTATTTATAAGACAGCTATCAGTTTAGTTCAAAAGCAGAGGATAAAATGGTCCCTGCTACCTGTAAGTGGACAGTGATGCTTATAGCTCAGTCTATGTTATTATTGCCTGATTGGTCCCAGTTTACGTTAGGTTACACTTTTCACATATTGACTCCTTACTCAAGGGCTTTTAACATAGATTTGAAATGTGAATATGTTTTATTTTTTCCCCAGTAAATATACAATACACACTTCAACAGTACTATTAACCAACTTTTTATGCCAATTAAACTTTGCTGCACTAACAATACCAATGAAACACATTAAGAGGTCATACTTTTCCGTGAACAAACTGTAGCCAATAAACAGTTTTTTTAAAAAAAACAAATTAAAAAACAATTCTAAGTGCCGCCACAACATCCCTTTTCTTTAAACACATTATTCACAATAAAAGTTTTCCATTTTTTTTAAAAAAAGAATACTTCTTTTAAAATAATGGCATTTTAAAAAATATGTACTGTGGTTCATTGGAAGTACACCGTATAGAAAAGAGAGAGAGAAAAAAAAGAAGAGACATCACCTGTAAGATAATGGAGACACTTTGTGATACACAACAACACCTTATGTAATATTGTAAGCAAATTATTAATGAACAAAAATGTACAGAAGCAGATGGACAAGTTAGTGAATATCATGGTACTGCACAGCTTTAATACTGACACACACTTACTTTCCAGTGGAAGAGATAAAACACGTATTTGAAAATAACTGGGATGGCTTTGTCAGCTTCTAATGATCCTGAATTTTAAATAAACTACAGGGAGTAAGGTGTTCCACCAAAGCTCAGCACAAGCTTTCAGATTAAAAGAAAAAGAATCTACTGGTGACTTAGTTAAACATTATCCAGAGAATCAAATTTGAATCACACCCCGAAAAATCTTCTCTTCATATGATAATATCAAAAAAAGATATATATACATACATACATATACACACACACAAACACATATATGTTTATATATGTATATATCTTGCTTGAATTTTTTTTGCACATTTTCAAGTAATGGTTTTAACTATTAAGATTTAACAGGCAGGAAAATTATATATATTAATTGATCACATACATAAACAAGTTCATACATCTTTTCTTGACCTTTTTGGTTTGTTACCTGCTAAATAACAATCTTGACTTTAAGGAAGTTAACTAGTATTTTTTGATATTCAGAAGTGCTGAGTTATAGATGATGGCTATAGTGTTTTATCTTATCATGGAACAAGCTAATGAAATGAAAAGCAACACATATTTAGCATTGTAATTTACGTTTATAAGATTCTGCCATTACTAAAAGTGTTCTTAATACTGGTGAGCTCCAAGGCAATAAACAAAACAACATAGACTGGTTATACAAAAAGAGTATTCAAATGAAAACTTCTGTTCATGGTCAGATAGCTAACAGAAACAAGCTGTAGGTTGCAATATTTAAATTAAGCATCAAATGAGTGGGTTATCCACATTTATTATTCTACAAAATTTTTGACAATTTACTCATTGGGATTTGGGAGGTACAGAAGATCTGGACAAGATCATGAAAACTAATGATGAGACAGGATGCTGTTATTAATGTCCACTTACAGAGTTTGGTTTATTCAAAAACTGTATAAACATGCGCTATTTCCTCATTATAGTAGGGTTTAAAGCCACTCGCTAAAAAACAGGTCAAAAATTTTCTTTTCTTGTATCCAATTTTTTGGATGTATTGCATTGCAAGAAATGTACTTAATGCAAATTGAAAATAATTTGACCTTGCTTTCCTTTCAAACACTAAACATTTTACTACAAATTTAGTGGATTCAGCTTCAGCTTTTGCACACTTCAGGTAACAGAACACAAAAGTTTGTTGAGACTTCATCAAAACAATCAATATCATGAATTTCAGTGGTGTAGCTCTATCCTCTATTGTACTGTACATGTATTGGAAAGAAGAAATACGATACTCTGACATATTTCATTTTTTGGAAGCAGCCTGAATATGTCTTAATAATAAATTGCATTCTTAACTACTTACTACGTATTCCTCGAGTTTATATTGTTTGTTTCTCCTGGGAGATCTCTGTCTCATATTTGGGGTTGGGAAAATTAGTTAATTATAGTAATTCATTCAAAACTGCAATGTAAAAACAACTTTAGTGAAACACCTTAATTTCTTTTGTTTGTTATAAGGTTTGTTTTTCTTCCCCTTTTCTTAATGGTATTGAATGGTTAAAAACAGATACGATGGGTTGAGAAGCTTATCATTCTAGTGAAAGGGTCGAGGCCATCTTACGCCACCTTTTATTTTCATATTCGCTCTTCAAACCCATACTTCTAACTTCTGACCCCTTCTTAAATAGGAAGAACAACCATGTCATTTGCTTTTAAAAGATTTAAGTCTATCTCTGATGTCTTCGTGGACATCAGTTTTGCTTGTCACTTTCTTATTTCTACACCCCAATGGAAAACCGCCTAATATACTCCATTAAATCCAGCATTATCCGAAGTAGCTTACAGTACATAAATGTTCTTCACACATTCAGTCTCTTTTTTTCTTCATGTCATGAGGAGTAGAGTTTTGTGCTTATCACCAAATAAAATTGCAGTGCAAACTTTAAACATAAAAGTTACACAATTAAAAGTTAATATATGGCACCACAGCCTATTAATTCACATATAGTACAACAGACCAATAAAAACAGACATGAGTATGAACATAACTAAAAAGAAGGTGAGCTTGCATAGCAATGCAACAAAAGAAATTATATACAGAAGGAAATCCTTTTCATCCTGGAGGGTGATTTTTTTTTCTTTCTTTTTTTTATATACTCCTGACAAGGAATAGTTTAAGGTGGATGGTGTATTAAAGAGAAGAACACAAGTAAAGTATCTGTGGGATATGTGTGGCTGTGTGTCTTTACATTGCATTTACAGTTCTTTTAATAGTACATAAATAAAGAAAATGTTCATTGCACTGTTTAGTGTCATCACTTCCATGAGTTCAGACCTGATGGTCCGTCAGAGCAGCTTGCAATGTGTCTTCTCAACTACTCTATAGAGAGAAATAGAGAGAGAGAGAGAGAAACAGGTTGTAATAAGGAGAAAACAAAACAAAACAAAGCCTACAGCAATATTACCGCAGCACATCAGGAATATGCAATAGGTTGGGGAAAGGAAGTTAATTATTTCTAAGACGAATAGTGATAGATCCTAAAATTCAGCACATACCAACATTATATCTGAGATAGCAGTTTGGGGTTTGTGGACCAATAGCGTTCTGACAAGCTACTGGGAGATAGATAGAGATTATCTACTGCAGGTAGACAATGAAGGTTTGACTACAGCAAACATGAGCCAGACATGCCAACAGCTACGTGATTTTTATTAGTAAACTTAACAGGATGTCTGAGCTAGCTGTGAGGTCGGTGTACCACTACAAGCAGTAGAGTCAAACCTTTTGACATGTAGTACCATCACATATGCAATATTAATATGGTTTTATACAAGGTTTAGTGGATGCTGAGTAGCAATGGAAAGTAGTTTGGAAACTAGTTCCTCTGACCTGGGGAATCTGAGGAAAGTGTTAGGATATGCAACTGAGAAACTGGGCTATACAGTTGAGAAAGAGGGCCCCACTCTGAGGTCAAAAAGAAGGGACTCTGCTGGAAGAGCAACAGAAAGTTAGATAAAGACGTTATAAGCTTGCTAACGTGACCATCAGATTCAGCACCCTTTTTTATTCACTCCTCTGAGACTGTCACCAGTGATATTTCCAAGCCAGAATCATTACACTTTACCAAGAAAATTCTAAATCACCAGGGTTCTTCTCAATTTTCCTAATGTTTCCATTTTCACTAGCCTTACGTACTTAAAGATATGCTATGTGTGGCCTTGGTGTGGCTTACGCAGATCTGAATTGTTCCAGACCCAAGAGCAGATGAATTTCATTTATTTGTCATCACAGGAAGAAGACCTTGGAAGTCAAAAAGACCTGGATCTGATTGTTGCACCGAACCTTACCTGACCTTTATCTGATTATCGCACTGAACTTTCTCCTCTCTAGAGTTCACTCCCTGCAAACTCAGTCTATAGTTTGTCCCTTTTTTGTCTATTTGAGAGTTTGAACTGTAGCTAGAGATAAACTTACATAATTCACCAGTAAACTGTCCTTGACTGTTTGATCCCACATAGCCTACATCAAGAAGGTCACTGGCATTGCGTTGGTGACCTCCTCGCAAGACTTCACCTTTTCTAGGTCCGGTTGATCCTTTAGAAGAAGCTGTTCCTGAAGAGCTGTGGCCACCAGGGGATGGGAAGTTGGGTTTACTATAAGGTACCAGTGCCTCTTCTAGAAAAACAAAGCAGAAAAAAAAAAATCAATACAATAGAAATAAAAAACTATCCTGACGTGGACCTCATACTCATTCCTTGCCTTCAGATTTGTCTCTCTTGTTTTGCTTTATACCATGGCAAATATACCTAAGGAAAAACAGAGCTCTGTGCTGTGTTCCACAGATAAAGAAACCAACATGAATTTAATCTTGTTTTTATGTAAACTCATAAGTTAGCTTGTATTAATTATAAAAAATCTAGATTCATCATGAAGTAATAGATCATGAGTCATAGACTGTTTAATAAAAATAGCTGCACATACAATTTCCAAAACAATGCAGCTATGATTAGATTTTTGCTTCAAGCCTACATGAATGTGCTTTTTTCCTTTTCTTTAGCTTAAATTATGGTAACATTACCTCAATCAATTTGGATAAAGAACTACAATATCAGCTAATTTAATTAGCCTCCAGCAGCTCTGTAATTTCTAAGGATGTGAAGAACACTGAAGTTTTTTTTAACTGGTTATGAATTACATTGGAAAATCTTTTATTATACATAGTATTAGTAGCTGTAATATTTGGGGTGAGTAAATCTTCCTACAGCTTGTTTCATGTTCCATTATGAGCAAAAGGCTTATCCTTGCTCACTTTGCCTCTTCCTTTGTGAAGACCTGTAATAATGAGGTGTTTGTGAGTTCAGGATTAATACCTAATAAAACATAGGACCGCACATATTCATATAGCATCAAGTAAAGCAAAACACCACCTCTGACTGGGGTTTCTAGGAGATGTTGTTGTAATAACCCTAACCTAGGAAGCAAAACAGCAGCACTGATTTAACATTGAAATAGAAGCACTATTTTATTTCTTGGCTGTAAATGATCCACTTTTGCTATCCTGCAGTCTGAAGACGGAAACATTGCTAAATATGGTTTGATTCAAGAAAGAATACAAGCACACACTTAACCTTAAACAAATCAGTGGCATATCTGCTGCTTGAATGTTTTTAAAACAAATTTGTGCTGAAAGTGGGTTTTGTTTTTCCCAATATCTTCACTCTCAATCAATCTCCTGAGGTGAAACACGCCTGCTGTGATAGAGAGCCAGAACACAGAAGGAAAAGTAGGTGGGGTTGGTCAGAAAGAAAGAGATCAGAATGTTTTTTTTTCACAATCTCAAAGCCTTTGTCACGGCTGTAGTATAGGCAGGGGCACAGTTAACACAGGGAAAAACTAAACGAGAACAAATATATAGAGGAAACCTAAGATTTCATTGTTACTTTCCACTTCTACAAGTGAGTAGGGCATGGGCATTCCCCTTATGATCTCCTGTTGAACAGAATCCTTTTGTAAGGTAAATCTACTAGAAAGAGGAGAGACAGTTGACTTCTTTCTCTGCCAAAGTATCTCCCTATGGCCCTGGCAAAGGACTGGAACATTTGCATTGCAGTACATAAGGACATTATCAGTATTTTGTGGTATGTCTGAGCTGTCCTTACTGAAATGTAAATAAATGCCTAAAAGATTTTCAAATGGCAATTAACAGTGAAAATCTTTTAAATTATGTTACCTGCTCTTTATATAACAACCCCTAACAATAGAATCAGATGCAAACCTGGTTTCCAAAGGCTGGCTAAAATATGGAACAGCTTGCATTAAGACAGCAATAAAGCAAACAGCATAAATCAGTTTAGCAGAAAGCTGGATACATTTTTAGAAGATGGAAAGAAAAGTCACTAGCATTGCAAAAGAGTTTGAAGATGACATATATGGTCAACTGATTTGTTTTTCTAGTTTGTGGGCTCAGGATAAGGCCTCCTTCGGGTTCAATGAAATATTGAGGAAAAACCGACCATGAATAAATATAAAGTACATTATCATTATAGAGCATATGGTGAGTTAAATTATCTGATGTGTCCTCAGCAATAAATGCAATCCATAAAATAACCAATGGTGACATAAAATAAAAGCTAGGTTTTCCATAGCGTTCTAGCACATGAAAGGTAGATGTCTAAAGTCCTTAGAATAGGCTATTTTTTTTAAAAAAAATACATTGTTTGTATCAAAATAGTGCCTCATAGGCCAGTCCTGCAAAGAATATGAGGAGGTTCTGGTAATGCCATTTCCTTTGAAAGACTGAGCTTTTAATTTGAAGCTATAAATCTAGCCTCTGCAAAATCAGGGCATACATGTGTAATAAGATGTTTTTGTACTGTGTAAGATAACTAAAAGACTTCTAATGTTATTTTAAGACTATTTTAACTTGATCTAGCACTACTTTCTTCAGAGGTGTCGCTGAGAATGTCACATCTGATGTGCTATGACTGCTGATCTGCAATGAAGCCTTTAGAAGGAATTTGGTCATCTTCTCTATACTAAAAATAATCAGTGGTAACAGTTTCTAGCATTAGATGTTTTTATTCTCTTCACCTTCAAATCAAAGGTCTTGCTTTCAAATTTCACTCAGAGCTTGGTGATGTCTGAATGAAGCCACTTAAACTGCAAAGCAGTTATTTTCTGGAAGCTGATAGTTAATGACGACTCCTTTTGGAAATATCTGAAAATGGTCTAAACTGGAGAATAGATCTCCAAAGTTCTTTGTTGATAACAAATGAAAAGGAAAAGGGAAGATCCACAATTTCGTATTATTAAAAATAAAATTTAATCATTAAAACAAGTACCGCACAAAAAAAAGTAGCCTTTTCTAAATCTACCAGAGAATACAATATAGAGCATGAAAGATGTAGGGAAGCTGGGATAAGAAACACATACAAAATATGAAGCTTTGGCATACATTGAAAATAAACTTTA
Source organism: Rhea pennata (assembly GCF_028389875.1). Classification (NCBI taxonomy): domain Eukaryota; kingdom Metazoa; phylum Chordata; class Aves; order Rheiformes; family Rheidae; genus Rhea; species Rhea pennata. The sequence continues at coordinate 108,129,513 of NC_084663.1, forward strand.
TGAACACCTTCAAAACAGAGGAAAAATCTGGTATCTCCTAAAACAATAGTTAGTCATGCATAGCATATGGAATTGCCTTGGCCATCCTGAATTTGACAAGATCAAGATATCTGCAATCACTTCAGCCCTAAGTTCAGTGCTGAGATTGGGCAATGGAAGTGTCAAGATTAAATTTTTTTTATTTAGAGACACATAAATGCAAGTCATGCAGTATGGGAATTTTACTACTTTATACTCTCTATATTATATAATAATTGATGACTTGTACCTGTACACTTACAAAGTGGAGGAAGAGAAGGGGATTTCTTATTAGTAAGGCCAGAGAAGCACCTTTAATCTTACTTTAAAAAGAAATGAGATATATACAGTATGTCTGCACTATTCTGTAAAAGTTTGTACATCTTCTGCATTGTACTTAAAATTGCTATTACACTAAGCAGCATGAATTTCACACGCTAATACTGTTTTTAAACTGTGACTTAACATCATCATTTAACAACATGACAGCCATTAATTTGTTTATACAGCTGAAAGATTAGGAGTCTTTAATGGTATCATTATTATGTTTAAAAATATGGAACTTTGCGATATTTACATTTTAAATATGTGCAGCAATATTTACTTGGAAGACTTTATTCACAAATCCTACCTCCATGACAGGTTTGCCTGTACCACTGTTTTTCTTAGAAAGTCACTGATATTGGTGTGTTAGGTTGACTAGGAGAATTAGTCTTAGCTTAGGAAAATGATGAATAATATGAGTACTTCTAGTGTATACTCGAAGAAGCACCCCTGGAGACAGCTCTACGTATTGCGTAATCTTTTATTTATCTTTGGGTAATTGTCCTCTTGCATCACTCTATTTAATCAGCATAGGATGATGTGTGATTAGTGGGTTAAAGAAAATACTCTAAAAAGGGGACCCGAAACACTAGCTTTTACTTGAGGTCAGGCTGAGAGAAGGAATTTGCGAATGTTGTAGGACTACAACTCCAGTTCAGCATCACCTCCTTTACATGCTTTTACAGACTTGAAATCCATTTAGGTGACAAAGTCAGCACTGAACAATGTGCAGGTCCTATATGAAAGTGAAAGCGTTTACTGTCATCTTCTGGGGCCTAAGAGATAAATTACTTTGTCCTATCTTTGCAAAAGGAGAAAACGGTGCTATAAATACAGTTAGAAGGAATGTCAGTAGCTCAGAAGGATCAGTCTACTTGCAAATGTGCAAAAATAACTACTGTCAATTTAGATGCAGGCTGAAAGAACTAGAAATATGGTCGTATATGTATAAATAAATATAACAGAAAATACTTAAAAATCTTTTTCTGCTTCCGTGCTTGCCAGAAACTGCTCCTATTCTTTTCCACTGCTATGCTTGACAGTATTATTAATTCCCAAAACACTAAAGAATGCACTGAGTTAGGTGTTAATGAGATTTTGTTGTTGAAGGAGGGAAAGAACTCGGATCATAAACTTTCTTTTCACTTGTGTCTTTCTATTTTCTAGCATAAGCCTCAACAACACTGGGACATACGGATTTATGGTGATCTTAGACTCCTGTGAGTTAGGTATATCTCTAGCTGAAAAGTTTCAAGAAGCTGCCTGTATTGCCTTGACTGGTGCAGCACACACACCTGATTCGAATGCTTGTTTGTGTTGGGCTTTCCTTATATCTTCTGGTCGTTCTGTAGAGCTTATCCATTCCTGGGTTTGTCGCTGCCACTCTAATGATGTTCTAGCTTGACGATCCAATGAGCTCTTTGTTTCATCTATGTTCGATGTTTGCTGCCTCTCAAGAGAGCTTCCTTTCCTCTCTGCCGAGCCTCCACGTTGGCCAGGGCCTATTTGCTGCCTTAAACCCTGACCAGGGGGCGGGTCGGGTGGTGGTGGAAGATCTAAAAAACGTGAATAAGATTTAGATGAACTAATATTTCATTGAAACAGAAGTTCTATTTGATGCTGTAAAAAGAAAAGTACCTTGCAAATGGCATGAGTCACTATATTTGAAGATTTAAAATGAAAAAATTTCATGTTAATCAGAAATGTCCATTTAGCTTCCACTACTTTTTACTCAAGTTACTGTGTCCCTAGATCTTTCAAATTTTCACAAAAAATCAGTAGAATCTGATCCCTGATTTAGTTTCTAAGCATGGGTTTTATTTTCTGTGGGGTATAGTCTACCTGTCTCTTTCAGTATCAGCAAGCAATTAAGAAAGGCTACAAAAAATAGATCTATTACAGCTGACAGTGTAACTTCCTCAATCATATTAAAGTTTGTTTCCTCAGCTCCATTTTTGAGCTTCATTTTCAGCTGGAGGCTTAAATTTGAAATCTAAATGCACAACTTAAGCAAAATGCATTGGATTCCACAAAACTTTGAGGAAAGAAAGAATTATCCCCAAAGCCCACTGTCACTGATAAAACATCAACATGTCTCTGCAAAAGGTATGCTTAAATGGAGCCACTAAACCAGGAGCACACCTTCTGTGCAGCTTCAATGTTCAGTCACAATCTATAACCTTCACAGACAAAAAGATGACCACCCGCGACATTCTTGCAAATATAGCCAATCAAAATGCAGTTTCAGCCAAACACTAAAAGACACTTGCCTGTCTTTCTAATAATGCTTGTCAATTTTGAGTTTATAACATTGACCACTAAGATGCTTGTAGAATTGAAGACCAAATTTCAAATTACATTTCTGGTGGCAAAAGTACTTTCTGTTCATTAGTCAGTGTCACAAGATAATTAGACAATCTGGATAATTATAATTCTAAATGTAAATTTTCTATGTAAACTATAGAATAGGCTAATAATAATCCAGAAAGGCTATGTGCCTCAGATTATAAAGAACAAAATGAGAAAATAGAAGGGTTTTTGGTATTCTAATGAAAACTCTCCCACAAAGCCTACTTGTTTTGTATGTAGAACACTTGTTCAATTCTGTATTTCAGAATAAGAGGGAGGTCATACTCATATAGGGGAAAAACAATCAGAGCCCCCAAAAATCAGTGCAGCCCTGCCAAATTCACTAAATCTATAGCAGTTCACACTAGATAAAGGTCTATCACACTTCTTAGTCTTTTGCACCTCACAGTATTGTGAATATTTGTAATGGAATTTGACTCAATAAAAAAAGACATGGAAAAGTAAACCTCCACTTTAAAGGTATACAGAAATGCCTGATGTTATAGTGAGACATTTTATATATGGATGAGGATAATTTTAAAGGCTGTAATTCAGCTTTTTATGTTCTTGTGAGAGATATCATTTGCATCTCTTACTTTTGAGGAAGTTAACACTCCCAAAGCTGTTGACAGGTCATCCCAGTCAAAACTAACTCATAAATGAGAACTCATGGCTTATTACTGTCTACAGGGGAAGAAGCTGTATCTGACGGTGCTACTGTACCTTTGCTCAGAGCTGAGTAAATCGAAGTGCTATACCCCAGATTAAGTATCTAGTATCTATTATCTATCCTCTGACTAGAATAATCTTATAATAATCTGCCAGTGGGCCTGATGTATGCTTTATGTTTAGCACTAATTTATTCAGAAAATTTTTAGTTATAGATGTGACCTTTCATGCCAATGACTATGTTTGAATTACTGTAGGTGGAAGCAGGAGGGTATGGGAGCTTGCCAATGTTAAAATTGCTTTATAGCTTTGGCTTCCAAAATGGCATTTCTTATAATTGATTTTATTGTGATCATAACCAGTTAAAGTACAGAACCACAACACTGGCATCTGCTTATGCAATCTGAAACAGAGATTATTGAAGCTGTGATTTATAAGCACTTTTGGGACATACGTTGAATTTGATAAACACAGTCACAACAAAATCTGACAATGCAATTTTCAAAGATGATAGAATATTCACAGTTTAATATGAAAAAAATTAATAATAATACATTGTTGCTTCAACGGTGTAGTGGACAGTATCACACTAAAGTTGTTAAAATGGTTGCAGTATTAAACTTCATTGCATATAATACCCTTTTTCTGAACATCTTATTGCAATTTAATAATTGTCAATTGGGCACTGAAAAATAAAGAAGGTTTGTACTTAAACTATCCTGAGTGTTCTAGAGCTAGCTACAACTTCTGGAATTACAACAGGCTTAGGTTGTCGATCAGTTGTTAACCTAGCTCTTGCTCTTATTCATCTGTAAAATGGACAAAATAATTGCCTGATGCATAAAAGTGAAATAAAAATCCATGTTTGGAAAGGTCTTTGGGTGTTTTAGACATGTTGATGACATAAACTATTTGAAATGAAAAATAAAAGTTTCAGACATTTCTAGGAAAACTACAGGTACTACCAAATTCATGTAAACTGGCTCCAATCTGAGTATAGATCTACTGAACTCTGTTGATATGTCTGAAGAGATCTGTAAGGCTCTCTTAATACTCCCAGACATCATCACCTGACTAAACCACTTGCTTTTTTACCTTCTTAGGCTTCATTGTCACAGTAACATCTAATTTTCATGTTTAATAAAAGAAGCTGGAATAGGCTTCATTTAGCGATGTGGCTTGTTATTTGCTCTACAAGTTAGATCTTCTAGGGCCTACCCGCTTTAGGTAAATTGCTAAATATACTCAACTGTCTTGCCTGAGCATGCATACAGACCCCGTGCACATGCAGTCATGATGAGTTTCCTCCTCTAATGACCCAGAGAAGAGTCTTGCTTTTCCTCACCTCTCCACTCACTTTACAGTCAAACATGTTTATATCAGTGAGTATGTGTCTAAACATATTCTTGTGAGTATGCACATGCATGATATCTAATGGTTGAGATTTTGGCTGATAGCAAAAGATAGCAGAGATCTGAGAAGTTAATAGTCTCAGTTCCTAACTTACTACCCCATAGAGGTGAGCCAATTCATTCAATAATGTCAAAAATTTCAGAGGAATCTAGAAATCTAGAAATTTAGGGACTTTAGTAGAATTTTCAGCAAAGATGCCCAGAGTGGTATCACTGGTTGTTGCTGTGGCATTTGTCTTCCACATGCCAGGTGAAACAGTGGAAAGTCACATCCAGCTAGTAACTTACTAGGTTAGCGGGATGCCATGCAAACCACCACTTGTAGCCTCTTATGGCAGGATTATTAATTTTGCAAGCCAATTCATAATTGTATTGGTAGGGTAGTGATGGTTTAATTGATTTAATGACTGAGGGATTGTGATTGAGAAGCTGTGGGACATCACAGTATACATCTGGGTATTTTGGCCTGGGATTACGCCTATCCTCCTCTAGAAAGCAGTGTTTGGCCAAATCATTCAGGCACCAGTCAAGCCTGGGCATAGTCTCTCCTTATTAACTGGAAAAAGCACCAACTTACAGCACCAAGAAGTATTAAGGACACTCTTTTCTGCATGTGCTAGTTATTCGTTCTTCCAGGGGTGATAATTACATCTAGTCCATTTAATAAGCCCCTGAACCATTTTCTAGCATCTTCTCTACAATGATCTGCCTTAGCAAAAATTGATTTGTAATACACGACAGCAAGTCCAGTGGTAAAGTTAACAGAAATCTTAACTCCCAGTTCTCCTTTTTAACTCCTACCATATTTCCCTCTGAATCCTCTTTGTTTTTTTAAACATCATGCTAATCTGAAGAACAGCATTTAAATTCAGTAAAGCAGTTATCATGCTTCTTTCTCTAGTCTATTACCTTCTCACAGAATTTTTAGGAGCCAAGTTACCTTTGAGATTTCTGTGCCCTGTGAAATACTGTTAATAAATTATGGGATGAGTTGAGACAGCCAAATCAATAAGCAAATATAAAAGCTTAATCTCCTTAAAAAGTCAAGTTAAATATGTAGCTAACAACTAAATTTAACATCCTAAGTAATTAATTTAGCATATTACTGTTCCAAAATGAATCCTCAGCTAACATGGTGTCATACAACTACTGGTGAACTCAAACTGTAACTTCAAATGACAAACTCGTAATATAAAGATGGCCAAAATAAGAAAACTAGTTATGTCAGAGAGTCATTGTCTGATTATTAGCTTATCTGACAAAAGGGACTTTGATCACAGCATCACATGAGAGAAGGGAAAGTAGAATTTAAAAAAGATGACTTTCTCCCCAGTCCTTTTAGGACGGGGAGGTTAAGAACCAACATGTATATGGAGAAATATATGAAAGTTCAATCTAGAGTCAGTCTCCAGGGTTCTCTGAACTGCAACCACAGAAAATGCAGAAGTAGACTTATAGCAGGGGCTATTTGCCTGGATTGCTGTCCAAAGCAAGCATGCCATTTTATATTTATATGTTTACATAGTCTGTGATCTCTGTGCTATGCACTTTAGTCATTACATTTCTTCGGATCTTTTGCACTGTCCCACTTGGTCATGGTTAATAAGGAGGAAGGACTCAGGAAGCGTATCAGAGAGGGCAGAGAAAGGATGTGGCTAGAGCTCACACAGTCAATGGAAATGTAAAACAGCAGATGTTAAGCATGTGATGAACTTAAACACAGAATGTTAGGAATCACTGAATACTCTAGGAATTTGAAGAAAACTGACAAAACGGGTATGTTATTACATGACAAATCCAAGAGGAAGCAATTGTATGGGACTGGCTTCTCCTCAAAACCAGGAAAACATTTACAGTGATGCTTCCCAGTGAACTCATTAAGTCCTAGGGCTGAATAGACTGGTCTGGATTAAGGCTCGAAAGAACTGGATCTAGCCCAGGTTCTCCTACCTGTTTTTTCTAACTGTAACTTAGGATAGTGGTCTTGTCTCTCATTGCAAAATGTTTCGAAATTTATTGTTGAGAAAAGTTCAGCATTATTATTTAACTTTACGTGTTCCTATCATAACTAGGAGAATTCATGCCAACTTGAAAGCTCTTTGCAAAATTCCATGCAAAGCACCCAGTTACCTTTTAAATTTCTATATACCAGAGGTTACTGAATTCAATTTGCTTACATCCATACAGATGGCAACAGCAATCTTTAGCTTCCTGAATTGACAAATGTTCCTTTGCAAATCTAGCTATGACTCAGAAGTGCCTTTACACTTTAATGACTCATATTCAATAATACTTGAAATGGAAAAACTGTAAAGTTCATGTGTGTTTGTTTCTGTAGTAAGAGAGGATGGGAAACGATCCTACACTACTTCAGGATGTTATAAATTTTTAGAACATTGAGCAAGTATTTTTAACTAAGTCTGTTACAGACAAACACGAGGCTAAAGGTCTCCAAAAGCAGAGTACTATTACCATCTACGTCTGAGAAGCTGAACAGAATGATATATGATTGGTGCTCAGATTCAAATGTATGAAAGAAATTCCTGTAAGTTTAGTTTATTTTGAAGAGAAAATTAAAGACCATAGAAGATTCCTCTTTATAAACAAACCTAAAAGCTGTTCTCTTTTACTTATTAAAAAATAACTTCAAAATTTATGGAGGAGTCACTCCCTGAGGAGTCACAGTTCTATCTGTCTCATGATCTGAACCAGCTTCCCATTAGTTCTCTGGTACCAGCAGTATTATTAAACATTTCTACGGCAATAGTGTTCAAAAGCAGGAGGATTAAGGCCCCACTATACTGGATGCCGTATACACACATGTACACACTAGTTGCCGCCCAAAAGGTCTGTAGTTCAGGGTGACAGAATGTGCCATGCAGAAAGATGGAGTTAATGTAAGCATAGAAAAAATATATCCATCACTAAAAGCAATACCCACAATTTCTGCTTACTGTTCTCACCGATACCTCTATTTATCTGATCTGTGTGCAACACCTGTTGTAGGAGGGAGGCCTTTGGAATATATTCAGAAGCAGAGGACATAAGTGTTTAAACCAATACAGATCTATATGAGTGAGCTCTAAGCTATTTGGAGCTCATTCCTGAAATAATATTACACTGAAACTGAGCTAAAAAGATGACCTTTCTGGTGAAGAGTTTTCACTTCTGGAATCTATTTTCCAACTTTGGGGCCTGACAAACAGCGAGTTTGTCAGAACATACTGCAAAATTATATCTATACTTCTGAAGAACATGACTGAGAGAAGAGCTTTAGTATTTTAGTGGTTATGGTCCAGCTTGTATTCCATTTACATATTTTATACATACACCTAGAGTAATAAATAACACATTCTAAACAAACCAAATAAAATATAATCTCTTTCAATTCATTCATAACACGTTACCTGAGCAAATAAGATAATAAAGGGATTCTCAAGTAAATTTTATTAGAGTTCAGAGGATCATTATAGTAAATTCTACAGCCAAATTAAATGTTTTACGCCTTTCCCATACCCTGGATGATTCATCAAGGTTTACTTATGACTATGAGACAAATAGTATCAGGAGAGATGCTGAAGTACATAGAAAGATCTAGCTCCTGGGATTGCCCTGCCTTGAACACTGAAAGAGAGCAGCACGAGAAAAGCGATCACACGCCATCCGCACTGCCTTAACGTTATCCTTAGTAGCTCCATTGATGCTGTTTTTCTGTTTGTCTGCCTGTCCCCTCTAATCATTTCAACACTTAGCGTGGCCAGTTAGGAAATCAGAAGAAAAGAGGCCGAGGCAGTAAGCCAGCCATCTTCCTATCCAGTGCTCCTCAAAGAGTAACAGGCAGCAGCTGCACCTCTGGCCAAACTCAAGAGTGGGCGGACAAAGATAATGGAAGACTGAGCTGATCTTAACGATCAGAGTAGCAGAATAAATACACTTGAAATTTCCAGATGGGAAGCGGTGGTCAGAGAAGAGTGGAGATGTCAAAGAGAGAAACCAAGCTGCTGTGGTCAGTGGATTTCAGGAATGACGCGGCCCTAACAAGACGGGAGGCAGAATCATGAGAAAAGCATGGCACGCGTCACTGTAACTGCGGGGCCGCAATCCACCAAACGGGGCATTGCGCGACATTTCTCTTCAGCACCTCGTCGAGTATGTGGTAGCTCTGAGTTTTTTTTTTTTTTTTTTTCTCCTCCAAAGCGAATTGAAGTGAAACAGACCATTTTTCGGTAAGATTTATACTGAGATCTGAGAAAACCTAAGAGATGCTAGCTTGTCCAGGTCTGAACCAAAGGCAGGCTTCTCGAAGAATCACTTAACCAAGCATCGCAATACCGCCCACACGACAACGCACGGATCCCACTCCTCCTAACGAGCAACTCACTGCAGCGCGCGCTCCTGAAAAGCACGCTTTCGGGTCTTCCCACGCCGCGCACCTGCTGGCCGCAGCTGACCATCGGGGAGCGGGCTTCGCGCCGCGACACTTACCGTCCGTTATCCCCTCCCTACGGTGGGGCAAGGGGGGTTGGTCCAATCGGCCTCCCTTGTGTTTTTTAGTAGGCCTAGGCCTCTGACTCTGATTGACAGCCGCACTGGTGTTGCTGTCGGTAGAAAATGGGCTGCTTGGCCGAGGTCTCTGAGAGGAAGGGTATGCTTTGCCTAAAAAAAAAAAAAAAAAAAAAAAAAAAGAAGGGAAAATGAAAAAATGTTATTGCCTTGAAATGGGCAATGTCTGATCTCAAACATTAAATCTGTTCTAACTCTCAAAGGCAAGCAAGTGTCCCCTGGAGATACCCAGCGATGACAACTGCTTTGAGATGCACCACAATAAGCAAAGCGAGAAACTTGGCATCCTTTTGTCTTTAACTTTTGTAATTAAAATCATTCCATCTGTTGTGATAAAACTACTGCATGTCATATAACTCCTACCTGCTCTGTGCTCTGAACAGATGTGTCATAACAACTCCTCAGCCTTGTATAGGGAAGGAAAATACTTCGGCAATCATATCAAATTTATTTCCTCATGGCTTCCACTTTCATGTTTTTTAAGCCAGATTCTCTTTTTAGGGGCTCCCATATGCACTGTATATCTGGAGTAACTCCAGTGAGATAAACTTAAGTGATTTTGCAAGCTATGTAGCAGTACAGATTTGCATATTTAAGGGCTCCCTTCTCTACAGAAAATAAAAATGGAGGTATATTTATTTGGTAAAATTTTCCAAATAATTTTAAGTGTTTTCATATGTTAAAAAATACTGTATTCTGATTGAATGCATTCCTGAGAATTTTATTAATACTGTTTGATCAAGCGATGTGATTTCTCTTTTTAAAAAAATCTTTGATCCTATTCTATAGAGCAGAGGATTAAAAGCGTTACAGCAGGGATTGTATGAGCACAGTTTGGTTACTTCTTTCACTTCTTTTTATTCTGATATCTTTGTTCAGCTAAATAACTTAACCAGGCTTGTTTGTTGTTTAATGATATTTGATGAAAACTCAGCCTCACAGTCTTCTTTTTTTTTTTTTTTTTCATCTCTATGTCATCTTTACCAAGCACCTTAGGGATGTTAACACTTTAGTTTGCTTAGATCTAATGAGAGATAAAATTCCTACTTGTTTTAAACCTATCCACAGTGGAAAGATAAGCCAGCCAGAGCTGCTGCTTTTTCAGAACAGATACAGGGCCGGACGGTTTAAGAGTTGATGGAAAGGGACAAAACGGCTGTTTGTTATTTTTTTGGTTACCTGACCTCAAGCTTGCCAGGAGCTCTTTTGTCTTCTGGTTAATTTAGAGCAGGGTCTACAATGTTGTGACCTGTGCTTTCTAGTAAAACCTTCCTGAGAGCCAAAGTTCTGGGTGCAGAGTGCTTGAGTACTGCACTGTTCTTAATGCGTGGTAACAGATGCGCTTACTCCCAACATGCCATCACATACAAGCTAAACTGGACAAGCCGAATTGGGAGTTAGTATGCTACCCACTGTACTATTTGAAGTGTCCTTAATGAAAAAAAAAAAAAGGACACGTGAAAAAATGCGGCCATAGACTCTCAAAAATGCTGTTAATGCACTATTCATTCAATTTAGAAACTTCTCAGTATTTCATTTTTTTTCTGGCTCTCCAAGGCTTGATCTTTTGTCTTCCTCTGACTGCTGTGCACCCTGAAGAGGACACTCCTCCTAGTTAGCTTGTCTCCCAGCTGCATGTCATTGCCAGCTATTAGAGGTCAACACATCCGAACCACTCACGTGGACATTAACTAATTCTTCTCTATCAAAGTAAGCCAAAGTTTGAACAGTTTGAGTAGTATGCTGCTGCTAACCTGGCTCATTTTGGTTGAAATGGGTTACAGAACACCCACCCAAGCAGCTAAGTCTAGAGATGGGAGAAAGCAGGAAAGCTGGAAACATTAACCTCTGTCGCTGGCACAGCTGCAGCCAGACAAAGACAAGTGATCAAGACCTTGCTTCACAGATAAGGATAAAACAGCTGATGAACACTGACAAAATATTATGGATTTCATTTAAAAATAAGAAGACCACTAATGCAGAGAAATTCAGAGATGAGCCTGAAATTCCATCCTAGCTCACACCATATTGCACAGATGTTTTGTAAAATTAAACTGCCAAACGTGCAATTAGTGAGTGCAGGATGAAGATTCTTCACACTCACTCTCCTGACTAAAAAAAAACAATATGATTCTTATTGAAAAAATATATAAATCCTAAACATTATCTCTTTTATCCTTCCATGGAAATGAGGGCTAACAATAAATAGTACTGACCTGAATCAGACATGGGGCAAACAGATGACGTGCAGGCTCCCAAAATAAATCTTTGAATGCACCTCAGATCTGCTTGCAGCATCTATCTTGTTCTCACGTGCAGCCCTTCCAGCAAAAACTGCTGAGCAACGTCAGACTCTTTATAGTAGATTTAGTGTGCGTAAGTGGAGACAAGGATGAATCCACTAATTTATGGTTTAATTTCCCAAGGGGGTCAAAAAGGAAACGGGTTAAACTGCATGGCAAATCACACGATAGCTTCTGGAAACTGGAATCCAAGCGTCTTGTGAGAGAGACACCTTGCACCAGGATTTACCATGCCTGTGGCACTTGGCAGTCGAGCACACCTGTGCAGGGTGACCAAGCTGGACTTCTCCTTTTGCTTCATTGAGAATATTTCACAGCTATTCTGGGCAGGTGAGAATACCTAAGTAGAGCCAGGCCTTTCAGATTTCCTCCAGAAAAATGAGCTATAATAAAAACCAATATTACTACTGCTTCCCCGCTACAGAACACCAATTAGCACTATTGGGGATTCAGTGTGGTACAGCAGGTACATAATAGGCATGTCTGATTGATCATGCTACCCCAGGAGGTATCACATCAGGATGAACCTGCAGCAAGCACTGGGGAGTTGCTTCCCTTTGCTGATGTTTTTTGTGGGGAAATGAGGGGAGGGTTGTTTGTTTACATGTGGCTTTTGTTTTGTTTCAGCTGTGCCTGCTGGATCATTAGGAGAATAAAAAGGAAATAATTATAATCTCTCTACAGCCACAATTGAATACTTTGATATACACTGAACTCTAATAGACTATCCAAGGAATTACATTTAAGCACTCAGTTTAAGCGCATTGTGACCTAATTAAGCTGAGAAAATATACCTGACAAAAGAGCTCTCATCCCATCCTTGGACATTCCATCCATAGCTGGAATTCTTATATTTCCAATATAAGAAATTTATATTTATTTAAAAGTGTTTGTGTGCCCATTAATTTTTGTTATGTATTTGTTTGTGGTGGAAACTATATTTCTTAAGGGGCTTGATATAAGTGACATTAAATTAAGAGTGAATCTTCACATTAGCTTTTATTCAGGCCAAGAAGAACACAGAAGGAAAAACGGTCGGAAGGATAAACTCCTTTCATTCAAGGCTATTTAGAAAACTCTTCAGGCAAATCAATATTTTTTAAATTACAGTTTGGCCAAAGTGTGCCCATAGTTGATGAGTGAAGGTCTAGAGCAACTTAATTTTAAAATGACCAGATAGACTTATTCTGTCAAGGTTTCACTGGCAGAACAGGAAGTGAAGTTTTAACTATTTTTAACAGTGAAATAACTATCTAATGGCAAAGCCCCAAAGATTTCAGAGAAGCTGGAATTTCTCCCTATAGTTTGTTGGCAGCTCAGGGCTTCACCATGGATTCTTCTCTCCATTCTTAAAGCACAGTGTTTGCTATAAAGTCATTGCATGCAGAAAGCCTGCAGTATTAGCCCTAACATTTGCACCATTTTTTCATAAATGCACATACTTTACTGAAGGATAAACTTCACACAAGGCTAGTAATAAAATTTTTTAAATGACAGGAATATTATGGGAACTATGGGCAGAAATAGGAAAAGAAATTGTAACAAAAAATTATGACCCAAATTCATACTTTGCTATTTGGTTTTGTGGATTTAATTAAAAAATGACATTGTAATTTTGATAAAATTAAGAAAATCCAAATATAATCTGTCTAGAATATTAAAAAATAAATGTTACCTGTAATTTTTTGCTAGAAATAAAACATAAGGAGCTTTAAAATTATGAATTAAATTATATTTACTGTTAATTCATTTTAGAAGATAAAATCAGTTGTTTTCAAAAGCAATAGTCATTTTACCTTTGTTGCATTTAACTTGCAGTTGCAGTCGGCATAGTTAAAATTAATCAAAATACAATAACATTGAACTAAGTATTCTTAAAGTCAGCTGATTAATAATGCTTTTAAACAGTTTGTATTGTTAATAATAAAAACATACAATTTCACCCCATGCTTAGAAAAAATTTCCCAGGAAAATACATTTTTGCAAGAAGAGATGCAACAGAAGAGCAGGGATGGAGATAATAGCTTAAACATGATTTTCGTCACTGAAAATGTTATTGATTGTGAGAAGACTTTGCAAAAACTAAATCATCAAATACTGTGCAGTAGAATTAGTGATCTCTTCACTGAAAAATTATATGGAGCATATGTCAGTAAATCTATAGTAGAGTCAGCATAAAGTGAAATAGCAGACTGAAGGTGCTGATTAAAAGCTTGTGCTATGCACTATTTTAAATCACTAAAAATGAAACCGAGTGTAAGGTTTTGTTTAGAATATGCACTTAAAATATCTCCATCCACCTTATTCCATGCATGTTAGACAAACGTGAAGTGAGACTCAGGTTTACTGAAAAGAAGAGAAGAATAGGCAGAGACACCCTTCATGCAGAAAGCATCAACTTTGAGTCTACAAACCTGTTCTTGTCAGGCTGGTTCCATCCAGCCTAAAACCAGCTTTATCTGCTGCTGCAACCAGTGCTTGTGCAAAACTGCCGCTGGTAAAGATCGAGTCATCTGAGGAGCTACCTACACTAGATCTATGACTAGAAAAGTTACGGTCCTCATCAGACGCAGAACCCCATCCATTTACCATTGAACCTAAAAACAAATGTAGGGGTCTAGTGAGTTGTATATATTTGATGGCTTTTTTTGATCATCTAAAGCTTAAAGGCCCACTTAATATACCCTTTCTCAACAGGAAACCCAAAGTTTCGCAGACCGAGCTTGACACAAAAGAGCAGTATTTTTCAAAGCTAGTTGAGATCTCATTCATAGCTTACTCCATGTTGTTTTGATCCTGTAAACAAAACGATACGTATCTTCTACACATTTGAAGGTTCCGTAATAAACTCTATTGAAGTCAATAGATTTCCTTAGGACTGAAAGCAATGTGTTTTTTCACTTGACTTATGACAAGCCAGCATCTAGTTTGATATTTGCAGCATAAAGCCTTCATTTAGGACAGCACAAATGTAAACCTCCCACAGTCAGACAAAAGCTTCAAGGGCTATCCTGAACAAAGCTGGGCTGGCACAGTTCTCTCAAGAGAAACTTTAAACTGATGAGTAATCTTAATATCTAAAATAGAGCTGACCTAAAACAGTTCATTCTAGAGGATTGAAGTTTCTTTCTTAAAAGGTTAGAAGTAGATTTTCAAGAGCAGAGCAAATATACACTCAAATTTAATACTGGGTCACTCAGTGAGCCTATACTGCCTTCATGATACCACCTACCATGATACCTTCTGGCCATGCATTACCACCACTGCAGGACAGGAGAATGACAATTAACATCATACAATGGAATCAGAAAAGCAGGTAACACATGAAAGCAACACAGAAGGCTTGACATAATTAAAATGTAAAGAGTAAAATACTGAAGGAAGGATTTTGCTCTTCATTTTTATTTCCTTTTTCTTTTAGCACGCGAAGCATTGATCAATCACTCTACATACAGTACAATATGTAGTTTCCAAAGCTCCCACTGAGTTAGTTTTTTTTCTCAAGTACTGAAATTTTGTTTTGTTTGTTGGTTTCAAATGGAGCCGAGAGTGTTCCGCGCTTCTGAAAATCACACGTAAAGGTCATTGGGTATAGCTACACTGTGGCTCCACGCAGTGGAGTGTGAGGCAAGGAAATACAAGCTAGCACCAAACAACTAGCTTTGCTCCAGGTAGAGGGCAATCGTGCTAGTTGGTTACCAAGTCCAGCTGAAGGACAGAGCTACCAGATTGCTTTGGGGCCCTAGGTTACTACCACTGCGTGGCACTGCATGGTATTGTGTAAGCACAGCATATTGTTCTGAGACAGGTCAGGCATCTTACTATCTTGAAGTATCCAAAGGCTACTTTTTAAAAACCCTGGCATGCATATATTGAAAAAAAAAAAAAAAAAAAAAACAAAGCTCAGTAAGCCAATGAGAACCTCCAGAGAACTGACTTTCCAAGGTATTAAAAGACACATGTGGAGAAAGACATGATGGCCCTGACTTTATTATTCGGCTAGCACAGATGAATTTAAGTAAAAGTGTGTAAGGTGCATAGCATTGTAAGACATGTTCTTTAAAGCCCTTTCTAGCACAAAAGGATTACTTTGTTAAAAATTGTTAACTAGCAAATCAATAGTGATCTGCTTATTAGTACCAAATTGATAGACTAAATGATTAGTGGTGGTACAAAATTTTAAAAATATCCAGCCAAAATAAGTCATAAATTGCAACAAATGAAAATAGCAATTTAGTTAGCATCACCCTGCACCAGAAAAACAAGAACAATGGATTATTTTGTGATATTGCAGTCACCAAATCTTTTCATGTCAGCAAAGTGGCAGGCTATAATAACACATGTCCATGCACCCCTAAGATACAAGAAAAGAAGCTGAAGAGGTGTACGGAGCTCTGACAGGCAGAAAGAGTGTTAAGTGCAACAGAGAGTGACAGAGTTTGATGCTGCTTGCCAAGAGCACACACAAAATTGTTAATTTCCAGACTTGACCTGATGCAGACAGATTTAAGGAAGCAAAGGAAAGCTGAAACTGAATATCCTCTGAGAAGACCATTTCTGAACTAACAAAGTGTAATGCGACATCATACTGAAAGGACAGTAAAAAGGCTTGGCAAAAGTTATTGATGATGTATGAAAAGAGATACTAGAGATAAAACACAAAGATGTAAGAAAGTGAAATGCAATACCAGAGGACTTTTTCAAACAATTGCTTATGGACACATACATTCTGCAAAACATTTAAGCATAAGCTGAAACTTAAAAATGTTACTAGACCTATAGATATCAAAGGAAAAAAGCTCAGGTTAGTTTCCTGCATCAGGGCCTAAGCTTTTTATATTCTATAACCTATTCCATATATATATTTATATATATGTAGATACACATGTATATATACACACAAATATATATATATATATATATATATATATATATACACACACACACACATATATACGAATATATAAAAATACACTGAACAGAATATGTATGAATATACATAGCTTTTCAAGATCACAGGGGCAAGACTAGGGATGTATTAAAGGAAACTAAGTTTCCATTTGCTCACATTTTCTCCACTTGCCAACTAGTTATTCAACCCTTTTGAATGGGATACTTCCAGGGCATATGTAGGAAGAGTTGCTATTTTCCATCTGCTCTTAAAAGGACTGGACTGAAGGTCATCCTGTCCTCCAAAATAATCCACATTTTAACATACCGGAGAACATGCAGAAGTTGATGCATGGTATACCTATCATTCCATGAATGCACAAGCATGCCAAGCTTTCTTAACAAGACCTAAATATAAATTATCAATGGAGTGCTGTTATCAGGCTGCCAATTTTTCAGACATGTACTAGTTAATTTTATCAGAAAGACTTGTTCCCTGAGCTTCTGTACATTCCCATGCTCTGCACATGCATCACTTCGCCTTCACCACCTTCACCTTGCATGCGCCAGTCTGCCAGGGTGGAAGCATAGCTCAATTCTCGTACGGACATGAGCTTCACTTGCTCACACTTGCTCACAGCGCCAACACAGATGATAACCAATACAAACAGTGATGCTGTTTCTGGTTATTGGGCCACCTGCAAACTGGAAGTTGAAGTGAAATGTCATAACTGCCTAAGTTGGCAAGCTACCATCGGTCTGCAGTGACCGATGACTAGGTAGCTAACAGTGCAAACTCTACATTATTTCTATGGCTTCCTGAGCTATTCAGTTTTTCCGAATAAACACTTTTCTCCCCACTAAAGCTTGTGTAAGCAGCAATGCCCTTGGTTGCCCTCCAGAGGTGAAGACACTCCCCGATAAGCAACAGAGTGCTGGAGTCCAGCCTGGGCACCCCAGGCCACCACGCAGCTGCATTAACGTAGCACACATGGTGACTGCCTGTTTAACGGCATTCGCTGGCCTCTTGTTTTTCAAATCAGATGCACATTTGTTTCTCTCTGAATAAAAGCAGAATAAGTGATGCTGACATCCTTTTCAGATCAACTGTGCATTTTCAAATGGAATGAAACAGGCTTTTAGCGTCTCCTTTACATGCAGCTCACTGTTTTTCAAGAGCACATTTGAGTTTTTACGCTTGCTGGCAACTGTAAATTTTACTCTTGCTGACAGTAGCAGTAAATGCTTTATGCAGAAAAAAATCAACTCTGTGAAAAGTTGAACTCTGTTTTCTTGTCCCATAAAATATTTCTTGGTGCTAACACAAACAGAAAGCTTTTTTACTCTTACGAAAAGGTGAGGACTGAGGAGAATAGAGGTGTTAGTTTCTTGTAGACTGCAAGCTACCACTTTTAGTGGCATTTTGCAAGCAATAAAGATGCCTTTTTTCTATGTAAAGTGTATACTTGCTTTATTGTTAAAAAAAAATCTAATGCACTTGGGAAATAAAAGCTGCTCACAACAAACCAAATGCTTTTGAAAATTCCATTAGATACTTTTCTGTAGGCTAACTCAATGTGCATGCTTAAATTTAACTACTGATGTCAGTGGGACTTGTGTGTATAGGTTTATGTGCTTTCCATCATAAGATCATTACACACATGCTAATATTAAATCCCTACTTCTTTGCAGGTTTTTAAGGAATCGAGGCTAGACTGCTGAGGTTTGTGAAGCATGGATGAAGTTCTTTGGAATTGAGCCTACTTTAGCTGAAATCAGTTACAGAATTCTTCTAGCCTTTGTACAAGAGAAAAACTTTATCCTCTTTTGGGCGTATCTGACTGTTGATATGATTATAAAGAAATAATGTACACCAGCTTCAGTGGAAGTGATGGAAGCAAAAGGGGCAACAGCTACTGTACTATTAGAATACAAATGAATAATGGAAGGTGTTGAATAAAGACGATAAACATGATCACACTTCATAAATTATACCTAGACTTACACTTTACATTATACTTCCTCCATGCCCCCAAATATTTATACATATACACCTACCTGAAATAAATGTTTATGTTTTAAAATTGTGATTTTAGGACAGGAAACCCTCAATAAAATAAAGCAAAACATATATACTATTTGGCACTTCTTAGGTCCAACCATAATTAATGCCCTTACCCTTATAAACATTTAATGAAAAATGAATTTATGCCACTTAGCCAAATTTATTTGTGTTTGCATTTTCAATCTTTCTAGATTTTTTGGTTTCCATATTGCTGAAAGGCACAAAAAATTCTGAAATATATTCAAGCCGTTAGAGAAGAAATGCACATAGAACATTAAGTAGTCCCTCAAATGTTGCTGAGCAGTAAAGTACTATGATAAAGTGGCATCTTGCTGTGTTTCTATTACATCTTCAGCACTAAAATTAATTTATGATCAGTCATCAATTCATTTACATGTCATTTTATGCTAAATCCATCCTTGCTGATGAATGCATATCCCTAGATCCATTAAGCTAGAGTAAAGTCTGTGCTTTATAATATGACCCTGCTAATTGTTACATTACCATTTTTATGAGATACAAAAACTAGCAGTTTCCTATTTTCTGAGCACATATTTAATCGATGAAACACATTCTTCCTATTGAATGTAATCTGTCTAACTGCTTATAAAATAAAACTTTTTGCAATAGGTATCCCTAAGCAAATCAATACAAATAGTGAACTCTGCCTTAGTAAAATATGGCTTATGA
The DNA here is from genome assembly GCF_028389875.1 of Rhea pennata. NCBI lineage: Eukaryota > Metazoa > Chordata > Aves > Rheiformes > Rheidae > Rhea > Rhea pennata. The sequence continues at coordinate 108,148,796 of NC_084663.1, forward strand.
AAATGATTTTGTGTAATATTCAAGAATTATTCTATTTGGTCCCAGATACAATGAATGAACGCTTTTTACCATATACACAGTGTTCAGAGTGATTTTTTAAACCAAGTCCAAAACATGCCAAATAAGGGATTTTTCTCCCTGGTGAAGCTACACATCTTATGGAGATCTTCATAATTTCAGCTTTATATAATTTTTGAAAATAATTTTTGGTATCCATATGCAGAAGTACTGTTTACAAGAATAACCCTCTGCTTCTATCGGTTTGTTAGGCAGAAAAGGGGCTTGTTATAATTTCCATTCAAGTTAACTGATGTATCTCTTTCTTACCCCAGTAACAATGCACCAGGACTGAAGATACAAGAGCTCCCACTACCAGCTCTGCTTAATGGGAAAGCTGTGAAGCTGGTGGAAGGGAGGGTAAGGAGAGGGCAAGGAACCTCCCCAAACAATAACAATTTGGTTTGACAGAACCTAAGGGTCTTTCCAGTGACAAGCAAGTCAATTTCTTAAATAGTCATTTTATGCAATTAATTACGTCTATTAACGTAGAATAATACAACAGACTCTCCATGACAATTCAGGCCATCATTCTGCACAGCAATTCATTATAAATGCAGGCATTAAACATAAGCAAAAGAAAAAGCATATTGCAATGTGTCTATGAAAGCAAAAAGAAACCTCAGTGATTGTTAATTAGAAGTCAAAAAGCAGTAGAGCTGCTTTTCTGTTTTTTCTTTCTTTTTTAATCAGAATCAACAACTTAGTATCCTAACGAACCATGCTGGAAACACATTAAAACTTCAGCTTTAATTTCATATTCCATTTCCCAAATGTTCCAATCTAAATCTCCCTCCTTGAGTTTCCTTTGCAATATCTGGAAAATGTTATGGTACAGTTACTGTGAGCTCCTCCTTTCTTTTCACTTTATTATACATGTCAACGTTATGTTTCTGCCACCTGCAAAAAGAAAAGCTTAAAAGCACAGATTAAATCCCTGTCTGAACCTTCAGTTAGCCGTAACTAAAACTCAAGGGCCTGGAAGACAACCTGACTTTTAAACAATTTAAAGGAGCAACACTGGGGTTTCAGAGAAATTTAGCAGTTTGAGTTCAGTTCACACAGAGCCAGTGTTCCCCAAAGAGAATCCCACATTTGGCACTGGATGAAAACCTCAGATGCAGCTCAACCATAAAGAACAAAGTACTGTTTCGCTCCTAGAGTGGGGGTCTTCAAGTCATCGCTGAGGCATGCTAATAGCGCGCAGCGAGGAAACTCTTCCTGCACACGGTATGGCAAATCTATTCTGAGGAAGTCTGTATCTAGGAATGTCAATTTAATTTCCTCTCAAACACTGAACTCACAGAACACACTTAAAAATGAAAGGAAATACTGCTTCTTCCAGGTCAGCTGTTTTATTTTGCTTCTCTTTTCTAAAATAAAGTTTAAAGTGAAAATGTAGTGTCTAAATTCCTAGGAAAATGGTGGTTCAAATCATCCAAATCAAGTCATTCTACGAAAAGAAGTCGCTCAAACTTTTGCAGCGGCAAGAACCAGTGAGTAAGTTAGAAATGTGGAAAAGAATGGTATTCTGCAGTATTCTAAAGGCAAATAAATTAAAGAATGAGAAACAGTTTAGAAACAAAAGATACAATATGTTATATATCCTCCTGAACATTAAAAATCAACCTGGAAGGGTTAACGAAAATATGTACACAAAAATTAAAATTCTCCTTTGAAACTATTCCCACATGTATAATAAGGAATTTCCTCCCTTTCCTCCCAACCCCCCGGAAAAAACAAATCCAACTCAGAAAATTGAGGCTTTGCCCATATAATAATTGAAGAAAACACAAGTGTTTTTTTCAGTTGGAGAGTTTGTGATTTTATAGGTCATTTAGATTAACAAACAGGATTAACTGTAGCCTTTTTGCAAGGCTACAGTTTCATAGTTTCATAACTATTTTAAGTCAATCTAGATGTAGGCTATAAGCAATAGGGGCAGCCTGTTCCTTTCCTTTCCTTCCAGCTGCATGTTCCCTTCCTGTAGCACCAGCCAACATGTTGCCATTCAGTGAAGCAGATCAAGAAACTGATCCAGCTAGTAATTAAACACGCAAAAGCAAAAGAAAAACATTATTTTTCAGTTGCATAAGCCAACACCAAAATGGTGGTGGGAAGGAGAGAGAATGCATTTAGATCACTTTAAGTACAATTCCAGTCTACATTACTAGATTCTGCCTAACTTCTAAAAAAAAAAAAAAAATGCCAGCAAGTTTTTAACACTCCAATAAATAAACAGCACTTCTAACTAGGAAAACATGCTTCATAAAAGGATAAATTGTAACGAGCACAGAAGTCTATGAACTGGAGCACGAACACAGCTCTACCTTACTTTGCGCTAGATAGGCTGGTCCACAATTTAGTTGAAAATGTAAATACACAAAACATCCATTTTCTGCTTTATAGATATATCACCATTGACATATTAATACATACCAAAGGAAAAATATGTATCAATCTGATTTTTTTATTTATTCCTGTAATACCAGTGCAAAACCTTTACTGCATCCCTAATGGAAAGGCTTTTGAGCCATTACTGAGATATGCAAAAATATGCAGAATTATAGCCTGAAGGAGATTACACTGGAAATTCAAGCAAAGTGACTTAACATACTCATGCACTAATAAGTTAACCTTCTGAATTCAGGGATTTAAACTTTAACTCTACAGCTTTCAGTTGGATCTGGATTTCAAATCACAGCAGTAGAGCCACAGTTCTTAAATCTTAATTAGATTGGCAAGCAATCTGGCCCGAGGGTGCAGGAAAACCTGGAAAGGGGGATAAAGCAATACACTATTTAATTCAACAAGAGAAAAGGAAGAAAATTATAGGTATTGATGCTCCATCACTGACATATTCCTGCAGTGTTTTCAAGACAGCAATGTTTAAATAAGGGTACAAAATTCTTAGAATTTCCAAAGTCCAGAATGATGAGATGAAAATAAGCAATGCTGCAGTAATGAGTTGCAGGGAGTAAGTCTCCCTTAAGGTACAAATAACAATTAGTGCTCTTCCATAGGGAACAAAGACTGAAGAAGCACACACCAGCTTTTAAGAGCTACCGATACTATACGCATTTGGGTCTCCAATACAGCTGTACCTTATGAATATCTATTATTACATAGAAGCCCAAGTACAACCTAAGTGGAAATGTGCTGATGTCTATAAAAGTTCATTGCACCCATATGAAATCTGTATTTCTCAAAAATATGTTTTGCTGCCTATATTTCATTAACAGCAAGTTTATTAATTCAGACCCTGTGCATTAGCTTAGCATGCCTTTCTAGGTCCTCTTTGGTCACCCTTGCAACCTTTCCATGGAAGCAACACGTTACTTCAGTGAAAGGGAACAATTACTAAATTCATTAATATGAAGTATGTTCAAAATACACATTTCCCTACATGAATGTTTTATTTATCCTACAAAAAATGTTATGCTGATCTAACTACACTTATTTTGAAGCCTTTTAACTTCCATAAGTTCATCTGTGAAAGCATTTACCCAGCAACATATCTAAAAGTGTTTTAAGGTAACACTTCTTATGCTGCTCCTGATTTATGAATAATATATTCCTAAGCCAAAGTCTTCCCCCTCCTTTCTATATAACTGACTTGCTTCTCCAGTAGAGTGAACTTTTCATGAAAGCGAGGATATAATTGAGTTTTCTTTCAAGTCTTTAAAGCTTTTTAAAATTCATGGATTTTCTTATCATTTTGCAGCAAAGTATTTTCAAATCCTTCTTTAAGTTTAGTGTTTAATATTAACACATTTTAAATGTTACAGAAATAGAGTGGAATAAATTTTCACTTATAAAGTGTTTGATTGATAATGTATTTTACCATTACAAACAAGCTGGTGTCAGTGTTTACTATGTTTGGTTACCTGTCACAGAGCTGTCTAGATTGTCCATACTGGAGCCTGGAGTATGCTCTAGACCTCTTAGTGGCCTAGTGATTTCTACAGCTTCCTCTTCAATATCGTCCTCATCATCATCTGGAACATCTGTTTCCAAATCCGAAATAATGTTTCCAGATACATATCCTAGAGGTGGAATGGGAGCCTGAGGAGGTTGTGTATTGCTTTGGATGTGCCTACACAAACAAACACAAAAACATCGTAAGAATGGATGAGACTTTGTACCTCATGGTCAGTAAAAGATTAGCCTCTCAGTAAATCTCAAAAAATATTTACAGAATGCGTTTGTTAGGTCAGACTCAAGAAAAGATAATTCAGTTATTTACCATAGCTCTAATAAGTCATTACCACAATACCAAAGCTCTTTCCAATCTTAAACATAGTTCCTCCTCCTGTAAGGCAGGGAAGGATAAGATTACCCTTTTACAGATGAGTAACTGAAGTACATAGAGACCAGAGAAATCCATGTGCATGGAAAAGCACAGCTGAGAATCCTAAACTAGCACATAAGTGTCTCACTCAGTATTCCACCTTGCATTTCACATCTTCAAGCCAAAACAATTTAAATTTCACTCCTTCTGCTTAAAAAGACTCAATGCTGTTATGTAAAACTCACCCTGAAGAGGAAGAAATGACCTGAAGGACGAAAGAAATGTTCAAATACAAAGAACCCATCATCAATGAGGCCTTTTTATTTGGCTTTACTCCAACTAGGTTAATTGATTTAACTGCAGCACATGTGTGAAATTATTGCATGTAGCAATCACAAAAAAACAAAGTTAAAAAGCACACACAGGATAGCTAAATGGCCAATGGGCAATCAGTGTACTTGGATTTTCACGTAAGAGGTCTCTGAGACACTGGAGAGGAAAAGAAGAACTGCCAGCTAAGAGCGCAGCATTCTCCATAGCGCTACAGGTCCACAGCAAGCTGTCCTAGGGGACCCACACATCACTGGCCTTGGCACAAGACAGTGTACTACACTTGGATTTGTGAATGTAGGCACATGGGAATCCATAGGGGCTATTCATGCGGTGTTGTGACCTAATTCAAATTGGCAGAATCAGGGAGAGGATTCAGGATTCTGCTAGTCCTTCACTTAGACACCTCTCTCATGGAAAAAAATACAACTGTCACCTGTTTGGTTACCTACCTCTAATATTTTTAAATTTCATGATAACTTTGTGCTGCAATATTACCTATATTTTATAAATTTAGCAATTCTCATATTCAAGAAGTCTTGTCTCAGATTCTCAGTGGATCTGAGAATGTCAAGGCAAATATATTGGAACATGGATTGGTGGACTCTCTTTCCACCTTGGTGTGTTTTTTAAATTATTCCATATTATGAAGTTAATTTACAAAGCAAAAGGTTCCATTCTGATATACAGCCCCCTTCTAATGAGCAACTCTTGAATGCTTTTCTGTCTGGACACTGGTTCTTAGGTATATAGTGTTCACAACACTGGAGAAAAGCACACTAAGATCTAACTAACGTGCAGTAAACAGCATGATTAGCTCCCAATCAAGAAGAATACTTAAGTATATGCCTAATGTTAAGCATGTGATAGAACAACTGAAGTCAATTTCTCACGTATTTGTAGTTAAGCATATACTTAAGTGATTTGCTGGATCAAAGCCATAATGATTATGCACTTTTACAGTAATCTCTAATGTGTTCTCTCTTAAATCTCCAGTTGGTGGGTCTCTAAATTTATCTTCTGTTACTCCTACAGAAATTTATCCGATCAGTCTCATCCTGCTATTTTTTTTCCCCCCTCTACAGTGGACAGGTTAATTTGATGACAAGAAAACAGAGTAAGAAATCTTCCTTCTCATTCCAGACAGAGGTGGTTTTCCACTGACTTTGTGTTTATTGCTAGGTCCTTTAACAGCACAAGAAGCGTACAGCCAAGCAATATCAAAACAGTAAACAAGTCCATGTCTGCAAAAATCCTTTCTATTTGCAACCACCTAAATTGATCCCCAAACCTGATGTAAGATGCCAATATGAAAAAATTGCTACATCCTTTATAATTTTTCCAGAGCTTCAGTTACTGCTCCGTGACCTTACACAAGAGTGACTTTAGAATCTATATTCCTAAGGACCTCACACAAGTTCCCAGTCCATTTTCAAAGCACCAAAAAGGGAGCAAGACCTCTACCCGCAGCTGCAAGACGCTTTGCTAGAGCGTTGCCAGCCGCCGGCCGGGCACGTGCAGGCTGCAGGGAGCGTAGCAGCTGCAAAACGCGGCAGCAGCACACGGAGCGGGCACGCGTCCGCGCGCTGGCGCGGGGGGCAGCCACCTTCGACAGGCCAGGTTTCGCGGCTGCCTGGGAATTGGGTCTGTCCCACAGGCTTGCCAGGGGGCACTGCGCTTGGCAGCGCGGCGTTGCAGGATACCCAAGTATCCTGTGGACTGAGCGCAGATTGCAGACAAGCCTCGAGGCTTCGGCGGCGTCCGGGGAAAACAGCTGGCTTCACTTTGGCACAGCCTGCCTACCTGCCGCATCTATTTATGGCAGCTCAAGCTGAATAACGCCATGGCTTTATTTACCAGCAACGAAAGCTTGCTTCTTCCCTGGCAGAGTGCCACTGAGTAACTAGCTGTACATTTATCCTCTGAGATTCTCAAGCTCTTTTTTCTTTCTCTCTCTCTCTTTTTTTTTTTTTTTTTTTTTTTTTTCCGTCTGGGTAGGAAAGTTTTAAAAGGACAACTGCCACTTAGGGAATATCCAGAAAGCAACTGACCTTCACCGTTTCCCCAGTCCTGTGCAGTTGACAAGTTCTTTTGCGGTCCCTGAAGAGATTGCTTCTGTTTGTTTTACAGTGAAAATGTTACTGTGATATTTGCTTGCCCCTCATTCTAAATAGGCAAAAAGCACTCTAAAACACTAGATCCATTCGGTAAATTCTAACAACTTCCTTCCTGCTATTTCTGATTTTCTCACTCTGAATCAGAAATTTTCCAGGTATGTCAGACACACGAACACTCCTGCAACACAAGGTAAAAACTTCTATACTGCTGTTGTAAGTGACTGGCCTTATTTTTAATTAGAGACTTAGAACCTCAGTATTTTTGAAAATCCTAATAAATTAATTTCTTTTCCTAACCTGAAAAGATAGCATTTTGAACTGCACAGATAAAAATTGCCAGTAGATGGGTGATAACCAGGCAGCTGAGTATACACCAAAACTCCAAATTAATATAATTTTGACGTGGTTTTAGTCAGGATTTAATACATTATTAAGAGTTAAGTATTAAGAAGCATCCATTAATATTTAAGGCCTCTGCACTGGAGATACACGCTTGCTATTTCTTCTTCTAGTTTATGGTTTTGTAAACATGACTGAAATGTTGATGAATACAGTTAATAGATATGTCATTAAGTAATACATTATTATTATGCTTTCTTTCCCAGACTGCAGGTGCCCCCTTCAAACATTTACCATGTCTGCTTTGCTATATCAAACTGGTAAGCCCTAGTTAATTCATCAAGGTGGGCTTGAAGCATTGGCTGCATCTCCTCTCGTGGAGAAGGCGTGAGAGTTGCAGTTGACTGTTGGCCAAAGGAGATTGCAGGTGACGAAGCTACCCCTCGGACAGGAGGTGTGGGAACGCGATCATCGTCTTCTTCAAGCTCATCCTCCATGCCCTGATGTAAGTAGGTCTGAACTGGCAAAGGTGGACACCAACCATCACTGTCATATCTAAAATAAAAACCAAGTAAACTTAGCACATATCAAATCTCATCTCGGAAGTGCAGGAGAGGGTATACAGGATTTTTTGCTACAATTTAAGCACTTGCAGACAGTGCAAGATTTAACATTTATTGAAAATGGCATTATAATTGCTCAGATGACCTTTACTGATTCTGTTTAATTTTTTCCCACAACTGCTAAGCAACTTGTTCAAGTAGTGCAACAAAAAAATTACAGATCTGTTATCACATTTGTTAATGTTGATAAGATAATGGTACTACACATTCACTAACAAAAATGAACTAACTCACTTTCTGGACTATTAACCTAGAAGAATGCATTGAAGATTTAACTAGACATGAAAATAAAACCATTCTTAAAACACAGAGTGAGCTTTATACACTTGCACTTACATGCATACGAACTCCCATCTTCCCCCATTTATAAATTTGTTGTATTTTACTTATTTTGTAGCTTAAATAAGAAGCTACACTTTCCACATTGATTATGATCTTTCCACACCGCACAAACATATATGATATTCACACACATAACATGAACATATTATATATCCATATACTATAACATACACATGTATTCATTAATACATTCATGTTGTAGTAGCACCCACCCTAACCATATGCTGCGTACCAGTGCTAGCTGGTAAGATAAATCTAGGATACATCTTGAAAACTCTGCTAGCACCTCACCTCATAACCAGTCTTTAATGGGACTTACCTAGACAGCGCTAAATTTCAGAGTATTTTCAAAACACATGCCTCAAAATAAATTAAAATATTAACAGCTAGCAATATATACGTCATTTCTTCTCTCTTCACATATAAGAAATGTTCTGATGGATATAACATTTATCTGGAGGAATTTTTAATCTTACACCAAGGTTTAAGAGATGATATGCTCTACTGATCAAGGTCAGAAATAGAAGCTTTATAGTCTACTACCACTTGTTATGTTTTGCAAGTGATTCAATCCCTCCTTCTCTCTGTCCTCATCATGGAACTTTCAATCCACTTTTATATCACAATATCATCCCAGTACCCTGTCCCTTCATGACATCAGCATCATCCAGGATCTCTGGCCCCTACTGACCATGGTCATATCCTCAGCATTATCTCGCCAGAATAATTCTCTAATCTGAACATCGCTCCAGTTGTGTACTGCTCTGCCGGCAATCACACCAGGAAAATCTCAACACTTGCTATTGTTTCAGTCTTCAAACATCCCTGGCAATCCGCAGTGAGCATCTGCACACATTTCTTCCTAACTCCCAGTGTATTCCAGAGCACTTCAGGGGTAGGTAGTGCCTTTCAAAAGACAGCCAGACAATCGAAGGCTATCACAGCTACTTCACCGTCAGCATCACCTCATACTTTAAAGACTATTCCCCAAGGATCATGAGTCACTTTTGCTATTTTCTACCCACCTTCAAGAACTGTGGACTTCTCTCGTAACGAGGTATACGTTTTGTTTGCAATACAGGCAGATAGTGCACTGACTTGTACAGTTAATTTCTCAAACCTGCTTAAAGAATACTCCTTTAAGGCCCTTTACTTGGAAGCAATTAATATTACCAATTTACCAGAGAAAGATGTATCACTGCCAATTTTCTCAAGTGAAGTTGGGTTACAAAAAAGTTACGAAAACAGAGAGCTTTTAAAACTGTTTTTTTAAAAACTATTATGAGCGGACCATCTACTTTGAACAAAACCAAATAATTTCAAAAATTAATGACACTTCTTTTTGTTTATTCAAAAGTTTGTACTCTACTTGAAAGTTCAGATTTAGAATAGCTAGAACAATCTCAATTAGCAGGAAGTCTTTCAAAGAATATCCTGTAATTCAAGGCGCTATCACTTCATCTATCTATAGATACACACACATATGCATGTGTACAAAAGGGCAAATAAACGTTGTATCTTACCACTGGCATTTAGGAGTTTTGGGGTAATTGATTTTTTATCATTACAAACTTATAACATGAAGCTTTAAGAAAATGTTATATGACATGTATGTAATTCCTTAAGAGACAGTTAGGGTACTACTAGCATTAAGTGTATTACAGGCATTAATTTGTCTTTCCTTAAAACATTCACTCATGACATTGCCACCTAAAGGATGAAGGGACCATCCTAACCCATGCTGATAAAAATTTACAGTGCAACAACTCTGTTGCTTATTTTCACGCTCTCTCAATCCTGTGCTTTAGTATAATATCTTACTCTTTAGAAGACATAAGACAGAAAGGTACTCCTTAGTGAGCTTTTGGTAATGCATAAATGATCTTTAGATGTGCTTGGCTTTTGACCCTACTTGCTCCAAATCCCAACTGATCAGCTTACTAGTTTATTCCTTAATAGAAAGGAGTATCTTTACCTAGATTTCATCTGAAATAGAAACGAGGCTAAGCACAAAGTTCAAGACATAGAGATTCAGGATTTCAAGTATGACAACCTTTGTCTTTATGATGTAAAATGTTTGAAAAGGCACCAGTTCTAATATGCATTTTACTAAAATAAAATCTGCAAGAAAGCAAATGCAAAGGACTACATATTAATATCCTCTTATTTGAATTATTCAGTTATTGGAACTTCTAGAACTATAGCATAATGAGTATCGGTCATATTCCTGTCCTTTTTGGTTTCCTCAGTAGGCACAACTTGCCAAAAAAAACATGTAACATCTTTCAAGTACTTCTCATCAAAATCTAAGCACTTTGACTTCACTAGGTATCTCTTATAGTAATTTCATGATAATTAATTTTAAGTCTCTAAATAAGTTCTGTTTAGAAAATACAAATCTTTATAATAGTTTTAGTTTCCTATTGTCTGCTACTAACAAGCTTGGTTTATTGTATGGATAGGCTTGCTTATTTTATTGATAGGCTGGATTCTTCAAAATAAAAAGTAGAGGTGACAGATAAGTTGAACAGCTAATAGGTTTTTGTTTCAATACACACATCATTGCAACAAATAAAGTTTCCCTCCTCAGGTCTTGGTAGAAAGGATTTTTTTTTATGTAAAAGACATTACATTCTTTTTCTTAAGACAGAAAACAACCATCAAATATGCTGATATCTAGCAGCTAATATTCCATCTTTAAGTTTTAATCAATAGGAATAAATAAAAATAACCAATGAAGACTGTTGTTATTGGATTGGTTCAAGGTCACACATATTTTGGTGCAAAATTATAAATAGATGATAATAAATAAATAATCCACATTTGGTTACTGTCAAATTTATTGGATAAAATCAAGCAAAAACATTGTCTCTGAAAAGGGAGCAAAAGGGAATATGCTTGACTGGAATATGCTACTACAGAGAAAGAGAAACTGCAAAGTCTTTGCCATATATACAAGTGAAAATTGAGGAAGACGACAAGGAACAAACACAGATTTTGTGAAGAAAGGAAAAGTTCCACAGGAAAGAGCTTGCCTGGGAACTATCAATATTAACAGACTTTCTGAGTAGGTTAAATAGTAACTGAAGACATCAGAATATCCACTATGCTATATAAAATGGCCATAACTTGGATTAAAATGATCATCTTTCATTATGTGTGTTGCAGTCAAGGGAAGAATGGAAGTGAATGCAGACCTCTATTTTTCTGGGGAGAAGGCAGTAGAAATAGCCAAGAGTGTGTGTTGTTTCTTCCTTATCTAAGTAAGTTTGATGACTTTTTAAAATTGTTGTTATTAAGGATTATTTTATGCATTTATTAATCAACAGGCCTCTGGTATTAATTTCTAGTAAGCAAAATAACGTGCCAAAGCTGTTTAATTTATTTGGGATGCCCATACCAATGAATCTTGCACTTGAATTCAAGAGTTATGAGGAGAGAAGCACAGAAAGGTAAGCGTTCTTTTTAGATGCCACTTTCCTTTTTTTTATTGTTCTAAATGTTCATTTTTTCACAGCATATTGTAAGAACTTTGTTAAAGTTTTTCTGTTTGGAAGATCATTTTCAATTATTATTCACAGTATAATTATGTCTGAATATAATGAATTCTAAAATTAAAACATGCTGTACTTTTAACACATACTATACATCAGAGCAAAACAGTTTTTAAAAAACAAAAAGCCTGCCAGGTTTTCTTGCCAATATGTCAATATTAAAGGTAACATAAGGAATGCAGTTTATGATTCTTTATGTTTTAGCATGTTGAAAAACACAAAAACAAGATCAGCTCCTGAATACAGAAAGAAAGACTCTTAAGACTGAATAGATCCTCAGAAAGTATAGTCATTGCAACTTCACTGGGTTCAGCAGAATTGGTTGCAAATTACTGTAGCTCAGCACTGACACTATAAGCCTAATTTTCAATTTCTTTTTTGCCTTTGATTGGTCTGATGCATATTAGAAGACCTGGTTACAACTGCTACTAATGAAATATTTTTAAAAATTCCAGAAAAGAGTCATTTGAAAGATAAAGGAGAAATTCAATCAGAATTTTGGAGAATGTGGAAGGCTATTTATCCTTAAATAACCAGTTTTATCTTGGTGACTAATACTATAATAATAATAAGTCACCAAGCTAGATAACAGCTACATAACAGATATTTTACGTAGCTGAGGAGTCAAGTCCTCTGTTACAAAGCTTTCACGAGAAGATATGCCAATTTACCTATCTTTTATATTATAAAAGTTGTTTGGTTACTATAGCATAATTAGTTTTTGTGAAATAGTTGTATGGGATCCTTTAAGGATGTAAATCAATACTGAGAAATACATTAAAACTGAGAAATACAACTACACTATCTCGTTTGTTTCAGCGTTTTTAGTAGAATAAAAAACATAATGATTTTATGATCTGCTTGCCTTGAGGTTTAAGTAACACTTATAATCAGTAAGGTTTTACAGTGTCCCTCACATTTACTTTGGAATTGTAGCTCATATACAGCCTGAATGGAATTTCATTTTAAAAGGGACTCCCCCGACTTACACAATTAGTTATTATTCAATTTGAGTTGAAGGAGTTGAAGGAATAAATATTAACATTTATTTCTTCTAATTTTCATCATAAAAGTAGTAATGACCAGATTATCCTTATAAAGGAGATAGCATTTGAAATATTTTCATTCAACAAGCTATTACAGTGATTAAAATGCATCTTTCATCCTTAGGAAATATTGATTAATCCATGAATTCAAACAGGTAGATATTTGTCCCAGATAGAACTCCAATGATTCTCAAAGAATCCAACAGAGATGACCACAATAAACCATTTTTCTATATATACTTGGATTTTTCTTCAGAGCTTGATAAAATAATAATTCAAATAATTTCACATTATAAAAAACATTCCATAATTGCTCTCTGTGCAGGAAATGTCTCTTTCCTCTTTAGTGCTTTTCATATGGTTTTGTGTCCTTGAGAACAAGTTTAAGCTATCCAAAAGTAAGTGTAAGGTTCCAGAAATTCAAGAGTTGTTTAAACTCAAGAAATGCCTATCAAATGGCATGCCTTTCTCAACCATGAAATTTCTTCTAAAAGCCGATGAGAAGATTATTATCCACTGGTTGATCTTCTAAAATTAATCCAATTTACTGAGTTTTTTCGTTCTGCTAGCTCTCATATTTCTATGCATCAAACCAGCAAAAAAATACAAAGAGCCAGACTATGTCATCCTTTCTCACTCCGAGTCCCATCATCTGCAAGCAGTCCAACAGAATTCAATTAAGCTACCTGTGAAGCAAGATACTTCTCAGCACGAGTACGCACAGAAGCCCTATGTGATGATGAAGCAAGGTCACTTTTATTTCCATCTTCAGTCATCATCAAGAGAAGCTATTCAAACATTCCTCTTCTATAGCCTTGAAAAAAGCTATAGGATAAGCCCCTCTCTTTTTGAAAAAACAAAACAGAATAATATTGTTATTTGGCAGAAAAGGCCTCATTTCTGCAAACCACGGATTTTTCTTCAACAGAAAAAGAAAAAAAAAATTACCCTGCTTCTTGCTGATCCACCCCATAGTGTTCCAGCTCTGTGCCTGGAAGCGGCTGCACGGGAGGGGGTGGGAGGGGAACATTGGCCCAGTTTGAACCATTATTTTTCTGGGGCTTGGCAGTATTTTTGTTTTTCTTCTTTTTCCCTCCTTTGCCACCTGTGAATTCAAAAAGAAAAAGAAAAAGTTAATGGTATGATATGAAAAGAAAGCTGGCTATTTACATTTCTTTGAAAGAATTCTGATTCCAGATGGCATGCCCCAATAAAGAAGATGTATTTATAGCTTAGCAGAATTAGGATCATGGTATTAATGTTGTTACAAGGTTATAAATAATAACAGACTGGAATGGAAAAATATTCTACATAATTGCTGAAAAACACTTCTTTTAAAAATATGAACTCGATATAGTTGCATCACAATAGTGCATAACAGAAGAGAGATGTATTTCATTGTGTCAAAGATGTATTTATTGATTTATTCATGTCTGCTTCAGAAATTTTTGCATTCATTGTTGGATAAAAATGTAATAGACATGGCAAATTCTTTCAAATGTCAGAATCCAGTGTACTTACAACACTGTTTTGCATAATCTCTTTCTGTGGAAAACACAGAGGTTAAGGACACAATCTAAAAAAAATTGTCACGATACTTAATTTCTTTCAGTCAGAATGACAAGTGTAAGTTGTCAAAACAAAAAGAAATAGCTTTTTTGATCAAATGAATTTAGTAAGTTCAATTTTTCAAAATATCAACAAGCTACTTGCAATGTTTTAGCAGAGGATTGAAATATCTTGTGCCAAAATGGACAGTTCTAAATCTTATGTACAATGCTACTGGAAGATGCTAGTGGAAATAAGGTGAGCTTTAGCTCACCTCGTTTAGCATCTTGCTTTAGCCCTCTTCTCCTTGCTTATTGTCCACTTCTCCATTTGAGACAATTCTATTTGTGGGAAAGTGGTCTTACAGAAAAAGCTCTCTTCTCATTTGTTTCTCTTTTTCTTTTTTTATGATCTTATTTTTTTTCTAGTCAATAATTCATTAGAAAGAAGAATGGGACAAAAATTATTTCAAGACCCTTGACTGCTTTCAAACTCATCTATTTTTTGCCACTTTGTTGTGGCTTTCAAACTCACTGGGTTGCTGGGCGGAAGAATTGTCTGTCATGTGCTTTCTCAGTGGGGTACACAGCGAGTAGTCACTATTTCCTTGCCTGTTGCAGAAAGCACAGTTTAATTCACCTCATGCTGGTTTATAAGTGACAGCCAAAAAACCATGGAAAAAGTTCTCAACAGCAATGAATCAAAAAAACCACAACTGACTTGCAAGGAATGGGGGAACGGCGTGCACTGGCACGCACCAGCGTGCTGGCCATGACTCTAGCTTTAGGCACAGAGACATCCAGGAGGATGTGCAATTCTAGGGACAGAGAAAAGCTCATGTCATGGGACTTGTGGCCTGGGAGACAAGGCCTTTCTTCTCCTATCTCCAGCTGTCAGCTGGACACGAAAAGGAAAGAATAAAGAGGGAGGAAACAACATGGTTGTGTGATTTAGAACCAGCCAAGCCTTTTCTTTTCACCTCTTGTTCTGGCTGCTAGAGTCAGGCTTGTTGTCTGGCAAGATTTCTAATCAGCCTAGCTGGCAGCAGGTTGCAAGAGAGACCTCTTTCTCTCTGCAACTCAGCTCCAGATCAGGACTCTTCCTTCCTCAACCTGAGATATTTA
Source organism: Rhea pennata (assembly GCF_028389875.1). Taxonomy (NCBI): domain Eukaryota; kingdom Metazoa; phylum Chordata; class Aves; order Rheiformes; family Rheidae; genus Rhea; species Rhea pennata. The sequence goes on from NC_084663.1 coordinate 108,164,167, forward strand.
TAGTAAGTCCAGAAAAAATCCTGTCATTCACTATGTGGGAATAGAGCTGATATTCCATCTATTAGGCTGCAATACTCCATCTGTTAGGCTGCATGGCAGGCTCTTCCTTTTTTTTTTTTTTTTTTTTTTTTTTCTGTAACCTGGCAGATAGAAAGAAGTGTTCTTGAAAAGAGAAAGAACATTTTAATCAACAAAAAGGGAACCACTGGTAATGGCAATGGAGGAACAAATGCATGAAACATCTTGAGGGAAAACAAAACTTTCAAAGTAAGGCACAGGCAAAAGCAGAGTTAGAAATAAGGTCACAGAAATGTACAAAGGAAGTATATGAACTTTAACTAGTAGTATAGGGGAAAACGTGGAAAAGTCTGCAGGGATAGGAACCAAAAAAGAGCAGAAGGAGGATCTGTTTTGGGAGGGAAGTGTGCACATGTGTGAGTGTTTGTATGTGTGCTTTTGTGTGTGTTTGTGCATGCTCATGCTATTGTGCAGGAAAGGGATTAAACCAGGAGTACTCAAAGAAAAGAAATGCAGAGGAGACCTTTTTCTTAGAGATTACTTGAGATGGAGAGGGAGACTTTCAAAGCGTAGTGTCTTGGTATGCTTAGGAGACGAGTAAAATGGAAGTTGGATGTGTGGGGCACAAGTATGGCATAAATTGTAGGGTTCTGGAGAGAAAGGGCAAAGATAATGGAGTTGATAGAATGAAGCTAAGAGCTGAGAAAGTGTTCAGATGAAGAAATAAAAGAAAGGCAGTTTCAGGACATTACTAGTAGGGAAGCACTCTACACTGTACAGTTGGGCAGGAATTTCTCTTCTCCTGGTAGAGTGGGTAGAGTTACTCCACTGTCAGACTAATGAAAGAGATAACTTTTACATAGTGCCAGATCTGCATTTGAAAACTTGCATAAAAGCCTTATTTCTCCATATCGACAAGTCTAGACATTTCAGGGTCACACTGAAATTCAATTACATTACTTAAATCTCTGGATGAATCAGATCCTGGAAAAAGAATTTGCCAGTCGGGCTGATGATTACAGCACTGACATAAGCTGGATGCTGTGAAAAGTACAGCCACAAAATATCCCTACTTCACAAAGCAGTTGAAGTTTTAGCTATTTTCCACTCCAGAGTGGGATAAGACTTCTCACAGTATGTGTTTGAAAGAGAAAGACTTGGAATAATATCTAGTTAAAATAGTTACCAAGGAAGTAAGAGAAAAGTCCCTGCTCCTGCTGATGAGGACTAGGTAATCAAAGCTGGTATTTGACTCCAGTGACACTCTAATTTTTGGACTACTTGAAGGTCTTCCTCAATTTCTCATGTTGCAGCTGGTCTGCATTATATACATAGCTAGTGGGCAAGGGAGAGTAAAGTATTGAATCTGCAGTCCAATAGTCTGACGCTCCTCAGAGCCATGGGACATCCAGGTGTGAGCTCTGTTCTGGTGATCACGGGGAGTGCTCTGGCCAAGGAAAGCTTGGCTAATCTGAAATTTCCAGATCTCATCAGAAATTTTACTTCAGACTGGGAAACACTGCACAAAACATGTTTCACTTGAAACATTTCTTCGAAGTCCAGCATTTGATGAACCGGCATTTTCTGAAGAAAAAACTTCATTGTATTTTCTCAAAAAATTCTTAGCCAGCTCTAACTGTCAGCACTTTTAAAGTGTGATACTGCCCATTGATAACTGGCACATACATACCTCAACATATCAATTTCTGCATTTTCATGCAGTCAGAGGAGCAAGCTGATTTTCTAAGCTATCTGTTAATACATCTCACATATAAGAAACAAGCACCTTTCCTAAAGTATCACATGAACTTAACTCTCAGATCCCTCTCTGTCAATGGTATAAGCCTTTTTTTCTATCGCACTCCAAGCAGCTAATATTTCCATAAAAAGACATTTCCATACAAGACTTGCAAATACATTTGGCTATTTGAATTATGGACCAATGTTTATAGGCTTCTAATCTCAACATTCATTTTGAAAAGTCATTAAAATTGATTTACAGAAGCCATTTCTGGGGTTGATCTGTGCTGTTATGACTGTTCCAACTTATAATTGAACTTCAAAAGGCTACAGATATAGTAGAAACTTGAAACTGAAGTCCCTTCAGCTCTCTCCTATTTTGGTTAAGCATAATAGCAGACTTCAATTTTAATTGTAAGCTTTTTAGTGTTTTTCTTGAAAAAAAGGTCATAATTATACATAAAAAGTAACATAAGCAACAAGCAAGTAAAACTAAAAAAATCAACAGAAGAGGTATATTTAAATATAATACACCATCACAAGTATTACAGTCATTTTCATCAAATGAAAATGTGTCATGTTTCAAATATAACATGCAGCACACACATAAAATTTACATTCTGTTTGTATGCAGACTTGGCACAATTTTTGCAACCCCAATCATTTAACAGGGCCTGTCTTTACTTCTGAGTGAGCTGCTTGATTGAAAAACACATTTAGAAATGGCTTGTGTGAGTGGGGAATCTGGTAGCAATTCAACAAAAATATTCACCTTCTCCTGAAGTCTAGTGTGGGAAGGCCTATAAACTGTGGATTGATGGGGAAACATATTTGCAGCATGCTATCAGGGCAAGAACGTTGCAGAGCAAGGTTTGCAACTGCGGCAAAGTGCTGGGCGCACTGGTTGGGAGGATTTTCTAAATAGGGTCTGCAAAAGGTTTTTGGGGGTTTGAGGTCTTTTTTCTTTTCTTCTTCTTTTTATTTTTTTAATCTTTTTGCTTTCCTTCGCAGCAGCTGCCACGGTGACGTGGTGGCTCATCGACGTTCCCTAGGCGAGCTGCCTAGCGGACCCCCCTCCGCCGCCCCTCGCCCCAGCGGTGGAACCAACCTGAGAGGCTGCCACTCCTTTCGGAGCTGTTGTGGGAGCTGGTGGTGCTGAAATCCTGCGACTGGTTGTGTGGCAATCTATTAGCCAAGCCCTCAGCCACGCGGTAGTCAGGGATGTAAAGCAAAGCTAAGGGTTAAAGGGCACAGGTCACAGTGGCATCGTGTGGTTAGTCGACAGCACAAGCACATGCAACACATGCAGTTAGCAAGTCAACGGCGGATGTGGCGGGGCTGCGATTTTTTTCAATCGCTTTTTGCTTTTTTCTTTTTCTTTTTTTTTTTTTTGTGTGTGTTCCTATATGCCTGTCATGCACAGAACGGTATATTTTGTTCAGCAAGCATGCAAGGTATGTAAGTATTAGTTACGGTAAAAAACAAGCAGTGCCTCATGTACTAAAAATAATTTTCTAATCTATGCATAGATGATACAGTATAAAGCTGACAGCTCTGGAAAGTAAGAACTGATATTACCGTTGTTGCCTTTGCCTTGGTCTGGGAGCGAGTAACCGAATCCCATCAGGTCATTTTTTTGCTGAATTGAGCTTTTCCACTGAGGATCAGGTAAGTCGACTGCCAACTCATGGATGCTGTTGGAGTGCAGTATCTGGGTGGTGGCATATGGTGTAGCTTGCGTTATTTGGCTGGAACTGTTGTAACTAGTTTTGGTGGTGAAGTCAATGCTGCTGTAAATGGCTCCATCCGAAAGCATTGTAGCGGTTTTATCTCCTTGCCCTGGCACTGGTGGCAGCACATCTGTGGTGAACATAGGGGAATGAAACAAATCACTGATGCACAGGAAGCCTGAAAATATCAAGGTTTAAGATGAAAAATAAATGTGTCATTGTGCACGTTTGCATTTCAGTTGAGACAAGTCCATGAGCCAATGAAGGGAAGATGATGTACAACCATCGCCAAGCTATCAGCATCTGTGACAGGCCTACCACTTGTCCTTCACGTCTCACTGCCTAAAACCATCTTTTCTTTCCATACCTTCAACTGTGAAAGCAAGGTTTCAAATATTTCTCTACTGAAGAATGTTTTCAATTGTTCACTCTAAGTCAGAACCTGTCTGGGCTTCAGGGAAATGATGAAAGGAGAGAATCTACAAATCACAGCAGAAACTTTCCCAGAAAATACCTAGCAAAACTATTACATGGATGCTGAAGCTCTTGAAATAATTTTTAAAGGCACCACCTTCACTTCCTTGAAGTTTGATGCATCCATTTATCTAATTTCCTTTTAGACACTAACTAGTACATTTCTCCTTGCCTGTAAAAGAAAAGCCTGACAAAAATAAGTTGTTATTGAAAGGTGAAAAAAAAATCTGTTATTCTGAAGGGATTTAAGTGATCAGTCCCTTAAAATGGCAAAGCAGTGTTCATAATGGAGAACATCTTCTTCAAATACTCAGTACATTTACCTGAAAAACAGTACAGCATATTTAACTAGGTATCTGTTGACATTTCTACATCTTTTGAATCCTATCACACACTGCAATTTATAACTTTAATCCCATCTAGCGGCATTCTCTCTCCTTACTAAACATGCTAGTGACATTTGCTGATGGAATACTAGATTTAGAAGCTGGCACTACTGAGGTGTGATGAACCTAACAGTGACTGGCACAGCGTCCCAAGGAGAACCACAGCTCCGCGGATAACCCTTCTCCTGCTCTTTCAGAGGTTAATATTTCAAATGCTGCTACTTTCACAATTTATTTAGGTGCTGAAAAGCTGGAATCTGATCATTAGAAAAATGCATCACTTATATGCTGTTTGCTTTATACAGCATGAGGGCAGACATGGACTCTACGATCATAATTCAGATAATGATAATAATTCAAATAATCACAATTCTGATCTGTAGTCAGAATGTTTAGATGCCCATCACAAGATGCTTTTACAGGCCGTAGGCCCCAAAGAGAAGAGACGATTTGTGCACTTGGGGAAGGACGTAGGCTTAGCTCTGGGCTTGGACATGGGTTCTGCATGACCTCAAGGAATACTGTTGTCCTCCTACTGTTTCAAGAATTTTCTGGCAAAGGGGTACAGTACCATGGCTTTTGCCTTTTTTTTTTTTTGTTTTGTTTTCAAGGTTGACCATTTAGGCTATGGGACTACTTGCATGCATCTGTCCAACAGTGAGCAATTTTATATGGACTCTAATACCACTTGTAGTCTCAGGCAGCAATATAATATTAACAATAAATGTGACAACAACAAAGGCTCAGTAAAGACTCTGCAGAAGCAGAGATTACATTTGGGCCTATCAGTACCATCTATTTTGGCAGGCAACAACAGGGCTTAGACATCCAGGGAGATGAGAACAATCAAATATTTAAAATGCCTCTCTCTGCAGATCAATTTAAGTACAACAAAAAGTTACAATTAATGCATACCACAAGTCATCTTTCAAAATCAGGTTATTACTACCTATCTGTGCATATATAATGTGCTTTCTGGGGTCAGTACACAATCATAAAAGCATTTATGTGCAAATGCAGCATGAAATGTGAGAGTCAAGAGCAGTCATATCTTTCCTGCATTTCATCCACAATATAAGATTCTGCTTTTTCATATATGGTTTCATCAAAGCATAATGGATTGACATTTAGTAAATAAATTCTGTTGTTGATGTACAAAATAAAGTAAGTCCAGATCAACCTATGTGGGATCTGCAGACTCACAGAAGTAAAAATTAGTAAAATATGCATCTCTTTAAAGTAATCAGACATACAGCTATCCTTTAGAGTACATCTATCTCAGTTAAGTGAAGGGGTGTCACATCTATACATTTGCACACACTTGAAAGGAAAGTTGCATAGCTTCCCACCAGCCAAGAATTCTCAGTCCACCTTGCTAATAAATTGAAATTCTCTAGATATACCAGGAATTTTCAACAGAATCATAGATTAGCTTTTGACCTCAGTGAGACGTATATATTAAACATTCAAATAGCTACTGAAATGCCTTTTACAAAGTGCCATAATCACCTAGGAAAAATCAAGCATGTTTTCCCACCACAGCAAAAAATCTCAGTACATTTTAGACCAAAGATGAATACCCCTTCCCCAAAACTTCTTCAAAACTTTTGTAGCACCTGGGATAATTCAAACGGTTCTGAAGGGACTTTCTGAGCGACTCTTCCTTGCTGCCTGGGAGTCACACTACTACTTTGTGGTGTTATAGGATTGTAAACTTAACCTATGATTCCCAACCTTTGCCTTGCTCTCAAATGTCTCTGCAGAACATAATGTGGAAGTTGCGTTTGAAAGGCAGCGCGAAAACTACCTTCCCCAGTTTCTGTTCTAGAGTGATTGCCACCTTACAGTTTCCAAAATTCTTACAGACCTTTTACATCACTCCAGATCTTTTTACCAATAAAAATGTCTCAAGTTCAACCCATACAGTTCATTTGTGTTACAGAGAGTAGCAGAAATATTCAAAACTCAGCTGTTGAAATAGATAATGATAAGCAATTCCAAAACAGCCAGAACACAAGTGTAAGCTTGACTGTAAAGATTATGTGTGGAATTTAGCTGCTGAAAATTCAAATATAGATGTTGCATCTCTTGGATGAATTTGGACCTATGCCTTACCCAAAGGGAAGCCAAAAGCTTTAAAGCTTGCTTCTAGTTCAAACTGGATGTCTTATATGGGAGTCTTAAAGAGCCAAATGTTAAAAGAAAATGTTATTTTTTCGGGATTATGTGAGCTCAAGAAAAGATGGAAAAGTCCTGAAGAGTCATATTTTCAAGATATTTTCAGCAAAGAAGCTGGCAGACATTCAACTGCCTTCTAAATATTATCAAAAGATTTGTTCATAATAGCAGTTTCGTAAAACAAGAGCTTTAAAACATTTTTATACAGAAAATAAATCTGAAGAGATTTAATGCAATTTGAAGTCAGTAAAACCAATAGCAAGAAGTTTTGCATGGGAATGTATAATCAAAGAGGATTTTGATACAGTTCAAAATTAAAATCCTTTTACATTTATTAGCTTGATGATTTTACATATTTTTGCATTTTAAAATATTTTTGATATATAAAGTTGTCTTGATTTTTGTTTCCTTACTTATGTCTTAAACATATTTATATACTTATTTATGTTAAGATGTCTTCCTCTGAAGAACACTCTGGGGAACTAGTTGTATTATAACATCACAGAAACCAAGAAAGTAACAGATAGGTTTTAATATTACTTTGACTTTTTAAAACTCCAATTATTCATTTTTAAACTCGCATTTGAGTAGAACATTTGAAAGAAAGTAATCTCTTTAAAGATTCATCACCACAGTTATAAATCATTATCTCTCCTCACCAAAGGGTCTCTCTCAATTCAAGTGCAAAAAAAAAAAAAAAAAAAAAAAACTAAAAAATCTAAATAGTTCCCTTTTGTCTGTTCTTTCCTTCAAGAGGAAGGAAAATTTATGAAGACCTTTGAGGCCTTCTTTATGCATTATGGTTGAGACAGAGGCCAGGTCTTCAACAGGATGGGCCTGCGTAAGGTGAGAGCAACAATATGTTCTGCACAACTGCTGAAAGAACATTCTTCCTACATCCCTCGGGCTTTTCCCACCCTTACAAATGTCCTCCATCCCCGGCTACATTACTTCATAAAGCAGGTTGTTCATCTCCACACAGAAAAGGAGGAATATGGGCAACAAATACAGCAAAAGGGACATTTTAAAGCCATTTTTAGAGGCAAATCTTGAGTCAAACTCCGTGCGTAGAAAGGACTGGGCTTTACAGTATAACAAAATAAAAATATTATACATTTTTTTTTCATAGATGCTAAGTAACACAGGCCTATTGTACACTATATGGTGTCCTAATAAAATAAAACCCACCTCCACGACCAAAATTTCCAAGGTCATTGGGTCCGCTAGTGCTGTTGTTTACCGGCAGACTTGTGGCAGGCCAAGAGTCTGCAAGCCAAGGATAACTGGGGTCACTTGCATTCAACAGACCTGGTCGACTGAAGCAGAATAAACAAAAAAAAAGGTATACATACACATATATACGTGTAAATATGTATATATATTTATTTATTCATTTTTTAAAAAGTAAAATATCTATGGGACAATGTGGACACAACTGCGACTGAATAGGCCGTATCGCTTTTTTCCCTCCACCATGTGCAGCAAACAGTTTCGGAGACTTTAATTTATTTCAAATTAAAATTGTGTAGGCTTTGATGATTTAAGGACCTTGAGCAGTTAATTAAGGATATATACAAATCATCTTTGTCAGGAGAACTGGGACTAGGCATCAGTCGCGATTCTGCTGGAATCCAAATGAACTCCGCTGTCTGTGTGAAACAGGGGTAGGCAGTACCACCGTGGGATCCTAAGCCAGGGCTGAATGATAAATTGCCACCTCTAGGGAACAATCACTCAAACTGATTGCTCTGTATCAGCCATTTCCAGGACTTTGGGCTACTATTTCTTCCTTCCCTTGCATCCCATATGCACCTCTGTCATCCACAGGCTGGTAACTCTTCCTCTGAGCACTCTCATATGGTTTAGAGGCAAACAGGTTTGAGTAGGATTAATGGAAACTCCACGACTATCTTTATCTGTGACTACCACATGCTTTCATGTTTGTGCAATGTCAGGCTTTGAGAGCAGTATTAAACAGCAAGTATGTCGAAAGAGAAAATAAACTTGGGTCATAAGGCACTGTGTTTCTCTCACCCCAGGATAAACAGCCTGAAATTTAGCCAGGCATGTGGGTTGTTTACATTTGTATTTAACAAGGAAAACAAACCATTTCCTGTAAAAAAGAAAAACAAAAAAAAAAAAAACTCCCCCAAGATCCACAGTTCTGAGGCTTTTCTGGATTATTCATGCACTCATGAAGTTGGAGCAACATCTAGAATCACTGTACTTTATTTCTGATAGACCCCAGGCGGCCTTGATACAATGCCTAAGAGAAACATATCTGTTTCTATGGAAACAGCAATAAGAAGATCCAGCAGCTTCCTTGCCACATCCACTAGCTCTCATTAGGCCTAATCTCTTTTTGCTAAAATATTGATTAAATGGGAGATTGGAAGTTATTACCAAAGCCTAATTACAATCTCCATATTGGCAAAGGGAAAATAGATGAGGATATATGGGTCTGTTATCAGCTTTTATCAATTTCAATTGAGTAGCCGAAGTTGTGGAATCCAGTCCTATCAATCTCCAACCTATTCATCATCCATGAATCATTTATTTTGTGATCGATTATATGTAATTGTTCACTCACAGCAATTTAGTGGGAGCCAATAAGGAGTCTTAAACAACAGCAACTTCATTTGCTAATGTCTAATTAATGCAATAAACATCCTAGTAACAAATGAACACATTCCTTGTGATATTTACTACTAATTTCTTCCAGGGCATCTGGGAGATATGAAACATCTGGACTTGATTCCTCCAAAGTGCACAACAGACAGATCATTAAGCCTTGTGGTAAGCTATTTAACTCCTTCTAGACTTGTCAATCTTATAAATGATCACTTATTACCAATGAGCATCACCTACAAAATTTTCCAGATCCCTAATTTTAGAAATAAATATGGTGGAAACAGACCTTTTTACAATGAAACATACCTTCCATTGCTCATTAGTCCTCCATCTCCTCTTTGGAAAGTGACTGTATTTTGGTTGGAAAAACAAAACAAACGTACATACACACACACACACACATATAAGACAGGGAAAAATCCATTAGTGATAATTATAAATAACAATTCATATTGCTTCATGTCCAAGATCGGAGGCCTCTTGGCATCACCATGTAATAATGTACAGGAATTAGCAGAACAGGCTCAAACTCATTTGGGACTACAATTTGTTTGGGATTTCACTGCACATTATTGATTAACATCAATTTGCTCTGTAGCTGGCAAGGCAAACTGGCAGTGTGGGTAAAGAGCCGTGCATTTACCACAGGCCCCTTCATACCACTTTGTGGTGCATGACTACGCTGTGTGATGAAATCTTCTCCTTGGCATGCTTCTGCTTCAGCACATAATGACATTGCTCCAGTGAGTTAACAGCATCACATCATAACGCGGTAGGATAATGTCACCCCACATAACACGCAGCCTCCCAGGATAAATACAAGGAGGTGCAGCTTTATCGGAGCTCAAGGGTGTAAAAAAATTGTATCAAGCTACATGGTTTTCGTTAAAGATCCAGTAGAAGAAAGAGCACACACACATAAATACACACACATCAGTGCCATAGAGAAGAAGAAAGTGTTTTGTGTCTTGCCCAGGGGGATGCCAAGGATATGTTCAGAGGCATACAAATCTCTTCATGGCTCCATTCACGAGTATTTGACAAAAAAGGATCTATCTCTTATCTCTACTAACAGGATTACATTTCAGGGCAATATAGGTAAACCCATATTACTGGTGAGATGCTAATTAACAACATTCGATGCTCCCTTTTGAATCATCAGTAAATATTTTGCATCAAGGCCAAAAAGCCTTGTTCTCAGTTCTCAGTGGCAATATTCCATTGCTTATTGCACAGATAAGGCAGAGGAGTAGATTATTTCAGTATCCTAGACACCTGCATCCTTAAAGATCTCTGAAAAGGTGAGGGTTAGAATTTCAGAGAAGAACAGAAGAGCCCGTGGTCAGCTTAATTTCAAACAGGCTCCAAGTCAGGAATTCTATTTACCTTCCTGAGACAGATATCCCCTTCATTAAATTACAGGTATCAGACTATTTGTAAGGTTTTCCAAATATTAGTCCGAGCTACTTTAAATCAGGATTAGGCTTTGCATAATACATGGTCATTCTAACCAGAGAAAGGCACTACAACCAATGGAAATGCTGTGATCTTTAAAAAATTAGCAATGGTATAAACCCATCAGCAAAATACTTCTGATACTTCATAGTGTATTGTCACTTCACCAGCTGTCGGGTAATTTCATAGTATACACATAAAAAACAGGGACAAAGCTGACCCCTTTGGAAGCCACGCTGAAAGAGTGCTTGGGTCAGTTGATTAATTACATCAACATAGAACAGGCTAGTATCAGTATCAGAAAATCACTGCAGTCATATATAACATCTAAATGTTAAAATGTTTACAGTTGAATTTTGAAAAGATGTAATCAAACCAATTAATGAAAAGAAAATCAAATGCAATTATGGGAAGTATTAAATAAAAGTCTTCTTTGAAAAACAAGGTATGTTAAAAGCATTGCAGCTATTTAGAGCCAAAACTAATTTTATTTACGTTGTTTTTAATAGGCTATCAAGCAACTGTATCCATCTTTACTTAGAAATGAATAAAAGGATATGGTGTGGATATCATGTGCCAATATGCAAAGAGGTGGGTATGCTTCAAAATGACTGGCTATGTTTCAAAACATGCTGGTCAGACGTATGTTAACACTTTAATACAGATGCTCTTTCCTTTTTCCTCCTCCCCTTCTCATTTTTTACTTCATTTCTCCAACTTTCTGCATTTGTAAAAGCAACAACTGATCCCTCCAGAAATAAGCAAAACCAAAAACAGGTAGGTGTTCAGTATCAATCCATATAAATAAAGTTATACTACTTTAAGGGAATTCCTGTGCAATACATTTTTCTGAAAACTTCCTGGGATTAATGCTTTTGTTTAAACTACAGTCTACTAGAAATATTTTTAAAGTAACATTATCAGCACTTGTATAGCATACACGTATGAGAGATTTTCACTATGTGAAATGGAAAACAAAATCAGTATTTAGGGCCTCCAAAACACTTACATTCCTAGTGTACCTTTATAAAGGAAAGCTAAAATGGGGCGCTAGCGTGAGACTGCAGAAACAACAGTTGCCAGACATATTTTATTTTCTGTGCAGTGAGAAAAGTTTAGGACATGCTGTGATAAACATCAAGAAGACATGACTTCAAAACCTCTTCTATGGAGCCATAATTGCTGCATATTGGCTATGGCATATCAGCTTGTTGTGAAGAGACAGGTTTCACAGCACCTACTCTCTTTACTGCTATCTATGTATACTGGTGGTGGTAAACCACTTCCTGCTTCCTCCTATAAGTAATCTTATGTTCTTCCAGTACGAAGACTGTTTTTTTTAGAAAAAAAGGTTCAACTTAGCATTGAATTTGAAAAAGTCTATCAAAAAGAAATTAACCGTGACATTGTTTTTTCTGGGCAAAATTCTGCCTGGTTTATGCAATTAAGTATGGGATTGGGAAAGAATACAGCTTCTTCTACTTCCTCTCCGTTCTGTATACCAATGCAAGGATGGTTATAATCTTTATAAGAAAAGAAATAAGGGAATAGTGCAGTTATTGCTCTTGCTGAAAAAGGCTCTGGCGTATCAGCTAAGCTAACCAAAATCCCTCTTGAAGCATGAAGATGTCATTGGGACATCACAGAAAAAAACCCCATATTCCTGATGCCTTCTGTTAATGGACTACCTGAGGGTGGATAGAGAAGGTGTCTTTATTTTAGCATCAATATTGTGAAAGGAAAGACAGCTAACGACTGAAGATATGGTCAGGCTGCCAACACAAGCACTATGTTTATCATTCCTTCTGTACATTTTGTCAGCATTTTTGCCTGCAGTTTGATTTCTGCAATTACAAAACAAGCCTAACGGCCTGAATAGGAGCATACTTAATGCAATGCAGACTTGTAGATGTCACCGTAAAAATAAAACACACAGACAGCTGGCTTTATTCAGTCTGTCTCCACTTCAAAAAGATGCAGAGCAATTTCAAGGGGCAATGTAAGAGTAGGAAGGAAAGGATGTCCCTACCCCTTACCCACCCATCTCCCTTCCTTTTTATCACTGAGGAAGCAAAAAAGCTCTTTCAGCACTCTTTACATCTGATATACGTTTTTAGAAAGGCTGAAGACCAGCAGGGATGAGATTGGTTTTCAAAAGACGAAAAAAAACCCTCTGTGTAGAGACATTTTGAAGGAATCCCCACCAGTGTATACTTAAAGGACTGCAAAAATGCAGAATATAAGCCAAAGTGCATTTTAAAGGCATAAATATTTAAGGAAATTATATTTTATATATTTCTATCAAAACCAGCACATGCTAAAGAACTTTTTACATGTTCTTTTTTTTTTCTTTTTTTTTTTTTTTTTAATATATAAGGAGGTATGCATACTATTTACTAATATTATCTGACAAGGTTAAATTTAATCTTCATGCCTGCTAGTACTGGAAAAATACAAATGTATAGTAAGTTGACATTCTGAGGCAAGAAAGCTTTAGAAAGCTTTCTGTACGCCTATCTCTAGTAGGCCACATTTTCCTACCACAAATGAAAACTTTAATGTTGCCAGCCAAGTCTCATTCCTTTTCCTGATAAGCTGTTCCTCAAATATGAATGTAGATTAATCCTCTTTTAATAAGCATTAACTCAGAACAGATAATCAGCGTATAAAAATTCCATCAAAACTTCTGCCTGCCTTTGGATTCTGTCAAATAACTTATCCTCATTTAACAGTTCTAGGAGTTGTGCATAAAATGTGTAGCATTCCATAATTCTTTCTCTATCTATTTTTAATTTGTTTTTATTTACTCAGTTGCATGAGATCTTTAATCCCAAGGAGCACTAGTCACTCAATAAGCTTACCTACTCATAAATGAAAATACATATTTACTTTCCTTGGATGACTGATGGCCTAGGCGCTCTTGAAAACACCTGAGTATTCAGGTGAGTGAACTGGCAGAACCATGAGCCTGAGGGCCCAGGAAAGATAAGCAGATAAATGATTTTCTTCTTATTTCTACAAATGGATTCTGTGCATTTGTTATAGAGGTTCTCATACTGAAATGTGAAAAGAGAATTGCAACTTCCAGTAGTAAATACAGAAAATCTTTCTGTCATTGTAATAGATCGGAATGAAACAAGTAATGGATGGGAATAAAACAATTCCTATGTTATACTACAAGTGGTCAGATATCTGTGTTGTACCAGATCCCTTTTTTTGTACCACATGGAAACCCACAAAGCATACTTGTATCTGGGCAGCTTGAGCTGAGGTTAACCGTTGCAGTGATCGCAGCCAGAAAGCCCCTGCGGACGGAGGAGTTAGGGATCCACAGAACAGTTAACCTAAGCAGATACAGACCCGTGCCGTGCTGTGCTATGCTGCACGGTAGTTTGGCCTTTGGACCCGTGCTGTGCTGCACCTAGCCCGCGGCCATAGGATAAACTTAGCAGCTAATTGTAACAAAGGAGCCTGTAGGCAGCTCCCACTTGGCATTACACCACCTGCAGATCCTTGTCTTTATCTGAGAGTGCAGTAGGAACGTCTCCTCAAAACATCCTTTTCATCTGACAGTAGAAATGACAAACAGTCTTCTATTAAGAAAATCATGTAAAAACTCAAAAGACAAAAATGGAGTAACCTGTTCCAGGGACAGGATCTGCCAGGTAGGCTATGCCCTGACTGGAGACATGTTCGATGCTGCAAATTTTGAGGTTCCCAGCATCTGAAGGGATCTAAGATTATCTACGCTAATCCTTCTTTTCTCTTAACTCTAATACAAGGCATTTTAAGTGATACTTTACAGAGTCTGAGTGCCTTTCTTACTGGGATCATAACAAACCAGCAACTCCTGGTGCAAAATGACTGTAAAGAGTCTGTCCTTTATATTATGGAACTGATCACTCATAAAGGAATAACACAGGCATTTACTCTCTGTGTGCCATATTTGTTTTTGCTTATAGACTGTCATGTTCCCCAAAATGTATACTTCTTGTACAGTTGCAGAACATGACACTACTACTCTAACACTCATCTAACTAACATGACAGAAAAACATACTTTCTGCAGTACTCTAACTACCCAGATTCAATGCCTAATGATAAGTCATGATGGGGGAAGGAAAAGCAGCAGAACAGTGATGTATGACTAATGGCTTAGTACCCACTAGAGTCAGTTCAGCTGTGAATAAGTAAAAAGATTTAGCTGTGATTTTCAATGTCACATCTTCATTGTGAACATCTGAACAATCGATCACTGCTTATGAAAATGTTCACAAATACAGAAAGCTTAATAAATTTTAACTCAATGAATAACTCTCCCCTGGCACAAATCTTTACCAACAGCACAACATTTGCTGTTTGTTCTTCTTCTGCACTGAACGTTACAGTCACAAAGCAGAAATTATGCCACTTAGGTGTCTAATCATAGGATATAAATAACAAATAGTCCTAGCAAAGACTTAATGAATGACCCATAATCTGAAATTGATTGGAGAGAATGCTTTAGCAACTACAAAAATAATTGCTCAATGTATACCTTAAAACATATTTTTAGTTTTAATTTCTGCACACATGCAAATAGAACTGAAAAAAACCCAAAACAATCCACCTCATAAATAACTGAAAAAAGGTTATTTAGTTTTTTGTTCAGCTAGATCTATCTGTGAATAGAGTAAGTACATAAATGTTCTGAAAATCCACTTGATCAAGTTTATTATACAGTCAAATCTGCATGTTCTGTCTTTCTGAAGGAAGAATTTGAAGTACATATTTGAACAAAAACTGTACATCTCTGACTATTAGGAAAAATTTGTCTCTGATAAAACTTTACTGACAGCTGTCTCTGATGAGATTCTGAAAGCTACATGCCACTGTCTAGATCTGAAACCAATTTAGTGTTTATGAATCATAACTCCGAAGGAAAAAAACAGTTGTGAATGTCATCAAATCTCCACAGGCATGGATGTGTTTATCTAAATGAGATCACCAATTGCAAACTCAAATACCAGAGAACTAAAGATGTATCTTAGGGAACTCTGGATACAAAAATATGGACTATATTCTTAGGGAACTCTGGGTACAAAAATATGGACTATATTCTTTTCATAATTTTTTTCACAAGTCATGATTTTTTGAGACACCGTAATTTGGTAGATTTGACTACTGGATGACTTAGATTCTCAGCCACTTAGGAAATGATTATTGAGAACAGAATTCTGTATTGTTATAGTTGCAAAAGATCCATGAGATGTTGAAGTTCTTGTACAAATTGTGAATTTCTGGCAGTGCCTCTGACATATCCTAGTTGCCCAGCATGCGTGGAACAACTGCACTGAATCATGCACATTCACTTTGTCTCCAACACAATCCTGCGCTGTGTCCATGTCAGCTACAAAAACAATGGAAAAAACTTACCATACCACAGCAACAGACAGCTGACAGTGGCACAATCATAGGAACCAAATGCAAAGATGTATCACTCCATTCTGGAAAATTTTTATGGTATGTCCCAGAGTAAAGCAAATAAAGCTTTTATTACTGCAATGTGTTGTGCCACACTAATTCTGACTTGAACAAACATGCCAAGAACCCAGAAGGAGCAATTCTTAAGCCCCAAAGTTTCTCCATGAGAGCAGTTCTCCTTAGCAATGTCACAGGCCCCTAGGGCAGACACTGCCACCTTCATTCCTCATCCTCAACAATCAGCTGTTCTTTCCTGCCGAGCTTAAATGCACAGGCTGTGGCTGAAAATAAGAGAGCTAGAAAGCAGCTAGTTGAGCATGAGGAGTGGTTCCACTAAGCAATAGGAGGACTGGCCTCTACCAAATGGATGTCAGAGCCACAGAAGAACAGACAACTTTGGCGAATGCAACTGAGGGGCCACTCTACACACAAAAAATGCTATGCATTTCCCCTGAAAATGCTGGCATTTGTCACCCTCTTACAGTGCAACACTGAGGTATAAATATTTTTGAGTTTTTGACTCAAGCTTAGGTATGAGAACTGAAGCTAATTATTTGTGTTAATTTTTACTATTAACGACATACACTATTTCTCTTGGCTACCCATATGTTGACTAAGCTGTTTGCAACCTGCTGCTGCAGTCACACTTGTTTATTCTTCACATATCTTTAATCACGCTTATGATAATGGTCGACCGTATGCTATGTTTATTAAAGAAATGATAACTAGGAAATCAGCTTTGAATTGGATAGGCAGAAAAAAAGCAAATGCTTCAGTTGAAAAAAATACTGCAAAGGGAATGTGTGCTTAGGTTAATTAGTGGATTGAGTGCAGAGCTGAATACTTCAAGGCAGGTGTATACACAACTAACAGCGTAAGTGAGGTAAGAGCCACTTCTCTAGTTAGGAGATCTTCAGAACTACTCATGATACTTTCTTAGATCCTTAGGATCAAAATTTGACCGTATGTAACTAATGCTTGTTCACGTTATGTTAGTTCAAGCATTTTGTCCTGCAAATTACTTTCAGAATTGCAATGTTTTGAAGAGTTAGATGAATTAGAAGTATGCAGAATTATAATGACAGAGAAATTAAAGGTGGTAGGTTCTACTTTCCCTCAGTATCACTAGGAGAATACATGCTACATTACTATCACAGACTATCATAGACAGGCGGTAGTAGTGTTTCTCCTTGCATTTGGTTTTAATTCTGCATACCTCACATGTTTATAAACACTTAGATAGCTAATGTTTGCAATGATGCATTGGTGACATAACAGACAGACTAATGGACAGTACCTGCAGGGGTGAAGGTGAAGGACTGAACTGCAAAACAAGAAAGCAAACACATTGTGAGTTACAGACCCTGATAACAAGAGCTACTTTCAGGGCATGAGTTTCCTTTGGAACTCTCTCAGTTGTAGCTTAACATCATACGCAGGACATAGCAGTTGAGCTTTGAGCACTAACCAGCCAGCAGCCAATGATAAATGACAATTGGAAAGGTGAGCAGTGAATTTTGAGAGTCAAAGTTGAGGACATGCTCTTCTCAAAACCATAAAAATAAGGATGAATTCTGAAACACAATCTCTTATGAACTTTCTCTGTAGAAAGCACACAGTATTTTGTAATTCTGATAATGGAAATTCTATGCCACGATGCAATGTTCACATCACACTTAGACACAGCAAACATCATGAGAAGAAATGAGTTGCAGGAGACACACTGTTTATAATGATTATTACAATCATTTACAGTGACTATTATTACCATTTACAGCTACGCATTTCAACATGCTAAAGACTTTGCTCTCAAAGAAAAAAGAAAAACTATGTGAGCTCACATACAAGACTAATAATTCTGCTTGTTAAAAAAAGGAGGTAATCTCAGTTTGCATCCAATGCATATGTAAATATATGACAGTGTCCTAAGGGGAATAATGGTCTAACTCTTAATATGAAGAATCTGTGGATCATATAAGCACATGTGGAGCTACATGTGATATAGATCAGTTTTGAATTAATACCATCTCTCGTAGAGTAAAAGTTGCCCTTGCTGTTAAAGCAAAAAAAAAAAAAAAAAAAAAAAAAAAAAAAAAATCCCTGTGAAAAGAAGCATAACCTATGAATGATACAGGCCACATGGTCACTTAAGTTGAGGTTCCATAATGAACTGTGTCAACCTAAGAGCCTGTTGCCATTGAAAAGGTTTCTTTTTCCATGCTTCCACTACACTGGCTTTGGGACTTCATTTCACTAAGCCAACAGAAAACTAATCCAGCAGGGGAGAGAATAGGATTAAAAACAACAACAACAAAACCTCTAAAACTGTGAACTGTTTTCCTCTGGGTTAGTGAGTCCAGTCAGGACACTGAAGGGTCTGATGATAGCTAAAGCCAGGTTGAGAGGGAGTAAGGACTGTGTGGATTAGAGCAGGGAAGGAATGTTGGGTTTTGGTAGTAGAAAGATATTAGGGATGCTCAGCCACCTGGGGAAATTGTGTCTTCTGGTTCATATGTGATAACTTGTAAATCAGTAGACTATTGGTATGACATAGTCTGATATAGTATCAACAGTAAACATACCGAAAACTCAAATGTACAAATCTTGCTTAAACAGGAAATGTTTTCTCTTATTAAATGTATTGTAAAATAAGAACTACATAAGAAACTACCCTAATGTTTGAAGGAGAGCTTTTTCATGTGTAAATTAGGTTTCAGAGCATCTCATTTCTTTGGTAATGCTATATTCACCTGACTCCTAAATATCTGTAAGAATACTGAAGCACAGAATAACACATAAAACCAAAAGTTTTGGAGAGGGAGGAAGAAATATTTTCATATAGTGAATGAACTTGCTTTCCAAATGTGGTTTTTATTTTGGAGCAATATGCTTTGTGCAAAAGGCATCATATTGTAAGGCAACTCCAAGGAGTTGCATCTCCAAGACAAAACTTCCTAAGGCTTCTATCACAGGTAAACTTGATCATCCCTTTTTATCTAATACATCATTTTCTCTTCCTGCAGTTCTATGTATGGAGTTGGCGGCTAAGGATCTCAGTTTATCCTCCATGCATGGGGTTCGAAAGTCATGGAAATGCACAGGAATGAAAGAGGGTAAGATTAAATGCTCTTTCTAACTCTCTAGATCCTTTCATGTAAGGGTCTAATCTAACTCACATTTGAGCATATAACTGAAGCTGGACCTCCAACAGAGTGCCTTCTGAGCAAGGAGTAAGAGGTAGAGTTAACCCTCTTTGTACTTCTCTACGCTAATGTGTTGGAGATGTAAAAATAAAGACCATCTTATGATAATGATGAAATGTGGTTCAGAGCAATGCATTTAAAGCTTCTCATACGTCGGCATTTTCACAGCATACATTTAAAACAAGCATATGAAATTCACCCAGTCCATTTCTGTCGTAAGGTCACCGTGGTTTTTGAATAGGTTTAGCAGCACCTGTGCTCTTCACGATAGAACCTGATGACATGGTAATAAATAGTTATTGTTCTTACCAGCATAATTGCTGAGCCCCTTCCTCTTCTTTCTGCGCCAGTACAGCCAGATGCTGAAACCCATCAGAATTACCCAACATGCACCACCGATGCCAGCTATAAAGGCAGGCTGTTTGACAACATCAGTGATTTGCTCAGTTATGCTGTTGTTATTTTCGGTGATGACAACTTCATTACGAGCTCCTGCACAAAAGAAAGTCGATAGAACATATTTATTATGTATGCTGTAATGCAACCAGGAACCAGGTACTGCAAATGAAAATTAAAAAGCAGTAATATGTGCCTCAAAAGAATTATCCACACTAGGGCAGCTTTATAGGTTACTAAACTTGAAAAGCCATGTTTCCAGTAAGGGAACCCATAATCCATTGCAATTTTGGAAACATATATTTGAAAAGACAGCTCTATAGCACCATCCCCACTAACCTAACAGACCACAACAGTCCACAGACTTTTAACAATATACATAAGCACTTTTTACATAATTATAGCTAGTACCGAATGAAGACAGAACGGATCATAGTAAACCAACTCCAACAAATAGATCAAGCAAATAATAAATAACTTTTCTCTAAATAAGAAATCCAAATATAAAATTTGCTATAACATCAAAAGTTAGTTCTTTTGTTACTAACATGTCAGGTGTTCTTATTTAACTCATTACCTGCTGCATGCCAGAGCTTCCAAACTTAAAATAAAACATTAAATATATGTATTTTTAATGGAGGAAAGATGTATTTTCAACAATTACTTTATGGAGAAAATCCATGGAGAAATGGATCCTCAGTACACTAACTCTGACACAAAACAAAAATAGCTTAGATAACTGTAATTTCTAAGCGATCATGATGAGATGATGCTATTTTTTCACTCAAAATATGTGTGAAAAATTCTTAACATTAACCTGGAAGAAATAATTATAACACATGGAATACCAATTAAAGTGACACACGTCAAAAATAACGGTATAGTATCTCAATTGTGGCTAGCACCTTAGAAAACACTGAATTTCAGTGGATGCTCCCACTGGTTTCATTTTTCTCCTTTCTCTAAAAGGGAATTTTTCTAAAAGGAAAACCTTAGTGTCTGTCTTGAAAACAAATGCCCATAAACACTGTGGAGAGAAATTCAGGAAATGTTAAAGCATACCGTTCCAGAGTGGGTAAGTTTCTAGTTCCAAACTCCCCAGCTAAAAAAGGTTAGTTTTAAAGGTAGGAAATGTGGAACATATTTTTCTGCAAAAAAATATGAATACTGATTCTAAATACACTTCACATAAATTACCTAGATCTACACTTTTGAAAGTGGTGAAGCAATTAGCCATCATTTCTGGTAAAAACATTTATATAGCTCAATCTTTGAAGTGTATACGCCATCCTATCAGATGCATGTATGCATGTAGAAGAAAGATTTCAAGCCTCAGGAGTAGCTACTCTACTGAGGAAAAAAACATATGCAAACACCATGATTCTCAGTTACGACAGTGTATCACACATGGAGGTAGTAGAATACATATACGGAAATAAAGCATTGAAATGGTCATTCAGAGCAAATTGTAAAAAATATCATAGCACTACACCCTGCTGTGAAAGTGTATATATTCCTCTTCTATAATTCAGCAACGGTTAAATTTACTAGTCACTTATTGAAACAAAACTGCCGCTGTGTCAGCATGCTGGCTCCAGTGTAAAGCAAACAAACAAGGTCATTCGTTAAAGTAGATACAAGAGAGAAAAGTCAGATGCTATCAATTTTATTTCCAGGAAGGCCTCTTTACAGCAGACCAACAGTTTATATCAGTCAAGCTGTGAGTAAGAATGAGACCCAAAGGCTGAGTCTTGCTGAGCACGCCTTAGCTGATGGAGCTGGCGATGGAGTCTATCATGGCAGTGCCCCAGTGAACGGGCAGATTGAGGCCCTCTGCAGTGCTCAGAGCTGGATCAAGTTACTCAGGAAGAAATGCGATGCAGTGCATTATATTGCTGTAACGCTGTTAATGATCTCTGTGATTTTATTAAGCTTTCCCTCTTTCATCACCATGTCAATATTTAGTAATGATGACC
Source organism: Rhea pennata (assembly GCF_028389875.1). Classification (NCBI taxonomy): domain Eukaryota; kingdom Metazoa; phylum Chordata; class Aves; order Rheiformes; family Rheidae; genus Rhea; species Rhea pennata. The sequence goes on from NC_084663.1 coordinate 108,185,816, forward strand.
GTCTGCTTCTGCAAACAAACTGCTGAAGCTGTGGGAGAGCTTGGCTTGGTTTCAGTAGCTCTATTCAAGAAACAAAGCAGCCTTCCAACAAACCAAATAGTTCCCACAGACCAACTCTGACAGGCTATGCCTGTCCATTTAGGAAGAGGCAGGGTAAAGACTTTGCCATGCACTGGGTCATTCTGGTAAGCTTTACTAGCATCAAGGCTCAGTAGATGCCGCAGTCCTCTCCAACTCCAAAGCTTTCCCATTTTGTCCTGTCAGCTATCAAAAGACCAATAGTTTCCACCGTGATGTAAAAAGAGAGATTAAAAACTCAGTGAGCACCAGTGGCAAGGAAAAAACAGGAGGCAGCAGTGGCTCCTTTGCAGGATTTCCCCCTTCCTTGTTGCCCATAGAAACAATCTGTAAGTGCACCCCAGTGCTTAAAGAGGAAGTGCTGAGAGTAAAACTAATAGAAACAGGCACTCTATAGCATGCTCTCCTAAGCACACAATTGATTTTCTAGTAGAAATCAGCACGGGAGTTGATGTAGCTCTAATTGGCATTAACTTTCAGTTAATTTCTGTGTCCTTTGGAGGCTAGGTAACAGCAGCAGGAAGGTGAGGAAACAGGTAATGTCCGCCCTGTGTTGGTGGCAGCTGTGCTGCGATGAAGAAGAGGGGGGCAGAAGGGCTTCGGAGACATTGGCTTCAGCAGCAGATGCTCCTGGATTCAAGAAAAGAACAACAGCTTCCTGCTAAAGCATGCAAAATGTTTCAGTGCTAAAGATCCTGGGTTTATTCCGAGGACAGAAACCGGTAGTCTTTGAATGGAGGACATGAGAACAAACTGTAGAGAACCCAGAGAGAGGTTTCAATGGACTTTTATAGTCTCCCAAGGGCTCTTCTGGAGGAAGGTACAATCTGTCTCCAAATTACCTTCCAAAGTTAGCAGTCTGGCTGTTTGTTCTACCCTCCTAGTGCCTGGTAATTACATGTGCAAAAGTAATAATTCATTTAAATGTCAAAATAACATATGCTTTGTGAATTGAGTGGCTGAAAAACAAATGGATACAGATGAACATTACCCACCGACGTTTGATAAAATTAATATAATCATAGGAGTTTGGGCAAATAAATGGCATTAATTTTGTATTTCTTTACATAGTATTTAATCAGAAGTAGTGTATATGTCATCCAGGGTACCAGTGTACTATTTCATATACTGCAGGTGTTTCTGTAACAATGCTGTCAGTTCAACTAATTAGAACATAGACAAGGGATGTGTGTGACCTGTAACGCTCCATGTCTTCCTCCCATTGGAGAGTAATGAAGAACAAAACTAATTTGTCGGACGAAAAATTAATTAGACACATCAGATTCAATTGTACCTATTACTGTGAAAGTTTGCAGCTGTTTCTCATGTTATTATGCCAATGATGGAATGTAAGCAGGAACAGGCCAACTGATCAAGAGAAATAACAGCAATATTGCTATCTTCAATTTTTTTTCTTGCATTCCATGTCAACAGTGATCAGAAAACTTTTAGTCTTGATTCTCTTTGAGCCTTTTATACAATTTTTCAACATCTTGCTTGAAGTATGGGCATAGAGTTCCAGTAAGAGTCACACAATTCCCAGCTAAAGAAATATACTTTCTACTACTCAGTAGTCTCGTGTGTTTTACTTTCTGAACTTATATTAGCTTGTTATCTACAACTGATTGGAAAAGTCAGTAGCTGATGAATACAGCTGATGAATACCAGCTATTTTCAGCATAACTTCTTAGAATAACACCTCCTATATTGTAAGAAGAAAGGATGTGTTTTTCTTATACACTGGACTGCATTTTGCGATGATGAAAGCCCTACTGTTTAGCTACAAGTCTCAGTTGGTCTGCAACGCCGCCCTGCTCTCTCCACATGTAAGCGTTCCTGCAGTTGTTCATTCTGCTTGCAAACCGCTGTAGAGCGATGCACTGGGCCAGGTGGGACTCCATTATAGTACAACCATTTAATAATGTTTTCCCATTCATGATTATATTTTGGGGTTTATTCACTACCTAATTTTTAATCCACATAATTACTTTAATTACCTAACAATTACGTTTCCTTGTTCCGTATTTTTGATTCCTAGTCAAACATCAAGTGGTACCAACTCAGATTTTTCAGAAATCCTATCACCTGAACTATGTTGCCTTTACCAAGCATATTTATAATCAGAGGAAATAGACAGCTACTATGGCTCATAAGCACAGGAAAGATGGAATCTACAGAAAAAGGAAATACAGACCATACAAGTAGTAACTACATCCAGCTTTGTGTTCCCAAAAGGGAAAAAAGAAATGAGAACAGAAACTCAAGCCAAACAGAAGAGACTCTATTAATTACTTTTCATGTAAAGGACTGTAAATGCGCAGAGATGTTATCAGACAGACTTGTTGAGGCAGACATTTTGGGATAATTAAAGGAACAAATAAATATCACTATAAGTTTAACAAGGTGAATTAAGTTTCCAAATGCCAAATGGATTTTTTTTTTGTAGTTTATTTGTTAAATTTGCATTCTAATGTCTCTTTCCTCCTTCATGTAACAATACAGATCTCTACAGATTTAACTCTTGATTATATTAGTCATTTTTTTGTAAGGAAAAAGACAGGATTGAGGGCTACATCCAGATTAGGGGCTGAGCATTCTGGCAATCATCCAGCAAAGCACTTTAGTGCAACTCACAACAAGTTAAGTGACATGAGATTACTTGCACGCTTAAAATGAAATGTGCTTAAGTGCTTTGCTGGAACAAGACCAGTGTGTTTAGCATCTAGCTGGACGGACTCCTTTCAGCAGTGCTCTGGGAAGCTGAGTAAGAAAAGTAACCCTGCTCAAAGTGAATGCAAAGACAGACTAATATCACATCATAAGCTATTTATACAAAGGTCCAAAACTCAGGCCTTTAGAAAACAGGTTCCTTTCATTTTCCAAGATCAATTTATTGCTTTCAGTTCCAGAAGACTTTTTGCCCCTCTTTTCTTTGAAGTTTCTGTTATTGCCTATTTCTTAAAACAGTGCTATCTTCATCTCTGCAGTTGCATTTTCCTCACCAGTGACAATATATCCAAAGTTGGCATATCCCTGTTTCTTTTTCGTGGGGATACGTGGGAATACCTGAATATCATGATACATGGGGATCCTGAATACCATTAAAAATTTAAGCTATGCTTATGGTCCAGCCTTTTGTAAAAGCCTACTCATAACAGAATAGTCCATGTCTGAGACACTTTGTTGATAATGCTTTCTAGAAAAGAAAATATTTAATAACAACAAAATAGCGACAAAGTGGCAAAAAAAAGCTCACAATCTGATCATATAGATAAATGCAACAGAATTCCAGTATTACGCACTCTGAAGAGGTGCTGCTGTGCACAGCTCAATTCAGTTTCACTAATTATGGTTACTTTTTCCAGTCCTACGCTTCCCATATTGTTTCTGCATTTATAACTTAGACTTGAAAAGAATTGCAGAAGAAATAGAATCTATGCTTCCCTCCGGTCAGGAAATTAATCCAGTATGGAAACCACTAATAAGAAACAGTCATTTCAAAGCAAGAGATGACAATATCACCTTTGCTCTCTATTTGGACTAGAGGCCAAATTTTCTTTGACAGCGGAAGCTCATCTGCTTGGGATAGCAGAGAAACACTGACTTCAAATGTTCAGAAAGCCAACACTAAATAGTGCCTTAGGCACCAACAATGTAAGTAAAGCAATATTACAGTCATCTTAACAGGAGGAAAACGGAGGTCTAGTTGCTAGTTCCATAAATCTGTCAACTTGAAGAAGTGGTAAATTGTTTAAAAAGAATTAAATCAGTTTCACTTGATAATCTTCATCTTTAATATGTCACAGGAAGAGAAGAACTATTTCACCGCGTTGGCTGTGAGAGCTCCGCACAAACAGAAGACAGTATCAGCAGGCAGTGGGACATTAAAAGCTAACTACCTCCATTCAAACTGCACCTTGTCTTTTGCTCCTCTGATTTTTGTGCTTCCAGAAGTGGTTTATGAAAGCATTTCTGAATGTCTAAGCAAGCAAAACAAAGTAACAGAATAGACAATCACTTACCAATTATTATGGGTTGTGGCTCACTTTTTACTCCCACACCTGCACTGGTGCTTGCAGCAACTTCCACACGGTATTGAATACCTGGATATAGGCCACCTATTACTACAGAGCGAATGGCTGCATCTACTGTTTTGTTGATATGAAATCGAGTCTCATTACCTAGGCACCAGATCTGGGACAAAAGTTGATGTGTTAAAAAATATGAAACTCTTCATACTCACAAACAATAGTGTATAGATATGACATATCAAGGTATTACATGACAATCACTTATTTTGGTATTTTGGACTTCTTAACAACCTTTCTGTCCAGGAGCAACTGGAATTGGGATGCTTTACCTTAGAAAGCTATCCCATATTAGCGTAAAGACCAACCAAATTGCAAAAACTGCTTGCAAACACTGCTCTGGACTCTGGCTTGCCACGGACTGCAAATTCTGTGGTACATTTCTTTTAGAAGCACAGACCAGAATCATCCAAGTAAAAAAGAGGCATTACATATTAATTGAAACTTTGTACAGTAATGCAATTGCCACCAAATCCTTCTTAAAAAAATCATTCTAATTTTCCCACTGAACAGCAAAATGATACTAAATAATATAAGCACAGTTTGAAACACTTCTTAAAGTAATGAAGAAGAAAAAGCTTTCAAAATTCTTTCCAACTTTCTTTCCCTGCAGGACAGCGTCAGGTAAAATTTTTGAAATGACCTAAGTACCGATCAGCTTTTTACTATCGCTGTTGTCATTATTTATATTGTTCAGGAATTTAGATTTCAGTTCCTGACACATTTACTCTCTAATTCAAAAAACACACAAAATACTCTAAAATATGCATCAACGTCTTGTGATGAGCATGGTATATCATTTCAGAGTGTTCTTATTTCTCTCTCTCAGATTTTTCCATAGGCATTTTCTGAGATGTTTCAGAACTAAGACATTTTAAGGATTCTTCTTCAGTTAATGTTATCTGCACATGGTGCTTTTTTATTATTAAATAAGGCATTTGGTACCACTCTACTCACGGAAATCAGTGCATGAAGGTATCACATGTACACTACATAATTACAATAGTAGAAGAAAGTATTATTTGTGGAACCACTATCAGCAACCAACTGATGTGTCCTAGCAACAGTAATGTTCTCATTACTCTTATTTTTGATCCTGCTCGGTTTTATCACATTCTATCTTTTCTCTGTATATCACCGAGGGAGATCTGGAGAACAAAAGAAACTTTCATTTGCCTAACCTCAAGTAGATCTTATTTGCAAGCCAGAAATAGGGTGAGAGACTATTGCAATTCACTCTTTTTCTCCTTGTCTGTTTTGGTCTTAGGTCAAAGCAAGTATGAGCTGAATTTATAGGCACTTATATATAAATTTTTATATAAATTACTATTGCACCATGAACAGTATTCTGTAATACTTAAAGTACTGCAGTCAATTTATTTTGTGTAGTGTTCACCTCTGTAACTGTGTAAGGCACAAGGTAAGATCTTCATTAAGATTTATATACAGGTATATCTTGTATGAGTATACTGATAGGGCTACAGCAGAAGGTAAGTACCAAGCTGTTATGCTTTAGCAAAATTAAGGTAATTCTGGCCAGGCAGAGAAGCAGAATTTCTAGTGCTGTGTTGAAAATGCCTACACTGCTAGAGAAGGGTTCTGAAGACTTCACTCTTTGACTTAGGCTCCATAATTCCACCTATGTCCATTTATAGGTGTCTAAATCACTCAGTAAAACTTGGTCTTTGATAATTAAGGAAATTCATGCTGTTATGACAATTTAAGTGCTGTTACTGCAGATAAGGGAAAAGATCTTCCACACATATGACTTTTAAAATATAGGAATATTATAGTGCTCAAATAGAGAAATAATGTTTGTGAGTTATGAAATTATTTTTATTACTCCATGTGAATTTCGAATTTTCAAAGTCAGACCAATGTTTTTGAATTACTGAGTGTTTACTTTCCTTTAAAAATCAAATAGCTTATTTAAGTATAAAAATTCTTCAAGTCCATCTTTGAAAACCTTGGTTTCTACTAAGTTTGTACAAAAAATGTACGCTAGTAAGGTTGTGATGCAATGTTTGAACTTCAAAATTTCCTGATTTTGACTACACAGCAATGAAATCACAATATGCAGAGGACTCTGCAGGTTATTATGGTACTGATGTTTAATATTGACTTATGCTTGAGTTGGTATGAAGACAAATTAAGCCAAAAGATAATTATTAATTGATATGAAAACTAGGTCAATAAAATGTTGGGATTAATAAATCTTGATATTGACCAAAAGTAGAACAAAGGAAGTGTTATGCTCCACACAAATATTGAGAGCACTTACTGCTTCCCTCTGAACTAGTGATAAATTGTAAGAGGTTGAAACATGAGTTGGTCTAAAAGCCAAGCACTTTCTCCCTTCCTGATGCTGTGTTCCCACAAGATACAGAAGAATAAATTACATCCTTCTGTGTGAAATAATCATCAACTGCATTCCAAAGAGCTAATATTACCATTTCTACCCTTTGTGGGATTGTCAAAGAAGCTGTTTTCTACTTGAACTAAAAATTTCACACTAGAATCACAGAATGGATATGCAAACTGACTACAGTCAATTCCCAGTCTTCTTTCTCACTCCCCAAAAAGCACACTGTGATGTTTCCATGTTGTGAGAATATAGCCGTGCAAAAATGAGCTTAGTGGCTCCACTAGCAAAGTAGAGTATGACAAAATTTAAGGTGATATATAAGCAGCGGTTTCTTTGAGCTATCATAGCAACAGAGGAATAGAAAAGACAAGCAATGTAGGAAGCACTGATGTAATAAATTCTGTATATAATAGTGGTATTCAATCTCTTCCTCTGATCAAACCACCTAGCACTTTAAATTGCGACTCTTAACAGAGAGAGTACTCAGAAGAAGACTTGGATTCTCCCAGACCCCCAGTCCTTGACTTTGGCCTTGAAGTATTTGGATGATTAGTATTGCAGTGGAGATGAGAAGGATCTTTCCTGGCAGCTTTTTTGCCAGACCAAAGAAACTCTAAGACAGAGATTCCACTGCCTGTCCTGAGACTAGAGAAGTCCTTTACAAAAAAAAAAAAAAAAAAAAAAAAAAAACCAACCAACCAACCAACCAAACAAACAAAAAAACCCAACTCTCTCTTCCCTTTAACTTATTTTCTTTCATCAGCAAGGAAGATGAAGAAAGAGAAACACCATAAATTAGTTGCCAATTACAACTCTTTTCCAGATAAAGCCCAAGGTATTTTTCTTTTTAATATAATAGCAGTGCCTAAATGAAAAAAAAAATCTGTAAGGATTCAGACCTCTTTCTCTGTAACATTTTATGGGTGGCAATAAATGCTGTTAGAATCAAAACTCATAAACATTACTATTGCTCCGTAACCAAGCAGGCTGCTTACTTAAACTCACACCCCTCTCATTACACATCTTTTCTACCTTATACTCCTGAATGACTCCGTTCTGGTGATCTGGAGGTGGAGGATCCCATGAGATGCTGATGCTTGTGCTGTTGTGATTTCCAACTGTCAGGACAGTAACAGACTGAGGAGGGGCACTTGGAGCTACACCAAAGAGAGAGAACAAACAGAAGTAAGAAATTAATCCACTTGCTAGAGTACAAATTTTGCTGAAACAGTGTAAGAGTAAGCAGAGAATATACAAAGTTCACACTCCCTGCAGGCCTAGGTATGCTTATTTTTGTTAGGCACTGACAATTTTGAAAAGTGGCTTTCTAAAGAAAAGCATACCTCTGAATGAAAATGCAGAATTTGTGGCAATGGAGAATCAATACAAATCACTCCTCATTTATATATAGCATATCTTGATTTTGCATTGGAATTATTTTCAGGCTTGCATTTGTTTTCTTTAATGTACATCGTTACTTACAGATACAGCAACTAAGTCCTAATGTGAGGCTGCTTCACCTGCCCTGAACTGTTTGGATTCTTTTTTTCTCCACCCCATCTAATAAGAATGTACAGCAGTAGACGTCTGAGGATTTTTGTGTGTTTATTTGTCCTTTAAGAAGACATTAACTCAGGAGATTTAAACATAAAATCTTGTAACTCCTAGGCAGAAAAAAGTTGAAGTATTGAGGGTTTTGCACTAAATCCCAGCGAATAGGGAAGGTGATACATTAGGCCATATTACGAATATATGGCTTCTTTTCTCTTGGCAAGTCTTCCTTTCCCTTTAAAGTCCACTTCCACCATCCACAGCTGCCTTGCGGGTCACTGTATATCAAGGCCAGATCTACAGTGCAAAGATTTGCCAGCACAGCTATGTTGGCCTCAAGTGTGAAAAAAACATCATAGCCATTAGTGATTAGAACTATGCTAGCAAAACCCCTCTTGCAGTGACACCAACAGCAGGGTGCTCTCGTTGGCTGAGAACATGTTGTTTGGAAAGTGATGCGGCAGCACAGCACTGATAATGAAAAAAATAGTCCCCTCTGTGAGCATCTGCTGCATCTCCACGCGGGGGCTCTCCCATCATAGCTAGAGCTGCCAGAGCAGAGGGTCTGTGGCACACATCCCCCCTCAGCCACTCCAGGATATTAAAATGCTTTGCAATCTTTCTCTCTTCTGCTACACTTCTAGACTAGTGACTAACACTTTGACAGTGTTGGCGACTTAGCTTGCCACTGTGGCAAAGTGTCATGTTAGATCTTAAGATATGACCCTGGAAAAAAAATATCAAAAAACAGCCACACTGAACTGGACCTAGGATCCATCTAGTCCATCTCTTCTAGTCTAGCTATAGTCTTCAACAAAACCAATATACAAAGGCTATGAAAGCACAGATTAGAAAGGAAAGCATAGTGCTACCTTTCCAGGACACTTTTCCAAATCCCAGCAACCTGACACTCAGAGACTTTCTGGTCCAGGATGACATCTTTGTGTATGTATATCTCTTCCTAGATTTTTTTATTCTATGCATTTATCATCACCTTTAATACAATCTTAGAACATTTCTAACAGGAAACATGGAAACTTAAAGAACTGTAGCAGACCTTGAACCATAACCTAGAATATTTACCACCTCCTCTCCTGTATTCAAATCTAATTTGATAACCCTTTGGTTCTCACATCTCATGCTGTGGGTCACAGCTCCGTAATGCCAATACCTTAGAGTATTCCTACCTACAGAGGACTGTTTAATTGCTGAATTCTGAGGGCGCCAAGACGGCGGTCTTATCTTTAACAGGTATCCCTGATTACGTGAACATCCTTGGACCATGCTTTGCCAAAAAGTAAACCAAGAATCAGCAGCATCTTTGCATTATCTGATTATCCAAACCACAGGAAGCTCCGCCTGAACATGAGGGGGAATTTCTTCACTGTGAGAGTGACGGAGCACTGGCACAGGTTGCCCCGAGAGGTTGTGGAGTCTCCTTTTCCGGAGATATTCAAAACCCACCTGGATGCAACCCTGTCTAACCTGTTCTAGGTGACGCTGCTTGAGCAAGAGGGTTGGACTAGATGATCTCCAGAGGTCCCTTCCAACCTCAGCCATTCTGTGATTCTGTGTGATTAATGTCTGGCAGGTTTAACACAACTAAAGGCAACCCCAGATACCAGGATTTTCCAAATCATTCTGGATTTCCTTATATTTTCCTGTAGCCTCTTTGACATTGGCTATGTTCCCAGTTTGGATGCTTCTCAGTACTTGAGCTGGCACAGGCATGGGGATATGAGCTCAAAGAAATAGCCTGTTGCAGGAATTATACAACTTAAAATCAGTCTGAGGGAGGAAATGGACCTTTGACACTACACAAGAAAAAAGGATTTTGAGAAACGTGTTACATGTATGACTGCCCTGTAAGGCCGCACATTCTGACAGCAACGTTTTCAGATGCAGGTTCAGCTGCAAAGTAAATAGTGTTAGGTAGAGTCCTCGTGACCTTGGATGATGCAGAGAAGCAGTGTACTGGAGAGAAGAAATGAAGCTCTATTGCGGGCAGTTTGACTCTTAGCCAAGCTCAAGGGAAGAACAGAAAGATGGTCTTTGGCTACTCCTTGCAATTTTGCAAAGCATACAATTGGTGAAGTTAATGGTTGGATTCTGTATTTTATGGTAAGTGAAACAATTTGCCACATAGTAAAAAAAAATAGCATTTTAAAAATTCTTCAAGTTATCCAATAACAACAAAACCATGAATAAATGTAAATAGCATTTTACAATAAAATGGTGAAGCTTAACACTGTGTAACTCATTCTGTTTTTTAAGTAATATGGAATACCTTGCAGAAATGTATTTACTTTCATTCTTACACAGAAACATAAAGGACATTCAGAAATATAATTTCTTATATACATATACCTAGCAACAGAGAGAGAGAGAGAGAGAGAGCGCAAGAGCAAGCAAGGTGAATGCTGAAGAATATGTAAAATGAACTATTTAATCTAATATTTAATGAAAAGCACACAGTCCTCATTTGTCTTTGCATTTAAACTGCACAAATATTTTAGTTAACATTCTAGAAATGTGTCTTTTTGTTTCTAGTTGGATATAGAGTAATTTTGAAGTGACATTAAAATTGCAACTGATGAATGCAGCTGAAGTCTGGTTTTAAGCATTAAAAAAGGCAGAAATAGACAGACAGCAACTGATAAAAACTACGGAGACCTCCATTACTGACTATAATATTTTTGCACATCGGTGACAAACAATATACAGAAAAAATGCTACTCCACAAAGTTATTCCAAAAGAGTTTTAAAACAGTGGATGTAATTGAAGAAATTATCATCTGTCTTTAGAGAGAGTGTGAACACAGCAAGAAGTGAAAATTATCAAACAAAATATTCTATTTAGCTCTTTCTTTGTATGGGTAGACACATACGTGTATGCAACAGTTTGCTTCTTCTCTCCGTGATAACATCACCCTGTAAGCTGGCACCATGATATAAATTAAGCCACTTGTCTGACACTGCTGCAGTTATTAAATAGACCACATTGAAAAATAACATTTTTAAAACCGTTTTCTCATTTCCCCTGCTGCTGGCTTGTGGAAAGCACCTTGCCTGCTACTTGACAGGTCAATTATTCCAGTGCTCAGCTTCTTCTTACAGATATGAAAGAACCCAAATCGCTGCTCATCTTTCCCAGATGCAGCCAAACAGAATTCCATTTGTTACCTTCACAAGGCCAAAGAGGTAGGAGATGAATGGACACTGAATTGTGACAAATGCCGGATGTGGAGGAAAAGTCTAACTGCAGCCAAATTGATTTTCGGGGGTAGCCCTCAGAAGCAACACTCCATGTAAAATTCAATCCAGTAAAAAGCTGCTGCTACCTCTTGGTTGTACTTTGCCTTTGCCAGGGTTATTTACTTTGATGTTACAAAAGACTTCCAGTACTCATGTCACCCTTCCAAATTATTTTCTAAAAAAAGCGTAACTGACATTTAAAAAACGTCAATCTAAAAAAAGCTGATTTTCAGAAGGGAACCGCAGGCTAAAAAGTAAGCATTATAGCTTTGAGTAGATTGACATTTTTCTTTGCAGGATGAGAAACAAACCACATTCATTACACATTTGGTTGACGGTATTTTTTAAAATGTATGAACACCAATATAATTACAAAGATAATGTGAAGAATTAAAGGAAATCTCTGTAGAATTGTATCTACTAAATTTCTTAATTTTCTTATGGAGGTACTTACTTTTATCTCTCAAGAAAGAGGAATAACTAACTACAGGCCTGACATTTGACTGGTGGTAATACTACATGCTATAGGCTTCTGCTTTATTGAAAAAAATACTTGTAAACAGACTTCTTGAAGATTATATTAATCTACAAAGCAGATCATAGACTGTGACTTACACATGTCTGTAAACAAGAAAATTTAAAAAAATCTTCATTTTATGGAAAGTTATTCCACAGGAAGAAAGTGGCCTTCAAAGAAGGGAAGTACCTGACAGGCTCTGCTAGGAGATGAGAGTTATGAAAGAAAATCTCACTTCTAAGGTGTTTTATGGATCTAGACTGGAGGTACAAAATTTTCTCTCTTTTTCAGTAGTTCTTAATTTACTTTCAGATGGGGACAGTTAGATGAACTAAACAAACAATGAATTTGAAAATGGACAATATAAAATCTGATACGAAGGAGGAAAATCTTTAACTTTAGAAAATCCATTTCACATAGAAAGCTTTTTTTTTTTCAATTTTCTTCTTTTTTTTTTTTTTTTTTTTACACTTTGTTCCGACTGCTGCAGAGCTCTTCTTTACTGATTTATTTAGGCTTTTTAGTCTAACAAAGAAATGGGAACCAAAAAGTCTTAAATTCTAATCCTGACTTGAACAATGGCTTTCTATGTGCTTTTAAACAAGTTGCAGGACACTAAATTTCTTCATCTATAAAGCAGGGAAAACAACCAAGTTATATTCATGTTTACTTGCTTGTTGGGCAATAATCATAACAAATCAAAGTGAAAAATGAGTAATAAGCAAGTTTATTCTAGAATTACAAAGTGCTTGACAAGGAGAACTAACTGAAGCTTCAGGATACCTCAATAAATCATTATGATTGTACCTTTAAAAGGAAGGAAAAAGTGCACTCAAAACCTACCAAAAGCATATGAGCATTTTGAAACTTCACCAGTGTTTCTCTCCTACGGTTTAAAAGAAATCAATGAAATAGCCACAAGATGAACCCTCACTGTTAAGATCATCCTCCTACTTTTATAGCAGAGATGCTGATGCTCAGACTCTATAGGAATGGGCTGGATTATATAGATAGAAAGATAGGTTTCTTGTACACTTCTAAGAGAGAAGGATAAAAGTTATTTATATGTCACCTCACTTTGCTTTTCAATAAAAAACAGCCGTGGAGATCATACGTCTAAGCAAAATAATACAGCTATGCTATGTGCTATGAAAATGATTGTTTCTGCAATTCAGTGGTGTAAAGTGCTTACTGTATCTGCACCTTGCATGTTTTGGTGTAGGCTTGAGAGGTACTTAAGGAAACTGATTTAACTCTCTGAAGGACTAAATAAGGCCATTTCATGAATGGTAGGTTATGAGAAACAGTAGAGTAGGATGCACTTGAGACTGGAGGTCCTTCAGAATAGCAAAATATTTGTCTTTCACTGGTCCTCGCTTCCTAACCAAGCTCTTACTGCCCATTCAGAAAGATTTGCTTCTTTTTAAACCCATTCATCTGTGAAAGATTTCATGTATTAGTTTTACTTTCAAAGTCCAGACCAAAATCCTTTATTGTAACAACACTGGTTAGGAAAGCATGGCTACTGCACTGACTTTTTGTAAGACCCAAAGCCACTCCTCACACGTAAAGAGCAGGTATCAGCTAGAAGAGTATGAGACTGGTTGAGTGCTTGTCCTGGAATATTTACTGACTATTAAAGTCAATTTATATTTACTGATATTAAAGTCAAAAATAAAACTGACTATTAAGTTAAATTCTAATGCCAATTCTGTATTGAACAAATAGAAATCATATGAAAGAAATACAGTCAAACAAAAGCATACACAAAATAACCAAAGTGATCATTCTTGATTTCATTTCCAGTGCTAGATGTGTAAGTCTGTTGCTTCTTCTGACCATTTTACTAACCTTCCTCAGTGGTACGGGCAGACTTTGATTCACTGTCCATTCCTTGGAATTCGTTGAAATAAGGGCGAACTTTAATTTCATAAGTGACCCCTTTTTTCAAGTTGACTAAGACAGCACTGCGCTCAGTTGGGACTTTGACCTCCAAATTCTGCCATATAGCTGGAGAAGGTAGGCCAGATGTTTGGCGATACATTACTCGATAGCCCTGAATAAACTGGGACTGTCGATCGACCTAGAAATGGCATTAAATAATATGTCAATAAACAAAGTAACTCAACCATATAAAAAGAAAACAAAACGTTTACCTAGAATATTTATGTCCTTATGAAAAATAGTAAATAAACAGTTGCTTATGCTGTTGAATTTAAAAATCAAGCTGCTTTCTTGTAAGTAACTCTGTATTAATTTTCTTTAAATGAACATTTTTCCCCATGTTATTTGTTATATACTATTTCTTCCTATTTTACTCTCTTTAGTTACACATAATGACAAATACCATCTTAAAGCATAAAACAAACCCTCACCCCTCCAACAAATCATAAAAAGAGAACTTTGGCATAAAGCTTACTGCATGTAAACCTATTAAGGACATGTTGGCTACTGATGTGCTGAAATACGAGAAGAAAAGAAAAACAAATTCTTTTCAGAAAAGGACAAGTCTTTGAAGATGCCTTATATGCTTTCAGTTAGTCCATTTCTTGGCTTACAGCTCATCTTTTCATGAGATGCTCAGGAAAGTAAAATAAACATAAGACAGATGCAGAAAAAAACAACATCCGAGGAGATGTGCTGTTCCCTGTGCTCACAGTCTAAGCAGCCTATTCGCAGCCTGGGACTGTGATGCACTCGTGCCATCAGATGGGGGTGGAATGCTCTTTCTTTTCATATTACTTGTTGCTATGCAGAAACTATTCAAAACTGTGATTATATACAAGTTTAAAAATGCTTATCTATCATAGCTACAAATAGGATTTTAATTTCAAGGAAAAGCTTAAATTACATTTTATCTTGGAAAGTTGTATGTGTTTTTTCCCTTGGGGGGGGAAAAAAAGAATGAAAAAACCAATGATCTGAGCTACTGTGATGTTTGCATGAATTTGCAGTTTAATCTTGAAAAATTAGTCAAAACTATTTGATGGATAAAACCAAACCAAATCCAGCTGCTTCTATAGCTGTCAAAAAAGAGCCAAAGAAAATGCAATACAAATAGCCATATAAATGGCTCTTTAATAAATTCTTGTATTATATCTAAGATTCAACAAGTAGGATTTTCCTTCTGTTCTTGACAATTCACTAACTCAAAGATATTTTCAGAATTAGATATAGGTTTGGTTTAGTTCTCTTAAGAATAAATAGATTTAAGACTGAAAACAGAAACCAAGGTCTATTCCACTTTTCCTACAACCCTGTTACACAGTTTATTGAGTCATTCAGAGGGGACCCAGATTCTTAAGACATTAAAAAGCAGGGCAAACAAGAAAGCTTTATTTATGAGAGCAAAGCAGAAATGTCTTTCATCAAAACTGTCACTGTTAAAAACCTTGCAACATATGTTACAACAACATTAAGCTTGCATTTTATAAACTTCTCTACATTCACTTTAAGTGAATTTATGCACTGAAAGAGGGATATAACTCACAATAATAGCTTGTTAATACCGAAAGAATCAAGCTGTGTTTTTAAGAAGAACATTAAGCAGCTGTTTCCAGATGAAGGGAGTCTGTAAATCAGAGTAAATTGTTTTTATCCATGTTTGACTTTCATTAATTAAATGTTCTACGGACATAAAGACTTTATGAACCTCATGTTTACTACAAAATTCAGTAAGAACTCTTTCATATACTTTGTAACATAGAATTTCAATCTATGTTATAATACATGGCTATGATGTTTAATAATCAAAAAATGAAGTCTGTCAAACTTGTGAGAAAGAGAATGCAAGTTCTTCGTAACTTTCGATTTTGTGTTTGTTGTAATTTTAAGATCTATTGACTGCTGTCAAATGGAGGACATCTGAAAATTTCAAATTTGACTAAACTGAACAACAACCATATGTTGCTACAAGAGGGGACAGAAAATGTTTTGTATGACACAGTATAAACACAAACATAACTACAAACTCACTGAGAAGAACTGTTCTACTGGCCAGAAATTTCATAGAGATTTCTGAGGAGAAACCACTATTCATGTTCAGGACTCTAGATCTGGGCAATTTGACACAGATTCTGATACACCCATCATACTGACATGTACAACCACACAAAGGATATGAACATGGAAAGCAATAGTACAACAAGGTTGTCATTCATAGGATTGCTGCAAACTAGCTTGGTCTGAGGCCTGTCACAAGTTTTATAGCGCTTTCAATTAAAAGTTTGATTGCAACAGGGCCAGATGATCTGGCAGAAATTCAGAGAATGGACAATGATTCAGTTGTCCGGGGTCTGGGAGAGTATGTATAAAGGAAAATATCATATATTTTTAATGCTTGTTTAAACACCCAGTCTTAGTCAATACCAAGCAGAAGTTACTAGGCTGTCTCTCATAACCATGTTGAGCTGGTCTAAAGGACATCTATGAGGTATAAGGTAGTTTTATTTCATATATATACATATATATACATATATACATACCATTATGTATGTATATGTGTGTGTATGGATATATGTGTGTATATATACACAAACATAATACACAAAGCCCGTGACTCCATTATTTTTTCTGTTTGTTATGTGGCAATTATGCGTCACTCCAATGGCATGACACTAAAAATACACTTAGCAGTAAGGAACTGCATTCAGTTGTGCTAAGCATCAGATAACTCTATTGGTTTAGTATTCACTCACACGTAGATAGCTAGAGCTACAGAGTACACAGGCATAGTGATCTGATGAAAGAATGTAATGATTTCTAGGTATAGAAGAGGTATTCCTCCTCCTCTTTTTTTGTAAATGGCTGCCACTTCCTCTTACAAAATACTAAGCATTATTATACTAATTGCAGGAGTTCTCCATGCTAAATATTAAGATCGGGGAATATTGCTAATCCTGTGACAATCATCTTAACTGCTCTAGAAGTCATATAAGCAGCTGTCTCTCTCCCTCCCTCTCAATACATAGTAAGGGAGGTATCTATAAAATCTATGATAGCAGAACAGGAAACTCTTTTTCCTAGTATGTTCAAATCTGTGCATATCACATCTGAACATGAAACAGGTTTGGTAAGTATCAGATCATTCTGTTAAGCTATTCAACTGTTAAAAAGATGGCATAAGAAATTCATAATGCAGTTTATGCTGCAAATATAAGCTGGCTTCCAGCAAACCTGCTAACCCACACCCTGAAGATATTTTGCAATATGCTCTTCAGCATGTAAATTTCTGTCTCCAAATATCCTAAGTAAAACTCTACTCCCACATCAACACCCACAGCCATTCTCCATCTGGGCAGAATACTTTGCACACTGTGCTGAAGCCACTAGTATGGACTTGCAGTAGTATACGGAAATGCAAACACTACTAGCATTTATCTATCTACAGGGACCAGAGAAAGGATTACGACAGGTGCTTCCAAAAAGGTGCTTCCAGTGAAGCACATTCATTTAAACTCAATGTCAAATTAAAAGACAGAGGCAAATACATTATCCTTCTGTTTGGTAGTCTCAGAATTCCTAGACAGTCAGGATTTCAAAGCAAGAGGAACGTAGTAGCTCTGGAGAAAAGCACTCTACGGAAGTAACAGATAATTAGGAGCACGAGAGGGGAAACGGGACACTGAGAGCGTAAGGGACCTGTATGGTCAGTAAATGCATCGTGGAGCAACATAATAGTGGGAAAGTCCTGAAGAAACTGGATTCAAACTAAGCCAGAATATTTGACAGATATGTATCATAAGTGACTAAAGTCATGGGCTGGATGTGGCTAAGTTTGGTGATAAATCCCAGACATGGTGGGGATCCCCGTTCTCTCCAGGCAGGTCTAAGTGGACACTATCACCTCTATGACTACGATGACAACTAAGTTGGAAGGTATCTACTCAGTGTTGCAGGAGACTGTAAGAAGAAAAGGTTTCATGGCTATGGCAATCATTTCTCACATTGAGGAAGAGGATTTTATTCCTGCTCATGCCACAGACATCCTCTATAATGCTAGGGAACTTTTCACATTGGTTACCAATTGAACTCTCAATTTTCTGAATATGTGGGAAAACTGGGACTAGGAGTGCTGAACTACAGCTGAGGTCAGCTGGAAAAATGCTTTGAACACATGGTATTTTGTAGTTATGCTAAATCCTTTGATAAAAATAAAAACAAATCAGGCCTAAGGTTTCAAATCAGGCACTTGGTAACAGTGAGCATATCTGATACAGAAAGTCTCACCAGCATTAAATATGTCTGCAACTCAATCTCCCTATGTGTAAAGTTAGAAAAATGACAGATTTTTATCATTGTGACAATAAGTTCAGTATTATTTGTGAAACATCCAAATGCTGTCATTGAGAACATGACAGTTAAGCCTGTGAGACAAACTAATAATTTTTTATTCAATGCAAGATAATGGTATGAATTAAATAAGACCTAGCAATTCAACTGGCAGTGAATAAAGAAGATAAAAAGAAAAGTTGAATAGCTCCACGAAGAAGAGATTCTATGGGGGGAAAAAAAGGAATGTGACCACCTAATTACAGCTGTACTTTAATATTTATGCAAAAGAGGAAAACATTAGGGAACAGTGAAAACCTAACTTCTGGCATGTCTCCATTCTTTTAAACAATGACATTGTAAGCCCGACCTTTTAAGAGAGACAAAACATGTCAGTACCTGTGTATTTTATCTGAAACTATTCTAAAATTGTAACAATGTAGCAGAGAATTATTTCTAGATTTTTAAATTCAAATTTAAAAAGAGAAGGAAAAAACAAACAAAAAATCTCAGAAAGGAGAGAGAAACTGGGGCTGACCTGCCGGGAGTCACAATGCCAGTAACTTGGTAAACAAGAACGTTCCTTGGCATTCACTCTCTCAACTTCAGTAGGGCAAGACAGAGTTTTATAGCTTTTATAGTACTTTCGTTCTTTTGCATGTTAGCTACGTGCAAACCTACCTATATTAATAGTGAAAAACTTTATTCTCTGGATAGAGTGGTCATTTTCCTAGAGAATATGGTTAATTAATTGTTGCTTATGTTAATTATGGTTGATGGGAACTTTCTAATTAGCTATTCTAGAGATCTTTTTCGGTGTCTTTCTTGCTTTGGCCAATTCTGAAATGCTCTGCGGAGGCCCGTGTGCTTTTCATGTGGCACAGGGTCACTGCTTTTAGAGATCTCCTGAAGGTAGCTGTTACTGTAACATGCATAACAATTTACCTTTTTCTAACAATGTTTTCCTTGCTCATTACTAATTCAATAGGAGCACCAAGAGACTCTTCAACTACAGTTTCATTATCATATAATGAAGTTGGTTGCAATAGGTAAAACTGAGTTCCATTTATGTTAGGGCTTCCTTTGGATGTATATGATAAAGCCAGGGCAAACCTATGAAAAAGTATTTCTGATAGCTGCCACATCCAACAAAGGCCTCGAAGGAGCACCACAGGTATGTGATCCAGGTCTGCAATTTGTTGTGTGTTAATTTTCCGACTTTCTCCACTACTGACTCACTTGCTTGGAAAGAAAAAAAAAAAAAAAAAAGTTTGCTGCAAAGATGTCTGAGTGAGAAAGTTAGTCTGTTCTGGAGTTTTTTAGCTAAGGTAGAGAACATTTTTAGAAAGGCAGTCATAATCAATATCAAGATGCCGCAACCATCAATAGCAAGAAGCAACACCACATCTTCTAAATAATCTTCTAAGAAGGGCAAATTTGTGGGTTCTCAAATTATTCTAATCTGGTCTCCTTACCACTGAAATTTCTCAGAACAAGGATGAGGCATAAGCCCCAGTAAATATGGCTGGCTGTGCAAAAACAACTGTAATCCTTATACTACAGTCTCCCTCCCCCCAACACAAACGTATGTCTCTTATCTCCTCTTTTATACTGAAATCCCCTGCACACATTTGCCTCTTAGCAACACTACATATATAAGACAAATCCTAAATATTGTGCATATTCCTTTAACAGAATCCCTTCTATATAATGCAGTTGTTTCAGTGCTTGTGCACTGCAGTACTATTTATTTAGCTCACTGTTTCATCCTCTGGGGCAAACGCCCCAAGAGCAAAGCAGTCACTTGTGGTGTGTAGTGCTGCCCTAGGAATGCTCTCCTCTGGTTACAAGTCCTTTCCTTCAGGCCTCAGGAAGGGAAACATAGCATTTTGAAAGCCAAATACTACATACTAAGTCCTTAGAAACTCTACCCAGTAGTTTGACACCTCAAATAGAAATGTTGTTAAGTACTGCCAGAAAAGATTCTGGCCTCCTATAATCAAAGGACGTCCCCTGAGTGGGGAAGAGGCTTATACTGGAAGACCAGATGCTACACAGTGGACCAGCCATCAGAAATGTGTGCTTCTGTCTTTTCCATAAGTGCCCTTTAGGGAAATTATTTTTGCATTCTAGGGTCACCAAATAATGGGTTATTGCCAGAGGTCCCTATACCTTAAAGTGGAAGCTTTTTCATACAGCAACTTTTTGTTGATATTTAACTTTGATTATTTTTCAGATATGTACCGTAATGAATCCACAGATCAATTACCCTTAACATTATGGTGTTAAGCACATCATTTTTATAATATTTTTCCTTGTCTACCAGCTAGCTCGCTTTGAGCTAAATGCTGAAGACTTTGAACCTGCCTCGCCTGAAGGAGAAAATGAAAAGACCATTTCATTAACACATACGCATGTCTGTATAGTGTCAGTTTATCCGAGCATTCACGCTGACATCAACATTGGAGCTTTTTAGGGTAGGAAAAAACCTCAGGGACAAATAGGCAAACCTAAAGTAATGTTAAGGTAACTATAATAGAAGTCTTACTGTCCAGGTGACTTGAACTGTTGTGGGTGTCAGCACAACAGGATTATGCAGTCGTACAATGACATCTCCCAGTTCCTTTTGGACTTGTCTGTGATCCACACCTTGTGCTGGTGGGCTGATATCTGCCAGGACAAGCACACACATTAAAGTACTTTTTAAATAAGCAGAGTTATATATGGCATTAATTAATGACATATTAATTCATGGCATTAATTGAACAGCTTAATGATCTGATTTAAACACCCTATATGGTAACATTTTTAAAATAATACAGTTCTAAGATTAAAATACAAACAACAAAGCACATTATGTATACGTAAAGTACCATTCACCTTTAACTGCCTACGAAATTGTGAAATAAGAGGATGTTTAAATGAGTGTTTGGACTCAGTGGCAAAGTCTTCTCTGATCTGGTAAATGATGAGAGAAATGCAGTATTCACCAGTTCTAAAATATTCAGATTATAACAACATTGTCCAGATGTCTGGAACCAAATTGGTTAGTATAATTGAAGAAAATGAACAGTTTTTTATTGTCTTAGAGCATACATGATATTAAGTCATTATATGTTTCCAAATTTTCACTGAACTTCCCCTCTTCATACCATAGAAACATGAAACAAACAAGCAACACTGAACAGTTTTTCCTTCTGCAGTGTGTATTTTCCTTTATAGAGACAGACTATGAAGTTTAGTGCAAATTTGAAAAAAAGAAATAATTTATGAAGTCAAACTGTTTTTGATCTTATAAAAGGCCAACAAAAACACTTTACCACAAGAATTTTCTCATCAGGATTATTCTAAAGATTCCTTCCAAGTGGGGAAAGAATTATTTCATCTAGTTAAAACCTGAAGGATTTTAATGACAGTATACGTTCTTGGAAGACTGACTCCATCTCCCGCACTGCATTTGCACCTTAAACCTAGTTCTTAGAGACTCATTTGAGCTATGCCCTTGGGTTAAACTGAATGAAGCTGTATTATCCTTGCTAGAGAGGCGTTGCAGATGGAAAGCGTGTCAAAAAAAGGAAGGAGGAGACATACAATGTGAATTTCTTTACCATGCCTTTTCAGCAATAGCTTCCAGAGATCACGTCCATTCTGTTACTCAGCACCAGTTGGGAAGTTGGGCTATGACTATCACCTATTTAATATATCACCACAGCATGTCCCTTCCCTCCACCTTAACACAAATTAAGGTACTTTCTAGAAGCCAGGGAAGTCTGGATTCCAAGGAATTGCCATTTTTGGTCAGAAGTTACAGCCAAGGTCAAACATGTCAACTGCCTTCCCATGGAGTACCTAATGCCTGTTAGAAATACACATGCAGATTATTTCTGCTGGAATTTGCCTGTGATTTATCCAAAAGAGGGGGATTTGGAGCACCAGAAGGGATTTCATTCAGAAAGGCTGGATACATTATGACCTGTCCTCCCTAGGCACCTGTGAATTCTGCTTGGCTTTCCAATGGGATTCACTAGGCAAAAATACTTTCTGTCTTTTTGGATCAACTTCCTGGGCTTATGAAGAGCAAATATAAATTAGACAAAAGCATTTTTTCTCTATGATTATAGGAGTGTACTATTTGACCCTTTTTTGTCTTCTAAAGATAATTAAGAAGAAGAAATAATAATGTTCTTAAAAATATAAAAAATAAATATAACAACTATGATTGCATCACATGCCTCTGGGTTTTGAAAGAAATCTCATTTTGATAATCAGTATTTCAGCTTCAGGAATTTTATGGATTTTGAGCCACAAAATAAACAATATTCACATGTTCAAATGAGTAAGATGGCTCCATGGATCTCCAAAGGAAATAATATAATCCAAATAAGGGTAAGTTAGCAACAGTGAAGTAGCTTGTCTAACAAATTATGCCTATTGAAGATTACTGAGAAAGAAACAAAAAGGTAATGCAATAAATCTGCAATCTCAAATGGGATTGATAGAATGGTAATTTATGCTGCTATACATAAAAAAAACCCCTTTCATTCTTGATCTAAAATATCTATAGCTACCCATGACGACATTTTAGGTAAAGTTACCCTATGGCATACCATAGGGTATACATACCCTATGCATAGAATATACATTATCAACAATAAATTTAAATTCTTTTAAGGAAAAAAACATTTCTACATACTGTGTTTGTATGAACAGTATTCTGTCATTTTAATGGGAAATATGTCCATAAACGAGGAAATAACTCATAACTATAGTTTATAGTGTAGTATATATGTAGCTTTTTAAGTGTTTTTAAATATATTATTTGGCCTGATAATAATCCAACAAAGCAACCAGCTATTTTCTTAGAGGAATTATTGATTTATCTGTTCTTATTTGATGTAAGTCACTTAAGACAAACTTAAGTGCCTGATGGTCTACTTTCAGTCCACTGGTGAAAAAGTGCACAGTATCCTATACTTACATTTGCTATACTTGATATCAGAAAATGAAATGTTCAGACATTAAAGTTACCACAAACACCTGCTGCAAATAAATATTATATATACTTGTATAAGTGCTTCTTCCTTCCTCAGTGGATACTGTGAATAGGCTTTTTACCATGTATCACAATCCTCTGTGAGCCTGAATTGAATTCAGGCATAATTAGAAATCACATCAAAACATTATGTTAATTTTCAATTGATTTTACGATTTAATCCTATTAAACTGGAAGTTACCAAAGAAGCTATAAATCCTGAACCTGTTTCAGTGTGCTTAACTGCTAAACAGCTTCTGGAAATGGAAGCTGCAACACATGCTGTAGCTAATTAAAAGACATGTTTTTACGGAAATCAAATTTCTCCTGAGTGTGTCAGATAGAGAGTCTATACTGGACACTCAAATGCCAAAATAAGTTACCTTTTTCAACTAGTTGATAAGCCTTGTACACTAAAGGCTGGTGCAATGAAAATCGTGTGTCACCCTATAATCCTGGGAGAGTGAAAAAGACAAGAAAACTTGTGGCAGCCTATGGAATCAAGCCACGAAATCTTTTTCACTCCCTTCCCAGTCCAGCTTTTCAGAAAGCAGCTCTGGCTCTCCTTTAACAGCAATGATTAATTTGGGGGGGGACAGCTACTAGGGCCAAATGATTCAGGAGTAGATTGGGATAAGGAAAACATGTAAGAGAGATTGGATACATGATAGTTATGTGATGAGCGAATACAACTGTACTCTCTCTTGTTTGCTTCCATCTAGACTGCAGAGAACCCTCTTCCATTTACACATGCTGGAAGCTGATAAAAGATGCAAACACTCTCTACACACACCTTTATAACTTCCAGAAAAAGAGGTAGGTGATCTTATTCCAAATTAATTACAAGAGGAGCTATTATTTTGGAGTAGAAAAATTCCAATTACCCCCAAATGATTAATTCCTGTATTCCAACCTGTTTAATACAGAACTACATTCTGGGTGAAGAATTCAGACAATGTTTTGTCAAAGCCAAAAAAACCCCATGCTGTGAAGAGAAATTTGTTCATGGCAGTTACATTCAGCTAGAGCTAGGTGTAATGAAAACAGAATTTAATAGTTATCAAGCCCTCTCTGCACAAATGCGACAGAGAATTACAGCTATCAATTATATCACCATTCTACAAATGAGGAATTTCACTTCAGCCTTCCCTGTTGGTTTAGTAGTCAGCGGATTAACATAAAGAACTCAGAAATATATATAAAAATATAAATGTAAAAATATATTCACGTATATAAATAGAAGATCTATATTTTATTCAAAATACCTTAAGAATATTCTCAGCATGCAGATTATACCAATTCTCTGCACAAATATTCAACCAGATCGATTAACACACTATGGATACTTCATACTATTCTGCTGATTAAAACAAATGCTAAACGTGGTGTTTGTCTCTTGTAGGCATACAGCACTTGTTGTGATAGCATATCCCCATTATAATAATGGAGAACTAAGGACACAGAGAAAAAATAACGACTAGACTAGTAAAGGTATTGAGGACATAATAAAAGAGGAAGCACAGTATTCATAGCATTTTTTAGAAAAGCTAAGGTGCCTAACCCACATTATTTTAATAGAAATTGGGTGTCAAGGAGCTCATCAATTCTAAGTGACTTGCAAACTGTCAACTAAAACGTCTAGGATGTACCAAGGCATTAAAGAACTAATCTGTCTTTCCTAAACTCCAGGTGATAGAGAAATCACTGGACTATTTTTATCTTTATTGGCTAAGCTGGATTCCTCCAGACAAAGTATCATGATTCCTTCACTCAGCGCACTAAAGCAAAATGGCCAGATTGATCCACTGTTCAACTCCCAGTTCCTTAAGACCTAAGTCTTAATAATTAATATTACCTTGTGTTCGGACAGGATCTGACATAGGGCTGGGATCACTCAGGCCTTGTGAATTGATAGCTCTCACCATGAACAGGTAAATGGTGTTGGGGCGCAGTCCTCTCACAGTGTACAGGGTGGTCTTGACGTGGTTAGCCACTGTTTGCCAACTATTGCTCACAGACTGACTGCAACGAGAAGAGTTGAGGATTACATTAATGCAAGAGAAATAGAAAGGTGAAGAAAGATCTACTGTTGTAAGCCTATATCAAGGACAACTACAGGGAAAAGTAGTAAAAGCAGAGTAAAACTAAAAGCATTTGTTAGTTTCAGTTAATTCATCAAGGGGGAAGAAAAAAAATAACAGAGAGGTCAAAAGTATTCCTGCTTTAAATAGAAGCAAAAGCTTTTGCTAATAAATTATATCCCACTAAAATAAATATCTGCAAAAGGAAAAAGTGTAGAAAGCACAATATAAATTTGAATGATAAATTGGCCACTCTTGAACATAAATCTTTGAAAAGAATAAACCTGTTAAAAGAATAATTTTCTATACTGCTGAGTAAATTATGTCAATAAATTGTCTTGTCGGAGGAAGGGTATTCTCCTTGAAGCAAAACCATACTCAAAATTACAAAAGAACCTTCTGAAAACATGCTTAGAAATCAGGGAAAGTGTATGAATATTTTCCTGTTGCTAAATTTTCACTTGGACAGTATTATAAATAGATTACAACCTGCTGTATGAAGAGAGTTTAACAGTGAGTGTTAAAATAGCTTTTAATTGAAATTCATGGCCTTTGTTAAAGTCATTGATGGGATGCCAATAAAGTTTATCTAAGGTCACATATCATGAAAGGTTAAAGAAAAAATTTGATTTTATTGTAGTTTATTGTATAGCATTTACAGAAAAATCTTTAGATGTATTAACTGAGAAAAGAAATTAGAAAGCTACTAGTTGCATTTTGGTTCAATTGTTTCATTCAGTTAATGCATAAAGGATAGCACAAGTTCTGGAACAAAGCTACTAATCTGGAAACACAGTAATGTTCCTTGCATATTAACACAGAAGGATGAAGTGTCATCACTATAGCTTGTTAAATTTGTGTGCATATGATTTTTATAAATTCTCACTTGAATTCTTGCTGGAAGAAAAATTATATTCTATTATTTATCATTTGTTGAAAATACTGATTCAGGAATTACATTTAAGAATTTATACATCTTTAAGCACAAGAGTATATTATTAATATGTGCCAGAGGTACGGCCCATGCTTAAACAGGCTGGCTAAACTGGGGCCCAAGAGTTCTTTCCTATCACATATTAATCGCTGCTGGATGGAACGGATCAGCTGGATTCTTATCAGCCTCAGGCTGCAGGTTTAAATACTAAATTATCAACACTAGCTTTCTCTGTTAAAAGTTTTATTCCATCCAAAACAATAAAATGTTTTAACATTCAAATAGTTGCTGCTTTAACAAGACTGGGAATTCAATATGAAGAGAGGCTGAGGGATTGTCCATTTACGTTTAGATTGCTTTGCACTAGACTAATCCAAGTAACACTGGCCCAGATCGTTTCAACTGTATTCCCAGTGGAGACTCTCACTGATCATCAGGACTAAGGGAAAAGTAACAAATAATGAGTGCAATTTATGAGTCCTGTTGACCTGTTGACCATGCCCTGCCTGGAAGTTAGGGCTTTTAACGTGCTTTTAACGTGTAGAGTCCAAGAAACCACTATGATACCAACGGGACAGCAGATACTAGTTTTGCAACAAAATTAGAAAGGATAGGGAGAGAGGAAGTGGAATAATTCACATACCTAA
The DNA here is from genome assembly GCF_028389875.1 of Rhea pennata. NCBI lineage: Eukaryota > Metazoa > Chordata > Aves > Rheiformes > Rheidae > Rhea > Rhea pennata. The sequence continues at coordinate 108,212,634 of NC_084663.1, forward strand.
AGGCCTCAATGATATAAGCACTAGCTGGTAGGCTTCCAGGGGTGCCAGGCTGCCAGGACAGGGTGACACTGTTCTTAGTAACATCAGTGACCTGAGGTTTGGATGGAGGCCCAGGGAGGTCATTTATATCATAATTTTTGCTGACAGTTGCTCCACCAGACTCTGCAAGGGGCAAATATAAAATAATTACTTTTTTATCCTCAATTGTATACATCTGATCAAAGCAGAAAAAAAAAGATTAAAACATGCCAAACATCTGCAGAGGCAGCATAAGCAATGTTCTCGGTGTGTAAAGAACTAAGTCAGCAATTGCATTACCAGCTATGTTTGAAGCTGAAGAGCTATCATTCTTTTGGTGCATACTGAAAGAAAAAAACCCACAAAACTGAAAAGCTTAAATTAGAAAAGAAAAACACCGTAACAAAAAAGCTATCGTTATCTGCTGAAATTTATGTAAAATACCAAAACCTTGTCTCCTAGAAAGCAGGGAAAGTTCCTATACCCAGATTAATTCCTGTACTCAGAGAGAGCTCGTTGGACTTTGATGAGACTCTCTGTAGACATGATGGTTTTTCTGCTCAGGGACAATTACAGGATGAGTTCACAGTTTATTAATACTCCTATTTAGAAGAGTTATAGTGTGCCAGTGTTGCTGAAGGCAAGTTCAAACAAATTGGCATTTAAAGATAACAACAATGAATTCTAAGGCATGTGAAGAAAGCCAGCCTTCCCACCTAAAACCTTCCCCACCTCCATCCCGGATTTTCCGGAACAGATTGTTCGGCTCCGATTGCTCTGCTGTAGCCTACAACTGCATTTTGTGCAAACTGGAAAACGACGCCTGCGTGCACCTTACCTGTCACCTCTAGCACAGCACTCCACGATGTCTCCCCGCTTGAACTGGTGGCAACACAAGTGTAAGTTCCGGTATCAGACAGCTAGATATATATATATATATATATAAAAAAAAAAAAAACAGTTAAGGGCAGTTTTAACAACCATTTAGCATGAGCTGACAGGGTTTGCTCTTTTTTTTTTTTTTCCTAAATGTTCCTTCTAAGAAGGACTTAGCCTACATTTTATATCAGATGTTTTCAAGTAATCATTTAATGGCAGCTTACTTGTAGGGAACTATAATAAGATTACTTGCTTCTAAGAGTTTTCTTGTTCTAATTCTAATTTTTGTACTGTTAATAGTACCAGTACAGCCTGTAAATGTGACAGAATGGATATTTTAAACATTGTCAATCTTTTTATAGGTTAGAAGAAATCCAGGTGAAATCGAGTAATGATATAATAACAATCCTTCTCACAGGATAAAGCCTCACAGTTCATAATCCCATGACAACTCAGAGATACAATTTCCAGCCTCAGGAAGGTTGTTCCATCATCTTATCCTTTTATAACAGACCAAGTCATTTCTATATAGGCCACCCCACATACAAATACTGTTGCTGAGACAACTGTGGTTCTTGCTATGCAATCTTCCAAGCAATTTTTAAAAAAGCAAAGTTACATCAGATCTGGCATAATGTTTCCCTTTCTTTTATTTCATATGGGATTCTGTGAACACACTACCTCTCAATGTGATTTTATTTCAGTCTTCCAAGGCACTTTGGGAGCAAAAAAGGGGGATTTGTATAGAACTGTTGTAATTCCATTGTCAGTTCATACATTTCAAATTTATTTGGGGAAATGGTTTGGATCATATTGTCAATATTAAGCTCATTTCTGTATAAATTGTTGTTGCACTGGCAGATTTAACAAGTGTTTTGCTATTCCTTACTTCATTTTATAGTAAAGACTTCTCTGACAGGACCAGACTATTTTTGGCAAAGACTACTGAGATGGATAGAAAATGGTAACTTTACAAAATACAGAGGAGTCCCCCTACCACTATGTATATAGCATGGTAGCCTGGAGATGGAGTAAGAAGGGGGGGGAGTGTTGGCTCCAGTGATAAAGGAGTAGAGTTATATTTACAATCAGACGACTTGATGGAAATAGGACTGCATCCAAAAAGCTTTATTGGACTTTAAGGAATTGTAATGGGTGTTCTGCTAAATGCAGATCGGAACTATAATAAATGTGCTTATACCTGTCTCTTCAAGAAAAATGTCAAGGCAAGTAAGTGAGATGCTCTTCAAGTTACTTGTTGATATATAATTTAATTGATTTCTAACTTTGTCATGTTTGAAATTTGCTGGTGTTTTCTGCTTCAGCTACATTAGGACTGCAGTATATCATTCCTAGGAGCAGGAAGCAATTGATTAATGTCAGCATAATTGTACAAACCTGCATTTTAGGATAAGCATTTAGCACGAAATACGAGGAATATTCAACCCTTCTGACAATGGCTCAGACACTCAAAATATAGAGGTACTGCCAACGAAATGAGAAAGACTCTTGAAAGGAGACATTTTCCAGAAGAGTAGAGGGCCTTAGAGCACTCTGAAGGTACAGTATTTTATTCTGCTTCCTCTGAGCTTTTATTAAAAATATATAACCTCTCATTATGTGATAATGGAACATATTTCTCGAGGCTATGGTTGGCAATTTCTTCTGTGTATCATTGTGACAGATGGTGTATGGTATACTCAGTGGTGTATGTGGTATACACAGTGGAGTTGCATCCAGTAAAGTAAGCCAGAGATAAGCTGCGCCTCGTGAGTTATGGTGAATTAGCTAACCTCCAGACTGCGGATGGACTAGACACAAACATAGCATATTGATAATTCAATTATTCATAGTTTTTTTTGTGCTATGAAAGGATAAAAAGGAAGGTTAATGGAAAATCTTTGCTATTCAGTACTCTCCTTCCTTAGTTAACGCAGGTGTCTAAAACTGGTGTGGTACAATTCCATAGAGCAGAAGCAAGTTTTTCTCAGTGTTGATCTATCTAAAAGGTACAGATGAGGGAGTGACATATGTGAGATATTAGTTTTCTTCCTCAGAGCAATCTGGAAGATCGGTTCATATGAAAAATCTCTAGGTTCATGTTCAGGACTGTTGCCCAGGGTTCACAGTGATTGCTGTAGACTCCTAAATAATTTGATTTACACTCAGAACGAGAGACTGGTTAGATAGCACAGGCAGGTGGGCTCAAGGGCTTAAATAATGGTGGCCCACCTTTACCTCTATCTTGAAATCTTTTATGATTGTAGCAGAGGTTATTAATTGTGAAGGGAGAAAGTGGCTGATGATTTGTGGGTGTTAAACAATAACCCGTTTTGAACTTTAGTATATATGCAGTGTTAGACTTGAGCATCGTTTGTGGCCATTTTTTTGGCTTAGGAAGTGTCGACAGTTCTTGCTGGGGTTCATCTGAGAGAAGAGTTAATCATTTCAGACCAGATTTATATACATATTTAATTCCTAAAGATTTCAACCTACAGAAAAATCTGTTTGTTCATGGTGTTGTGCAATTTTTTGTTGGTGAGTCTGACTCAAACAGTCCATACTAGTGCAGGCAGGGGATTTATAAGAAATACCTTTCTGAGCCCTTAAGGAAAATTGGTTACTAGTGAATGAGCCACTTAAGGATCAATAAAAGCTTCATGTCTTTCAAAAGCACATTTACTACTAACACTGTTTTCTTCTCCCCTTGCAAGTGATTTTTTTCTTTCATTTACAGACCTTGTGCCTCTAACAGAGAGATTAATGCGCTGGCATGATTCTGAACCTATTTTGTTGTTTGCATAGCTGCATGCAGAAAGGTATCCCAAGGGCTTTTGCCTCATGGACGCTCCACAGAAGCCCATCATCGATGCCTGAAAGTTTGTTTGAAATCACTAAGCTTCCACCTTTAATTGCTGCTTTCTAACACTACTGGGGAATCTTGACTATTCAAGCGCATTCTTTAATCCAGCTCTACAGGAGAAATGCATTAACCTTCATGGCCTAAACCTGCCTTCGGCCCAGGGAGGAAGGATAAATTGTTTACTCAGGGAAAGCTAGCATAAATTTTTTAATAAATTCCATTTTGTTCCAAGGAACTTAACAATTCATTTACAATCACTGATGCGATGGTATAAGAAAATAAAGCTACTGTTTATGTCTTGTTCTCTACAGCTATGTTTATTGACTTTTTTTGGATGACAAAGCTAGTGTAGAAATTACTGAGGAAATTAAATAGTTGCTGAAATTGTCTCTAATTTTTTTGCAAATAAACTAATTACATTTACCTTACTATTATTCCATATACATCCTCATCCACATAAGGAAAACGACACATACACATATACATAGACACACATGCACTTCTATCTTTAAACAGGTAAACAAACAAAAATTGATATTAGTGATACAATGTTTACCAGTAAAGTCCAGTATTGTATTATCTGGAATTTTGCAAGATTTCTTTGTACTTTAAAGATACCATTGTGTCATCTCAAGGGGCAAAATGTAAAAATTATGACAGGTATTTCCATTCAAACAGAAATCCCTCTGCATACGATTGCATGTATGTTATGGGATTTGTTTGCATCCATTTGTATGCTTTACGAAACATCTCCAGAAAGCGTAACAGGAGTAAATCAGCCAGCTCAAGATTGCCCAGACTTGCTGATGGAGAAGGTGTATGGCCAAAGCCTCAGTGAACTCCAGGACTCCACTCTAGTGTAACAGCTCCCTGGAAAATAATGTGCTAGGAAATTAGGGAAATGAAATACTCTAAGATTTTCTTTTCTTTCCTCTTTTCTGTTAAAAATGAAATAGTACGTGGAGTTCACTTGGTCAGAGATTAAGGGTGAAAGAGGGAAAGAGGCCACTACATTCATTTTGAAGTCAACCGACAGGCAGACAGTTGAGCTGCTGGGGGCACACAACAGCAGCTCAGTCCCAGCCATCTCCTCTTTGTAGCAGTTGCTTTTGTATCACTACTTACCCGCAGAGTTTTAATGTGAAGGGTCCCCTGATCCTGTATGGATGTTCTAGGATCTCTGCCCAGGAAGGTGAATCCTTCTTTTAACCAGCTAATAACAGGAAGCGGGTCGCCGGTAGCCTTGCACTTCAGCAAAGCTGTCCCATCCACGGCCAGCGTCTGATTGACGGGCCCCTGGAGGATGATGGGTGGAGGTCTATCTGTCAAAACTGAACAGTAACACAACAAGTATTGGCATTCACACCTTTACGAGTCTCGTGTTGTAGTCAGTCCTTTGTTTGACTGGGTACCGACTTTAACAGTCTGGTTTATGTTAGTCATAAAGGCTAAAAATACTGTTTTTGTAAGATCCACATATACCTCTACACAATTAACTGGACAATTTGAAAAGCGCTTTTATAAGAATTTTGCTTCACGACAGCAAGATAACACCTAGCTATATAAATGTCCTTTATTAAGGACTTTCAGGCTCATTTTATTAAGACAAGAAAAAAATTAAGACCTTGATTCTGAAAAGAGCTGAGATACATTTTTTATTTATTCAAATTCAGGAATGCATTTGAAGCACATATTCAAGTGGCAGATCAAAATATGCTTAATTGCTTACCTGATTCAGGGGCTAAAAGAGAAAACCTGTAAAACTGAAATACTGTAGCTGTTTTAGCATGGGTAGCAACCTCATTCCCCATTCTGCTCAATTTGCAAGTACTCATAGACAAGAATACCTAACATACAAAACCTTCTGAGTGACCTAAATGACTGTACCACTCTTTCCATAGGAGAAGAGTTCAAACTTCAGCAAGTGGTCTAACAGCTTACTTATCAAATCATTTCCTCATCTTTTAAACTCATGAACTCCATCATTTTTTTTCATAATAATTTACATTTGCATGCTTGAAATACCCCATAAGGGATTGTGTAGCCACTGAGTGCATGGCTGCATATAAGGCTCATTCCATGACCAGTGGGATATCTTGAAGATGAGATAAAATGCTCATATTCACTTTTCTTGCAAGAACAATTTTTCATAAATAATTCTGCTGTTGAACCTTTTCTAAGTGCCATCTGTTAAGCAGAAAAACGTAATTCTTTGTTCCTAAAGAACTTATTTATACAAAATGAAGGTGACATATTCAAACACAAGCAAGGCTATGACTCCTTTATAAAAACACACTAACGAAACTGAGAATTCCTTTTCATATATTTACCTTCCACATTGCTGCTGTTGTAAACCTTTGAACAACTGAACAATTCTACATCTGATACTAAATATTTTACCTGACAGAATAAGCTCCTCAGATGGCGTGAATTAGCCTGCCTCCCCGAATGTCAGCTGCGTTCTAATCATTTATTCTAGTCGAGAATATGATTCATTGTATTCCATACACAATACCTGACTCTTAACAGTGAAGTCAAAATCAATTATTCTGAAGTAATGTGGTTTCTTTTGAACTTGAGCTGCTCAAAATGTGACCCCCCCTGAAACCTTCAGCAGATCCAAAGTATTTTCCATATGCTATTTAATAAGTAGAAAGTGTTAAGGATACCTTAGTGGCACATTTTATATCTATAAAAAATTGTTTCTAAATTGTAATTTGCAAAGACACTAAATTCCTTTTTTTACAAGGTATACAGAGGATAGAATCATCTGCATCAGTAACACCTTGCAATGTGAGTTCATCACATTTATTGAAATTGAAAACTGAAACTGGAAAGCCAATCTTGATTATATATTTACACCAGAAAATGAATGTTATTTTGGAAATTCTGAAATATCACACACTGAAGTCAGAAATAAGACAGGAAACATTATATTACAATAAAATAGAATACAAATTGATACTTGATACAAAAATTTTGATCTCATTAAGGTTCCTTATGACACAAGGTTCTGCAATTTGATATAACCTCAGCTCATATATACCATCAGTGTACCTGGAGCAAGTGTACGTTGAAGTGAAAATTTAGCTTTGCACATTTGCATTTAGATTTAACGTACAACAGTAATGCCCACTTACCTAGTAAGTACAAATCAAGAAAAAAATAGAATTACTTAGGTTGCTAACTATTTCATTGTTGTTATTTGTTGCAACTAATTGTCTTTTATTTGTGTAGCAATGTAGGTATTTTTAAAGCCTATTGCACCACAGATATTGTCCTTTGGCATCTAATTAGTTTTTTTACAGCCCAAATGAGGAGCTCATAATCCTTTAAATAGCTGTGATCAATAAAGTAATTGAAAGTCTCCTGGCCAGAAGGAATCTTCATTTTCAAGGGTGTTATGGGTGAAAGACTACTACAGGTTTCCATGACACTAAGGCTAAAGGTTAAATGAACACTTAGGGTTTCCAGTGATCTGTGAACAACTGCATTGTTTTCACAACTATGACTTGTAAATCTTCTCTAAAATGTGTGTATACTCTCTTCTATTCTTACTACATAGGTCTCATCATGATTAAATAACCAAAACTTGACCAGAGGTTCAGAAAGATATAACAACAAGCATTCTGAATAACAGACACGCAATGAAAAAAGTCTGCAAAAAGGTCGGAGCGATTTTAGTTCCTTTTACAACATTTTGCAATTTTTATTAAAATTTTACATTGTCTTCTCCTAGTACAAAACTTCTGTATTTATTCTAAAGGAATTATTTTGTGTGACTAAATTGTACTTGCATATTAAAGGGAAAGATGATTACAAAATGAATTTCTCTCAAAAAATGATTTTGAAACTATCTGCAAGCAACCATATATCCGCACATTCTGATAACTGAATCATTATTGTATGCCTTTTGTGATAAAATGCATGTGAACTATTGAATGAAATATAACAAGGGTGTAAATTATCTTCATTAATGAACATTTTATTTACCACAAATGCTATTTTGGTCTATTGAAGCCATCTTTAAATTTGGGCAGAATTACAACAAGAAATTTTTTTTTTAAAAAAAAAGAGAGAGAGAATGACAAAATTAAGTCTTAACTTTATTTTGGCACTTCCAAAAAATCAGTATTTCAAAGTTTTACTGCCAGATTAACAGGGAAAATGAGACACATCAGTAATGACCACAAGTATGACAGGGTAGGATGCTCCCAAGAGGTGAAAAAGCAGAGACCAGTCCTCCCTCTGTCCTTTTTGGAGAAGAGTTTTGAACCTAGGTCTCCAACATGTTAGGAGGCTGTGCAGTTATTCTGAATCTCTCCTGTTTGAAACTGTCATGCTCTCTATAAAGTATATAATAAGCATTGATCAGTGATAGGAACCAAGGTGGCCAGATTTGCAGATGAATTAACTATGACCAATATTTACCCTTTTCATTCACCCTTTGTTTTTCTCTCTCTTGTTCTCCACCTTCTGGCAATACTCTATAAGTATTTTATTCTAAATGTAATAGCTTCAGCAGGAGAATTTGAAAGAGACATACCCCAGCATATTCTATAGACCCACAGTCAAAAACTGCACAGGAGCTTGGAAGAAATACTTCAAGCGTCTAATCCAAAGCAGTGGAGAGACAGCTGTTGAGGTATGCTGCCAGCTCCCTCTATTTTTGTCATTTGTTCTGAATTCTCCTTACAGGTCCAGATTTTCATTCGAAAGCACAGAAACATGCCCTTCTTTTATTAATTGAATAGTCTAAAATGTGTCATTCTTATGTTGATATAAAGGTCCTTGGGGGGATAGCGCTTGCTTTTCTATCTAAACATACATCTTAAATAGCAACTGCTGAGAAAAGCAAGCAAAGTAGGCTGAGTTAAGCATTCCGTGGCCAAAATTTTTGTTAACAAATAAAAGTAATGACTAGATAAGGAGAAACTAAAATCTTCTCTTAAATATTCTGTGCATGCTAGATAAATTTATTGAATAAATTACTAATTGTAAATTATTCTTTTTATCACGCACATAGACACAGTTAGTGGTATTTAGTATATTTGCATGATCTGTCATTTTAAGACTGTGAGCTGCATATTTACTTTTGCTTTTGAAAGGATTGCTAAGATTGTCTCAATTTTAAAAATGATTTTGCTTTTCCAGATGTGCATTAGACTGTGGATTATATGATAGTCTTTAAAGAAAATATAAGATTTGAATTTCAAATTCACTGACGGCTCTTAGTACAGTTCATAATCAGCAAAATTATCACTCAACTCAGCATATTTTGTCACAGCTAGTAATCTCTTCTCATGTGAACACTCAAGTTAAAAATATTTCCAGTAAAGACTTGTAAGTGCAAAAATGTAACTACTGAAACACTGCTATATATGGTGTAATTAAGCACTTGTTTTTCTGCACATGACATATGTTTTCATTCTGTATTGGAACTTCAATTGGATTTAAATTGCTCTGGATCAACAAAAATGTGTTCAAAATGAAAAAGATGGCTCGACACTATTATTAAATCATTAACCAAAGAGAAAAAGTCTGGGCTATGAAGTAAAACTGAAACCACCAGCCAAAAACTAGAACACTGATGCTTAAGTATATGGCTAGCATGTGCAGCATTTATCTTTTATTATACTTTTAAAATCATGAAATTTGATTTCCCTACTGATAAAAATCATTAGCTTCTATAACTTCTGCTCAGCATCAACTAAAACAGATTATTTAGATGGTTATGGCTAACTTCCTAACTGAAAGTAATTACAAAATAGCTCTGATCTAACGGTACGTTTATTTGTATACTCTCAGTTCCACAATATTGTTTTGACACTTTTCTTCTGACCTCACCTGCCCTTTGACTCAATGATGAAATGGCATTTCTATAAAGTAACCTTGCATTATTTCACAATGATTGTGTTGACAGCAGGTTCAGGGAAATGTTTTAAGAATGCAGGTCTTCCGTTCCCTTAGCAGGAGTGCCGACAACTCTTGCTTTCTTTAGGAATGTGGAATGCACACTGCCTTTAATCAGAAGCAATTGTTGTTGAGTTTGCATTTCAGCGGGGACATCTTTATGAGCTTTCTGTTGACTTGTTAAATAAACCGATGAAAATTCCAAAGAGGTCAATTACATATATATATATTTTTTTCTTCCACACACACAAATAGATAAAGATGGACCACAGGCCTTGCCTGTCAAAAGGAAAAATTTCTCATCACTAATATCCTTGAACCTGATTTGCTCCTTTCGGACCCTGCTGCAGTAAATCTGCACAGCGTCAGCAGGTGCAACCATTAACAGCTCAGTGTCCTCCCAGCCAATGTTTGTATTCTATTTATTCCAATCACAGTCATGGCACTGCATCAGGCAGCACTATGGACAGATATTAAAAAAAATACTGCCTTTCCATTAATTTTAAATGACCTTTTAATCTAGATTTAAATTTGAATTGAATGAAAATGCATCATTTTGTCATAGAGTGTGGGAGAAAGGAAAGACTTAAAGAGATTGCAGAGAGAAGGTTAGCCTTTGGTCTCCTAAAAGTACTTTCTGGAAATGCCATATGCTTGTAAAGATGCAAGGATAAGGCAGAAATTATCTCCCCTTGTCATAAAAATATAGACAGCTTTTAGAAAACAAAGAAAAGGCATCAAATTAATGCTCAAACCTCTATAACATGTGCCTGAACCTCTCTACCTGTCACTTGTGATGAATATGCTCTTGTGAAAAGCCAGATTATTCAGAATTAGACATCTTTTCAAACTTTCATGGTGCAGGCAGGTCTCTAAGGGAACAGTAATAGTAGACTTCTGCATATAACAACAGTTTTAATGGTAAAAATTCATCAAAGTCTGTCAGGAGATATTTAATGAGTCAGTTAAGATAGGGAATAATGATGCCTGGGAATGCCATGATCGCCTAGTATGAAAGGAATTCTGTTATTTTCTTTACTACCATTAAAAGATGTGAATCTCCTCTGTCATCAATAGGATGGAAAAGGAATATCAAGAGGATTCCTGGAATATGAAGAGGCTTCGTGTTTGTACATGGAGTAAGGCAGGCAGGAATGCACAATAATTTTCAAAAACAAAATTTTGAAATGGAAAATATCAAGTTAGATCATGTACTTCTGTTCTTTTCCTTTCCTATCAGCTCTTCTCTTCCTATGCATTTGTAGATCTCTCTCACACCTACCGATATTAAGAAACTCTTAAAAAACACCTCGGAGCTGGAGAAAAATCTTTGTGCCTTATTCATCCAGGGAGTAAAGGGCTACATATTGTATCTGTTCTAAATTAACAAAACTCCAGTGAGTTCAAGGGAACTGAGCTGATTTATTCAAGCTAAGGACACATCCCCAGATTAGTTGCCCAGGGTAATACTGATGACTGGGGCTGAGATGGGAATTGAGTGCAGTTCTGCACCCCATTTCATTGTTTTAATCACAAAACTATTCATTCCTCACAATATGGTTCTGCAGTTCTTCTTCACTCTAGTGAACTAAGCATCTTTCTTTCTCACTAGCCCTATTCTAAAAGGGTTTGTCCTTCATCTGGATTATTAAGGAGCTTCCAGATAAAATGCAAAAGAGAAATATGACTGATGCCTTTCTGATATTGCAGAGAATTGTGTAATGAGACCCTTTTTCATTGTATTGTCTGCAGAAACTTGTATGTTTACTTGTACAAATTATGTGATTTCACGTGTTTACTGTCACAATACTTTTACAACATGCTGCTCTTGACAGAAAAAACAAATAGAAATTTCCGTATCTCACCGTCAGTAACCTCCAGCTGAGCCTTTGCTAAAATGCTTCCAGCAACTGTCAGTGCTTGACAAATGTAGTAGCCTGCATCAGACCGCTGAATGTTGGAAATAGTGAGGTCTCCTGTTGGCGATACTGAGTATCTACTGTTGGGCTGGAGAGGCTGGTTTGGAAACAGTAGATTCTGCAAAGACAATTCAACTCATATCAATGCAGAACATAAACCACTTTTCCTTCAGCTAAAAATACTATGATTTTTCCTTAAAAGTACTATATATAATTTAAAAAGAAAATGCAAGTGGGGTTACAAATTTATGAACATATAAAACTTACTTTCCTGCCTTGGGCAACTTGCAGTTTAAATTAGAAACAGTACTTTGACAGCAGACAACAGTGTGTGCTGGCTGGGGAGTTTATGCAAGGAGAAAATTTCCAACAACCACACTTGAGTGACCTGTATGTGTTTCACATTTTTCTTCATTCTGAATTTAGTAACATACTTAGTTGGCTGTCAAACCAGGAGAACCTAATAACACAGTAAACCTTAGAAAACTACCAGGAAGAATTGAATTCTGGAGACTTGAGGGCTATTGTTTGGCAACGAATATGATTCTGGGCAAAAGAGAAAGTAGAGCATGGAAGCAAACCTAGGAGGATAATACAAACAGGTCATAAAGTAGGAAAAGTTGGCAGAACATGAGAGCTTAAAGGAGGAGTAGCAGGAAATTAAAAGTGAGATACACCAAAAAAGGAAAGCAGAATGGCGCCTTGAGGGCGAAGAGAAAGGGTATAAATCTGATGTGGAAATCATCAGAGAGAAAAATAATTTCATGTAGGGTAAGACATCATAGTTAGCACAGAACAGGGAGATTAGCGTTTGCCTTTAGGTTGGACTGAAGAAAAGAACGACGTTAGTAAGAATAACTAGAATGGATGTAGTAGTCATCGAATACGATCAAGGACTGAATGAATCAATAATACAGACAGGGACTGAAAAGGTTTTAGCAGTGAGGGCTGTAGTTTAAAGGGAAAAGTTACTCCATCTGGCAAAGTCCTTGATGTGAATAAAGAACAGGAAGAGGGAGGCAATGTGTACAGAGAGGTTAGTAGAGCAGCCCAAGGAGACGGATCAGGGAACAAAGAAGACGGATTAATGGGTAGTAACGAATTGGTAAGTTCCAGGTAAGCAGGGTCTGGCTAAAGCAGAATGTTGATTGAGCAAGCCTCCACAAAAATACAATGTTTTGTATCAGGAATATCCTTATCTTGCTAGGATAAGCTTTCAGTCTTTACTGCAACTCTGTACTGTTCTGCTTTGCTTTCTAATAATGACTCCCTACTAACTATTATTGCCCATGGAGGCTAAAAAGACCTGCCTCTTCTGTGACAGACAGAAAATTTATAGAAAGAAATGCAGAATATTTATTTATGCATTTACAGAAAATGCTTGGGGATTGGCAACCAGTAAACTTGGATTTCAAAAAAAAAATCTGCTTTGCAGTGAAAATGACACCTTTGACTCTCCATTTTTGGGACCGAAAAGAGAGAGATGCTTTACCTCAAAATCTTCCTATTCTATGTATCCTTATAATTGTATTAACCTGCTGGGCTAACTGTTACCCTTTCTTTCTCTTTCTCCCCTTTCAGTATCAAAGTTCAAGAAATTTTTCAATGCAATTTTTTTTCTTCAAAAATCAATATGCACCCAGTAAACATGTCAGATTCAATAAAATAGTGTGAAAATTCTGAAATTATTTCAGGTTGCAGTGCTAAGTGGATCTCAAAAAAATGGGCTCTGTTTTCTGGATTGCCTTGAAACTTGCATAATAACCTCTGCCTTGTGCAAGTACCTACTGAATGAGGGAATTTTGAAAGCTTAGCTAAATTTTGTGAGAAAGTAGAGAATGTTGATAAGGCACACTCCATTTATCACTCATTATGCAAATGGTAAAAGGAAACACAATATAGAAGACAGTTCAGGATTGTACCCCTGATTCTTCAAAAGAAAAAGGTAGAGATCCTCTTAATCTCTGCATTAAAAAGAAGAGTCTATCCTCCTTTTAATCTTCAGCATGGCCCACCTGGTACCAGGTGCTAGGTTTCCACACTTTAGTAGGAGGTGATGGGTCTCATGACTCCCTCTTTCAAGGGCCAGCTAATTGAACTGTGTCTTGTTCTAAATTACAGTAGAACCCGCTATTTTAAGGTCTTTACAATTTCAGTGGATTTAACTAGCTGACAGTTTGCTCATCCAAGCACAATGGTGGCATGCTGGGTTGCAAACAGAGGGGTCGCAGACGTGCCTGATGTATTACCACTTTCTTCTAGATTTATCTCAGAGAAAATTTTAATCCAGAGAGTTCAAAGATTATGCACTTTGTGCCCTGGTGCATTTCACTGGTGTGCAGCTGTCAAGCTCTGGAAAAAGGCTACCCAGTACAAAGGACTCTGTTTACACACAAGTTGGCACAAAGATCACTCAGGAGGGAACTGTTCCCCTCCCTTCCAGCTGCTTGTGCTCAGAAACACAGGGTGGAGAAATAGACCCAGAATGAAAAATGCCCTGCAATTACTGGAGTGGGTTAACATGACTATATAACATTACCCTGAACACTAATGGTGGCACTGCAAATGGTTCCTTGACTAAAAGGAGAAGAAAGCATTTTAAGTCCATGCAACAACGTGTGGCCAGGTAGACAGAGGTGAAATGTGCCGCAAACTCAGCGGGCAATGCTTAAATTTGGCCAAAATAACGTTCTCTCGACTGTGATGATGAAATACTCTATTTGGAAATTCAGTCATTCAATGAGGTAATATCCTTCAAAATCTGAGAAGTTTTATATTGAGATGGCAACGTTAACCTCTGTTACTTCACTGATACTCAATTAAGAATAACATGAGGGTATAATGAATCACATTGAGCTATGTTTCAAGGTTTGATTATAAACAATGTAGGTATCAATTTTTATGTTGAATTATTTGCCAAAAAAGAACATTCTAACCCTCAGGGACGTGATTCTCAATATGGTAATTAATTTTCCAGGTTTGTAATTAAACAGCTTCAACATGGTACAATCAGTAGGTAATAACATTCAATTAAAGACACAAAATGCATTTTCACCTTAAAATGCTTTTACCCTTGAAGTGATACCAATGGAAGAGGATAAAATAGAGTATTAACACTTTTCAATTACACCAAATGACTTTAATCCTGCAAATGATGTCCTACTTTAATTAGAAGCTCTTCTCTTTATTACAACATGATGGATGTCCACTTTATTAGATTCAAGTGTGACACTATAAGCTCACTTTACATAAACATTACCATGTTATTAAAGTCCTCTACAAGGAGGGTTTTCAAAATGTTTGCTAGCACATCAGTACTTTCTACTTCAAATTCAATATGCTATTCTACTCTCCCTTTGGAACAACTTTCACCTTAGTGAGACTCACAATACTGTGTTTTTCCAGTATATGATCCATAGTGGCTAGATTTGAAGTTCTCTGCATATTAGGCTGAAAGAAGCACATTGAAGACTACGCTTACACTCTTTCAATAACAGTCTTGCATCTTTTTAAGCGGGAATGCAACAGAGTACAAAATATTGTCAGCTGTGGTCTGTAACTGAACCTTTGTTCTTGCTCCTAGTGACTTCAAGGTAGCTCTTTCTGAAGTCATAAGAACGCATTAATGCAGACTTGAATTCAGAACCAGGCCTCAAAACGTACGGCCAGAAATAAAGGCCATGTTCTGAACTATTAACTGACCTCATGAAAAGATGAAGCAGAACCAGGTGGGGCAGAAAAGGAGGTCTGAGGTTCAGTTCTTGTCTCACATTTTAACTGACTTGGTATACACAAGGTCTCCAGAGGAAACAATAAAGCATCTCTGCACTGCAGAGCATAGTGTGGATACTTGAGTTAACTCGCATATGACCAAACTGAATAAAGCAGCATAGAGCTCTGAAAAGACTCATTCAGCCAAAGGAGAATGGCCGGCAGCATAGATTCATAGCTTTGACAGGCTTCATCAGAGAACTGGGGAAGCACTGCCCTTGGACATCCAGGTTGTCCTTACCAATCTCTTCTCCTGAACATAGAGCAGGTGCAGCGTAGTTTACCACGTCCAACACCAGATACTTGCATGAACTGCATGTGAAAGTGAGAAAGACTGACTTCTGATGTAACACAATGTCAGTAGAGCAACAACAGTAAAAAAAAGTGTTATAGTTTGACATTCAAATATTAAGCTGTGGAAGTCAGTATCGGTCAATAGTAACATTGATGGCTGTATTAGAAATTTTACTTTCAAAATGTCATTAATGATTCAGGAAAATATTTCCAAAATCAGAAATTTCCTGAGACAATTTTAAAGAAACCTGCTGTGTCTTCAAAACCTGTATTTGTATGTACTGTGAGACTACGCCAATGCAAACCAGTTTGCTAGACGAATAACTATTTAATCATGTCTAGGAAAGCAGTGAATTGTAATTACTGACAGTGATTAGTTAAAAATTGAGTCATACCTTTCCACATTTGTTTTATCCACTTGTTTTGGGGTGTTCCAGAATGCAAAGTCTTTGAGACATATCCTGTTGGTCTCTACGCCTATACACAGCACCTACCACATGTTACACTAGCTTAAATGGCTTTTGAGTTCTTCATAGTATTAACATTTAAGAAAGAAAAAACAAAGCAACAAAAATGTTGGTAGAGGATAGGATATTCTGAAAGACAAGATCTCTGTGCAAAATTAAAAGATTTTATGAAAGGTAATACAGAAAAGTTTCTTAAATATTTAAACAAAATTAACTATTTAGAAAGGCTTGAAAGGCTCATTAGGGTGCTTATAACTTACCTGGCTTCCTTCTTTTTGCCAAAAAACAGCTGGCTGGGGATTTCCTTTAGTTTCACAAGGAAAAGTCACCGTTCGGCCCTGGGCTACAATCTGGTCTCGTGGTCTCACCACAAACTGTGGGGGAGCTACAATGTAAGAAAACCATGGTGTAAATTTGGGACATTTTTCAAAGGGGACATGAAGAATATTGAAGGAAACAAACAACATTATGGAGATTTATTTTATGCCAAAGGACGTAACACTAGATATACTAATTAGGACAGACAGAATTAATATATAAACAAGAACAACAGTAATACAAAAAAGCAGCAATACCAATATATGATCTCCCTAGCATTAAAAAAAAAAAAAAAGAAAACTCACAAACATATATTAGCATAAATTCTGATGACAATAAATGCAAAGTAATAGCAATTAGGCCTGTATGATACAGGCTCCGGATGAATACTAACTTCTCCTTAAGAGTCATCTGGACAGGTATCAACACTTTTATACCTTCGGCACTTCACAGAACTTGTTCTTCTTCTGATGGAGCTAGCACAGCTTTCTGTGCTGCAGTATATGAATCAGCATATACACACTTCCCTTTTCAGTCTGCCGCTCTAGACCTTCAAAAAAATGATTGAGAAAGGAGAGGAAGGTCTGGATGACAGAAGGATAGAAGTCCAAATTTCCCTCAGGCCTCTTAGAGCAAGAATGGAGTGAGAAAGAGAATTTGCTGAGAAAAGGAGGGCTGCTAAAACAACATGAAGTAGGAAGACTCAGATTTTAGCTTCTGGAAAAACTAGAAAGAAGCAAGAGCTGAAGAATTAGTGGGCAGCAGGGAGCAGCAAATAGGAAGGAACGGATATTCTAGGAGATCAGGAAGAGACAAAGGAAAGAAAAATGGAGAAAGTGAAGTTAAAATAAGAAAGAATCTAGACTGCTAGGTTTTCAAGTAGATGGTGTTAAAAGTGTCTAAACACCAGGGATCAAGAAGCACAGTCAGAAGTGAGGAGTTTCAAAGAGAGAGGTGCAGTGTGACTTGTCTGGGGGTACCGATGGAGAATAGACAGTTAATGGAGCCAATGAATGGGACCAGGAAAACAAACAAAAAGAATTTATGTGCATAAGGAAGTGAGGAAGAAGTAGTGGTGGAAAATTAGAGAGAAAAAAACTTGACATTACAGATTCTATTGAACATGATGTGATGAAGTATATGACTTTTCTATGTATGACACGCAAACCTTCAAGACTTTTTTCAGAACTGGAGTTCACTGGAATTGGATTTATGGTATATGGCACATCTTTAAAATGTTAACAGTATTTCCAAGACCAGCTAACTTTTGAGAAGAGGCTGAGGAAGGAACAAGTCTTATGGGTTTTCTTCTATTCCACTATTGTTTTGGTGGTTATGGAGACAGATGGCTTAGGAACTACTAAGCTTTCAGGTAAACAAAATTTAAGTGTTTTAGAAAACTGTATTTTCATCATTATAATTACAAACTGTTTAATTAGGTACGAAGAGCAATCAAGCCACAGCTTCCGATTACACCTGCTGACAGGCACAGACGCAGATCTGCCAACTGCATAAAAATGTATGCAGATTTGACATTCTGAAATACACTTTGCAGCTATTTCATGTGATAGTTCCTGAGGTTTACAGATCACCAGGAGTGTAAAGAGCACAAGCTGAATAGCACTGATACAATGCACTCTGAAACAAGAACTGTAAAGCATTTGATCAACATGACTAGCTGCTGATTTAGAAGGTGGAGAGAACAGAAAGAATCTTTTTTCCTGTCTTGCACTCCTGAGCATAGGTTTTGGCCTCCAGAGAGAGAATTTTCTGCTTCTTCCCAGTGCCTCGGCAGATGTTAATCTTTTGAAAGGCTCGGGACAAAGGGATCAGACACCTGCTCCCACACCATTTATAAATGTACATTCTGAGGCTGCTATAAGAGCATAAATGTTGCTACGCACACTCTAGGATCAAAACTTGGCCTAAATTATTCCTAAAGTGCTGAACTCTAGCCACATTACTTGTTTTTCCCTCACCTTGTTTTACCTAACATAACCGGACACTTGTTCATTCAACTCCATAGGAAGGGAAAAAGAGAGGGAGAGAGTGATCTTTTAGCTGTGCATTAGAAAATGAAAATTCCTACAGGTACACCTTACACTAAAGTGCCACTACAGTTCTGACCACCCATGTAAAAAAAGGTCACTGAATTAGTTCAGTGTTTGCTGCTCAGCCACAGAAGTTCATTGCCCGGGATATTAATATACAATCAATAGCAACTTTAGGTAGAGGAAAGAGTAGAAAATCTCTAGTCTCTTCAGCTGTTATATCCGCATTTAGCAGGAATTGTGCATCAGAGTCCAAGGTATATGCTGCATTAGGGGTGGCCTCAAGAACATAATCTCTCTATTGTGAAGCAAAAAACATGGTGTCAGGACTCCACCCCATCGATCATGCCAAAGCATGATCAATGCCTAAGATCAATGCCTCCTAGGCATGCTTGGTGAACTGGGGGCATGTTAAGCAGATGGTGCTCTGAGACAGCTCAACAGAAGGAAGAAGGGCATGGAATTTCTGTGAGCTAATCTTTCAACCCACATAGCTGAATTTATGCAGGATACATAAATTGAAGGGTTCATCTGAAACATTCCCACACACACAAGGCTGTACTCAAACTGAGTAGATATAATAGGTCTGAACTTGTTCCTGAGCAGACTTTCCAAGAACTAAGGCAATGCGGTTAGTCAAGGCATAATAGAGACAAATCTAGTTTCTACTTACAATTTCACCTACCCCTAACTTTGAACTTCCTCCACTTTCCTACAAGCAAAAAAATGATCCCTTCTTTTTCAAAAAGAGAAAAGAAAAACAATAATGAAGAAGCAAGAATTAAGACTGTGGCTTAGTATGGATAACCCAATCAAGTGGGATTGAACCTACTGCTCTATTCTCTCCCTGCCAGGCACAAAGTCCTCTCCAGTATTCTCGAGAATACAGGAGATCCATGGCCTCATAACTAAAATTTTAGGTTTCTAAAGACTCAAGTAAATAATGATGCATAGTTACACACAGATCTGTTTTCTAAGTTTCTCTGCAGCAATGATTACTGGAAATTTACTATAAAAATAAAACTATGAAAGCTTTAATTTAAATATAATCTCATATCATCAAGAGGAGCTGGCCTTTAGTAGTCACTACTTATAATTAGAACACAATGCCAACTCCTCCAGCGATGCTATTTAATACTATAATTTGAGAGAACATAAAAAGATCATTTTTTAAAAAATAAACCCTTCCATAAAACTTTTATTTATTTGAAGAAGGGTTGAAATGAAAGCCCCTTTTTGTTCCAGCTTGTTGTAGTATCCAGCTACAGTTCCATTAACAGACATCCTCTGATAATGACATTGTTTACAGAATTTAAGCGATGTTTTCACTGTATCAGTTTTATCTATCATATTCCAGTTGACTAATGCTAATTGACAACTGACAGTAGGAGTTAATACTTGCAGAAAAAATTCTTGGTCAAATATTATTACCCAAGCAGTAAGACTGCCTTCACCCCCAAAGAATGTGACCTTATTTGGAGACAGTTAGGCTTCTTTGACATAATAAGCACCTGGGCTGTCTTCAGTTTTACTAAAAAGTGAGCTAATGATCTGTATATATAGTTTCTTTTTATAACAGTAAATAAATATCATTACTCCTTTTTTGCAAAAAAAGTTAACTCAGGCAGAAGATCATGACTTGCTCAAAGTCCAACATCAACAGCACCAGGGTTAAAATCTAATCCAAGTGATTATTGTGTCTCTCAAAGTGGGTGAATTTTAAAAATATTTTTAAAAGGTACAGTAAGAGAAATAATAGCTGGCTTGAAAGCCTTCAGCTGTGAAAGCTATGTACTAGTTTAATGCTTAATTCAACCTAAACAGTAAGGAAATTAGATCTGTTGAAAAAACTGTTATGAGGCAGCAAACCAATGTGCCTATCACACAATTACCATTCATTGTTTCAGATGTAACAGTAACTGGATTGGAATAAACAGAGTGGAAAACCTCTTGTTTAACTGACATTTGAAAGTCAGAGACAGTGGCTCTAAAAGGGAATGTATTGTTTGGATTCTAGTGGACTAGACAAAAATATGAAAAAAAGAACAATTAAGACTATAGACCTAGACTTCTATTGAAACATTCTTTTTCTGAGAAATTTAAATACAGTACACAGTAAATTAGACTTGATTTCTGGCAAATTATGCTTTGATACTGCATTCAGCAAGCGCTGGCTTCAATCAATGTCACACTAAAGCTCTGTTATGCTAATAGCGGCTTGTGAGGGTGAACAGGATGATATGGAAATCAGATGGTTGAACAAGAATAGAAAGCATAGGCCATGTACAAGGTGGGCTTTGAGATGAGAGGATGGGGGACCCTAAGGTTAATCACATCATGTTCAAGACTGTTTTTACAGCGTGGAACAGTTTTCTACAGAGAGAATTAAAACGGAGATAGCAAAGCTGCAGTTGTGAACATTAGCTATGTTGCTTAAAATGGTGATAGCGTATTCTGTTGTACTCTTTACAGATGTTGGTGTTAGGCATGCTGGATGGATCATTTATTCCTTTAATAAATGTGCATGAAGGTAGCCTATGGTCAAGTATTAAAGAGCTTTAGAAAAAAAAAAAAAGAAGAAATGAATGCTGCAAAATATTTCAAAGGAATTTCTCAACTCTTCTCCAATCCTAATAACTAGCAGAATTAATCTATTGGGATGGATTGCAAGTCACTCATTCCTTTCCTAGTAGTGCTACTGAATATTATGGGTTATGCCGAGTAACCTGGAGCTGATAAAGCTGCTGGTGTAAAAAAGCCTGACCGAACCAGTCGGTGAACTCTGGTCACCTGATAAGAAATGTTGCAGAAGATGAATCAGAAGAGGATGGGAAAATTACCACAGGAAAATGTGATGCTATAGTAAAAAGTACAATGACACCACATGAAGAAGTATTAGTAACATTTTCTTTCAGTGATACGTTTTTTTAAACTGATCTTGCGACTTGTGATTCACACTGAAATCAATGATCCTAAGGGAATTTTACTATCAGAAGTTGCTCATGGCAGCTCCTCCAGTCCAGACACCCTGCGGTGCATACATTATATTGCTGTGATTTTAATTAAAAGTAGATACTGTAGCAAGTTTTAGTCCAATATTGCTACTGCAAGCAGAAACGGAAACGCAACCACAGCAACAAATATCAGTGGGATTTTTGTCATTGTTCAGGTCTTTTCTAACATCACCAGTTATCTACAGCAGCCATTATGAGACCAAATATATTTCATATAATCCAAACAGTTTTCAGATAACATTAGTAATCTTTTAATCACAGGTACTTAGAAAAAAGTCTTCACATTCCAATGGCTTTATTCAAAGCTCACTAAAGTTGTTAGAAATTCTCCCATTGGTTTATGTGGTCTTTAGGTCAGACCCATAAAAATATTATATTAGTGGAAAAGAGGGAGAGCAACAAATTGCTTAAATTGCACATTTGACAACCTCTAATTCCAACTGATTTCAGCTGCTAGTCAACTGCAAATGAAATACATTTAGGTACTATCTCATAAAGATGAGTACCTCAATTTAAACTGAAATTGTTTATTATCCATAAACATACTTCTGTGATTGGCTGAAGATGGGTTAAGGGAAAGGACGACGACTCCTAAACCTTCTAAGCAGATCTCAGATGATGCTTACTGATGGAGAAAAAGCAGTAACATGCTGGTTGGTAAAGCATCAAGTTTCTGTAAGACTCAGCTCTGCTTCTGTCAGCGAAATCTCAACCTAATATTCCTATCTACATTGCAGTCATTTTCAGCACAGCACACTTGCAGAGATAAATTTAATTTCAGAATGATCTTTTGAACAGTCAAAATTACACCTGGTACAATATTCTGTAGCTCCGCTTGTAAGAGAGTCAATTACTGTGCTGACATACTGATGGTGCCTTCCCCAAGTTGTCTTCTGGGTTCTGAATCTCCATCAAGGTCTCATCCTTCTTTTGCAAAACCCTTAAAGACATGAAACTGGATATCTCACTGCTCTTCTCAAACCCCCATTGCAGTGACAATATTCATGTGGACACTTCAGCTGGTCTTAGATGCATTTTGGCACTTTGTGTAACATCACTGACCCTTCAGTGTGGAAGCCCTTTCTTCCAGAGATCAAGCTCACTTTCAGCCTTACCAAATATAAATCAAGACTTGCCTCTAAGCAAAGATGTTTACATGGAGGACAGCAAAGCCCCCACAGTTTCAGATGAAGTATTATATATTTTAATACAGAGGTAACCCTTGACATAGCCTAGTAGGACTAATTTGCACGCTTGCTTTGCTGGTTCCAGAGATAATGGATTAGAAGACAGCTGAAGGTAGTACAAGAATTTCTGAAAGAAAGATGATGTTCCTCTACATTTGTATGTTATTAACTAAATTTGGCTAAGAGCTCTGGCAGATATTGGACTTTTGGATGCTACAAGATACTACTTGCATACTTTGCTGTAGCAATATTTGCCCCTTGCTTGGGATAAGTAAGTAAATAGGCTGCCGAAAAGTGCAGCTATGGTAGTCTAAGAATCACTAGTGGAGTAAATAGAGGAAAACAGAGAAAGCTTTCCACTCTTGAATACTGGACATCTTGACTGAGTCAGCAATTCTTTTCTCAGAAGTTCAGATATTGTTGACAGCTAGGGACCCTGACACATGCTTCTTGGGAAACAAAGGTATTACTAAATTGTTAGTTATGACTAATGATAGATCAAGGATGAAGCCTCTGACATGGGAGGCATAACAGGGATCTGAAGGGTGACATCTTAGGTCTATTATTTCTTATCAGAGGACAAATCAATGGAAATTAAGGATGGTCATTTTCTTTAAAGAGAAAAGATTCCCCAATCTTACGGTAAATTCCATGTTTTAGGCAAATACACAGGGTAGGAAGCAACTTTTTAGCATGGGAGTTACTACAGAGTTACCTAGGAAATTAGTTTCCTTTCTTTCTCTGCCATATCCTGTTAGTATAGTCGTAACTGTAGTCACTAGTCTGTGCTAGTACAGTTGGTCATTGAAACAACTGGATGGATCTAATTTTATGGAAGTTTGTTTTCTCATTAACTACATTTTCTTCATTGTTCATTTACAGTGCTGTTCTACGATTTAACACCGACACTACTTCAAAATTAATTTTTGTATGTATGTCCTGCACTGAGAGATCAACAACACAAAAAATCAGAAGCAGAAGGGGCAAGTGGGGATAACCTTTAGGGGGTCAAATGCAAAGGAAGTACTGGAGGAGAGTAACGAGGACACAACAGGGCAGAGGCAGGGGGCAGGGGGAAGTGGGGCCTCAGCAAGGTCAAGAGCAAGGGATCCTGCGCTAAGTGTCCTGCTAAGTACTGCTGCTGATTGATGGGAAGTGAGAAAACCTTCTTTATTTTCTATTTGCTGTCTTTAGACGAGCCACGTGAAAACACACCAATGTGAAAATATCACATACTTCAGTCATCTGAAAACACTAACCATCTTTGATGCCTGGACTAATTCCGTTAATCTTCAATTTAAATTCAGGTTCTGAATTTCACATATAACAACATTTTTATCCTTTAGTTGCTCTGAAACACTGAAGTAAATAACCTCCGAGTGTGTGGAAGCCCAGGCATTTTTTAGTTTTCTATGCAAGAGGGCAAAGAAGGCTAGAGAATCTATACACAAAAAACCGCTAGCTGCCCTGTGTATTTTGACATAAAATCTCTCTTTTATCCCTGCCTGGCCTAAAAGAAAGAAGTGGGCTAGATCAGCATGGTGGAAAAAGAGGTGTGAGATAAACAACAATGAAAGGGCAGGTTCAGTTTATATGCAGAGTTTCCCTGACAATTTCAATTAACGTAACTGCCAACTTGTATTTATCATTTTTATAACAAACTTGAGAAATAAAGACGAAAAAAGAACTACTGACAGCTTGGTCCTCCTTCTCTCTTCGGATTAATTTCAGTAAAATAAAAATATGAAAACAATTAAAAAACCTCTGTCTCCTACATAACAGAGAAGGCAAGCAGCTACTTTCCTCCCCATTTCCATCACTCTGAACTCATCAGCAGCACCGTTCCTGGTCCCTCCTCTTTTTTTGTCACTACATTAAAACATTACGCTTAAACATCTGGTCTGAGTTTCATCTCAGCATTGGACTGTTGTCATGACAGCCTGCTGTCATTCAGGCCTACTTCCCTCTCTTATAATATCTTGTCCAACCATCTCTTTTATGAGGCTCTTGCATCTTGCAAATGTTCCTGGAAATTCCCTTCCGCATAGTCCTTCATGGAGTTTTGATACACATAAAGAGAGGTAGCACTGATTCGGGCCATCCAATGCACCACATTAGTCAGAACTCTTTCTTCTCTAGACAATGCATTTTTTCCCCCCTTTTCCCCTCAAGTGTCTGAGATTCAGAGATTCAGGATATGCCTTTTGCTCAGATCAGTTAGAAAAGATGCACTTTCCTAAATTCGTAACACTTAAGCCTGATTGCTAATGTAAACTGTATCATTAGGGAATGGCTTGTGCTCCTGTAACTTCTGTGAGTTTAGCAAACAAAATAAATTATGCCAGCAGAAACATATGTTATGTGCTATGATTCCTTTTGTCATGGGAGATAGCAGAAGGGTTTTCTGGTTATGCATTTGAAAATAGAAAAAGCGTACTTCTTGCTGATATACTAAGATTTCATCAAAAATAATGAGTGTAATCTGGTTAGTTCTTTCAAAAAAAAAACCATGAATTCAAATGCAATGAGATAAAGAGAAGATCTAAGGAGATGTTGAGAAGAGTAAGGAGTCTATCTATGAGAAGGATGAAAAGTGCTTGGTGTGTTTAGCCTTGGGAAAAAAGGAATGGCTGACAGGAGATATCCTGCTCAATTTAGGTTACTGAAAAGTGAAGAGAGGAAAAGGAGCAAGAAAGAAAAAATGACTGTGCTAATTAGCAATGCTAACATAGAGGAAATGGGACATAAACTAGTTTTGCTGATGAGTAACATGAAGGTCATATCCAGCCTGTAATAATATATGACAGCAGTACAAGCCAGCACCAATTGAGCAAAGAGGGTAAAGAGAAGAGTGAATTGATTAATCTATAGATTTTCACACTTCTCTTGAAGGAAAAGTAACTGTTTTCTCCTTTTAAGAGGAAGGGAAAAGTTTTGACAGAGTAACAGATCAAAAGACTCTTTTCATACACTAATCTTCAAAGACTTACGGAGAGATTCAGCATCCTCTCAAGTAAGAAAACAATACCTCCCAATTTCAACAGAAATAATGGATTCAGGCAAGTTCAAGAAAGATTTACACATTAAACCTCCCAGAACTTTTCTACACTAGAGTTCAGCAATCAAAAATGAGGCCCTTAAGCACTCCTTGCACTTGCTGAGGTGGACTTTCTCTAAGAGAAACAGCGTGATGACTACGGGCACATATTTAATACCAGCAGTGGAACGAGCCAGTACTGAATAGTATGACTTGCCAAAACATCAGGAACATATACTGCCACCCTTCATGCTTGTCACTGAAGAAGAATTCTCTGTCGCAACTTCTGTACTTCTGTTTTGATCACTGTTTGGTACACACCAAAAGACTCGGAATTGTTGAAAATGGAGCCAGAGCTTTGTGGATCAGTACTTTAATATTTGGTAGTTAACATGCTCTGTCTCATCTCACAGTGCCATTCCGGCCCATATGTCAAAGCTGCTCTATTACTACAGTATCTTAAGTACTTACATGGATTCATGCACAAGTTCAGTAAGTTTTGCCGAAGTTTTGCTAAGGATTTAGGATTTTTAAACAGGTCTGTAAAAGGTTAAAAAATGCCAGAACAGTTCAGCTCCATTTTTTAATTTGTTACTGATATACAAAGAAAAATGCAGTTCATCCCATAGCAATCTCTCCTCTTTAATCTAAAGCATTAGTCCATTGATAAACAACAAGAATGTACTATTCATTAATTTAAAGAAGAAACAAATCCCAAACTATTCTGCTGGTGTCCTTACCCTCTTCCAAAAATCTCTATAGTTGGCAGCAGCAGGCAGACAGCCAAAACGCCACACTTTGATATAGATACAAATTACTTCCTCTGAAAGCTGGCACAGTAGTGCCAAGTACGATCAGTTCTGTCACACATCGTTCACCATTTCTGATACTGTTGTATAAATCCTCAGAGTCCCAAGTGAAGGTGATATTTTTATGAATATACTAAAAATACTAGCATTCATGCAGGTTTTCCTGCAAGAAGAGTAAGAGTGAAATGGAGAAGGATAAAGAGAGATCTTTCTCACTTATCATCTAAACAAAGTAATTTCAAGCTACAAAAACTAATACAATTTTTTTAATGATGCTTTTTCTGTTTTAGATGTTTTGTGCTGCACCATTCTTGATAGACCAGTAAACCATGCCAGGTGGATTTAGGAGATTAAAACTTTCCAGAGCAGAATACAGTGCTTCATACAGTTATGTTTTACTTAAATATGTTGAGATTTGATTTAATCAGTATGAAATGTAGAAAATGGATAGTAGGTGTCTTATCTATTTGTCTCTTGTTCAACATAGAAGGGGACTGAACTTGGTTGTTGTCCCCTTATCTCTTTAGTTAATTCCAAATACTTAATTTCTATCCAGGTTAAAAAAATAATCCAGCTATTTGCTACATGACACTTCTTTCTGGGGAAGATGAGTCATAGCATCTGATGCAACTGAAACAGAAAGAACTGTGTCTTCACTTGCATATAGTTGGAATTAATTTGAAAATTGAGTACTCTAGCATCTGAATAAATTTTTAGGTGATCAGTAAGAAGGTAACAAGCATCAGACACGGCTGATCTTCTCTTTGAACTTCACTTGAAATTTTCCATCTCAGAACTGTTTAGAAGTGGCTTTTGAAGAGCTGGCGAATGATACTTTTAGGTGGGAGTATATGAAACTTTTGTGGTCCTCCCAAGTTTAGTGCTAGTTTTTACAGCTATTCATCTGCACAACTGCCATAAGAAATACAGCAGGATGAGAAAGTGTGAAAATATTAACTAGCTCATCTGGAAAATCCATCTGATGAGTGAAATAACAGTAGAAATAGACTAAATAGGGATAAATATCTAGTTCCCCAACCCATCTGTTGTAACTCCTACAGGAAAGCTTTTCAAAAGCTTATTTATAAGAGAACATCTATTTTAGAAATGGGCAACACATTTATTCCTAGCAGCAAATCAAAACATGATGAGTAATCTGGTATGGAGCTATTAAATTCACCAGATGCCAACCACCTCAGGCAGAACTGTACCTCATTTTGTATATGCAGTATATACCATATGCTAATAACCGCTTGTACCAAAGATGGCCATTGGCAAAAATATCCCACTCCTGAATTTTTCACTCAAACTGAAATTTAAACAAAAATGTCAAAATCTAACAGTATATAAATATTTGAAATTTTCAGGTAAAAGTAAACAGAAAATGATTTAGTTTGCAATAAGATTTGCAGTCTTGGAACATTAAGAATACATTTTTCTATTCTTCAGTGATAGGCCTTTCAAAGAAAATGGTTTGGTTTTGTTTAAAATAGACAAAACATGTCTGCTTTGAAATGGAGGTAGAGATGAAAAGTATAAGCACCCACATCATTCTGAGGTAACACAAAGAATATAAACTTCTAAACTATAGACCGTTCTCTGCAGTTTAAGACAGCAGTGAGTGTAATAACTTTAAGTAACGTTAGCTTCAGCTTATTTTCTATGATAAGGAGAAATAATTTTTGCTCTGTATTCCAGTTAAGTTCCTAAACAACAACAAAAAAATGCTACACAATCAGACTCACTACTGTTTTCAGATGATGATTTTAACAGAATGCTCCTAACAGAAGAGTGGGATTTTTGTGGGGAAGCGGTGGTGGAGAGAGAAGTTACTTTGTTTTGCTTTACCTGGCTTTAAATTTTCAACTGGATAGGTAACCACTCACTTTGCCTACTCTTAAAGCTGAATGAAAATCTCCACTATGGACATGGCAAACTGGAAACAGAGATACGAACTGTAGAAATCAGTTTCATTGCAGCTCCTTAAGCAAAAAACAATAAAGGTATATTCTATCATGAGGACCATTGCCTTTTCTACAGGCACAGGACTAGATATGAACGATCCAAATAAAGCAATCTGTTCATACACCACAATCCCTATACGTACATCTATATGGAAGTTCTATAGGTGAAATACATTTAGGGTTAGATTTACTTATTTTACAATCTTTTCACAATTCACACAGCTAATCTCTAAATTAAGGAATTTGATAAAGACTACATGCCAATAAAATAATTAAGATCAACCATTCTAATTTATATTTTCCTGAACAGATCATTAAAATAATAATTTTCTGTCTACCAAATGTTCACTTGTTACAAAACAAAGTAGCTTTGGCAGGGCAAATGTAAAGCTGACTAGAGCTGGTCCAAAGGAATCCTATACCTGGACGTAAGTAACCTAAAACCAAGAGTTTCTATATAAGTTTTGGAGATGGAATCACGCATGACTCAAAGGCCTGCATAGTCTTAAAACAAGAGTTTCAGTAATTTGAAATGAGACACCATCAGCACTACAAAAGCCTATCATTTTCTTGTGACATTTTCAGTCATTTATTTGATGCGGCATTTACAAAGCTTAAAAACAGCCTCTACTTTGTGATTTTTTTCTTGTCTTTCTTTTAAGAGAAATGAGAAAAAATACCTATAAATAAATTACTCGCTGTCTTGTAGCATTTTTAGTGATTCAAGAAGCACATTTTACTATCAGTCATGAAAAAAAGAATCCTCTAACATGAAAGATTCACCCTGAAAATACACCATATTCATTTTTTAAGTAAAGAACAATTTTGCTACAAATGTACTCAAGTTTTAAGCTGATATAATGTCAGGGAATTAATTTCATGAGAACTAGTGTAATCCCAAAGTAATACTGTAGTGACTCAAGTACAAAGCTTGCTAATGAAATTCCAAATGGTGTATAGTGAATTTTCCATTCTACATAGGCAATTTTCTAGGTGGATAAACCATGCCATGACTGCAGAGGTAGCTGGCTTGGCTCTACATCAAGTAGTTCAAGCAAGCTAATAAGCACGGGATCACCTTCGTTTTGTAAACAGTAGTCCTAATCTGGATTTTATCTTTAAATTATTTCCACCTCTCTTCCTCCGAACCATTAACAGTTGAGAATAGAGACAAGTTCAAACTCATAAACTTTAGTCAAACACATCTCTAGAGCAGCTTTGGACTACATAAAGAAAGACCACCCCTCCCAGCAATCTCTGTTAACACCGATACAGACTTTTCATATGAATCCAAAGAATTAGAGTAGCCATACTATTATTCTAAAAGACACATCTAAATACAAACTTTAACAATCATAGGAACAGTGCAACTGATTAAATTATTTAGAAAATCCATGTAGGCACAGAGTAAACATCCGTGAATAACAATTAAATAATTTCAGTTACTGACAGTTGCAATTTTTCTATTATGCTCAGTTAGATTTTTATAATTTTTCACAAGTAATTTTGAAGGCATAGGAAGGAATTGAAGTTTCATAATGGGAATTCAAAATCCAGAGCCTGTCTTCCTCTGGACTTGTAATGCAAAATAGGCTGCATCCTACACAGTGCATTCCAAAATGCACTCCAAGAATTAAGATGATCCAAGGACAAAAATCGATCCTTGAAATGATGAACTTTCTTAAAAAGCACGGAAATCTACTCCATCCCTTCTTCAACTTCAGGACTATTTTATTTTGACAATCTTCGAAAGACTCGAGAAAGACGGGACATGCAAAACCCGTGCTCTTACTGTTGTGCAACAAAAGCATAATGAGCTGATCATTTAGGGCCTGATAGAAGCTCACCGAAGTCAATGCAATCCTGTCTGTTGATTTCAATGGCTTTGATATCAGGCCCTTAAACAGACTCTTAAAAAGGACTGAATTAGTGATTTTGGCGCAATATCACCACGCCCACCCAGTTTTACTAATTGGTATTTGTTGGTGATTTGGCAATACGACATAGCAGAAAATACAAAGTTTAGAAATAGCACTTTGTCATCAAAATCACTTGCCTGGTGTTATAAAATTAGCACTATTAAGCACTGGCTGTTGGTTTAAGCCAGTCAAATGCTGTTGCAAATGAAAGATGAAGCATTGCATGAAGCCATGCTAAAATGGATAGAAGGATGGTTACTTACCAACGGGGCGAGCTGTTGACATTACAATGGTGTAGTGAGAACATAAAAAAGAAATTAAAAAAAGAAAAGAATATCTGTCAGAATGCATGACGTGTAATGTTACGTTAAACTATGGATAGTACCATGATTGCTAAACCCTCAAATGACAGCCAAAGTAAATGCTCACTGCTATTATTATTATTGTTTAGTCATGTGTCACTATTATTACATTTATTTGCGCATAGCATTTGAAAAAGTTGGCCAGAACTATTCTCTGAGAAAAATTTTTATTATTAACTTCGCATGTCATCATCAAATATCATTGTAAATGCCTGATAGAAGAAAAATTACTTTGCATTAGCACAGACTTCTAGATCCTGATGAAAACATCAATTTAAGCCATAGACAGGCAAATGTCATGCCAGTAGATTGAAGGCATTTGCTTTCTGAGTCAAATATCAATTGAATTTTAAGCATGGCCAGTCAGTACAGCAGTAAGGGCTACAGAAGGCCCAAGATAGTTTTTCTCATTCAATAACAGGCATGAAAGCGTACAGCACATTGCTTTTTCCTCACTGACAGGGCTGATGAAAATACAGCAAATAGGCTGAAATGGCCACTGGGATTTCAACTCAGAACCTCCCAAATTACTGCTTAGATAACTTCTGCTTCCTAAAAAAACTGCTGCTGAATGATCGACATGTTAATTCTGTTTCAGATTGTTATCAAGATTGAAAGCTGTTGCTGCAACAAGTGATTTCTTGATTATAGCAACAACCCTTCATTATATGTGTGTTGGGGAACAGGGCTGTCAGTCCCTCTGTTAGTAAAATACAGATACCCCTTCCAGAAGAGCTGGGAAGTTGGACACAAAATTCACTTGAGATTGAACCAGGTAAGTGAAACTTTTCTTATTTTAGTGATAGAAGTTCTGAGTTACTCACTTCTAAGCAACATCTTTTTTAAAGAAGTTAACCAGTTTTATATGCTTATCTGCAGACTAGGGCCAACATCAGGATACACAGATTCCTAGATAACATAGCAGGTAACGACCTACTCAGTCCTCTCCCTTGCTTTGCCATACCTACCTCCTTTAACTGTGTCAAGCTTGCTGCCTTTCTCATGCATCATGTATCTAAGGATTTTGTGGCTTCTAGTATCATGATATATTCCTTCTTCCACAGAGGGAGAAGGAATAAGAGCCATGTGCATCTTTCCAAGAAAGAGCATGAAGGCTGAGCCACAGAACTCAAATTATCATTTGTGACAGCGCAACCAGAGCTCCCTGCCTGCATCCTCATCCCCTGGTCCAAGAAGATGGAGCCACGGGCCAGGTCGCAGAGGGTTTCGCTGTTGTTGCCAAGTTATGCAGATGTAACTACAGGACACCCGCAAGGACTAAGGCACCCTCCAAGTGGATACTGAAGTGCTATCATTTGTTATTGTTACTCTGCATGAATACGGTGCAGTTTCAGACAAAACTCTCAAAAATTTGAGAATTCAGAATTAAGGCTTTCTGTAATTAAAATGGCCATTGCTCCTGGCCCTTCTAAGTCAACGGGAGTTTGCCCAGGCCTTTGTTGGAGGAAAATTCAGAGTAATAAGCTTTTCCATTGAATTTCTTGGCTTTTCTCATTGTCTGTCATATTTGGAACACTTAATATGTTTGTAATATTGTGGTTTGCTTTGTGTTGAATAAACACTACGTATTTAACTGTAAATGACAAGCCCGGGGGAAAAATACCCAAGATAATGAAAATCTGCTTTTACTACAGGAAAATCGATTAAATTATATATTTCCTTGTTTTTTTTTCACCTTAATTTGATCAAATTCAAGCTTCAGTGATTTAAAAGGATTTTTGCCTGGTTCTAGTCATTGTTCGTATTGCAAGGCTAAAGCAGCAAAAATAAAGGTCTTGCTCCAGTAAGGTATATAGTGGACACAGTACTAGGAATTTTTAAAGGGTATTGAATAGGTGGCCAGATTTGTTGTATATTACAATTCTGCCTGTGACAAAGAACAGAGTGAGAGCATTTCTGGGAGTTCACTGACATGACTATTTTTCTCACATTACAAAACGGAACAATATCCCCCACTAACATGCAGCAGGTAAACTTATTCCTTCAGCTTACAATAGGTAAACCTGCATTAGCACTTACTATCTAAAGTGAACACTGAGGTAATATTTTAGCAGACAGATTATCACAATATTCTCTTTTCTTTGTTATATATTATCATCTCCGCCTCTATAAAGACACTTGGTGGTGTTTTTCACCCCCTTTGAATTCAGCAGATTAAACTGAACTGTGTCCATGCATTAAATGGATGGAAATGGAAGCTGGCCTCTTGGGTCAGTTGACCTCAGTTCTAATAAAGCAATCCATTGAGACTTTGAACATTTGATTTAATGTGTATGAAAAGAGGAGCACAGATAAAGCTAAAAATGTTTTTATTAACCTTTCACAGCTCTACTGAAAACCGTCAGCATGCACCACTAAACTGTGAAATAGTGTCTGCACGGTATCCATTGTGCCAAATTGCTGCTTATCTTTTGAAATGAAGTAATAACTATTATGTTCTATTTACTCATATGGAAACATCAGCCCACAAAGTTTTTCTCTCCCCATAATCTTTAATACGTCTGTATCTACGGTTGCAAAAGACATCTTGGGAACTCGTTATTCTACTGGTCTTAAAGCCTCCTTTGCACATCAAACAGCATTATATAAACACTGAGTGGATACTAGAGACCAAGAACATTTTAGGAGAAAAACTGTTAGTCTTTACCTTGTAATACTCACAAAATTTAATTAAGTTTTTCTTTTTCTTTGGCTTGAGTTTACCTTTCAGATAAAAAGTAATGGCAGAGAATTTAATCATGGCAGAGCTAATTGCCTAATAATACTATCTGCATTACATTTGGCATTAATAAACAGTTACTTACTAAGCTCCTTATATCTTTTTAGAAAATGGAACGCTACTGAATAGCCTAAACTGATGCCTCACATCTTAAACTGTGGACCCATGGTTATGTAGTGCTTGCTTATGCATATATATGTATTTGTTCTTCAATAAAAAAATACTGGAACAGATCTTTAACTGCAGGGAGATCCTATTCCACTGAAGTCAACTGAAATTTTGCCTGAGATGTCAACAGAATGAGGATTTCACCTCTGTCGTAAATCAGTGCAGCACCCACAACTGCAAAGCACGTGTGCAACCCAAACAGCAGCAGGTAAGGACGTGGCCCAATTTTTTCAGATGATCCATATGAGAGACACAAGTCCTCTCTCCATGGGAGCACCCACCTCGAACAGTGAGGGTAGCAGAGGCTTCTACTTTCCCAACTCGATTCTCAGCAATGCACGTGTAGGTTCCCTCATCTGTGCTCATGGCCTTCTTAATCCGCAAAGTATAGTCATCTTTGATGTCATACCTGTGATACAAAAAAGAACAAAAACTCATTCTGTAGCCAACAGAAATGAACAAAAACTGTCACCTGGCATACACCAGTCTGAACCTCTCTTAGATCCAACTTTGAAAGATAAATTATTATCTAACATTAGATAATTCCACCAAGCATTAATCTTCATGACATTTTTATTGCACTCTACATTACTTAGAAACTTTACATGAAATTAGTATTGCTATGTTCGCTCAGGATTAGGGCTTTATTAATAATATCACTCTCTCTGCCCTTGATCTAGAGCAATATGATAAAATTAAGCTATCAAACATCAATTAGCAACACATGACAGCTCAGGTTTATCATACGTTTAACTATGTGAGCTATATACATTACCATTAGCTGTTTTGGAAATTTTTCTTTAAAAATAATTTTTGCTATAGCAGCAACCCCTTAGGAAATCTGTGAGCAAGTTAGTAGGATTTGATACTACTCTATTACAAACAATATAGAAAATACTTAAGCTCTGGAAGGTGACATTTATTGAAGAAGCACATTAAAGGGGGCTTTATCAATTTCACATAAACACTACACAATGATTCATTCCAGTGGACGGTAACATTTTCTTTTTGTTAAAAGAAATTGGAAACAATTCAATCACAGTTTGTCCGTTTCTTTGTTTCTACTGTTGTGATAACTCTAAAATTAT
Organism: Rhea pennata; assembly: GCF_028389875.1. Taxonomy (NCBI): domain Eukaryota; kingdom Metazoa; phylum Chordata; class Aves; order Rheiformes; family Rheidae; genus Rhea; species Rhea pennata. Next base: position 108,247,415 of record NC_084663.1, read on the forward strand.
AAGGACGTGTAAAATTCAAAATAATGCAAAGTACTTCAGTATGCAGTGAACATTCGTTCACAAGTCATTTAAAGTGCTTAAATTCAGAAAAATATTCTCAGTTAAATTGCTAACACCCTGCAAAAGTTATGCTTAACAAAATGTCTTAGGCTCTGATCCAAAGCTTATTAAAGTCAACAGGAGATTTTATCTTTTATGAAATTTCTTTGGCTCCCAAATCAGAAAAGACCAATTTTTAGCGTGGACATTTTACTCTCGAAACACTCTCTTACAAAATTATTTTCAACATTTCTTTTAAACATTAAAAGCCTGTGACACCTGAATTAATTCATCATGAATCTGCATTTAGCTTCAGATTCTCATGCACCAAATAGTGAAAGTGGCGCACAAGACTAAAGTAAGATCTAGACCTCAGGAGATCTGAACACTCTTTCTAACTGTACAAACCCACCCCACAGAACTTCAAACAACTAATTTACCTTTTCTCTATTACACAGTAAAGATCTTGTAGGCTTGCTCAGCAAACATACTTCAATGATACCTAAGGGTACGCGTACATGTAGGTATGTAAGAATGCAATGCAATTAGCTGCAGGAACATCATGAGCCTCAATATATGACTATTTTTAAAACACTTTGAGAACTGCAAATGTTAATTTCTGTGTACCTAATTATTATACACTGCTATCAGCAATGATAGCATTTTAGATTTGTAGAGAGTGCACAGCATGCTAACAGACTTAAAAGCATCTTAACACAAAGGATACTACATGTTGAGATGTTCAAAGTTCTGTTTTGTCCAAGTAAAGCTCAGAACATCTGTTAGAGCACTATTAACAGTTTCAAGAAAAAAACAGTATTCAAGATACCTTCTCACATTGATCACAAGACAGTACAACTTCATTCTGCATTCCATAAATTCATTTCATGCGTTAGCAAAAATGAATTAAAAAAGAAGACCAATTAAAGCTAACCATTCTATCAGAAATGTGCAGGATAGGCACATAAACACAGCTATCTCTTTCTTCTGGTGTTACACTTACTTGTATGTATATGCATTATCCAAGATTTAACTAATGAATAAGGGACGTGCCAAGGGGAAGAACAAGACGATGCCATAGCATATATGGGAAATTTTTAGCACCACTGTTTTGCTAATGTAGCTCTATTAAGGAGCAAATGACAACAGAGAACATAATATTCAGTTTCTGGAGCAGTACAGAACCGTTGCAACTACACATTCAAAAGCTGCATGCATTTTTTCTGGACTCCTCACTAAATTAAGAAATTTTGCATGCTGTGCTGCACTGATTAATGATAAATAGAAAACTGTTTTCATATGAGAGAAAATGCAATCTGACTCCCCTAAAAAATCTCAAAAATATGACAACAGTATCCTACAGCGATGGAGCAGTTATTTTCTCTGGTGACCACAAAGCTGCAGACAGGAGAAAAAGCTTATTTTCTTGACACAAGGCCAGCCCTAGGGGACTTAAAATGTAAGGTTATATTCAGCTCCTGTAAGATGGCAAAATTAGGACCAGCTGTAGTGTAAAAACGAGTTGCAAGCAGGAATCGCATTTATGAAGCCAGGCAACAATTAGCAATCTATTTTGTTACACTGACTTTATTCTTTCTCATTCCTTATTTTTGAAAGGGACCAATACCATCCCTGTGGTTCACTTGCCACTGCTGAGATGAAACCAGACAGGCAGCAGGGCTGTATCCGACTGCCTGGCTGTCTGAACGCGGGCGCAGGCAACCTGGGACAGGGCCCTGCAGTCTGCTGTGGGCTGCAGCTGACTCGCTCGTCTTCATGTCACCGCTGTGCTGGTGCGGGCATGCCAGCCGGCTGCCTCGGAGGCTTCGGCAGTCTTTATGCTTGCACCTGTCAATCACGCACACTGTGAAAAAGCCAGCTGCATGGCATGCCAGGACGCAGAGCTGGAGCACAACCCGCATCTCCCACTTGGGCCAGGACAGGAGGACAGAGCAAACATGTCACCATGAAGGCTCAGTTATCAATTACTTCAAGGAGCGGTCCAGCTCTGCCTGTCCAACGAGGCCATACTGGGTTTTTGGACCACCCGGCTAGGACATGCCATCTAGCAATTAGATTCACACACAGATGGACTCGTGGGACATCAAAACCATCTGCTGTCCTGAAGTATTGATATGCTGCCCCTCAGTCATCTGTTCCACCCACATTGTCCACAGAAGTCACCACGGTTCAGTGATGCGCTTTGACAGATGAAGCAAGCAGCAAGGAGAAAGGAAGAAAACTGGCTTTCAGCCTGCACAAGGAGCAGCACAAGGACGTTTATATGAGAAAGGGACTGTGAAGTAATAAGGTGTGAAGCTTTAATATTTTTGCATCCTTTCTGTTTTTCAAGCATCTACCTGCAAAGTCTTAAATAGGGAATCCTGCCTTCTCTCAGTCCTGAGCCTCATATTCCCACAACAAGGTGTTTCCATCTGTGTTTATGGAGAAGTTAGCTTGCATCTGGATTACTGTCACCAACACTTGGGAATCAGGCTTAAGATCTCTCTGACTGCCTTAATACCAATCACAGACAGAGGTTTCAAGACTCCTGGATTGCTGATGGAGTGGCAAAAAATCACCAAAGAGTACTGGTTAAATTGATCCTTAAATTTGCCAGCGTACAAAGAAAACACTGCCTTCAAAATATGCGCACTGTCAAGAAACACCTTTCAACATATTACCCAAATATTGCTGACTCCTGGCCAAATAACACCAAAATTCAGTACAAAATATAGTGTGTCAGACATCGGTTTCAGATGTTTATAGTCATCTAATTGATTTTAAATACTTATTTTTGTTAAACATTTGGAGGTTCTTAACCTTTCATTTTAGCTTACACCTCAGCCATCATACTGAGCTGGGAGATGTCTTTTAAACGGCTAGTCAGTCTGCATGTAGATATAAACCAGCCACTTTTAGGTATTGTAGTACATAACTTCTGTTCTACAAGTAATAGAGTATATCTGCTTTTAATTAACCAAGAAGGAACAGGGGAAGGGACTGGAAAGGAAGAAAGAAACAGAAACAGCAAACAGATGAGAAAACATTGTGGTGAGGGAACTCTAATAGAAATTGGGTGATTTTGAGTGAAATCTGGCAGTCTCTGGCACATATGAATGCATTCATTGTTGCTAGTTTTGATTAATGACAGTTGTACAATAGTGTGCTGACAGTCACTGCCATACAGACACTTTTTTTTTTGATATGAAACACTGCTGAAAATGCAACCCAATCAGATTTGGCCCCTGAACAACATGTGCTATCATCACTGTACCGTGAATTGAGATTGATTGGTAACCAGCTGTGACAAAGTGGGAAAAAGAGCCTTGTCTTTTTCAAGAAAAGAAAAGAAGAAAAAATAAAAAACTGAATTGTGTCAAAACCATTACCATCTGCTCAACCAAATAACAAATAAAACAAAACACATTAACTGTTTTTAAGTATTGCAAATTAGTGTTCTGAGGTTGGATTCAATATATTGGCTTAAGCATCTAAGCATAATCTTGAATTACACTGCTTTTGTCACAGTTACTGCTTTTTCCCCACATTCAAAACTGTATCTGTCTTGTTCAGCCTCCAGTCTTCAACAGTTATCAAACAGAGAGAGAGAAAGAGCGAGAGTATACTGATGCTAGAAAGAAGTTTTTACAGTATGTTTTTTACATTGAGTGCATATATTTTGCACACATTGAGTGCTTTACAGAACTTCTAGATTTCCGGATTTTTCAAAAATATGCATGCAGTTATGCACAAAAATATATGAACTTCTTTTGCTTTTGCACACATAGTTAGCACAACTGTGTTGGCAGCTGGAGCCATTAAATTCCTAGATATCCAGATAGGTCTAACTGGTAATATAAGAATGCATTTGCTTCAGCTGTGTATTTTAAAGTTGAGAGAATGCATTATTATCCTCATAGAATTCAACAAATTCAAATCAAAAACACATATTTGCTCTTAAAGGGAGTCTACAAGAGAAAAAGCCAGACCTCTTAACTGTTGTGAACTGATGTCACTTAAAAGACTTTCATCAGTTTATACCAGGTGACTATGTCCTCCCAAAATATAACAAAATACAAAAAAATAGATTTTTTTTTGTATGTTGGTTTTGTAGGCTTTCCATTTTTTAAAGATAGCGTAAAAATTACTTTGTGCTGTTTTCCAGGCTATTTTGCAATGCACACACAAAGCTTCAAAATTGTTCACAACATAATTAGGGAGCCCAAATACAGAGATACTATCAGCCAAAAACAGAATAAACAGGAGGTAGTGAAGGAGGCTTAACTTCTCTTTTGCGATGCTGGCACTTCAGTCCCCAGCATAGTGCCACAGCTAGTCAGCGGCTCCTAGACTGCGTGTGCCAGATGGAAGAAGCCACAGAGAAACTGCAGTGACGGTAGGAAGCATGAGCCTGCTACCTGCATCAGCCTCGTCCTGCGATCCAGAAGCAGAACGGAGAGCCTGCACTTCCACCTGCAACACATCGGCCCCTACTGCCAGCTCACTCACAAGAAACATTTACATTTTGTTTTTGTACACTGACAAGTGGAAGAAGAAAGAAGCACAAACATGTATGAGTTACAGAGCTTTCCGAAGGAAAGATAAGGGAGCTTTCTTTCCCTAGCAAAACCCGAATCAGTGACAGAGCAAGAATGGACATACTTGGTTGTACCATCTTTAAATTACTCTGTTGTACTCCTAAATTAAAAGCTGCTGGTTGCTGGGTGGCTCTAAGAAGCAGCTTAAGGCTATGATAAATTGAGCTAGCAGGTAACTATCCCTAAGGTCCTGATAGGACAGCTGCCACTCAAATATACACGTCCAGACTCCGACTATTCATCAACCAAGCCATTTATATCATAGAAAGGTATAATGCAATGTGACATTGCCTCAAATTTCTTAGTGTGTGGCATACATGCAAACAGTCATATAAAATGGTTTACTAGCTTCACGCCAACAAAACAGGAAAATAGCTGAGTTACACTGCTTACTGTTCACTGCTTTGATTTTATTAAAATACAGCAACAGCAAACGCTGGTTTAGTCCAAGACCATTTATGATTTGTCATCAATACATTCTTTGTAACTGAAATGGTTGACACTTCCAATTGCAATAATGTAAAACACAAAACCACACTGTGCTATGCTTTAAAGGCATTCAGTAAAATGGCCTAAAACACATTAAAAATGTACCTTACAATTACAGTCATTGGGCTAACATTGTGAAACCATACTTGTGTCCAAGAAAATCATATTTTCTAACTTCTGTGCAAGCACTATTCTACGGAATACCACTCTTGTGTGTGAACAAACACATGTGAAGGCACATGGCTAGTGCTTTGCCAAAAGCAGTAGCCATGTGCACAGAAGAGAGCTGAGACAGGAAAATGAGATAAAATGCCATTTTATTCCTTTTGAAATAATTTAGAAACACACACAAGAACAAAAGGTATGTTTGGGAATTACTGAATAGGAGTTTAGACAGAAGCCTTATCACTCACCTCTACATTTCTGTTTGCACAGAGAAGTACTCACAGAGAATTACCACATGGTAATTATCCAAAATGAGCTTCTGATTTGATTTCAGTTCCAGACAGATCTCCACATTTCAAAAACTGGAACCTCAGTGGAAGTATGAGCTAAGAGAGCATGTAATGACTTGGCATGGAGACCTAGCCTCCTGTCACCAAAAGTAGTCCTTTACTCCACAGATGAGGCACATTTTGTCAGGCACTTGGGGAGATTTGTATTACTACTGCTTATGTCATAATTCATCTATCAGAAAAAGGTCCTTGATTCTGAGAGTTATCTGCTCGGCACATGTCACTGAAATTAATTTTAAGAATAAAAGAAAATACTATTTTTGTCCATTTCTGTTAAAAAGAAAAGAAATTGAAAGGCTAGAGCAAGAGCTGGAACATAGTAAGATCATCTGAGCCAAGACTGGCATCTTGCACTCACTAAACATGGTTTTATGTAGTTAGAGTATTCTTTTAATTCTTAACATAAACACACAGATTACTAGTAGTTTGAAAGAAACAGAATTTGTGCTGGCCTGAATATTATTCTTTGCCTTAAGCATGACAAATGATTAAGACAGACTTGTCAGAGAAACTAACTGAAATATTTTCTAATCTGTATTTCAAATCAGTAATCAACTATGAAGTAGTAATTAAAGATGAAGTCATGGTAATGTTTTAATGAAAGTGCCTTCAATTTACAATTGAGACAGAAGTCATATCATTAAAAAGTATGTTTTGCCAATGTTTAGTGATTCTCAACGTAGGACCAGTAGAAACCCGAAACTTCAGTCTTACAGTGTTTGCATTGATTTTTTTGTTTTGTTTTGTTTTTAATTGAGGTGACTTAACTTTTGTATACCATACAGGGATGGAATGTACTTAAAATGAAACAGAAGAGATCTCTCTGGACATGCCATGCCAGCAGCATCAACAATGCCGTGGTTAGAGCTCTTGCATCTTATTCCTACTTGGGTATAACTGCTAGCTTCTCTAAGCTTTTACTTAATATACTCAGCTTTTCCATTTTTAAAGAAAGATTCAGATGCTAGAAGGGGCACTTGTCATTTGAATGAAATTCTGCACCAACTTCTCTTGGGTTCACATAGCATGAACAGAAAACACCGAGGAAGGACTGCTAGTTGACATAATCCCTTTGTGGTTGTTGTCCATGGAGTTGTAAAGATATTTTCCCAACTTTGACCCTTATGTAAGCAACTGGAGACTGTTTTCATGAATCCACAAACAGACTGCCTGAAACAATAGCTCTTCTTCAGCGCTGTGGGGAGAGCTGACACTTAACAAGAAGCCAATTTAAATGTCAGTGTTATTAACCGTTTCTCTGCTGATCAGTCTAGCAGAGACACTTCAGTTCAAAGCATTTGGTATTTCATACAAATTGGATGAGAAATAACTACTGGCTTAGATGCTAGACCTTGGGGATAACCATGGATCATACCTTTACAGGACGTTATTCAATGCTATGCCCTGAGGAATTTTAATCATCAAAAAATACTCCATTTTACACTTTGGCCATGTAATCCCTCAGAAAATGCTTAATGTAAGGACCATTCTTCTATGTACAGAACAGCAAGAGACCATGGCCAGGTGAAATATCAGACAAGAGGGAGTCTAACTCAAGGGAGCCAATAGGAAAATGTTTCACAATGAGGGTACATCATTTTGATGCTCTATACATTAGGGAAAAAAAAAAAAAAAAAAAAAAAGGCCCTGTCCTTCACCTGCCTCACCCGCCCATCTCTGGATGGTATCTCTGGCTTGACAGAAGTTCCCTCAACTGAGACAACATAGCAGCTAATAAACATGCTGACACTGCAGTCTGTTGAAAGCTGCTTGTGCTCTCTTAGGCTATATGGACTCTTTGTGGACTCTCTGTACGTTGCATTATAGCCTGCCATGTGCCAGCCATGTGCTGTATTAAACCCTAGAAAACAACATCCTCTGGAAAATGCCTGTACTCCCTCCAGATGTACATAAAGAATACAAATAGCATATTAAACCTCTTTCTTTCACTGTCTCCTTTTGACAAGCTATTAAGAATATCCAATCTTCTCCCCTATGCTCCTCATAAAGGGAGTTAATCTCTCCTTGATGGTTAGCTTTGGAAACAAAAGATGGGCATGCAAATCACACTGGATCTAACCAGAGGTGATGAATAGTACATGTGATATAGCTAATGTGAAAAATATCCTTTTCCCCGATCTCTTTCATTTAAAACTGTTAATTGGTATTAATTGCAACAGAAATTTGCTGATGTAACCAAAGATTATATCCATTTCACTACTAAAACACACTCTTTACTCTAATTAATTTTCAATACACATTAGACTGCATTTTGTTACAAGCTGCACAGAGATTAACTCGAGCACAGCACACAGCGCTGTAGTGTTATTAACTCATATTTCACTGAAAGGTCATTCTCCCTTTGGTTGAATCCAGAGGAGGCTGCAGTTAAATACTTCACTATCCTATCCGCAGAATATAAATGAAATTACATAGCATTGCTTTTATTCACAGAACTCATAGTTACACCGTTTCTTAAATATTACTGTCTCTCTGGCTTACAGGGCCTGACTTTGAGATCACGGAGAAAGATAAAGGTAAAACATCTGCAGCTATCATGTCTTTTCTGGATTACCTTTTAAAAATCTCATCTTTCTGAATCTAGTGGGATAAGATTGAGGGAAGTTGTATTTAAATCCTTCTCAAAGATGTGTCTGGTAGACAGTAAGAGATTTTTAAAACCTCATCATTAACACTTAGTTTTGAGCCCACAAGAAACCGTGGAGGAAAGCATGGAAAATAGAGTACTTACTGAAAATTCACGCACATCAAAAGTGTGACAGACAGAATTTCTGCCCTGGGTATGCGAATGCAATTACTTTCAGGCACAGAGAGGCCTGTTTTAAAAACAGAGCAGGAAGAAGTTAGCTACAAACGCTTCGGCTGTTGGAGCTACCATGTATCTTAGAATACGTTAAGACTAAACTCTTTAACTGTAGTTAAGGTTCAGCTGATAGTGCTGTCACAGCAGTTAATCAAAATAAACATAAAATCTGGGGTTCTCAGCAAATAATGACAACCTTTTTCTATGTCTAAGTATACGTATGATTTTCAACAACAGAAAAGGATGTATTTTCTCCAATAATTTTTAAGGAATATTCTTAACTTTCAGGAAATAAGAAAGCCTCCTGTGTTGTTTGGAATTTTCACTGCTGTGTTTCGTTTAAAAACCTACAATCTCTTAACCCTTAGCAACACGCTTAGTGTAAGCTACACACCGCTCCCATTCTGAAGTATCACGCAAGGTTTCTCTGCCTACATTCTCCCACTGCGTGGGTGGCACGCAAAGCGAATACCTCTTCCTGCTGGTGCAGTTGCCACTTTTCATCTCTAGTACAATATTCATCTAATCAGCCAGTGCCTGTAAATGCAAACTTACAAGAGCAGGTTGTAATTTCATTAAAGATGTATTTATTGAGCTAAAGCAGCTGTTCTGGGCTGGGATGCCAAAAAAGACCCATGTGATTGCTACTCAGTCATTTTTAAGGCAACTGAAAAATACATTTGCTGAGCTAACCTCACTCTCCCAAAGAGCTGGTACTGCTAGCTTTTTCTGTGTAAAAGGTTTAAGCAGTTATTATAGTGTGTCATAAATTTTAACTTGTAATTGAAAATCTCTTCACTTCCTCAAGAAAAAAAAATCTGTATTACTTGCTATGTAATTACAGGCTATGCAGCTGCTCTCTTCGGCTTTGCTAGGAAATTTGAAGACATGAAACACTGTACAAACCTTATTCAAATTTTATTAAACTGCTAGTCAAAGATATGTCAGTCTTATACTGGAGGCTCACAAATATCACCTTCTTCCTGCTCTCAAGACTTAAAAGGAGATGAATCAAAAGTTGATCCAGGCCACATTGAATTAAAAGTCAGTACTGTAGTTCTTTGCCTTTTAGGAAACCATCAGGCCCTTAGCAGGAGAGTATAATCTCTATTTCTGCCAAGCAGACATCAAAGGGAAAGCTAGCTACCTGAATGTGTGATTGGAAAGAGTTCAATGTGTCAAGATGATTTTTATTTAGTTTTCAAGTCATTCTGCACAGCCACCTTTGCCTCTGTTGCTTTAGTACAATTTTTATGCTGTTTACTTGTGTCATTTATAATGAAAAAACCTCTATTCATGAAATAGTGAATCAATATTGCAGCCAAAGGCATAAGACAAGTGACCCCACAATATCCTGTTCACCTTCAGTAGTTTGACATGAGTCATACTTGATTAACTATTCTCCTAGCCTTTCTGTACTGTGGAAGCTACGGTTTGATGCTGAATTTTTAGAGCAATTAAAATAAAATATACACCCTGTGCCTCTATGCTTGATTCACAGCACGTTTCAGTCTTGGGTCTTTGGTTCAAAATGGACAGCTTTGGGAACAAAGCTTTACACTCCCCTAGACTTTGCATTGTACATTTAGTCTCCCTATTAGTGCAGTATCAATATTTTAAATGGCAAACCATTAATTTGCTGGGGCTGCTTTAGGGTCTAAAAAGAATTTTTCAAGTCTGAAGATTTAATTTAATTTATTATCCTAAAAGAAAGAATTATGGAAAGAGTTAGTATGCTTAGCATATTGCCACTGTTTCCATATCCATTTGGCCCTTCTTAACACCTTAATTCTTATCCACGGATACCTAGAAAAGCTCCATGATACATATCAAGGTCTTTGAAATTTCAGGTCAGGTTTATCAGATTTTGGAAAAGTAATTTCCTTTGACTGTTACTGAGATTTATTTTGCACAGACATTTTGAAAAGTTCTACAGGAACAATAGGAATCACTTTAAGATTTTAATTATGAAAATACAGACTATCATAGTTGCCTTAGATCATTGATTCAAAATAGCTGAAATTTAGAATGAAGCTTTATGCCCTCAGACCAAACTTATGTCCACCTATTTTCAGTTTTAAAGTATAGTTTTTCAAACATTTCTGGGTAATTACAGAGACAATTCAATGAAATCTTTGCAATATGATTTTAAAATACTAATATTTTCATATATTCTAATCTCTTTAGAAGTTGCTATTTTTTCATTCAATCCAATTGCAGTTTGAGATGCACATAGTTCACCAGGGATCTTTATAATTAAAACTGTAATAGTCTGAAATTCTTTTCCAATTATTACTAAATACATCAACTGGTGAAGCAATACTGTTTACATATATCATTAGAACTTACTGTGATTATTTATTATATCTCTGATCTCACACTTCTGATTAAGAAAACTAAAAAGAAGCAAGATGGAAAAATAGAGAAGTTTCTTGAAAGACTATACACCCAGTAAGAGTGATTGTAGTACAGAATGAAATCTCTGCCATTCACCAGAAGCAAACTGCAGAAACAGAATGCATACAAAAATTAAAAATTCAATTTATCACACTTTACTATCACTGACTTGGGCACTTTTGAAAGTTGAACTAGCAGCAGAAAAAGTAACAGATTGGTAATAATTGTTGTAACAAATAACTACTATAATCCTGTAGTAATCGAAGGATGAAGCCAAAATGAAATTATTGAAAAAAAAAACCCGAAAATAGACAGATGTGCAAAGAATGGTCATTAGCTGTGGAAACAGGAACTTGACACTGAAAGCTGTAAGACAAATTGCTGCACAGATCTGCTCAGAAGGAGGACTTATTTATGTGGAAAAAGTAACAAAAGGAATTTTTTGAGGGTTTCATACTCGACTGTAGAGGTTAAAATGCTAAATATATCAAAAATAAACTTCTAAATATAGGAGTTCAGAAGATGAAAGCTAGTTCTGTTAAACTCCTCCTCTCCCCCTCTCCCCCCAAAAAACTCCCATGTCAACAAGGAGGAAAACCTTATCTGCTCAATTTATAAAACTGTTATATTATCACTTGCTTATCTATTCATTTAGACTACAGCTAGGCAAATTTCTTTGTCTACATTAAAAAAAAATCCAGAAAAAAAACAAGAGCTTTTCTTCCAGATATCCCAAATTTAGCTTCCTTGATTAAGTATCACACGGCACAGTTTGGAAACTTCCACTCTTTGTCAATGAAGACTCTGCTGAAGTTTATTGTTATACAAATGACACTTTTTTTTTTTTTTTTTTTTTTTTTAGAAAATAAAGCATAGAGTCGTGATTATCAGAGGTATTTGCTTTTGCAGTGTAGATACTGACTTTACTAGATAACCACAACACATGTGGCTCAGGAGGTGGTAAGTCCCTACATCGACAGCAGCTATGGCAGTCCTCTATCAGGTGACATGGTCTCCAGCATGCGATTCTACATTGTCGCCCCTTCCATGCCCATCTGTCTGAGGAGCAGACAGGAATAAAGACATATTCCCACTTTCAGTTTTTAAATGCCAAAATACAGGTAAAGCAATGTTAAACAGCAATGTAAAAACTCTACGAAACCTTAGTAGTTTCTGTGCCAGAAGTTGATTATCATCAGAAATTATCCGATGAGACTCCCCTTCTTCAGTTAAAAGCACACTAAAAACCTGTCTAATACTTTCTTTTTCATTTCTTCTTCCGTAGAGATCATAAATGAACAAAAAAACCACCCTCAAAACACATAGTACTAATACTATGTTTTCAAGTAAAAAAGAGAAAGAGGGAACAAAACTATTAAAAGCAAATTAACTCATGGAACATGCAACTTAATCAAAAACACTGTCAGTACATCATGCATTATTTCAACTTACGGGACCTAAATGTAGTCATGATTTAAAACAACAGCAGCAGTGGAATAGCAAGATTAAATCACTGAGGCACAACATATACTATGGGCTACTCTATAATGCACAGATAAAACAGTAAGCAAAGAAAAAGAGTGATCTTGACATCCAAAAATCTGTTCTTCAAAAATATTTTATGCATTGGATGCATACACATCTATCAACAAAATTAACAACAAAGCTATGTCAATTTTTAAATTTGTTTTAAATTGTAAAGAGATATAAATTTTCAGTAAATATGTATATAAAGAATATGCTTTTTCCTTATTATGCATCACTAAATTAATAATTATATTAATCTATTTAAATGTATAACTGCATATTCAAAGAAGATATTACGGAGTTGAGGATGTGGAAACTGAGATAGCTATTCCCCAATTTCAGTTTTGTTATTTTATTATATATTTTGATAGTAAGAAACAAAAGCTTATAAACCAAGAGGTAAACATGACAAAGTGCTGTGTGGCTATCAGGAATTTTGCCACCGTTTTTCATGAAATCGTAAGTGACATTAAATGCCATATTTAGCAATTGGATGAAGACTGTCAGATAACAGTCTTACCCCATTTAACCTCATTGGGGTGAATAGATACGGCTTGCTGCGATAAAAAAAAAGCTGACAGCAATGTCTAACTTGTTTTAGTGAGGCCCAATTTAGTAGCGTGCTCACAGCACACTTAATATACACTGACAGGAACAAACAAGTCACGAACGCCATTGCAGCTGCTCTTAAAGAGCATGATTGGAGGAGAAGAAGTAACACTGGCAGCCAGCCTACATAAAAGAAGACCATGTTAACAGCACTCGTTCAACGAACAGAAGACCTGGATTTTTTCTTTTCTTTAAATTATGTCTGCAATATTCTAGGAATGAGCAACACGGAGGGAGAAGAAAAAACAGCTGTGCTGGGAGCAAAAGGTCCTCTTTGTGTCTCCTGTTGAATTTAAGTGCACTGAGCAAAAAATGAAGCACGATTCACTTGGTCTAAAGGAGAGGACAGGTTAGGGAGACCTGGATTCTCGTTCCTGTCCCCAGACCTATTTCTGTTTTGGAATTTTTTTAAATTTGATAATGGTTCAGCACCTATTCTAGAAAGAGTTCCAGAAAGCAGGGGCCAAACTCCAATGTTAGCTGAAAAAAGTCAAATAAATAGAGTGTCCTGTCATAAGGCACACTCCCATCCTCCTGACCACCCGAGAATTTGCTCTGCCTCTGTTCCAGCTTAGAGGAATCTTTCTTGAACACATCTTGTTCCAGATGAAGCATTTCAACTTTATTTGCCACTTCTGACTGTTCCTGTATTTCCACAAGAGGAAGATTTCCTTCTGACACCCAGCAGATATTGGTGAAGGAGCCAGCAAAGCCTGCCACAATGTTCTGCTTCTAATTCATTCAGCCAGTGTGATGGAGCAGCTCTGCAGCTCCCCGGCCAAGTTTTCTCCCTTTTGATACCAGCACATTATTATTAAGACTACTAGTAATAGCAGCCTTACTAGTACATTCCTGAAATGGTTTTACTTTCCTGCAACAAATTCAGTGAACACCCCTGTATTCGCAACAGCTCTGCATCCATTTCTTTCCTTCCACAGCAACCCAATAACCAAATAATTTACCTTAGAACAGGTTTCCCTGCTCTACTGGTCCTAGAACACATTTTATAGTGCCAAAAAACAAAAATCTGGAAAATAAAACCTGCCCATACTTTCCAGTAACAAACGATATGCATTAGGGTGCGACTCCAGAATTATTCAACGATCGAGATGTGAAAGCGTCGAGAACACGGACGTCATTCTCACCTTCCTCTTGGTAAATCTGCGTCATCTTTCTTCCACCGGACGGTGGGCTGGGGGTCGCCCTGCACCTGGCACCGGAACTCCACTGCCTCCTCCTCCAGCACCACCTGGTTAATGGGTCTCCGGAGGAACGTGGGCCGCTCTGGAGAGAGACATGAAAATTCCTCACTGAATCACAGTGTCAGTGTCAAAACTTTTGACTTTTCAGCATCTTTATTTATTTATTTATTTTAATCGATGCACAGAATGCAGAAAGGGGGCTGAGCTCCACAAATTCAGACAAGTGGAACTGGTGATGTGCCTAAGCAGCCTGAGAGATGACTGCCAGGTTAGAGATGCGGTGGCTGTCACAGGCAGCCCTACCTAGTGTACAAACTGAATGCCACCAGAATGAAGTGTGTGCTAGAACTGACTGCCCACCTGCCACACCAGTGGAGAAGTCTTCCGAACTATGCTCTTCTCTGTGAAAGTTTTGGCTCTGCACACTGCATGCACAGAGTTTGATTTAAAAGCTGCTGTCTGCTCTAAGAATATATGAGTTGCCAACACAGAAATCCTGGCTTTGGCAATAATCAGCATCTTGATGCTCTGGAGGAAAACAAACTTTGTGTTATGCATCTCAGCCAACTGTGCATTACTGTACTGAGGTCAAATCTTCCTTGATCTCCATCACTAACTTCACCATGGAAAACTAAATTAAGCTCTGAATAATAAATTCTGTTTACCCTTGTTATGTCAGCCTGCACAGCTACAAATATTATTAATTATCATAATATTGCACAGGCCTGCTCAAAATCCAGATGCAGAGCTGCAATCTGATCTCAGTTATACTGGTACAAATTCAGAGTACCAGTAATTTCATTTGAAAGGATGTCACTGGAGTTAGTTTCCAAGCTGCCTTTGGACTGAATAAATTTTGTTCTGTCCCCTCCTACCCATACCCACACTTTTATTGTCATAAATTATTTATGCCAGAGGCAAATTGTTGCAAGACTGAGTTATATAAAGCAGTATTTCCACGCAAAACTGGTATTTATTTTAAAGGCATTTAAAACTGGTTACACACTGTGTATCACCTTTCATTCTCAGCAAGTTGAGGAATATGACTTCACTTAAAAAAAAATTTTGAAATTCACACATATGTTAAGCAATACCAGACTGAACCAGGCAGTTTGTCTTGGTAACTACAGAACTGAGTTTATAGGTTGATTATCCATGCTTATCATACACAAATATAAAACATTAAAACAACATTAATAAGGTTGCAAAGTCAAGCATGCAACACCCAAGAAGTGTCAGAATGAAGGCTATCTACACATTCTTTAATCTGTTTATGTCTTATGGGACTGGTTGCAATTGTATGATTGCAAACTATTTTTTCCCCAAACATCTCTGGATGATTGGTATTCATTTAATGAACAGGTGTTTAATATTTTGCTTTAATTGTACTGTTTAGTGGGTGGCCTCCTGTCATATTACTCAAACCTCAAAGACAGAATTATCAATTTCCTCATGACCTCAATTATACCTATAGTAATGCATCATGAAAAATTCGCTTATTTTCACAACTCCTCTCTGAGGTGTGATGGAGAAGGAAAGGAAGGTAAAATATCTGACAAATGTGTATGCCCAACTTTGAGACACAGAACAGCTAATGTTTTTTGAGAATTTAGCATTCTGTTTGTATGTTGAAAGCTTAGCTTCCACTGAATGCAGTCACCTCTGGTAAAATGTTCAGCACTTCTACCAATAAGAATCTTAAGTGAGAAAATGAGGAACACAAAAATGGTAACCATCTATTAATAATTTAAATGAATTACACAGCATCACATAGGAACTCCATTTTACAAGCAGGGATAGCCATTAGCAGAGAAGAATATATTTTATAAGCAGAAGAACAGACACATTCAAGAATCTACAGCTCTTCTCCAGATGCTACAGATAAAAAAAGTGCCTAAGGAGCAGAGCTGCTTCTGCCCATCTCTTCCACACGATTGCTCTTGTGTTGCTCCTCATGTTACCTGTTCTCCACCCCATACCTGCAGGTCCCAGGAGGTCTTGGCAAGTCAGTTCAGTTCTACTTTTCCTCTCCACCTTGAAATCTCGGCCTTTATGCCCTGTTTCAAGTCTGTCTATCAGCTACAGCCAGTCTTCTCTACAGCTCATTGTCCTGAGTTTCCTTAAATAGGCAGTCCCTCTTCATCAGATTTTTCCTTTTCTGTGCATCTGCATTCAGTCTCCTGCCTGTTCCCAAGCTCCAGCTAGGTTTGGTCCTAACTATACCTGTGTGTCTCATCCAGACAGTGTCAGTGTTTCAAACTCCTTTTTGTTTTGGTCACTTATTTTGCCAGAGTTTTCCAGCTGCATCCTGGTTTCACAAGCTGATTTGTCTCCTCCTAGCCCAGAATATTGCTGTTCACAGCTCGAGCCCAGCAAGCATGCAACTCCAGTCTCCCTTCCAACTATTGATGCTTCTAACTTCTTCATGTCTTAAACCAAACTGACTCTCTTCTGCTCTGCATTTCAGTTACACTTGAACTGCATTGGAGCTTCTTTCCTCTGTGCCTCCCAGATCAGCCCATGCTGTAGCCCATCACTACAAGAAAAATTGTCTGAAGTAACCAAGCCTCACCCCAGGAGACTGACAAGACTACTAAACTGCAGTTGCAGGAAAAATGCTGTTAAGAACTATCCTCTACTTGATCTCTGTGGAGTATGAATTGATGATTTTTTTTTCTAAGAGGTTAATAATTAATTAAATTTGGTCAAATTATTTAGAAAAGCCAAAAATTACATCCTGGGCATAGTAGCTGTTTTCTGTCAACTTTTAGGTCCCTTTTGTTCTGAATAACGGACCTGCATTTTCTCAGAACAAAAATCTTCATCTATTCCTCTCCCCTGAAGCCTTCCCCAATTCCCTCCAATTACATCTTTCACATCACAACTGCAGAAACTTGACGTGAGCTAGCAAATATTATTTTTTAACATTCTTAGCAAAGAATAAACTATTCTAGCAAAATTAAAATCAAAAAAATCAGGTGAAGCAGCAGGCATGGAAAACTTGGGATACAGTAGTTTTAGTTTGGCAAAATTAATTAAAACTGAATAAAGTAACTAGAACAATAGTTGTTAACCTTAATGGTAAGCCATATCCTTGGTCTGTCTGTAATTTTGTGGATCTGAAAGGGATTATCTTAATGAAACTCTCTGTAAGTTTGCAACAATTCTATTCACAATTTCTCAACTAAAACAGCTCAGCCCAAACCTCCTAACTACCTTAATATGTTTTCTCTGCTGAGCTTAAATACAATATATGCTACATTTCAGATGATCCTAAATTAGGAAATTCAGACCCAGAACTGTATCCTCATAGGTCAAGATGACTTAGAGGCCCTGTATCATTCATATCGTTTTAAATAATCCTGCAGGTGCCTGTATGCTGACTCTGTGAGTAAAAAGTATTTTACACCATGTTTACATCTAAGAAACTAATGCAAGCATATTTATGAAATTGCTACTTGTGGCTATAAATGTTTCGCTACAGAAGACGAAAAAATAAATTCTTAGCACATATTGAGAAGAAACAAGCTGATGAGGCAGTAAGTTGTCCAAAGGCTATTAGGTAAATCACTTGATTCCACAACAATGTAATTTAGGAGTATACCTCTTTCTTTCAGACCAACTTCTCAAAATTGTGAATTTTCCACAACAGTTAAGAATTTTCTAGAAAATAAATAGCTCATAAATGCAGATCACAGTTATCAGGGACATGCAAATTACAATAACTGTTATTTCCATTTTGCCATCATCTCTGCATTTTGCACAGTGTGAATCAGGAAAGCACAAGTTCTCTCGTATGTTGTTTCCTGCATTTGTATCACTCAGACAACCCCTTGAATATGTCCAATAGCTAATTATACAGCTATAAAGTGATCAGAGTGAATGCTATTGCCAATGCAATTAACATTCTTTATGTGAGATTAACTGGATTTGAGTCACCTGCATAAGTTGCTTACAATGTTAATCTCTCAGGAGACAGAGCACTGCTTGCTTGAGCATGCTAAATAAAGAAGGCTTCCTCACACAACCAGGTCAAATATAGTTCCAGAGCCAAACCTGAGAAAATCTCTCTTGATTTTTTCCTTTTAAAATTGTTTGCCTATAATAAAGCCTTGTTGTGCAATTAAACATTGTTACACTGTCAACAGTATTCGCAACATAATATACTTGAGAAATAGCAAGAAAAAGCAGTAAATTAAAATTATAGACATATATATTTTTTAATATAGCTATTTTATATAGCTTTCACTGAGCAAATAACGTACCCGCTGCCCAGACTTTCTCTGATGAATATTAAAAATCTTGGGAGAGAACTATAAAATAGGTCATGGTTATATGTCATGTCAACCCATTCTGCTACTACCAGGATGACCTTTATAACTTCAGAATAAACTTTGCTTGTAGTTATAAAAGGGGATTGTTAATGCAGTTGGGATAGACACCTACAATATGTTGCGGTGCTTGAGATATGCACTGCAAGAAAACCTAGGTGAAATAGTTCAATGGATGTAAGTCTACAGAATCCTAAGCAGTAAAACAGAATCCTTTCCTTGCTTCGGGTGCTGACTTAAGTTAACCCCAGAACTCAATTTTTCCTCTACTTAACAATTGGTGTGTGTATCACAGTCTATTAGACACTCTGATGACCTTCAGATATATTACTGCCCTTTCTCTGTTCCTCAAAAACTTAGACAACCATATATGGTACCTCAATCTAATTAAAATGATCCTAACTACCTTAATATGTTTTCTCTGCTGAGGCAACTGCTGGAGTGAAGGATTTGATTGTCTCTATAATGCAGGGACTCAATCTGATTTAGAACTGTTCTCTCCTTTTTTCCTGGAGAGAAGGTATCATTTTTTAAAAACACTTTCTCGTTCTAGAAAGAAGCACTAAAACTTGTATTAAGAGGCTCACCTTTGGGAAGGATTTAATAGCAAATAGGTTAAAAAGAAAAAAGAGAAAGCAAGCAACCAACAAACTCTTGCCTCCTTTTTTTCACTCTAGAGTTCTGATGTGAATGAAAAAAATACCATTACATTGACAGAAGTTTCATTTCAGAACGCTGTCAATATGGTAGATATTTCATTAATCACATCATGATCTGGACAATATAAAACTCTTACTGCCAAAAATTAAGATATGGAAGAAGACAAGGTACTAGAATCACACTGAATTTGCGTGCACTGATCAAATTTGTGTGTGCTGATCACTTTTCAAGTAAGTGAAAATGCAGCTGCAAAACCATATGGTTTTGTATTTAAACTACTGCCTCTCTTTGGGCATTTTATTCCTTTTTCATTTGAGAAATAAGTATTTGTGGAGATACTGCAAACTTCTACACTCTAAACAATAACCATAATCCTGCAAGCTTGCACAATAAAGGCGCTGAACTTTACAAGAGGCACATGCAAATAAACTGGAATGATTTTTATCAATCATTAGAGCTTTCTCTGTTAACACACATCTACTATTATGTTAGTTTCAGGAACATTTTTGTCTGAACATTAGGTACACATTTAGGAGATTAAATCAGACCTTTTTTCAGAGTAGTATGATTACCTTATTATAACCTGTCAGTATCTGTGGATAACAGATACTGCAAATCATCTTTTTACAATCATCTTTTTACAAACTACCATAAGCACACTTATGGAATGGGAATGGAAAATGTAAGAATTTGAAGAAAAATAGGAGGAGTTTTGCTTTGAAGGACAAAATAAATATTGCTGGTTTCTCTGTCTTGAACTGAACTGTGAACGTACACCTGATTTAGGTACGTTTTCTGTGTGGCTGGGAAACTTGAGATCAGTTTGCAGGATACGATGGGACAAGATTCTCTACTAAGGCCTTCTATACAGTCAGAGTTTAGGAAGATAAAAAAAAAAAGGGTGTACAATATCTTCATTAAGGTGCTTTTGCATTTTCTCCCCTAATATCGTGCCATTTAAAGTAAACTATTTCTGGAACTATTGTGTCTCTTTCAACCTGATGTAAATACTTCTTCAAGTATCAGACAAAAATACATCTTCAACCCACAGGACCTTATTAGCTGAAAAAAGATTCAGGTACCAAGGCTAAAAATCAAAGATTAGTCTAAAACAATCTTTAATATAGCTGATTTGGCATATTTTTTAAGATGTTTTTGTCCTTTTCTTAGTTAAGCTTCACATTCTTTCGAGGCTGTTCTAAATGTATTTCAGGCTTTTTCCACTGCCTGTTGCCAGCCTCTTGAAGTCAACATATTAAGGCTTCCATTGATTCCACTGGGCTTCAGAATCAATATACAAGATACACCTTTGTATATTCTCTACAAACTCGCTTTTTAAGTCCAAAGGAAAGAAAAGGAGTTTGAAATCATTAAGTCATCTTGAAAACTTGAGAATAGTACAATAGCATGACAAAAGAACAAGAATTTAGTTAAATGGTAATCCTTACTTTATTTAATTTCTGGCTTCGTACTAGGTATTCACACACCAAGCCTTCTTACACATTGAATCATGAAACTGTTTCTGTTTTGCATCTGGCTTGAATTCTGTTCAGCCAGGCCACATGAGCCTAAACGCAAGTAAATCAGCCTAATTTGTATCACTTACACTTCTGAATTTGGCCTTTAGAATACAGTATGTTCATAATAATACTATGCTGCCTCTTTTTGTGAATGTTAGGATTGACGGATTACTTATTAACTTTCTTTAAAGGCCACTTTTGTCATTCTGCTCTGCTCCAACATTACACCTTGGAGCCCCATAAAGGCAAAAATTAATAGTAGAGCTTGGAAGAGAGGGCTAACAAAATCTAATGGCATCACTGTCACTATTCAAAATATAGGAATAATTTGGGGAAGTACAGCTATATAATGAGTTTGCATTATGACATTTTATTGTGAAAGTTTGGCAATTCCCTGCTTGTAGAAGAGTCATGACTGGGGAACAAAAGAAATGCAGTTTGAACAGACTCCTACATCATGCTTGAAATCATTGGGATTAGAGTCTAAATGCTAAAATTATGTTTCCTATGTAGATAGGGTGGGAAAAGATCACTGAAGGTTCTGCATGTATTATCCGTAACTATTTTTCAGTAAAGGTTATTGAATAGGCATTCATTTGAGTGGATATATTCTGCACATGGGAAACTTTTCTCCTCTCGCTTCTTTCCAACGTTTTCACTGACTTTTTCTTTTTATTTGTAACTCAAGAAAGGTGTAATCTTTTAGGCTAGGCTTCCCTGCTGTTCCTATCAGGCCACCAGTTACCACCACACCAGCTCAGGTTTTCCAGAGGCAATGCCTCAAGCTAAATTTATTGCACAAGGGAACCAGAGATCTGTCATGAGTGACATGCAGAAATTAACTTCAAGTATTACAGAAAAACTTGCAGAGCCAGAAGTAACAAGTGGCTGACTCCTGGAAAAGTTTAAGAACTGGCATGAAACAGTTCCATTTCCTGCAGAGCAGTGTGTTTACTAAGGCTGCCTTCATAGGGGAAAAAGGGTTTTTTGGTTTGTTATTTGGAAAAGCAGTAGAGACATCAATAAACAGCTTATTAATATACACTACTCTCCAGAATCAGCATCAGTTGTTGGCTTACTTCACATACCTTCATTTTAACCATAAAATGTACATTCAAGTATGTTCAGAAAAGCTGAAGTTGAGCACCTGAATAATATCTAAGCATGATGTTATTTTTAGCATATTTTTCTCCACATTTGCACTGTTCCCATGTTTCCCAATCCTGTGAGTCAAAGCCTTGTGCTGCAGAGACCCAGACTTTTTGCCCACACTCAGTAAAGCCAATCTGAACATGCACAGCTGACCTGATGTTTCCCAGAGTTACTGGATTTCTTCTGTATGCTCGGACTGATAGCAGTGTCCAACACACACATTGCTTCCTGGAAGCATCATAGATGATGCTCTCCAGCACACCATGCAAATGTGTGCACTCAGGCTCCTGCCTACAATCCAGGAATGGATGCAGCTAGAAAGCAGTACAACTTTGCTACTGGCAGAAGGCCAGTCGAAGGTGTCTTTCTTCCTATGGAGCAGACCAAGACTAACCTGGACACATCTATATGGTGAGCCTAACATGCTAACATAAGAGCTTCAAGGCCAGGTGGCAGCACAGGATGAATGAATTGTCTTGTCATACAACAGGTAACTTGAGTGTCTGCTTACTGCATGCTATTCATGTATAGCAAAAGGCAAGATAGAAAGGGAATCCTATACCCTAGAGAGAAAAGGAATACCTTAAAAGAAAAGGAATTTTAGATAGGAAGATACATAAATAGAAAGGACATTTTAGATAGAATTTTGCTTTGGTTGGACTAACACAATTATGAAAAAATGAAACATATTTTTTTTGATGATTTTGCACAGTACTTGTAAAATAGATTGTATTTTACTCGTTGATTCCTATGATTAAATCCTGTATCAATTTTTCAGAATGTTGTAATTGACTATATAACATTTTACAAGGCAAACCTAACACTTTTCAGATCTCCGCAGGATATGAAATTACATGCATATTTCATAATTTTTATTCCTACAGTTCAATGCTTTTTAACAAATTATTTTCTTAAGGATTTCTTAAGGCTTTGTAGTTCAGGACTGCAACCTGCTTACTATCCACAGGGCGTATTATCAGAGATTACCAGTACTTAAACTGATCAAGAAGATACCTCATCTCTCTTTTACATCTATATAAAGGCACAATCTCAACATATTAGTTGCAATGGAGATAATAATTTGATAGAGATCCTTTCATCATTTTTGCAAGGTATGTGAATTAAATTTTTAAAATTCATAAGCTTCCTTGAATCCATAACAAAGTCAGTAAAATGGAAGCCTTTACATTCTTGCAACACTGGAGAGTAACAAATCCTCCATCACTCACGGATCTTGTCTAACAGAAATTTTCCTATGCCTTGTGTGACTCCCACAGGTTGTTTGATTTTCAGGTGGACAAACAAATGCTGAAATGCACATATATGCAAGCACATACTAACACTTGTGATTGGGTTTCCTATTGTACCATATTAGGCAGAAAGTGAACAGATTAGGAGCACCTGCTTTACAAAGGAGCTTAGGATCTCTATAAAAAGTCTTACTGGAATTACAAGAAGTCTTATTTGGATTTCTGCTATGTATCAAGAAAGTAGCAGGAGGGAGCATTACAGTTATTCCTCTCTCTCTTTTGTATTTATATTCTTCTTCAGCAGTGAGGAGCTTTTTTCCATATTGATTTTCTTTTGTTTGTTCAAGACCTCTTGACTGATTCCTATAGAAACATATCTAATGGTGAATGGAAAAAGCATGACTGCAGGATCTACCACAGTAGGATTTTATGACCTTGCTTTTTACCCAATTGTTAGCAGAAGGGATCCAGCTCTAGGTTCAATATTACTCTATTCTTACTCTAGACCAATAGGCAAATGCCATCAAGTCTGGCAGCTGTGTCATGCAGGAAACCTATCCATTTCTGATTCATTTGGCAACACTAAAAACCAAAATGATGCCCTGGCTTACATGGTAAAAAGTTGTTCTGCACCCTTTAAAAGAGAAAAAAAAAGACAGATGTATCTTTATACGTTCAATAAGCTGATCTCAGGATTTTATCTAAGGACTTTTTACTGCACAATTGAGCTCTTTTGTGCTCTGTGACAAAGGTTTGATTTCACAACCCCACAGGAAGAAGGAATTATTTAAACAGGCAGTTCTGGTCCAAACCTCTGTTAAGTAGGCACGGTCAACTGGGTTAAAGTAGCTCAATTATACTTGGCAATTTTGTGAGGGAGAGCATTATCTCCTGGATTATGGTTTCTGAGCATATGTATATCACTAAGGACCTCCAATTAGATTTAAAGTATGTGCTTAGAAAGAAATTGTTGGGCCATCACAGCTCCATATTTATAAACTGCCATTTTGAAACCTGATCTTCTTAGGAAACTGTGTAATGCTGCTTAGGCAATACTGCTGTATATTGTTAACCTGATTTTGTCACACATGTTGATGACTTAGCTAGGTCAATTCAGTATATGACATTTATAGGAAAAAGAAAATAAAAGTTTGAGTGAAATGAAAACAAAAGCTTGAGTAGCTTTACCAAAGACAGTCAGTTCTGCTGGATCGCTGTCTCGCTCCCCCACCATGTTGGTCCCAACACAAGTGTACATGCCAGCGTCACTTTTTCTTGTATTGGAGATCATCAGCTTTCCACCACGTATCTGTTTCAAAACAAGGAATATATCTGTAACTTCAGATAAAGAAAAGGTATCAGAAAAAACTGCACTCTCAGGCAGTAAAAGTCCAGAATTTAGGCATTTAAAAGTTTTAAAGGGTTTTTTTTTTGTAAATGTATGTAATACTTAAAAAACTGTAATCCTATCTACCTGGATTTAAATATCTTTAGGGTGTTCTGGAAGATATTTTATCCTACTGATCACTTTCAACAGCATCTCAATTTTTTATTTTCATTAGATGCTTTAGATTTGAAAGATACGTTTCTTGCTGCTTCTTTAGCAACGCAGTGCTTACATTTCCTGCACGATACTATGTAAAGCATTCCTGACGGATCTCTTTTTTAAAAAAAAGACAGTTTTACTTAGTTTTAGTTATTTAATTTGTTTTATTGTTAATGGTGCTTGAACAGTTTTGTTGTTCAATAATTAAGAGAGATTTTCTGTTTTTCTTGGTCATGCAAAAAGACTGAATCTAGCCCACACTGAAAATCCACCTGGCTCCCGTAAGCCTTATCATTTTCCCTGCCACAGAGGAGATTTGGAGAGTGAAAGCGCAGAACAGCTAAAATCAGTAACTAATCCGCATCTTGTGGAATTAGGATCAGTGTCAAAAGCCAGAACATCAGATGGGGTGCTTCAAAATAAGCTAGAAACATAGCCCAAGAAATGTGAGATGCAGGAAATACTAACCAGTTCCCTGTCACTTTTCCTTCCTCCTTTACTCTAGAGCAGACCCTTGCAGAGACAGCCTGGCCACAGTAACACAGCAACTGCTGACACTGTTTAGCTTGATACACTGCCTCTGCCAACCAAGGCAAAGGATAAGTCTTTGAGTTCTACTTCCATACTGAGTAAGATCAGCACTGAATGAGTTATGTATTACTACATACAACACAAAACTTTATTAAAGGAATAGCAATAGCGAAAAGCTAAGCATCTAAAAATTTGAAATAAAATATGACCATGCAATTCTAATTTGTCCCATTTGTTTACACATACCATTTCTAACAACTCAGTAAGTTAGATCTTTTTACTGGATCCTTTTTCATTCAGTATGCAGAATGAATCATCCCAGAATTCAACCAGTATTATTCATTACTCAGTAGGTATCTCTATTTAGGATATATTGTTCTTTACAGCATAGCTTCAACTGTTGTTTAGAACACTTTCCAATTATCATGCTAAATTTGATATAACAAAGATCATGTTAAGTCTATTTTTCTCAGAATATTTGTGAACCTCATACACATTACTGAATTTGTTTTTAAAGGACCTCTTTGATATTAGTGTTCATATTATGCTCATTTCACAGAGAACTGAGATCCAGAAAAGGTAAAGCCAAACTGGTCAAAGACATCTACTAACTGAATCCCAAGGTGAGACACCTAGCACCTAAAATTAGAGTACTTTATATGTTCAAATCTACAGCTCGCTCTGACTTCAGTTACAATGGTTATACAAATCAAGCCTCAAGAATTTTAAGTAAGTCAGACACCAAAATAAGAAGGAATATACAACTTTTTCTCCTTATCAAGGAAAGCTCTCCGAAGATTAGTGCCAAGTGCCAAAACGAGCCTCTATGGAAAAGGCAAGTGTTGTTCAGACCCATTTCTGTTTCCCTTTGCTGTTTCAGAAGCACCAGCTCCTCTGTGTGTTCTTACCACTGTCTTGAGCTGTGTATTCTTCTGAGCTCTTTTTACTGTATGTTTGTGAACTCAAAGCTGGACAGCTTCTGACTTCCACTCTAGTGTTGTACAGAGTCAGCTACAGAGCAAGACCTAAAGCTATGAACTCCTGCGGTGCTCAGCTGTGGGGCTTTAACTCAGGCCCCCTATCTATAAACGACCTCTTAATTGTACTCACACTGATTCGCTCTTCCTTATCATCAATGCGGACTTTATCTTTCTTCCAGTAGATGGTAGGCTCAGGATGTCCGCGAGGTGGCTGGCATTCAAGAATGGCAGGCTCTCCAGCTGCCACCACAACATCTGTAGGGTTTTGGCGGAAGTCATCTCGTAGCACTAATAAAATAAATGAGATAGATACAGAAAAAAAATTATTAGAGGTGACATAATCATAAATGAGAGAAAAAAAATACATGCATACAGATATATGTAATTAAAAACTCCAAACATGAAGCTCATCCCAGTCACTATTAGGTGACGACTTTGTATCATATATATTGTATACTTACTATAAAAAACCTTATAAAACAATTTGCTGAAGCATGACCTTTTATTCAAAAGAAGCAGATTTAATATGCATTTTTTCCTTTATTTTTTTCTCTGCATAAAAAAAAAAAATACACTCCTTACTCCTTTTACCCTTGATGTGGTCAACTGCCATTATGGGAAGTAATATTCCCTGTAAAAGTAAAAGCAGTATTGCAGGTCTGATATCGAGTTATTTTCAGAAAAGAGAACATTATGCTGAATATATAGCTTGTGAAGATCTTCAGTTTCAGTATTAGCCAGAAACTGTTTGAAAACTAAATTAGGCAATACATGCTAGCTTCTTATTTATATTACACTTCTAATGAAAGGGATTTGGTCCAACTAGCTTGAGTGTACTAAAATGATATCCACTTCATTGTTATTCTTCCACGTGTGTCCTAGTCTCTAGGTTAATTGACATTCTTATAAACATAAAACTGAAAATAGCTCTAGATGAGCTACTGAAATAGAATTTAGGGCATTTCCCCTCCTTGAATTTCAGCAACGTATGGCTTTCATTACAGCTTTAAGACAGTTCTTGCCCTTAATGGAAGCAGGGCCCTCTGAGAAATTAGAAAACACCGTAGCCTAGCGAAGGGGCAAGCCAGGAAGAGTTCAGCAGAAATTGTTCTCTCTCATTTTATAAGCAGAGATAATTTACTGCTTTCAATGTTAATAAAATGTGCCCCATTTTAACATTTGGAACTGAATATGTTTCCATTCTGTAATAAGCCGTAAGAAAATATCATTAATATGTACAAGAAGTACTCTCTGAGTGGGGTGAGGTTAGGGGGGCTTAAATGTGATACTGAAATGACAAATGAGGTAACTTTTATTGTTCCCCTTTTTGGGATACACAGGTAGATCCCAAAGGAAGGAGGGAATTAATTGGAAGTTAATTCCTTTTCTAACGTGAAAGTGAGCCATTATTTAGGTCTTGCTTTTCAAGCATAAAGTAGAAGTGACAGGACTTGTTGGCAATAAATGCCACTACGGTGAGGACCCATATTCTTCCCAAATAGTATATCCAATATGTACATTTTTCTCAACAAATAACTAAAAAGTCTCAGCCCCCAAAGTATCTTTGACTAATACAAATCACTAATGCACTTTTGTAACTATAATCAAATCAACAGAAATAGAATTCGTCGAGTTTCAAAAAGAAATTGAATAAAATTATATAATTCACAACACAGAAATAGTATGCTGAAAATTATGGGCTAATGACTATTTGGCATTAAAACATTTTAATAACATAGCAGTTTCAGGAAAGGAACCAGAAAAAAAAAAGTCTTCAAAACCAGCTACTTTGAGAAGCATCTTTATGTGTCTCTGTAACCACTATGAAACACAGACTTCCAGACAACGATATACCCTCTCTTGCACAACTGGTAAACAGATACCAACCATCAATTTCTCCTGTTATTAGTACAAAAAAAAAAAGTCATATTAAGCTTGAATTACTTGATTCTTTGCAAAGTTACAAAACTTCCATGCAAATCCATTAGTGGAAAATCTCCAGAAAATCACAGCGGATCCAAAGGCCAAGAAGTTTCCCATAGTGTAATGACTTTATACTCCCAACTCCTAACTCCTGGCAGCAGGACTAAGGAAAGTGTTTTCCTTGAACGTTGCAGGCTGCTGTATAAAGCTGCCAAACAGAGTTGTTTCTTGGGGTGATATGCAGAAAACATTACATTAACTTTCTCTGAATCATTCCACAAACTGTAAGGCTCCAACCAGTCTCAGAATATGAGAGTAAGAGGTAATTTGATTGTATCATATTCCTTTACCCAAATCTTAGTGGAAATATGGCTTGAACAGAAGACAAAATTGATGCTACAAGGTTTACTTAATTTTGCTCCACACTTCAACACACATGTGATTATTGAATAAATATACCTTGCTACATCCATCTAAAGCACTCTGTGTTTTGAAGGAAAATAAAAAAACTGTTGGAGAAAAATGAAATAGGGAAAAAAATAAGACATGAGGGAAAAGAGTTAAGAGAAAAATGGGTGGAATACAAATAGAATAGAGAAAATAACTCAGAGAGGAAAAGAAGGAACACTCTAAACTTGGGGAGTACAAAAAACAAAAACCAAGTAAACGAAGGAAAAACGTAAGAATAAAAGCAGAGGAAAGAAAAGGTAAAGAACAGAGGGCTCAGTGTTTTGTTTCTGTGATTCAGTGCTCTTAATACAATACAACAATGACATTACAAAAAGTACAGACATGAATCTGATCAGCTGAGCTATCCCAGCCCACTTAAATGTCTCCCCAAGAGCGAAACAGCAGGAAGGAGAAAGGGCTCGTAAAGGAGGAGATTTCCGGCTGGTAACTGGCAAGTTCGCGTGTCCTTTGCACAGCAGCAGCAGCAGTCAGCAGCAGAAAGGAGCATCCACTGAAAGCTGAGTTCACACTTATTACGGAGGGGAAATGGAAAAGTTGCAGTACAGCTTAGTGCATTCACCGTATCTAATAGCACAATCATCTGTGAAAACAGAAAAATGGTTGAGAGCCGCAGAATATTCTTCAGCCAATTATCCCCAATTGCTGCATCCTTTCAGACACCTGTTAGCGTGTTAGAGCCGAGCACCATCTCCAGACACTGACAGGAGGCTCGTGTTCACTCAGGAACCCAGTCCTCCTCAGGGTCTTCTTGGCAACGTACAAACAGGAGCTTTTTAAAGCTCGAAACAAGAGGGGAAAGGCTGCCGTCAGCCTCCTCTTCTTCGTCCCATGTTCTTTTTTTACTTTATTCCAATTTTCCAGTCTCACCGTGCAACTTAATGCAAGGCACACAGTTCCCTTGGTGCCTGCCATGAGTGTTAGTCGACATTTAACAAAGGATTTTAAAGAGGAAAATAGCCTGCATCGAACCCTGTGCAACTCTACAGCACAGCACACCCGATATCCTCAGAGAGCAAGACCCCGTAGGTTACTTCTCAGTCCAAATGAGTAAAGCAGAGTTGTTTCCCTCTATCAGCCTGACGTTAGCATAAACTTCCTCACAATTTGAAATGCAAAAACTTTGAACCTCAGAAACTTCCAAACTGCTAAGCCTCACTGTTTGGAAAGGCAGTGTGGGATTTGAGCGATGCAAAGCATAGCTGAACTGTACATATAGCCTATAATGACACTGTGGACAAAAGTTAATTAAAATTTGATCAGCCTCTTCATAGTTCTAACAAACTGATGCTGCTCAAACAAGATAGATGTCCACAAACTGGCATATCAGCCTTTAAGTCGTGCAGAGTTCTGTAAGGCAATTTACAGGTATTGCCAAGCATAACAACGGACAGCAGCTACATCTAGCTGTAGCAGGGCTAAGATAAAAGCTTCCAGGCCGTGCACCTGCCAGAGTCAAGAAAAAATGAAAAAGAAAAAAAAAAATAATAAAGGTCCTGCTAGCAAGGCAGCTGCTTACCAGCATCTGCCAGCTTCGGCCCTACTCCAGGCCTTGGTCAAGCCGACGCTCATAGACTCAGGGAATTATACGGAAACTGAATTAATTTCCTCACTCAAGGCTCCAGCAATTTGTTTAAAGGAACTGGAGATAAAACAACAATGTTTATGGGGTAGGAGGGAAGGTGAAGAGGTCAGAATTATTCCAGGCTAGGCTATCCATGCCTTAATACTGCTTTCCACTACAGCAGCTCTCAGGTCCTTTAGAAAGAAAACATTTTTATAGGATTTACATTTACATGATGATTACAAATAACCATCTGTCTGCTTCTAGTTTTTCAATCTGGTCCACGTCCCACGAGCCCCCAGCCTCTGGTCAGAGCAGTTAAGCTGGAAGGAAGAAGCACATGCCCGTCAGGAGGCTTGCAGTAATTGCCTTCTTTTCCCACCAGCACTCGGCTCTCCACTGCCTCCCCCCAACACACACAGCCAGCATCTGAAAGTACTGGGGATGGGAGGGGATGGGGGAAGTCTAGCTTTTTTCCTTTTTCAATGAATGATAATGTCTTAAAACCGGGCTACAGCTGTCATACTGACTAGAGGGTATAAGCAGATACTGAGTAAATATTAACGTGCTTCTCTAACTTGGGTCCTGGCAGTTTATCTTGTCCCTCCCATTCTCTTTTGTGCTTATCTGAGATGATCTTAATCTTAGACAAGGATTTTACACAGCCACTTTGGTTCGTCCTACCAACACTGCTACACACAGGTAGGTCTCCCCTGATCTGAGGCACTGCCCCACAGGCATTTTCCCAAATCCTCGTCTCTCCATCAGCACTTTGGCACCTCCCTCCCGTGAGACGTATTCACATGCACAATCAAGATGAATTATAATGTCAAATAACTGCCCAGATGTCATACATTGGACAGATTAAAGGATTATTATACTTTAGGTAATGTACAGTGCCGGAGGGTATTCCAGAATGCGGCTCATATTTATGATCTGCTGAAACGGCCTCAGAGCAAGTTGACGCTGCCTGTTGAAA
Organism: Rhea pennata; assembly: GCF_028389875.1. Lineage (NCBI taxonomy): Eukaryota > Metazoa > Chordata > Aves > Rheiformes > Rheidae > Rhea > Rhea pennata. The sequence goes on from NC_084663.1 coordinate 108,278,522, forward strand.
CGGGGTGACAGAAAGAGAGCATGGGGTCACAGGCAATCTTCCTCATGAAGGGTAATGCACTTTTTCTGAGGATGCTGTTGCCCTACCTTTTTGTTTCAGCAACTGCCTCTGTTATGCATCCTAAGGAAAGGATCAAAAAATCACAGCTGACGCACAAGTCTGTTTATATACCTACCTGAACTCCCTCTGTGCATGTGCAGGATTACCCTGAGAAAGATGCTAACTGCCACGAAAATCCTTGAAGAAATGCTGAGAAAGAACTATGTTTTTCTATTTTTTTTCCTCCCATCTACTTTCTATTTTCCTATCCCCGTATCTCCTGATATAAAATTGCCTCTGAATTGCCTAGGTATGAATTACATAGCAATTTTACCACAACCTATAACGCTCAGACTTGCCTATTTCAGACAAGACCCTCAAACCAGGAGCTTCTCTTTCAGAGGTGTTGGGGTACTTTCAGAGATGCCAGTAGCTGCAGCGATACTTGGTTAGTACTCAGTATCAAATGCTTGAACACTACTCAGTATTAAAGATAGCTTGTTCTTCATCGTTGTGCCTCAGCGAAGACCAGCACAACGTGGAAAAACACACTGTTCTGACACATCTTCTAAAACTCTGAATGGCTCATTTAAGTAGACATAGGTATTTATAGAATTTGGATCTTCTGATGAGCGTTAATGTCTAAAATCGAAAGTGTGAGAGTCTAGCTTTTAAATATAGAATCTGTTAGATGATGTTAACAGAAAAACTGAGAATTACAGGACACATAACAAATGAAGACAATGGGAGCTCAGCTCAGGCAAAAAAAGCAAATATGAATATCATTACAAAATAAAATGTTGGCTTTTTTTTTTCTCTGAATTTCAGTCTGAACTGTACCCCAACTAGCTGGTTAGACAAAGGTCAGGGAAGAAGAACGGCTTTTTCCTTTCTTATTTATAGCACATATTACAAGAGTTAGACATTGAAACCTTTCTTCAATAGTCAACCCAATTAAGGGCAACATAAACCTATTTTTCCTTTTCAGACAATTACATAGGCATGGAATTGTTAGTTATTGCAGACATTAGTTATTACTTGCTTTTGATTTTTTTACAGGATGCTATTGTGTTGTATTAAGTGTATACAATGCAGCTTGAATAAACTTACTGAAAAATTGTATACTGTCCTTGTGATTCATTGTGTTCTGCTGAATGCAATCTGACATCTCCACATTTTTTTCTGAAAGACTTTATTTAATGACTAGATGGCACGAAGAGTGGAGATTTTTCTAATTCAGAACATAGCATATCTATGTTTAAGCCTGTTGATTGAAAACAAAGTTCTATCACCTATCTTAACTGCACTAAAGTCCCAATAACCTTCTATCTTTTTTAAACTCCTTCCTCCATCTACCAGCAAGTTTGAATGCTGTGGTTAATAGTCAGCAGTCTCATTATCCATCTACTATAAAACTTCAAGAGCATCACTGTGTTTTGAGAAGCAAGAAAGGGGAAAGCAATAAGCATCACCGAGTATTTTTAGAATATTTAGAAAATATTCTAAAGACCACATTTAAATAATTTTAGAAATCCAAATATATACAACGTAATAAGCTGAATTTTCTTTCAATGATGCAAAGCAGATTTCTCTTATTTTTAAAGCACGATCACTCTTCATGAATGCACTGCACAAAAGGATTGCTAATGTTAACTGGAAATGTTACCAAGACATTATACTTTACTAAAACTAAAAACCCTATTACATGAATAAAAGTTCAGAGTCTACAGAAGAAGTAGATCACACTTGCAGACAATGAACATTGAAAAAGGTACATAGCCTGTTGTAAGTCTTAAGATATAACAAGGATCAGACACTTAGCAGTTTACTAGAATAGTTATTTAATGATCCTTTAAACTCAAGTCTGACATTAGCTTTTACGTGCTCTTTATGCTTAATGGGCTACATATTCAGAAGATCATGGGCAATTCATTTATTTTTTCCCAGCTAATGTGAATATTGGTTGAGGAACTGAGCATAACTTTGAAAAAACACCACATCACAGCTGAAGTGTTGCATTTTCACTGCCCCTGGTATTGCAGCGTATCTGCTTTACAGCCAGAATGGGGGATTAGTTTCACCAGAGCACTCCAGCACTCTTCAAATCACATCAACCGTACTTCTGTCACAGAAATATAGTGGGAATGAAGGACTGTGTTTGCTGAAGAAACATTCCCCAGGTATCTCTCATAGGCTACTGCCAGAGAAAGGATACAGGGTTAGACAGAACTTTGTTTCAATGCAGTACAGCCATTGTTAGGTTCTACAAGCATAATGTAAAAAAGCCTTAAAGGCATTATAAATATAGATTAAATTTTCAAAAGCACTGGTAGCCAAAAATTACTAAATGTTACTAAATGTCACAGATACGTGATCAAAATTAAGGTGGGAGGCTTTTCACTGAGCACTTCAGAAGAGCACGTGCAAACTGTGTTGAAATGGGGAGTGCAGTACAGATTTTCCAGATAAAAAGCCCCCACATTTGATTAGTAAGTTCCCCAACCACGGTGTAATAGCAGTCAGGTTTACTGCTTTGAGCCCAGGGTGGCACTGCCATGCTATGCTCCTGACCACTGGTGCTCAACCTAATGAATGCTCCCAGCTTGGCACAGCATGGAGGAATTGCACTTTCTCTGCCTCCAGACTCAAGTTGATTCGCCTGCAGTCAGCTATGCTGCTTCAATCCCCAGGGCCTGCAGTTTAAGCCTAGCCAAAACACCCCAAAAATACCTGTGCCTTCAATAAAAACAAAGGAATAAAAAGAGATCATAATCATGTAAACAAATACAAAAGAATGAATATTTGTTGTTCCAGAAGTAGATAAAGTTGAACGCTTCATTTAAGCAAGATAAAACAGACGGCAATCTCTGCTGATGTGCGAACAGGCTCTAATAAACGTCTTGTGTACACAAACACAACACACACACACACAACAGCTCGGCTGCTTTCCCATCCTGGCGGGGCCACTGTCACATTACGCACTTCAGCCAGATTAGGCAACGCAGCGAACAAGACAGGCTGCTCTCCAGCACAGGAATTCTCTTCCTTCAGTCCCCAGTCTTCAAAAAGCCATCCCTCCCCGTCTAACCCGGATCTCTGTCCAGCTATCTTGCTAATTATAACTCATAATATAACTTTTTATTGAGCAAGATTTTTTTTCCCCAAGGCCTTTGTGTTGTTTTCTTCAGAAGTCAGGATTGAAAACAAAATGCAAGAACGGACGTACCAAGGCACATACTCCTTGATAGATGTTCGTAACTCCGCAGGAAGGGGCCAGCGAGCAGCCACCCTCCCTCACGTAGGGAGCAGGAGCTGGCCTTCAGACCTGGAAGGGGCTGTCTACTGCTTCGCGAGTACCTCGCTTCCCATCCTGCAAACCGTCCAGGAGTCAGTACGCCACGTACTGGGCTAGAAGCAGCCTGCCGGATGCTATTTAAAGAGGCTTGCTGTATAGGTCTACCTGGTCTCGTGTCCTCTGGCCACTGAACGGGCAAGTCGCTACACAGAGGCCCAGCAGTGGTACATCCTGGAGGATCTGACCCCGGCATGACTTCCTTAGTCCTTGACCTTCTGAAGGCCTCGACTGTTTTGACTTTATTTTGACTTGGCCTGGCAAATCCAGACTGGAAACTGCACTGAGTGTGTCTGCATTGCTCTCACCGAGATGTGCCTGATCATTTGAAGCTGGCAGAAAGTAAAAGTCATGTGAAGGAAGAACAGTGTCTACACGGAGCGGGACAGCCCTTGACTGATGCGTGCTGACTGCTGTCGATGTATTTGGCATCTCCTCTCCAAAAAATTATACTAAAAGCCCCAAAACTCCTCTGACAGTTATTATTGTGTATTATTTTAATATTCTGCAATAAATCCAAAAAGGATGTGAAGTCCAAACAACTGCATTCATCCAACTCTGCTTTCTCTGAGAAGAATAAAAACTTCTTTTCCTTCCAGTGTTTGAATGTGTTTTCCCCTAAAAATTTCCAAAGTGAGTTCTTCCTTCATGAAAGGGTCCTTTCAGATTTAACGTTTGACCAGAAATATTTGAGGGCAATTTTACTGGATTATCTTGAACACCACAAAATAATTTATCTGTCACTTATCATCAGATCATTCTGCATAATGAATTTAAGTTTCCAGAGCTCTAAAATAATGAGGAAACAATGTGATATGCAGACCTTGAACTCAATGCTCTTAGGATAGAGCCATTTAAATTCTGTCAGTATACTACAAGCTAGGAAGTCATCTGCAAATTATCAGATAAACCAGTAGTTTTTGTACTGTCTCAAAACCAAAAAGGTGCTCCAAATTTGTGATTTTATGCAAGCAAAGATAATAGTGTAATCTGCAGGCAACCTTTTGCAATTTTGATGTGTTTAAATAGTTCAAAGAATTACCTCCATGCAATAAGAAACATATAACTCTCACATTTTATTTTCAAAAAGAGAAAAAGATTGTAAGAGTTCACATTGTCCTCATTATTATTCACAACCTAGTGCAAAAGGGAAGAAAAAAATTAAAGAAGCGGGAGAAAAGACCAATAGTAATAGCCCAAAGCATCAATTTTGAAAGGGGAGTTTCAGACTCATGGGGAGAGGAGAACGTGGGTGTCCAGCTTCACCCTCCAGCTACACTATCCTGTGCATGAGAATAAAAATGACTCTCAGCTGACTGGTTACACCAGCACCAAGACTTTGGAGTCTACTGGGGTAATAACCAGTTTGTTCCAGCACCAGCTTATTTTGTAACTAAATATGGAAATCAATATTATTTTAAACCTCCTGGCACATTGAAGTCATTCATTTGATTCCCTCTTAGCATGGAATTTAACTAGACACAGGGTACCGTAACTCCCACAAAAGATTTAATTTGTATACGCTTATATAGCTATGTCATTCTTCAACTGCCCTAGAAAACAAGAGGCTAAACTGACAAGATAAAGTATTCAGGCACTGTATGATAGACAATGTATAATATTGAAACAGGCAGATTAGATTATTAGACTAGACAGGATTGGAGAGAGGGAATTTTTAGCCTGACACACTATTCACCTGGGACAGATTTTAGGTGCAGAAGTACAAACATTTCCTTCCATGCCAAAAAACAGAAACAAACCCCCCACCATCCTCTTCTCCTGTTTGAAGAATTTTTAACCTAGATCACTCCACTGACCCAGTTCAGAGCCCAGATCCACAAGCAACTGAGAGAGTGACAACCTATACAAGCACAATGGCCAGGAGAGACTAAAACCTCCGAAAACAGATTTTCCACCAAGGAAAACATATCATTAAACTATGCATTACATTTCTCTATACTCAAAATAAGGAATACGTAAAATACAATAGCTTGTATAACCAGTGCATGCTGTGGGATTTCTCTGAGACCAGGAGAACTGGAAACATTCTCTAGTTTGCTAGTGCAGCTTCAATTACAGCAAATTGAATTAAACTCTCCCTCGGGGCGGACCGCTGTAGCTCCATTCCTCCTTTTCCGAACAATTCCAGATGTAGGAGGGAAACAGTTTCTGTTTCCTTCCGAGGACTTCTACATGCATGGCTGTGCCTCCATATTCATACAAAGAGGTGAGCTTCTGGGGCAGAATACATGGGGCACTAAACAGTATAAAACTAGCATTTGAAATGTGTTTTATTTTAACAGTTCAGTTCTCCTGTTTGGTGCTTCCTTATGTAGCAACAGACACACCAGCTAGAAACAACTCAGAAGAGATGGAAACTCTTCTACTGCTGAACAACAGGAAGTTTAGTACAATGTAGCCCATAATTACACACACAGCTGCTCTTCCCTTTCTTCCACTGTTACCAGCAATTTATTACCTGCTTAATAGCTCCTTTGTGCACCTTCCTTTGAGCACCTATTCAATCCAAGGTACTAATTAGACTTTCTTTTCTAATGCCTCCAGTATCCTGAACTTCTACCAGACAGAATCATCTTCCCAGTGTTGGTCTACAAGTTCACCTCAGTATTTTGAAGCTCAACAATAAGAATTATCATTCACAAGGCTTATCTTTGGATCTTGTATCTGCAAGGAGTGATAGAATTCAAACAGCCCCAATTGTTGAGCATAATTCAAGATTTATGCTTTTTTCTTTGAATTGCTGGTCACAGGCCTATAATTTTTATATATCTATCTATAGATAGATATATAAATTGTAGGCCAGTGAGCACATATTTTTATACACACACACACACACACACACACAGACACACACACGTATATACATAAAGAGAACACTATAGCAATTCAGCACAATTAATGCTTTGCTTAAGGTCCTAAAACTCATTTCATGATCTTTTTTAACTACAGCTCTTAGAGCTCTGAGACACACTGAAAACTCTTCAGACTATTTTCAACCAACTAAACCAACGCTGCCAGAAGTGCCAACACTGGCAGATGCAAAGCAGTAAGTCCAGCCTATAATTGATCTAAATTTACTTAGCATAAGCAGTTTAATTTGCATTGTATAGGGCCTGCTAACAAAACTCATCTGAATTTACAGCAGAGTCAACATATAGCTGTTGTGCGTACAGGAAGACGGAATTTACATGGGATTTTTGGACATCCAGGAGCCTGCACTGCAGAAATTCAACAGAATATTGTTAGAGTGGGCATGGCAGTAGTACTGGCACTTTGAAGTCAAATTACTGGGGTTTTTTTAATAATAAATTCAAGACACTTATTCATAACCTGTCTTCAGATCCTAGTGGCAATGGTAAATCCATTAAACTTTGCTTTCACTGTTCACGATGTCTATAAAAATTGTAGGTGGAATTATAACCCAATAACACAAAGCTTGGTGTATGTTTTTCTTTATATGTAATAATGAGGAGGACAAGAACAAAGCTGACCCAGGGATTTCAATATAGAAACTTTAATTGAAAACCCGAGCAATAGTGTGCAGACCCATGGTCTCATGTCAATATAATAATGGCATTGTTATACCCATTAATAAGTATAGATCTGCTGATGGATTCTTGGCTGATGGGACATCATAAAATGAATTATATTTCTTCTTAAACAATATAATTAACTCTTAATGAACCCTTCCCTTTTCCTAGTAAATTCAATTTTGTCTAATCCTTGGCTTTATGGTAATGTTGAGCTCATTAAAATGTTACTTAAAACTCATTAAAATGCACACTGAGGTAACGGCTTCATTACGGTAATATGTTGTAAAAGAAAAAAAAAAAAGAATGCTTTATTATCATTTAATTGTTTCCAAAACTGAATACATTTGCATAGTGATCAGGTTCACAGGATATTTTCAGTAATACTCAATAATTAAGCAGCTCAGTAATTAAAAATGCATTTTCTAAAAATAATTTTATGTTATTGCTTATTCCCTGTTGTTTCTTTCAGCTGGGAGAAGCGCTCATATCGATACAGTTTACAGAATCAAGTGGAACAGTGATATCTGTATTGATATTAAACAACATATCAGTTTAATTTCTTGGTAAATTGCTGCTTCAAAATAATAACCTAAAATTGCCATCAATATATTTTATAACTTTAGATGACGAATGTCCAACATTGAAACCAAGTCATGTAATATCCATCCGGCCATTTTTTTCAACACCGGGGTAAGCAGGAATTAATGCTGAGACCTTTCAAGTTCAAAGCCCTACTATAATTTTTTTATCATTTACTGTTACCATACACTGACACAGGCTACCATAGCTGATCTTTACAGCTTTTTGATCTGATCAGAGGTCAGCTGGGACCTAGAGAAAATTAGTGTAAGCATGAGTCTGCCCTACTTCTTGTTCACAGGCTGAAACCCTCAAGTTGGGACAGCTATTTTACAGGTGTGCTGTGGCCTCATCCCTTTTTTTCTTGCTTTTCCTCTCGACAGGGGGTGCCCTAGCTCAAAGGCAAAAAGACTTCTCTTGCATGAACCTGCTGAACTGTATGCCATCTCCTTGCTTTTCCATTGCCAGCACAAAGTTGTGGGTAGCAATAATAATATTCTGGCAAAGTATGTGCAAGCAGGAGTAGGATTTGTCTGGGCTGTAATGGTGAATATTACTGCAGTTAGATATGTGATTAATAGATTTATACTTAACATATATGCCTGATCACACTTATTTTAACAATTTCCATTGGAATAAATTGCTCTGCTGGTTTAGAGAAAATATATCACAAAGTTAGAGGTCCAGGCCTGTTTTTAATATATTGTTTTACAGTAGTAAGCAAAAACATATTAATGAAATAGCTAGAAAAAAAAACTGTTATATCTTCTCAATCATCTCAGTAATAAGAGTCTCTACGGTCCAGTAGTTGCCACATGACATTGTATGGAGGACATTTTGCTAACTGAGACTTAATAACTTTTATTTTTACAACAAAATAAGGGAGAGTTACTAGAAAAACTGATATGCCTTGCCAGAGTATACAGACTGGATGTTTCAATGGGAAAAATAAAACTTTGAAGCAGGGAGTCATGAAAGCAGCTTTCTAAGGTGATAGAACTTAAGATTCCTTCAGTGTTAATTTAATACCAATCACTGCTCTTTTCTAGGGCTTTCAAATACTATTTCTATTAAATATATTTTTTCTAAGATATATGCACCACAACACAGCGAACGGAGATTTTCCAAACCTGCTGTGAAAAGCTGTTCGACTAGTACGCCAAAGAGACAAGTAAACTTAAATATGGATGTAGCAGGTTAGACATGTGTAACGGTGTATGTGGAACAACACAGACAAATGTGGCCTGTGGTCTTTTAACTACTACTGAAAGGGAATAGAAGACTAGAACAAAAACAATCTAAGTAAAAAGCAAAGTGCTAACTGATTAAGATTTTCAGCAACTATTCTTGCCTCCATTAAACAATCAAAAAAACCCCTCAACTTTTATATAACAGGTCAGCATTCCCATGGTACTAAGCTGGTAGGAAAATAGTAAAATTTTCAGCTTTACCACAGATTTCCTGGGTCAGTCTGGATGATGAGCTGATCTCAGTTCCCAGATGTAAACAGATGATCAGCCTTCTTTTGTTCACCTTTTTAGTATTTAAATAAATTGCTATATCGAAGATTTTACAGTCTCTTCTGTGCACTTTGCATAGTTCCTGGCAGAGAGGTCCAATTGACATTTCTATCCAATACATCAGAATAAAATACACCAAAGTAAAACAAATCCAGGACAGTTACTGATGCCAGTGAGACATCAGTGTGTGGGCTGAAAATTGTTATTTAATACAATAAGTCAGGTCATATTTCTAAATCTGCTTTTGATAAGTCTTTAACAAATCAGACCCTTCTGCTGGAGATGCACACTGCTGTTTCTATAATCATTTACATTTCATGTTCTAAGCCATTTCAAAAGAAAACAAATAACATGTCTTTTTAATCAAGTAAACAATCTCTCATTTTATCTTTATTGCACACTCCAGCAGATAAGTCATTTCTCTCAAACACTCTGTGAGATGACTGGAGATAAATAACTTAGAAAATAAGTAACTGGCGTAATAAGTATTAATGTTGAAAACTCTCTCCATTGTATTTCCATGTATTAAATAAGTAAAATTAAATGAGACACCATAAACATAAAATGGAAGATAGATGGCACACTGGAGAAAAAACGAGTAATTGCATATTATACTTACTAGCTTTTTTCCTACATAAGCACTGAACTGAACAGCCCACAACAAATGCTGTAAAATGACCAAATAAATATATTAAAGTCTCAATTTTGAGATTATATATGGGAAGGATGACTAGCCTATCAAATCCAGTTCTTGGCAGAAATATGTAAGTGCAATTGATGTTTGTGCAAGACTTGCAAAAATCATGGTTGTGCATACCCGCCTTAAAAGCAGAAACTTTTACCTTCTTTTTTCAACTTGTAGCAAAACCATTGCCAGGTACAATGTATTTGGTGCTCTCCTGTGGTATGAGATAATGACCATTTCCAAACACCTTAAATCTTTTCCTGCTAAAAGAATGCACAGTGCATTCCAATAGAGTGCCTCCATGTTGAGGTTATCCTGCATATTGCTGCGAATGGATGATGGCTTTTAGCCTGTGAAATTTATTTCTTGAACAGAAACTTGAATGTCTTGTGGATCTAGGCCTACTAATCACCAAAATTTTGAGAACTGGGCCTTTACATGCAGAAGGTTTGGCCTCATTCTCTTTTCTTCCTCTCCTTTTTACCCCATGTTGCAGCTAAAGATGGAGTATATTGCTGTGTTAGCTTGGGTGATACAATCTCCCTGCCAGCAAAGAGCATTTGCTGAGAAAAACAGGAGTCCTTAAAACACCTGTTTGGAATTAACGTCAATCACAGAGATGGGTCCTCGAATGGACATACATATCCTGACTGAGGTTAAGACTCAGGCTGCTGCTGACTTTACCCAAAGCAAAACCCTGGAAGAGGAAAGCTTGTATGCTTCCATACCACTTCCATTGTCAAATCCTCAAAATAATAATGAAAATCATGCACAAGCAAGAATAGCAGAAACACACACACAAACTTGTTCTTTCTACAAAAAGCAAAAGTGTTTTTATATGCTGTCTTCCTAATATATCTGTGGCATAGCTGTAAAAGTATGTCTACTGGTGAGGGAAATACTTGCCCTCAGCTCTAATTTCAAATCATAGAAAAACATGAACTGTATTCCAAATATCTTAATTACTTTAGCCTATGTGCACTTTTTTCTGTACTTTACTTTCATCAACGCATTTTCTTACGTGTCAGGAGCTAACTGCCAATAGTATTTAATATGGCCATGCAAAACATGCACACTCAAGGCCACGCAACAGCTTCTCTCCTATATTCTCTAGCAATATACCATGTTTCACAACTGCTAGAAGCTTATACATAAGCGCAAGCCCAATTGCATCACACTCTACCTAATTCTTTAAATAACTTTATATTTGTGCATGCTTCTGAATCCCCAGGTTTTCCCAACTGTACAGCAAAAAACATTTCAGTAAAAGGGAGGATTTCCTCAACTAAGCCAAAATCATGACGAGATGGGTCGTGCATGATCAGAGTATACTCTGGACTGTCCATGACTGTCCTCTCACATATAAAACGCTAATCTGATTTCTACTCTTCTGTCTGGATTTCCTTTGTTGAGAGTTAGTTGTAGCTTCTTTCAGACTTTGTGAAATGGGATATGTCATTCTTTTTTTTCTTTTTTTTTTTTTTTAATGGGAGAGGTAAGAGAAAAGAATGAGTGCCAAACAAAGGAGAAAGCTATATTTTTGGCCATTTCTTACCCAAAATATTAAAAATCCTCTGTTCCCAAGCTCCCCATCCTCCACCCCCTAATGAGAGTTGTTAGTAAAAACAAGCAGTCCAGCACACCCCCTGACATCTTTAATTGACTTCATAGTGAGCGTTAGCAAGAGCTGCTCAAGCGGTGCTAACAGTGCCTGCAGATTGCTCACACATGGCATGGCTGGCATTGCTTGGACCTTAAAAGGCCTAATAAGAGAGTGTAATCTCCACTCAGCAGGTGAGCAAGGACCAAGAGTGATCTGGAAAACAAGAAGGAATTAGAAAGCGTACTTCCCCAGACGGAAGGGAGCTGGAAAGCAAAGACAAAAGTGGCACCCAACCACAGAGCCTGTCGTGGAACTTGGAGCGCAACAGAGGGATATTGCAAAGAGTGTGGCCTTTGATAATCACAGGGTTAAGTTCGTCCCCTAGGAATGTGGGCTTTTTATTTTTATTTGTGACTGAATACTTCACAATAGAGAGATACTCAATGGGAGCTACAGAGCAAAGCAGTTTTTAAGATTTCTTTTCTGTCAGCATTTCTCCAATAACTAATAATAGTAACAGGAAGACACCTGAACATCATAGCTCACTTCATACGTTTGATGAATTCATTAGTAATGGTAAACTGAACTTTGGATTTCTAAACTGTCTCAGTACCTGAAGGACATGCTTTTGTCACCTTCTGTGGCAGGACGAGTGCTGCTGGTCTCTGCAGAATGCAACAGGGCTACTCAGAGGGAATATCCTGACTGCAAAGAAGTGTCTTTACATTCATCTTCACCATGGCAAGTAACAGGCATATTTGCATAGCAAACATATTCCTAAAACATTTTTAAATAATTAAAATACTTTGAAAAGTAGCATTTCAAAAGTCTTTTAAAGAAGGGTAAGGAAACTCTAAGAATCAGCTTTGATTGCAAATCAACTGTCTCCACTGTGAGGGTAGAGAATCATGAAAGTTTAAGAGTGCATCTAACCAAAAAGGTGGGAGAAGTGTTGTCATAAAGACTGGTATGTTCTAAACAAAAACAAACATGTTTACTTTCTTAAGAAAAGGAAGAAGCAAAGATACTATGGACATGGTGCTTCCATTTAGTTCAACAGCAGCTGACAGGATATAATTAAGAACAGAACAATGGAGCATTTTTATAATATATATTGATAAAATCAAACTTCCCTAAATGGAAAAAACTACCTTTAACTTATCTGTATTTTCGGACTGAGTTAATGAAACAGGGAAATGAGATAGATTTGGTATATATAACTCACTTGGTTTGACAAAAGCCTGTGATAAGATCCTTGACAGGAAACTATTAAGGAAAATAAATAACCATTGGGTAAGAGGTAAATTCTTGTTGTGGATTAAAAATTAGCTAAGTGATAGGAAACAAAGAGTGGTAATTAATGCCTGCTTCTGCCACGGGAGAGAAGTTAAGAGTTGGGTACCTCAGGGATCGGAAACAGGACAGGTGTTCAATACATATATTAATGGGTTCAAAGCTAAAATACACTGAAAGGGAAGGAAAATCAGTGAACACCACAAAACGCTATTTTGCAAAAGGATAAAGATGACTGAGAAGCACCACAGGGACCCAAATTGGGATACTGGTAGTGAAACATTTAGCTCTTTACAAGGTAATATACGTTTGAGAGAATTATTGGAGATCTTTGCTGTGCTCCAAACAGTTTTGTAATTACTATATAGTTAAAGGTGTGAAAAACTCAGGAAAGAAAAAATAAATGAGATTCCAGAAACAAAATGAAGTGACTTGCAGTCAATTTAGATTATTTATGAACGCCAAGATACGATTTCACAAATGATCCACAAACTTCCAATTATTTTTTGTTCAAGTACTTACGCAGTGTTTCAACCTAATCGCTGTATCAAAATAAGCAGAACTTTTCACAGCATTTTATTTTCAACGTACACAGTCCATCCTTTCCCCCAGCAGTGCCAAGAGTACTATCCAACTAGCAACATGCCTTTAGAAGCGCTTCTCAAATTTGAATCCAGAAACATGTAGCTCTGCTTCCTGCCCTGACTTCAAATATACACAAACAACATACATGCTGCAATTAGAGGGTACGTCTACAGATATGCATTAGGATATGCATTACCTAAGCGTAATACGTCCCAAGGTATTTATATTAGCCTCATCTAGCTGGCTCAGTCATTGCAGTCAAGATCAATAGCATGAGTTTTAGCACTCAGTAGCACCTGGATCAGATGCCCAGGGTCCTGGGGGAGTTTACATCCTGTTGCTATCATAGACTAAGGCCTCTGTCAAGCGGACATGGCCAAAGAGCACAGCTGGATTGGCGTTGATCGCTTAAAAATAACTGTAGGCACTTGATGAAGCTACCACAGTACTGAGAGCAAAGAACAGATGTAATGAGCAATGTTAATAACCTGCGTAATTGCCATTTCAGCTTCTTAGCTACGTAGAGTGATGATCGATGATTCAAATGATCAAAGTTTTACAGACCTTACCCCTCCCCCAAAATACGCTACTGTCGCCACATTAAACACGGTCAGGAAGAAAGACGTTACTGCTAGTCTTCAAACCCTAATATCAACCCTACAAATAACTCCCCCACTGCATGCATGCCTTTATAGGCATGTTAGTGTTCTTGACCTGACACCGCCAGTAACTTTAGAAGAAGAGTTTGGAAAGACGGTCAAGGGCGGAGGGTTGGCTTGGGTGCGCCGGTTAGACACGGCAGCGTGAGAGGGAACCCGAGGAAGACACCTAGGCGAGCAGAGCTCCTCCCAGCGCGGCGCCGCCAGCGCCTTCCAGCCGCCTCCCTCGCACACACAGCTGAAGTTAAGCCTCGGTGTAAACCTTACTCGAAAAACAGTTTCCTTTTGCAACCAGCTCCTTCCCAAATTCTCCTCCAGAAATTAGATATCTAGTTCAGTATCTTTTAATGAAAGTGAAGGCTATGTGTCTAAATATTTGAGAATTCGCCGTTTGCTATGTAAACTGGGAATTCTTTCGCTTCGTTCCCGGCTCAGTGGTACTTTTACCGAGGATTAACGCGTGTTCGTTGCCGTGGTTCTGCTGTTCACGAAGTACTTAGGTTACCAACGTTGCAGGTTTGCCCGCGGCAGCGCAGAGCCCGCGTACGCTCTGCTGCCCCACTGCCCCCCACACGTACGCCTGACGATACAACCCCACGCTTTAACCTGGATCGCAGCCTCACCGTCCAGCTTCTCCTCCCTGCGGCACAGCCCGGTAGCCCAAATTCGAGGAAACGGGCCCTGGCCTCCCCCCCTGCCGCCTCCTCGCAGCCGAGGCCAGCGGGTGCTTTGCAGCAGCGAGCGCCCGGGCACCTCCCCGCGCACAGGCTCGGGCTGACGGGAGGCTGCTGCCGCCGCCGCCGCCGCCGTCCCTCCCCGCGGGCCCCGAGCAAAGGCTGCACCCTCAGGCGGGCACCACAGGGAAGCTAGGGAAGAGAGAGGAAGGAAAAGGGAGAAAGAGGCGCGAGGCAAGGGAAGAGGCATGAGGAGCGAAGCAGCCTAATGAGACAAAACAGACTCTTCCCCAGGCTCCCCTAGCTCGCTCTTGAGCAGGCTGATTTAATGAGCCAGCGGGCATGCGAAAGCAGTGGAAACCAGGCCGGGTTTTGGCTATGATCATGTTTAAACTCAGTGTGAGTGGAAGCATTTGCAGCACTGGGGTGAGCTTGTTATACAAGAATTAAGTACCAGCATGTGTGTTTTTAGAGTATTTTTGAGCAGCTTAACACATCACCTTATTATTTTCTCTTAACTATTTTTTAGAAGTATTTTAATGCCATTTTGCTCTATACGATTTAGCAAATGCTGTTTTTCTGGTTTCCAGTGGAGCTTGAAATTAATGTTTTTGGTTTCTACTACTTAACTGTTTCGGTATCAATCTCCAGAACGAATGGCTCTGTGGATATTGTTTGCCTATTGTATATTCTTGCCAGTCACTTAAAGAAGCACAGAATTTATCAATCACATTAATACTGTCTGATTTCTTTTAGCAGCAATATATAAAAGAACAATATGCTCTCTTTTAACTAAGCATTTATAGAGCAGGAACCTGTATCTGCCATGGAACGATGACATAAAAGGCAGCTAACAGCCAAGACTGAGCCGTCGCTATTTTGGGTCTTATTCTTATTTCACAAGGGCATTTGACCACAGACTACGGACTGTCACTTGCATTAAATAAGAATTATATTACTTCTCCAGTTTAATATAAGCATTCAAATATTGTAATATCCATATTGCCCTTGAAAGAAATCTCCCAGGAAAAGAGGAATAATAAATGGAAGGATAAACAGCTGTTGTGAATTCTTGAGCTGGTATTTTACTTGCCAAAAACTTGAAATAATGAGAAAATAACTCTGCTATGCTTTACATCTACATTTAGATTTTTGATCTACTTGCTATGACCTGTTTAATTAAACTCTCCACTGGAAACAAATAGCTTTTTGTACTATAAGCCAGTATTCTGAAATTCACTGCGAGAGGCATTCAATCTCTACTTTGGAGAAGTCACAAACACGAGTTTATTAAAAAAATTTCAAAACTATAAACTGATTAATTTTAGGATTTCCTTCCAAGCATCTTGCCATTACTTGAAAGCTTTTAAACCTGCCCAAACAGGTAGTCTCAAATGCTTTATATTAAGTAGCTGAGCCAGCAATTGCCAGGTACTCTGTATGACAGTACAATTGATTACTACTTTCTTTTTTTTTTTTTTTTTTTGCCTCCTAGATAACTGTTTTCCTTTGAAGTCAGAGGCCAAGAGATAAAACATCTGTTATCCTCTGAAGCACTCTTTTTAACCGGGAATGTTTCCCCACGACCAAGGAAATGGTCGTATAATAACTGTTTTGTTCCCAATAAATTTAAACTGTTAAAAAGATACTGAAAATACAGAGGAGCTTTTCTAGCACATATATATATATGTGGAGGTATATTGCATTTACTCACTTACACGCTCATTTTGCAGCAGTGAACAGCAGTGTTGAGCTAAATTGAGCTATGTTCAACCAACCAAACACCTAACAATGCATATGTTGACATTTATCATTGGGAAGGGTCGTCCAGGTAAAGAAGATCATGTACAGCAGGTGTATAAAACACTATTTTCTGAGAAGGGACTAAATTTTGCTCTTACAAAAGTGAAATATAATAGTACTGTACTGAAATCAGAAGAGCGGCTCTATGTAAAATGGATACAAGTGAAAAGGAGAATTAGGCCCAGTTTTTTTTTTTTTTTTTTTTTTTTTTTTGGTATGTGCTTAGGTCTGTTACTTACTTAGGACTACTCACAGAGGAATGTTCTGCATATTAGGTCATGTGTGAGATGAAGTTCTCTTGTTTACAGGAAAAAATATGAAATCTCCATTGCACAAGGAAACCTGAAACCCTGCCTTTGCTAGTAAAGGCTTGGTACTGAAAAGGATCAACTAGTGCACCCTAAAAGGCAAAAAATAGAGAAACAGAACAGAAACACTACTGGCTCTTGAAGGTGTCCACAGAAGTGCGTAGATAATGTTGCCATTAAAAATGTATCCTTTGCCAACTGTCACCCAACTGAGGAACCTGACATGCTTCAGTTTTCTCTATGCTCTACAAAAGATGCTGCTGCTCTATCCCAGCTCCCAGCAAATTGAACCTGTAGGCGCCTCATATTCAGACCTGCCAGCCTCCTGAAAGAAACACGAATGAGTTACCTACTATAGAAAGAAAGACAGATTTTGCTGCTTTTCTTTTCCTCCTTTCTCAGCCTTGTCTTCTAGATCCCACTTAGGGTGGAATCGTTGAGCGAACAGCTGCCATGATCCTTTCATTTCGTAACTTCACTTTCTAACTTGGAAATAGTTGGCTGGATCTGGAGACACGTAATCAGGGCAAGACGCATTCCACCAGGTAGCATTCAGCTGGCCACTATTATATGCCACTCTGATTTAGGCAACACAAGAGCAAGACTATGAGCAAACAGAAAATGATCAGAAGTGAGAAAGGGAAGAGCTGAAAGAAGAGCGGGTAAGTTTGGTAGCTAAGGGAGTGGATGGCCCATCTGTTAGATCATTTCCTTTTAAATAGGAAGATTGTTGTTGTCAAAAGGGAAAATCATCTGATGAGAGTTTGTGAGTTATTCGATCTGGGCCAAGAGGAATATGAAACGTACATCAGAAACTCTAAAACTATAAAAAATAAGAAAAGACTGAAAGGCCAGACTCTTCTCATCTACAGAAGTTATATTGTTTAGAATTAAAGACATTATCTCACAAACATGAGAGTTATATGATCATTCTTTTTTCTAAATAGCACATTTTCTACTGTTAGAGGGACTTCAGTTTATTCACAGAATCTTATGTCTGTTCTTTTTGAATGCTCTCACTACTACACATCACTAGACCTAAATTTACCATTCTAGATTTGTATTCACTCTAGAAAAATCACAGAGGCTTGAAAGTTAAAAAAAAAAAAAAAAAAAAAAAAAAAAAAAAAGTGTTTGGAAATACCTATTATAAGATGCTTTCCTGAATGGAGAACTGTCTTTCATCCAGTTTTCCTGAATGTCCTCACAGTCCTTTTCACCTTTCGAGCACCAAAATGATTTGCAAGATTATTTTTCCTTGTTCACCACCCTCTTTCCCAGTTCTTTAATAGAAATGTTAAACACCACTAGAACTAGTATGCAATTCAAGGCAATTCATTTTTCACTGTGTTCTTGTGAAAAAAAAAAAATCGCTTACTCCTGGTCTTCATTTTGGTTCTTTTTCCTACTCCAGGACAGTATTTTAGCTTTCACCTCAGGACTATTTGGATATTTTAAAAGTCTATCACAAAGGGCTTTTAAATCTTGCTCTGCCATTCAATAGCAGATTACAGGGACAGGATGTTCATTAGAAGAACATGTTTAAGCATGCTCTTCTGGGCATTATATTATCTTTTAGTTACTATTTAATTTACTTTTTCAGTACTGAGTTAAGGACCCCAATTACCCAAGATTTTTCCAGAAGTATTTATAGTTACAATATATCATATTTTGTTCTAAGTACAATAGCAGTTGTTGTAAGATGCTGCAGTGGTCTGACAGAACATAACTCAGATATTCTGGGGTAGGGCAGTTTTTCAAAATGGTTGTCTATTTTCCAAGTTCTGAAACTTGGCCCTGAAGTCTCAACTCTAGCCTTATTATTCCCATTGTAGCTTGCACCTGAAATCCATTCCTGAATTTAAAGTGGCACAAACATAGGGTGAATCATTCAGAAACTATAATCACACTGTAATTAGAAAGCAGTTATCTTCTAATAATTTTAATGAGAATCACAGTAGTCAACTTCCACCTAATATTTAATAATATAATACACATACTAAACAGATAGCGTTTAATATGTATTTAAATCAGTAACGCATCCACTGTGGCAGGCATAAAAGAACACTTTTTGTGCTTCAGTTTCATTACTATAGGGGGAAAAATTGGCATATAAAAATAGTTTCCACTGAAGATAAGCTCCTTAAATTAAAGTACTCCTTTGAGACTTGCCGCTTAAAATATCTATTGTGCAGCCACAAAGTTGAAAAGGAAAATCTAAAACTGCTGCAAACTGTTAGCTAAACACTAGCACTTTGGCAGACAAGCCCCTCCAGATTTTGTCTTGCTCTGAAACACATTTATCAGACAGCATGGGCACTGCCATTGCAAAGCAGTATTTTATTTTATAGTACAATGTTAAACAGAAACAAACCCAAAAGACCATCAGAAAGCTTAACAAAAGTACTGGAAAAGGTGAGGTTTTCTTAAAATACAAAAGAACTCCTCCAAAGTTAAAAAACCTAAACATCCAAGAAAACAAATCTTAGTGGTTCTAAAACACTGAAGAGAAACAAGAAGATAGAACATTTATTGTAGTCTCCATGTACGAGAGAGGGGAACAAAAGATTGATTAATGTCATGAAAATCAGTGTATACATAAGACAGTAAGGGATGAGAAGCAAAAGAAAAACTGTTTTTCTTGTCCCGTTATTTTCTATGTCAAGGCAAATCACAGTCTTTTTTTTTGTTGAAATTTGTGTAGTTTAAATAATAGGAGAACTTCTTCTGATCTCCCAAATAAAATGTGTAGCATTAGTTTTTTTTATATGTGACTGGTTCAGCTTACATTAGCAGAAACTCTGCTATAGACTTCAACTAATACTAAACACCTTCCTTTTCTAGAATTTTAAGTTTATGGTCTAATAAGTCCATCTTTATCCTGAACCACCTGAAGGCAAAAGATTGAGCACCCATAAAAATTAGTGGAGTTGCACCAGCTGTTACCAGTTGATGATATGGCTTCTCTCATCTTGTGAAGAAATTCATAAAATATAGGCATAGATTTAAACACCATCATATTCAACAATTCCTTTCACCCCCAAACTATGAACTTACTACCATCTTACTATGCACACACATGCTTGAATGAGCTGCTTTGAAGCTGTAACACTTGAGCACACACTCGCACAGGCAATGTGAGCTCTCAATGTACCCTTGCCCAGCCGCATCCTGGGCTGCATTAGGAAGAGTGCAGCCAGCAGGTCGATGGAGGTGATATTCCCCTCTGTTTGGCACTTATGAGGCCACATCTGGAGTGCTGTGTCCGGTTCTGGGCTTCCCAGTACAAAACAGTCACTGATATATTGGAGCATATACTGGAGATGGTCAAACATTAGCATATGCTGTCCAGAGAGGCTGTGGGATCTCCATCTTCAGAGAAGTTCAAGACTGAGCTGGACACAGCCCTGAGCAAAGGGATCAAATTAGACCTGCTTCGAGCAAGGGGTTGGCCAAGAGACCTCCCAAGGTCCCTCCCACTCTCAGTAACACTATGATTTGGTATTGGAGGGACTCACTTACATGAGGACAAACAGAATAAAGTCACCATGTTTGATGAACTAAGAGGAGTATATACATGAGCATAAGTCACGGATACTTTGAAAGAATAAGCACTCTTGGTAGATACTGACATCCCGTGAAGTGTTTAAAACATAAGAAGGGAACACAGATAGGAAAAATAGATGTAGAGAAGAAAGGTTAGCATAACTACTTCCAGACATTAACAGAATGGTGTTCTCACTGACCACAGAAAAATAGAAAGCAACTAGCCTTCTGACTTATATTTTGAAAGTATAAGCTGTATTTCCGTCACCTTAGTGCACTCAATACAGACACCGGGCATTCTTTAGTTTGAATAGTTATGAGATAGGCTACTCTACAGCTGGTAAAATGAGGTGGAGAAATGGAGGAAGGACTGGGAAAAAAAAAAAAAGTTTCCTGTGCTTAACTGGGAAATCCGCTTAAATGGGATAGTTCCCAGGGAACTAATTTAAACCCAATGATACTTAATAGCTATGATTGGTGCTTAGTAAGTATGGTAATTACATTTAATGGCAATGCCTTAAGGCAATTGAGTGGCACTTAAGTCTTGTATGTCTCAATCTCATGGTACTTCTCTCCATTTTCTCTTCTAAGAGCTTTCTGACCTCCTATAACAGCTATAAATCTAAGAAATTTATACATCACCACCTGTTCCTGTGACTCTGTCCCTTCTGTGCTAAATTCAAAGCCACCACACAAGGCATGTATTTGCTGCTTCTTCTGCTCTTGTCATTGCATGAGCAGTAGCACCTATCCAAAACAGTCTTCCCTCACCATTGCAGGCCTACCTGGGGCTTGATACTGCCACACTGACACCGATGGAAGCTTTCCAAAAGCAGAATCATATTCAAGCTGAGCTTTGCATGACCCTTTGCAATAGTGCTGTGCTCGCTCAATTAGGTCTTCCTTTCAGTGAAATGGAAGGAACAGAACTATTCCTCTACATGTTTTAAAAAAAACTTTATAAATGTAATGACTGTGTAAAGTCCATAGACAGTTTTTCCAGGATTTCAATTAATTATGACTCTTGTGTTATTATATGAGGTGATCTTTAAGACGTAATTTGGAATGTTGTATTTGTTATAAATACTAAATAAATGATTGTGTCTGTAAAAATATTAGGGAGGGGAAAAAAACCATACTGGCAAAAAAACACTCAGAAGTTGGTAATGTGTAAGTTTATGTAGGAGATTAGAAACCCCCTAATTATTAGAGCTATCAAATTCTGAAATGACTTTCTAACAGCACAGTGGAGGAATGAAACAGATTTTCAGATGGAGTTCTATAACTCTGTGAAACAGATGCTATAATGTCATGTCCAGAAAAGCTGCAGAATAGATTTATTGATCCAGAATGTGGAGTTTCAATTCTATTTTCCTAAAATCATTTTCAATACAAGAATGAAGCCATCAGAGAAAGCAAAATAAAGGATCTTTAATTCATCTTACTGTCGCTATTGTCTTAAGGTCTCAAAGAACCTGAAGACACCCTTTTAATACTAACAGAGATGGCTAGATTACTAGCAGTCTTCCTTTTCTCATCTGAGAGTCTAACTATCCATTAGACTGCAAATATTCACCATTTTTTACAACAATAACTTTATATCAATAAATTAAAATGCTGGAAACTAAGTGCATGGGTGCTATATTAAAGACATGCAGTCATAGGGCATAAGTGTCTGAAATCTAACACAACTAAAAAGTTGCAAGGCTGTTGGTGTCAAAACCCACCAGCAAGTTGGCTTTATTGCGCTTTTCCACTGAGTTGTGACAGATGCATGATAAAACCACAATTTTAATGAAAGATATAAACCTACCTAAAAAGATAAATACATATTTTATGATCTTCAAAGTATCTTTGCCTAATGGCTAAAATACCTACGTTTCCACTCTAAATCTGAATGGTGGTAGAAGCATCCTTCATCAATCCATTTGCAGGCCATGCCCTCAATCTACTTAGACAAGCTTTTCACTGAGTATGTTATATTTTGCTTATAATATGTGTATATATATATATATATATATTTAACTATGACATATACCAATGTATTTTCCTTATTTTACTTGTCCCTCTAAAACACAGTAGTGCATATGGAGCATATGGATTTGTTGCTGATGATAACAGTTCTACGTATTGGACTTTATATCGATTTGCTATCTTAGCAGTACTTTGTTCATACAGCTCCTATGGAAATTAATACAGTTCCATGCAAAGGGAATCAGTGGTAAGAGGACACTTTTTATACTGGATTGTTGAATTTACCCTTAAGCAGTAGTCCAAAGTAAACTACTTACATCACGATATTGTTCATTTTTGAATGGGGAATGGTAAAACTGGTTTACTGGTTTGCTGTCATCTAATAAAATCAGCAATTTATATTAGTGTTGACATTATTATAATTATTTATTATACTTTTGTTTTCAGAACAAAACCAAAGTATTTAATGGCATTTCACATCTCTTCTGAGTTCTTTCTTACTTTTTTTCCAAATAAAAACAACTAGGCTCACTGAAAGATTAAATCATCTCTAAAGGGTTGCAGAGCGCAAATGGTAAACCCCATCCCCAGAGCCAAGGCCCATCTTCTCATTCTAACAACTCTATTGCCTTCCTTCCTCTAGCATACTTCAAAGGTACAAAACACATTCAAACCCTTCAACTTCTATTCACATTCAGAAATATTGCCCTTGCAAGCAGTACCAGGATATCAAAGGAAAGAAACAGAGAGCAAAATACAATTTAACTTGATAATGGTTATATTGAGCTCTAAGGTAAAGGTTCAGAATGCTTAAGAAAAATGGTACTGGAAACATTCCTGTATGACAGCTTTATCCTTCTACTGGTATACCCTTTGCTTCTGTGCTTATACTTTTCTAGGTCATAGAGTAGATTAAAAAAAAAAAAAGTTTAAAATGTGGATGATGGAAAAAAAATTATATGAAGGGAAATAATACAATATAAAATTAAAAAATAAAACTTCTTGTTTACTTGCTTGTTCTCTTAAAGTAAAAGAATTTAATTTTGGATGCTCATACAGTTCATTAATAATATCTCTACAGGAAACAAAAGTAACAGTTGCCAAAAGTGAATAATGCAGAGGGAAATGGTATCAGACAGAAGTGCATTTGGATGCATCCTCAGTTGTTAAAAAAAGTGCATCTTTTGGAGCTTCCCAGAAGTGTCTATGCATTTACAAAATGGTATGCTGTCATAAAAGGTCAAAGCATGCTAAAAACATTGATAATGTGTAAATACATGTGAAATCATTTCTATGAAGGCACTTTCCTTAAAAAGAGAAAACACTGGATACAATTTTGTGGGAGAATTGTATGTGTGAATACTATCTGTTTAGTCTCCTAATATGCCCCAGTTTATCTTGTGTTAATCTACAAGAGGGAGAGTTTATGTAGGGAACAGAAAAACTTTCACAAAATTTGCAACTCTTATTTCACTTAAATCAGAGTTAGACCACCTTATTCTGGTTGATCTTCCAACTCCACTGTGAGCTAAAGCTACTCAAGAGCTCAGTCACAGGTTCTGCGGAATGACAGTTTAATTCATTTTAGGGATAAACTAGTGAATAAATGTCACGATATCTGACTTCTTATGTGGCAAATGTCCTTCAAAATATAAACTACAGTACAGGCAAGAATGTGCTGCGAAGAGATAAAAACAGATGTAGCATGAGCTAAAGCTGTTCCCCCAAACCTGCCGCAAAAAGAGTAGTGTCAGCGCATAAGAAATCAATACTGCAAATACAGAGGCTAGCCCTCAGTTATCGAAAGCAGATCGATTTACTAAAAAATATTGTGTGTGTTCCTATTTGCAATTTTTCTTGGCAATTTTAGCAATCAAAAGGTACATTAACAAAAAGTGATACAAGAGTCATTGCTAAGCATCCAGAGCAAAAATATGTGATGGGCTCCTGATGTACATGCAACAAAGCGGTGTGTGCTGTCAAAGAATTACATGGAGCATACATAAAAAGGTCCCTGCTAACAGCCTGGTCACTAGTAACAGCAGCGAAGAACCTTAAATACTTGCTTTTGTTAGGAACAACAAACAGGTGCACTGTCTTTTGCAAATCAAATACAGATGAGAGAAGCAGTTCTGAAACAGCAGTGATTTAAGCAGCTTCTGTCCTTTTAAGGTGGAAAATGCACTAAATAATAACAGCTCTGTGCACAAAGACTTAATACAGCAAGACCTGAAAAAATACCAAAGTGATCCAAGAAAGTAAATGACATCTGACTGACTTGTTTACACATTCTCATTTCCCCAAACCATTTTGTTTCATTTACTACACTTCGTCATTGTGAGAGTGTTTGGGGGATTTCAAATGGACTCATTCTGTTCTAACAGATGTCAAAGAAGAGGTACATTGGTTTTAATGCCTATTTTGGGGCATATGGGAATAGTTCTTTTCCCTTGTACCAAAAGTCTGCCGCAGTCATCCAAGCAGGATCTGTCTCTACTCTTTTCCATATTTATATCCTCCTAAATTTCCTTGAATTTACCAAGCTACTCGTTTACTAATGTGCTGGTACTGACGTGTTATTTTCTCAAAGCACTTAATTGGTGCAATACCAGCCAAATTATCAGCCATTAAAATCCAACCTGAATAACATGCTTTAAAAATGAAACAAAACAAAAACACCAAAGCACGTACACACATATATGACTTTTCATGTGAAATAACATTTAGAAATGCTCAGCTACAAATGGAGGTCATTACTATAATTAACCAAAGAATTATCACTTTTAAAATGCTGAAATTAATACCACATTTTAAAGTCATAGTCTCAACTGCATTGGTAAATATTCCATGCCACTGTTATGGAAATGTATTTTTTCCTTTTGATCTAGTGAGTCTAAGCAACTTTGGTGAGTTTATCACCAAGGGAAATAAATATTACCTGTTTTATAGGCACCATGATGGTAATGGTACCTAAAACAGGTATTCTTTATGGACATCACATATTCTTAAAAGGCAGCTCTTTGCAATTTGTCTCCACACAAATGAGGAACTTGGTTAAACTTCTAGCACCTAACCTAAACTTTTCATTAGATATAAAAATAAAAGTCACAACAAATGATATGCGCATATGCAGCAAGATGCAAGAGAGGAATTTGGCTTCTGTTTATTCTGTTTATTCAAGCCAATGCCTTTGGGTAACTGAGTTACAGACCTGATTACTGTATGTTATACTCAGTAATTCTATGATCTTTATAGATGGCATGTTCTTCATACGCTAGCTTTTGTGCTTTGTAATTCAAAAAAAAAAATGTCCTGATCGTGTGGGTTTTATCCATTCCTTGGCAGTGTTATATCAAGCTAGAATAAAGCGATGGTGTCTGGTTATTTCAGCTCGTGAATGAAAGGGAGATGCCCAGACTGTGGCCTTTGGCAAGTCATTAAACGTCAGTGTGCAGTCAGACTGGAGCAGTAGCTTCCCCTGTGTTCACAGGAGCATTGAGGGTCTTAGTAGTACTCACTGAAGGGCTTCAAATCCTTCAGTGGTTTCATGCAGAAATGAAAAGGGGCAGGACAGTCTGGGCGATCAGACTTAAGCTGTAAGATTGCACAAAAGGCAAATTGTGTGGTATTCCTCTGAACGTGAGGATTGGTACATTTACCAATTTTTTTACAAGGTCCTCTTTGCAAGAAGTAGACACTATTATTCAAAGCATTTAAGGTAATCAGGTATTCAGTACCCTGCAGAAAGGCACAGAGCACTTTGTTTCCTTCAACTTTATTTTTAGGTATAAAGGTCTAAATACCATTATGGAGCTCGAGCAGGGAGAGGGGGGCAGGAAGAATAGGGGAAGAATTGCAGTTTATACTTTTTTCTTTCTTTTAACATTGTCTGAGAATTATGGCATTGCCATAAAATGCTGCATTTCCTTTGAACACTGCCATTTAATCTTCAGAATTTGTTATGCAACTCATATTTGTATTCTACTTCTCATTTCTTTTATAACAAATTGTTCTGTGCCTTTTTATGATCTTGTAGGAAGTCAAGGTTGAATCAAAGCCATTCTGACTGCCAAAGTGTATGTATAAAATTATAGCACTGTTAACCTTGCTTTGTAGGTTCACCTATACTTTTCAATTAAAAGCTATCTTTAGTATTGAAGCAAAGTACTTTATA
This sequence comes from Rhea pennata, assembly GCF_028389875.1. Classification (NCBI taxonomy): domain Eukaryota; kingdom Metazoa; phylum Chordata; class Aves; order Rheiformes; family Rheidae; genus Rhea; species Rhea pennata. The sequence goes on from NC_084663.1 coordinate 108,304,870, forward strand.
GTTTTTCAGTTAAAAGTCACCTTTAGTATTTAGGCAAAGCCGCTTTTATGGTAATCCATTCTAGTATTCTTAAAAAACACTTCTGCCTAAAAACGGCATTGTTTCATCAAAAGTTTTAAAAGAACAAAAGAATGGGTACATGACATTTTACTTGTATTTATTTAGTTCATTTAGAAAATGTGGGAGAAGATAAAAATCAATACATTTTAAAAATCTCCTTTCTCCCTAAGGAAATTGTATAAATAGTGTACGTGTGCACGCATACCTGCGTGTGAATATAGAGCTCTGAGTGTGTGTCTGCGTGTGTGTATTTTCTGCCTTAAAATTCTAGTCAAGCCATTAGGAGCTGCCTGTATTTCATATGAAGGCTAAAATTACACATATAATTGTTACATTTGCAAAATAAATAATTTCTGAGCTATTTTAGAAATGATTAAATTGGAAACACGAATCATTGCACTTCCACTTTGTCCAGGAGCCTCAACATGGAGGATAAATGAGCTTTTCTTGAGCTTCTGCAAAACAAATCTTGAAGTTATTAGCCATAAGCACATAGGCAAAACTCTAAAGATCAGTATGCCCCAAAGAGTTATGTGCATATTTAACTATACTCATTGTCAGTAGTCCCACTGAAGTAAATAGCAATACTCACAGTACCCGAGGCTACCTATACACAAGACTTCAGCCTCATGGCCTGATACTTCAGTAGTTACTTTGCTTGAGTAATCCCTGAGGATCTGGCCCTACAAAGGCTGCCCAGTTCTACCACTGGTTTTCAATGACTTCTCTGGAGAACAGTTAGCAGTCACAGCTCTATGGGACAACCATTGGCCAGCCTCTCTTTTTCTTTGGCCTTTAATACATACACTGATGTAATGTTGGTTCCAATTAAATGAACATCCTGAATTACCCTGTGAAACAGCTTACTAACAAGCCTTAGTATACAGGAGCAAACAGCACTGGATGGAGAACAGAAACAGTGAAAATGATTGGGCAGGAAAACAAGATACTCTGTGTCTAATATAATATGGGATTTTCATTTACAGAGTAATATGGATAGTATTAAGACTAAATCACCACAGTGTCAGAATGTGCATAGTGATGATAAAAGATTATATGCTTTATACATGAGTGATGATGACACATTTAGAAAATATCTGGAAGGGAAAAGACAAAGCGATGCCTCATGCAACTTATGGAACTGCAACATTTACAACATGTCACCCTCAAATTAGTGTACAACAGCAAAAAAAATGACCCCTTCAGTATCAATGCCCCCAGCTCTTCTGTTACGATGGCCGTGACAAGAAACACATTTATTTTCTTCAGAGAAATTGTTCTGAGGTGGCACAAAACAAGCTTGACTCCTTAGAACTGGGCTGGATTAGACTATCCTGATAAGATAAAGCAAAGAACAATGTTGCATGTTTTCCTCACTAACGCTTCAGAAAGGTTATGTATCTTTTCGGCGGAAAGGCCTTCCTAATTTAATTTGCATTGTTGGGATTTTGAATCCCAAGACTACGGCAGGAGTTAGAAATTATGCCAAGACTGATAACATTTTCTTAATACTGTAGTGAAAGTCTCTCATAGGAAGAGAAATCTAATTAAAAAGTTACAACAAAACAAACATTTTAACACAAGTCACAGCGTATTTCAACTTTCCATGTAGATTTATGCTCAGCTGCCATTCAGTTTCCAGAAAAGAGAATGATTCCGACTCTATCCTGGAAAGAGGAATTTGGCAAAGACTCACTTATATCTACTGATTTTATTTTTTTAAAAGGAATAGATATATACCTCTTTAATCACATTTAATATATGAATTTTGTAACAAATATATTCATTTTACTCATCACTGAGTAATCAACTTAGAAAAGCAGCCTTTTCTTTTCAATATAGCTTTCTGAGCAGGTGGCTTAGTGCTTAGATCCGTGTATTTGCATAAGCCCAGATTTAGCAATGGGAGTCTAGAAATAATCAAGTCAATCTATACTTACACATCTAACTAAATGTTTGGATTCTTTAAGCTGTTGACTAGCACTTTTTAAACTCAGTCCAGCCAAGTGGGAAGTGGACACTTTCTGTTAGGTATCCAGCCTTGAAAACCTTTTATCAATTGTGCCTTTTTTCCCCTCTCATAAAAGATATAATACACTCCAGCCCTGTATGCAAAAATTTCAGTTAGGGTTGTGAATTTTGGGCTAAAATTACTAAATCAATATCATGCCTGCTGCAGATGCTTTTTTTACTGATATAAAATGAAGTGTAAAGTATAGCTGTTCTCACTGTCTGGGAATACACAGTACCAGACAAAGACACTGCTTTGACTGCACTGCTTTCATTAAAGTTGCACGATTTATAGGTACAGGCAGACTCACATTTGAGAGACAAGGCAATCACAGTTACAGAGAATCTCGGTAGCAAGTGAAAAAGCCAGTTTGTGTATCGCTCTCCCTTTCCACCACATACGTGACATATCAAAGCCTTTTATCACATATTACTGTCTAAGAAAGTCAACTATACAGGGAGGTAGATAAAGATCCAAGGTAGGTACAACAATAAAAAAGTCTGAAGAGCTGAAATTCTAGTAAGCAAGTTAATGGCCTGTTAATGATTTACAAGATTTGACTAATTTGTCATTATTAAAGTAAATGTTTTCAGTCAGCTGTACAATGCAAAATATTCCTCTTCATTTACATGTAATGAGTGTAAGGGGACCATGCTGGTAAATGTCTTTTTCTACCCAAACCACATATGAGCATTGTCTGAGACTGTAACTATTATAGCCAGAGTAATGCACAAGAATGTTGGTCTTTTGGGGTAATATGGATCATATCAACTGATAAATTTCATGAGGATTATATGAGGGCTTAGGAATTTGCTCACCAACGTTTTCTACGCATTTTCAGCAGCACATTATTTGGGTTCTGTTCCCACACTGTCTAATTTACACTTTTTAAAAAGAACAATTTATTTTAAAGATTTCTATCTAGAAACTGGATTCTGTTTTGGGATTTTATGATGGCTTTGAAAGGATAAATGCATGCTGATTCCTATGCCCCCCCCCCCCCTTTTGGCATCTCTCTTCTCAATCTGGGCATCTAGTCTCAAAAAGTAAATTTAATACCATCCAAATTTTTTTCTCCTCTGTCCAATTTAACTGAAACTAAGATGATGAGAGAAACTGGGCACGCAGAGCAGAAAGACCAACAGGCGCACACAAATACAGCATAACACTGATCACAGAAGCCTCATTTCCATAGGAAACCAGAACCAAAATACTCACCTAATAATTTAATTTTTTGTGATACAGTGGCCTGCTGTGAGACGCTAGTGAACAAACAAAAGATTTCCATAAGAACATTAAATTCTTTCAGTACCAAGGGAAGCACTTAATAATTCTGAGGAACATCAAACTGAATATATCTGTAAAATTAATATTTATCAATAACAATGCCCTCCCAGCACAGACTGTGCAATGATCTGGAAAGATCTTCAGTTTCTTGAGGTCTTCTCGGCTTTAGCCCACTCACAGTTTAAATGTAAGTGACTGCTGATGTGAACTGGGTATTTTGAACTGCGGTTCTCAAAGGTTCTTGGGAAGGCTTGCTCTATCGCAGAAGCCCAAGACCTGCAGGAAAGCCACCACTCGTGGGACGACGCTCAAAGGATCAAAGTATCAGAGGACCTACACCATCTGGCCAAGTTCATTCTGTATATATCTGTTAGCAATCCCTCAGTGCACACTCATACACACTGAATAATACACCACTTCTTTGCTCTCTTATTATTATGGTCTGGCAGATTTGTAATAATTCTTTAAAAGCAAAAAATATAGAATAATTACTTTCAGCACACAGGGAGAGATACACTTACTATTTTGTATAACAGAAATAAATTTTTGTTATTTCATAAAGGAGAGATCAGTTTTTGAAAGATCCTATATCAAGTAACAATTCAAAAATGCACTTATATTTCTGTGCTATCTAGTCAACCTGATATCACTGGATTCAAACCTGAAAGATACCAAGCTTCCCAGGAAGTGAGTAAAACCACCAACTCCTTAGAGAGGCAGTGATTTTTAGGAGGGTCAGCACCTTGCAAGATAGAATTTAGTTAATACTGTGGTTCATGACTGCAACAAAATGAAAGTGGAAATTACAAATGAAAACATAGAAATTTTGACTGTGATGTTTTAAATCAAAATCTTTTTAATGTTGAAGAACACTTCCCAATAACTCAAAATACTGAACACTTAATGTGTCATAGTTTCATTAATCATTAACTCAGTATGTATAAATCCAGCCTCCTGGGGAAGACAAATTTTGAAACAATCATTTCAGACAGTGTGTACCTCTAATGAATGCATTATTTGGGATATTTCCAACATGGTTAATAAGGTAATGTTCATAAAAGAGACAAATGAATGGATATTTCTGGCCTACCTTATATGCTTGGATAAATTATGATGAACACTGTGCATACAAATATGCATAGGATTAATCATACCAAAAATTTAAATTCACTGTTTATTTCAAAGACAAATAGAGTACATCAGGAAAACAACTGACTTCGTGTAGGCGATGAACTTCAAAGTGGACCAGCAGTTTCTTGGCAAAAAAGGAATTTCAGCATCTTTACCTTCTATTTTGAAAACCTCTGCCGGATTTCGAAAGAGCAAGAATTGGTTTTCCAACTATGATCAGGCTGAAAACCGCAAAAACTAACAATTCTTTGAAGGACTAGTCTGTTGTTTCTGTATTTATTTCTTTAAAGCAGAGGTCAGATACTCTTTAAGAACAAGGATTTTTGCCATCAATAGGTGCACTATATTAAGTTGTTTTTAAATCCAGCTAGATTGCCACCTTCACAGAAAACATTTTCCTTTAATAGTTAAACATTCCCTTTACATTGTCTTGACAGATCACATCTGACCACATCTTAAAGACCTGAAGTCCCCGAAGTATTCTAGAGTGAATAATTCATATTACAGCCAGTTTTAATCTTAAGAGCAGTTGCACTAAATGCCAGTGTAGCATATCTTCCCTAAAAGGTATCTTGTCCTAGAAGACAAAAAAGGGAGATTGAGATAAAATGTGTAGGTAATGTTTTCCTTACTGCAAAACCACTCTAATGCAAACCAGCTCTCTATTACAGCTGATATGCTTTAAAGAAATACAGTGACCGTGCATCTATAATGCTAAACTGTGCTAAATCTGATTCCTTGGAGGAAAAGGTAAAGTGGCAGTGTGGCAAATTGTTCCTTTGTGATTATGTTAGAAGAACATGTACCCTCAACCCTTCATTACCCAGTGTTAGGTACTTGAGAACCAAATATGGTAAAACTTAAGGAAATCATAGCGTTGATATAAAAATGTGGATTAGAAAGCTCTGGAAGCAATTGTTTTGGATGACACTCATTCAGCAGCTCTTTAAAAAGGTAGCAGTGCAGATTAAGCATTAATTTTGTGGATTAAGCCCTAAATTATAATATTTGTGTGGAACAGCCATCCCTCTCATCGTAAAAGTTAAATTTCTAAAGCAGAATGTGAAAGGATTTAGAAGGCATGAAAGCTGTAAGGGATTAGTCATATTATAGTAGAGGTCCTCTTTATTTAAAATATAAAGACTTTGGTCCTGGAGGACATCAAGGACACAAGAAATATGTGAATGAATAACATGCCATGTTACAAGTACACTTGAGTGCTGCTGTCAAATTAAACCAGCACATATCTGCTTATTTTTCAAATGTGGAAAGCTGAAATATAATAGAACTAGTATCTCTACGCTTTGCAAAGCCAACAGTTAAAATCATCAAAATAAGGGTCAGAAGATTAAAAGGAACAAAGATTTCTGATTATTTGAATTTTAAAATGTTCTGTTAGGCTTGACAGACTAGAGATAGACATCACAAGAGAGATGGTTCCACTTTTCACAAACATGGAGAGGTGTTTATGATTTCAGTTTCACAAGACTCCTGGACAGTCAGCAACAGTTACTGAAGAGGTATTGAACCCTTCTCAGCTCTCTTAAATAGCTGGCATCTGAAGCTAACAGTAAAATTGAATATATTATTCCTATCTTACAGGATAAAACCTGTAACTGGTGAATTCCTTTACAAATAGCAATCAGGTCTACTTTATGGTATGTTCATTTCGTTGTCTCCAATAATCTTGGACTCCCTGCTCTTTTAGTGACCCTGGCGACCCTGTCTCATTCTTCTGGTCTATCCTGCACATCTACATTGATCTGTAGGCAAAGCACTGTCAGATGGAATCAATACATCATTCTTTTAGCAACAAGACTGGCTTTTGCTCAGTTTACTTTCTTTCTTTCTTTCTTTCTTTTAACAGATCGATAGTGCTAAACTGATGTATTGTAAATTGGGGTGTAATTAGTACCTGTCTGGAAGCTTGTTAACAAGGTGCTAAAATATCATGCAGATATTTTTAGTTAAATAGATCATTTCAAAATTTTATAATATGTGTGCAGGTGGTTATTTTGAAGAAATTCAGGGGGGAATAGACTCTTTAAAATCATGCCCCAAATGGTTATATTTAAATTTTCCATCTTGTATTGAAAATGAGAAGATGTGCTGATTAAAATGAAATACAAAATAAAATTAAAGCATCAAATGTCATCAAAGCATGAACATCACCAAAGAATATAGTTACAAGTGTCATCCTCCCTCCTCTTCAATTAAGATAAAGATGGCATTATGAGAAATACCTAATTTTATGCTAAGTTTACACATATGGTTAAGATCATATAAAAACTCTAAAGTTTCTGAAAACATCACCACTTAGCAAGTAGTGCTAAGTAACTAGGTACAGTAAGCTAAGTACATAGTAGGATGTGTCTGATGTCATCCAGTTCAAAATTTTAATTGCAATATGCTAATTTTAGCTGGATAAAAAATAACCTTATGATGATCTGCTAGTAAAGCAGATCTACTACAATCCATCAGTATCACTAGATCAAGGACAAAGGAACTGCTGATAAAATGGTATCTATGTGTTTTTAAAAAGGAACGATAGAAATGCAAAAAAATCTACCTTTTTTCCCTTTCTCTTTGAAAGAACATAGAATCAGTAGCACCCTAAACTATCTGCCACTGATCATGCACACCAGCTCTCAACCAGAGCACCACGTCCAAAACCTTAAAGCCTGTTTTGAGTTAATGGAGGTTACTGCACTTTCTATTCAGGCAAACTGGCTCTGAGTTCAAGTTAAAAGTTCAACGCGGCAGATTTTTTTTTTTTTTTTGGCCATGGGTATTATTCTCAGCTTCCTCCCCTCTCATCTCCTGGCTTGGCTCCCTTTTTTTATATTTCCTCTTCTCACTTGGCCAAAGTTATTTTGCTGACTGCTTCCTGCATGTCCTTCTCCTATGCCTGCCTGGGAGCATCCTTTAAATGTCAACTGAGACCTCAAATGTGCTTACCAATGATTATGCTATTCCTCAACATGTCCTCTCAAAAACCAGTGGCCTTGCTTTCTAGACACCATCAGCTTGAGAGGCCCACCTGGAGATGCTTTATGGAAGTTAGGCTCAGCTGTTCCACAAAAACAGACTCACTCAAATGGAGCACATTCACTCCCCAGGAGATGCACCAAATCACTAATTATTACCACCAAAATCTTCACAAGTAAACTTGCATACATTCTAGTTCAGCATGCGTGTGTTACTAACCCAAGAGATATCTTCACAAATGGATTGGCTTTGTCCTTTCCCAGCACCCACTATTATGAACTCATCCTTGGCTATCACATTAATTCAGGTCCTAACCCCGCAATGTTTACTCAGGAGTAGGAAAGACTACATGAGAAGCATAGGGAATATAGTAAAATGCTAATCCATGAGTCATGTAATTACATCAGACTCTCTGCTCGCACTGAAAAACGTAACTCTTTAATAATTGTTGTGGAGGGAAGAAAAACATACACTTCATTTCATTAATAAGCAGTAACTACTTCAGTAGACAACCTGAACAAAGAAGATAAACTCTGGAAAAAAACCATCATCATAGGTAGAACAGTAACTCCACTTTTTTTTTTTTTCTTTCAGTAAAACATTATGAAGGCAAGGGAAAATAATGAAAGAAAAAGAAAATGTTGCCTTTTTCTGTCAGCTAAAGGATACATCTATGGGAGACAATTCTGCACCAATTTTTGGTTAGATTCTATTACACTAACTTAGAGCGAACAACATCCTGCATCATGAGTAATCCTACTGGCTTGGAAGGAAATGATCCGCGTGGCAAGGTTGTTCATAGTGTAAGCCAGGGTATCCAGCCTTCAAAGTAACAGATGTCTGAAGGTGAGCAGTCAGCAGTGTCATGGCTCAAGGTCCTGCTGTGCTGCATGCTGCTCTGAAGAGCATATGCTGCGCTCATGCAGATGGCCAGGGCTAGCAGCCGCGGGGATGGCAGAGCTGCAAGTCACGGTCCCTCTGCAGGGCTGCTGGGCCTGCAACGAGGTCCGCGCCTTGACGTTTGCAGAAGTTACCCCGACACCAGAAACAGTGCAACTGCTTGAGGTGATGCCCAAGGCATCATTCTTACCCCAGCTCTATTCGATTTGAAATTTGAAGGATCCTGTTCAAACCCACCCATGCTCCTTTACTGAGAAAGGTTCTTGTTCAGTCTTTTACTGAAACCCTCAGAGGTCTCACCCTTTGGGACAGAGGAATGACTGAGCTCCATTACTTTCTAAGGAGTTGTAGGATTTTTGTTTTGTGCTGTTCTTCTCTAAGATTGGGGGGGGGGGGACAAGAATGTGAAGACCCACAATAGCTTCAAATAATTTTGTCTGTGTAAACTCTGAGGGGAGATCATTAAAGTAAAATATGTAAGCAGAATAAAAAAAAAATCAGCAGAGCTGCTGAAAAAATATTCTAGTTGAGAACACTGTTCCAATAAAGAATCTGAAAACTGGAAATATCCTGCCAAGTCTCTGCAACTCTGGAACCTTATAAATTTTAGGTTACCTTTATACTTTTCATCGTATTTCTATGTCTTAAAATTGTTTAATTAAAAAAAAAATCTCCTCTATAGTGTGATTAAAACATGTTGAGTTTTACAAATACTTACTTTTCACAGCATTAGCAACAAAATGACACATTTTTCAGAGTTATTCTTCCCTCGGTTTTTTTGCTACAGACAGTATATATACCACAAGAATAGATCAAATATGGACAATCTGCTTTTTATCATTCAGTGTTATGCTTTGAAACTTCTGTGCATCAGTAGAAATGACCCCATTGATTTTAGTTCTAATCTTTTGGTTGAGGGAGAAAAAAAAAAAAAGAGGTAAGACTAAAAATATATGCATCTGTGCATGAAAACATGTACTTGGACTTTGAGATAAACTGTATTTTCTCTTTTGTCTCTGTCTTTAAGCTCTCCTACCTTTCTACATAATATTCTGACAAACACATTTTTTCTTTTCTTCTTCAGTGGCTATTTATATCTAACTAGTTGATATAATTTTCCATTGCAGTTTGCAAAAGATGCATTTTGACTTTACATTTTGACTTTTTACTTCAATTTAAATTTGGAAATACTATACATGAAATAAGATTTCTAAACATGTCACATGTATGAGTACTACCTTTCATGCTGTCAAAGAACTTGAAAAGACATAAAACTGGACACTTCTGGAAGTGGTTCACTTTAAATACTCCCTGTGAAAATGACAATTTATGTAGGAACATATACATACACATGTGTGATATCCTAGATTTAGAGAAAGACAGACAGCATGGTATAGCAATTCTTCCACTTCATTTTAAATCCAGAAAGTATGAATCTCTAGCTGTGAATGTAAGAATGTTTATTTCTTTTATAATCCCATCTTTACTTCTCTCTCTGTCTAATCAACATCCAGCTTAACTTGTCAGCTTCCTGGACTATAACATAAACTCCAAAGCTTCTAGCAACAGAGGAAGCAAATCTAAGCACATACGCTACTTTATGCATTACATCTACTCGCTACTACAGCACAGTTCTCCCGTGAAGCATATCACCAGGCAAATAAACCAGACAATGGCATCATGTATTTTTAGCAAAATACAAAGCCAAAAGCCCATCAAATTTTGCTGTCCTCTGACACAGATTGGGTCCTTCCCTACCTTTTGCCATCACTCTGTTCACTTGGCTGGGGCTTGGCCACAGCCTTGGGGCAGCACTTGGTGCAGGAAGGAGTTCCAGGAGGAACGCTGCCTGATACAAGGGCAGGTCCACCCAATCCTCTCCCCCATGTCAGCGCTTGGCAGCTAACGTGCATCGAGGTACGTATCTGAGCAACTAACTCGCTCTATCTATCTCATCTTTGTGCATTTCTGGGATGCTTTAATGCACTTACTCCTGGGTACAAAGCTGCCCATAAAATCATAAGGTGGTTTGGCAAGCCACAAGCAGTAAAATGGCAAAGCACAAGGAAACCATTTGTCTATGGATTATTTGAGGGCAAATTTGGCATCTTCTCTGTTTTCAGCAGGGCTGAGCATATTGCCGGTGTCCTCGGTTCAATAAAGGATATAGGTAACGGAGCATATGTATGCTCTATTATTTTATCTTCGAAAGTCCTCTTTTTATTAAGTTGATTCCCACTAGAATGACCTTTAGTATTACCAAACTCTGAAAAGATTCAAGCCTTTGCCATATAAAAGAATGCCTAAAAGAAATGAAGAAATAAAAAGAAAAAGCAAAAAAAAAGCAAAGCAGTGTTTGCTTCTTAAATTTTACATGTTAGATTTTCTTCCTTTATCTTTTAGTCTCTATTTCAAAAAGAGACTGTAAGGATCTTCTAAAGTTACAAGGCTACTTAGCACAACCATGTATGATATTCACACTTGAAGAATATAAGGCATAAACAACAAAAAGACTAGTTTAAGTAATTCATAATTTTAAAACTACTAAAAAAAGGTAACTAAGGAAGTTAAGTGTGCTAAAATGTTTTACTGGCTATCCAAATGTAAATGTTAATCACCAACAAATAGGTAAAATCAGGAATTCATATACTTATGTTCATTAAATATGGAAAACAAAATTGTCTTTTCCTATTAGAACTACAAATTTTATGTGGTATAGCTGTATCGGGGAAAGGAAGGATTTTTATTTCATGTTACATGTTAAAACTGTTAACTCCCTAAAATATATATAACCTACCAACCTGACCAGTTGATTCAGGTGAAATGAGTCAACAGAATGCCAGATGCAGAGACTGCAAGAGTGACAGTTGGGGAGCAAATGTTTTATGGATCCAAAAGCCTGCTGTGCTTTTTTGTCTATTCTTCTTTTTGCCAGTAGTCACCATCCAGATTTTATCTGCAGGAAATGTCCACAGTTTCAGCTCTGGGTTGCTGATTTCCTTCACGTGCAGCCAACTGTCAACAAGGAACATTTCCTCCTGCTGGGAGGATCCTACATGCAATGTATTTCATGACTGCAAGCATTGGGGTTTCAATAATTAGCCTGTAGGAGGTGCTAAAAAAGGCATGAACAGAGAGAATAGCAGATGCCTGAACTGAAGTAATCCAAGTCTCTTCTCTAGAAAGTAATCTCGGTAGATTTGGATTAGTATAAACCCAACGTGTCAGTTGAAACCTGAATACCTTTATGTGATTTCCAGGCTTCGGCTTCAAATGTAGTTCTGACAACTTTGCACAGGTCTAAACCACACTTCTCGAAATGCCTTTGCCCCTGAAAGGAATCTCTGCTGTTCTGAAGAGACTCTCTGGGCCCACAGGCAACCTCACAGATACTCCAGAATTATTATCCAAAAATGAATCATTCTGAATTGCTGCTAAAAATGATTTAACTACTTAGTTATTAAAAATGATGTAACTACTCACAAGCAGTGTATTACTGTTATTGCAAAAAGTTAAGTTCTCTGCAATGTGATTGAGATACATCGGTTGAAACATTAACCTGATTTTAGCACTTGTCCACGATAACTATTACTGCGCAAGATAGGGAGGAGTTGAGTAGGCAACAATATCTTCTCGTATTTATGTCAGCAGCACAGCTTAATCATTTCACACTGCATTTTACTTGGTCTAAAGTGCTGAAGTCAGAGTTGATCTTTGCTCCAACATTCAAGAATACCCTGGACTTGTTTCAACTACATAATCCTGAAAGTAATCCTTCTTCAGCACAGTGGCATTGACAATTTATGTCTGTGCTAGTTCATTAATTACAGCCAAGGAATATTTCTGAGCACTGAAACTCTAGTGCTAAATTTTTAGCATGGTTCCTGGCACTGGACTAACACTTCTCCAAATGCCTCCTGGACACGGCTCAGGAATCTGTGTTGTCCTGTACTCCCTGCCAGCAAAAAGCAGTTTGCCTGCCTTGCTCTAGAGACCAGGAGGTTTTGCTAGTGTGGATAAGGGACTGCTCCACACAAGCTGGGAGCTGAGCCACAGAATTTCCAGGAAGCGCTTAGTGTGCTAACAAGGATAAAGCCTGAAAATCTCTTCACAACAGGTATAAAACAGGCAGAGTGAAGAGGTGCAGCCATGACTTTTAAACAGCCAGTCTAAAGCGGCAGCACAACTGGTGCCAGCACTTGGCTATTGTGCTCGTGTTCTGTGGGTCAAGTCATCAGCTGGTCTAAATCAGATTAAATCCTGAGAAATGCACAAGTCTACCCTATCTGCTATTTACACTAGCTCAACTTAGACCTCTAATTCTTTAAGACAGCCATTTTTCATTTGAAAAAACTGCAACTGGCGTGTTCGAATTTAAAGTTTATCTCAGAAAACAAATATTTAAAAAGCTGCATTTGAACTCTCATTCACTTTTATTCTTAAATTTTGTCCACAAACTAATCTCTCCATTTTTAAAGCCCCATTACATCTACTTCATCAGGCTAAATTTTCCATCTTTACAGTAGCCTTAAAAAGCAGAAACAAATATAATAATTCTGCATTTTCTTGGCTTCCATTTTCAAGGTTAAGTAGCACATGATTTATTTCACATATTAGTAGAAATTATGAGTGACAGTGAAGTCAAAACCTTAATTAGAGAGAATATCTGAATAAGATTCAGATATCAGCAATAACTCAATATAGCTTAATTATGCTCCTTTTTAATATTTTCATCAGGCATTAATAAAAACTCTGCTGTAGTACAGATACATACATAGCCCTACAAATTAAAGAGGCATCTTTAGATAATCAAGATCATAAAAGACAGTCAAAAAGAAATAAGAAGATAAGCTGCTTCAGAGGTTATTGATAGTGTATTTAGTTTACTATCAAGATGTATATGAAGGAAATATTAAAACTGAATGCATCTGGACAAACAGCTTCACAATCCACATGGCTTCACATAGTAGCATGGGCATTTTTTCTGGAGCACTGCGAGCCATTTATTCATTATCATTGCCACAGAACTTTGAGATTCCCCGAATAGCTAGTGAACTATAAAATCGCACCCACATATTTTGTTTCAGCTTTTTGCACATTAGGAGAGGGTGTTGCCTGGTGGGTAAAACTGCAGACTGTGAATCAGGAGATGCGGCTGTTGGCTTGCTTCTGCAAATCTCCTGCTGAGTAAGCACCAGAAAGAATTTTTATTTATCTGTATGTCAGTATATCTATTGGTAAAATAGAAAAGTGACACTAAGCTCTTTTGGAAAGTGTTTGGAGATGCACTGTTTGAAAATTAATACAGATTCATATAGCATTTTCACGACACTAATGGCAGGAGCATCTTGTTAGAGAAATACACACACTTTGGTTACAATTATCTTTTCATGTACACAGTAATCAATCGCTATTTTTATTTTGAAAATTTAACATTTTTAAATTTTTTTTTTTTAAATGATGCAGGTTAAGATGCTCTTAAAGAGGGCTCCTAACACACAGAAGCTGGCTGTCTTGCAGATTAGCCCTTCTCTGTAAAACAATTGCTAATAATGAATAATCCTTTTCTTCACTTCCTGCAGCTCCTCTTTCTAGGGGGTTTGTTTTGCTGGTGGTGAGAAAGAGGTGGAGCAGTCATGACATGGAATAATAAAGGCAACATACAGTAAATTTCTGGCTAATTAAGTGATATCTCCACAGGAGAACTGGCTATACAAGAGGAATCCTTGAACTTAGAAACAAACTAGATGCATTTTTCCCTCAAATTCACAATAATAAAATACCTCTTATCTACCACTCAGTTGCCAAACGTAATTTCATTTACCAATGTTCTACTCGAAATTGTTGTCTTAGAGACTAAAGGGCAACCTAAAGTGAAGAGAGAAAAGCTACACTGGCTGCAGTAAGAAGGCATAAGAAGGATATTATCTGCTCAGGAAACACCATCCACAGGAATAATATTAACACCCACAAGTAACTCAGGTAATGTGACCCCTCCAGATACTCCCTGACTGGGAAGGCCAATTCTAGAAAAGTGAGGCTATGACTCTATTCTTACTTAATCATACTATAAACTTCTGCTGAGATTACCACAAAAAATGGTGACTGTATCAGTGACTTCAGAAAAAGTTTGCACAAACCTTCTTCCAGTAACTACAACGATTGTATTAGCCTTAGGGCTTCATCTTGTAATGACCTTGGTGCTGAACTGGATTTAAACAGCTGACCTGGAAGTGGAAGACTGACCCAGACATTTGCTGTCTCCTTATTTTGCTTTTGATACCATAGCTGATTTATATCACAAATAATATAGTCAAGGTTGTGAGTAACTTTACTTATGAAAAAGCTTCAAGAGAAATTCACTGAACATATCTGGAATATTTTTCCTCATGGCTATTAATTTCACTCTTATCCCATGCATATTCAATGATAATAAGCAATGCAAATTTATATGCTGTCTTTTACTCTCAAAGCACTACAAGAACTTTGTATTAAATATGTACATACACAGTGAGACCAATATAGACATTCCCACAGAAATAGATGCCTGTGTATTTGTTATTAGACAGTTATGTTACAAGAGCATCCATTCACACTTTGACACAGGCTTTTATGAAGACTTTTTGTACGTGATATCTCAATGTTGAATATTCAGCACTCCACAGTTAGTGGAGCTGAATATTCAGCACTCCACACTGGTCTCTAAGAGCCTAGAGAGCATACAAAATAGGAAACAGTACTACAGTTCCATGCCAGCAAGTTAAGTAGTTGGCATCATTAAAAACACAGTGTAAAGAGTGAAATTTAGAGCTCAGCTCTTTTGGGAATGAATAACTACACAAAACAGATATTGCGTAGGCTATACTATAAAAAAAATAATGTGTGCTGCTCTCTGTGTAGCGAATGACCACATTACTAGCATGACCACTACCTTACTTACAAAATAAATAAATAGTAAAACCATCTGACCAACAACTTACTTAGACATCACACACATACAAGACTTACAATACAGATGGAGCCACCTTTAGGCTTCACATTTTCTTAATATCAATGATTCTACAAACTTAGATTTTTTCATGAAATATTACAAAAATCACTATTGTAGCCATGTGACTTTCTGTACCAAAGCACTTACTTACTTTTGCTATGGGATGCCTCAGCTGTTTAACTGACAACAACAACAGGATGTGAGGAATACAAAGATTAAGAACAATTTAAAGAACTGGCATACAAACAACGGGCTTTGAATCTGACCAGGAACCCAAGTCTGAAATCCAGAAAAGTTTTATGGAGTCTTAATGACTTGGACCACTGTCTTATATTCAACCAAGAGAGCACAACCAACAAGTTCCTGTGTCAGTAAAACACTGTGAAATTAATTACAATTAATTTTTTTTGCTTAAACTTTACATTTGACACAATGAATCTGAATGATGATTTATTCCTCTTACACTTTCTCACATCCTACTAATGAAATGTGTCCCAAGCCGCATGTATGTAATATTAACAAAACACTAAAACTTCTGGAGCTGCAACGTGGGAAGCAGTCTGAATCAATGGAAGTGCACGAACATTTTCAGATGCCACTTGAAAGTATTAATGACACGCAGTCATTTGCTGACGATATGTCGATTCCTTCTCCAACGAAAATTACTGGCCATAAATCAAGCAAACATTTACAGGAATCTGCAAATGAAACAGCTAAATCCATGATGACAGGGAGCCTCATAAAAGCAGCCCATTTATTCCCTCTGAGCACTCATCCCCACCAGAGGGATCAATAGCAAACCTCATACAATATACTTCTAAATGTCATGCTGCAAATCCTCTTTGCATTTATGCAGAAGGAAAAGCCCCTCCTCCAGTTTTAGAAGCTGAAATCAAGTAAAAAGCATATTAAATGTCTAAAAGACAATAAATCTAAGAGCAAACCTTTTATTTTTAGGCCTGAGATTTTACTACCTATTCTTCTGAATTTAAGGAGTGTGACACACATAAAGAGTTCAAAAAGGATGGCAAGAAATGGAAGAAATTTATCTATTTATTCTGAAGCACTTAAAATATATACAATAGGTTGGTGATATCGAATGGAAGACAACTGAAAACAACTTGCTAAAATAGTCAAAGAAAGTTAGTTCTCTGAGTCATTAAGGGCACCCACAGGCACTTGAAACAGGATGGCAGAGTCAAGCAAAGTAGTATTGTTGGAAAAGCAGGGATAAATGGCAAAATTATCATCATCGATCTCACTTTTACATCTAAAACAGTCAAAGGTCTATCAACTGAGATCAAAAATACCCTCTGGTAAAATTCTGTGGTTCAGATCCAAAAACATATCAGATTTTTTTGGTTTGGTGTTTAACTGCACAGAAATTGTGAATGTTACATTTTGAACTACATCTTCTCTCTCTCTCTCTCTCTTCTCTCTCTCTCTCTTTTTTTTTTTTTTTTTTTTTTTTGGTCTGGTGTTTTTTTTTGGATTGGTGTGGACCAAAACTACCAACCAAAGACGATTCCAGTACAGGGGTCTAAATTTGCTTTTCCCCAGTGTAAGGCTAGAATTGGAAAAGAAAAATGAGAAATATTGACAGAAACACTGGATCAGCTTACGAGGTTCAATAGGTATGAAAGAAACAAGGATTATTAGTTAATAGTATCCATACTAACTTGCAGCTGATTGGAAAAACTAAATCATTTTATCAGGTCTGTGACTAACGATCATACAGCTAGTCTAAAAATTTAACAGCCTAAGAAAATGCCTTCTGGAAGGAATACTTACTTTATCATTGGTTTAAGATAAATTTGTGGTGTTTCCTATAAAAAAGATAATTATTTCTACGTAGTCAGGCAAATCTAATGAGCAGCTGAACTCATTCTTTCAACAATGCCATAAGTCTCCAGCAATTTTAACGTCCCTCGTGCAAACGCAGTAGGTATCCTGAAGGACAGAGACGAGACGCAGCTCGGCGGCGCCTCTTCCCCGCTTCACGGAGGCCGAGACGCACCAAGGGAGCATAAAGCGCTGCAAGGACAAAACAAAAGCTTCGCGCAAGCCGTCGGAAGCGGGCGCGGAGAACGAAATCTAGCGCCCCGAGCCCCGTGCCGGTCACAGGGAACGCCCCGGCGCGCGGCGGCGGCGGCCCAGCGGTGTGCGAACGCGCGGAGAGACCGTCCTCTGCGCGGCGCCCGCCCGCCCGGGCCGCGCGCGCGCCCCGCCGCTCCCGTACGGCGTAGGCAGCTCCAGAAACACCGGCATCGACTTCTAAGATCTGCTCTGAAAATGGCAGCGCTTCCCCAGCTGTGAAAATGCTCTGGTTTAGGGCACGGCCTGGGAGGCATGAGGCCAGCAGGACAGCGCTGGGATTAGCCCTAATTACCTCATGTTTCACCTTAATTAACTACTGATACAGAAGGTAAACGCCGCAGGATCCGCGGCGAGACCTTAGGCCAGTCGGCAAGATATCTAAGCCGCCATTGTTTACACACGATAATCTCTCTTTTGAACTTGCTTTAATTGCTCAAAAAGATTAGCTGAGGGATATGTGTAGTGTATCGATTAGCAATGCTAAACAGATATGATATAATTTTCATACGCGCTCCACGCGGGCAGGGTAACATCTTGAGAGGCACGTTATTTATTAGCCGGCTGCCAACGGATCAGCGGCTAACTTTGGTTAGGACAACATCAATCACGATGAAGAAGGAAAAAAAAAATGCAGCCCTTGGTAACATGAATGGGGAGAGAAAAAGAATAAAGAGGGGAAAAAAAAAAAAAAGAAAGAAAACAAGAAAAGGATCTTCGCTCCGTTGCAGTAGGCACCGGCGCGCTCCTCCGTTGTGAGCGCTGATCCCTTCCTGCGCGCATCCCTGCCTACCGCAGCAGCAAATTGGGAGCGCAGGGGGAACAGCAAGAAAGCAGGCAGAAAATAATGTATATTTTAAAAACAGATCACAAGGTTGTCTTGTTTCTCGTCTCACACATCCTTCATTTTTCAGAGTCTGCTTTCTTTTTCTGCTTTATCTGTTCTCATCTGCTCTTGGCAGGCCTTCAGGATTACTGGATCATTACATTTAGGACAAATCTAAGCACAAACAGATTTATAAAATCTGTAAAAAATATAATGGCCAAACCAAGTAAAAACATGTTCTCCGCCATGAGCAGCTACTTTTTCTGCTGACAGAGAAACTCATTAAAAATTATCTTCTTAGTTGCTCTGAGTTTTATAAATAAAAAGAAAACAAAATATGAGCCTTCAAGGCTCCTCTGACTTGAAATACATTTGAAAAATTAGGAATATATTTCTTTGGAAAGGTAACTTTGATTTAATGTAACACATAAACTGATCAAAACAAAACATGGCAACAAATTATAGTGTAGCATAAAGAATAAGGAAATATTTATGTCAAAAGCCTGGAATCTTAAATCAAATGCTTTGCCTGAAGTCTTAACTGGGCTTTAATGTTCAAGACCTGAGATTTTATCTGTACTGAAAGTATCAATTAAATTTATGAAATAAAGTTGTTCTGCGGAGTAGAATTTTACTCTAACCTCAAGGACTGAAAGACATGCAATAAAATGTTGAGTTTCCATGGAACTATTTGGGTCATGGCCTTTTTCTCTACGCAGCACTTTACAATATTTGCAAGCTTAATAAGTTTCCAGGTTTCTCCTACTTCCTTAAGAGACAACAGCCCAGAGAGATTTACTATCCCCTTATTGTACTTTTTTTATTCACTGCTTCATTTAACAGTTAAAGTAGCAAAGAACTGCACCCTGCCCGTTTGCGAAGGCTCATGGATCGCTTGCTCCTCACTGGAGGTGGCTAAGGAACGGCAGACTTTCCTTGGCATCTCACTTTCGTCGCATGCGTGGAAAGCCGCCTTTCACTGCAGGACAGCGTAATTTCACCGGTGGCTGGTGCCTATTCTGGCTTACTGCTTCGTTTCACTTGTGGTGTCATCCTACGCTCTGAGCCTTTCTGCTTACCAGGCTGATAAGGTTTCATAAGACATTTGAATAAAAAATTAAATACATACAGGAAGTTTGGTAAGAGGCTGTTTGGCAGATACCTTCACTTTGCAGAAGGCTAATGTTGATATAAAGGTGGCAAGCAGTTGCTTCTATTTGCTTTAAAAATATACTTAAGCTATTATTGATCTAAGGGCCTTTCAAGGCTTTGGACACATTTTTGTTGGCAGGTCAGAGACAGTTTTTTTTTTTTTTTTTTTTTTTTAATAGAACTTAGTCATATACAGTATCACATTGTAATCAATTTTATAATCAAACCATAATGAAGCCTGAGTCTTAAAAAAATTATAATCAAAGACATGCAGGGAATGGAAAAAATGTCCTTTTAATTTTTTCTCTGTAAATGAACACAGCAGATTTTGTTTTTCTCCAGTGACAACTTCAATGTTTCAAATATTAGAAGTTTGACATACAGCTCTATAAAATACAGCACTTCTCAAATGTGATCTGGTTTGTTTGTTCATATGTTAAAAAAAGCAAAGCATTCTCTTATTACGTGAATGTAGGTTCCTATTTTATATAAAAGGGCAGAAGGGCTGTATTTTCATCATATATTTATGCATAGTCTGGTCAGGCCTTTATGATGGTCTGTTCTTTGAATATTTATTACTAGACTAATTATTGAGCTTAATTATAATTCTGCATGCTTTTAACACATAAAAACTTAGTCAAAATGTTAAAACAAAGTATCATCAGCAAGCAGGGAAAAGTAACCATGTTTTTCAAGTAAAACAATCTTTTGTAAATAGATCTTGACAATGAATTGATTACTTACATACCTATATATATATCACCTTCACTGGATTTAGAGAAGTCAAGCTTCCTTCCAGCGACCCATATCGCTGGATTATTTATCTTCTTAGAGAATATTTGGCCTGCAGTTATCTGATACCAAGCTGTGATCTCATCAGCTCTTACACACTCAGCAGGGAGGGGCTAAGAAAATACTTCAATGTGAAAGCTCTCTGAACACCCTCAGGGCACCACGAGAGCAATGGAAGACGATGTCCGAGCTGCGGAATATTTTCCTTTGGCAGTTAGATCGACCCAGTGCCCCACCATGTTGCCACTATGCCACTCGAGGGTCATTTTTACAAATGAACGACAAACTAATGATCTCATTATGTGGATTTGGAGAAATTAGATACTGCCTAACTTGAATACTTGAATATCCTTTATTTGCGTGTGTGTGTGTGTGTGTGTGTGTGTGTGTGTGTTCTTACATTTATTTGAGGCAAATGCTTTGCAAAAAAACTCTTTGCAGTCTAATCTTTTCAAAGACAACTGGAACTGTGCATCTGATGGACCAACTATTACTGGCAAAAGGTGAGAATAATTCAGCACACACGTTTAATAAGTCTAAGAGCACATCTTAGAAGCACAACCATGTTTTCTGAAAGACCATGGGGTTTTTTTGTTATTATTTTTCCCTCTCCCCTCAGCACACCAAGTCCTTTGCTATATAAGTAAAAATACTTTGATGAAAGAGAAAAAAAAAAGGATTTAAAACATTGTTTTGGTAAAAACTGATAAGCTGAGAGCCTAGGTTTATTAGTCTGTTGGAAACCAGTGGAACATTTTTAAAATATCTAGCAGTTCTCAATGGAACATTTTTAATGAATCCAGGATCTTCATATAGCACAATGACATTTGGAAAGGATCGGCTTGGATTTAAAAAACAAAACAAGGAAACCCACAAAGGGGAAAAAATGGTTTTCCTTAATCAAAGGATAGAAATTCACCTGTAAGTATGAACTAGGAATGTCTTTGGCACAATAAATTTGATTCTCTATGCTGTAAAATTAGGGGCACAAATGTGTACATTAATAGATCTTAAGAAAATAATAGCAGATTCTTACCATGATACAGATGAAGAAGTGACCAGAACTAAAATATCAATACCAAACTGAACTTCCAAACTGAATCAAGTCATTTAAAATCTCTGATGCTTTTAAAGTGTTTTGTGAATTCGAATTAATGTTTTATGGTCTCTTCTACTCCCACTGAAGTCAATGACACGACTTCGTAAGGAGCCTTTACTGCACCTTTCAGCTTTTGGCATACTGGTCCCATTCTATTCATGCTACTTTGCCACTTAGTAACAGGAAACTAGGAGAAAACGAACAAATATGAGTTGAAATGGGAATAACATACAGGTTTCCTGACAGATATTATATTGAAACTTTTGCCTAAAATGTGGTCCTTCGATACAAAAAACAACGTTTGCTTGATTTCACTCTGGATCTGAATTAAAATTATTTTGTCAAAATTGGGCAGATGCTGTCCACTTTCTTACTTTGCATTCAGTCTTTGCTTATGTTCTTCCTTTGCCAGTATCTGGGCTTGTAAAGAAAGGGTACAAGAAAAGAAGAATTTGTATTTAACGACAAAAACCAAATTGCCTCTCTATGCACAATTAGGCTTGTTCCTCCTTCAGATTAAGTTTACATGATGCACTGCTAGAAAATACATTTTCTCTTTGCCACTGAGTGGTCCAAGGCAACTAAGCACGGACCTTTCCTCACCTCACTGATGCTACACAGGAAGCCCAGAGGGTTCTCCTCTCCTACAGCAACAGCCAGAGCAGGAGGGGAAGGAGGTCCAAGGAAATATTAAGCAAGTAGGGAAAATATTAAAGATAGAATAAGATAAATACTGACTGATTCTTCCTTCTCTACATGAAATTATGTTTAGGAAAGTCAGATCCTAGATTTCCATTTCTGTGAATAAGAAAGAGGGTATTGCAGGTATGCCTCATCTCCATAGGCAACTTTATGCTTGTTGAAACTATGTTTTCCTGGCTGCTAACTGATGTAAAAACTGCAGAGCTGAGATTATCAACAATTTGAAAGTATGTGCAGTGACAGACCTTTTGGAAATTGGACAGGCTTTGCAGCATACAGTATCCAGCCAATATTTAAATTTTGCTATTACATATACCAGACAAATAAAACAGAGATGTACCACTTGGGTTCTGGATTAGAAATCTCCTAATTTTACTGATGAGTAATATTACTAGCACTATACGTAATCAAATGGATGAAGCAAGAGAAATCACGGAAATCCAAGTCTTGTGGATTTAAATAACAGCTAATCCCAAACCATGACTTTCTAAAGGCCAGAAAGAATGGATAGGATTTCCCTTATTTTGAGAAAATAGAGGAGTTTTCTTACTGGTGACTGGGTTAAGAATCAATACAACTACTTTGCTGTCACTGCAATTGTCAGAAATGCTGTGTAAAACGTACCCTTTTTAGTGTCTTCATTATTACACCAGGATTTCTTTTCTTGAGAATAAAGTGTCTCTCCATTAACAACATTAACAATAAGGTTCTTCTATTATTCCTAATTTCTTTAACAGAAAATTCAGATGTTGCCTACATCACTTAGGACAAAAGAAATAATACAAAAGTGAATAATTCTCAGAAACACAAGGAAGGAAAGAAAAATTTAATTTGAATAGTGTATAACATAGTGAAAGGAAAATAAAATAAGCAAGCATAAAGGGATGGAAGGAGTTCTGAACAGTATTAATACACAAAAAAAGTAGACATTCATTTGAAGAGATGACCACAGAAAGCCCATTTGTTACACAAAGAAGTGTCAAGTAGCAAAGCCAGATGGCTATAATTCCTCTCCATACTGTTGTCCTGTGGCACCAGTTACAAACCAAACCTGCAAGTACTACTTTCTAGAAAAAAGACACCGATAAACTTTAATAAGACAAAGACTATTTGGTGACTGCAAAACAGCTGTAAGAAGATAGATTTTTAAAATCCTGATTTAGAAACAGCAAATACTTAAATAAATCTCGAGTATCTGCTACAAATGAAAGGCACTTCTGTTTATTAGAGTAGATATTAAAACACTGATTACATTTTGTGTAACATAACTAAGAGTTACAGGGAAAGAAAAAGGAAGGCAAAAGAAATCTCAAGAAGAAATTAGAAGGATCAAAGTTCATGACAGGAAGATACATTAGACTCCTCTCCAGGGATGCGGTAGAAAGCCAGTCCCTGCAACTTTTAAGAGCAGAACGGACAAATCACTAGAAAACATACAATAGGGAACAATCCTTCACAGGTAATGAGATGGGAAGCAAACTAACCGAGTTTTTTTTTTCTTCTGCTGCTACCTTCTACAATTGATTCTGTACCACTTAGCAGCAGCCCCAGAAATTGATCTAAACTGTTACTTAGTAAGACATGCTGGAGGGGGGAAAAAGAAAAGATCAGAAAGATCCCAGTTGTGCAGAAGGGCTTATCTGCATGGGGATTAGCTGGCTTTGCTTCCGTGTCAAGATTTCACTTGCATATCTTCCCACCGAGACAATGTTTATGTCTTCGGTCAATGATCTCTTTCTTGAGATCAATACAGGTCAGACGCCCCCAACTTCAGGACAGCAATCGGTTTGTGATGCAAATAATCGTGAAATATCGCTGACTCACGTGAGAGGGAAAGGGCAGAGTCAGCCACGAAATAGCTGCTCCTCCTCTCACTGGGCTTCCTGATACAGCATCCCCAGAGACCTACCAAGGCTTAAACGAGACAGCTAAGGCTGAGAAGAGTTTAGATTAACAGAGCACAAACATATGGACAATAGGGCCATATTTCTTGTTTGCAGCTCTAACATACATAGTCCCATAAAGCCGTAGTAGGTAGCAAGTCAAAGACATCGCGCTACACAGAAACGCAACTCCAGAGCCCAGAAGTGCCTCTGGAGTGTATTAGCAGACTTGGCCAGTAACTGGCTAAGTAGGGGGCAAAAATGGACCAGACTAAAAGTCCAGAAAGAGATAACAGAGGGAACAAGAAACTTAGGTGCAGCTTAAAATGCTATGTTCACCTGCTCTTCACAAAGAAACTGTAGCTTTTCTTCAGTGATACAGCCTAATCAAAGCAAACTCATTTCTGTCAACATAACTATTTTCTGCTGCAGTACACTCTCTTGAAGATTAAAGATCATTCAGAAACTTCAGATCATGGCTACAGCAGTGGACAAAACACTTTAAAAACTGATGAGGACCTATTGCACCTACAGGTGAACTGCATTATCATCCCATTTACTTTTGGGATGAATTCCAGGTATGCATGCTACCTATAAAATAATTCAAGTCTGCTACCACATATGGAATGCCCACTTGGAAACGACAGTCCTTTTGCCTGAGGAGTCAAACCGGGCTTTTCTTACTTCAAAACACACTGCAGAAAGTAATTCAGGATATATATATATATATATATATATATATATAAATATATATATGATCAAATATTTTCTTCTTAGCTATTTATGGCTATACGTATCAACCCAGAAAAGGCCGTGTTCAAATTCATGTATCATTGAACAGAATATGATCCATGTATCACTGAACAGAATGTAATCTACATACTACATACTTTCATATTATCAAAGTTAATCACATAAAACACGCAGCTTTTCTCAAACTCTATAGAAATAATACTGAGTTATGATTTTTCCTTTTTTCAATTATTAGATCGCATTTATGTGAAAATGATTGACACACACACTTGTCTTTCACTTTTGCCACTTTAAAGCCTGATGGTGGAGATCTGCCACCATTATCTTGAACTGATTACCACTCATAGGACAGAGAAGAAAATCGTAAGAGGTATTCAGCCTTTAGCTTTCGGAATAATATAAAATGGCTTGACCAGAAAAGTGTTTCCATTTTCCTTGGTTGCCTCACAATATAAAATAAAATTGGCAAGATGAAGACAAATGGCACAATAGGCTCCTGCTGATTGGCTAAAGTATTTTGTATATGTTGGAAAATTCAGGACATCCATCCTAATTGGCAGCGGACAGAACACTTTAGCAACTGTGATGGTGCAAGACAGCAATCTATCCACCGCAGGGTCACCGGGTGAGGTCAACAGGAGAGGACGGCAATGTTAGTCTCTGACATACGGGTTATCTTCTATAAACTCTGTCTCTAAGACATATGACATGGGGTGAACTCTGAGCTACATATTAAAATCAAGAGCTCAACATGTTGAGTGGGTTGAACAAGAGAGCAAAGGCAGAGTTTCTAATGGGATAATTAAGTGCTTGTGGTAAAATTATTAATTGATGTGAACACAGTAATACAGAGGAAACTACGAGTAACAGAATATCAATATAATATCAATATCAATACAAACACAGGGGGCAGACGACAGACAAGACAACCAACTTGGAAATTAACAGGACTTTTTCATGTACATGTAAACTTTTCCTTTAATAAAAAGTACATTAAAATCAGATGACAGACAAACACAGCTCTAAATCAGTTTGGTGATTTAGGGAATTTCTGAATGACATTATTTTAAAAATCTCTTAGACTACAATCAAAGAGTTGCTGGTAGAAATGTGAAAACACTAATTCACACTTGTTGGTTCTCAACTCATCACTTATATATAGTCGAGTAAAGACACTGTCACGTCAAAAATATTTAAGGGAGGTTGAATCATTGTAAGAGCTATTTACATGGAAGCAAAGCTGCGTGGTAGTGAGGAAATACACACATATATATTTGTGTATTCATATACATGAAGAGAAAAACAACTGTATGTATACACTGTATGCAACAACTGAGCAACAATATGTTTTGTCGGTTTTGTGTGAAAAATTCCTGAAATTAATCAAATAACTGAGATGCTCTGTTATTAGATGCTTAGCTTTTTACTAGTATCATTCTTATGATAAAGAATGATTTAGAGTTACGCAGTGGAAACTGAGATTTAAGAGATACTGCTAAATAATTATGGAAATTCTGATATCTGAGTTAGTCAAGGAAGCTCTTTTTACTGATCAGTACTTTCCTGACAATGTGAGCATTCCCAAATCATGAAACTGGTGCCAAAACCACACATTTTGTTTGAAAATGATGAAATTGGACATTACATATAAAGATCCATATATGAATACAGGCACAAATTATAACTTTGGATTTTCTATGCCTCTGGGTCTACACTTTCAACCCTTTGTTTACAATTATGAGATTTTGTCAGTTTGGATTTCTGGGGGGTTTTAAAGACTGACATTCAAATAATACAAGGAGACCAAATTACTTTAAAGGCAGTTCATTAATGTAGTATCTACCTTAAAGAACAAACACAAAATAATGGCTTCTCAGTGCTAGTCAGAAGGAAAGGATTTTTACTTAAAGGTAAAGGCCACTCTAAAAACCTTTTCTTCAAGGATTTGAGGAAGTAATCAGAAAATCAGCTGTTTCATCTTAATAACAATCATTTTCAGAATATTTCTGGAAAACATATATTGGGCTAAGTCACTAACATGCTATTTGTTGCATTCAAAGCAAATGATGAGTGTGAGATACCTGTAAACTCAGAAAAAAAAATCATTTGAATATTTGGAATTTATTGCAACAAAGCTAGAACTGTAGGAACTTTGCTTCAGCAGGTTGCTCCTGTATGTAGAAGCTGTCTAGAAGCTTCAATTTTCTCCAGAGTTTCTCTAACTGTTGAAGAGTTTCTTCAGCTTTCCCTGGCCTTATTTCTAATATTTCCCACAGCTGATACAGCTTTATACATCCTTCTTGTATTTAAGTTGAATGTTATCATGCTTAATTAATCATCCACCCAAAATATTTTATTTTTCCTTCCATTATAAAAATGCCATCACTTGGCTTGCAAAGGTAGGTTACAAATGAAATATACGCAATTGGATACAAATGAAATATATACAATTAGCAAATTAAAAATTGTAACATACTCTACGAAGCAACTCACATTCAGTTCAAAGCCTAAACCTAGAATTTTTAGCATCCAGATAAGGTACCATATTAGTATATCCTGCAGCAAGTCACACCTCAAATACTAAGGAGAGGTCATTAATTGCAAGGGTTCTATTTTGAATTTTCCCTCACTGATGACAAAAGCTAAGAGTAGGGCTGCCACGGTCTGATTTCTTATTGTAAGATCTGGAGAAGGGTGCCCCTTCTTCTAACCATCCTGTCTCAAACAACTCATCACACACAGCCAGCTCCCTGGGGGCTACGGCAGCATCTGGCACTTCTGCTCTCTGGTGGCAGCTGCAATCATTTTCAGGATAATCTCCTAAAGGCGGCGTCTTTATTCAGCTACAGATGTCTTTATCTTACATCCTGTTGGATTCCTCGAGCCTAACATCGTCTCTACATTCTGGTTTTATCCCTTTGGCTTGGTTTTACAGTCATGTTCCTATTTGAGAGGTACTGACAAGCATTCAAAAGATGCTGGGGAAGGACTTTTCTTATGAACATTCATCTCCGGTTTTAGTTTCCCTTCTATGATATAAATTAAACCTTGAAAAATGATCTAATGTTCCAATGTTTAAGTGGACTCAGTACAAAGTGATAGGAAAAATTTTCTGTTTTGTAGAGATCTCTCATTTGTAATTTTTTACTTGCCACAATGATTTAATTAGTTTCTCTAGCTTCTCTCTTGATATAGTTATTACTCTGTTCTGTACAAAATCAGAAAGATTATTTATGAGTAACCTCAGTGGCGGGAAAGGAGAATATTTCATATTTCATGTAGTTATACACAGCTTAGCATTAATCACTTTTTCAAAAAAGTGACTTATGTCCAATCTCTCCTGTGTGCACTGCAGTAGATCCAGTCTTGCATATTTAGAGGTGATTGGGGAGGAAATCGTACATCAAAACTAGCTTTTCTAGGAACCCAAATACAACAATTTCTTAATCCAGAAACATTGGTACCTACAAGAAGGTTTTCTGCATCATGCAGAAAACTAAAAAGGCTTTATGGATCTTTGATATCTTAAAAAGAAAACAGACCATAGTTGTTTCAAACTGGCTACCATAAAATGAAGATAACCTACTCAAAAACATCAAAATGCTGCAATTACTGTATTTGGAGAAAGAAACCACATGCCAAGATGGAAAAATAATAGGTATTTTGTTTTGGCCAAGAACTACCATTATGGCCAACAGTATTTTTTCCTTAGGTATCAGATAGAAATGATCTGTTGTATGTACATACTCCGAGTTATTGCATTGATGGCTTCCCTACTGCACAACTGCTTTTTATCCCACCTTATTCTCAGAGAGAATAACTCTATGTTCTTCATAAACATTCCTTCCCCCTTCTTTGTTGGTAACAGAGGCAGCCAAAAGCTAATCAATTTTCTCCTATGCAATATATGTTTGAATTTCAATAAATTGATTTCATTATTTTAAAATGAAAATTTATGCTTAATTTAAAACTCCACATAAAGTGATAATCAGTAATTAATAACAATTCTGTTTTTAAAAAGCAAGTATCAGTTCTACAAATATTTTTTTCATTTGTTTTAAAAAAAGGACATCAAAAGCTTTCCTGATGCTGTCTTTGCGGTGAATACAGAGACACCTTGTGAAGATTTTTGTTTATTATTATTATTTTCAGATAGGAACTCCATCCGTCACCCTTCTTTAACTGACATTTTTACCCCGTTATTATCCTTAATATATTCCACTGAGGCCTTTCTTTCATTGCAGAGAGGGGGAGGAGATCAGCCAAAGGCATACCCGCAACAACTACTGCCTTCTAAGCCTGTTCACTAGTCAGAAGTGGGTCAAATGGTCCTCACATGAAAGCATCTAACAAGGTCCCAAAGGAGGCTTCCCTTTAGTGGCAGCAGTGAAAAACACCATTTCTCTTCAGAGAAGATGGATACCGTCTTCCTGTGCACAACTGAGGTACTGATACTTGCCCCTTTGAACTTGTTATATTCATGGATGCTTTCTGAAATGTTTATATCATTTGGGGAATTAGGTCCCCAAGATCAGGGATTCTAAGCAGTTGAAAAGGCTCTGTGCAAACGAAGACTAAAAATTCTGAAAACAAAGGAGTAAAGCTCAGAGGTTTAGCACTGATTTCCAGAAAAATATCTAAGATAACTTCTATTTATATATTTTTAAGATTATACATAAGTGTGCATATAAATGTGTGTGTACATGTATTTTTACCACATCCCAACATGATATTAGTTGCTGAATTTTATTTTTCCCTCTTTCCTTTTAAAGCAAGTTCTGCATGGATTCAGACCTCATAGAAGAGTCTTCTTACAGTAATACAACATGAGGGAGTCTGAGTTAAAGGAAAATTAGACTGATAAAGGACAAAGAGTAAAACAAGCCATTTGACTTCTGTGGGAGGGATGGCCACCAAGTTTTAGTAATCAGGGTCATATGTACAGAACAAGGAAGATCAGATCAATTAAAGAGACAAGCTGTGACAAAATTGCATCAAAACACCAAACTGCAGCTGAGCCAGAGGCTTTAATGAAAAGAGTCCTTCACACAAAAGGGACATTCTGACACTATTCATAGGATAAACCTCACAAACACACATGTACATGTGCATATACACAGCACAAAACTCCTAAACTATCTTCTGTGGTGGAATATTTAAAGGTTTAGTTATTAGCTGTATGACTTCTCAGTCTCAGCACTGAAGTCTTTTGTACCACACAGATCTACTTTCATCAGTTGTGCTGACACAATCACGGAAATTGGGTAGGCTTAAATATGTAATAAACTTGCTCTTGAACAACTGTTGCAGATCAGTCTGTTTTCACTTATTTTTGTGACAACAAAACTATAGCTTTCAAAATATGTTCACATATGAGAAAAAAGAAAAGGGTAAAAGAAAAGGTCACAGGAGGAAAAAAAAGGAGCGATATCCCCCATACACATGCTTTAAATCCCATGAAATGAATGTTTAGCTCAAGGATTTGCTGCTCATCTCAGTGCCCCTCAGGCCTGAGGCAGGATTAGGCCAGATTCATGTTTGAACAACTGGAGGAAATCAATGGATTTCACCTTATTAATAATTAAACGACCAATTCAGCCTTTCAAGTGATTAACACTGTATACCAAATGTATGAATTATTGTAATTGGAAATGCACACGTGCAAACGGAACTTTGAAACAAGCAACATATTGAAGGAAAAGAGAATAATTTTCAGAATATACTGTAGCAGTTAGAAGAGAAATAAGCCATTTAGCACAGTCCTAATTAGGAATTTACATGTAGCCGAACAAATACTTCACGTGAACTTTAATGGAAACCCTAACTAATTTCTAGATGATGTTACATGTGGCTGAACAAGTACTTTACGTGAACTTTAATGGGAACCCTAACTAATTTCTAGATGATGTTATAACACGTAGTTGAACAAATATTTTACATGAACTTTAATGGAAACCCTGAACTAATTTTGAGGTGATGTTACAACATGTAGAATAATTGAAAGCTAAATCACATCCTATCAGCAGCCATTGTTAAAACATACTAAGGAAAGCATAAGAGGAATATTACAATTTGCTGGGCTTACCAAAATCTGTTTAAAGTGGTAGCCATCAGGTAGCCGTTGAAGGAACTAACTTCTCCCTCACCTATGCGTAGGTATAATAATAGCAATGATTTCGTACTACAGTGATCTTGAGTATTCAGACACTATTAGAACGTATCAAAATGTGCCATGGCATCCAAACGCTATGTTGAAACTTTAAGAAAATCACTGAATTTAATCACTAAAAAATACAGTAGCCTTTCTAACTGTCTCAATAATTAAGCTCTGGAACTACAACTTTGCAAATTCAAATACCTTGGTTTGATTTCATTTTTATATCATTTACACTTGGTCAGTATCCTTTTTAAATAGCTATCTATAAAAGGGAATTATGCTATGCGATCCAGTTTGATTTTATCACAGGACAGGAAAAAAAAAAAACATCCTATACTGCAGAGACATGTAACTTTGTTACATAAAGTATTTCAGCCATGGAAGCATTTAAAGTGCATGTCGCACAAAGATGACAGAACGCTAGAGAGTATCACCAATCCCTTAGTTCCAGCCAGCAAACCTATTAACTGAAACGTACCTTGATGAGCTGATGAAGCAAACCAATCTTCACGCTGTCAGGACAACCAGAAACTTCCCTTTTGCTGCAGGAACAATTCCCTTCAACCCCCAAGCATGAGAAAAGACACTCCACCCAAGCACTGAGAGGCTTCTTCACACCCTTTCAGAATACTTCTTGTAGTATTCTTCTGACTGCACTGGACACAACTGTAGTACCACATGCAGCAGGAACAGTGGACTAAAATTGAGAAGTATGGGCTTTATATATATATATATATATGTATATATATGTATACATATACATATGCATGTAAGTAAATCAATGGGTTACAAAAGCTGTAACTCTTAGCACGATTTTCTACATGAGCTGAATGTTTGCTGTGCACGATCAACTTATGCTCTCTCAAATACTTCCAAACAGTCAAACTTTAGGCCACAGATTTAGCTCCTACAAATCACCGTGATAGATGAAGCAACGTGATCTCTGTCAAGGCAGCTGCCAACATGAGGACAAACACATGCAATGAGCTGGGAGCTCTGTTCTGAGCTTTGCGCTCAAGCACCGTCTCCGTGATGGCTCTACTGGCAGTTTGTCTGCCTTCAGACAGATCAGGATGCTTGAGCACCTGCTTGGAAAGCTCTTAGAAACAGAGTTTTGGCTTGATA
Source organism: Rhea pennata (assembly GCF_028389875.1). NCBI lineage: Eukaryota > Metazoa > Chordata > Aves > Rheiformes > Rheidae > Rhea > Rhea pennata. The sequence continues at coordinate 108,336,821 of NC_084663.1, forward strand.
AAATCCAAATCAACTTCCCCCGCCCCGTGTCAGCATCCCACGTTACTCTGAGCATGGCTTGTGCTTGCTGCATGCAGGTCAGCCTCACCCCTTCTGCTCCTCTTCTCCAGCAAGCCACCCTTGTCCCCTGTCAGTCTGGCCAGAGCTAACGAGCCACTGCTGCCATAGTGAATCAGCAGGAACCGGTAAGCCTCTCCGCAGAGAAGTGCAGCGCTTGCTAACAAGGCAGATCTACAGAAGACACTTTTGCCCTGCTATACGGTGGAGTTTTTATTTATTATTCCGATTTAATGTGGAGTGCACAGATGACAAGGATCTGAGAAAACAGGAAGGCTTAAGAGTCTTCCTCTTATCCCTTAGGAAAATGTATCCTTGTGCATATCACAGGTGTACTTTTAACTGTATTTTATGACATTAAAAACAACAGCACCGATTTATGTATTTGAATTAAAGCTAAATTACACTCCCTTTACAGAATCCATCCATTATAGAGTCCTTTTCAAAAGACTCCTTTTCCCCTCTCCTTGCCAATCCTTACAGTTTTTCAAATTCCTTCTTATTCTGCCTTCCACCTCCTCCCTCCCTGTAAAGTACCACCATCTAGCCCATAATAATCAACCTAGAATTATAAAGACAATCATGGTACAGGGAAAATTCCACCAAGGAGATAGTCAAGTGAAATTAAAAAGGGCTATTCACAGAATTAATATAGAAATTACATCTGCAATGCTGTAGAACTGCTTGCTTGACAAAACAAAAAATGAAAATTGGAAAAAAATTAGTAGGAAGTAAATGAAATGTGTCCTGAGGCACTGGACAATGAGAAAGCCACGTAGTTGACAAAGGCTGCCGAGGACTTCTCGTAGCAGACTCGAAACCTTGCAAGGCGTAATTCTGCCAATAACTAAGCAAGCTGCATCATTCTCAAAATGCCAGTATCACAGCATGAGCTGACGCTGCAGTTCCACAGGTGTAAATGCTGATTTAAAAATGCCAAATCCCCTTTTCATTCAAAAGTTACCTTTCAGGAACTTTGTTCCTTCAGGAAGATGTCTGCAGCAGTTTCTATTGGCATACTGAGGGTTGTGTTTCTTTCCTTTCCTTTTTTTTTTTTTTTTTTTTCTTTTATTTTCTTCCTCTGATTTACAGTCAATTTACAGTAAAAGGCTGGTTGTAAAAGGCCACAAATTGAAGAGCTGTGACAATGTAACAAACTAGAATTTGGCTTGTATGCTCAACACACTGAGAAACATCATCTATAAACATATATCTATCACAAAACTGAAAGAATCTCAGCTTGCATCCTGCAGTTTCGCAAAATAGCCCCATTTCATCCTTATAAAATATTGCACATTGGGAAAAATTGTGCTGTAGACACAGTTAATGTTGTTGCTTTGAATTGGCTTATTTTATTGTTGCCTTTACTAGCTGGCTACCAGAAAATAAAATAATTTAAGAAATAAAACTATCACATAGAAAACATGTACAAAGAGCTTCAGATTGATTCTATTTGCCCTTCACAAATGTTAAAAATAAATATTCAAGTAGCGGGAGCTTGTACTGAAATGGTGTCCAAACATACAGTAAGTCACCAGAAACAGCAGAAACCTGCAGTCAAATCCTGACTTACTGAATTAAATAGCTAAACTTCCGCCAACTCCAGCAAGGCTGGATTTCACCCACAGCAGGTGAACAACATTACTGAGCCTGTTTTGTGTTCCTTTAACCCCCCACGTTTAAAAGGGCTTTACCTACCTGCAAAGCCTGTCGCAGCATAACACCAAATGAATGCAAGTCTTCATTTTCTGACAACCGGCTCCCATTTGCTTCAATGCAAATCAGGATCCGTTCCAGTTAAGAAAAGGAGGACTTTTGACTTCATACTTGGTAGACATCCAAACAACAGCTAATTCTTGAAAAAGTATTTAGAGCAAAGGATCAGGAGCCTGATCACACTCTTTGCTTACTGTTATTCTTCCTTTTCCAAAGAGCACCACGGACTTATTGGAAAGTGAAGCCTCTCCTCTGACAAATCTGTCCTCCTTACTTGGCAACATGGCCTTGTAAAAGCCCCTCAGTAAACTCTTTCAGCCTTCTCAGAGGTTTCCTCTTGAATGTCAGGTCATATTTAAGCCCTGTATCTTGTTTTTAATAGCCAGTATAGGGTTATCCCAATGAAACATCAGCACTGAGGCTCATATGAAGAGAAAACTCACTTTTCTCAGCAATGATGGGAATCACTGCAGGGAACATCTGGATGACTTAACCACATTGTCCCAAAAATTATTTCAGAGGGAAGAAGAAGGGTAAGAAGAAAAAAAAAGTTCATATATTATGGTAAAAAGCACAGAATAAAATTCCAGACCACATATACAGCATACAGACACAGCATGCCACAACAGCAGCAAGAAAAGCACCCCTAAATACCCAAAGAAGAAACTAGCAGGGTCCAATGCACAGGCCCTGGCCCTGTAGTGGCACTGGGCGGCAGCGTGCTGGGGGCAGAGGGACGGGACTGCCCCGGCGCCCCCCACCATGACTGAAGGAAAGGGAAGAGCAGGTGAGAGAAGACGATGGCAGAAGTATGGATTTTCATTTTTCTCTTGGCAAATTTGTTCTTGCTCTTAAAGTCTCATCTCGCAGCAAAAGATAGCGACCAGCAAGCTTGGCAGTTTGACACTTACAACAAAGCTTACAAGGATTTTTCAAATACTGCCTAATATGCAATTCTGGTAGTTTAAAAATATCAGGACACTAAATGTTTCCAGATAGTATGAAGTATATGCATTTCTACCCCACAGCTGCAGAGTCTGTCCTCATTTTGCTATCTCAGTTGTGCCAGCGCATAGTTTGCAGGACCACACTGTGACAGTTCAGGCGACCTAACCTACCAAATCTCCTCTTAAAAAAAAACCAAAAACCAAAAAAAAAAAAAAAAAAAAAAAACCCACTGTGCCGAGTGACTGTTCAGTGGAAGCGAGCAGTGGTTCGCAGCACAGGCCCACACACAAGCATGCCAGCACACCTAAGGGCACGTGGTAAGATGTGACGGAGGACAGGCATATTTTCAGAGGGTACTGCTGCCAAACACAGCAACTCGCTCACAGTTACAGCCTGTCTAGCCTAGCCTTCCCATATTTCACAACGAATAGTCTTTGTCATAACTTGCTCTCCAGTACCGCAGCCCTGAACTGTAATTTGGCTACTCCTCCAAAAGTCAAATCTTTGTTTCCAGCCCTACAATTTAAAGCCCCTAATCCTCTCTTACCCTTCATTCTCCTGCATTCTTCTATTTGCCATATTTTCGTGTATTTTTAAATTTCAGCTGAAACAAACGGAACGACGGCCAGATTAGATTAGTGCACGCAACTTATGTAATGCTTTAGCGCTGCATAACGATGCAGCAACTCACTGGTGTAGTTCAGCTCATGAGGGAACCCTTGAAATACATACCACAGAGCAAGATTCTTGCAAATAAAAACCTTTCCAGGAATCACACTAAAAGGAGGCATGTCAAAATACAAAAGCATTAGAGTTATAGTAAAGACCTCAAGTCTGCTATATTCTCCTTTGCTAAGAGGTTTATTCTGTTGAGCTGTGCTGTTTTGTTTGACCCAACCAGTCAGCCACGATTTCTGACTCATTTGCCATTGGGTCCAATGCCCGGTGCCACTGCAGAAAATGATAATTCTGCAAAACTGCTACGGACTTCAATGTGACCATGTTTGGTCTTCACACATGGCAAGAGAGCAGAGCTGCCAGATGCACTGATCAGCTGTCCCCCCGTTCCACAGACTGCACCGCAGTGACTCTTTACAAGTTGAGAGAAAGGTTAGGGTGGGATGGATTTAAAAGAAGCTATCCAGAACCAAAACTGGAGAAACTGGGATTCTGGAAGGACAGTCCTTATGGTTGTACAAGCTGCCTTTCCTGTCATATTGTTATCTCAGTGCACTAGCTACAAGAACGCTTCTTCTTTTTCTTTCTTTTTTTTTTTTCTTTTTTAAAGATTTTCGCTTTAAGCAGTCACAGGTCCCAGCTTGTGATTATCTAGCTGTGGGTGTTGTGTATGCTGTAGTACTTGCCTCAGGGGAATCACAAATGTCAGTAAGATGCAAAAAATAGACCCAGTCTGAAATCAAAGGAATACAGGAAGTTTAGAAGCCATCATTTAAGAGCTCCTCATGCAGAGTTGCTCAGCTGAAAACAGCTATGCACTACACCTCAGAAGATCTAAGAGTCAGGCACAAGAGACTGAAAATCTGATAATAGCTTTATGGGCTGGCAGGGCATCCTGGAATACTTTAAACCTCCTATAGATTCCATGGAAACAGGAAATGTAAGGACACAGTCTTAAGTATTTTAAATGGCTGATTTATGAAGAATTCAGGAGACAACACCAGTGTCTTGTTAGAGGAAAAAAAATTACCCTGTGATCTCAAAATCTTTGAGTTGAAGGAAAAAAAAAGGGGGGCATCAAAAGACCAGGGTTTATCACACTTGCCATTTGGGACTGTGCTAATCAGCAGAGGGAAACAGAAGCACATTCATCTCTGCACAGACTCGCCACTGAAATAATCTCTGTAACACCCACTGCTCTGATAAAAAGGACACTTTAGCCTAACACGAGCTTTAAGGCCAAGCAGTACAAGAAAACAAAGCATGGCTATTTCTGTTAGTACTTTGGTTCCCCAAAATCCCCATCTGCTGGTTTCTTTATCATTTTTTTCTTTCAACTCTTGTCTCCTTTGTGTTCCTTTATTTTACAGTTCCTCAGCTTTGTGCATTACTGAGATCATTTTGCCTTACCTTTCTCTTTATTTCTGCAGTTACAGCCACCAAAACAATACCTCTTCCTCCTCTAAGAGAATCCAAATCTATACATCTCAGTACTATAATGAGTTAATATAATTATTTGCTTTTATTCCCTAGTATGATATACTCAAGATAAATACAATCATGTCTTATATTCTCAATTTCACAACAAATCAAGGAGTCATGGCTTTATGGAGTTCATGCCCACTGAAAATCTAACTTCAGAAATTATTTTAGGAGCCCAAATATTCTGATCAAATGATATAGGATCTGGACAATGTATCTATGAAGAAAAAAGACAAGGCTTTGTTTTGCTTTGAATTTGATCAGAAAACACCTCTCACAAAGCGAACGTGAAGAAGATGAATATATATACATTCCACCTTGGTTAGACCACTAGGCCTACTATTGTTTTCTAGATAATACCAGAAAGTAAAAGTTCCACTTATTTCTACCTTACCACAACTCACTGAACTTACATCTGCATACAGAATAAACTGGAACAACATTTGTAATTGCTGTCCACAAAATCAGATGAAAAGCACAGGTAATCATATTTATTTATTTAAAACAGTATCAAGAAGTTCAAACTAAAAAAGTGTTGTTTTCTTGGTATTTTCATATTAGTCACAGATAAAAAAAATCAAAATAAAAATTTAAAGTAAATCAGTAAAAAAAAAAGAAACTTGACGAAGCTTCATGAAAAATGAATGCCCACAACTGTTCTACCTATGGATATTCCTTTTCTAACTCTGAGATACACAATTCTGCCTCTCATTTGCTTCTGAAAGTATTTAACCATTTTGGCTGCATCCCTCTACTAAAATTAACACTAATGAATAAATTGTTTAGCCCACACCACCGAGTATGGAAGAATAACGCTTCTTTGTATAAACTCACCCTTATTCTGAAATTGTATACAGAAAGCAAAGTGTTGTCCATTTTGCCCAAACTGAACATCTGAATCATTCAAACATCTGAACCCCCATAGGCAGTGCAGAATGGATGACAAGATCTAGCTAGTCCCATTCAGTCTCTACCTCTGTCACCACAAGGTGGTGAAATGGCATTAGGAAAATTGTGTCAAACTGGTTTTGATTAGATTTCTTGTCCTCTCAAAGCTTAGCAACAGAAGTTTCTGGAACTGGTGACTACTTCTGCTGACAAGGACGCTAAGGTAAACTTTGAAATTCGACATGAAATATTGCAAAGCTTTGATGAAACTCAAATAATAATTAAGTGCTGTTATTTGGTCACAACTGTTATGTTCATTTTAAGTCAGGTAACTTTCACAAATATCCAACAGTTTCATATTACATGGTTTTGTTTCATTTTTTTAAAGAAAGGTAGGCTAGAGAAAGTATTGGAAATGCTATCATACAGACTCAGGATGACCACACTTTTGAGCCTGTTGAACCACTAACAATCCTTCAAATGTCTTGAGGATCATAATGCAAAGTAGTAAAAATGAGTGTAGCATAGCTAAAAATGAACTAAAGAGACTGTACATGTTACTTTATAATATTTTCCCGTGGTCCAAGGCAGTGTCACTTACCCACAGATCACTCATCTGGGACTTATTCTTGTGTGACACATGCCAGTGTCTATCAAAGTAATGCAAATAACTGGATGATCCTCTGGTCACATGGAGGTCCCAGGCACCCCAGGCAAGGGTCATGGTTAGCTCTGCGCACACACCAGGGGACAGGAACCAGGTCATACTATGACAGACCCTATTTTTAGCCAGAGGGATTTTACGTATGTTGAATTTATGCCAGTTTCCACCCCCAAATGCCTAAAAATTAAACTGGAACCACAAATGAACCTTACCCTTAAGTTTTCATTTCAGCACTGGCAGTTTGAGTTTTTGTGCAGAAACACAATCAACTCTGTCCTCTAATAAATTATCCAGATACCTACATCATTACTCACTGGGTGGACTTAACCACCCAAACTAGGCTGAATGAGGAGAATCTGGCTAGCGTTTCTGTAGAAAACTTAACCAGGTGCGAAGAAGCTTGGTAAGAACATTCAACCCGCAGTCTAGGCTCAGCGCTGGTGGGCAGCAGAAGCCAGGTGAATTGCTAAACATCTCAAAGGGAGCTGACACAGATGGGAGCGCACAATGCACTATTTATTGCTGTCGTCAGTGCTGGTCAGTGGCACAATGACAAAATTGGGTTAAGCGGGATACTGATCTGATCTGTTCTGACAGTGACTGTATTCTTAAGATACAGTGTTAAAGGAATAGCGTCAAAACAAATCTGCCCCCAAATATATCTTTCAAAAAAGCGATCTTTTCAAAAGCAGTCAAAGAAGGAATTATAACCCCCAAATCCCAAGCAAACCAAAATCCATCACCACCAAAAATAGCATGACTAAAATAAACCTCTTGTTTTTAAATCTTTAGTGCTTTGTAAATCTGATTTTTAACTATTATTCAAAATAAATGATATTTGATAATGGTAGAATCGTAGAAACAGAGTAGCACTTGACAACTTTCAACAACCATGCCATGCTCCTGCAATTTTTGGTAATTGGTCCTGTCTAACCTTGGTTCAGTACCTGACAGCATGCTCTGCTACCCTTCTCACTAAATAAGTGAATAAATGATTAATGCCAAATTGCCAAATTATAACAATGGCAATGGGAAAAGGCTAATAAGAGAAGCATGACATGTTAAAAGCGAGATCTCTTTGTTTCCGTTTTGAAGAAGGATATGCAAACATGAATCATACATCTTGCTTCTGCTACAGTAACTCAATATCCTCTGCTTGGTTAAATAACAGACACTTGGCACATACAAAATTGACATTCTTGCCAAGAACTGAAATTTGCAGCAACTCCGAGCTCTGCTGAAACCTGCTGTTGATACTTAAGTTGTACACAGCCCTTCACCAGGATCAGCTGCAACATGTTAAATGAGTATTCAGCATCAGAATGACTATTTAAATCTGTCTCCATGTCAGAGAACAATCATATTAAAGAACCGAACAGTCATATCAGAATAAAGAATAGAACAGATTAGAACATATTAGAAGAAAGAACAGTCATATTAAAGCTCACAAGGCGGCTATTAGAAAGATCTTTAGAAGAGGAGGTTCTTTATGCATTGTACTGTATTAAAAAAAAAAAAAAAAAAAACTTAAAGTTATACAGAAATCCTAGAACCCATGAAAGTTCAGAAAATGTGTCCAATAGTGGCACTAATGTGAAACAAATTCCTGTCTGGCTGTTCCAGAAGATATATAAAAAAATTCTATAGACACATCTTAGAAGGAAAAAAAAACCCTTGTCTTATACTTTGCAACTGAAATATATAAAGAATATTTAAATATCTAACCCCACTTCTATGAAGTTGTCATCTGACTCCAAAGAACAGGCAGTGTTTGCTTTGTGACTCCTACCAGAATCTGAATTCTAAACTTGTACTACTCTTTCAGGAGAGGAGAAACTAATTCAATGCTCATACAGTTACTTGTTCCTGTTTAGCTCAACCACAGCTACAAAAATGATTTTAAGATGCCTTTTTACATATTTATTCACTGTGAATAAACACATCTGCAGACTCATCTCATTCAAACACACTGTGAGCTTAAAGCTTCATCCTTCCTGCAGAGCTAAGTCCTTTCATATACAGAACAATTTACAATTTCTGTAATTCTGCAAACATTTGCTTGATTTGTACAGAAGTACAGAAGGCATCAGTTTTTCGGAACTGTATCTATGCATTGACCAAGGTTCTACGTACTAGTAGTGTACATCCTATTGCCCATTTTGAGGCAAAACTGGCATTGCCTGTACTTTGAATTATGGAACAATTCACACGAAGCCAAAAGCAAAATTAATATACCATTTGGGACAGTCACAAGCTTGATAACCCTACAATAATTCCAGATCATTGAAGTCCATTACTACTTTTTTTTCCCTCTCTTGTCCTGATTATAACACTTCATGATTTAACCGAGGATGCCATTAATCTTTTTTGTTTAGGAACGATGATGATTCTAACCTTCTCATTGCTGGTTAAGGATGCTGAATAGCCAGAACTGCTCTGATTTCTAACCTACTCGCTCTTCAACTAGGTAGGTTAAGACTAGTTGTGTTTTGAAACATCTCTTTAAGGAATTAATGATTCCTAAGATTATTAATATGGGCAGTTTTAGTAAGGTTTTACTATTCTTCTTTAAAATTCATACATCTATATCTTTATCTCTTATGTAAAAGATCTAGTATCTTCAGTGAAAGAATGATGGACTTGAATTTACGGTTTATAGAAATGACAAGTTAGGTTTTATTTTCCTACTACTCTTTGCTACTACTAGCAAAAGAGTAAGGCTGGCTTAAAATTGTCCAAAATACACATGCCTACTACGATTTCCTGTGCCTGGGGGTATCTAAGACATCCCTACAGGGCTGGCAGGTGGAAGAGGTGAATATACCATGGCTTCTAAAATAATACTAAGTACTCTTGTTGAGGCAACTCAATCCTGGCGTTCAAGCCAGTTAATAGGATTCAGCGCAGAATGCAGACAACTAAAAGCTGAGGTCAGCACACGAGAGAGCTGTCTAAGATCTACAGTCAAACGAGATCTAACCAATATAGCCAAAGGTGTCTAGAAAGAGATCCAGGAAGCCTGCCAGAAGGTGTCTGCTTAAAGATGCTTTCTTGGCCCCACTGGCTGTACTGACTATAAAGGGAATTGGGATATATAGCCTGTTCCAATCTGAACCTGAACATCTCCCTGTCTCTCTGTTTAGACACCGCGCACATGCACCAGACGTAAAGAAGCCTTGTGCTTGATTAAATATATACTTTCTCACTTCACCTCAGAATTTGTAAGGACATTATCTAACCACAAGGCATTGCAAATGGTAATACACTGAGCTGTTCTCAAGCTCGGCCGCTGAGCTCCCAGGCTCCGTCTAGCAGGCAGTGACCCCTTCTGGAGACCGAGCATCGCTAATATGTGAAGTTGATCATAGGTGAGAATCAGGTGACCTTTCCTTCCTCCTTAGCTGTCAGTTTTTCCCTGCAATGACATTGCTAGAAGCTATAATTTCTGCTGTGCTCTCAATCAAAATACATCTCTCTCAGATACTCCCTTTCTGTAGGTGTAGTTGAACTGGAAAGAAAGAACCCATTTGCAAAATAGCACTTTTAAGTGTGTGCAACTTTTCCTTTCAAGCTAACAAATAAAGTAACTGTCATTGCTTAAAATCTATTAAAGTACAGGTCTAATTATGAGTTTCATAACTGAATTATAAAGTTCAATAATTATGAAGTTTCACGTAATTATTGTTTTTGCTTAAAAATACTGCAAGAGAAGCAGTTTCTACTACGTAGAAGCCTAAAATGAGGAGTTAAAGAAGTCAGTCAGTAGTTTGTGTCTGTGTATATAAATAATCCTAGTTAAAAAGCAGTGGAAAAGTCTAATTAAGAGAGTTTGCTGGGTTCAATTCTTTCTTTTTTAAAAGTCAAACTTGTGGATTTTTTTTTTCCACAAAAAAGTTCTGGGTTAATTTCATAATATATTTTTATTATGCACTTACTCCAATGAAATGTCATGTCAGACTCACAATTCAGACATTGTAGAGTAAATATATATAAGTACTGCAGAAAAATCACCATTATATTTAAGTGAAAGTGTCAAAATGGAACAAAGTCTTTCTTGATTCTTAATTCATATAGTTTTGAAGTATATATGGTATTTATTCAGGACTCTTACCAAAATTTAGAGTTTTCACCCACTTTAAAATAAAATTCATTCTCAGTTGTACTGTGGAAAATCTGGTGAGACACCTTGCCTTACTGCTAATCTTTGAAGAAAAATTACCCCAAACCTTCTTCCCCACCATTTTTTCTCCTTCCTCTCTCAGAATACTACCACAAGTTTGTAAGTCCTACATGAAATTTTCTTTAGAAGCAATCTTTTCTTCATGAGGTAAAAAAATATCCACTCAGCTTGTTTAAAGGAGAATATAGCTGAAGAGTCTTTAGAGCAAAGTCTACAACTACAGGAGAGGAGAAGTAATAAACTAATAAGCTGCTCACTTCTATTTGGAAAATTTTAGATTATTCTGCAAAAAGCGTGATTTTTTATTTGGAGTTATTGACTAAATGTTGTATCCCCTCCTCCACATCTCTCAACTCTAAAACGGGCAGTCTCAGAAACAAAGGCTGGTCACATACCCCATCTAGGGTGGAAAAGTCAGTTAAGGATGGCTTGCTTTTTTACTGCCATTGTAATGTGGATGCACGTTTGCAACTTTGAAAAGTGAATGCAAAATTGTTATTAGGTGCTGTTGTCTTTTTCTTGCATCTTTCCTCGTGACGAATCTAAAGTAGAAGAGAACCCAAACACCGAACAAAGAATATAACTATTTTCAAGCGGCCCCATGAGCAGTGAAGCTGGTTCTGCATGTATTTCATGTAGACTACTCAAAAGGAAAGCAAATTATGACTGATATCCTTAGAAAAATGATTAAATAGAGGAAGGGGAGCAGAAACTCATCAAAGTCCATGTATTTTGCTTTAAAGACTCCATCCGTACTTGTCTTTCTATCCCCATATGTCTGCTTCATTTTGTATTCCTAACTTATTCATAACCTATTCAGGCAAAAAGCCTTCACTGAGGCAACTATAAAATCAGAAGCACTTAACGGACAAGTCCATGATTTTGCAGTTCTCACAAGTTTGTCCTTAGCTGAGGATGCCTTAAGCAATCGGCCTCAGGGAAACTGACCTACACGGATACATTTTAGTTGAATTTAATGAGATTTGGATCAGGCTCCAAAATGAGGAACCTAATTCAGATGTATTTCTAATCCCTGAGAGATAAGGATAATACAGTTCAGTAATTCCACAGCCATATACCTCTAAAATGTTGCGAAAAACAGGTGCTACTCATTTGTCAAATATTGTCCTCATTATCTCAGAAAAGCATGAATCATGCAGGAAATGCATAGAAGGGAAACTGTAGGAGACAATGCAATGAGAGTTGAGGATAAATGTATTGCATTTGTCTCAAAATTAATTATTTTCACATTTTAGATAGATCAGGACTGAAACATATCCTTTGGAAGACATTTTACAGAGAACAGACGAAGCCAAGAAGAGCACATGCCTAGTAACGACGCAGTACTCCAGCAGTACTCTATGCACAACATCATCCTTAATGCCCCTTCTATGCTCTCAATGTCACTCATGCAGGATTCCTGCTTTTCTGCCAACACAGGAGGTTAAAATTGTGTGCGTATGCAATAGAAGTGGTTTGGGTAAAGAAAGAAGAGTCACAACTGGAGTACAGGTGTCTGACATTCTTATGGCCCTTTAGCAGATCCATGCAAGTGGTGTAATGTTGCTCACCAATGATATATAGTCCAATTAATTAAAGCTTGGGGAGGAAAAATTATGGTTACCACAGACAGATTCAGCAAGGCTTTTCTGCATTGCAAGGTGTTGATTAGATATCATTCAATTTTACTGATAAGAAACATTCCTCCTCTCCATTTGTGCTCTCAGAGAAAAAATTGATACATATACACACACACAAATAAACAGATGATATATGGCAAAGAACTGTCAAGCACTGGTGAACCTTGGTATTCCAATAGTTAACTAGAACATGGCATTCCTTTGAGAGGATAAATGGAATAAAGTCAGGACAGCCAGATTTTATTAAACACAATTTCATTCCTAAGCGTAGTAGAACCCACAGAACTACAGAAATTACTGTCTCCTACTCTCAAAGACTGGAATCCTTCATCACTCTGATAATCCCTCAGTAAGAAACAAAAAATAACTTTCAACATCTCCATAACACCTTTAGTTTTTCATACTGAACGTCCTTTCTGTTGTTCATCTAAAAAAGGTACTGAAATCTCAATTATTACTCACTATTCCTTACAAGTTTATTACTTCACTTAAAATATGGTCCTTTCATTCTCCAACTATTTGTTCTACACACCACTATATATGAGTCTATCACTCCCTTTTGAAAAACAGTGGGAGAAGATGCTGCAAGAGCTTTGTGCCACAGGATCCCATCAGCCCAAGAGTCTATATGTGCACCTAATTTGGTAGGGTCAAACTGAAAGCAAACCGTAAGTCTGCCTGCTATAAATTAGTGATATAAAGTCATGCACTTTAATGAGTGATTGGGTTCTCAGTAAAAACTACAGATGGCTAAAAATCAGAAAAAATAATAAGAAAAGGTATTCAGGTATAATGGGAGGAAGATGTTCAGGTAAGTGTGCAGTTCTCACAGAAGGGAAAAAAATTAAAAACTAACAATTTACTTTTTTTTAATGGGAAATCCACAGTCTATTCCATAGAAGCCTCTGGTGGTGCTGGGTCTTCTGGATCCACATCTGGAAGTCCGGATGCCCAGACTTCCTCACTTTTCTTCAGGGCAGGGTAAGGAAAATAACTAATTCAGCTCATTTACTTTGTCACCGTGGGAAAGATTCTACCATTCTGACCATTGTGCATACCTGTGGTTTCATGATGACGGATAGCAGGTATTAGCATGCATGAATTATGTAGTTCTGTTCCCACCTCTGCTGCTGAGCATTCTGATGACTAGGGACATAATAAAGACTGTGCTTCATCCCACTATCGCCTCTCTCATTACTTAAATGCAGAAGAACATCCCAAAGCTGAAACAATGCTGAACAAAACAATGAGCAAACAACCCTATCTGTATTTAATGTACAGATCTGGAAGCAAGTATTTTAGATGCACTGATAATTTTTCATTCCCACAGGCACTCTGAGTACTTTTCAGAGTCTGATACTTCTAAAATTATTATTATTATTATTATTATTATTTTAGATACACAAGTCCAAATCAATTATTTTGTTATGCTTACACATGCCTTACATAACCAATGGCTTCTCAGATGCCAAACAAATTTTCATTAAAGAGATCAAATAGCTTGCAGTTAAAGTGACTACAAAGTGCCTGTCGACACCATATGGACACCTTATTGCTGTTCCTTGTTTGTTTTTGAAGGAGAATTCATATAGCCATCCATTAATGACATGCCCATTTTGTACTAAGAAAAAGGTATTTCAGGGAAATGACCATCCTATAAAGAAGTTACCACCAGTATGGTATGCAGGGCATGCTGCAGTGGCCATATTCTAGCTCTCAAGAGTGTTTCCAATTGTTTGAAAAATACATACCCTTTACTGGGAGGCAGGCACAAACTCATCTGTTGCTATTCTGTTGTGGCTTTTTGACACAGCCTTTGTCCTTTAAGTCTTACGATAGCCTATTTTAACCACAATATAATAGCTCTCAAAGAAGTGACATGAAAATGCATTTTTCTTTAGAATTCATATTCTGAGTTAATCAAAACTTTCCAGACACACTGGATTTTTTTGCTCTATTTTTTTAGCATAATGAAACAATTTCAAACTGAAAGCAGACAAAAATTCAGATTCTGTTTATACATTTTTTTAAAACTCCAGGCGTCGCTTTTTATTTAGTATTCTTTTACTATGTACCTGCTTTAATGTTTTTTCTGAGTTCAAGTTCACCTAACAGTAAGAAAATAATTTCACTTCCCTTTTTACAGAAAACATTTTGGCCAAATGAAATCAGAAAAGACAGCTTTCTATATGATAATTTTAACCAGACACTTAAGCCCCCTGTAATAGCTTATCTATGGTAAGTCTCTGAGCTTTAATTTATTTGCGTTTAAAAACATGCACTATTCAAAATAAATAGAATGAAAAGGAAAACAGAGACGGTAAAACAACAGCAGCAACATCTGCATCTCAAAGTCTATTTTAAATTTACATAAGTTAGTAGCTTAGCTTTAATGGTACTGAGCAGTTTTACATTGAAGGCCTGCTGTTACCGATCCTAAAAGCATAATGAAGAGCATTAAATGTTTAAATATAGAAGTCAATAAAATACAGGACAAATAATGCCAGATAGTGGGAGTTTGCAGAGATCCACAACACTGATACAAGTCATAATAGAACATTAGCAATAAATGGACTAGAGAAAACCCTGATAGGAGAGATTGTTCAAAATAATTCATAAAGCCTCTCCATTTCTGATAAACGGCTTTTCTACGTGGAGACATTAGCATCCAGTGTGATTTACAACACACTAGTGACTCCAATGTTTCACAAGTGTTCAAAACAGCACGAGTATTAGTGGTGCATATTACTATGGATGAGTAAAAATGCTACAAATTCCAGTATAGCTTATCGCATACCAATTTCTCCTTAATTACAAATTGGCATTTTTACAGCACTCTTGATAGGTCTTCCCTGTGAAAAACATAAATGTGCCTACACACATGAATGGAGGGAAGTATTTGGAAAATGTGTTTATGCAGGTGTATGTATGTACAGAGTCTGGAGTCTGGAGACTATTGTTGTCTACAGCTTTTACTATTGCTGTAACTTCCCAGGTAAAACTGAAGCGTATGAAGGGCTGATCCAGATGACTTCTCATATTAAGCACAGTCTCAGTATCTTGACTTCTTAACTGAGAACAGGAAATGTTCTTAACTGTCTTCACAAGGCAAAACATTGCCCAACCTCTTAGAAATCTGACACCTATAATTCTATGGGATCGTTACATGCTTGTGACTAAATTTTCATGGTGTTTAATCATGCATGACTTTGGAAAGAAATAGCATTTAAGATGGCTGTAGGAAGCCAGTGGGTTTCGATGTTCTTACTTGTAACTATTTTGGTGTCTCATAAATGATTTACTAAGGCTGCAGTTACCACGCAGCAAGCATCCAGTCTGCCAGGAAATAACCTAAGACACTATTTGGAGGACAAAATAAAATTATGTGTGCAAACAAAAAAAGACAGAGAGGATTCAGCTGTAAAGTAAAACACAACAGGTGATCTCTTGGTAGTCAATGCTGCATGAGTCATTAAGTCTCAGTGCCTCTCTGCAATACATTACTGACCATTTGAGGTAAACTGGAACACTATGCTATTAAAGCAAATGTGTATGTGTGTGTTTTCATATATATATGTATATTTGTTTATCTATAAAAGTAGTGAATTACAGAAATTCCAGTATGTAAAATTGTATCTAGTAGAACTTTAAGCCATGGGAAAGAATAGGAATAACCAGAAAGAAATGGTATCTCATTTAATGTTTAATGACCCAGGAATCAAAAATTAGCACATGAATACAATTAGCTCCAAAGCTCTGCTCCAACTACAAAGTTGTTATGGGACCAAATTGTGGTACTGTGACACTAAGTATAGAGCACTGTAAAAAGAAAGATGGAAAACCTCAGGCAGCTCTTATTCAAAGTAGCAGCAGTAGTAATAATAATAATAAACCCCTTAATTTGTGTTGTATTCTACATGGAAGGGAATAGCTGAGAGGAATAAAGAAGTTTAAAATGTGTAGTTGAAAAGATTCATGTCAATAAAGACCAACCATACTGAACACTTCCTTAGCTTACTTCAGTAGGCTTCAACTTGCTCCATAAATTCTCTCAAAACATGATTAACCCTAACATCCCTTCTGATTTCCTTTCTCTGAATGTTCAATCAGTTTTCCAAAAGAAAGAGAAACAGTCCTCCTGTGACATTAGAAGAGAAAATAATCTATTCAGACCCAATCTAATTTCTGAATTCTACGATTATTTTTCTCTATTTTCCTGTTCTCTAATCTCCACAATGAACCTATGATGGTTTTGTTTGCAAGTACCCGTTCCACTTAATTTCCCCTTTGCACAAAACACCTGTTTCAACAACGTTCTATGCACACTTCTGGAGTGTTAGCCTTTGCCTGACCAAATAGCAATACTGAGATTAAACAGGTCCCACTCCTCACTGTCTTACATTTTCTGCAGAAAGCACCCCACATCCCAAATATGACTGTAAGAGGCAGAAGGATTAAAAATAGTTTCCTATTTTTGCTAATGGTTTCTCTCTCTCTCTCTCCTCCCCCCTAGCCAATTTGTTGGGAAGAACTGTATGCAATTTTGACAATTTGTTATTTAATATACACCCTCTGAACACTATAAACATTGATGGAAATCATTGATTTCTGCTGAAACATTCCCATTACCACATCTCTTTGTTCAATCTTGCGTAACTGCTTGCGTCTTCTCCTAGAACAAAAATTTGTTAAAAGATGGCCACTCTCCCTTCTGCTCTGTTGTGTGTTGTCCTTCAGAATTACTAGACTACTACAAAAGGAGACTACTTTTTTTTTTTTTTTTTCCTTTAAAATCCTATCCAATGCAGCACAGCAAACCTACTGGTGAGACCATTCTCAGAGCTATAATGTGTCACATTCCAAAAGATGTAAAAACGAAAAATTAATAATAATAAACCCAGACATTCCTCTCTATTAACTCTTTGGATCAAAACATAGATTCTTCTATTCAAAATTTTAATAGTATTAATTCATAGCATGTAGAAGAAAAGGTATTCAGAAGTACAAATGTTGCTTTCCACCGTTGCCTACCTTCCTTATTCAGTACTCACCAAAAATGCAACAAAATACTCAAGACAATATTGGTGAACACAGCTGACATAGAAAGTTACTGGAAACAGTGCAAAAAAATCTGCAATGTGGAGAACGGTCTGGTTTTGTTTGCTAAGTAACCTCACACTAAGCTTTCAATCCAGGTGTTGAGGGAATGGAGCTGACACAAACTACACTTTCAAGACTTTAATGATGCCCAGAGCTTTCATTTTCTTTTACACTCTGACAATGGGAAACACAGCCTCCTTATGTACAACATAAAATCTAATAAAGAATCCAGCTGTTCTTTCCCTGGTGAGCCCTGCAATCCAGCCTGAAGTAAAGTAGTGTCAGATTTTTCAAGAAGAAACTGTTGAATAATTTTACTATACCTGAACAAGTACAGTATACACAACTCTTCTCTCTTCCTATCTGCATGTATCAAATACACAGAAAGAAGTTGTACATCTGAGTAGTATAAACGAGCAAAATAATGATCTACTTAACAGCTAGCAGATTTTTCATAGTTTGAGTTTCCCCATAGTATTCTGAACTATACCATTTGCTTCCTAACACAAACCTCTACAGTAGTAATGCAAACTGACATATCTGTTCTACCAAATGCTTGCTACTTAGTGAAAACAGAGGCAAAACAAATATTATGAAGAAGTGTGCTAACCAAGTGACCTCAGGAACATCACAGGCCAAATTTTGCTCTTGGCAACAACAACCATCACCACCACTGGTAGTTTACAATGATATTCTTAAGATCACCATCTCAAAGAGAGGATGGCTTAGTTTTCTCATCTTTCCCCCATTCACAGTCTAAAAAATTCAAGAGATTGCTACCAGAGCAGTAACATAGCTTTAGACTGTAGCTGGCTGCGTGCAGCTGCAGAAATGCTGCCCAGAATCAGAGCTGCTCTAAGTGCCACCATGGGACACCTCTCTACTTGTTGAAGGGTTTGGCCTTGGGCTTTGAATCAGAGACTCTCCAGAGCTATGGCTCCTGTCTTTCAATTGCAGCCCTTTGTACTAGCTGTGAAGTGGCAATAACTACTAAGAAATGGTAAAGAAAACCAGTTTTAACTACCTCTCAGTTGTAAGTAAGTGTGCACACGCTCCTTCGGCAGGTCACCTTTCCAGTGCCTGCTGAGGTCATCCCCTTCTCCTTGCACAGGTGCAGGTAGCTCTGTGGCAAGGCTAGGACAGAGCCTGGGCTTGAGGGTGAGAGTGCAAATTCAGGTTCAGACATCAGCTTAAATGTACAGTCAGTCCCAACGCTCTGCCTCTGCAAGAGGCAAAACACCACTACACACAAACAGAAACTCCATACCTACAAATAAGCTATGCCAGATTGATATGCAGAATAAACCACTGAACATTGTAGTTTGAAAATGACTTTTTAAAGGGTTGCAATATTCATTTAAAATCTTCCATCGATTGTGAGATGAAGTTCTGCATCTTTTTACTTTTTACATATTTTAAATAACCCATCACTCTGCTATATATGTAAGAAAGACTACCTCAAGAATTCTCAACAGTTCGTAGTAGTAGTAGCAGTAGTAGTCTTAATAAGTGAGTACCTCCTCAGGAGGACTATTTTATTATTACTTAGATTGCTGTATTTCCTGCTGTAAAGTAATAGCCAACTGACACTCTAACTGTGAGATCCAATGGACCTACACCCAGCGGACAGAGCGGTTTTCAGGTTTTTAAGATTCAGGTACCTTGCTTTGCTGCTGGTCCTCATCCATCTTCACGGTAGTGAAGAACTTCTTTGATCAATATGTTTATATACCATTTATAACACAAAATCCCTGTAATTTGGTAGCTGAAGAAGGAACTCTTTTTTTCTCTTTCCCTCTCCTCCAACTCTTGGAGTACAGAATACACTTTCAAAGAAACAGAATTCCTTTTCCACAATCACTCTTTCTTCCGAATAACCATAAGGATTAAATAAATGCTACAAAGCAATTAGCTGGCCAGGCCCTAAAGTTAGCCTGAGACTGAGGCCAAAATACAGTAGGATACATTTTCCCTGGGAAAAAGAAGAATTAGGCCAACCTCCTTTATCAACCCAGTCCGCAGTTTGCTGGACTTATTAAGAAACAGGTTTTCACAGGTGTTTTGGGAATTCACTTTTGGTACTTTAATATTCTAAATTTTAAATCAATACATTACAGCTAAAGGACTGTAGTAATTTGGTATTCTTTACTTACCTATTGAAGTTACACCAAAGCCAAGCCATTTGGACAACAGGTCAGATATCCATGTTAGGAATCCATCGTCATGTTAATGACATGAAAGAGAAGGAAGAAAAAGGAAAACAATAAGCTATCTTGTCTGCCAAAACAAAAAACATTTAAGTATACCCATACATAACAACCAATGTTACATTCAATTGTGAACACGAAATACGTTCATTTAAGCAGGTAACTTGCAGTGCTCTTTTATTTCTCCTGCTACCTACCACTCATTACAGCGAGGCGGTTATGAAAGTAGCTGTTAAAAGAAAACGGTGAATAGTACTTACATTGCACATAAATAAAAATTGCACAATCCTGTTACTTTTGATAGCAGGCTACATTCAAATAGTTTCACAGCATTTTTGTAAATGACTTGAATGCACTCTTTATCTGAGTATCAGCAGGCAGAGGGCCAAGATCAAAATTATGCAATGAGAAGGAAATTGAACAATTCAGATATGTTTATGGAAAGCTCACAAATCAGGGCATCTCATTTGGCACCAAATAAAGCTGTTATTCATGATGTGCAGCTACAAAAAAGAAAGCTGTTCTTTGGTATAAAGTATAGCTCCAGTATCATGAGCTGAAAGAAACTGCTTCGTAATAGATGAAATGAAGGGCAACATTTCCATCAAAAGATGCTTGTACTAGGCCATATACACACACCTGTGTTGCATTTCTGAAATCAAACCAACCAGAAACTATACTGAAGCATCTTTTCCGTAAACAATATCCCGTAAACATGGTATGATGATCCCAAGCAACAAACTCTAAGTCTTCATTTTCCATGCCTATGTAAATGCTAGTTCTGTGTTGATCCTGGAAAGGACACAGATTTAGAAAGATCATCCCTTCAGAAAACTTTGCAAGGTCTTTGCTGGGCAGATACGAAGCCTTATGGAGTCAATCTGTTCCCATACTTAGATTCTGATCTCTTCCAAGATGTGTCCTGCATTGTAGGTTTGTCAGCTTAGATTTCCTCTCATAAATAAACACGCTAGTAAACAGTTCTGTATGGAGCTGTTGGCATGAGAAAATTCAAATCTTGGCTAGGCTTTGGCACTTATCAAATAGCTGACTTTGCCAGCATCGTGCCAAGCCTACAGCAGAAAAAGAAAGCACTTGTTTTGTTAAATTTTGCCTATGATAAATGATTTTACAAAGACAGTAACATCACTGTTAAATAAACCTTTATTATTCACTTTTGCAAGCAAAATAATCTAGTCATAGCACTGGAAGGACTTAGTAAAACCTCAAATACTCCAAAGTGAGATGAACAGACCATCTGAGCTTATTCTGCATGTAAACAGGGACCTTCAACAGACCTTTTATAAGAAGTTACTTTACTTCTTAAAGATCATTTTTACATGACAGTGTTTTAGTTCCTTTGTAACTTATCTATTTCAAGCACTCAATATAGCCAGAGGCCTCTAAGCCTAGGTCTGTGGCAATTTCTTCAGGTACATCACACAGATACAGTCCATTTCAATTCTGATATAATCCATGGCAGGATTAAGAGAGAAAGGGAGCCTTCATATTCAAATTGTTTCAAAGCTTGGGTTCACTTTGAACTCAGTACTAACAGGGGCAATACAAGTAAAATACATTACTGGTGAAACATGTTTTGCTCTTCCATGCCTATTAAAGTGTTGAACATGAGCACACAACACTTCACCTCGAGGGGTCAGGAAAATAGATTTTCCTTCACTAATCTAACAATTCAGGGATGGTAATCTAGTAGGACTGGGGTAGTATTCTATCTTTTTTATAAAATATTTCAAATTGATGCTGTAGAGGTTTCTATCCTATTCTAGTCTACGTATGCCACAATTCACCAATGCATATGTTTAAGTGTTTTAGAAAAAAATGCAGAATTGCGATAATATGCTGGTGCTCAAGGAAATAGTTTTAATAAAGTTCTGATTTTTAAAAGTAAAATAAACCAGCTAACAAAACATGCTTCTATAATCTCCCACTTTTTTGAAAAACAGAAAGAGAGAAGAACTGTCCTCTATTCTACTTCTATTTATTATGGTGAGTAATAGGAAGATAATATCATGTTATGTAACAAAAAAATAAAACAACATAATAAAGCAATTTGAAATCTTCCATAGAAAGTCATAACACTGTTATGGTTACCTGTTCCCCACACTTTAAGTGGCATCTCTGGTTATTCTTTCTACGAAATCCTGTGCTACTCTAAAAAAAGAGTAAGAAAAAATCCTTTTCCCATAAACCTTTGAAAATAATTTTTCCTCTCTCCACAATTTTCATGAATAGCTAAACAAGAGCCATATTTGAGGGACTTTTGATTTTCTTGGCAGTCGCAGGCCAGCTCTTCTATTTGTGTAAAAAGACATGGCTCAGTTGAAGTCAGTGGTGAGGCTCCAGCCCCATGAGTCACGCACATGACATTGCAACTGTTTGATATGGAAATCATTCTGCATTATCACAGCCCAGATAGTGAGAAAATCGTGGGCGTTTTCTTGAGGAGTGTTAGATATATGAAATTGCCAGTTTGCTGGCTACTGTGTACACATTTACAGTAAAGGGCATCTGATTGCAAAAACAACTGTATTTGTACATCTATTTCTCTGATAACCTGTATCATGTCTCACTGAGGATTAAGCAGCAGGGAAAGAAGAACACAAAAAAAACCCAACAGTGTTGCCTTTTTCTTTTTTTCCTCTCAAGCAGAAATTACCTAAAATCACCTTTCTTATTTTTAGAAAAAAAAAAAAAATACTGTCTTAAACATTTTTGGAAGTTTATCTGCTTTAAGCAGGTCATTGTGAGGTCTCTACCGTTCCTGTTCAGATTCTCATGACAGTTCACTGAACCCTTGATCTTTGACCTGGGCAGAAATTAACCCTCCCCAGTCCTCCATCTAAGCTGGGACATTAATATTCCTAATAATGAGAGGTTATTAAAATCTTAGAAGTTCAGTGGAGCATTTCAGGGACAGTGGAATTAGACTTCAGCGAATAGCTGCAGATTTATTGCACAATGGAAACCATTTGATTTGTTGGGATGTATGCTCCAAGGCTAGGGCTCAGACTTTGCTGGCGTGGAAACAGCCATTTGACTAATTTAACTTGATTTGTGCTACGAGGCAGGTAAAAATCCTCGTTCTGGTCATGCGCGGCTATAAATTACTCTTCTTACCTCTTACCCCTTTGCACCCTCCCCCTTTCACTTGGCAGTAAAAGGAACATTATTTGCAAAGCAAATTAAAAATCTTCAGGTAACGATAGCTTACCAAGCAGTGCATCGTACTTGAACAGGGATGCTGTACTGCACAGAGGAGCTGTGCTGCCGATGGGAGCAATGGTACGGCATGTGCCCGTGATGCAACCATGCTGGGAACTGATAGCTGTGGTGTCCCAAGAGCTGTGCTCGTTACATGGGAAGAAAGCAGCAATCTGGATCCCTGAATCACGTGATCTTTTTTGAACTTGTTGTATCACTACCATATTCCATATGCAATTTAGCTTTTAATTTCTGAAACAGTTATTCCACAAGCCCTTCATTAACCAAGTTTCTATTCCAATCAACTAAAATTCTCAGGAAGCTCAATGGTAACATATCTACCTGTATATTACCCACGCAGTACTACTTTTATTTGGGGTGAATGAAGTTATTCCACTGCCAGGGACAGCATCAGCACTTGACATTTCCACCACGAAAGGTTACTTGCCTCTGCCTGACCAAATTCTTTAAGGTCTAGGGAATAAGAGGATTATCACAACAAGAGGGATTGCAGGAAGAGAACAAATTGGAACCTGGAAGGAAAAGGAAAAAAATAAAGGAACTAAACCAAAATAAAGAAACAGATTATGCAGAAACAAAAGGTCGAGAAGAGCAGAAAAGACAAAATCATAGGATCTTCTATAAAGTGATGGTATGAGACTGGAAGGATTAGCAAATCTCCTTGTGGAGGGAATCAGCAAAACTTCTATAATTATTAGAGGTCCTGTCATCCTGGCTAAGGCCTTAAAACTGCAGCAATGATCTATAACAAACTGCAACAAATTATCACTTCTAATTAACAGTTACTGAAGAGGAATTAGTACAGCACCCCATTTTCCAGTGAAAAATTCATTACTGTCTTACAGAGCACAAAGATCTGGAAATGCAGCTGATGCATTGAGTTAATGACTGCTAATATTTTTTACTTACTCCTTATGAGAAGAATTTGACAAAATTCATTCGTAGATTCTTAAAATAAGTTAGTATTGGAGAAATCATATTGCACCCCAATGCAACATGAAGAGCAAAAACAAGTGTTTTGATTCCTTCCTTTTTTATCCATTTATGGCTTTCATAGGCAAATTTGTGTGCCTATTTCTTTTAATCCTGTTACTCCATGTGCAGTTATGATATGGAAGCTCTGCTAACACTGTTCATAACTAGCTCCTCATTAATGCAACCTTGGCATTTCTGCTATCACACATTTATTTTGTTCTTTTATATTATGTATCTAATTGAACTCCCAGCTCCCCACATCACAGCCATAGGCTGCTGGTCTGCACAGAGCCCAGTTTCCAAAATGTCAAACTTAATGAAAGAGAGAAATTCTCAAGACAGAAGTTTGGCCAGTATATCCACTGCTAGTCTCTATAGCCTTGGCATGTTTTCTCTGGTTTATCAACTACACGAAAGTTAAAGAAGAAAGTAGTACCACCTCTACACTGGCTGCTGCCATTTTTCTTCTAGTGCCACCAGGGCACTGTCGAGCAAAGAGCCAATCTGGAAGAAGAGCAGAAACTGAGTGGTAGCTGCCAGCTACCAAAAGCTGGTCATAATACCAAATATTACCAGAATTTTGCAGCCACATTTACAGAATACAGAAGGCAAAATATTAACAGTTACTGTAAGGCTATTCAAACAAAATTCACAGTGCAATACTCAGTTCGGCAATCAATTCCAACTAATTCATTGACTACGATGTTGCAAAAAGAAGGGCAGAAGAGGCAGATTTGTGAAAACATTATGGAGAACAATTAATTCTAGCAGTGAAATTTCTTTTTTCTGTGGATGATTCTATCCAGTATCTGTCAGTAACTGGTGACTTGAAATTACATGACTACCTGTGGACCTGCACTGTGAGCCACTGGCTTGGTTAAGACAAATTAGGAAATTTCTGAAAGAAAACATTACTACTAGGAGGATAGTTTGTTTTTTTCTTTTTTTTTTTCCTTTAAAGGAGATTAATAGAGCTCTTTTTTTTGCAGGCTAGACATCCATGTTTTGAGCAGCAGAGTACTTGCACCTATCTGACTAATAACAATGCATATGTAGTAACTGTGAAACCAGAAATACCTTTTGAAATGTGTTTGTAACCTTCATTAACACAAATAGTTTTCGACCTGGTATTCAATGCCTTTATTGAATGGTTTCTCCATTAATCTCACATCTGGTGATAAGGAGTCATTGCTGTGACTGTGCGAAACAGAAAGCACGAAAATACTACTTCAGAAGTTGCCTATTGCCACTATCAGTTCCTGGTCCCGGCAAGACCAGAAGGATAATTTAGGTTTCCTTTTCCTCTCTTTCTGGCCATCATAAAGAAAAATTTGTTTGGAACGGATCCTAGTAGGCCTGCAGTAATATAAGCACAAGGGGGAGGCAACTAAGAATTTGTGTGGGAAATACCACAACAAAAGCGTTTTAAAAGACCAGGAATGCTCACACAGTTTTTGCACATATTGCACAACGTAGCAACGGTGATATGATTCAAATGTGATTACACAGACTATTTAGTTAATATCTGTCAGAATATTTGCTATACCTAATCTGTATCTACAGACAATTTCATATAAACATCTACTCCTGTGAAGATTCGTGTATCAAAAATTAAGTGTCTGTACACACACACACACACATTTCCACAGGTATTTCAGTTATATTCCTATGTTCTCTAATTACAGAGCTAAGAAAAGCTTTCCTTTTTGAAGTTTGGAACCGACGAATGGCATGGCTGAGCACAAAGTCCAGAGGCAATCCAGCCTAGCTCAGGACACCAGAGCACCCTGCACAGCGACTGGGGCTACGGTACCTCCAGTGTGTCCTGTGCGGTTCCCTTAAACACACCAATAAGCCACGTTCAAGAGCGTTGTCTGCACTGCCAAGGCATTCACTAACTTGAGAGTTGAGCCCACCTAACATTACTTGGAGCACTAGGATGAAGACTAATGCCTCACTGCACTTGTGGCAAAGTGTGATTTTTTAATATGCACGTAAACTTTACATGGACCCATATATACCCCTATATATATACATATATATATATATATACACACACACACATAAAATATAAAAAACTATATATCAGA
This sequence comes from Rhea pennata, assembly GCF_028389875.1. NCBI lineage: Eukaryota > Metazoa > Chordata > Aves > Rheiformes > Rheidae > Rhea > Rhea pennata. The sequence continues at coordinate 108,362,689 of NC_084663.1, forward strand.
ATGTAGGTTCAGCCAAGATTGTGGGAAAAAAACCTATAGTAAGTTAGTACATCACAAATGCTGACTACTTCTTCAACCTTGTTTTCTCTTCTAGAAATAAAGAACAGCATATGCATTTAAAATTAATCTAAAATAAGAGAATCCTACCAGGATCTTATTTTGTAAATACAATTCTTTTTATTGTAGAAAAGATGAGAAAAAGCATAAGCACAAGGCATAATCATGTCAATTAGTACATTTCTGAGAGCTACTCAGACATCCAGTCATGAAAGTGGTAGGAAAGCCTATAAAGAATATATGGAAATATTGTTTGTACAAAACACTAGAGCTATTCAATCCAAAATAGAAAAACATTTCAAATTCCCTTGAGGTGAAAGGTAACTTGGAAAGATTCAGGTATCTAAAGATCAGAATACCATAAAATAAAACCCTTAATTACCCTTCTCTTATTTTAGGGTTTTACCACTTTATTATCACATAGTTGCTATTATTCTCTTTAGGAAAGGCCTTTTCATCTCATCTTCAGGGTGAATAATATACAGTGGCCCTTTACCTCTGTTTGCTGTAACCTGCTTGTAACTTGGAGAACGTATAAGCCACGCTCAGGAAAATACCCTAGTTTTATTGCTCTTTAGTCTACCAAGTGCGCGCGTCCTCAAAATGTCATCAACAATCAAGCGTAAAAGGCATCACATCGAGTCATTAAAGACGCTCCCTAAGGCAAGAGACCGCAAACTGGAACTGCCTTATTGACACGTTTGGCCCACCTAGGTATACCGTAGCTCCACCATCTCCTGATCCAATATGTATTTCCATACCTTAAAAGTTTATTTACTTGATGGCAGGTTGAGGACAGGAGGGGAAACTAATGTATATTTAATCATGTGGTTAGTTCTTACAACGCTGCCCGAGCATCCTTGAAACACGACTGGAAGGCTACTGCCGCTGAAGCCTCAGGGCAGTTCACCCGTCAGCGTTGCCTGCAAGGGCTAGCGTGACAGATGCGCGGCTTGTTTTTGACGAGGGATGACAGTGACCCAACCACAGAGTGTACCTGGCTCGGTGATTTATCTTTTCTCCCAAAGAGATTGCATATTGTTTTGAAAAGCAGTAACCTCGATGCTGCACAAAGCAGTTGGGAAAATCAAATTCTTACCTAATTTTTTTTTTGTTAGACAAGGAATACTGGAACGCTCTCTGGAGTAAACCTGAATAAAACCCCTCAGAAACAACAGAGTTATACAGGGTTGCAAAAACAATGTCGGTGAGAAAAAAACACAATTTTTGAAGGAAAATGAGAGTATTGGAAGTCTTCTTTTTCAATAAAAGTCTCATTTTAAAAGTCTACAGTAGTTCAACAGTTTTTTGAAAAAAGAGAACATGCTTATCTCAAAACCAAAAAAACACTCTATGAATCGGAACTTCAGATTACCTAGCAAGTTGACAAGCAATTGTGGAATAAATGTTGTTTCCAACGTCAGGATCACAACAACCAGCTAGCGTTCTAAGGATGAGAATATCATACTGCAGTGTTATTTCCTAACACAACCGCCTACACAAGAGCCAGTGCAGTGTTAGAGCTCAAGCATAGCCTCTGGTCTATACCAAGTAGTATCTCTCATTTTGATATTTCAAATGCACAGAGACGTCCCATGGAAGGAACGATTTGCTACTGGAAGCTCCCTCAATTTGAGGCTGATGTTACCTGATGGAGCACTTTATTTATTTTATTACTCTGTTACGTTTATATTCCTGAAGCCTTTGGATAGTAGTCATCAAGTAAAGTTATCACATCCTGTGAACTGCAATCATGAAAATTATATTCTTGCTTCCAAAGAAAGCACCTCTGCACATACAATCCCTTTCTTTCATTCTGATTGTTTTTTAGTGTATACACTTAACGAGTCCACCACAACTTGGCCAGAAACCCAGAAGGCAAAGTATAGATCAAAAGACACAGGGACACATAAAAGAAACCCATCAAAAAGAGAAATTAATACAGAGATTTTTTTTTTTTTAGTTTAAAAATGTTCTTGAAAAGAACATGAATGGAATTGTATAGCTAGGAATAGAGAAAGACAAAATATTCAGAGTGAAGAACATATCCAATTAACTCAGTTCCGTTTCATATGTATGAATTATCTATTAGTCAAAGAACATACACAGGTAGGCCCCATGACTTCATTATTAGGCAACTTCCTAACACTTATTTCCAGAATATTTCTGTGATCTAAAGAAATACCATTATTATTATTTTACTATCAATGGTAACGTAAGAAGGAACTGCTCAGAAACATACACTCTATTTTGTTGGTTTAAGAATTAGCAGTCTCTTACAGTTTAGGCTTACACTTTAACCGTGAATCATTCTTCCTCACTGAACATTCTTCCTCACTGAACATGCATTATTTATTTGAAATTAATGTTTAAATCATGCATATGGGAACATGCTTAAGTTATACATAAACTTTTCAATGTGACTCTTTCTTTTTCCCCTTTTTTTTTTACTTTTTAATTCATTGCTTGTGGTGTGTACATATTCACACAAGTCACTCAATATCTTTTAGGGTCTCTACCTGAACAGTTTTCAGATCCAAAAGGTTTCTCATATGAATGTTTCCTGTATGAACATTCATGCAAAATAAGTTTGCATGAATGTTCATATAAAATTTAAATTTACAGTTGTAAACTCGTGTTTACAACTTTTTCTATTGATATTTTGTGATCAAAATTTTTCTCATCATTACATTAGCAGCAAGATAAGAGATGCAACATAAAACTTCTGTGGAACTTCAGCCTCACAAACCACCCACAGAGTTATCTATCATCCCAACTACTAGCCAGAACCAGCAATGTATTTGCACTTCCCATAGGAAATTTACATTTAGATATTTCGGTGAGATCTGTCAGGCCCTGTTTTGCTGGAGGACAATTCTTAAGTAAAACCATCGGAAATTACCTGCTTTAGGGGATAAAATTCCTGATTTCATAAGTCAGCCCTATAAAAACAAACGATAAAGCTTTTGTTGACTTCAGTGGAGTCCAAGTATGAGAATATGGAGGCACTTCTGCAAAGCCTTCCAAGTGATGTCATCCAAAGTGAGAGAAGGGAGATAACAGGATCATGTATCCTACCTCAGCCCTTCAATAATACAGTAAAGGCAGCATGGCAAGCCTAGCATGGATAGAGAACAGAGATTTTCTTCATGAACAGCATCACAGAAGTGGAAATACAACATGCCAATGTGACATTGGAGAAAACACTATTTACGCCTAAAGCAAAAGAAAAATTGTTCAAGAACATTTTATGCAGGTGAAAATATGGTTTATGTAATGCTGCTAAGGTCACTAACACACAGGCTATTTTGCTGCTGAACTGCTGCCATGAAAGTTAAAGCTGCCCAAGGGCTTCAGCTACTTACACAGTTATTAAAAGATTTCAAAGAAGTATGAAAAAAAAATCAGTGCAACATGACAGTCTGTACTGTTCACTTCTCCTCTTCTACAGATTTCTCCTTCCCCCTTTAGGATATTCACAGAATGTGGTATTGTCCCTGACACGTTTCCATGGATGTGCCCTAATATCCTGGAGAGAAATGAAAGAGCCCTATCATGCTGCTTTTTCATTTAAATTAGAGAAAATTCTGTGTACTGAATGATCAGAATAGTGCCCTTAACGTGGACAGCAACAAACTGACTGCCAGTGAAGGCAGAATTCCTGATTTCATGGACCAATGGTCTAATCTACTAAGGCAAATTCTTCTTCCTGCATATGACAACTGTGAGCTTTAGCCGTAACATTCAAAACAATGAGATCATGAAAATTCATTTTTGAGAAACAGATGGATGATATCCATTATTAATGGAGCCCTAAACAGACCCTTTTCCTAAACAATGCATGTAAAGCCTTTATCAAGATCTGTCAGACAAGAAACTCGACACAGTAAAAATATAGTAAAAAAGTTCAGTTGTACAAGGATGACTATCATAGGTAAATGCATGTAATAGGACGGTCCACTTATTGGCGAAAATTGAATGAGCAGTTATCTAGTGGCATTCAATAGAGCCAACTAATTGAACTCCACTGACTCCTTTCAAACTCATATTAGGAAAAAAAAAAAAAAAAAAGTGGTGAAGGAAGAGAGAGATTCCTTCCTTTCTAGCTTGTAAATGCTTTTGCCAAAATAAAAACTTAGGAAAACTAAGGAGGTTATATGTCCATACTTTATCACAGACACCTTCAATATTTAAACAAGGCACTTGTCTTCCAGAAACATCATATAATCAGTGGAAATAGAGGGGCTCTGAGAGATGATGATTCAGAGCAGCAGTTTAGCTTCTGCGTTCTACAACATTCTGGAAAAATGGGTTCAAGGCCTAATGTTGGCTGATTTCAGTGTACCATATTTCTTCAGCAGGAAACTTTGAACAGTAATAGATTCCTTCCGCACACTGAAGACTTCTCAGCTTGGAGACAGTAGTGTAATTTTTCATGTGTGCATTATGTGTCAAAAACCGTGACTCTTGATCTCTCTCATCTTTCCATAGATCTTAAAATGATAAAAACAACCTCATGAGAGCTTTATGACTTCAATTCTCAAGACAAATCAGAGTGATTTTGTCCCTCAATAACATAAGCTACAATTTGCTAGTATTATTCTACTTTTCTGGACTACATGAAGAAGGGATAAACTATTGGCAAGATAGAAAAATTTTTGTAAGGCAACCTTACTTTCCCTCTGGCAACTTTGGCAACGTTGATGCTTGTTTAGGAGGACTGGAATGCCACAATCTACAGGTACTGGATGAATTCCTGCCCATCTGACAGGTATTGACATCATTATGACTAGGGCATGTATAGGCAATTTTTAGGCAGTCAGGTAACTTATTTCCAACTTCCAAACAAGAAAGTCTACAGAAACACTTTGCCACTTCCTACTAACTATTACTTTGTGTAATGGTGCAATGATAAATGGGACAAACTTTAGATCTTCCAAATAACTCACATTCAGCAGGATGTGTGCTGAAAGAGCAAGTTCATTAGCATATTGTTATAACAAGTATGACTCTGTCTGAAAGCTTTAGGATAAAAAGTGGCAGTCTTGGGCACAAAGGGAACTACTTCTTGTCCAGACAAGCGCTTTCTCTCTCTCTTCTTTCTGTCTGTTTCCCTCAATCCCATCAGTTCTTCCTCTCTTGCTCTGAGCATGCCATCTACTCCTCTACCTGTGATGATCTCACTGGCAAATTCAAACGTGTAACTGTTAACATAATGTGTCTTTGAAATGGTGACCACTCTTAGTCAAACTTGTAAAGTTCAGGATAATTTTAGCTGATGAGTAATTCCATCCTATAATGGCCCCAGGCTATATCAAAGAGAAAGATGGGGAATTGGGACTATTTTCTATGATGAACTCTACAACATATAAAAAGAGGGAAACAGTATAAACCAGTCATTCCCTTTCTCATAACTCATTCAGCCATATAATGGGAATTATTACGATGGTTATATGTTATAGCAAATGCACTTTTCCCTTTCCTTTACTTACTCTTCCTGCCTCCTATTTTTCCTTCAAAACCATGAAGTACAGAGAGTTGTCCTGCCTTCAAGTTCTGTCAAATGAACATTGGGAAGTCAGGTTTGCGAATGGTGCCACAACTACTCTGCTTATTCCAGCCTTCCTGTGACAGCAGAAGAAAAATGTCTTGGTCCAGTTTTCCTCCTTCCCTTGGCTTTTCCAGAATAACCTTTGTATCGGTTAAGTCCCAACACCTCAGTTCTTGCATGGCAAAATTTAGTTTTCCACAGGCAACTGATTTGAGCCATTTCTCCTCTAGATATGATCTCTGGGAAAAGAAAGGCCCAGCAGATCAGCTCCAGATTCAGACTTCAGTGTCACTAACATAGTTAGCTACAACTGCAGGCAGAATGAAATGGCAAATTATACTTTGGACTAACTGTGCACTTAACACATGACTGAAACCTATCCTATTAGTATGCAAGATTGCTTTTATCAAGACACATGAAATCATGTTCACTTTCAGCTACACAACTTCTACAGCTAATCCCTTATTCGTTCTTTGTTGGTGAGCAACAGCAAAATGTAACAGGCTTTGCGTCATCACAAAGGCGAACATGGTACTTTTAACTTTATGTACAGTCACCTCCTACATGCAAGTTGTTCCAGGTTGTAGCACCGAGAAGACAGGACGAGCTGAGAGAAAACAACGTACCAGCACTCGTCAACTGGGCATGTGCCAAGGATCTCTCCAATTGCTAAGAACTTCAGCTTGCAATTACTCCCTAATCCAAATTTAGCAAGGCAAAACATTTCTTCTTAGACTACTTAGAGATCAAGTATCAAATTTGAATCTCAAATATCTTTGCCATATATAATTATCATAGTGTTTATATTTTTATTTTCAGAATCCCCAAAAGTGGAGTGCTGAAAGAAGCTAATACTTCCACCCTCTTTTCCCCCTCAGTTACATGCCATCTAAAATATTGTTGCCTGTGTAATATCTACATAAGTAAGAAGTGTAGCATAATACCAGCAGATCTGTAGAACAAAGCACTTGGCACCAAGACCTCAATGTCCGCACAGTATATGATTTTGGTAGGGCCACTTGAAATTAGGCCTATCTGGTGGCATCGACCGAATGTCCAGTGGCTGCTGGGATACAATAGGTGTGCTCCAGAAGCACATATTTTGATTTAATTCCTTCTGAAAGGACTGTAACTCTCAAGGCCTCAAGAGCACTTTGCAATGTGACCTAAAGGACAGTAATCAGGGACAGTAACCAGATTCATTTCAAAAGCACAGGACAGTTCTGATCTACACTAAAACGCTAATACAGATACATCCTTTCATTTCTCTCAAGTTCTTCCCTTAGACGACAGGCTGGCTTTCTGCACCTGACTCAGAAGAAAACCAGCCAGATTAGATCTCTGAACACCACCTCTTGTTTCTACTAGTGTTTACATGACAAGATTGTATTCAGACAGAAGAAAAAGCAGAAGAGAAATTCATAAATACACACAGGCCTTAAAAACTGTGAGAAATCAATTCATTCAAAATAATAAACAATGATCTTATAAGAAATTTCCAGAAGACTGGAAGGAAACAATTACTTTTTTGCTTTTTAGGACTAAATTCTACTGACCTCAGCATTCATCGAAGACTGAATTTGGCTCACAAGCATGTAGCAACATAGCTCATATTCCCAAAGATTTTAATTCTGAGATTCACACTGAACAGCAGGATGGAGGGAACTAGCAATTGCATCGCTTTCTACTGTAACCTCATGGCTAGCACATGGCCAGCATAATCAAACTATTTGTGAATCCTGTAGAGCGGTAGTAAAAGAAGTCCTTTCAAAGGTGAAAAAAAAAATCAGATAGTCTAATATCTAATATATTCTAATATAACATAAGTTATAGAGCTTGCTTAAGATTTAGGCCCATTGAAATAACAGTAAAAATTAATTTGAGGTAAGTAATTTACATATAAACAAATACAAAATGGTATTATCGCAACTGAAAATAATTTAGAAATAATTAGAAAATGCTGACAACAGTACAGTATTCTTAGTTCCAGCAGCATTTACAAGGCCTCAAATTCAAAATCTTGCCTACCATTGTAATATCACTCTGAAAAAGTAAAAATTATTAAATACAAGGCTAGGCAATAGAGCTTTGAGACTATTTTCTAACCATGACATTACATTGCTGAAAGTGAAGCAATCCTATTGCCTGTGCTTTGCATGTTATTACCTTGCCTCCAGAGGTCATCACTCATTGCATCATTGCTTCAGTAAGAACTTCTTTGCTCTGATTTCTAATATGGAAATATGTGTTTCTGCACACTTTTTAATTCTCAACTGTATAATTCCAAGCTGTATAACTGCTAAAACTTACACAAAAATCCAGCTTTTAAAATAGCCTAGTAAAGAAAACAAGTATGTAGTACACCTAACGCATCACATGGGAGATGCCACAGGAATTAGCTTGTGTTGAGTTAGTTCATGTACCCAAAGAATTGTGTTTGAGCTTTTTGAAGCTGCTCACTCAGAGGGATTATCTCATTCAATCTGCTTTAATCACAACTAAATGCTTTCAGTTGGTATGTACTGGGACAGGATTAGAGAATCAGAAGCTCCCAGGATCCATGCAATGGGCTTAGAAGGGAAAACAAAAAGGGAAGGGGACACTGTAGAGTAAAATCACTGTAAGCTCTTATCTGTTTCTTGCTCTCCCTGAAAAAAAATAAAATCTTTTTTAATACTCCAGAATTGAAGCTTACAACTTTGATTCACTGTATTACTTTGCTGAACTGGTAATGGAGTTATATCAGCATAAAACCAAGAGATTCAAGGGAGACATATTTAAAAGTAACTGATTAGGCTTTTGGGGTTGGAATGCAGTATGTCTCACCAATATTCACAACAGGCTAGAGAGTCTATTACCTTCCTGTTTCAAGAGCCTCCTCTCAACATAAGGTTTTCTAAAAGGCTGTTAGTGAAGATAGATGTAATTGCAATTTTAGATGTAGAATACATGATGAGAATGTTACCATTATCAAATTGGCCATATAAAATTCCAGTGGAAACACAATGGAAACTGCAGTGCTCTATTTTTGTATAAAATCTGCTAGGCAATAGGAACTGCAGAAATAGTAAGATACTGAAAGAAAGAATCATACACAAGGGTTTCATACCAAATGCACAGGGTAGGTTACAGTTACTTATTTTACCCCTGATAGGTGTATGCATGCACATCCTTCACTTGTCAATGTTCTCCCTATTGAAGGGTTCAACAATTCGATTCCTAGCTTATTGCTGTCAATAGATTCATATTTTACCCATGATTTAGAGCTATCAAATAATTTTATGCTGACATCAGTTGCCTCTCTGACAGCTCTAAAATATGAAATAACAAGCAGTCGGTGTCAGCACTCTTAAATCAAGCCCAAGGGCCCCCATGGCACCACACCATGGCAGCTTGTTACCGCTAAGCAAATGTCAGTCCAGTCGATGTGTGTAGGAGACTGTCAACTCCCCAGTTGCATCTGCCCTAATAACTAGTCTCCTATAAGGTGAAATTCATAAGGCTACCGTCGTATTGCTTGAAACCAAAGGTGACAGAGGCTATAACAGATAACACCACTTTCTGGAATGGTTACCAGTCTGAGAGATAGGTCTAGCTCTATAGGTCTATCTTAGAGACATGATTATTCTCGTTCTGCTTTTGCTAAGAAGCATAGAGAGTACCCAGCCATTAACATGCAGAAATATATTATTTTTAATCCTCACTTTCTCTATTCCAGAGTTAACAGCATGCTGCTTTTAACAGTGCAATTTAGCCAGGAGCGTAGCTAGCAATTTGGAAAGTATACATACACATTGGCCTCCCTGTTGGTCCCCTGCCCTCAACTACACCCATAATCTCCCAAGGTAGACATGCCATTATACATAGCCCCATCACTAGCACAGCAGGTGCTATTAGACAGAGGATCTAGCAGCATGTTCATAAAAGGCCTGGCAAAGAACAAAAAACCTGCTGCCCCCCCTCCATGACATTAAAATTGTATGCTGTAGCATTCACAGCACATGCCTGCTGCCACTTGAATAACTTTTGAAACATCTTGCAGCTCAAAAATCAGGGGAAAAAAAATCATTTTCCAATCTTTTTTGGTACGTGAAGCAAGATGTTGAGGTCCTAGGAATTATAATGTATGCTTCTCTCTATTTAGTTTGAAAAAAAAGATTATGACTGTAGCAGAAGACTTAATATATATATAATGAATTTATGATTACACACGATACTATTGTACAGTGATTAAAATATTTTGGGCTTTGTTGTCGCAAGCTCCACAAAGTCAGTTTGAGGGGATGACGGGAAACTTCAGCTTAAAATGCAATGTCAACATCCCAAAACGTTCTTCTAGTTTTTCAGGCATCTGCAGCCTCCACTTCTTCTGTGCAGGCACAGAATGAAGTCTACCTAGGACCGTAAGTACAACAATACTGGAAATAGCTGGGCACACAAAGCAGAAAGGGAAGGAATTACACACACACAAAAATGATGGGAAATATGCTGACAATGTACATTTGCAGATGTATTTTTTACAGGTTGGAATAGGAAACTTATTCCCATATGTCTTATTATATAATATCTATGAAAACATTGTCAAAGGGAAGAACAGCATCTCTTTCCACGCCTCCTTTTACTTATCTTTGCTCATTCTAACTATATCGATGGTAGAATTTTCAAAAAACTTCTAAGGAAGTTGTCCCTACAAATGACAGAAGAGATCCTTCTGAAATGGAAGAGGCCACAAAAGCAGGTTTTCTTTCCCAACACGGACGGCTCCAGAAAGTGACTACCAAGGCAGGTGGAGCACTGACCCTGAAACAGCAGAACTATCTCTATTTTTCCAAGGTCCCCTCCAGAACACGCAGCTCATGATTAGAGTTAATCCAATAATACCCCGTGAGCAATGGAGAGCGTGCGAGCTGTACCCTTTCACACAGTGCATTTCACAAATGCACGAGCAAGGGCAGCTTAGGCTCCCCCTCGCACAAGCCCAGCTGTGATGGCCAGATAAGGAGAAGCAGGATAAAGTGAGAAAGCTTTGAAGGCAAAACACCCATGGCTTTGAGCAGGCAATTAATTTCTGCAAGGAAACAGAGAAGATGCCTGGCACCTTTGCATGAGTGGGGAAAGTACAATACCATCCGTACTACATTTTATTTTCAGATAAAGAAAAAAAATCTAGTTAGCTTTTAGTTTGAGACAGGCTGGAGAGAGACAGAAGTGTGTTCAGCATTAAAACTACACAGAGCACAAAGATCTGTGATTTATTATTTTAAGTGTTTCTACATTACATTTGTGATATGTCTGGCTGATTTTTCCTATGTGTATCTGAATTTACAAAAATATTATTGGGTGCCATTCTCACACGAAGTCTTGGGATTTTGCACTCCTTACAAATTCCCTGAGAAAATTTCACAGACATCCATCATCACTGCCTGAAAAAGCTAAAGTTTTACCTTACCAGTCACAAGGAGAGAGAAAAAGGACATAAATGACTTAAAACTTCAAGTCTCCTCTGTTTCTTCCTTGCTTCCCACCATTTTGAAGAATATATTCCCTCCTGACTTTTTTCATTTTCTTCCTTCTTCCCCAGCAGAAAGATTTTCTGAGACTTGTTTTGCACCTTCAAGGCAAAATACAAATTTTCTGCAACCTAGATGACAGTGACATGCCTTTCTCATTTATACTGCACTGGTGGATATATTGATCATGCAAATTGAAAGAATTTTGCTGTAAGTAATGTTAGCTCTTTAGAGGCCAGAATTAAAATACCACTTTTCTCTATCAGAGTGTGTCTAATCACAAATAGCTCTAGGAAAGCAGATGAGGAATGCTCTGGCTCCACTGGAACATGCATCCTTCTACAAAGATGTCTCTTTAGGCTTCAATACTCTCAATGCACTACCTTTTACAAGAAGGGAAAAGAGAAAACCGATTTGAAAAAAATAAAAACACAATTGATTTATATTTGACAAAGAGAAGCACGAGAGCTTATTCTTACAAGTAGTCTGTGAAGTGCTGCATAAGTAACTACTGCAATTTGTGTCTCTCCAGGGGCAAATGCATGGGAATCTAACATCAGCACAGAAAAAAAAAGAAAGAAGGCAAGAGCGAGACAGAGACAGAGCGAGGAGCAGTGTCCCAGAGCAATTCTGTTCCTCTACCATCTGTCACAATCACTGCTGTTCCCAAAAGACCTGGTTTAGAAAGGCCACTACAACTAATGAGCACTGGAGAAAGGTGGAATCCTGAATCAAGCAACATATAAACATCAAAAAGCCAAATAAAATGGGCAAAGCTCTTAATAAACTCTCAAAACAGCAGGACAAAGGTCCAACACTATTGGTCCCAGTGGTAGCTTGTCTGAGCTAATACTAAACCCTTAAGAGATGCATGCATAGTTAAGGAGAAAGGCTGTCATACTGGGGTTTGATTGGTTTTACTGCTTTTTATTTTTCACTTTATTTTGTTTTTTGCTGAGTAAAGTACGCTATACTCCATAATATTGAAAAAAATCCCACAGCATAGCAACAGAAATCAATCAGACGCTTTTACGCCTGCACTACTAATTTATCTAGTCAGTATTTTAAGACAGCTTCTTTTTAGGGCTTCTCAGCACTCCTGACTTCTCTCAGACTGCAGACTCAGAAACTTATTTTCCTGCTTGCAAGAGGAAAAACAAACAACCAGCAGGTAGCTGGTTTGCTCTGTTTGAGATGCTATTAATTTTTTTTTATTCCTTTCTTTTTCTAGGACTACTATCCAGATGTTGCAAAAGTTAGCACCATAGCAGAAACAGAACAGGGTGCTTGAATCTTAATGTAATGAGACTTGGTTCAGCTCTAAATCTTACAGAGAAGTCTTGCCTGAAACCTGCTTCTTATCTCTCAGGAGATGAATGATTTCCTGCAATCATGAACATCTGTAACTAAGAAAACTTGACCTAACATACACTAAATAGGACAGAATGACCTGAACAGAGTTTGGCTCATTTAGGGATGATAAAGTGTCGCTATCCCATACTCCTGGTATTTTTGATCTCAAGCACTGCAACCCAGGTCAATTTTCCTAGTTTGTCCACAACATTCAGAACAAATTACTCCAACTTAAGCTCCTGAGAAAACCTGCATACCCCATTTCAGTCCTTCCTACAAAACCAGAGGCTTTTAAAACGCTGCCACCGCCACAACTTGCAGCCAACAGAGCCCCAGGAAGGAAGCTAATATTACCCGAAAACAAAATATCACCATCTAAGAAAAGTTTTGAACTCTAGTAAAGTGTCTTTGTCCACAATCAGATGCTTTGGGATTTCTCCAGACATATCAATTTCACAGAACAGTAATTACCATGCTAGGGTGATGGACCACAGTTGAAAGTCAATAGGCAGCAGAGAATCAAAAATTCTGAAGAAATGGAAAGGAGAAAGGAAAACTTATTTTAAGTACTGATAGAAGACTCGAGCCAATTTTACGTGAAAACTATGTCTTTCTCTGCTCATAGTTCCATATGGCTGTATAATGTCTGAAGAAAGTAAATGGCAGTTACTCTGCTGCAAAATGTTCCTCCCCAAACTATATTCCTCCTCAAGTGGGTCCGATTTTTGTCCAAGTCAGCAAATCAGGCTCATCACTGCCATTCTGACTGGCATTAATGACAGCACAGGGTCAAAAAAAGGAAATGTATTCACGGTGCACAGGGAAACCTCATAGTAACGCCAGAACTCAGTGAGCTCTGACAGCTGAAGAAGTGAAGAACTCGACAGGAACAGTGTGTCTGAGCCACAGAAATCGGGAGAGGAGTAGACAGAAGGCTCTCCGCACGTGAACAGCCACCGCCTGCCTCCCCTCCCACGCTTCCCTGGGCCCGTACAGCCCTGGGAATCCATCTATGAAAGGATGCTCTGGGAAGGCAAAGTTCAAATACTGGTGATGTAGTGCTTCTCACAGCAACCTTATTTGAAAACTAGCAGAACAATAAACACTGCACCTAGCAAATGACGAGATTCGTAAATATGGTATCTGCCTATATGTATATATCCACAGTAAAACACAAAAAATATTTTCTTCTGATTATTTTTAAGATAATATAATAGATACTGAAGCACTTTTAAGGATCTGGAAAAATTTTGTCATCTAGAAAATGATTCCATATATAGTATATTGGCATTCAAGTATTTCTTACTGGTATTTTTTAAATTACCTCTTACTCCAGGTAATCTGTAACACCTCATTTGCTCAGATGAACAGATCTCTTTGATAAAATGTACAAATTAAAAGCAGCACTCCTTTTCTATTCTTTACATTCTTCAAGTGGATTTTAATGCCTATAAATGAACAGCAAACTGAGAATTTATCATAACAAACTCAGGATACAGCACAGACGGCCATAGAGCAACTTCCCCATTCTTTCATGACAACTTGTAGGCTGCAGGATGGTGCTAAGGATGCTACTAAGAGCAGAAGACTACTGTTGAAAATTGCTTCAATGACAATACAGTTCATTCAGGACCATATTTGCATTCATCTGACCATATTTTCTGACAGTGTCAGCTGAGTGTAGTTCTGTTATACATCGCTAATAAGTTCTGTTATACATAGACAGCAGATCACATAAAGTTTTCTATCCCAGAAAGCTTACTACTAAACTGTCATAATCCTAATGATTAGTGGGAGATGAAGTGTTCTGTATTCACAGCGAGGTTCACATTTCCAGAGAGACTCCATACAAACATGTGGACTTAAAATCAGAATTAGGTTCTGGAATAGTGACAAAAGCATACAGGCGGTAGGAAACACAAAACCATGAATTAGCTCCTGATCAAAGAAATACATAAATGTATGTTGTAATATATTTTCATATAATGTTTATTTCCAAAATACGATAAATTAAAGAAGCATGAAGGTAGATTCAGGCCTATATGTTGTCTAGTAAATTTTGTTTATTAGACTCATAAAAAATTCCTTGGCAGCTAAACGAATGCACCCCAGGGAACAAACTTAATAAACAGTCTAAGCTATCATGTACCCATTTTACTGTAAAAGAGGTACAGTTTCTCTACATGCACACTCAGTTCTGCAGTTTCCTAATGATTCAGCTCATGCCTGGCCTCTGCAACTTAATTATAACAAGGTAGGTTGGTACATTTTGGTAGCTAAATCAAGATAGTGACCAAATAAGGACTGGCCACCACGGACCTCTATGACAATGTTATTGCAGAAATAACTCACACAGGCAACACCGATGCTATAGGTGTCTATGACTGAAAATTTGTCAACTGTATCCCTTCTTACAATTGAATGAATAATAATGATGACGATGCCATTTTTTATAATAAATGATCAATTATACTAATAATAGCAGTCATTTGGTTGGTGATACAGCCCAAAAGAAGTAGTCCACAAATGAGATATAATACATGCAGTAGCTGTGCCTTTGTCACTGTTTTTAGAAATGGCATAACATAAGTAACACTTGCATCCTCAATATGATATGCTTCTGCTTTGAACTTCAGCAAGCGTTATAGCCAACTAACATCTTATAATTCACACGATCCTTCCTTAGTCACTTTTCCAACTTAAAAAGTTTTCCACTTTACCCTTCAGCTTCAGCAATTTTTATATAATCTAAACAGAAAAAGTTTTGTTTAATAGGTAAAGACTATGATGTACTGCCTGTGAAGATATATTACAGAGAGTTTGATATAGTGTTTGAACCATCAGTCACAAACAAGTATCGGCTTCAAAGGCAATATCCTGTTTCGCTGCTGTCCCTGGTCAAAATCTGACTATGAAACCCACACATCTACACTAACAACTGCCTCTTCTATGTCCGTAATAAGTTTCTGCTAACCTACATGAGTAGATATTCAAAAAAAAAGGAAACCAGTGCAATGCTTCCAATCAAGGGAAACCAGTATTTTATATACAGCTGAGATCCGTTTACACTTCTTTGATTCATATCATGGAATTTAAAACTGCAGCTCTTTCCATTTGAGTTGCCTAGCAGTTACTGCTTCCTCAAGGAGTAACCATAACAGGATATAAGGAGTCTAAACAAAACACGGTGATTTATTTTGAAAAAGAAACTCCCCTTTCCACTGCTGCTTGAGCTCCATTAAATCCACTACCTAGCCTTACAATAACTCTGACTGTACTCCCTCCTTTAAAACTCATCTATCAACACAGCATCACAGCCATCATGTGCATCGTAACTTCCGAGTTGCTGGCCAAGAACGCCCTGGATCAGTCTCCTACCAAACTGGCCTCTGCTGCTGCGTTTTTTCCTGCAACCTGCTGAGACATGGGCAAGCACTTCATAATTTTATATAGTGAAGTATTTCACTACCATTTTGCTATAGAGCAGGAAGAAAAGCGAGAGGAAGACACAGACTGAAGCTCCTGCACCACTGTGCAGATGTACAATCTTCCCTTTACCCTTCAGCTGACAAATCAGGACTGGCTATTGAAGTTATACAGGCGAAAACTTGGCTGACTTTCTCTCTCTCTCTGCATAGAGTTTAAAGGTGTATTTTACAAGATCAGCATTCCAAAGAGGCTCACAAAATCTGAAAAGGCATCTGTTTTATTTTTGACCAAAGCTGAATTTTCATATAAAGATGTTTATGTAGTGAGACTGCCTGATTTTGCATTTATAATACATACCACAAAGCAAACATGTCCATTTCCAAATACAGATAAGTGGTCAAGTCTAATAGCTGTAGGTCCCCACAAATTTTGTCTTCTTTCAACTAATGAAAGCCAGGTTTTTATAGCCCTCCTTCACCCTGCTGTTGCTCTTTGCCAGCAAGACCTCTTTAAGCACCCCCTTGCCTTGCGTGTAACAGAGGGAACAGAACCCTGTAAGAGGACCCTTTGCTTGGTTGTGCCAAAAGCTTGATTTTTTTCTTCAATTTTCTTTATCCATTCAAGTCATACTGTACTTTTTAACATGTTTCCCTGGGCCTATTACGGACAAATTTGATATTTTGCTACCTTGCCCCTCCTCTTGACATGAAAAAACAGTTCAAAGAAACTGTTTCACAAGTTCAGCTTTTTTAAACGCATGCTAGAATAATTAGAGTGTATTTTTACATTTACTGATTTCAGGTACTGATGTATTAAAATATCTTTACGATATTTCTGAATATCATTAGGTTTCACCATGGAACCTCATTTCTTCAGCTAAAAAAAAAAGGAAAAAAAAGCAATGATAGTATCAACGTATTGGCTACAAACAGAAAAAGAGATAATTATGAGAGCTTACTGCAACTTTCCAAAAGTAACTCAGCCAAGATAGTCAAAAGATTTGAAGTCTTTTGCATGTACTCAGCAAATCTAGGGGGGCTTCATAAAAAAAGTCTGAAACCTCCTGGGCTCAGCAGCTATGAAACACAAATTCTACTGTTACTATTTGCTCAGTGCCAGAAATGTTCTTACTACTATGCAGAAAAACACTAGCCACCCTTAGGGCCTTATACTTTGAGTAGAGAAAAGACTAAATGAAGCAAACAGACAGTGTTAATTCTGCTTTGTTGATCTTTCATATTTTGGTGCATTTCACACACACTGTCTCTAAAACAGCATTACCACTCCTACAAATCTGCTGTCTTTGTAAAGCCCTGCGTGTTGGAGTCGAGCATTTAGGGAGTAATCTTGAATACAGGTACCAGCGGAATTACAGTAACTTAGCAAATGACTGTTCATCTGTTGACAGTTTTAACCGTGTCCCTGTCATCCTGCCACCACTGCAACACTGAACATGCTAGCTTCTCACCTTTACCAGCCGCTGTAGCTTTTTCTGAGAGCTCTAATTTGATTCAAATACGTAAGCAGCAGTATGAAGAGAAGACAGAAGCAAGAAAAGGAAAAAGCAACAAATGAGGCATTTAAGTTTACAGAAGCAGAAGAAAAGATGAGTAAGGAAAGGATAAAAGCTAAGAGCATCACTTTTTAAGTGACTTTGGCATCTATTTCTTGCTATTGAAAATGCTTATGAACTAAAGTCCTTCTGGTCAGATCTTAAAGGTCAGGATGTGGGCTAGAGATGCACAAAACAGGCACTGAAAACAGAAATGAGAAGACTGAAGATAAGGGGTGACAGAAAATCAGTGAATGCACTGGAAAAGGAGACTAACATGGTAAAATGGCAGTCATCTTTTCTGACAGTCTATCTTTGAAAACAGGAGTACTGAGAAGGGGACAAGAACATTAGCGCAATTAAGACAGGAGTAAAGTGTCAGACTTAACTTGTCCATTTATTTGATTTATCCTAGTTGGTGTATTTTGCTTCTGGTTCCTCTAGGCTAAGTAATTGCTTTCTCCCTTTTTGGTATTTATACATATTGCTAATAGTAAAAGACAGTAATAAAATCCCTCTTAGTTGTCACTTCATCAAGCTTTTCATATGTAACACAGTCATTCTTAATAAACCAGACCCTCTCGCCCTTTAATTTGTGCTGCTGCTTGATGAACTTTCTCCAGTTTGTCAATAACTTTCTGTAATTAAACTTGGTTTTCCAACAATAATGTCTCTAAAGCCAAAATATCTTCCAGTATGAAACCATTGTGAAATGGTTCCTGTACACCTATAATTAAGGAACTTATCAGGGTTCTACACCAACATTAGCAGGCATAATATGTAGTTCTTTCTTATATTTACAATTGCAGTCAAACTCCAAAAACTAAGCTGAATTAAAAGCCATGTACAAAATGACAACAATTGTTCCATACTGATATTTCACTTATTTCTTTACCTGATATGCTCAGTTCAGAAGCGAGCCAATATACAGACTCGTAATTAATGTTTCTTCAAATTCCACTTTAGATCTGGAAGTCATCCTGGTGTTTTCCTTTCCTTATATCACACTCATAAGAAAAGGTCTCCTGGAACAGTACAGAACCCTGGTATGGCTCTGTGATTTCCACGGCGCCCAAAGGAATTGCATTCAAGTAATTACGAATGGGTTTCAGCTTCCCATTGTGGGCTCCTAAATTTAGGTATTTAAATGCAGGTGGGAACACGTGAGGTAGATGCCTACATTCTAATCATAGAAAAGGAAGAGCTGGTCAATAAAGTCTGTGGAGTCAGGGGAACAGGAGGGCAGGCTGCATAGGTCTTGATTCCACCAACTACACTGACCACACTTCTAATGGGCACTTAAGACACCTAGCTCACACATTGCCATCTACAGTTAGATACCTACATGCAGGGTTAAAAATCTAGTGTTTAATTCCAAACCAATGATGGGACTCAGTTCCCTAAAGCGTAGCACTTAGTCCCCAGGGTAGCTGAGACAGGACAGGGCTGGCTGAAACGATGGGATCTGCAACGATCTCCTGGCCTCTTGGAGCAGCAGCTGGAGACTGACATTGTAGGACATCTTGAATGGCACTAGATGTCTGTGCTTAGGTTACTGAATCCTACTCAAAATGACTTTCTGAAGATGGAGAAATGCACTAAGGTATAATGAAAACCTGCAGTATGACGTTAGAGTGACATCTACATTATGCACACATCTCCTACCTAGGAACCTAATTCTGTTTAAATCACAAAGGGGTTAGGCACCTAAAATTCTCAAAAAATTTAACCCCCCATCATCTGTCTTGTTGTTTACAAAGGATTCTTAAAATGCATCAATTATTTTATTTTCTTAAAGGTAACTTTTAAACAAAAGCATTTGAGTGAACTAGTTTCCTGCACTGCCCATTAAACAAATGTAACAGTACAGAGAAACCAGTGAAATGAGTCAGTGGGGCAGGAAGTCTCAGAAACCATCCTCAACCCAGAAGCTAGTGGTGTGGATGCCTGACAGAGTAAAATCCAAAGCCCTGCTGGAGCTAGTAGGAGGTCTGTGATTTTTTTCAGTGGAATCAGGATCTGATCACAGGCTCTGAAAAAGCCTATCTGTCTATAAACAAATGCCTATTACTGATACAAAAAATAAAAACAAACAAAAAAAAAAACTGATGAGCTAGCACAGATGAATGAATACAAGTTTGAAAATGGATTTCAAAAAGAACAGAAACTGATTCCAATAACTGTTACCTTAAAAGCAACAGTTTGAAATAGCCCTACAAGGAAGCACATTCACCAACTATAACTTATCTGGTTTCTTCCACTGACCTCCCAGTCTCTTTCCCCAAGACATAAGGCAATTTCCACTGGCAAACAAATTCAGAGAAAAGAAACTTCAGAGGTCTGGAAAGTAGTACAGATTATTATTAATGTTCTTTGAGTTTAGATGAATAAATTGCTACAGCCTGAATACACAAACAATAAAGCTAGTTTTTGCTTGAAGAAGTGCATGCTAAGCAAAAACGCTAAGTAATAAATATTACCAGTCTTTATAAAACAATCTATCCCTTGAAGCTATTGACCAAAGCTGTACCATTTCTGAAGTCAATTCCAGTTAAAAGTTGCTGACAAATCGAATTAAAAACAAAGGGACACCTAAAAAATTCCTGATTATTGTTTAAGTTGCCGAAGTACCCAAGGACTCCAGCTGGGATCAGACCTTCAGCATTGTGCTACAAACTGCTAAAATGCAGTCTGATTAAGTGCTTGCCTAAAAGGACAAATAACTACAGAAAACAGCAAACATACTTTTTTTAAAGAACACCGTAAAGTGACTCAGTCAGTCACATCTTCCCCATATCCCAATGCTCTGTCCAGACTGCTGTCTCACCACTGCTCTGTTCAGCTTTCCTTGGATTAGCACCCCTCACAGAAAAATTCAAAAGGTTCTCTCTTCCCCCACCGAACCAAATACATAACAAAAAACTAGTAACTGACAGGCAGTTCAGTGCAAGTACCTAACATGCAGCAAGGTCCACCAGCCCATGTATTTTTTTTTCTGGTTCCTATTATTTCTCCTGGTAGTGGAATGGCAGACCAAGGTTTTCCTGAGAGACCACGGGAAACATCTGTGCAGTGCCTGCACCATCGCCAACAGGACAACCCGCTGCTCTCTCCCCTGGGTTAGCAGAAAGATTTGGTCTTTTCTCCACTCTTTCTGGGGAATGGGAAGAAAGTATAAATTATCTAGACTCTCTTTTCCCCCCCTCCTTTTTCTTAATTAAGCTTGCATAAATTACTTCTATTTTTCTATCAACAAGCAAAGTCTCATCATATACAGCTGCCCTATAAAAAAATTAAGAACCCCACAAAATGAAGAAAAATTACTCCTGCTTACAAACCCATATGAGCTACTCTTATAAGCCAGGTGGATTTTGCTCAATTCTTTTCCCAGGAAAAAAAAAAAAAAAAAAAGGTAAGAGAGCTTTTGGTCTTCTGAAGCTATTTTAATTGCTTGTTACTACTTTTTTCTTAAAACAGCATGACTGATGGTTAACAATGTAGTTTGAGAAATGCATCCACTTACAAGACGGCAAGTCTAAACCATGCAAAACATTCTCTTTCTGCAAAATATTTCTCTTTATATTTCAGACACATACAATGCACACCTTTGGAGTAACATGGTGGTGGGGGGGACTAGAAGGTAGTTATGAGCTGCATAATTTCAGGGTTAATCAGGAGGTGGAAGATCAGGACTCATGGGTGCTTTACCAAGCTCTGCCACAAAACACTCAACACAAAAATTTGCACTTTCGCCCTGGTCTGTCTTGGTTTGTAAAGCTAGGATTTTATCTACAAGCTGACAAAGTTCATGTGAACTTTGTTTACAATGTGCATTGATACATGCAGACAAAAAGTGTTACATAAGAGCAAAAATATCATTATTATTCAACTAGTTATGTTCTCTGCACTCAAGCAAAATGAAGCAGGCAATTTGTATCTTGCAAGCAATTTTTAAATAGGTTTCCATGTTTTTGCCACTTGAATTCAACATCAATGGAGCAGGATAAAATAGAGCACTTAGTTCATTCCTGTGGTCCTAATTTATTTTCATTGTGCTATTTTTTGTTTTCAAGTTCTAACAGGAATGAAGCACATAGATTTTTCCAGCTGACTGGCACTCTGTATAATGTAAAACATTTTGTTCATAAAGAAAACATCCTTCTCTCCAGAGGTCTGAAAAATGCTTTCTAACATTTTAAAAATCTGAAACATATTGTTTGTACCTTCAGTAGAAAAATGGTGATGGGCAAGACCAATTGTTTCTGTTCCTTATGTTACTTCTGTGTGCAATTTGGTGATTTTTCTTATTTCAAGATGGCCTCGTTTGTAACTTAGGAATTTTGCCTGCTGAGACACGACAATTCTCAAACTTTCAATGGCAGATAAAGATAACAACGGTACTGATTTTGGAATATGTCAGTGTTGCCTTTCTTGTAGAGCTTTGGTATTATGCTTTTTCAGAATATTTTAATTTCATCTTGATACATACACACCTGTGTGAGTTCAGAGTACTAAATTTAATTCTTTAGGACTAAGACAAGAAAAAAAAAATCTGTAAAATCTGAATACTAAAGCCAAAATCCTATTTCCCAAAACTGTAACAACTACCATCGCTCTTTACAAGTTCTGATGTACCGCTATACTTGAAGTCAGCCAGAGATTAGAGGTGAACAGTATTAGATTTTACAGGTTTATACAAAGAGCGAGTGGGAATGGAGATGATATGTGTGTGGGAGAAGTGAGGCTGGAGAAATCATTACTATTTTAAAGAAGCTGAGATAAGATGCCTCAGAAACAGAAAGATGAGAAAAAGACAAAGAAAAAAGGTTTCCTTTTAAATATCCAGATCACACAGTTCAGCTTTCCTCTATATTGCAAAAGATTCTAGGTGGGCAAAAAATTGAGGGATACATTAACAGTATTGTGCAATTTAGCAACACTGCTGGAAGCCATAAAGTAACTGGGTACAAAACAGCCAGTACTTAATAAGTTTCAATTTTAATTCTGATTGGGAATCAAAATATGATACCAGGGTAGCTCACAGCGAAGGAACTGCTTTAAATTAATGTCTGGCTATAGAATACAATTAAACACATACCCCAACAGAGGTCCCTGTTAAGCTATAAAAAAAAACCCAAGGGGATGAAGTGAAAAAAAAAAAAATTGTTTCTCAGTTCTGCTTTAAAGATTGGTTACAATAAATCCTTCAAAAAATTTAACAAAATAAATGGGACAAGCATATCTTAAGTTTCTCAATCTATCTGAAGAGCCATACTGCTTTAGAATGTATTGGAAAAGCACGTATTGCTTTTAAAATATATTACTTTAATACTTAAGGATATGTGTCCTTTTTAGCAAAAAACATACAAATAAAGTAAGCCTAAAAGACAAGCCTTCAAATGCTATAACTGACTTACATGTAATATTTATCACACTGTTATGTGACGAGAGGAGATCAAATTTTCTAATACAAATAAAGCACAAATGTTTTTTGAGGCCCATAAAACACTTATTAAAGATAAAAGCAGGTTATTTGGCTATACTGGGCTCTGCAAGATGCTGTATGTGCAGCAGAATGAAACAGAAATTTCTGTGATGGAAAATCATCCTCTTTCGCACTTGATAGTATAATAACCTTTTAAATCATGTTTGACATTTGTAAGTTGAGTGAGCTGGCAGCCCAGTAAAATCTATGTGGTAATATATGTGGTAAACCCTTTCTGGAGCAGTAATCTCATTGCTTTGTCTAATGGCTCTCACTTCATGTGGCCTGCTTGTCCCCAAGAGACTTATTTGACTCTGCCTTTCCTGAGCCACTGGTTGCTAATGTTCCTTATTATGAAGAAAGCAGGAAAGTGCCTCAAGGCAATGGCTACTCTGCTAGAGGTACAACCACCAGCAACCTTCTGCTGAGCCTTTTTTTTTTTCTCCTCTCCTTCTTTCCCTCCCTCCCCTAAAAAAAAAAGGAAACCCATAAAATATGCACATGTGTTAAGAAAGGGATTGCTTTGTGTCTCAAAGAAAAAAAAATGAAGGAAAAGAAAAGAAAACAATTCGACAGTGCTATTTACGCTGTTCCAATTGCTAATCTGACAAGCTCCATCTGGTAGGCAGACCTTTTATCTTCTCATCACCCTAAATCTCCAAAGGAAAGTGGACACTGGTGGCATATGTGCATTGTTGGTCCCTGTGCTTAACGAAGTACGCAATTTAGAGGTCTCACTGGAGAGACGTTTAAAGTTGGATAAGGAAGGAGTGAGAGGACACAAAGCAGGCATTGTATTTTTCTTTTCTCCCCATTATTCTTTCAGCAATCCATTCACCTGGAGCTACACTATATCACGAGCAAGACCCAACTGCATTTTAAATTCTGGTTCCATTCATGCATCTTTATTTGAGTTACTGAATGAGATGAAAGCAGATTTATCTAAATGTTTTCTTGGCATCAGCCCAACTATCTACCTTCTATAGCCGACCATTTAGTACATTTATTAATTTTTCTCTGCTATGAACTATGGTAGCTTTCTGTTTAGTTTATTTTGAGGTCTAAAAGTATAAACCATTACCCATATTGAATGGCATCAAATGAAGGTCGTGAGATACACTGTTGTAACATTCGTGAGGTATCCAAGGTCACATGGTTATATTACTACCTATTGAGATTGCAATTTCAACTCAGTTCTGGCAAAATTTTCTTCATCTTGGGCATGAGTGTATCAGGTAGCAGTTAAATATATATGTTTTTGTTTGACCCATGTAATCTGCATATACTTTCTGATATATTTCAGATTTGGTCTTTTGATGATGAAGAAATGTTTCTTCCAGAGTACTGACATTTCTTTTTATATCCTGTTCATACCAATATGAACCCAAAACAGTAAAGTTAATTTTTAATATAAAAATGCTATTACATGCATTTCCTGTATGCCACAGTCTTACACTTTACAAATGCTTTGGTTGAAAATATACTTCAATGTTTTTGACCATCTACATTTACTCTTCAAAAACTGCATATATTTTAGCAGATAAAATCAAATCTCTGAAGCTTCTCCATTTTAACTTGTATGAAGCACAGTATCAAAATGCTCAGTTGCTTCTTTTTTTTTGTTTGTTTCTTCCCCCCTATATTTCTCTTTTTGTTTAATTTCCCCTTTACATTCCCCTTCTACCCTACTTTCGCCTTTTGCTCTCTTTTTCTGTTGCTCTGTTTTTCTCTGCTTACCTCTTCAGGAACCTTTCTCTCCTGTTTCATTCTGTGTGATCCCACTACGTTGCAGTCTCCTACCCTGGTGCTTACGGCCTCTTCCTCTGCCATCTCCTCTGCACAGCTTGCTCTCGAGTTCTCCACCCAAGACGTTCCGGCTGCCCACTCACTTCATTAATTGGCATCCTCTCTCTCCTGCCATCTCTGCTGTTCTCCCTCAAACACTCACAATGTTTTTCCTCACATTTCATTTTCTCTTCAGATAGTTCTATACAATTCCCTAATTATGCAGTGACGATCATTTTTCTAACACCTAACATCAATTTCTCAGAAAAAAAAAAAAGGGGGGGGGGGTGTTGGACAGTGATTCCAATGCCATTTCCAGGGCAGAGAAACAACCAATAGATAATAGCCATCACTTGGATTTGTTTCCCCCCTGAAATTATAGAGAATTCTAACAGAACTGGGAAGACCATCCAAAAGCTTAAAGATACTTCTCAAAGTGTCTCAAGGCTGATGATAAGACCATGAAATCTAGTAACGCATCACTTTACAAAAATATAATGCAAGGCAAACCCTACCTTCCTCTGTACATTTTAATATTTCGAACTACTCTTGGGTTTAGATCAGAGGATTTTATTTTTCCAAAAGACAGCAGTTGATGTTCCTGCTCCCAGAGGCTCCCGGGATGTGCTCCCATTGCCCCCTGCCTCCAAAGATCAGCCTGGGAGTCGGAACTTGAGAAACTCCAAGTGTCCCAGCTCTGAGCCAGGATTTTTGCAGCTTTTATCAGCTCTCTGCTGCAAACCGGCAAGCCTCAGCATTGAGTGTATCATCTGCCCGCTTTGAGACCCTTGGGCTTACATGCTCCTACTCTGAAAGAAAAGAGCCCGAGAAGCTGCTGGCTTGTTGCTACTCAAGCTAACGGCGCAGCTGAGATACCTCAGAGACGTGAATACAGTGAGCTGGGTTCCCTAGCAGCCCCCAGGCAAAATGGCAGAAAAATAGGCCAGAATTTCACTTGTGTTGCAGTGAAAGTTCCTTGAAATCAAAGTGTTTCTGCATTTTCTGAAGACAAATTGTTCTACTAACTCTATATGCAGTTTAAGGAGAGAAGTCAGAGAAAAAAAGGCAGCAGAGGAAAGAAAGCTTCCTCACTTGCATTTTACATCATCCCTCTGCCTTCTCCATTAGTTTGACAGAATAGCACATGCTTTAAAAAATTTCTCTCCCTCCCTAATTACACATGCAATAAACTACTCGGAGTTTTGCAAGCCACAGATAAGTACTGCACTCTGAATGATCAACTACCCTTCCCACTATATTCCGGTCAAAGATAGCATCCTCAAACTCAGGTTGTTTCTGATACATTATTCCTAATATTATCCCTTGCAAAAGACTGGGCACTTAGCAATTGAACCAAATTAAAATAAAGATATGTAACTTCTACTTTGGCATATTTGCCACTAATGTAAACATGAATAATGAAGAAAGGCAATATATGAAGCAAATAAGACACTAGTAGAAAGGGGCCTTTCGTTCTCTTTCAGAACCATTCAGTATCTTCCGTCTTTGCAGAAACTCGGATGAAAATGTGTTTGCAGAACTTAATATACTCAACCTGATACTGGCCATAAAACTGCCAAACTATTTGTCACAACCAACAGGCTGTGCATTACTCTGCTTGGGAAATGCCTCACATACTTGTGGACACTGGCACAATAAAATAATTGTCCGCTACCTGACCGTGTCACGACTGCACCATGCCACCTGTCCTTAGTCTCTGGCCACAGCAAGCACTGGATTCAACCAATCGGTTGGAGGAAAAACAGACTTGCAAAAATGTCCCATTTCATGAAATGTAGGGAACACACAAAAGGAATGACACAAATTGGTCCATTTACCTGCTCTGTTCACTCATCTCAATCATCCTCATCCCTAAGCCTCACTTATCCTCTCCCAGAAAATATGCAAAAGTATTACGTTGCCAGGGATTCATTAGAGAAGATCTGGGGCACAGTTTCACCATTGCTACAATACTTGTGGGCATGATTTTATGATTTGTAAGGTCCCTATTCAAGACTGGAAACAAGAAGTCCCAAAGGGAAAGTGTTTCTTTTTGCTTTGTTTGAGATAAGAATTCAGTTTAGCAGCACTTTCCTTCTACTCCCCAGAAGAGACTGGAGAGTTTACAAGCTGTAAAGCTTGTCTAGAACATTAAACTATAAATAGCTCTTATCATACAGTCATATACTGGCTTAGAGTCTGACCAGTATAACTTACCCTTTTAGACACAAATAAAGCAAATTATGTAGGCATGAACAAGTTCAAGATTATTCTCTTGTAGCCTTCCTATGCATTTACTACTGTTCTTTCATAGCAATTTCTGCATAAATTCACTGTTGCTTATACTGTGGGTTTCCAGAAGATATGATCATATCTGTGTTTGACTATATTTTGTAAAATCTCCGCCACATTTAGCTTTTCCTCAGGTGATTATTCACAGAGGCCCTCATGGCTGTGGCCGTCACACGGTCAGACAAGAAAAAGCAGCGTAACAGGAATGTTAATTAGTACAGCATAAGCACAGCCATAATGAACTCTAATTGCTTGTCAGTGGTGGTTACTGTAAGGCATCAGCTCTGTACCAGTTCTTCCACCTGTGGCTATGTCTACAAGTACAGCCAAACCTAAACACAGACCCTAAATGGACACTGCTTATTAATAACAGCAGTTTATAAGGCAAACATTGTGCCTTTGTATTTGTTATTGTTACGATTTAGTGCTGTCACATGTTTCTGACTATCACTTAAAAAAAAATCTTCATCAGCAATTCCCCTGAATTTGCTGCCATTTGAACTAGCTCCCATAGTTTCGAGAAACAATTTCGTGGTTGACCAGCTTTGTAGTCACGTACTTAATCTCAGTATTGTAAGAAAAAAAATCAGCATGAAAAACAAACTAAAACAGTTTTTTATGCAGAAAAATGCATCTGAGTGCAACAGAAGCTAATGGCTTTTCAGTAGACATAGCCAAAAATCAAAATATTTACAGTATTTTTAATCCATTCTGGAAAACTAAGTGTCAGAATGACAGTATCTTCACAGAAAACTTACATTCTTGCAAATAAGTCTTAAAAATAAATGCACAATAGAAAGATCACATGAGATTACTTAACCAGATTCCTTTACATTTATATTAATTTTATCCAGGCTCTCTTCTAAACAGAGCATATAACTTATGTTTATTTACATCACAGTCTGAAATGATCTGAGGGGAAAAATGGATTATGATCTGCAAAGAGACATCAAAGCACTTAGTTACCACATCTGAACTGCAATCATCTTTTAGGATGACACTCCAAAGTACCAACAGGACAGTGAAATCTGGGCAACTCACAATCTGAAAGACTGCAAATCCCTCCTTCCCAAGAGAAAAATAACATTCTCCCCCCCTATTCTGTCCTTTCCGATCTCTCCAATCACATGTGCATTACAAAAGGTTTTTGTTGTTCAAAATTTCACATTTGCTCCAACTGCATTGAGGCATGCTTTAATTGTGACTTGAAATACTAAAAGTCAAGGGAAGCCAGAAGTGCTATCCTACTTAACCTCTCTGTATCTCAGATATTTTAGAAGACACACATCACCTTGACATCTACTTTGACATACAGTGAATAAGAAAACTGAAATCTAGCCAAATACAAATGACAGATTTTACCTATTATAAAAACAATCAATTGCACAGTGCTTATATCTCAATCTCTTTTCATTTGAAGGAAGATAGAAAGGCAATAGGTTCACTAAAGCTTACTTTATCTTCATGTCCTCAAGAAAATAAGAGAAAATAGTAGGTTAGATTTTAGCTAATAGAGAGGATGGTAAAATGTTGGCAAATATTTTTATGGAAGGGGTATAACTAAACACTAGGTACAAACATTTTGTTGTAATTGCACTTTCTCATCGTCCTTCTCATTCCCAGCAGTGTCTCCAGCAAACGTCTCTGAACACAGAAATGTAAGATGTTTATGTAAGAAGGATGCTTCTTACATGCAGTCCTGGGCGTCTAATGAAAACAATGGTTTTTAGCTTTTTTTCATTTGCAGATACCCTCATTTTATTTTCCAATGAAGGTATAAACCCCTGCTTAGCAATGATAAGCAAAACAAAACTAGCTTCCTTTTTTTCAGTTGCCTTTTACAGCGCTCTTCAAGATAGCGCACAAACCACAAAGTGTTCACCAGTTGAAAACCAGAGACAAAAATGGCAGGCGTCGTGACATAGCTTAATTCTATTAAATTATTCAAATAACATATTAAACGCTATTAAGGTTTTCTTCCTTCCTCTTCCCCTCTTCCAATAAGCGTGATAAAATGTGCAAACAAAACAAAAGATAAGAGATCTTTTTCTCTGACAGCTGACACTTAAGTATTTGGTATACACTGTTAGTATTTAGCACACTATTTCATACTATTTGGCATTGCCAGTCTTTGGTATTGCAAGAAAAAGAATAGCACTGTTTAAAATACTCAGCACTGAAGACTTCAGTAAATATTTAGTCTATTATGCTTTGAGTTCCACGTACAAAGGTCAAATGAAGCCACTTGGAAAGGACACAGTGAAATCATGCATTTTAAACTTTGGGTAACTCAAATATGACAAACTACAGCTGTATTTGCATTTTCTTCATCTTCTTTCTTTCCTTTTCTTCTTTCTTTTCTTTCTAATGCAAGAAAGTGACTCAGGCTGAACACTAAATTACTCTACTATCTGAGGAGAGGTCAATCCTTTCATATCTGAATTTTCTTTACCAATAAGAAGATCTACAGTATTGTCACAGAAATTTCCACTGCTTCTGTTCAAAAGATGATAAAAACTAAGATTTTTGCAAGACTGTCACTGCAAATTAAGTGTGCTCTGCATATACAGCATCCTCTCCCGGCCACCAACTCGCAGTCTAGTCTGAAGGTCTAAATCTGCACCTCCGTAAGCTCCAGGCTCACACAGCCAAATTAAAAAAACACGGAACACTCCACTCTTGTCCTCAGTTATTAGACGTGCATGAAACAGAAGGAAGTATAAACCTGCTTTTGACATGCAGATTGTTTCAAATGTAACTGCAGTAGCTGCTTATGAAAATGCAGACTCTGAATCCCACTCCAGAAGACAAGAATATATTTTTATATGTATGCAGGATACAAGGGGGAAAAAAAGAGCAGTGACATTTTTGTAAACTGCATGCTTTGACTGTCAATGACTTAGAAAGCCATTTATTTTTAAAACAAACATTCTAAAAATTTTTGATGGCATATTCAGCAATCCATCTGCTTCACTGTAAATTCTTTGAAGTGCAGGTGGCTTGTAATGTCATGTTACAGCAATTAATGAAGTTTTTGAATTTTGCTCTTTCACGCTCTGTCGAATGGTGAAAGGGGTTATCATCTTTAATCTTCCATCCAAACAGTATACGCAATTAGATATTTTCATACATTTTCATATTTCTTTCAATAAATACATGCATTACACGTTTAATATAGAGCTCCTCAATTCAGTCCAAGCACATCTGAGAACAATCAGGATGACAGCCAAAAAATAAAAGATCAAATTGTAGCTGCTGCTGTGCTCCAAAAATAAAAACTGAATAAACGAATAAGAAAAACAACATGACCCTAACTGTATATCAAATACACTACAAGACTCAGTAAGTTCCTGAAATAAGCCTTGTGTTTCACACTGTTCTATAATAAGCTAGCTATTGGATACATGTTTGACTTTTCTCTCCCAGCTGGAATTAGACCTGCCTAACTCTTTCTCGCAGGCTTTACACAACTAATAAAGATTTTCCAACAGCTCAAATGACAGCTATTTCCTAAAGAGCAGGTTCAGAGTTCTGTCTGAAACACGGATCATCCTAGAAGACGGCATCCCAACAACTGTGAAATGTTAGCGGCTGTGGATTCATTGCACGAGTAATTCTATACCTCTTGACTGTATTTGATCAGCAGGTCTTTTTATACATGCACAAGCATCTTACCACAATTAAAAGTAAATCTGATAACTAAAAGGAGGCGTGAAGAATAACCGAAAGGTTTGAGAAGCTTCTCAATGTTGGTGTTTGTCCCCTGTGCAGATTTAAGACAATTCGATGAGCTGCCCACAGTAAAACTACTGTCTTTTTTTTGGTGGTAGGGAGGGGAAGGAAAAGCGGATGAAAAGAATAGCATTCCTGCATTCTTCACACTGTCCATTTCACAGCAACTCTTCTTTAAAAGTAACTGGAAACCCCTGGGTGGTCTGGTAAAAAGAAAGCAAATGGTAACACACTCCTTAGTAGGACAATTGTGCAAACCAAACTCTGGACAGATGGACTTTAAGTCTCTAAATTACAAAGAACAAGCCAGCTGTACATAGTTGCCTTGTAATGTCAGCACCCTTTATGTTTTTTTTTTAATTTTCTTTCAGTGCTTTTGTCGGTTGATTTGAAGAAAACATGGCTTGTCTTTTCCTTAACCTCTATTGTTCTTTCAACTATGACTGTATACAGAAGAGGACTTCCATGCACAGAAGTGCACTGCCCAAACATAACCTCAATCCATATCAGTACCACAGAAATGACCAGTGTTTCCTTTTCATCAGTCCAATCAAAATCAACACTACATATAGGGCACCAAAATAAGTGAAAATATTTCCACAAAAGGGATTATTTGTTTTGTACTAGGGTTCTGAATATTCTGTCATGTTCAGTTACAGACACATACATGAAAGAGCTGAAAGAGAGCCACACGTTCTTCTAAGAATGTGCCATACAACAGCTTTTCAAGCTCACCTGAAAGTGGCTGAGTTCTTCTTATCCCAAATTTAATTTTGGTACATCAAGTGGCAAGGACGGGCAGTCAAGTCTGATAACCCAGATGGAGACTGATGTAATCTACACTATGCACAAAAAGCCCTCAGCAAATGCTTTTACTCTGCTTACACTTGTCCAAGTGCATTTCAAGTTTATTTTGTGGTTCTTCTTTGCTCCTGGATTTTTTTTCCAGTTAATTGTGGGAATAAAACTGCTAGATCTTCAGGCAAAACTGCGAGAAGACACTGAAAGAATATCAGCTCTCCAGAGATGTCTGTTGCTTCAGTGGCTCCATACACTGGGTTAAAGCAGAACCCAGATGAACTATTATCTCCAACTCACAAAAAGCTGGCTCCTTGTTACCTCTAAGTGTCCTGGCCAGAAATCTTTTTCAGTCTGGAAGGTGAAGAGACTGCAGCCACTACATCCCCACTACCTGCAGCTAGCCTTTGAAGTCCTCCTGCCTTCTTTGGAAGGAATGCAGTCACACTGTGCCATGGACTCTTCTGCACTCTCAAGGCTTGTTGGTTCCTGCAATCTCTTCCTGTGCTACATTCAACTACAATAAAGACATTAGCAAGATCATTTACAGCCCTCACAAAAATTAGGGTTTTTCTTATGGAAGACAGCAGTTAAAAACTGGAACCTTTCCTATGTTAACACAGCTCCCCTATAACATGCTCAAATGCAGTTTGGATTCCACAGGAAATAACAAAACAAGCAACTTCCTTCAAGTTTCCTTATTACTCTTGCATTAAGATTATATGGCCAGGAAACACTTGACTATTTCCTAACTAAAGGAACCCAGGAGAGCCACACTGGATCCCGGCATATTACACAAACCAAAAGTGATATGCAGGAGGAGATGACCAAGTAGTCTTTGTAAAACCAACCCCTTTGCTCAAGGATAGAAGGTAAGTGACACCCACACACACTATCAAGGGTTCAAAGGAGGATGTTAATCCTAAGAGAAAATTGGATTGAGAAAGATAATGACGAAGACTATAAGCAAGGGTGTAAAGGCAACACTTCCAACACAATATACTGATACTGAACAACACATGGACTTTTGTTAAATTTATATGAATCTAGGGAGGTTTTAGGCATTTGACTGAAGACATACTTTTTACATTTTACAATCCCTTCTCATAACATAA
Organism: Rhea pennata; assembly: GCF_028389875.1. Taxonomy (NCBI): domain Eukaryota; kingdom Metazoa; phylum Chordata; class Aves; order Rheiformes; family Rheidae; genus Rhea; species Rhea pennata. The sequence continues at coordinate 108,395,348 of NC_084663.1, forward strand.
CATTCACATGTTTTACCAACTCAAAGCCTACTACTAACTACCAAACAGCAACAAAGTGAAATAGACAAAGATAGTGGAATTTCAGACTTTTGGAAAGTTGTATTTTTATCCAAACAGAAATTCTAATACAGGAAACCAAAACCCAGTATTAATCTCTTGCATAGTGATAATAGTCTCTTTTTCATGTTTGTTGAATCTATCTGTTTGATTTACAATTTGGGCAAGAATCAAGTACCAGTTGTGTCACTGTCAGAGTGTTTGAGTTATTGGATTAAGACAAGTCAAGTAATTTAATTACAGCTCATCTTTACTTACAAGAAATGTTAGCATATATGGTAAAGTACATGATAACAAATAATAGAGCCAATTGCTATGATGTGCTGTATGGAATGCAAGAAAACGGTGTGTTCAGGAGAAAATACGGTTATGCACAGTGATTGTGTTGAATAAACTTATGTTTAATTGTTTGTGTACTATTTGCACTCCAAGTCTGTAAGAAGTAAAGATGATAGTGAAACAAAACTTGCCAAGTAAAGAAAACAAGCCCCTGTAAGTCCCCAGTATAATAATATCTTAAAGGGAGACAAGAGGGAGGGGGAGAAAAAAGCAACCCACTAATTAAAAAAAAAAAAAAAAAAAAAAAAAAAAAAAAAAAAAGAAGAAGAAGAAGAAGAAGAAGGAGAAAAAAGTAAGAAATGTACTGTATAATCATTTTAGCTGACTTGGAACATTGCTAGTAATAATAAAACATGATCTCTTGTGTATGCTCTTGAATTCATCATACTATTTTTCTGTGTTTTTCCAAAAATATTTTCAGCTTTTCACCTTACAGGGGCCTGCATATTAACTCTCAAAAGAAGGTATTTTTTTCTAACTAAAGGGGGTACTATGCATTGTGTGCCCAGAAAATGAAAAGTCCAAATACATTCTATAGTTATCAACCAGTGGAAGTGCTATTTTTGACTCAGCGTTGTCTTTGTTCCCAATCCAATATTAGTGGATATTAAACTTTCTACTTCATTCTTTGGTTTGCCTTTATACTTCAGGAATAAAATTGTGGTGTACTGAAAGATGTGCTTCTGTTTTCATTTCACTGGCATTAGATTTTAACTCCCTCTTCGCCCTACTACTAATCTTCAGTTTTCTTTTTACTTCAACTGTCATTCCAGCTTACTCTAATGACAAAACCACTGACCTCTCAGTGTTCAAGCAAGCTCATTAGTCATATAAAATGGGTTTACATTTATTTCCCCTCTGTATAAGGCTCCTATTGTCCGCCCTGGGAAATCTGTGATGAAGAGATGAATGTCTGTTCCACTCTGCACATGCTCATCCACACCTACGTTTGGGATCCTATCTGCTATCAGTCGCCTTTTCAAATTCCTCCATTGCTTTTATTTTCCACTGAGATTAAATTCACAGGCAGAAAAAAGAGGATGCACATACATCTGTAGTAGTCCTAGCTATATATAACAACACAAGGCATAACTGCAGATATCTAATCATTCTTCCTAACAACTAAAGCAAACAACGCTGCTTCCAGTTACTTGCTAGAGCAAGCAAGTCCTTCTAGTACCAACTGCAGCAGTCTTGAAACCACTAACAGTATACAGAGAGGGTAACAGTGCTTATTGGTGATACTAGAAATAGTATAGCATAACAAATAGTTTCATCTGGACACAGAAACTACCTTTGTTAACCCAACAGATGGCACTTCTGCGTATTTCCACCAGGACCCAAATCCAAATGAGTATTTTGGGGAAGCCTCTGGGAAGCTCTGTAGCTGTGGCCTCCAAGCAGTCCCAGGGGTCTAACTTCCAGCCGCCCTGGCCTGTCTGTGGCAGTTCTAGCCCCAGCCTCCTCCTCCCTCACGGAGCCTGGCTCCGCTGTGTGCCAGGGGAACGGCACTGTACATCCCACCCCCTCCAATGGAGGGTAGTCATACGAGGCTGCAGGGTAAGCAGGAGACCATCCAAGACATTTATAGCTTCCTATGATCCTATTCCTGTTCATTCATTACATCAGCTTAAGGCTAAGGATGTTTGGGTTACATAGACATAATATTTTCAGTCAGATGTGCTTGGTTTGCATACAGTGGGAAGTCTGCTCAGGCATTCAGTAAGAGCATTCACCCAGCTATTTCCAAAATGCAAGCTTATGTATTGTATCTGATCTCAAAACAAAGTCTATTCACACTCTAGCTGTGTGAACTGGTCTCTTTTCATCCTATTGTATCTTTCTTTTTCAATTGCAGGACTTTCCTATCTGCTTGAAATAGTTTATTTGCCTATCTAGGTTTCTCTTTACTGAGTAATTGTAAAAGACATTTGGTGCCACACTATGAAAAGCAAGTACTTATAAAAATGGGTGTAGCAAACATCTGAACAAAGCACAAAACGCCCAGAGAAGTGATGCTAATAATTCTTGCAACACTTTGCCCAATATTTCTGGGCCTTATACACTTTTTTTTTTTTAAACAATTTATACGCAGAAATTCATGTCTGTGGCATTTCACAACAGCATTTGTTCTGCATATTAAAACTTAGAATGGGCAGAGGAAGTAAACTTCATTTATTCAAAAATAACATGAAAAAAAGTTTCAAGACCTTTTTCTTTCTTTATCTTGAAACTCGTGTCAGAAGCTGATCCACAAACCTGTAAAACCTATGGTCGGATCTTTGGTCTATATACATACTCTCTACATACTAACTAATCTACTACGATAATAGAATATATTCAGTTTGAGCTGAAGTGGTCCCTTCGCTTGATAGCACCTAGTTAATAATGAGAGTGAAAAATGAATTTTCACACTCTCCTATCACAGAGAACAAAATACTTATCTAGAAGCCAGAAGTGCAGAAGATGTAAACTTACCTTTTTTCATTCAGTGTTACTTATATTTTGGTATAATTCAACCTCTTTGAACTACGCAAGGCATCAACTCAAAGGAAATATTTTTCTAATGAATTCAGTAAGGAGTTGTGCCTGATTAATTGTCTTAGAAACGGAGAAACACCTCAAGGTTTTATATATCAAATTCTAGACTTTCTAACTTAGCCACATTCCTTTCAGACTGAACACATCACCTCTATTTCCTTTGTTTGTCTACCTACCACTGAAGTTGACCATATTCTCAATTGTCAGAAAGCAAGAATCTTGACCGTCTATCACTATACATATTTCTAACGGTTATGGAAAGGCACGTAACACTTCCATCTTATTTGGCTGATCCACCTGCAGTTCTTTACCCTGACTTGCAGAAGTTTGCACAGGAGATCACGTCACATTTTGCAGCTAACTTCTACTAGGAGGTGCTACAAGGGATGCGTATGACTTTCATTTTTTCCCTTAAATAATGGTGCTACATAGCACTGTTGTTCCATACCTGTTATTTGTCACATGTATTGACTGTTTCCTTTATATGCTGCTAAATTCAGGATTAAGAATTGAATATATGCCTAGATAAGGAATCGTCAGTTCTTCATAGGCTGCAGGACAACACATCCCTACAACAGTTGTGATAGCTTTGTGTTAAGTAGGCTGTATGTACAAAAAAATAAATCCCAATAGGCACAAGGAAAAGCTCCTTCCCACAAGTCAATGGCAGACAAATCAAAGAAACTGAAAAGAACATGCACCATCAGAAATGCACAGAAACATTTTCAGGAGGAACAGCAAAGCAGATATTGCACTCTACTTTGATTTTCTTTGCAAAATACTTCTATTTACTTCCAGGACTGCATTTTATTCAATAGGTTTTTCTCCTTAACAATTCATCTTCTCAGAGGCTGTGAAAAGCATTGTCTGATTCAGCCTCGACATACCTGTGATATCTCTATTGCCCTGTTCCTATCAGAAACTGTCATACTGTACCACTAGATTTGTCAAACTGAAAAGCTAGGTCTATTCCCTTGACAATGATGAAACATATAACATTTTTTTTCAGATTGTTGCGTATTCCTGAATGTCTGAAAAGGCAGTGAGTGGACTGCTATTCAATTGCTTTTGGCCAATGATGGTTATTCACAAAAGTGAAAGCTTCACTGGTTTACTCTCCATTGAAATTCTGCAATCTAACCAGGTAAAAAGACCTGACAGTAACCCCTTACCACATTTTAATGAAGGTTAAAATATATTCCTATTCTATGGAGTTGACAATGCCCTTTCAAGCACAAAAATGTAATCAATTAAATCAATAAGGAAACCAAAACAAATAAGCAGCCTAAGTAAGTCTACATTATTCATAAAATCAGAAGTGACTATATAGCTCAAGTTCAACAGTTTGCACGGTTTGCTGAGTTCAGCATCTCCTCATTATAAACACTTTCTAATACACATATGCTAAGGTCTTGGAAAATACTGACAGATGCTCTGAAAGTAATTACTGTCTCCAAAATAAAATATTCCATTGGCACAAAAATGAAATATTTTCAAGGAAAAAAAAATGTAGCTTCTCAAAAAGGATGAATCCTAGGATGAATATTTATTCTGTATGAAATTGCACTTATGCCATCTTCACTGCAAGAGTTATTATCACACTGATGCTCATGAAACAGGAGAGACAATTTATTTGGAATGAGGGAAAAGATTTTATAGTTATATGCACTGTAAAATTGGCTCACATTAAGGCATAATGTGGCTCCCATTAAAAATTTGCTATTTACCAAGTGTTATGACATAATTGATATTCATGGTACTATGATATTTCTCCTTTCTTAGGACAGCAGATGATATATTTGATGTCACTGTGCAGTAACATTACTGAAGGGTAACCACTGTAAACTGTTTTACTTGGGATAAGAAACTATTTGCAATTTTCAGAGAAGAAATGATAAATTAGAGGTACAGTATTGGAAGTCTGTTTCTAAATGGCACACCCAGCAAGAGAGTTTCATAATTTAGAAGTAGAGTCACAAATGAGTAAGTAGCATTATTACACTGCAACAGGTATATAATTTTATTTTCAATGCACCTGACTGATGAAAAAACTCAGGATCAGTGCTCTTAATAGACTGGGACACTCTCCTACTTTCCCTAATGCTCTCTATTGGACCGTTACTGGGATTTGCATGAACCTCTGGAAGGGACTGATGCTGTGATGGTAAGGGAAGCAACTGCCATTTTCTGGTTCTGCTTTCTCAGCTGAACCACCATCTACAACAGCTACTTTTCACCATAGTAACACCTTTTTCTTCTGTCATGCTGTTTCAGCTTCCTTCCTTCAGAGATGCTGAAGTTCACCTCATTTCCCCTGGAGCCCAGTGGATACTAATACAGTTCCACACATAATCCTGTTTTCTTTGTACACCAATGCTCAATAGGTGGCTGAGTTACAAGAATAATAGACTTCTAGGAATGAACCATTTACATAATTTGCTCTTTTAGTCAACTATTAAACACAAAACCTTCAACATCAAGGCCAGCCAGGTGCTTACAGAGTCAGTGGTGCGTACTTGCTTGACCACGACATTGAGGGAATGTGCAGCTACAGATACATGAGACTAAGCGGCTCAATTTTAAAGGCATAACTTCGCAAGGCTTGTGTCCTGGCTGAGTACTAATGTCAGAGAACTTCTTTTTGGTAAGTAGGGTTGATTTTTGCTTTGCAATCCTACTGGCTAGTAAGCCAATTCATACTGTGTTATTATCAATACAGAAATAATGTACTTGTTTTCTACAGATTATTCTAAATGCAAATAAACATCTTTTGCAGTACAACAAAAATAATGCAGAATTATCATTTTAAAAACTACAAATCCACTTAGAAATAAATGTCTTAGGCTAAACTAAAAGCTATACTACTTTCAGGCCTACATTAACGTGGTAATCACAAATTTCTGTTTTAACTTCCCAGCAACTCCTATGTACAAGCCAGCTGAGATGAGGAGAGGAAAGAGTGATTCTTCGCAGCCAGTCTGCTCATTTTGAACATGAATGACACCATGAATGCCCACAGAGAAGTCTTTCTTCTGAGATTTCCAACTTAATCAAAAACTAACTGGTTTTGGCTATGTGCTTAGGTAAGTAGACAGACTTGGAAGCTGAATGAAAATCTCTGAAGGTTTTTTATTTTTAAACTAAAGAGGATTATTTAAGGGCAGTGAGCAACTTAGCACCATTAAAACAACATATTCTAATCACTTTACTATGTGCAAAAAGCATAGCCACTCTTAGCTCTGAATGAAAATGTTTCATTTCTGTAAACTGTTTTGCATTACCAAATTGAACTATCATCTGGGGGACTGCATTAATATTTTCAAATAGTTTCTTAGGCCAGAGGGAGGAAGGGAAGGATACCTGCTGATAAATAAGTTGTTATTGTTGTACGTCATTTTTTTCCTCCAGAATATTACCAATTTTACTTCAGCTGAATAAAGTGTTATGATAACAAAGAATAGGATGTATTTTCCTTCTATCATTTCTACATGTTATAAAATACAATGACCTTTCCTAATGTGTAATGTATATGTAATGTAAGGTTTAAAAAGCTTTAATCTTTCCTTAGATGTGGACTATTTACTGTTTATATAAAAATGCAGAGGATCATAATTGCATATTCTATTCCTAATATTGTTTATTTGGAGGCAGGGGGATTTTTTTTTCCTTGAAACTGCAGGTAGGCAAATTTGTGCCTCAGTTTACCCATTTGCAGAAAGGGAATTTGTAACAAACCTGATAACAGTCTTTATTGATTTCTACAGTGAGACTGTACACAAATTCAACATCACTGCAGCAATCTAAAGCATAACTTTTTCATAGCTTCCCCAAGGTCACTTTTAAAGTCTGACATCCAGAATGGTCCCAACTTCTATCAGCCAAGTCATCAGGCAAAAAACAAGACTGGCAAGGGAATGTTCTGTTTCATTATATTGTGAAGTTGTACATTGCCTCTAGCTATGACTTTCAAATGGTTTTTGGGGTCACTCCTTTGTGGTTTTGAAAACACAGCAAAATAAAAATAGTTGTAGAACCACAACAGAAATCTTCATCTATTCTCAACGCACGGATCATACAGATACCAATCAAATGGAGACATTAAACATTTTTCCTCTTTTCCTTCCATCATTTCTACACATTAGGAAAGGTCGTTATATTTTATAACATGTAGAAATGATAGAAGGAAAATACATCCTATTCTTTGTTATCATAACACTTTATTCAGCTGAAGTAAAATTGGTAATATTCTGGAGGAAAAAAATGATGAACAACAATAAAAACTCACTTATCAACAGGTATCCTTCCCTTCCTCCCTCTGGCCTAAGAAACTATTTGAAAATATTAATGCAGTCCCCCAGATGATAGTTCAATTTGGTAATACAAAACAGTTTACAGAAATTAAACATTTTCATTCAGAGCAAAAATATAGCCACCTCTTATTTCTCTTATATTTGCTCTGTTATTAACCAAATCAAAGCTGAAAATTAAATGCTCCCTTACACTATTTGCAGGAAAATGTATTAGAGCACTAAATAAAACAAAAATTAAGAAACCTAGAAATAAATACCAAGAAAAGTCAGAAGAAATAATACTGCAGCATTGCATTATATTACATAATAAAGACATTCAGAAGATAAAAAGGTACTCTGTAATGTGTGTAGAAGTTTGCATGAATATAGTCATTCTTTAAGGAAACAATGAGAAATTGTACTGGGAAAGTAAGGGGAAAAACAGTATTTTTGCTGTGACATTATCCTATATTCCCGAGCTTCCACTACTGGAATACAAACCTGCCATATCCATGAAACAGCTCTCAAGCTATAGATAATGAATTCCCTATTCTGCCTTCCTGTTGTGCTGCACTATTTATTAAAGTCATCAGTTTTTCACAGGAGTGCTAAAATCAGACCAATACATATTAAAAAAAAAAAAAAAAAAAAGGGAAGAAGAAGAAGAAGAAGAAGAAGAAGAAGAAGAAGAAAACGGGTGGACCTCTGTGGCAAACAAATCATCTCAGAATAGCTCAACAACCTGTGATTTAATCATACAGTATAGCTTTGTTTGCTTTACACAACTCTGCTGCTCCCTTAATACTTCTGCTTTTTATAAATACTCTTCTGGGTAATGCCTGACATGCTAAGCTCTATCTAGGGATAATGCTCTGTTTTCAAGCTGGCCCATAAACAAATACGCACAGGACTCCCTCTTTTATACCTCACCCAAGAAAACATACTGACAGCTGACCTAACCATGAAGGAAAACAAACATTCTCTATTTTATACCATCACAACATTGATGAGAGTAACAGTAAGTTTGATGTACTTTCACTACTCTAACTAAAAGGTAGCTGTAGTGCAGGATAAAACATATACAGGCTTGAATAACAACTTTGGAGAAGCTGCTCAGCCCCTCTGAGCTTCCCTTACTCCGCTGAGATCACCCTGACTGTTGTAAACAAAACCACAGATTAACATCCCTGCACTCAGCAGCAAAGAGAGGCAACCCTGCAATCAGAGAAAGTGGAGACAACGGCTCTCAGCCATACTCTCCTTGAAATAAATGCCAAGCAGGATCAGATTGCACGTACAGAATTAAAATAAAGCCCATACAGAAAAGGATCAAGTACAACAACAAATGAAAAAGTATAGTTAATGTCCTAGCAGTGGTCATATTAGTGTCTTCTTGACATCTACTCCATTAAGCACATTTAATAGCATATGAGTCAGCAAATACAAAGCACAGGTGATGACACTGGTAATTTGTCTAAGTATGTGAAGATGACTTTTTCAGAAAGAAATCATGTGTTATCATTACTGGAATTAGAATAAATCAAGCTCACCCTTATCTCTTCAGTAAATAAAATAAATATTTGGTTTTCTTAGCTTTCATTAGCAAACCCTCCTTGCATACACACAGAGGTCTTTTTTTTTCATTAGATACATTTCAAGTGTACTAAATTATATGCTTTAAATTTCATGGTAAGAGAGAAAATACAATACTATAAAGTGCTTCAGGTTATAATGGTAAAGGACTCTGATTTATTTGGTATTACTTAGCTATTCTGCCTGTATCATAAACAAAGATTATGGTATAATAAATTAATCGTGAAGGAAGTAGCTGAAATTTACTATTCACATCTTTACAGCCTGTGGTCAAAATGAAAATGCAACTGAAATATATAGACACACAAGCTGTCTTTTTTATTATTTATACGTGTCAACTTTCTCTTCAACACCAATTCAATTACTGTTTCTTCAGGATAAAAGCTTGCTCTGAATAAACTATAATGGGAGATGAAGAAGAACAGAAATAAATCATGGTCTGGGATACTCAAGTCTTTCTGTGTTCTTCTACTCTAAAGAAAAGTTTCTGCTTTGGCTGAAAAAGTCTCTCACTCAAACAAAGGCCTTGCAGTAGTCTTTGGTTTTATGATCTAATTTCTGCAGCTCCAAAACCTGTTCAGATGGTACCCTTCCCTTAAGACTTACATAATTTGAGGATAGTTGTATGGGGTTTTAGACAGTATGATTCCAACAGCATCAATGAAATTACTCTAAATGTAAAATGACATAAATGACAACTCTCTTATTTGGGTGGAGTTTTTTTTTTAATGATTCAGCCGACCTGATCATAAAAATGGTTCAAGCAGCAGGACAGAACAGTTTGACCTATTCTAAGCTCTACGTTGCCATTCTAAAAGATCTGGGCATAAAACAAGTAAGAAAAAGGAAGTGCTCACAAAAAACATATGCCAGTCTTCTCATGTTTCTAGACTGCACTAAAAATAAGTTTAGTTTTTAGCCCTACACTTTAGTATGTTGGAATTACAGCGGGGATTTTTTGTTTGATCATCTGCCTGCTCTGAGGATGGGAGGAAGGTAACAGGCTTCAACGAGCCAAGGCAGCCTGCCTACTTCAGATGAAAAACTTGGGCATGCCCAGGCACAGCAAACGGCTTGAGATTAGATAGTGTACTGTGGCATATGCAGGGAGAGAACTCAGCCTTCCTGATGCCTGGTTTGGTGTGTTAAACGTCACATTTTTTTCATCTCCCTCAGATCAGCACTTCACACATTAATGCATTTTGGGAAAGCTGTCCAAACAATTAGCGTGTATCAATTCAAACACTGCATATGACTTCTAAGCTGGAAAAGTTGAGCATTGGCTATTGAAAACTGCACAGTCTTCATTTGGAGCTGATTTTGTCTTTTTTGTGCTTTCAGTTCCCACTGAACTGGAAAGAGTATTCAGTAAAATTATCTGTCCTAAATAAAACTTAAATAAACCAAAAAAATGAGTAAAAATACACTGTTATTGCCTCTCAAAAACCCCAAGCTCATTAAGGACAGTGCATTTAACTCCATGTAGTAAGCCTGTGATAATACACAAGCTGACACCTTGAATTCCAGAGGACAACGATTTTCATCAGTGTGCATGTTCACTAACACAGTTTCCTACAGGCAGCTTTCTACAGCTTCTTTTATGATAAACGGGAACAAATAGCTTTCTCTGCTTTGTAATATTTCATGTTGTCAGTTCAAGACTTTTGGTTGTCATGGAAGTTTTTAGAAATACTACTGTAATATGATTGATGACTTATCTACATAATACTGTAAGCACTTTCCTACCGTTTTGTCTAATTTGTGTTCACTGGAAAACAATAAATTCATTACCTTGTTTTTCTCTAAGCAGGACAGATTCTACCCCACTTACTCATGTTGAATAGGAATTTGAGTGGTCACCTCAACTTGAGTACATAAGCTAAGGAAATGAAGCCCAACTCGACTATGGGTGCAGTATACACTCACACACGTAGGACACCTGAGTTGAAATGCAGAAGAAACTCTGAACTAGGCTGTAAAAAAAAAAGAACATTAAATTACAGATTAGATGAACTAATTCAGAACATATACCAGGACCCACATACACATTTGCCATGGGGACTAATCTACATAGGAAATTTGAAAATTGACGTTTTCAGCTGCTTCTGGTATTCCAGGCAGTGGTAAGGACCTTTGCCCTTGCAAATCCCACTGCTATCAATGTTTTCAATATCATCACTTTAATTGTGAAATAATAACCTCAGGTGGGAATGCTTATGAGTGGCTTCTGGTTACGTGGAATACTTCCAACCCGAAGATTAATAAGAAAATAAATAAGTACTGCCTACAATCCAGAAAAGGAGTCCATATGAATAAAACTGCCCAAACCTACATGCCCTAATACAAATGACTGAAACCAAAAAGGTGCAGGATTTATGCACATCTGATTTGTGCTGAAGCAACCTCACTTTCTGACTGTACCATTGATTTTTAAGGAAGTAGTATAAAGAGAGGAAGTAAAGATTTTATTCATTTTCATTAGCTCATCATGAGTTGGCTTTCTTCATACCATAAATAATAGTTCAGATTCATTACACAAGATCTCCAAATTGCTCCAATTCTTCCATTTCTTACTTCAAAAAAGCACAAAACAAATAAAAATATCACCTGTATACAGCCTTCAAACTACAGAACAATGATTAACTAAATGAATTAAAGTTTTGATAGCTCTTCTACATTTTGGGTTACAAATCTTTATCAGAAAATATAAAAATATATAAAAAGCTAACCAGAAATTGTTTAAGCACTGTTATGCTGCTTATTCACACAAAACCCCAGTATTAATTGGAATTTTGCTGGAATAAACTTGGGAGAACTAGAAAGCACTTCTCATGTGAAATAGCTACACAAGGATTTACCAGTATATAAAAAATAAAGTTCCTTTACCTACACATGCCTCAGCTCTCTAGGTAAAATCTTGACCTTGCAGTCAACAGCAAAACTCCCACCAACTTCCACAGAGCTAAAATGTCATCTTGCACTATTTACAGTGAAAGGAGAATAGTAATTTTTCATTTGAAAGTATTACTTTCCTGTTCTTTTTGAACATACTGAAAAATTTCAGCCTATCTAGTTTAAAGTTTACATTTTAAAGTTGAATCCCTGTAATTCCAATAGCTAGGCGTGCGGGGTTATTTTTTAACATCTAAAAAAAAGGTGCAGCTGTACAAATCTTATCCAGACTTTATCTTTGTTCCTTTGCTACGTATATTTTATTCTACTTTTCATATAAAAGTTGTTTAATGGCAACAAGCAACTTTATTATAGGGTTGCATTGTAATATAGCAACATACAGTTTCCTACTGTGCCCAGCAATTTAGAACCCTACTTGCCAAATTAGCTTAGGACCTTACAGCATCTCACAGTTCATGGAATAAAGGACTGTATATAAAATAAACAGTAGCTGTAATTATGCTGCATGTGAATACATTAACGGGTCTGAAGAAAGGGTTTTGTACGAGAAATAAAAGCTGATACACTTTAACAGATTATGGAAAGACTATCCACTGGGATAACGGTGTCTGTCAAATCACTTTATGCAACTGAAGACATACGCCTAAGTCAAGAAAAACTTACCATTAACCCTATTAGAATACAAAAAGAGTAGCAGACAAGAGAAGACAGTAAACTGTAAACATTAAATATTCCATTGTGTCTCACTTGTGGTATTTTAGATATGCAACTCAACAGTGTTTTATAACTGAACCGTACAATCTTTACAGTATAGTTCTCAATGAGAACACATACACATTAGTAAAGTTTGAAAATGTTCAAAGTAATTTGGATTATCCAGACAACAACAAGCCTACAGGTAGTAGTATTTTATTACATCTTGGTCCTTGATAACTAGCTAGGTCATGTAATATTTATCATTTATTTCAAGGAGTGTGAAAAAGTCAGTGCAAAATTATATGCTCTTTTGTATGGAAAGGGTTAAGTTATAGCCTCCGTGAGCCATTAGTTGGAGATTTATTGGGGGAGTTAGTAAGTCTATAGTTCAATATGTGGTGATTGAACAAGGACCATAGGTGCAGAGACAGAGAGGAAGAGACTTCAGTCAAATGATGCCTCTGGGGCTTTGCAACATATGGCCCATCCGTCAAGGGTCAAGCCCCCTCACAAATTGCATGCACTTTACATAGCCATCTGCATCAATAAATTACTACTCTTCTGTGGTGCAAGCACTAATGCATGAGCTAGAGGGATCACCCCACTTACAAATAAACTGTTTTTTTTCTTCTTCTTCTTTTCGTCTTGTTTCTCCCATGCATACTGACCCAGTCCTTTCCATACAGGGGTTTCCTTACAGGCAGATGTATTACCAAACACACCTCAGCTCTTCCTTTCTGCCTTATTTCCTTCCTATATAAATATAATCTCCTACCTGGTACCATGGATCAGATGAATTGAGTCAGAAGCCAGAAAGACATGAATTTCAGAAGCAGGCTTTAACAGTCTTTTTCATCTGTGTATTTTCTGCCTTGTTTCAGCTTTGCAGTTCACAATCATATATTGCCAACAGACTCTCTAAGCCCCGTTTTGCAATTGCTGCCTGCAGAAGGTATATTTTGCTAAAAAGTAGACACCTACTAATTCTACCTTTCACGTTTTCACTTACATCACTGAAAAACTTTTCATAAGCTGGAGGACAGCATTTACATCAGTAGACTTTTGTGCTCAGCTATACATACGACCTTATTTCAAACTGCCAAAGTTGTATCTTAACTGTGGTTACACCACCTTCTCAGCTAGCTATAGTCTTAAATAAAAGTATCTATCTGACAGGCATAGCCTTCATGCCGACCTGTAGGCCACACTGCAGGTAACACTTAAAATAAAATGATGCATCTGTTCTACTTTACTAATTTTTTCAGCTTTTATGAATCATACTGGATCAAAACTTAGTATGCATTCCTATTTTTAGAGTTTCAAGTAATTTGATTTCATATTATTACAGAGAGAGGTGAATTGCAGCATTGAACACAGAGGTATTAAGTTTTGCATCTTTTCATTTAACCACACTTTATAACCAAAATTTTAATAATGCCTGTTTTGTGAACTATACAAAATAATTTGCTATTTTAAGTCAGATTCTCAGTAAACAGCTTTCTACAGCAAAAAATACTCACTGTGATATCTCGCATTTATTGCCATACTGTATCAAGAAGAATGCTAAAGATTGAATGAACCTAGAAGTTTGTGGGCAGTTTGAGACTATACTAAACCAACAAAAGAACAGACAAAATACTTGAACTTTCCTAAAGTAAATACTTGTACCAAAAAGAAAATGAAATTACTTCAGCCATTAATCAAAGTATCACTTTCGTATGAAAACAAATATTTGACAATGCAGACCCTATTTTGAAAAGTCACCTTGCTGCAAGTATTCTTCATGTCCTTCTCTTGCTCTAATCCCTGCCCTAAATGCAGAAGACAATGAAAAACTAGATACAGTATCTTAACAGAGGGGTTTTCAACATTCTTTACTTCATTGTTACTTATTTTTTCCTGCCTAATAGATGTGCAGACCCCTTTTTAGCAACTATACAACTACTAACACCACATCTAATTTTCTTAGTTATCTTAAATTACTCATGTGACCACAGGTTAAACACTGCTGCCATACTATATAGTCTCCAAGAATAAGCAATATAATTTGTATGTTAATTTTAACTACAGAACTGTGACCATGTCCCACATAATAAAAGGGTTTAGTATTACTTAATAAGGCATGCATTTAACCAACACTTCCTTAGTTAAAACAGACACTATGTGTATGTGAATTGACAAATATGCACATATGAAGAAAAGAGAATTGTTATTGTAGTTTTAAGTATACTTTTTTCCCTGCAAAATATGTAAGTTTTCTGGTACAAGAAGTATTTCTAAAGCAGAGAGGAACTTCACCTGAACCATTTTAAGGCAGAAACAAATCTCTAATATGAAGTATAACAGTAAAATCCATAGCATATAATCCTTGAAGTATCTTATCCACATTCTGGCTAAGAGTTTGTTAAATTATTGATATTACACAAAATACAAGGTGAATAGTGGTATTTTTCTTTTCACTTCCCTTGCTTTCTTCTTTTTTCTTCAAAATTGAGATGTTGCTGTACGTAAGAGAGAAACCTTATTACAAATATATCTGAACACAGCTCAAAATCCTTTTGACATGAGCTTACATAGTAAGATATATATCATAATGAGTCCATTGATGAGGAAGTTAAACAGAAATATCAGCATAATTCTTCTATTTAAGGTATTAATCATAAGTAACAGTATTAGTTAAACAAAATCATATTGGGACAAAAAATGTATGCATTTGATTTATGTTACAAGGAAGCAGTTTTACTTACTATCTTTATGGTTAGATTTTTTCCGTTGCTTCTTCCTTTTTAAGATGACATTTTTCCTTCTTAAGTAAATATGATAGTCTATGTTAAAACTTAGGCCCACGGATCAAATAGATACCTTCCTTTTCTTTTCATCTTATGTTAAGTTGCTACACTGGTCTATCAGCTGCTCTGACTAGCCTTTGCTTGGGCAATAGGTGAGGGTACTGCAGATTCAGTTCTTCAACATAGAGAGAACTGCTGTGAATTTGGGAGGTCAGAATATAAGAGAAAAACAAAGTCTAGTTCCATAGACTATTTTGAGTTTAAGTAATATAATCATTTTGGTTTTGCTCTACTTTGCCGTCACGTCATGGTAAGGAGGCAGCTTCAGTGGCAGCACCAGTGAGCCAACAGCAAAGCATTAAGGAGTAGATCTTTAAGCTAGTACTGGATCTAAATCCCCAGGTGACAATCTCATTAATTTTAGTGGGAGACTCACCACATTAAAAGAGCAACTAACACCTTGCATGGTCCAGTCACAAACCCATACAGAACTTGGGCTAATGATTTCAAATTATCCCCTGTGTGGAGGAGACAAGAAAACTTTGCAAGATCTTAAAAAAATAAATAAATAAAAAGGAAGCGATGCTATGTGAGAGATGTAGAATACTATATGATACAGGCCAGGGATATGAAGAAAAATACGCAGAATTGTCATGGACCATGTTTAGTACAGAAGGAAGCCAAATTATGCAGCAGCTTGTCACACACTGACCAGTTGGAGCCTCCAGACTTGAGCTCTTTTTGTTAGGCTTACAGATATGAATTCTAGTTTGCTAATGCCCCTATCTTCAGACAAGTAAGTATGCACATGCACACAAACACAGTGAATGCTTAATATTATATGCTATGCAGAATCCTGTCTCTGAGTCCTGTCCACAGGTATTTTGGAAGGCTGAAGCAGTCACAAAGAGGTCATCTGTTTGCTGTCATCTTGCCAGTGTGAGATTTGTTTCCAGGATAGAGCTGCCTATGTACATTTGACTGCAACCATAATAGTTTTTCAAGATATGTATTTTTCCAGCTAAAAACAGACTGTACAAAATTGAAACAGCGAAAACTACACAGGCAGCCTCGAGGCATAGTATTTCAGTAGGGCTGAGATGAAGCCAGTCAGAGAAATGATATTTCACTGAACAACAGTAAAGTCTTTGCAAATCTTACTCATGCACAAGATGAAATCTGAAATGTGTTCTTTGGCAACAGAACAACCTGAAGGAGCTGCTACAGTTTATAGGGTTTCCTAGAGATGAGGTAATATGTACTTTTACTTATTTATTACTTTTTACCATGTAGCTGCCAAGCTCCGAAAAGCAGTATTTTCATGGTTTTTAGTTAAGCTGCTTGGCTGCAGAGGCTAACACAGGTCTGACGATCCATTTCCCCTCTGCTTCCTAGTTGAGAAGACAGCCTGCTTTGGGAGGCTGTGCTGCTTTACTCTGCCAAGGAGCCCTCTGAAAGAAGAACGCCGTCAGAGCATCTCAAAGATTTTAAAAATATCTTTTGAAATCTGAAATACAAAGATTTCAGAAGAAAAAAGAAAAAAAAAAAAAACTTTGCCATGAGGTCACAGGCATCTTTTTTACATATCAGACTCTTCCTTTCCTCACATAGGAAATAAGTACTTCCAGTTTACAGAACAGATATAGCATAGTAAGAAGCCTCATCACAACAGACTCTTAAACTTGACCCAGATAGCCTGTATCTAGGGACAAGATGGTAGTTCATCTGACAGCCTTCACCCTCTCTTCTGAGCCCAAAGATGGTGTCAGATATTTTAATTCTTTCAGGCTGTCAGTGGGATCTGAACTTAGTTACCTTCTCAACTCACAGCTAAAAAAAGCATTATCTTCAAAATACTTTAACTCAAGTCAATCCTCATCCTTTACTGGTGCTCTTCTGGGACTACCAGTTTCTACCTTAACTCCGTCCCTTTCCATGTTATCTTAGATAATGAGGATGCTCTGGCTGGGCAAGATGATCTTGAACACTACTCTGAAGTATGCGTCACAAGCATACTTCAGGGTCACCTCCACTGAAAGAAAGAGCGTCCTGATGCAATGCCAATAAACGAAGAAATAATATATATATATATATATATTTCACCATATATATATATATATACACACACACTATATATACACCAGAAGGTGACAAATAAACTGAAAATAAATCAAACTAATAACTCAGAAAGAAAAAAAGTGTGTTTCTGTCTTCCTCTTTTTTTTTCTTTTCCTTCCCCCCCCCGCCCCAAACGTGGAAGGAGAGGACCGTCTCGGTTCAGTTCCTAGCAGCCAGCTGTCCACGTCACGGAGGCCACCAATACAGCTGCCGCTAATTGGCACCCTCGGCAGGCGCCGCGCACAAGTTGCGGCCCGCGCGGCTTGCTGCGCTTGCGAAGCGGGCCGTGACCTGTCTGTCACCCCGCGGAAGCGGCCTCCGGGTCAGGCTGGAAGCGGGCTGCGGAGGGCCTCGCTCAGCTGCTCGCTCCGTCCCGCGCCCGTCAGCCAGGGGCTCCGCCACCCGGCGCCTCGGACGCAGCCCGCGGGCGACTCCGCGGCCCTGCGCAGCGCGGCGGAAAGGCGACGTGAGGGCCGTGGCCTGTACGTGACGGCACCCCACGTTACGCGGGCACGTTTCCACTACGCTCAAAGACGGCACACCCCGGAGAAAACGTAAGCGAATGTGCAGGAGTTACAGACTCCAAGTCCAGCTCTGCATCTTTGCTAATGATCACTTGGTCCAGATCTCCCAATTACGGAGTTTTTAGGCAGAAAACACTTACTTGCACAGCTTACTACAACACTAAATTTTGGGGGTTTTTTACAATTCCACGCCATGCAAGCCCATTTAGTTTTGAAGCACTGTATTACATTGCTAATAACTACACTCCCCCACACACTGGGAGAAAAAAGGAAACAGCTAAAAACAGAGAAAACCTTTTTTTTAAAAAAAAAAAAAAAAAAAAAGTAGAGCCTTATCTATGAACAAGCTGATGATAATTCCTTTTTTTTATCATAGAGAAAGAAGGTTTCTAGACATTACCTTTTTTTTCTGTTAACAACCCAATATACTTTTATTCTTCTGATCGAACATTTGGCGCTAATGAACCACCACCACCACCTGCTCTGGAAAAAGCATCAAAAATATTACGGAAATCATAAAGAGATAAAATAGCACGGTTACATCAAGTGCTTTGAGACAAGAGGATGGCGATTTTAATTCTGACCTATAAGTGATCTTCAGAGCAGAATATCTACAGCAGTTCATGTTTATGCAATTTTATAACAGACTCAGTAGCCTTCCTGAATGTCAGGACCAACTGTTCTGCTCCTTTCAAATGATGCTATGGATGCATAAAAGGAGATCAATCACTCTTACTTAAGAGCGATTCAATGGCAAATGGCATCAAGGTTGACAAGGGACTGTCATAAATGGTTTGACCCAGCAAATGAGCCACAGGCAGTTCCACTGTCCAGCAAAGCCAGAAGCACAGAGAGCCAAGACGCAATAAAAGAAAATGTCCAAAGGCCCAGATGGCACTGCTGTAAAAATACACTCCAGACACCAGCATCTGGATTTTGCAGCCACCAGCTGCCAGCTCAAGTGTGGCCATAAGTACTGGCTCAGAGACCAAGGTCAACTGGGACTACATTTGGCACCCCGAGAGAGTGGTGCCAAGTTAAGCAGATAGCTAGAATCTTCCACGAATAGAGTGTAGGCTGATTATCAACATCAGACATATGAATTCACCTACTCACTTCCAAATGTAAGATCCCCTTTTTAACAATAAGACTCCCCCTTTCCAAAAGCAAGTACCATAAAAAATAAATAAAGTCTTGTATGTGTGCTTTCAAAGCAACAAGCCACATCCTCTAGTTTTTTAAATAAACGGCAACACTGCATTTTGGTTTTACCTGCCAATACCCAGACATCTGCAAACAAATAGTCTATTGAGCCTTTCTTGATAAAGAAAATACACATCATCCTAACTTCCTAACCCTTGTGCCTTTCCTGTACCAAAAGGAAAAAAGGCTGGAAGGGAGGAAAGAGACACCCATAAAAAAGTTGAACATATGTGACAGGCTGAACCAGATGATTTTGAGTGTTGCTTAATGCTCAGAAGTGTGATAGACAGGGAAAGACAAGTAAAAGAGAGATCTATTCTTTTTTGGCATGAGGAAATCTCATTTTTCTAAATGTAAAATCATGCACAGTTCATATTTCTGGGCGTACATATCTCCTACTATGCACAAAAGATAGCAGTAAATTTATCAGACAAAATCTTTGCAGACCTTAAAGTTGTAAATCAGGCTCATTCTCATTAAATAATTGGAAATATCTGGACACTCTCAACATTGACTGAGTTCAGAATATTTTCAGTTTTTCTGCCCTTTATTTTCTCAGTCATATTCCAAAACTTCCTGGTAGCTTTCCTCATCTAGAAAAAAATGGATGAAATGAGACAACAGAAAACAGAAGGAAAAACTCCACTATACAAGAGACATTTAGAAGCTGACAGGCATTTCAAGTGTCAAAAGTTCTTTATAGAAAAAATATTGATTCAAACATTAAATCAAAGTATCTTTTTTTTTTTTTTTTTGTATTTGAAATTACACTAGCACTGCAAGAATGATCCTAAATTGAATTTAACTTCAGTTTGACACTTTAAATTATGATAGTGCTGCTCCAGAGGAATTTAACCTCCAAAAAATGATACAACTCAGATTAAAAATTCAGCAGTGACCACAGCTGTTACTGGGAAAGTTCAGGCTCCTAGAGATTTCAGTCTATTCTCACTACAATATTTTTTTTGTGTGTGCTGAAAGTAACATCTACTGAAACAATATCTCATTTAAAATCAAAGGTGAAAAGGAAATTTGAAGACCATGTCAACTAGAGTGACCTGACAGACTTCAAAAGGCTGGTCTCTCGTGCAGACCTAAATATCTGTAGCTTCCAAGAGACCCTCTCACTCTCCTGGAATCACTTACACAATATTCAGGAAGTTGGACCAATGCTTTAGTGGATCCCATTCTTTCAGAAGACTACATTTGCTGCTTTTTGCAGTAAACACATTCCTACACTGTAGTTCTTGACAGTTATGGGAGCAATTTAAATCTGTTAAAAATCCAAAGTGACCTTTAAGTAGAAGAAGAAACAGAAGCTCAAGAGGGTTTTGGTTCCTGAAAATGGACAAAGCAGAGAGAAAGCATATGATGTACAGCATGAAAGACATAACAAGAAAAAACTCATTCTAAATTGGACACACATGCCCATTATCTTTGAGTTAATAATGAAGCTTTTATAAGCATATAATGCCAAGTTACTACAACCTAGATATTAGCACTGCTCTCCTTCCTGAAAAAAAAAATAGAGATTAAGCAAAAGGTATGCTGAAGTTTAAGGTATTATGGAAACTTCTCTGTGATTTTCTTCCCTAAGTCTAACTTCGAAAATGACCTTAGTATTCACAAAAATTGTTAGATTGGCATCCTTACATCTGTCAGACATTGACAACATGTCATGGAAGACCAAAGCCTCAAAACAGACACAGCAGTGTAAGAGAATCAGGTGCCAGTGAACTTACCATATAAAAGCTAGAGTGTTAACAATTCATAAAGACAAATGAGTTACACTGAACCTCTAAATCTCAAAAACAATCACACTTATTCATAGGTTCTGTCTGTTGCAACTTTAGTATGAAGAGATTACAAGTTAAAACTCCTTAAAAAAAATTATGTATCTCTTAGTACATAGAGTCTAGCCTGGAAAGATGTCTTATATAGGGAAGTGGATGTTGAGTAACACTTTTGCATCTCTGCTGCAAATACCAAAAAGATGCCTAGACAGAAACCTTACTCCACTGTGAACATCCAAAAAGTTTTTACATGGTTTTCTTGGCATCCAAACTGGTCTATTAATAAATACTGCCTTCGTTCTCATAATATTGGTGATTCGTTAGCTAGCTAAGCTCTGCCAATAAACATTGATCTTCTCCTGTAGGGGGGGAGATGGAGGGAATAAGATGGTGCTTATTAATTGAAGTCAAACACTGCAGTCTTATGAGTAATTCAGTATACATAAGACAGTTAAGGAGCTATCCAAACAGTGGAAGTGTCCAAACAAAAAGTAACATTTACCCAGATGCTTCCATCTCCACTTGCTCTAGGTCCTTCATTCTGCAAACTGTATGAGCAACTATGGCAAGCTTTAAAGCCAGCGTGTCTTTTTCTTGCAGTGCTAATAAAATGATTTTCCTGGTACAATTCCTCCACCTTATGCAAGTTGTTCCCACTATGAAGCAGACAGCTGCCGGGTGAATTCTTCTGGAACCTGCTGCTCCATAAGCATTTCTTAATGGCACTCTTCCCCTTTTCCTATAATCCCTTCTCAATGGCATGATCATTTTTGGAGTAAGCACCAGCAAGCCACTCAACAGGACTTTTTCCCACTTCTCTTTCCATCTGTTTGTACTCTATAATATTGTTGTAATGGCCTGCCAGATAAGAGGGACAAAACTTGAGCAGCAGAGCTAATGGTCTGTTGAGTTTGTGTTGCATAGGCATTAGGTTTCAAGCCTCTCATAATATTTCTTTAGAAGTTCAACATCATAGGAGAAACACTGTCAGAAGGGGAAGGTGGTACCTTTCACCTGAACAGCTGAAAACACAGGAAAAATAGACACACAGACTTGACCTGATGGAAATAATAACAAAATCCTTCATTTATTTTATGTGCTTAGACTGTAATGGCTATACCACCACTCCTTCAACTATTACTATCTTAAAATCATCAGTTCTTGCATTAACCTGCTACTGGCTATAGAAGCTTCTCTGCTAACTAAAATCTACCCTCTCCTGATAACAAAAATTTATTTCCTCTCTCATTTCTCTGGCCCTTTCCCCCCTTCAGAATCTGCGTTCTTTTGAGGATCTGGCCTCAGCCAGCTGCTGGTGCTGACACCCACTGAGAAAACAAGCAGGGATTAAAACAAAGGGGGAAGGGGAAGGGGGGTTAAAGAAGGGGAAGACATCCACTTTACACTTTTGCCTCCAGGAAAGTCATTTTCCTCTTGCCCCTAATCCCAATTTCAGAACACTAGGGATGCACCTAATCTACTCTGCTATTGTGAAAAGTATGAAATGATTACAGAAGTGGGGCTGAAATGAACAGTGATGAATCACCATTCTGTCAAAAAGGCTTAGGGTGTCCAAAAACACCTACATTTTTCTCAAAGAAGGGGAAAAAAGGACAGAAATCATTCCATCTAAAAGGTTTTCTTCCCCCTCTTCCTTTTAAATGAAGGACCCAGGCAAACAAGACATAGTCTGTGTCATGGTTTGTCACTCATGATCAGCAGCTGGTGATTAAAAAGCCTTATGGCTTTAAACCTGCTTCCCTGGAAAGAGGAATGAAAACATTCCTCCCAAAGTGTTGCAAACCTGAAATGATCAGGCAGAGCCTGGAGGAGTGGGCATATAAATGAACATACAATAGGTGCAAATGAACTATTTTCAAAAAAAAAAAAAAAAATCAGGTTTGCTTAGGCTTTAAATTAACGTTCCTGTTCTGATGATCAGCTATTATTTTGATGTTTTTCATGTTAATTCTGATT
The DNA here is from genome assembly GCF_028389875.1 of Rhea pennata. Classification (NCBI taxonomy): domain Eukaryota; kingdom Metazoa; phylum Chordata; class Aves; order Rheiformes; family Rheidae; genus Rhea; species Rhea pennata. The sequence goes on from NC_084663.1 coordinate 108,418,180, forward strand.
GACTCCTGTTCAAGCCCCACAGATATTTCCTGATGTGGGAAAAACAAGCAAGACACAAAGCGCAAGCAACACAAAACCTCAATGAGTCTCCAAGCCATGGGCTAATTTGCTCTTAGAAGAGAAAGCGGCTGTCTCTCAAGGCAGAGAAGCACAGCCATCTGCTCAGGTTGTGAGTGCTGAGCTAACTGAGCTCAGCAGCAGGCAGCCATACGGTTATTTAACTCTGCCTTGACAACCAGCAGGAGGTCCAGTGTACTACAAAGGTTCAAAGGTAACAGGAGGACTAACACCTGGACCAGGCAATCAGCTGGAAACATTTCATCTTGAGACAGGACGAGAAAGGATGGTTTAGAAACAGGATATATCTGAAGGAGGAAACGGCATTTGAGCAAACCCTCTCTGCCTCACCCTTTCTTGCAGCAAAGCAGCGATTTTCCTTTGGCTGATATACACTGCAGAGAGCGAAGGAGGCACCAGCAACATGACACAAGAGCAGCTGGTGGCATGTCAAGTGAACGCTTGCCATGGGTCCCTGATTACAGAAGTTGCTTGAAGACCTAACCCAGGTGCCCTGGCAGGAGAGGTCAGCTAGCAGGTACACATTAAGGTGATGAATGTACATGGAAATGTACTTGCCTGCTATGTGAATGCTCCCGAAATGGACCCTTCTCAAAAGGTCACAAACTCAACACTTCTGCCACTGCCATTAAGTGGATACTGTTTTCTCCATCTCTTACTAGCTATTATGCCTCCCAAGCCAGGCCTAAGCTATCAGCAAATGATTTGCTAAGCCAAATACATTCTAAGTATTTATTTTAATATATCAGACAATAAACATCCCTGTTTCACAGAAGGAAGAAGAAACACACCAGAGAGCATGCAGCGAATCCCCTTTCCCCTAAAAGGCTAATAAAGCTGTCTGAAAAATACTTCATTCTTTTCTGGGAAAATGCTGATAGAAATATTTATAATTTATTTTAAATAGTAATACTTGACCAGAAAAAAAAAAAAAGATTATTTGCAAAAATTGTCATAATACTTTAACCACTTACACCATCCAAATTATCTATTATTGACTAGATAAATCATCTCTAGAGACATTAATGGGCAACTCACCTGGTTCACATTAAGCTGTATTTAAGTATTTTCATGATCAGCACCATAATGCCATGTAATCTGCCTGGTGTACCTCTCAGTCCAAAAAAAAGTTGAGTTGCTCCTTCTCCTGCTTTACCTACATATCTTGTCCCTAATCATTTGAGGTGATATGGTCATATTCCATAACATAGTAAATGTTGCCTAAACAAACTTCATGCTCTATCTGAAAAGGCCTGTACATGTTGCTTTAACTAGATGTTGGATGAAGCACCATCTCTTCTAGTCGGATACATAACCTTGGCACAAACTCTGTATCATGTGCTGTAATAAATTCAGCAGAATTTATGTTTAGCTTTGATTCAGATCCTAGAGCTATTGCAAAATAATCTAGTTTAACAAAGATGAGTACTAATGAACCCAGAAGATATACCCAGAAGATATACCCAGAAGATTCCCAGCAAAAGTGCCACCATCTGCCAGTTGTACTTGTAGGGCCTTGAAAAGCTGTGGTCAGGCAACCAGTACTTTTCAGGTCAACTGAAAGTCACTCAGTACTGGAGAAGGATATACGTGGATCTGACACTTCTAAGAACAGGAAAAGATGCTATATTAAATGCCAAACTTGATTAAGCAATTCTGGTTCTTAAAGAATTGGTGTTAATTTCTTATCTAAGATTTTACTTTTTTAATGGTAAGCTAACAAGAAATAGTGGTAACAGGATGAATGAATGGTACAACAATTATTGAAAAAACACATCTAATTTAAATCAGTACCAGGTATCCACAGAGAGTCTCAAGTTCTTCAGTTTGCACAATGCCCAAGCCTCAAAATCCTTAACTGGTGAACAGAAACTTTTTTTCTCCTTTAGATACAAGTGGTTGATAGAATATTTGACTACAGCTCCTCTGGGATTTTTTTTAAATGCTTGTCCAAACTGTAGCTTCTCCATTGTAATTTTACATTCCTCACTTTTATAGTGAACATTTCCAGAATGATACCACCAGCCTGGACCTCACAAAAGGCTGCAGATCCTCGGTTTCACCTAACCACTGAGCCACCGAGTTGCTTTTGCTTATTACTTTGAAGAGCTAGTAATCATCGCATAGACACAGATCTTTAGAGATTTAAGCTAAGTGAGTCAGTGTGTTAATTATATGCTAAGGGAGTACACACTAGAAATGGAAAGAAGTAGTTTATTGCTTTCCCAAGTTTCTCAGGTGATTAGAACAGCTTCTGGAGATACATGGCACTTTACCAGCATCTATCATCACAATGGGCTCCAGTGTAAAATGTACAGAATTAATTTTTTAATGAAAATCCTCTACTGAATGTCAGAGCCAAATTCACCTGATAAATGTCACTGGGCAACGTCATTACTGGCTCATCAACACAGGGTGTTTAAAGCAGATGGTAGAGCAATGCATCTTCAGCGCTACAGCCTGTTAATATCAGCCACCTCCCATAAAAAAAATTAAAATTGGCCCCCTGTCAGTCAAACATGACAGTACTTTGGATTTCTCCCTCATGATATTCTTTAGCCTTGAGGCAGATATGACAGGCGCCTTATTAAATTCCAAAAATAAAATGTAGCACAAGAAGGCAGTGCATTCCAATGAGACAGCAGACTTGTTAAAATGCAACATGCATAAACCTTACTTCATTTCATTTTTAGCTATCATCAAATTCATCATTTAGAAAAAAAACAAATAGCAACTTTAGAAATGTGATTTTTGTCGCATATGAATTAAAACAACATGTCATTCCTTGTATTTTGAAACAGTTAAAAGTCTTTCTTTTAAATGTTGTATACATATTTGGGTTATTTGTATGAAATTGAGAGGAGGAACTTTTATTTACTGTTCTACTGTTCAGTGCTTGTGTTCAGTTGTTACTGATCCCAATATATATAAGAGGCAGGGAGGTCAACTGTCCTCTTCAAGAGCATCATTAAATCAAGAGAGTTTTTCCACCAGCATGAGGACTGGTCTATACATATTATGTTCTTTTTGATTATATAAAACAGGAGAACAAAGCTAATCTTATTATTATTGAGTCTTCTAAGTTGAATGAAAACATTGTTGAGAAAGCACAGTTAAAGCAAACACAGCTAAAAAATACCATGTAGCTAGAGTTTTACTTTCAAGTTCACCACCGCTCAGCCATATATGCAAGTTAGGATCTGGGTTAGGATCATCAAGGCATTGTAAGGCAGCTTCCACTGAACCACACAACAGTTCAGACCTGTAAATCACATGAGTCACTTTGAAATTCACTGATATAAGGGAATCCCTGGGCCCAAGAAAGTCTCTGAGGTCAACAGAACCAGCGTTTGCCTTATAACCTAAGACACGTAATCATTTCTTAAATAACACATGAGACTACAATGGTTGCTCCCAGCACTTCCAGTACAAGGTATACTGCTTGTTGTGCGTTTGTTATCTCTACTCCACGTAACTACGGTACATATGGTACCTGATGGGATAGTGGTTCAGTGTAAGAAAACAGAACACATCTAAAACAAAATGAAGACAGTATGTATGCGAATAATTGCGATAGCACTACCTATTTCATATAAGGATATTAATGAAATAGGTATCTATTTATTTATTTTCAGCACAACCAGAATGTCTCATGCATAAATGTATCTCAATACTGCAGATCCCTCATACTCAAAAAAAACCCCAAAAAGCATGATATTCATACAAAAATCATATCTTGCTTCCTACTTGATTCTTATGTTCTAATTTGTGTCACACAAGTTCCTCCTGTTAAAGGCTTAAATGGTCATGACTTTACAAGAGACTCCTTTTTCCCTGGCTTTTGTATATATTGTACATATGGCTTCTTAATATCCATGACACACTGTACTCCTCTTTTCTGCTGGTTTGCCTCCTAGACATTATCTCCTGTGGCTTTGCAAAACACATGCCAAGATCTTCTTTCACTTTTGAAATAAAACAGGACTGATTTAAAACAAATGCTTTCATTCTGACAACATTTTTGCACAAACAAACTGTGTCAATGTTGATGTGGCAATAACAGAGCAAGACAACTGAGCTCTGCATTTCTCAGAAACTGCCCCCAAAATGTCAGTGATCACAACTCTTGCCAACACACCCCAAAAATGAAACAGCAATGAGCTCATCTTTTTGAACACAACTCTATTTCTGCTCCCTATGTACAGTAGCTAGTTTCAAATGTTTAACGTACCCTCATCTGAATCCTATTTTTAGGAACTGTAATCAAAGTGTTATATAATGCACAGAATGACATTTTCTATTGCCAAAAGCATGCTCTAAAAGCAAAACAGAACAGGAAGAGGGTGAAAAGGACTTTTTCCCACAAAGCCTAAGTGCTGTTATATCTATTTGCCAAACAGATGACATCTTGCTGCCACTTAGAAACATTTCTTTAGTTTCTTGTGTGATGTTACCTTTTTTTTTCCTGCAGCAAACATCATTTCATCCAAGTTTTCTACTTAAAATTCATGAATGCTTAACAGCCTGAGAGTCTGTGCCAACTGTAACCCTTAAGGCACACGTATCACAGAATAACAGAATAATTTATATTGGAAGGACCTCTGGAGTTTCCCTGGTCCAACCCTCTGCTCAAACCAGGGTTACCTTCAAAATTAGAGCAGGTTGTTCCTAGCCTTTTCTAGCTGAGTTTCAACTACCTCCAGGAATGGAGACTCCACAACCTCCCTAGGCATCCGTGCCAAAAACAGCTCCCACAGTGAGGATTTTTTCCCTGATACCTAGTTGAAGTTTCCTGTGCTGCAACGCATGACCATTGCTTCTAGTCCTTATGCTGCAGGAAGTGTGACTCTCTGTCTATTCACTAGTCCTTCACCAAGTAGTCAAAGGCAACGCTTAGACTCCCTCTCAGCTGCCCTCTTTTAAGCATGAGCAACATGGGGAAAAATCATCTCCCTCAACCTGCTGACTCTGCTCCTGCTGTGCATCCTAGTATGTGGTTAGACTTTATTGCGACAAGAGCCTAGCATGTATACACACACTTACAGAGAAGAAGTGTGAAGAGAATCAAAAAAGAATTTAAAAGAAAAGGCTTGTGTTCAAAATACTAATGAAACAGCTCTGCAAAATACTCCATGGTATACAGCAGGGCTTTGTAAAACGTCTGCATTTATCATCAAATTTGATAATAACGGATGCTAGCCTAGAAGTAAGTGAAGGCTTTAGATTAATGCATATGTACTTAAAAACATACAGTTAAAAACTACATTCAGATTAGAGAAAATAATAAGTGATCTAAATGCACAGGCTCTTCCTGATCCTTCTTTACTTGGTTACTAACATTTGCATTAGGTCCAAAAGAACCTGCTTAAATAAAAGTTAGAAATTACTTTTCATTTTACCGTGCGCAAACACAAATGGTATCATAGTTGTCTCATGAGGCTAAACAGTAGTTTGAAGGACTTAGTCAGGTTGAGGACTCATCCACAAAGAGATCTGTGGGATCTGATTGAGTTCACAGATTGCACAACTACAGATTTCTATTTCCTAGTATGTAGCACTTCAAGCTACAAGTCACCTATAGCTGCTTTGCAACTGTGGATCTTCAAGCAGCAAAGCAACAATGACTTGTCATTTGGGAGCCAGATTTCCTCCAGAAAGTCATACATATTCCTTTGTACTCCACAAATCTTTTGAACTGTTCCTCGAACAAGCCCTCTGTGGTTCTGTTTCGCCTTCACAACACTTTGGTTTTCAGTAACTCGGAAGATTTTTGTTTGTTTTTCAGCACTGAAGTACGTGGTTTTAATTAGCTGTCACACCAGCATTGACTTTGCCTGCTTTTATGCACTGACATCACATTACATATGGGCTTTTTTTCTTTTTTCCTTTTTTTCTTTTTTAACATAGATAATGATAAGTGGGATGGATTTGTCTAATGGAAAAAAAAAAAAGGCATGAGTGTGACATAAATTGCCACAGAGATCATTTGACAGTCACCTTTTTTAGAAGAAAAGGACAAAAGCTAAAGTCATTTAGCTCCCATATGAGTGAGTACAAGCAGGAGAACATTTTAAATGTAAAGATATGTTGTTACTGAGGGAATGAAATACTAATGAGATGCTGTAACTTCAGTGTGGAGCTAGCAGTACCAAAAGCTGTTAAGCCTCTGACCATACTCAAACCTACAATTATGGGTATTATGACAGAACCAACAGAAATGTGAACTGAGAGATCAAGCTGGGAAGAGTTCCTTGTTCCCTTTTTCCCTGTATTGGTGAAACTTTTCAAAACACATAGAGGCTGCATGAAGCATTTCTTCACTTGATCTTTCTAAAACATTTCAGTAGCTAACTTAATTTCCAAATCAGCAATCAATCACATTTATGGAGTATTAAATTTACCTTGAAATCTGATGGCTGGCTTCATTCTAGAGGAACACGATAAAATTAAAATTCCTACTATGTCGTGTGGAACACTGTGTTTTATTTTTCATTTGGGGGTTTCTTTTTGTAGGAAAGAACTGGCAAATTGCATTTGATTTCTTGTTTTGACATGTTACCCAATTTATTAATAAATTAGAAACTTTATGCTGCTTGAAGTCATGATCTCATTTTCCCCAAATTTATCTTGAAGTGCTTTTAGAGAAGGGCACAGGAGATACTGCTTTTTAACTTGGTGATTTTGTTACTAGTGTTTTTTTCCCATACTCAGGTGGGATTTACTACAGTGATTCACCAGACCAAGTTACTATAAGTAAGACCATCTTTCCCCAAAAATACAACAGTTAGCATTCCTACTTCTTACTTGAATTTTGACCTTAAATGCTGCCATGTATTTATATTGGCAGTTCTGATTCTTAACTGAAAGGATCATAGGTAATCAGTTACCAGCTTGGTTGGATCAGAATGCCAATACTCCAACAGTATATCAAAACCAAATACGAGTAAGTAATGAGTAATGAAGCAGAATGGCATAATGTGGAGCCAATACCATTTGGAAAACCAAGCCATTGAACTGAAAAACCTGATGTTTCATGGCTGCTCAAGTGCAAGCCCAACTGCTGCTAAGATTGAGCCCTGTGCCCACAGGGTTTGCAGGAGTAAAGGTGAGAGCAGCTCTGACCAGCAAAAAAAAAGACAGCTGTAGCAGTTTCAATGCACGACTGGAAGCGTCCTTTCTAACCTCCTGCTCTCATCCAGCAAGATTTCTGAGTCTCTAAGAAGAAGTTGTTCCCATTTAGAAGACTTTTTCAGCCAAGTGAACTTGTACCTTAGGCATTTTTCTACTGAATGTATCATTTCATTACAATTGACCTGCACTAATCACCGGTTACCAAAGACATTACAATGATAAAAGATGGACTACATGAAAACACCAGCTATACTAAACTGCTATTACAAAGACAATCTTTCAAAGCAGGATTTAGATACCTAGGCCGCTTGCACTATCAATGCCATATTTTAGCATGCTAGAAAATAGCTTTGCTTTCACTGGAGGACAGAATGAAGATTTCACCTTCAAGAACATTTGTTCAGGGTGTTTCAGTTTTCTGGGGTTTTTTGAGTTTTTTTTAAAATACATCATGCAAAACAGGTAACATTTCAACCATAGGAAAAAAACAAATCTTCAAATAGGTCATTAAATCCTGACTGAGACAGAAAAGATAGAACAGTAAGAACAGATGCACAAGTGAATGCCCACAGAGCCTTTTTCCTGAAAAAAACAAAATACTTCTGAGACATGACTGGACAATCCATCAGAGCATTACAAGCTGTAGCATGCACTTCACTCTCCAGTCATTGATGATGAGCACAGAAATCAGCAGGGTCTTCAGCTGCACTCCTGTCTGCACAAGCATCTCTCTTTGTAGCACCCATATTATCAGGCAAGGTCTTCCACTGGACTGCAATACTACAGTGAAGAAAAAGTTTCTTGCATCTTCCAGCTGCTGCATTTCCAATCTTGGAATAAGTGTACTGTAGCCCTTCCTCTTTTGTTTTCACAAAAGAATAGAGCAAATACTTTAAAAGAAATATTATCCTTCTACTACTACATATTGACCTAATCTTATATGAAATATGCATCCTGGTAAGCTAGTAAACTGAACAAATAAAAATAATAAAAAAAAGAACTTATTAAAAAGCATAGATGTGTATAATGACTGGATTAAAAAAAATTGCAGATTTAAAATATTTCCAAACTCTTAAAAATAAGATCAGCATTCATCACCCAGAAACTCAAGGACACCCAAACTAATTTGAAAACACACAAGTGCACAACACCCGCCTGTAATCACACATTATCCCCTTGTTTCCCAGGGGTGGCCTGTGTCATATAAAATACTTGTTAAAACCTCATTATGAGCTTTGAGAAAATACTGGCATTATATCAATATTTGTTCCTTTAATCCTATAGAAAAATGCTTTTTCTTTCATATTTGTTTTATGAAATTCAGAAATCGATGCTATGCCAATCTTACTTTCATTAACTGAGTTTAGTCAATCAACAGCATAATTCTTACAGGAGAATATTTTAAGAAGTGCTTTTTTTTGTTTAGATTCTAACACAAACAAGCACATATTTATTGAATGGATACTATAGCATTTTTCAACTCCCTAAACAAGAAAAAATATTAAGAAGTATTTTAGTTAACAACACACAACAAGGTCTCCTAAAATACGAGCATTCACTTCCTAAGATATGTAACCTGTACTGTTATGATCTCCTAACAAGACTTTAGCATGATGCAGCACCTAAAAACGGGGATGACTGTGTTGCTTACATAGATGCTAATAACACATCTAAACTTTTGGATACACTGCTCAAACCATTCTCGATTTAAAGCCCTACAGTTTACAAGGTAAGCTCAAGCATCAATACACACTGAACTTTTACCACATTACATATAAATTGTCTACTGACTGTATCTTTTATGATAAATTTGCTGTATTTAATCACAGTATGGATGCTTCACAGGCAAAGAATCCACACTGGTTACCCAAGTAGGTCACCATAAGAAACAGAGAGAGGGGGGTAAAGATAAAAAGATTCCAAAACTGTAATTCAAAATACAATATTAAAACCACTCTGTCTGTTTCCATCTCACTTCATCTCACATTCTCCTTGGAAGAAACGTGTTTTTAACTGACAGGGTAACCTCTAAACAATGGCCACTGTTCATTTCAGCAAAGCTCTTAAGAAAAAACAAGAAAACGCTTCTAACGTATTTAATCCGACTTACATACCGCATGCCCTTTAGTCATATACATCCTACATTACTTTGCAGTAATTGTTCAAACAAGAAGACTCTCACTGCTGGCAAACTAATCGAAGAGGCTCGTTTCTTGGTTATTCCTTACGGTATCAGGCTGCTTTCTACCAGGGTCCTAATTTCACTTCATTTTATCATGCGTTGCCCCAGGGGTTGCTGCGATGGTAGCACTGACAGAGCCCCTGGGGTTAGGAGGGGAGTGAGAGGGTCAGGTTTGATTTCAGTTGGCAACATTAGCTGTTGCTTCCCAATGAATTCTGACATGGTACCCAAATGAAGGATGAATGCTTTCCAAAGCAAGCCCAGACAAAGCAATATTAAATATTTAATTTCCAGAGGCAAAGGGTGAAGTCCCAGAGCTCTAAGGAAGCTAATGGACCCCGAGCGAGATAAGTTGATTTTAAGCAGTAAATGCCCATGAAGAATCTACAGCAAGCTCAAAGGTTTCATTAGGGAAACAGAAAACAAACCAAAACAACAACAAAAAAAACCCCATCCACAGTATTTTACTAAGTAATTCTGTCCACGTACAGCTATTTGAGATTACATGAAATTAGGAAGTATGAAGATCAGCCCTCATTCTCCACTGGCATAACCCTTCTTTAGCCTTCCAAGTCAAGGTGGATTAAATGTCAGCACCAAGCTTAAAGCAGTAATTTCATCATACTCTGCAGTATCACACTTTTGCCTTCCACTTCACATAGCAGAAAAGCTTTTAGATGTACTTCACAAATCGGGGAAAACCAGAAACTGCCAGTCAGTTGCATTCAAAAGCCTCCACAAGAACAGTGAATGAAGAAATTTGGTCCTCTACATTTTCAGTGAATTTCCCTCAAGGTTGTTTGGGGGTGGAGGGTCCCCTCACTTTCTCCCATTCCCCCAGCCCCTATTTCCCCGTCCTTTCCCCTAAAACCTTCTGAAGGAAAACTTTTGATTCGCAGACGTCATTCCAGAGCTTCAGAGCGTTACTTCTGACTCTGCATGTCGCTCGCTCCTCCGTGGGCTGGACTGCGTGGCCAGGCTTTGCCCAGTGGACACAAGCACAGCTGAGAGCATGCCCTGCTGTCTCCAAATTAATCATGTGTGATCTCTAGAAAAGTGAAGGCAGATGCTACTTTTATCCAGCTGAGGATTGCTGAGGTAACCATTATTCATCATGTTTTGATATTTAGACTTTATCCAATAATTATTTTCCTGTTATGACAGGAGCTAACTTATCATTTTCCATATGGCCAGAAAGGTGTTAGACCCTCACTAATTATAGGTAAAGCTATATTGATGGCTGCCGAGCAACATCATCATCTGTGATGCTGAAAGCAGCCTATAAACCGTGAAGTCTTGCCTCTCACAGCAGGTGGATAAATAGAAGCTCCTGATAAACACATTTGCCTGCACTAAAAGACAGAATTGTCTGGAGATAATGAGACCACTCACATTCCTGGTTTACATAACTGATACTGTTTGCTCAGTGTATGCCCAAAAGGTTGTGTGTTTTTCGCAGCCATACTAGGTAGTCTATTAAAAGCAATTACCACTTCGCAAAACTTGATTCTACCTTACACCATAGCAGCTGCAACACCTCTGCTGGGTTCCTTAAAACTAGCAAGGTACAACTGCCCATAACATCAAAGCCTGCTCCTCGTTTCCATCAAAAGAGGATATACTGAAGCCTAAATATTAAAATGACCTTCTGTCTACACACACGGAAAGGACACGCAGCTGCTTGGAGAGAGGAGTTCTTTTGCACGTCTACATAAGCCTTAACCATAGGTCTTATCCAATCTGTTGCTGTCTCCTTCTCCATCTCTTCCTTGCAGGCTCTGTATGAGGATGGTGCTCCTTGCTGTAAGAGACTAGACAGGACTTCCTCCCAGGGCCACTAGTTCCATCGCAGTTCCCAGGGCCTGCCACTGCGCAAGGCGGGACACTTGTGGCCTCCACGGGCCGAGGGGCCGACCTGAGCACTGCTCCTGCTCGCCTGGCCCCTGGCACTGGTTGAAGGGCTGCATTTGGAACTCCTGGGAACCGCTGTAATGTAAAGCATTTGTTTGAAATCATCCTCGCCCTCCTTGGTGGAGTGCAAACTGCTCGTATTTCTAACAGGATGATGCAGTTTCTAAAAATAGATGATTTGCTAGATAACTGGAAGTGAAACACCCTAAGACAAGCAGCTATCATGCTCTTATATTGATGCCTGCTCTGCCACACACACCACCTACCATTACAGTCTTTGGTAAAATAAAAAGAGACAATAAAGGAACATCTTTTATGCCATTCTGCACTTTGTGCCCCAGGCTGCCCCTTTCTTGTACTCTGGAAACCACTCTGGAGTTTCCTTACTGCTTACCTTGCTAACAGAGATAAAATGTTTTTCAAAATTGTATCTGGAAAACCGTTTTAAGCACATTTATCTGTAACAAGCAACTGACGTGATTTTCTTGACACCGCAGAAATGCAAACAGGTAACAGGACTTAAAGGTTTGATGTCCCATGAATGGTGAGTAGCCACATCTTGATTCTGCACGACTCGAGGAAGCAGCCAGGAAGGGGAGCTCTGTGAGCAGGGCTCCCTTTCGCTTCCAGGGTGGTCGTGGGCATAGGAGTGGAGCAGCTTCTCCCTGGATGGGACCTGCCTGCAGGTCACCAGCAGAGCACCCTGCTCAGTTCTGCTCATGCAGAGAAATCATCAAGGCAAAAATTAATTCCTCAAAGGCCTAATCCCAGCTATCCTTGCTAGATCTGGCTTTATCCTCTGTAAAGCAGTGCTAACATCTGAATGGCCCTTTTGTCTTTGCTCACCTCTGACTTTCAGCCATTTGGTTTAAAGAAGCTTCACTGTCTCCAGCACAGCAGCATTATGATATTTCCTATTTGGAACAAAGCAAAATGAGTTTGCTCTTTCAATGAGTGAGAAAGAAGAATATAAGTCCCCAAAGCACTAACTATTTCTCACTGTAAAGTTATTCTCTAGCTCTTTGTGCCCAAATAGAAAACTAATTTTACAGAAAGAATCTTTTTTATAGGGTATATTGTAACAATTAATGTTCTCTCTCCTCCTTTCAAAGCATTATCCATGCTAGTTTCAAAATACATGCTTTTAATAGTATTTTCTAGTTAGAATTATTTTAAATTAAACTTTTTTTGAAAGTAGTCATACACAGTGTAACGACGTATAGATTTTTTTGGCAGCTCTGTATAAAAGTGATGCCAAAATCCTATGGAACTCAAAGCCCCTGTAGTAAAATGAAGCACCAAACATTCCCCAGTAACAAATCACATGCAGGCTGCAGTGCAACTAACTGAACATAAACTGCATAATTGCACATGAAAAAAAATGTTCATAAAAGAGATACTGATGTGCTCCCTCCTCCCACTAGTACTCTACCCTAACATCTCTCCAGATGTGTACATTTATTCCACCACAGCAGAAAATATACATCCAGATTGTACCTCATTTAGCTGCAATGAAAGCAGCTTCTCTGCTGAACGTGATTGTTCGCTAGATATAAAACGCATTTCAGCATTTACATGCATACAGAAAAAATCCAGATGTGCTATTAGGCATTCCTGGTTGTGCTAGGTCAGGAACTAAAGTGCCCAACGGATCACTTCAGGATTTAATCTAGAGGGTTTCTTATTGCACTAAAATTCCTGCTTTTTTTCATTTCATTCCTTGGCCAAGCATAACCACAATCTTGCTCAACTCATGATCTAAAAGCATGCCCAAAAATTTATAAGCCTAGTGTTCTAGAAGAATCTTTGTGCTTTTCTTTTTGTATTAGTTCTTATTTCTCTAAGTTCATATATTTTTCTATTTCAGAAAACCATTAGCTCCAATTTATATCTGGTGGAGAAAAGAAAATAGTGTTCAAGTTTAGAAAAGTCCATTAGGATCCACCTCAAGGAAGCTAACACAAATATAAACTAATATAATTTTCATACACCCCATCCTGCACCTTTCAGCTTTTTACATCCTCATGCATCCAATTCTAGCCCTAATATCCTTTTAATATCACTTTCCTCTCTGCCTTTGGCAAGCCCTATAGCATTCACCTTTGTCCTTGGAGAAATCTAGGTTAATATCACATTTGTGTAGCAGGTTCTACATTTTTTATTTTATTGGAAAAGCAGTCTAGCATGAAAGAGTGAAGGCACAACCTTAGAATTACCTGAACCAGTGGAGAGATATACTCCCAATTGCCAGGGGAAACGCACTTAATACAGTTCAGTCCTCTTATGAGGCCATCTATTTGCCAGACAAAGCAATTATTTCATTTGGGTAGCTCCTGCATCACACTAGGAGCATTACCCAGAGGCTGAAGTGAGGTTAAGCATTCAAACATTTTTCTGTTTGGGTATCAGGTAGTACCCAAACTACCGAAATCTGTCTGAACTTTGATTTTTTCTTATAAAGAATAGGCAATAATAATTAGTGACATGTGAAATTTAAATTATTTAAGAAAAAAATCATTCTGTAAATTTGTAAAAAGACTAAACCAAATCAGACTTACCGAAGATGGCAGAAAATCAACTTGAAACATTAGCATACAGTTCACAGTTTGAATCCTAAAGTAGATTGTTGTATTCCTCTTTAAACAGATTTCTCTCCATCCTAACTCCAAGAAAATACAGCAAAAACTGTTTATCCAATGATGAACTTTCAGTGTTTATCTGTATTCCAAATGGAGGGTCAGTCATAATGCTACTTGAAGAACTGAGTTTTTTCCTTTCAAAAAGCCACATATGCTTCTCTGGTTCAGAAATAAAAAACAGTGAATTTATGCCTCAATTTATAGTTTCAGAGAACTGAAGGACTAAATTTCTTTGGGGATGAGAAATAAATCATTCTTCATGTTAGCTCAGGTATATGTCCCTTGTGGGTGTAACAAAAATGCTTAGGTAATTCTCACAGGTTTCTGCAAACATCCTACATGTCAATCAATTACATACACACTTACAGAACAACAAATTTAGGTAACTCAAAAGGCTGAAAGAATTGCTCATGCACCTCTGGAAACTCTGGTACAAACATTAACCACCATAAAACATTATGCAGGACACTCGCTAATTGCTTTCCAAGTCACAAAAGGTTATAATCTATTACTTGTTCATCTTCATATGATGTTTTATAAACATATAACCTCAGTTCTTGCATTATGAGCTACCACAGATCAATGTGAATGAAAAAAAGAAGCACTCTCTTAAGCACATCCACTTCAAATACAAAAAGCTGCTTGTTACAGAAATACATACTTAAGTGCGTGCTTAACGTGTTCTGTTATGTTGTATGTATGTGTGTATAATTTAGCAATATACATTATACATACACACACACATTTATATACGTACATATGCATAAGGTTTCAGTCCAAAATAAATTTCACTTTTGCAATCCAGTGTCCTGCTTTCCCCTTGTAATTATGGGCTTATAAACACAAGTGTTGACCCACTCTTACCTTTAGTATGGTGAACATCTTGCTGTAATAATGAAACGAGCACAACACGAAGACTTATCTGGATATTACAATTCTAGCTGTATATACTTAGCCTGCAATGAGGGATTGAATTTAAATGTTTATAGCTTTCCAAACACTATTATGCGCTTGCAAATGTTAAATCAGTTTCAATGAAAGAGTCAATTTTTTTAACAATACAGAATGCATTTTAATACACTATTACACACAATAGGCTGACAGTGAATGGACTCGTAATTGATTTAGAAGCACGTTCTACCATACTGCTACCTCTATCTCTTTAGTAAATCATTTTTTAATCGGGCTAGTCTAGGCTGACCCATACAGAGCTTTATTTAATTTATTACAGAATTTATATATAAGGTGGCCTGGTAATGCATGGCTACAGTATTATTAAACAAATTGTCCAGTGAATAACAAAGAGAAAAAAGAGAAAAAGAATTCAAATGGCCTAAGAATATTGCTGAGGTTAAGATGGGATCCAAATGAGCAATGTTATTCAAATGTTTCAGAAAGGGAAACAGGAAAAGGGCTCTGACACCATTATAGCTTGTCCCCAAAAGAATGGGTTTGATTCAATTATAAAGGAAGGATAACAGGGAGAAAAATCTTGAAAAAGATTGCATTAGTTGCCCTTATTCCTCCTAATGTAAAGGAGAATAATAAAGATAAGCTGAATAATTACTCCAAAGTTTTCTTCCTCTGCGTGCCTTAGAAACTTACTGAAAATATTGACATGGACAAGGGACTGAATCAATGCCACCGAAATCAAAGGGAGCTTTCCCAATTAACCAACAGATGCAGGATAAAGCCTTGGCAAAGGTGCAGAACACAGACCCCCAAACTATACTATGCATATCATAAATTATGTGCCAACTACTTTAAAGATAGATATTAAATATGTGTATATATCTACAATACAATACCTCATATACAGATACATGTATATACATAAAATTTCCCCCCTACACTTAAAAAAAAAATGACCTGCTATCTTTTCCTTGGAGGAGATGGGGAGCATCTGTTTGAGCATCACTCAGTTTATACATGACTTGCTAGTGTATGGGGAGCTCCCATCACCATCATTGCCACATCCAAAAGGACAAGGCAAAGGGAATGTGGAAGAAGGGCACAAAAGCCAACTACCTTCTCACGTTCACATGCAAGGCTCAGCCAAAAAAGCCAGGACCTACACATTCCAGAGCTAAAGACGGTTCTCTCCCCACAATTTTACCACACACACACACTGAATTTGCAAACTTCTGAGAAAAAAAGAAAGCCCTACATGTATTCCCCGCGCCCCCCAAGATATGTGAAAACATTGCACTGAAGACATAAGCACAGAATATGGACAAAAAAGTACCTGCTGACAATGAAGAGCATCTGCTCTGTGAACTAGATGGCTAAAGAGATCTATAATAAGATGGGGAGCCTTTCCCCAGTGACCACTGGCTTGAAACCATGTCCAGGTCATTACTAAGTTGCCATCATTCACAGCTGGTTCAGTGGCTGACTCAAAATGAGCTGGTACTCTCCGTCCAGGGTCCCCATCATAAATTGGCAACCTTGACAGAGTCTCAGCAGGGAGGTCAAGGACTGAATGGGCACGGAGACTCATCTCTAGGGGTGATCTCTCCAGGTCAGGGTTCAGGCATATTTGTAAGAGAAGCATGCCCTGCCACTGTCTCATGCTGCACTTCTGCAGAAAAATACAGGAATTCATCTTCAACCGCTGTCACAATCCAGTACCTTTCCCAAGGATTAAATGCCTATTAAAAAAATATATTTTTCGGCAGAAAGACAAGCCTGTACCTTTTAAATCACACCTGTCATTATAGCAATATTTTCCACTTTAAAGTTAAAAAAAAGAATGCACAAAACAATAGAGTAAGTACAATCAATCTTATTTCAGCTTAGGAGTTGGTCCTAGTAGTCCTTAGAGAGCAAATGAGCGATATCAGAAGTCCCTTTAGAAACCACTTGCAGCTTTAGCTTGTCCACAAGAGAAAAATGGATCAGAGCAAAAGATATGATTCATTTTATTTGACATAGGTTGTAACTTTCACTGAAAGCTATACGTTAACATAGCAGGTAGACTGTTGGTTTGAGTGTAAGCCCATCTAAGCCTTTTTTGCATGTAATACAAATTGTGCAAAATGCCACCCCAAGAGGTTTCTGTTTTATACTAGTCCAGGAGCAATTCAATCATTAAGCTAGTTTAGCCGGCTGACCCAGGTCTGTCCCCAGTGCGCTCTACGGCCAGCTGTATGGCTGGCAGTGCTGGCCATCAGCCACACACTTCTAGAAACTCTTGGCACATGAGAAATGCTGAGGAGAAAGAGGGCATGAGTGATGTGCTGCTCTGACCATCATAGTCTGTCAAAATGATTTCCAGGGGCTGATGAGATGATGCTTCCTCTAACATCAGAAGCCAAACTAGATCTACAGAGACTTCAGGCTCTTGCAGTCCTCCAGACTGTAGGTCAAGAGGGTCCAGGTACTTCCTTCAAGATACATTTTGCACAAGTTACACACAAAGGCCTAGAGTTTGCCAAGTTATCTCATTACATTTTATTATCCTTAAAATCAAGTTTATGTAGCAAAAGATTAATTTCAAAGCCCTTCTGGGGTCAAAGAAAGGGAATGCATGAATAAGTGAAGCTACCTATTACAAATGTTACAGCTTCTATAACCTTTGCACTTTCCATCAAAGACCTGAATAGATGAAAATGTTACATGTCCAGTGTATTGGGAAGTGTAAACAGGCTTTTCCAATCCTCCAGTCCTCCAATATGCAGAAGAGGTCAGCAATGTATTATACTTGATGCTATTTTGACAGGGTGGATTATCTAAACAACAGTTCATGTATATTTAAACAGAAAGAGCAGAGCTCTCCAGAATCTGCAGCTTTAAGTGCCTGAAACACCAGATGTCTGCAATGCAAGCGACCTTCATATTTAGAAAAAGAATATAAATCGGGACTCGATTTATGAGATCAGTGCCAATTCTACAACTGACTAAGTTTTGATCATGGTACACTTGAGTCTGCAACACGCAGATAAATACAGAATAAAATAATAATAATAAAAAATCAAACAAGAGGAAAGTCAGTCAGTGAAAACATCAAAATAATCCTAAATGCAACTACGTTATGGAAAGAGCTAATCAATCCAAATTAGCTTTTTCTTAAAAAACAAACAAAAAAAAACCCCTAAACCAGCCCAATATCACATAAACAACTCATTTCCCCTTAAAACAAAACAAACCAAAATATATACAATTGATACGTAGAGAAAGAAAAGCTTAAGCCCAAGGATACCAACAGAAGGGACAAACACCAACACATACGTAATCCCAATCACATGAATATCTCCCTGCTATAATCCCACATTAGGTGTCAACCTCCCTCCTGACACAGAGGATGTGAGAAGAGAGAAAGAAATTCAGGCAGGCTCTGATACCTGTCCCCAGCTCACAGACAAATCCAATGAACGTATTTATGGAATCTGCAAGGGATATTTACTACCGCTGTGGCAACAGCTTGGAGGTATCAGTCAAGGCCTGAGACCCCTCATGCTAGGGACTCCACAAATGTATAAAATATAAAGCCCACTTCCGGCTCTAAGCTCTTTATATTTACTCAGCTAGGACACGCTGAGGATATGCAGGCACCTCCGCAGAGTGAGACCTTTGAGAGTATCCCCAGAAGCAAAATGCCTGCAGAAGGCATGCTATTTAGAGGCCAAAGATATCACGAGGTGCTACAGTCCAGAGTGGAGAAACCTTTGACAAGGATGCCTTCCAGTTGGGGTACAAGAGTTCAGCATTTTCTAACAGGTTGGCAACCATTCTTCCACAGTTGTTCTAAAAAAGGTGAAAGTGCAACTGAAAAGTATTTGTCCTTGCTCCCTTTCTGGCAAGACACAAACACAGGGAGGCTTCTGCTATAGATGTGACTCAAGACATTTATTACTTTAAATATGTTAAGAACTTCTTCATTACTCAAGTTTTAGAGGTATTTATACTTAACCCCATTATGCTCCTTAGCCATTAAAAAAAATGTTGCTGTTTAAACAAGTATTCTCATTACAGATGTAATAAAACTCTGGAGCATTACTGAAAGTTATGCAATAATTTGTCTTTTAGGAATGATAAATGTGTAAGTTGGATGTCCAGAACTGAAAATTCATTAATGTCTTAATAGTAAAACAGATATTAATCTCTCTTCATTAGCTCACCAAAACTAGCCAAGGCAAGTTAGAAAATGTTCTGAGACATTATTTGATTTCAAATGAATATGTTGAAGTATTACTCTTCCAAAAATCTATTATAAACAACAGGGAGAGGAGAAAATCATTTGAAAAATTACTTTGACATTGTCCTTTAATCATGCATTGTATTCAGTATGCATTATTCTAATGCATCTCCTACATGAATAAATGGTTGTAATATATAAATAGCATGTATTCCAGAAATACCAGAAGACCATATAGCATATTTGATGATACAAAACATTTAAGAATTAGATTGTACTTAAAGGAACATGATGATGGAGTGAAACACTTTCAAAACAAAATATATTTAAAGAAAAACAAAAAACCCATACAGTTAGGGTAGTCTCTACAGTACCTTATAATACCACTCCACTTAAGCAATGCTTATGTTAAAACCATTTCTGAAATACCATTTCAAATGTATTTTCTACCATCCCTATTTTCACTATGATGTCTGAAGGAAATGAAAATTTTAGTCCTGATCACAAGTGGCACAAAACTTGGAAAGAACTTGCAGAAGATGTATTCTACACTGAATACCATAAACACAACCAAATAAACAAATTTTGGTTTTATATCTAATAACAGAATAATAGAACATTTTTTTGACATAAACCAAAATTTAGGATTCTATGACTGGCCACCAGTCCTCACTATTTCCTTCTATTAGACTGTATGAGACTGAATAAGCGTTTATGTCCTCTAGTGCTTGGACTGCAAGGAGAGGGTCAAGACAGTGATTTCTGATGATGGAGAGCTAGCTTCAGTTGGCACTTTAGAGTGAAAAAATTCTTTCTGTTCTTCACGTGAAATAAAAAAAAGAAAAAGAGAAAAACATTAGGCATAGAAGAGATATTGCTAAAATAATTGTTATCAATTAGGAGTTAACTGCATGATATTGACCAGAAAGACAAAAAAATAGCATATTTCTTATCTTGACTTGCTACTGCATAAATTCTCAGTTCTCCAATTCTCATTCAAAGCTAAATTTTTGATGACTGATCTACTGCATCGGCACTGGACACAAACTTACAAGTCCTAAAAAGGAGGCTCAAGTGAATGTCCTCACCAAAAGATGATGACAACTGCTATAACATAACATTGAGCTCAATGTATTACATCTTACCAACTTGGTTGACAAATTTTAGATGCATCAAATCTGGAAAAACTGATTTGCCTTTCGACCCTCCTTTGCAAATATACCTGCTATTTCTTTTCAAGGCAAAATTTCTGTATAGTGCTAACGCTATGCACTGACAAACAAGGCAGGTGTCTATTTTTAAATACAACAATAATTCCAGGTGACTGAAGATCCTGACACAGAACAGGGCACAAAATGGGGAGGCCTGCACCATTCACAAACACACACAAGATTGATTGCCTATTTAAACCCGAATTGTAAGTAGCTTCGGCCCATTAATATTAATTAGGTCAAGACTAATAGGCTCTCACAAGCAGACTATTTAGCAGGTCAGAGGCAGTGAAAAGTGGTAAACATCCTACCAAATGTTTCTGGGCATAAGGTATGTGTCCTTCGTCAGTCTAGGTGCCTCCCTGCCAAATTCAGATTCCTAAAACCTGCTCAGACTGTTTGGCTATTCATATAATATCTGAAACACCAACATCTTATTTCCTTTGAAGGAAACAGTTGTAGTAAAATGTTTAAAATTCTAGTCACAGACCAGTTTCGGTGCCTCTGAAAATGTCAGACTGACAGCGCTGAGGAATGAGGAGCATGGGACACGCGGTGGTGTCATTTCATACCCCTGTACACAGTTGAGGCAGAACGCTCCAGCTTGGTTTTGTAAGTACTTCTTCACAGGAAGAGAGGATAGGTCACTCTTCAAACGAATTCGCTGCTTGGCCTGTCATCTGTTAACACACGAGATGTTCCCTGTGTGGTACATCTTGTAACGCAGACATGTACCCAATTAAGGAGAACACTTATTGCACAAAGATCAAGTTCAAATTATTTCTAATTGGACGGTAATAAGTTCCAATCAATAGAAAACAGATTTCTTTGGTTACAAATTTAGCAGCCATACAAAAAGTCAGAGCAGTCATACAATGGGTACAGGGACTTCATTTGCAACCAAATATCTTGATGCTATACCATTATGTTCATGTGCACTAAAAATCATTTTATTACTGCTCTATGCTACAAGTGGGGAGAATTAAATCTCTTATTTAATCATTTCATTCACAAGGCATTCATATTCCTAAACACAAAAATATTTAGAAAAGTACACCTCACCCATATTCATTTTCTAATTTATACTGGTCACAAAAGATAACATGGGATCCTTCCACAGATTAAATTTATATTCTTGTGTTATTTTATGAAATGCTTCCCATTGCTAGTATTAAACTCAAACAAGGACAGAAAGCCTGCCCACAGTGTTCGCACCACTTAAGTTCCACTTGAAATCTCAAAATAGCGTTGAAGTGGAAGTGAAGTGCAGCAGAGGCCAAGACGGGCTTTTTGCAGAGGGATGAATTTAAGCCATTGGCAAAAATATCAGAATTTCATCCATAAGAGTATGGCTTATGTTGGGATTGCCTTGTATTGGGATTTGTTTTTCTTTTTAATTCACCAGTGATTTTGAGTGCTTACTTCAGGGTCCCTGACATGATACTCTCCCCTTTTCGTCAAAGGGCATGATTTTCCAGAATTATATCATCTACCTTTTGCAAACTACGTACTTGAAAGATGCCACAATTCAGACATGCAAAAAAATAAGGTTCACCAAAAGACTGGGCAATTCTGAAAACTCTGTCTGTGCAGTTTTGCTTGAAGCCAACTTTTAAAATAACAGATTAATTCCTCCTTGAAGCCTTTACATGAGAATAACCCCCAAAAGAAGGATGCTTCCTGTTAAAAAATGGCCAGGACTTGCATGGAACAGTCCTGAGTCTAGTAACACAGAAAAGATAGGATAAATTTAAAATAAACACTTTTAATTTCTATGTCAGCTGGTGAAGACAACATTTATTGTTATTATTATTGTTTATATACAAGCGACCAAATTCTACCCTTCATCCTGCAACACTGCTTGCCTGCCAAAAAGTTACCCATGGATGCTTTGCCAGGTTCAAGACCAAGAAGGATCTGAAGTTGCAGGCACTGGTCCCCAGACACCCATGTGCACACACTGACTTCCTCCCTGGAATATCGTACGTTTTTGCCTGCTGGATAATGCAAGGAGGTATAAAAATTTTGAAAATCTAACCTCTGGGGAGGTGAGGGGGATAACAGAAGCAGAAGGACTAAGGATTTAGAAATTGCAAGGTATCCACAGAGCTTCTAAGCAAGCATGGTGATTAATCAAAACAGAGCAATGCTACATAAGAACAGTCACTTCAAGAAGACAGCTTGTACGACACACGGACTTTATACAACCCTGGGATGTTCCTGCTCAGTATGAACACTGAGCAGCCAGTGCTGGGAAGTCTTTTAACAACCTGACGGGAACCTTCTTCAACCTTACGACTCCAGGGACCATACACTAAAGATGGTCAGATTTTTTCAGTGCTACTGCACCTGCAACATACCTTATTGCACAGCCTGGCTGTACTACTGCTTTCGACATTTTCTTTCTTGGCAAGACGATCTTAAAGTTTCCTCTGTGACATGAACATTTTGGCTCCTGCAGCCACACTAAACACACACTGAAAAGCTGCTAGCTCGTATCGACCTTTCGTTTCTCACAGCCACATCAAGATGCCCATAAACTTTACAAGATGCACGACCTTGGGCATACATCCAGATACTGAATGCTAAGGTCATATAAAGACACAGCTTGAAAGAGAAGAATTTTAACTCAACCAATATCTACCTACTGAACATCTAAAAACATAATTAAAACATCTGTTATGACACCATGTTTGCTGACACAATGGAAAATTATTATATCCTATCACTCATTGTGCTAGGAATTGCTGCATTACATTACCAGCTTTTGTTCTTCTACTGCAAACACACCAGAACAGATTAAAACGCAACAAATTTACACGGCATATATTAACGGCATATATGTATGCACAAATGGGACTTCTCAAAAACAAGACAGTACCAATAACACAATAATAATACAGGAGGGAAAAGAAAATATATTTTTTTTTCCTCTTTCAATTTCACCTATGCTGAACTGGCTAAGTCCTTCAAAAGCAACTTTTTGAGGAAATCTATCTGTTCCAAATACCTTATAATATGGTGTTTGTGTACAGTCAGAAGGAAATCTGCTGTTTCCTCTAGTGTCACTGTCTCTAATATAATCACAGTGTCTCTCTGCCTACACCCCACAGACAGGAAAAATGCCTCCTCTAATCATTCAAATTATGAAGCTGGTTTAAAACTGTATGAAACAACAACTGCTGGCACTCACCCACCTCCTTGCTCATTGATCTGGCTGATCAGGCTACCGAGATGTCCCACTTCCTCTTCTGGAAAGGCAGTTTCAACTGGACCCTGTGGTTGACACGTCTTTGAGACTTTGCACCATGCACAGTTAAGGGGAAAGTCCTGCCTATTTAAAGGAATGATAGCTGAAGCTCCAGCAGTCAAAACCCATGACAAAAGCTACACCATTGCTCTAATGTGTGTGGGGGGGAGGGGCTCTTTACTACAAAAATATTGATGTTTTAGAAGAAAAGAATGTGTTATGTGTCAAAAGTAAAGACGACTATGTCAGCATTTTAATAGAGTTTATGCTACATCAGAATCTGATCCACCAGAAGGAAAATAAACTTGGGGAAATATCCCTCTCTCTCTCTAATCTACAACTGGCAATGCCCTGATCAGCACTGAAGGACGACTTAAGGCACTGCACTCACGTCCTTTCTTGGCCCAGCCATGCTGGCTAGAGAGGCAACTATAACCAGCCTGCGCCCTACCACACAGCTCTGGGTCTCTGATTCTGGCGGTACTGATCGCAACAGGCTTCTCTAAGCCTTGGCAGTCAAATTAAGCGAACCTAGCAAAGATCTAAACTATTCAGAGTAGCACAGCTCATTTTGCCTCCTGCCGGTTAGCAGAAGATCACAGACTTGGTTCCAGCATGGGATCCAAGTGAATGGAGACCTCCTAGTCAACAGGGACCACGCAATAGCTGAGACAATCTGCTCCAGGCACTGTGGCAGGAAAATATAGACAAAGTCCCCAGATGGGGGGATAGCCTCTACATGTCACCGGGGTGCAGCAAAATACTGTCATGACACTTCCCTCCTCCACAGAAGAATAGTCCCAGAGCATCACAGAACCAGATATGATTGCTTTGCACAAAATACCCTCTGTGCCTACACAATTCCCACTTATCCAGGCAAAACAAGTAACAAGCACCACAGTGCTGCGGAGGGATGAGAGAGGGAGGCAAAGCAAGTTAAATGGGGTTATAATACTTACAATCAAGTAATGTTTAATCCAATTTAACTTATAAACTCAATCTAAACATGCTCCAAAACAAACATAGCATTAAAAAACAGACAGCTTTGGTACTGCAGTCATCGGTTCTCTACTGTTTCAACCAGCTACGTGTGCAAAGTGGCTCATACAGGCTCCAGAACAGCATAATACTTGTGTCAGAGTGTAATTTGACCTTATATTTTCTCTGCTTGCAACGCTAATTTACAAAGTTCCCGTTACACGTTCTCCCAGCAAAGTCATCGTGTCTCCCATGCTGCAGCTTCCTGGAAAACCCCTCAGTGTGGCCAGTGAAGCTGTGTGGGGACATGAAGCTGTACTCTGAACTGCTGAAACAATCCACCAAAGAGCAACCAACCAAACGAGAAAGCCCCACACTACTCTTTTTTAGCCATCAGCAACTGGAGCCTTTTAAAGCAGCTTTATCGCTAACAAAAAGGGATGGTCACCCTATACAATGAATGCAGCTTCCAATCTCCAAAAGGTTAACCCTCCTCTTAAGAAAGTACGTGCATAAGGACCATGGTGGACTGAGACCACAGCACACTATTTCACCCATTTCCTCAGAATCACGTCATTCTTGCTCTAAAATTACCCTTGGAGTATATGTTGTCACCATGTCACAGATACTTTGAAAAACTTTCATCACATGCATAGCCAATCACACTTTGCATATGCAATGAAAGGCAACCAAAACCTGCCACAAGCACGAGAATGGATCAGTCCTGAGGCCTCCTTACGTATAACTTCCCAAGGCCTGACTCCTCTAAGGAAGGCTGAACTCTGCTTATCTAATCAGCTAGCAGGGCTGCAGACTTTGTTATATCATTAGGTTCATTCCTCACCAAGCAGCAAACTGAATTTTAGGTTTAATACATGCAGTGTACTGAGCACTCAACAACAGATCATTTCATTATATGCAGGCTAAGTGCTAAGGGATAATTACAGACCAGTTATTTTGTAGTTTGTGTTTGTATTAAAACACTGAAGAAAAACTCCTTTCGTTTTTAAAAGGAAAATCTTTTCTCAGAGTATTTTTCTTAAGGACATGAAGGGCAAATACACATTAAGAAGATTTTTTCTGCCCTCTGCCCCGCCCCATGAACCCTCTCCTGTAGCTTCACTAGAAAATATGTTACAAACTATCTAGTATACTTCTGCTCCAGCAAGATGGACATGTAATCAACAGAAGCAAATTGGTATAAACTACTATGAGGTAGAAGTGCTGTACACTGCAGAAAATGCATTCATTCCAGTTCACTATATGCAGTCAAAACTAGAGGGAAAATCCAGATGATCAGTAATTTCACAGTTGGCTGACTTCTCTCCTCTTTGATATTATTTGTAAAATCTTTCCTTGGCCTCTAAATGTGTGAGCAAAGTAATATTTCATTCATTTAGTTGTGGGCAGGAGAAATTAAAATAGCTGACTTTGCTGAATAGACAAGAAATACATATAACAATTTCTGGATTAAATTACCAAGACATCATAAACAACGCTAAAAAAAAAAATACTCAATCCATAATGCTTGACCAAGAAGCAAAGTCTAAGACAGTGGCTTGAAAGAAAACATGTAGAACATAAATATTCTTTGTTCTGGACTAACAATATACCTGGATTTGGCACAGGAAAATGATATAAAATGCTGAAAAATCTGTTAACTATATATACACCTTATCAGGATACCTGTTATGCAAACAACAAATAATACTTCTGAAAAGGGTTATGTCTGGGATTCCAAAAATAAACGTTTTGCTGAAAATGATATCCAATAAACAAATATTCTTACTTCCCTCCCCACACACACAAACACACACAAATTGGGGTTTCCCTGAATGGCTGAAGATAGAAAACTAAAGGCTCCAAAGTAGAATGTGCTTTTATTTTTTAAAAATACAAATAGACCTAATGACTTTAAGTAATTGAATTACGTTATGTTTTCCTGGGTAAAATCCATAATTACAGCCTTCATGAAGGGCATTTTACTTCTCCACTGCTTCAGATCTGTGTGGGTATTTGCTACAACAGCAGCACAGGCAAATGCACCCAGACTTCAGGGCTGGCAGAGTTAAGTTAGCAGCCTAGATGTGTTCAGTGGGAGCTGGTTATCTATCTACTGCTTCTGAAAATCTGATCCTTAGGCAGCGTCTGTATTCATGTTTTAGTTTAGAGCAACAGTGCATTTGTGAAGCAAATCCCACACCGCCCCTACTCAGCATGCACTGGTTCCGCTCACTAAGAGGCTTTGGTGCACCTGAATTAGCTTCCTTTCAAACGAAACTACCCTCGGGGCATCCCAAACCCATTCCAACCCCAAAGGCTAGCCCACAGACTGCTCGCCTGGACCGCATGCGCTGAGGCTGTTCGGTCTAGGGATACGGGCTCTGTCCAAAGCAGAACTCCCATGCCGCACTTCCTGCGGAGACAGAGGCGCAGCACCGCGGGCTCCTAAACGCCGACCCACTCTTACTGCCCTAATGTATCTACTTACAAAGACCAAGCCTTAGAATGCAAGATCTTTGGGAGAGACTTGCACGGCTGTACAACTTGCATGTAGTCCTTCGAACAATAATCAACATTAAATTGTCAAAATTTACAAAATGGGTAATATTTGCAAATGTTGCATATGCCATCCACCCTCTTTGGGGATTTTTTTTTCCACCAGAAGACTTTTATTGCTGATTTTTTGAGGCTGAGAAACTCTGCAATAGGGAATTTCCTCTCACCCCTCAGTTTCAGTGAACAGCTGTCCCATTTTTTGAGCAAATCAGCCCTGCTGAGTTTTTTACTGTTTTGTGGGGGGTTTTGTTTCAGTTTCTTTTTGTAGACCACTTCACCACTGCATTGTGCCTAAATGAATGCCCAAGTCTCAGCAATTCTGTCCCCCAAAAGCAGTTACTCCTGTAACATAAATGGCTTTCTAAGAAAACATGACCTGCAAGCTGAACTTGCTCACAAGAGGACTAAACCAATGCTCAAAAAGAGCAACAGGTTCACATTCTGAAAAGCTGCCACTAGGCACTATCTACACCTCCGACACTAAAAACAAATGCGGAACGCTGCCTGCTATATTTAAGAACCTTTCAGCCTGGGCAAAACACTTAACAATGAGAGCGCTTTATGAGCCACCAATTAAACATGCCATGTTTCTTTTTCAACATGAACCCTCAGTAGGAAAACCCCAGGAGAAGGTCCCAGGAGGGGTGGGCCTCTCGGGCAGTGTGGGCTTTTTGAAAGTCTCCTGCCAACAACAGATGAACTCTTGCAAAGGGATCTCTTCCAGTAATGCCAGTTCCTCCAGGGGCAACCTCTGATGATGTGAACTTTCAGAAGAGGGACATGCTCAATGAGGTGAAGAGAAGAAAACAAGAGGAAAAACCCACCCCTTCACAACAGAGAGAAATTGCCTACAAACCAACTAATTCTGCATCTACAATTTCACTTAAGGCTGTGATTTGCACAGATCTTCCCTCTTTACTTCTCAGCTGGACTTATTCCATACAAACAAATTCAAACTATTTGAAGGCAAATATTGCATAAGGCATCAAGGCAGGCATCTGTGCTACTTGTACACAAAAGAAATGAAGTCTTTAGATAAATAGATAAATAAGTAGCTAAATAGAAAGACAGAAAGGCAGATGATTTAGACAGGCAGACAAAGATCTTTGCAGAGGGAATTCTTTTCTCTTTGTAACATGATCATTTAACATGATCTTGACTTGACAGGACGGGTGTTACATTACGTTTCCAAATTCACTCCTCTTTTCGGCTCTTCTTATCGCAAAGCATCCAGAGAAAATGGCAGAGAGAGACAGGAGAATTTCTTCTAACAGCATTTGACTCAGTAATAGCTATAATAACATGACATGCTTTCAAAGGAAACCATTGCATTCCTATACAAAGCCACGCAGCGCCTGAAGGGATCTGCCCACGTCTGCCGCTTTCCTATTAGTGCCCTACAGCTATCCAAGGAAGCTGCCAGCGAAGGCTCTAACTGTATTTGATTAGTTTCAGGCCTTCATTTTTAGCGAGTCATCACCCTCTTAACGGCAGATGATGCCCTCTACTCGGAATCAATGTGAGTGACCAGCTCACAATGGGCTGGATTAATGATGAAAAATGTGTAGTCAGCCCGGAGGGCTTTGGACATTCATCACCCACGGGGTCCGCCAAGCAGTGGGCTGCCCCCGACTCATCAGGACAATACCCAGCCTGCCTTAAAGAGCGCGCTAGCGCCCGGCTCAGTCGGCCTCTGGCGGGGGGACGGGACCGCGCCGCACCGCGCTTCCTGGCTTTGCATGACGCAGTTAAATCCAGGCTGAAACGTTTTGTTCCTCTTGTCGCTTATCTTTCAAACAGGATATGGCAACTAAAATGAGTCTTTGCAACTACAAAAAAATTCTTGCGTAAAATGCTGGACAAAAAATGGAGGGCTTCCTATTCAGACAGAAAATCTGAATCAGAGAAAAATTTTTGTGTGCAAAACTGTTCTGCAAAAATTTCTCTTTCTGAAGGAAAGCATCTTTTCCGAAGGAAGCAACTTTTTGACAGGCAAGTGAAATCTCATTACAATTTCATCAACATAATGAAAGGTGGGCAAGTAGATTTTGGTCTAGTTCATAAATATTCATGTCAATTCTACATACCAGAGGAGCAGTATCTCATTACAATAATAGAATCTGCATCATACCTTATAAGCATCTTTTTCTAAACTTCTGATGCTACGATGGGCTTTCTACACAATGTAATAGCATAACTCGCATTAAAATGATGATGGGCACTGAGCCCCAGGCAGCACTTGAATGCTGCCTCAAAAGTTCCCTTTTCAGTTAAGAAGTACAAAGTTAAGAGCATACAAAGGGCACGAAGATTTATGAACACAGTAGGCACGAACCATACAGGTGCTGGCAAAACATGCACATTTGCAGAAATACAGCATCGCAGGGAAATGAACCATTGCCAAAATATATACACCAGCAGCTTCAGCTAGAGGCCCAATTAGGAAGAACAACCATATGCTGAACTTTAAAAGATTAAATCATAGACCTGAAGTTAAGCAGGGGGTGGAGGGGAGCTGTTCTGGTATGTAAAAACAGACTTAATCATGTGGTTAAACGCTTTCCTGTCGAGGCCTGATACCTCTCTATCCATTGTACATTGATTTATTTTCATAATCTTCAAAGAATGCTCTGTCAAAAAAAAAATTAACAAAATGGACTTGTTAGCAAAACCAGCAAGCTTGCTCAAGGCTCGTTTTATTTTTACAAGGAAATAATGGTTCCATCCTCCATTAAAAAAATGCATCGGTAACCATATGGGATTTCTTGAAAATTCACAACTCAAAATGATACTGCCATGGGAAAACAAAGCCAGGTCTCTTTGTAAGGAATTTACCATCCACTCAGGCAGTTTTCAGTGCTTGACAGGAAAACAAATTATTATCTCAATGGAATTTCACATTTAAAAACGTATATTTAAAATGATATAAAAGCCTGCACGTTAAATATGAAATGTCTGTAATCTTGCTTTCCATGGCAATCAGATTTGATGAAGTGCTTTGGTTTGGCAAATGTCCTAAAGACCCTAGAAACACAGTCATTATGTTTTGAACATTTCAAGAAGATCTCTTCATATTTAATGAAGTTATTTTCTCTGCTACTATGAGAGATACAGTAAATTCCTAAATCATAAATTAAGGTTCAAATCGCTAATCATGCTTATTAAAAAAAATAGTGACTTGCAAGATTACTAACATTATTAAAATACAAAAGAGCTCATTCAACCTAACACCATAAAAATCTTAATAGCTACCTTAAACCTCCTCTGCAATTCACAGCAGTCTTTCTCATGACATCCACTTTAAATGCAAAGATCAGCGAGGCATGCCCATTGTTTGGGTTTAAATTGCAGCCCTACCTCCTGCCAAACCCCGAGCAGCACCTCCCTGCGCTGCCACAGGATGAGGCCCGGGCTGAGAGCAGGCTCCTTCCAATGCTCACTCTCTGCTGCTCTCCCGTTGCAGGGCCGCCACGCACCAGGGTGCCAGTCTGCGAATGTCCTGGCATGGGATCGCTGCACCACGGAAATGCGTGAAAACCCTAAGATGCTTCAGGGTTATGCCCTAAATTGCTACTTCTTCCCTTAGAAGCTATTACTTCACTTCCGATCCAACGGGAGTGGCAGATCATCCTTTTTGTTCAGTTCATTGCTCCTTTTAAAATGAATTCTGCTTGGGACATATTAGTTTAAACACGTTTTTAAACAATTATTTTATAAAGAAAAGAATGAGAATACATTTGCTGAAAAATGAAATGCACCATCTGAATTTCTCTCTCCTTGTTTCTGATCAAACTTAGTGGTTATTTCTTAATGTGATATTTGCTCTCTAACAGACCTTACAAACTATTTCACTAAACTTAAATCATCTGTTAAGATTCTCAAAATCTTTGTTAACTCAATGCTAAGGTCATTAGCAATCCTCTCCATTTGGCTATGCTTTCAATCATCAGGTCACTGGCTTAGATAAAGGGAAATATAATTTCTAACTTTTACCATCCCTGCTTAGCACATTTTAAAAATCACAACGTAAAAAATTTAAAGATCCACTGTAAATTTTATTGTAAGAAACAAGTAGTCTTATAAAATTCATTCTCTATTTGTTTCAGAAATCAGTAGTAAAGCCTTACCAACAGTATTTTGGGCTCTGTTTGCACTCTTTTTTTGTTTGGCTGTTAACCAGAAGAGGAACTGGTCACTGTCTGGAACTGCTGAGGTTCTTCTGTGCAAGTGGAATTGTCAGAAACATGAAAAACTTACATTTCCATAACTCAGATTTTATACATTTTTGTTATTCTCTATTTCATTTTTTTTGGCCTGCACTTTTTTTATTTTGTTTTGCCATACTATGAGTACTATGAATTTTGAATATTATGTATTCACACATCCCTAGCATTACAAAACAAAATGTACTAATTTCCCTTGATTTTACTTAGGACAAAGTCATGATATGTAGATGGCAGCAGGGGGTTGTGTATGAGCCTTTCGTCTCTGGAGGCCGCTGTTCGTGTCTGTCCGAGGTCAGGAGTTAAGAGATTTGTAATCTCAGCTTAATCCCTAGTGGACATTTAGCCACATCATGAAGCCAACTACACAATTAACAATTTCCGCCAAAGTTGAGACCCAGGACTGAAACACGTGGTAGGTTACAAGTCAGGGCTAAGACGAGTGGGTATTCTGCAGTAGTTCATACACTTTCTCACTTCATAAACCTTTTGTGCTTATTACACACTTTTGTAAGAAGAAAGCAAATAATACGTTTCCTCAACAAAGAAATCTCTTCTGAAGGTGTGAAATTGTATTACACCTCTGTTTCTTGCCCAAAAATCAACATGGTAAAATTGTGCTGTGAAGGCTCTTGCTTTCTGCCACTCGATCTTTTTTTACTGGATACAAATTCTAGTAGTACTGAAATTAATAAAGGTAAGACAATCTCCATTCAGTGTATGTTTTCAAATAAAAGAAAAATAATGGAATTTTTGTTTAATAGCAAAATGTAAAGTGACATCCACAACAGAGAAGACAAGGCATGTTCAACCTCACAGCACAATTTAGCTTTATGGCAAAGTACAGTGTTTTGATCAAAAATTGTTCTTCCATTTTGGCTTTTAGAACTTATAGTGATCCAGTTTCTTCTACCTTTTCCCAGCAAAAGAATGCTTTTGTCAGCATTCTCATTCCCTGCCTGAATGGTAATAACTTTGGTTGGTTGGCTGTTTTTTTCCTCTACTAAAACTGAAAATGTATTAGGGGCACCCTTAATCAACATTGGTATACCAGAAAAAGTGCTAAGTGTGGGTTTAAATCTATAATGCAAAGCATCAAAGCTTTTGATTTATCAGCTTTGGTGAAAGGACGCTGGGGGAAGAGACCTCAGAAAAATAGGGCAATGGTTATGTAGTTTTTCTTCATAAACGGAATGCTTTAATAAAAGCCTCAGCCTGTAACATTACTGGACTCAGACAACTAAAAGATGCATGATGGCCAGGAGGAGCATAATCTGACCATACAAGTCAGTTCTGTCAAGGGACCAGAAAATGAGTTGTAGGCACAGAAATAGAGAGAGGAAGATGCTGACAGAGCAGAAGAGCAATAAAGGAAAGAGAATGTTTTTTCAAGGATGAAAGATATTGTTTTCTCTGCGCTTAAAAAAAAAAAAAAAAAAAAAGACTTACCTGATTTAGCACACTGGAGTGCAAATCCAGATGTGTCACACACACACAGTATTGCTTTTGTTTTAATTCACTTTCTTTTTTTCTCCATATGTATTGTAATTATCAAGGTTGCAATGTTATGGACAGTGTCATGTTGACATGCCGAAAGAGGAACGCTGTGCTTCCTAAGGAAGAGTGAAGCTCAGCTAATGCTTCTGCTCTGAACCTAACCTATACTTGTTCCAAGCATAAAAAACAAATTTATTCCTCATCTCATCCTCATCTACCAATGAGGTAAAGCATAAGCATTTTAGTTATACTTGTTCTATAAAGAACAACACATTCTCAGCTTCCAATTTAAAATGGGATCATAGTCACACTTTACTTTTTCTGTTCTTCATGAGGGGACTGTAACATTTCTGTAATCAGCTTCCCTCTGGAACAGGCG
The DNA here is from genome assembly GCF_028389875.1 of Rhea pennata. Classification (NCBI taxonomy): domain Eukaryota; kingdom Metazoa; phylum Chordata; class Aves; order Rheiformes; family Rheidae; genus Rhea; species Rhea pennata. The sequence goes on from NC_084663.1 coordinate 108,451,355, forward strand.
AACGGCAACTCTCATTCACAATAAAAGTTTTCTTTTCAAATAAATCAATATATCTAAGAAACGAAACACTTCCTTGACAATAAGAATGATCCATCTGTGGGCAGGACCACTTTACAGCTTTCAGATACCTTGCAAGAGGATGGCTATGCCAGAAATGGTGGCATGACAAAACTACTTGCTTGTTGCCAGTTCTCTCTGGTCCTTCTTCAGCTTATCACTATGTCTACGTAACGGTTGGAAATGCATATGACAATTTTTTAGGGAAAAGCAGAAATTAGCTTGTCTCTCTCTTGCCCATAATTCTTTCCAAAAAGATTTTGAGCAGGTCAAAGCCAAACCAAGTCGGCCAACAATATTCTCTTCTATCCTTTTTTGCACACTGTGGAGAGACGCATGTGCTGTAACAAATGTAACAGTGTATACTAGTGCTACTCTGAGTAGAAATTACATCTTATCGAAAAGTAGACAGATTTCCCCTCTGCTACACACACACAAGATGAATCATGAGATAAAAGCTTAAGGAAAAAAAAGAGGCTAGTAGGTCAGGTTTTGTGTACATTGCTTTCAGAACGATTATCCCTGTCTTAAGAAATTTCTGGTTGAATAAGCCAGAAATCACAGCTCTTTAAGTGAAGCATTGTATGGCTGGGTAGTCATGCTTCTTAGCATGTAACTTCACCTGCTGCAAATGATTCATAAAATAGCTTTCAGAGATGTACAATGACATACTTCTCCTGCTTCTAAGATACCTCATTCCATTTTAACTTTGCATCATAAAAGTATAGGCTTGTTAAACCACTATGCTTTTGCATTCACACTACTTCTCTGGAAATTTGGGCAAAGTGTTTTTTACTGTAAAAGAAAAGGAAAAAAAAATCTTCATGCAGATTTTGCATTATATAGTCTGATTTTGTTATAAAAATGTTTTGGAGAAATCTTGAGAAACAGTTGGAGAAACGGACAAGTCACAGGAATATAGTTTTAACTAAGCCCGTATTCTCACATCCAAAACACTCTTTTAACACTGGACTCACCAGGCCAGGTCTTCAAAAATACATAATGCTTCACTGGAAAATGTTTGATCTGTTAACTTCAGCTATTTTACTCAAACAAGTAAGTTAATCGAGACATAGGTAAGTAAAACTCTGAAAAAAAATCACAGTGCACGGAAGAATTCAGCGTTTTCTTAAGAGAGAGCTACTGGCTTTCTGCGGCTATTTGCTTACTCTACACATCTAGTATGAAATAATAGCAAAAAGCAGACCTGGAGCCTTGTAGTAAGGTTAGGAATCAACCTCTGAGCAGCCTTTTCCTATGTATAAGGTCACCCACTGATCTAATAGCAAAGATTGTGGAATTACTTGCAGCAGCAATAATACTGGTGCCTCCTTTTTCTCCTGGACTAGGTTACAAAAGGGAATGACAAAATGGAGAAAATACCCATAGCTACAACGGATTTTGAAGAAGCGTGACAAGTACAAAACATAAGGCACAAGGTTTGCGATACAACCATGCCGCCATTCTCACAATTCCTCAAAAAATTAGCAATACGGATTACGTGGGCAGGGTATATATTTTTATATGCTATAGATAAGATCAATTACATGAAACTCCCTCCTGCAGTGGGACCCCGTATCTGCCAGAGCAGCCTGCATGTTTCTTTCTTTTTTTTTTTTTTTTTTTTTTTTTTGATAGAAAGCTCCTGGAAAACAGCAAGAGAGCACAGGAAATCAAAGACCAAGTTTCATTTGATCAGATACCAGAACAGCTAAATTTGTAAAAACAGCAAAAATTTAGGAACTAAATAAATAGGTTAGACATAAAAGGAGGTTTTAAAGAGCGATCCCTCTCAACTGCGTCTTTAAGAGCAGGTCATTTGCCATACATTTTCCCTTTACCTGCAACTCAGCGGCTGCCTCGGCTGCAGCCAGCTCTACCCCTAGCAGCAGAGCGAGCCCTTCGCCCCTCGCGCAGCCACTCCCGTGACGTCCGAGGGCCGCCCAGCTGGCTGCTCCCGGCTCTCCGGCCCAGGCCCTTACCTAGCAAACTGCCTTAGGAGGCAGGGTGCAGCAGCGAGGAGGAGGCAAAGCGAGGCCCAGGAGGGGGGCACACGCATGGGGCTGAGCAGGGGGCCCCTCTCCGAAACGGCAGCAGCCCAGCCCAGGAGCTTCGAGATGTCCTCCCGCCTGAGGCCAAAGCGAGGGCGGCCCCAGTCCCTTGCCACCCTCTGCAGTACTTCACGCTCCAGCCTGGGGAAAATGCAGGTAAGGGCTGCTGTGGCTAGGATCTCTTCCAAGAAGACTAAAGGCCCTGGATAAGCAAACGTGAAAAATCTCTTCCCAAGGATGCAGCCTTCACCCCATTAGGCACAAAGGACCCAGTAAAACTAATCGTGAAAGCCAGGCTCCATGGAAATCACTAGCAACAAATCCCACCGACTCTTATGGGGCCAACACTGCCTAGACATAAAAAGTAGTAATCACTATAGTAACACAGTTAAAAAATAATCAGTCTTAACTTTTTATTGTCCAAGATCGTTAAAAAAAAAAAATCAGTAATATTTGAAGACTGCAGAGCAAGAGGGGATCAGCAGTGTTACCTAGCTGGACCTCCTGAATATCCAGACCACAAAACTTCACCTCCTAATTGCTTTAGGAAACTCAGACTCCAGTAAGCCTTCTTCTCCTTCCTCTTCCCCACCCTCTTTTTAATGAAAGTATCCAAAACTATGATAATTAGGCTTAGTTAAACAAGATTATAAAAACAGTGTGCACAAGATTAGAACATTTGGAGCAAAGTTTACCTGGACTTGCTTTACCAAAAGGGATTACGTGTGCATGAACCTAAATCTACATATGCCACTGCTGACTGTGCCTCCAGACCTTCCACATTAGGATGCACCAGTTTAAATAATATTGGATTTTTTAAAAAGCCTAAATTAAATCACTAAAAAATTGTGTAGGTAGACAAGATCATACTGCTTGGACACACAAGAAGTTACCACAAAGGTGAATGTTAGAGCACTTTGGCAGATGTTCTTAAGCCTGTAGGTATGAGCTTAAACTTTTGTAAAGTAAAAAAAAATATTTTTTTAAAAAGTACACTACTTTAGACTGTCTAATTTCTTTGTATAGAAAGGTTTTTAGAACACTTACAATGTCTTAAGGTTTAGTTTAGTGATGATGGGCAACCTAGTTCACAAATTCATTACTCAAAACCCTGTATTCCAAATGTGCTATCCTCTTCATTTAGACCTTATTTAGGACATTGACAATTTATGACTGTTAGTCATTATCTTTCAATAGAGACTTCTTTGTTATTATACTTTCTAGAGACCCCTTATTTAATCAAATCTTACAGCCTCATGTAAGAATTCGTTCTGCGACAAAGTGCTACAATGGCATGGAGCAGCTTTTCTCCTTTCAGTTAAGCCAAACCAGCAATACATCATCATCTCCAGCAGTACATTGCCTCACTGGTGTTTTAAGCATAGTCACAGGAAAGCAAGATTCAGAATATATTCCATAATCCTCGTATGTCATTTTGCATAGAGAAGAAAATAATATACATTAATGCTCAGGGGAAGTCAGAGATATGGTTATAAATATCAGTGGTATATCTGCAGGTTTATAATCTCACAGTAGATAGAGCTCAAGAGGGAACAAAAAATAAGACATAGTTTTGAGGATTAATCTTCTTTGGTCAGCTTTTGGTCTTCACAGTGAAACGTAAGAGACTACAATACTGTTTCAATTTTAATTCTTTTCCGCAATGGTCACAACTAAAAAAAATGCTACACAGGAGGTTTTGCTATTTGAACTATGTAATTAGTTAAATAAAACACTTGTAATTAAAGTTACTCCATCTGTAGGCTCATTTCATAAAACAAAATGTAGCTTATAGATTTCCAATTGCACCTTTTTTAGATGAACTACTGAGTTGACACGGTACAAAATGCATACTACAGGAGATGTAAAAAGTTATTTTATCTGTAGATCATATTCTCAAGTTAATTTAAAACAGCTAATGTGCTCCTAGCTTTGTACTCACCAGAATAAAACACAATACTACTCTTCTGCATCATAAAGAAAACAAACCATTATATAAATCTCTTTATTAAAGCAGAGCCCTGAGGCTTTAAGAAAAAAGAGCTCGTAGAAATAATGCTGAACTGTACGTTTCCAGTTTTATGATTTAGTATTGTAATCAACATTATAAGTATCTGTGATAGCATTTTTACGCTCCTCCACTTTAAAATTTGCACAATACATTCAAACTGGAGATGATAATGACAGGACATTTTTCCTCCTCTTCAGTGAGGCTTCACTGCTGAATGAAATGCCACAGTTCAGTATTTGTTATTGACAGAGTATTTCAAATTAAACCACTATATAAACAAATGCACCTTGAAACAGATACGCCAGCTGGTATGAATTACACAAACTCATCACCAAGAACTACTTTAGTTCGGATACAGGACAAGAACAAACTCCTTTTTCCAGTGAACAGTTCCTCTTCCAGTTTTCCAGTTCTTCTTAACTTGCACAAGGATGGGTTTTTTTTAGTCCTTTATGGAACTCAGAATTCTCCCTGTTTCCAGTCTATAAAAGCACTGAAAGAAAGCTAAATTGCTTTGCTGATTTTAGATTTTGCAAAGTAGGCTGATGTAAACTGTGCAGGGAGAAAAATACACACTTCACAATTAATGTTGCTGTCTCTCGAGATGCAGGTGTGTTGTCCAGTAATATGAATGCCTCTAGAGTAATTATTTTTACACCAATCTTAATAAACATGATTCTAATTACCTAAAGGTATTTTGGGCTTAGGGCTGTTTAGAAAGATTTAATACAATTCACTGTCAGAAGGTTGCAGAAAGCAGCCCTGTAAGAACACAGCTGTCCGCATTTCACAAATAAAGCTACAGACATACAGGATAAAATTGACAGCACTTTTGCTAGAGATTGATATTGGGCAATCACCTTTGTGGTACTTAAGAGTGTTTTCTACAAATCTCAAGTTTTCTTCAAGCGAGATTTCTTACTTTCCAATTACTTGTAGTCTCTTTCCAATATTTACACAACTTGCAACAAACAAATTTCTCTGTGCTTCACAGTTATGGATTCAGAGGAGAAAGGGGAAAGGGAAGATATCCGTCCAGTTCAGTACACAAGCTTGTAGCTTCACAGCCCAGGCAGCCCAGGGGCACACACACAGCTACGCATCCTTTCCCCTAACCACAGCATGGCTGTATCCAGCGTTGGATCACTTCAGCTTTTCCCCGGCCTGTGGTTTCCTTCATGGCCATCGTCTCTGCAGGACCAAAAAACGTTCCCACAGGACATCACACCATACAGCGATTGCGTTGTGGCAGGCTGTTTTGTTCGGTTCATGGCTCTGTAGTCATGCTGCTTTGCGCTTTGATCTTTTCAGATCTCACAGGTTTGAGCAAGACTGTGCCACCGCTGTTGGATGGGAGTCCTCCAAGGAAAACACAGGTGCACCAGTAAGTGGTTTGATGATTCAATAGCTGACACTTTTCCCTCCAAGGGGCAGATCCAAAGCCTATTAAAAACAGGGGATTCCCACCACCACCCATGAACTTCCGTAGCTCCGATATCAGGGACAATGTGGTATTCAATCAATACCCTAAGGCTGATATGAGGTAGCACTGCATTTCTGGGAGCTCTGTCTTTTGATGAAGTCCTCTTGTTATTTAATACCTCATGGCACTTATTCTCAGCATCCAGTCCAAATTCCAGTTTACCTTATTACATTCTGTACATCTAATAAATTGAAACTATAGGAGGTTATTTAACTACATTTACTTATTTCCTGCACAGGTGCTATTACAGACTTACCTTTCACCTTGCAGGCAGCTGTATGTTAGTGACAAGTGAATTCTGGTGTCTGGTAAGAGTCTTTTATGAAATAAATCTTGTGAAAAATGTAAAACAAAAAACATATGCTCTAATAATAAAACTGTTTAGTTATAGATTTATTGCCCAGTGTACATCAGGAGCACAAAGCTTATTTACTGACCAGACCTTCAGATGAACCGGCAGGTGTTAGCTGGTGTGTGTATGCCTTGGTAAGTACACATTTGTTTAAACAAAAGCATGCTTGCAACTTAAATGTGAAAGACCGTAGAAGTTTCTTTCAGAACAAGTAAGATACTAACCAGGGCACGCTATAGCAGCCTTGAGAAGATAAGTAACAAACTTCTAATCCAAAAGCAAAGGCAATTTGTCCCAGTCTCCCAGGACAACCATGAACGATACAATAAACACAAAACAAAAGCAAAGTGTGTTAGAAGCAGCCTAAAGACTCTAAGTTCAAAATGTTCGTGATAAGAATTGGGCTGCAATCCATCATGAATAAAATACGAAGATATCCTGCAGGACTTCAACTCTTCTCCTTTTTGCTATGCGTGTGCTATGCATGTACATGTAATTAATGATTAACTCTTCAAGCAAATTTTAGATTCAAGCATCAGCTGCTGTAAATTGATTACTTGATAAAGTGAAACCAAAATGATTACTTGATAAAGTGAAAAATCTTTTACCAGTGAAGGACAGGAAGCTACAAGAAATATCTTCATCTAACCCATGACACTCTAGTCTGTAACAGTTGAGCATCAGGAGACAATTCAAGAGACATCTCTCATGCTGGCAGCAGCAGCACCCTGAAAAGGTAACAAAGACCTGCCCACTGCCAGCAGCACTTTAGCAGGTGGTATTGCCAATGCTCAAAGCACATTAAACAACTCCCTTCTTTTCCCCATACCACATATATGAGCTTCTGAAAAGAGCTGCATGCGTAATTTACTTGCAAAAAACCCTACACCTTAGTTTTTCACTTTCAACCTGCACATTAGGCAGGCTGTCCATCCCCCTATGAGGTGTCACATCTGTTCTTGTACCTTTTGATATTATCATGCATTAGAGCAGTTTTGGCCTAGAAGTTTGCCTCCAAAATCAGTCCCACCTTGTATGTGCATGGCAGTGATTCCACTGAAGTGTAGTCCTCAGGACTTTTGTACAACCAGATTTTTACAGGGGAGGATCACAGGAGGATAGGGAAATTTCCCATATGCAAGACAGTATCTGGAAAGAGATACTGGGTTTTGGTTCTCCTGTTAAATTTGATAATTTATTCAGCGCCAAAATACTGTTCTGGCTTAATTAATTTAATTAAATCATTACACTGAGCAGCTATAAGAGCCTAAAGATATCTGCATATGATCTGCCACACTAGCTGAGGGATATTCTATTTTGAGGAAAACAATGCCCTCCAACAAAGTGGAAAACAGTATCACTATGTAAATCTCTCCAGTGGCATGGTTTCTCCTTTACTTGATTCCTTTAAATCTCTAAATTATTCCAGCTCTAATTTAGTCCTTTAGTAGTTCCAATTTTCAGCCTACTTTTCTTTGCCTCTATCATAACCTAATTTTGTCTGCAGGAGCTCTTCCTTTGAGTGGGGGCACTCTGCTTCCTTCTAATTTCTCTTTTTCTTCTGTACCTTCTCATGATCTTTAACACAAATAAATAAAGAAAATAAATAAAACTGATCTATTCATTAACAGTTTTAGTAAAAATGTTTATTAACTGTTTATTATTAATGGTAGTCGTAGGTTTTCACTGACTTAGTTGAAAGCACTTCAGTTTTGGAAGAGGCTGTGGGCCAAGAGGCTTTTGTATACTGTTCGGTTTTGTTTTTATTCTCAGGGAATATAATAATGACTCAAACTGAAAGAAAAACATAGCAATCAAAAATCATGGGGAGATGTACTTTCTCTAAGGAAATAAGAGATGTACTTTCTCTAAGGAAAATAATCTGCTACAATTTTATAAATTTATGAGGTTTTAGGAAATCAGTGCAAAGTCTGATAAAAACAGTGTATTTTCTTTTCCCAGCTGAGTCCAGTAGGCTTTAGCTCTAACCTATTTTGAGGGTTTTCAAAGATAACTTAAGGTTTTGGAGACCATCAATCCATTGAAGCTTCTCTTCCACATGTTCACAAAATTGCTTTGTTGGGATCCAACAAAACAGGCCTAGAAGACTTCAAGTTTCCATGTGCTATTTCAAACCCTAGCTTGCCTGGCACATTCCTTCCCCTAATTAGAGCCAGCCCTCAACAGAAACATGCTCATACAGCCTACTCACCATGCTACCAAAACTTTAGTGATGATATCCAAACTTAGATGAACATCTAAAGTAAATGCTCTAAATTTACAACACCTTCTCCCAGAAACCCCATGTTTTGATGGTCTTTTTGAGGGACCAGCTACAGTTCTTACTAGCTTATGCAAACAGCACAGAGTGATACTGATAGTTTTTATACATTATTGTTCTTACCTTCACATAAAGGAAATACTTCTAAATGCAGACAAAACTAAGTCTTGTACACATTTTCTTAAAGCAGTTTCCTTCCTTGTTCCTGTGAAATATTCATTTTCCCACATCACTATCTCCAGCATTGTTCAGGATTTTTGTCTTCAAGTTCCTAGAGTATAAAATCTGTCCATTGCAGTTCACTATCTCTGATTAGTGCTGCTAAGCTTACAACCCTATGTAAGTCTTCTACTTGGAAATGATGCCATATTTTGCTTTTTGTCCTCTGCCTTTCCTAATGCTTCCATGATGCTCCTCCAGTTTACATCTGTCTCCCAAAGTAACTCTGAAAAGGCTGTGTAAGACACACTTCACCCAAAACATCTGAAAATAAATATCATATGCTTCATGAAGCATGATTGTCACTCTGTGTGGCTTTTTGCTTTCAATGTATAAAAAATTTACAAAACAAAGGCATAATGAACTTCTTTTTCAAGTTTTAGATAAATATTGGAACAGTCATTAAGAAGTTATGCTGATCAGTTGGACAGAGGATAATTCCATTTTTTCATACTGAAAGGACTACAATATTTTTAAAGACAGACAAGAACTATCAACAGACCTACTGGATGGCTGAGAAAACTGGTATTATTGAATGACCTCACTGAGTAGGTGGTTAAGTTTGAGCCTGAAAAGAACCCTCTAGAGTGGGTACACAACATCACAAATACTCCCAAATTCAGATTGCCTTTAGCTAAAAGCAGTACCAATGAAAAAGGTTTTCCAGAAGCCTGAAGCCCAAAGCTCAGCTAATTCCTCACAGCTTATTGTCAGGAAACACAGGAAGTTTGTTAACAGAGCTGGCATACATTAGATGTACGTGCCTTTTTATATATATATATATATTATTTCTCATCTATAAACTAAGAGATGTGTCATTAACATTTGGGGTATATAAAATAATTTCCCCCTTTTTTGGTAAGGGCAATGATAACATCTTTCAGAGATAAATCTGATAAAAGGCATCCCCTTTCCAGAGAAAGGAGGAGTTCTCAAAACCAGACTCCGAGGCCTTGTGCCAGAATTTGAATTTGACTTTTGCATTCAAGTGTACCCAAGAGTTCCAATAAATCTGACAGGCTGGTATGGGTGCCAGTAACACAAGATGCAAGCAAGAGCTACCTTTTCTGTTAGCGCCTTTGACATGCAGCAAGGCCATAGAGAGTGCCTGAACTTCAAGGACTCCTGAAAAATTGCAACAATCTCTTTTCTAACAGCTTACCTTGTCTTTCAGAACTTCATATTGCACAAAAACTCCTTCCTACACACATTGTTTTCCTGAATTTTGGCTCATCAATTGTCCCAACCTGGTTTCATCATTCACCTTAATACACCATTTCCAAAGTGAAACACCTGAAAAGAATGCTAGCTCTGCCACTGTTGTCAGCAGTGCTGGATATACACTAAAGAAGAAGACTGAAAAAGATCACATAACCCTGGTAGACCTATATTAATCAGAGTTGATAAAATTCCTTAACATTCCCATGGAATAACAGTAGAATCTGAACTCACCAAAGCACCTCCTCACATGTCTAATCAATTCAATGAAGCTGGTAGGTTTGCTGAAAAGTTAACATTTGACCTCTTCCGGAGCAATAAAACCACAGTTAGGGTTTGTGATGACTTAGATAACTTTGTTTGCTTTGCTGTGATACGTATTCTTTCTTGCTGTAATTACTTAGTCATTTGTCCATTTGTTTCCACAAAGGATTCAAATTGATTTGAATAGTTTGGATATTGGATAGCAAGATAATAATAATAATAATAATAATTTGTGAATGACTGAAAAGCCAAGAAGCTAAAAGCCTTATATCTCCTATCTTTAGAGCCAACCTGATGTTTTATTTGGTTTTGTACTGAATCATTTCTATTTATTTCTTTCCAATGACTACAGAACGAGATGAGATTTTTCTTTCAGATATTTGAGCTACACAATTTTCTGGAAATAGAACCACAGTTAAGTCATACAAAAAACAAAATAAAATGAATTCCTAAAAGATTAGGAAAAAAAAAAAAACAAACCACACACACACACACACTTCAGAGTAACACAGAATCACAGAATTGTCAAGGTTGGAAGGGACCTCTGGAGATCATCAAGTCCAACCCCCCTGCTCAAGCAGGGTCACCTATAGCATGTTAGACAGGATTGTGTCCAGGCAGGTTGTGAATATCTCCAGAGAAGGAGACTCCACAACCTCTCTGGGCAACCTGTTCCAGTGCTCTGTCATCCTCACAGTGAAGAAGTTTTTCCTCATATTCAGGCGGAACTTCCTGTGCTTCAGTTTGTGCCCATTGACTCTTGTCCTGTCACATGGGACAACTGAAAAGAGTCCAGCCCCATCCTCTTGACACCCTGCCTAAAGATATTTGTTGACATTGATAAGATCCCCTCTCAGTCTTCTCTTCCCCAGGCTAAAGAGATCCAGCTCTCACAGCCGTTCCTCACAGGGCAGATGCTCCAGCCCTCTGATCATCTTTGTAGCCCTACACTGGACTCTCTCCAGTAGCTTCATGTCTCTCTTGTACTGGGGAGCCCAGAACTGGACACAGTACTCTAGATGAGGCCTCCCCAGGGCTGAGTAGAGGGGCAGGATCACTTCCCTCGACCTGCTGGCAACACTCTTCCTGGCACCCCAGGAGACCATTGGCTTTCTTGGCCACAAGGGCACATTGCTGGTTCATAGTCAACTTACCATCCACCAGCACTCCCAGGTCCTGCTCTGCAGAGCTGCTCTCCAGCAAATCAGCCTCCAACCTATTCTGGTGCCTGAGATTATTGCTGCCTAGGTGCAGGACCCTGCATTTGCCTTTGTTGAACTTCATGAGGTTCCTCTCCACCCAACTCTTCAGCCTGTCCAGGTCTCTTTGAATGGCAGCACAGCCCTCAGGTGTATCAGCCATTCCTCACAGCTTGGTATAATCAGCAAACTTGCAGATGAGCACTCTGTCCCTTTGTCCAGGTCACTGATGAAGAAGTTGAACAGGACGGGACCCAGTACTGACCTCTAAGGGATGCCGCTAGCTACAGGCGTCCAGATGGACTCCATGCCACTGATGACAACCCTCTGAACTCTGCCTTTCAGACAGTTCTCAAGCCACCTCCCTGTCCACACATCTAACCCATACTTCATGAACTTGCCTAGGAAGATGTGATGGGAGACAGTGTCAAAAGCCTTGCTGAAGTCAAGGTACACAACGTCCACTGCTCTCCCCTCATCTACCCAGCCAGTCATTCCATCAGAGAAGGCTATCAGATTGGTTAAGCAGGATTTCCCCTTGGTGAATCCAGGCTAACTACTCCTGATCACCTTCTCTTCCTCCACATGCTTGGAGATGACATCCAGAATGAGCTGTTATATCACCTCTCCAGGGATGGAGGTGAGGCTGACTGGCCTGTAGTTGCCTGGGTCCTCCTTCTTGCCCTTTTGAAAGATTGGATTGGCATTGTCTTTCTTCCAGTCCTCGGGCACCTTTCCAGTTCTCCATGATCCTTCAAAGATGATGGAGAGCAGCCTAGCAGTAACATCCACCCCTGTGAGCTCCCTCAGCACTCTTGGGTGCATCCCATCAAGGCTGATGGATTTGTGGGTGTCAACTTTGCCTAAACAATCTCTAACCCGATCCTCCTCAACAAAGGGAAAGTCTTCCTTTCTCCAGACTTCCTCTCTTGTCCCCAGGCTCTGGGATTCCCAAAGTCTGCCCTTAGCAATAAAGACAGAAGCAAAGATGGCATTCAGTAACTCTGCCTTCTCTGCATCCTTCGTCATCAGGATCTCCATGCCATTCAGCAGTGGGCTCCCATTTTCCCTAGTCTTCCTTTTGCTACTGATGTATTTGAAGAAGCTCTTCTTGTTGTCCTTGGCATTCCTTGCAAGATTTAATTCCAAATAGGCCTTAGCCTTCCTGGTCACATCCTTGCATACACTGACAACATTCCTATATTCCTCCCAAGTGGCCTGTCCCTTCTTCAACATTCTGGGTACTTCCGTCTTCTGCTGGAGTTTGGCCAAGTGCTCCTTGCTCATTCATGCAGGTCTCCTTCCTCCTTTGCTGGACTTCTTACTTGATCTTGAGCTTGGAGTGATGCTTGAATATTAACCAGTTCTCTTGGAACCCTCTTCTTTCTAGGGCCCTAATCCATGGGATTCCTCCAAGGAGGTCCCTGAAGAGGTCAAAGTCCACTCTCCTGAAGTCCAGGGTAGAGATCCTACTTATTACCTTGCTTCCTCCACACAGGATCCTGAACTCCACCATTTCATGGTCACTGTAGCCAAGGCTGCTCCCAACCTTCACATCCCCAACCAGTACTTCTTTGTTTGTTAGTAACACTTCTACCTCCTCTCTGGGAGTTTTTCATTGACTTCTGCTAGCTTACAGCACTTGAAGCTGTATTTCAGCTGAATGTTATTAGCCTGTACTCCTGATATGAGGCAATCTATCACTAAGTACACAGTAACATTTCAGACCCCCTCCCCCCCAAAAAAAAAGAATTCTTTAATTCTTTAAATTAAATCACTGCATGGATGAACAGAAAAAATAAAACCTAACTGCATTTGTAAAACACTATCTGCAAAAAGTCTGCCAAAGAAGAGAGGAGGAGGCTGGCTGAAGAGCTCCAGACCTGCAAATTGCTTGCCACTGGCAGACAACTGCAAGCAGGTGGAACATCAGTAGAGGAACTATAGAGAGGAGAATATATGTCCCTTCCCATCTAGGTACTCTGAAGAATTGAGACTTTGCTGTAATTTGGAAAATGAATACACAGCATTTTTTAGTCACAATGTACCTTAAAACAACAAATGTACCTTAAAAAAAAAAGTCAAAAAACACCCATTAAAGGTTTAAGGGGTTGCCTTAAGGTATAGTTTATAAAATGAACAATCCATATCAAGTTGCAGCTTTGAACTGGGTTACAGCTAAAACAAAGCTTTACTGCTGGAAAGCCATCAGAGAATTACCTTTTTGTGGTGCTGCACCCCCATTACAAGTGGTTTGCTAGTAAACATACGATTAAATGTTCGCTGTAGATCTCATCGACACTAAACACAAGGCTGAAATGTCTGTGGCTCATTTCCAGGCGGCAAATTAGAGAGTAATCGGCAGTGTTACTCCAAACAAGGCCTGATGCTTTTATCGACTGTATCACCATCTCATGCAAAACCTAATGTTCAGTCAATAGCTCTCATTGGAGGGGAGCCACTAACTCACTGTTCTTGTCAGTATTCCTTATCTAATTACAAATGGTCTCCAGTTAGAGCAACTCTATCTCCTTAGCACAGCCAACCTCTACTGCAACTTTTAGCAGACAGGTTGACACATACACACTACCATTTGGCAGCTATTGGGGACTGTTCCTTTTAAAAATTCACTTAGACTTTGCCTTTAGCATGCATAATTTTTGTGCAAAATCTACTGTATTTCAAAACCACCACTCAGTGACAGCAAGGAGAACAAATCAGTTTTCAGAACTTCTGCAAACAACCTACATGTGGGCATTCATGCAAAATATAAGCAAAGGAGATACTGATCTAGTTTACTAAAGCTGAAATAGGGTGAAGAAATGAGGTATACATTTCATTCTACTTTTTAACGGCTACATAGTATGGGCTGAAGGCTGAACTGCCCTGTATAAAATGACACATCCTTATCTGACTCCAAGACTAAGGAAGCATGTGTCAAATTGCACTGTCTGAATTAAATAAAGTTGAGATTAAAATGTGGAAAATGTGTTACAGTACTGAGTGTTTTTTGACTAAGGTTTGGAAACCTGACACCCCTCTCTTCCCTCCCCCTGCCCCTATTAGAGTCTGGAGCTCTGCTTTAGGACAAAGTCTGCTTTCAGAATAAAGGAAGAAAAACAGGAGTCAGAGTGGACTAACTCCACCTCTAAGCCCAGAGCTAGTTAAAGCAGCCTTTACACCACTCTCCACAGCTGAGACCATTTCCCTCTGCTCAGATATCCTATACTGACCCCCATTGCAAAGATCCACACTTCAGCCTTGCCCCTGCTTCAGCCTTGCACAATTACCCTCAAAACGTAACCAGTAAGAGAAGCAAACTGGTATGTTTAAAGAAGCAAGAACTCAACCTTACCCAAGCTAAGAGCTCAGTGCTTTGAGTTTCCCATAGGACCCTGGAGTCCTCTGCCTGCAGCTTCGCTGAGATTTTTCACACCAGCCTTGGAGGCAGGAGCTGCCCCTCTGGCCCCAGCCAGGACCCTCACATGAAACAAGGGGAAGAGCATTTAGTTCCCTTTCCCCCTCCCAGGATGCATCACTGTCTTTGGATCATTAAAGAGTCTATAACATAAAGGGGAAAGACCAAAGTAGTGGTGATAATGCTAGGAATTTTTCGATGGGAAAGCCAAAGACAGTGGTGATTAAGGCTAAGAATTTCAAAATAATCAAGGGGTAGCTGGACAGTTTTAATTGACGTGTGTAACCAGACCTTATCTTCAATAATGCAGATGTCATTCAGCAACTAAAAAGCCTTACTGACCACCTTGCTACATGTTCTGATGTCAAGTACAGAGGAAAAAGTTCATTCTGGAAGCATAAAGTAAGATTAAAAAGTAGACACAATAGGTACAAAACAAAAAAAAAAAAAAAAAGAAAGAGAAAAAAAGATGAAGCTCCTCTTTCAATAAATACATGCATTTTCCAGTAATCTAACTGGGGCTTATGAAAACTCACCATCGGGAAAATTAAATTATTGTGAATTAGAGAATCTTTTAAATGTAGACTTTGTCTTATGGAATACTTGTTAGTAATATACGTAATATAATATAGTTTTTTAAAAAGTAGATTTTGTAAAGCCGTCTGAGTTACTGTGTAAAGTTTGTTACTATCTCTGCCCCTTCTAAAACTTACAAGTTAGTCAATGAGAAGTAAGGTAGAAATGACTGCCTATTACATATCAGTATTGTAACAAACAATATTACAAAAGTAATACTGGCTCTGGAGATTTCCTGATAAAAATCAGTGAACCTGAGAAGTGAAGCTCATTTGCTGAATTATGGTTTCAAAAAATGCAGGTCAAAGATGTGATGGACTCTCTTCTCCTAATGCTGACCAGAAGAGGGGAGGAAGAAAAGGAGAGGTGGAAAGCAGAAGAACATAAAGATCTCAATTTACTAACTCAAAAAGGACATTAGCCTCAGCTTCTGCCTTCCTCCATTTATGGTTGCTGTCAGATATTAGTTTTTAGGGAATGTAAAATCCCCCTATGGTACACTCTGTGTCACTATATTTACAATATCAACAACAATAAAGAAAGTTAACAAACAGACGTTCAACTCACCAGGACATGTATTTACAAACAAGGGATTAGAGCCAAGAAAAGAGCAAAGGTAAATCACAGATGGCTGGACCAGGTACATAGCCCAAGCCTGCAGAACAGCAATACACTCATGGCTAGAGTGAACAGATTTTACGATGTGCTCAGTCAATCCCATACTGACATCTCTATGGGAAAGAAGGTAATCCCAGTTTATAGTGCGGAATTAGATTTTTAGCTTAAAGTTTCTAGCACACAAAAGGATTAAACAAGTTTGCCTCACAGCTTATCCAAGTTTTGTGATGCTGATAGCAAAGGAACCTTATACTTAGCTGTCTACATTTATATTAGTGTTTTCTACCTTAATGAGTAGGACATCACACGCTAAACAGTAGCCCAGTCCCCCTGCTACACAGATAACCAAGACTAATAAAGGAGCATTCTGCGTTACTATAACTCTCTCTTATTTGCCGGAGTTCTTAAGAGAAGATGAAAAGGAAGAGAGGCTTTTATCTTTCTCACCTAATTTCAGAGCACTACGTAGTCTACTATAGTCCATCTCTTCTATTCATAAGATAGGGAAAAGTTATAATCTCAATTTTACAGATCTGGAATCAGAATACAAGAGCAACAAAGTCAAAGCTTGAGTGTCACCAAAAAGTCTGAAACAGGTTAGGGAACTAAAGTCCAGGCTATCTTTTTTAACCAATATAGAGGAGCCAGTGATCAGGAGATACTAACTGTCAGTGCAAAGTATCTTGGGAGCAAGAAAGACTCAGGTACCCTTGAGTAGCATAGGAAAACATTTCCTCTAACACAACACTGTGTTGCAGATTCACAATCTAAGGCTAAACCTATTTGGCTGCATAATGTACCTACTGTTTTCTATCATTAGAATATTTTTAATCACCTTTTATAATATTAAAATCTTGCTTTCTCATTTACTGACAAATCTCCAATCTGCAAAGCATTAAAAAATTCCTTCCATACAGGACAGGAACAAGAACATTCAGTCAGACTCCTCTGACACAAATTCATTCAACTTTGCTAATCAGCTGAAGAATAGAAAGGCAGTGTATCTAGCTAAAGGCCATTTTCAGAAACCTAACTGAGTAAGTCACAAATACATGGCAGGTTATCTACATATGAATACACTTCAGTGTTCTGTTGAGTATGGGGGTTTGTAGCAGGCTAAGCACAAGTCTGCTGCACTTAATTCAAGAAGCACTTCAAAATTTAACTAAGGCTCCCAAACTCCCATTCTAGTTAGTGTCTAAGACATTATCAAGTAATTGATGAAATTTAAAAAGCCGCAGGAAAAAGGTTATCTTTGAATAGTTTACAGACTATACATGTAGGATACACACAAAGTCATTTTCATCATCCTCACAAGGACTGATAATACACAAATACAAACCGCCAAGAATAAACTGGGCCAAAATAAGAGATCTGCAGTTTCTTCTTTTTGTATACAACAAATTTACTTTTCACAAATTAATCAAGTAGAATATTTACAAGATCTACCATTTACAAAGTTTCTGTATTTAAAATATTGCATGATAAACTGCTGTCTTCCACAAAAAGCCTAAAACAGATATGGGCTAAAGAAGCTGAAAAGTTCGGAAGAAAAGCAACATCCATTTAAAACAAAAAATCAAAATAAAAACTAGATTAAAATAATTAACCAAAATTTTTTAAAAAAATCAAACTCCTTCCATTCTTTAAGTTATTTTCAGAGACTCTAGTTTGCTTGCAAACGGGAGATATTAACCACCGTCAAATTCGCTGCAACTTAATTTCCTTCTATTTCCATCAAATCTATTCGCCTTTATGTGAAGTAAAAATCTCAAATAAAAACCGTTACAGAGTTTAAAAGTGACCTATGTTCTTAAGTTTGTTTTCAAAAAGATACAGATTCTTCGGTGGTCAGAAGCAATGAAGGTCTTAAAGGTTTCAAAGGCTAAGCCTCTCAAAATCTGACTGTAGGTATCTAATTGATACCGCACAGGCATAGGTAGGGAAGGGCAGGAGCCAAAGCAAGCAGCTACGGAAGCACAGAAGCGACCTGGAGGTGCCTGAAAGCAGCCAAGAGGCAACGCAAGGCCCAGGTCTTGGTCTTGTCCCCTGCCTTTGTCCCTTGTCCGACCCTGGGAACCCTCCCAGAAACTGTCGGGCAACCAGTGTCGCTTGCCTTGACACCACTAACGATACGATGGTACAATGGATACAGCGTTCAGTTTCCACGGCTGGGTAAGACACAAATCAAATCCTTTCCAAAGACAAAACACCAAGGAGGCCAAAACTCTCCACACATGAATCTTCTGGCCACTCTGCTACACACTTATATTTTCAAGGTCAATTTTCTGACAGGCTCAATGTATTATTAGGTGCCTCCTGTGCACGTTTTGGAGCCTCAGCTTTTTTTGTCCAAATTACAGATTTATTAGCTACAATACATGGTGGACTCTATATCAAAAAAGGCTTATAAAAATTTTCAAGGAACTATTTCACCCTAAAGCCATGCTTCCATAATTACACGTACGTTTTTCTTTTACTAAGCTATATATACACACCCTTTCTTCCCTGAAAATGCATACTAAAGGCTAGTGCCACATTTTGAGATTTGACTAAGAACCTGGCTTACCTATAGAAAAATTAAGATCTAAAGTGTCACTATTAATTTTGGAATCATATTCCTGACTAAGAATGGACATGATTATAATTTTACAAATAGCTGTTGAGATTTGCTACGATCACAAGACAAAAGAGGGAACATCTACATTTGAGAACATTTCTCCTCACTTTCTCTCTCTGTGGGTTTTCTTGTCTATATATAGGAAGACTTAAAAAGGTAAAAAATAATCTGTGACCTACAAAAACTGGCAAGTGAACTCAGGGCAAGTGTATTATCAAACAATAGCTAATTTTAAAAAAAAAAAGAAAAGAAAAGCCCTTTTTCCCATGGTTGTCCACGACCATGTGCATGGAAAAAAAAGTTTTTTAAATGCTTTCTTGGATTTTTGCTCCCTTAGTCTTCTAATGGCTAAAAAAACAAATTTACTTTTGTTACATATGTACAGTTTGGCCACATCTCTCTCTCTCTTTCTATCTCAGAGATTTCTTTCTGATAAAGACTCTATTTTCAATTTTCAAGGGAACTGTGGGAAGAAAACCTTTCTCCTGCTGAGACATTCACCTGCAGCAGGATTTCCAGCAGTACTGAAATGATGCCTCCTAATACATAAGACAGGTTACAATGTAAGCCTTTTAGGGACACAGAGGATCTTGGGCTGTTAACACAATTGATCAGTAGCATAATGCTACTTCAAAAAATATACCTTAAAAAAGGATCTCATTATTTTCCAAACCAAACATGGAAAATCATGCAGATTCTCTTTGAAGTCAGCTACATAACTACCAAGAAAAATAATGCTCATCTTAAGCGGGAATAATGACAATAAGATATACTTTTTAACTAAAATCTCATGCACAATAAACAAGCTATAACCTAGTAATTTTTTACTTTTAAATCTATTACTTTTGTGAGAAAGCAATTAGTCATATGTAACAGTTTTTTTATATTCATATGTATGCATACATACATATATATAAATATAAATATATAAAGTGTTTGCTTGAGTCCCCACTAATGAACTGAGCAGTGTTAATTTAAAATTAATGATTTAAAGGATTTCAAGAACCAAGGCAAGCCTTGAAATGAACAATAACACAGCTGATCTTACAAACCTGAGATGTTCCTCTGAAAGCTAGTGAATTCATTTCTAGAAACTGTATTGTGTTGAATGAGTAGAGATGGAAATGAAAGGTCTCCAGTGTTATGATTATTTTAAAAAACTGCAACTGTATTTTTAATTTATTTTTTAAAAATACATTAAAAGAATGCAACAGATCAGTTTGTTTCAGACAGAACAGACTGTGTTCTGAGACACTTGAAGGCTAAGAGCATGTCTAATACAGAGTTCAGACAGTGTTACTAAACAATTGATGTAAAATTTGAAAAGACAGCAATTTTTTCCTGTCAGTTAAAAAGAAGAACACTACGAGCCCTATTTCAATTTTGGAAATCTTACAGAAGACTTTCATGTTATTTATTTTCAAATTTTTAATAAGTTCCAATTACACTATGAGGAAAATACATTTACACAAATAATTCTGAGACATTTATTACCCAATTTTTAGTAGTATAACCATCTGAAGTCTTCCTAGTATATTCAGTAATTCTAGCATGATGCTCATGTTAAACACCCCAAAATGGCAATTGTAAAAGTCGGTCATTATTTTCAGTTGTCTTAAAAATATTGCCATTATTGTATATCCAATCTTCAACAGAATTCCCTGGGTAATAACAGAGCTGTATTTGTTCACTGTTTTCCCAATGAGTTTTGAGGCTTTTATTTATAGTGTTAAGTGTATCTATAGCGTAAAAGAAGTCTAGTTTGTTAGTGTAGTAGTAATTAATATTTAAGGAATACTGCCAATCAGAAATCTGATCTTTTACCCAAACATGCATCGAGATCATTAAGTCTGAACAAACAACTGCTTTGCATAATTTGGTAGTAACAGGGCGTTCTGTACTGTTCCTCTAAAACCGCATTTTTTCTGCATCCCATACATGTGTGCACTGGAATAATGCTGCAGATTTAATTGAGAAGAAAGACTGCATAATACCATCATTCTGAAAACCAGTCACCCCTGGTTGCCTCGTGTCTTTGGTCTTTTTTACTTTAACCTTGGAAGTCTCTTGAACCCACGGTACAAAAGCTTTCAGAACCGCTAGCAGCCATTTCCACACGGCTCAGTCAGCAACGTCACTTTACTCTCTCTCGTTACCTGACATCTCCACTCCATTCAGGGTTCATCAAACACAGTCACTCTTCTGATTAATGGCTAATTTATTATTTGCCTTGCAAATGTTTATCCGCAGGGAGATGAGGTAAATACACTTCAGCTCTGGTGAGCCCCGTGCCCGCTCTCCCTCCGCCTGTTGGAATGGTCAGTTGCTGGTGTCCCTGAGGAGAGTCATGCCCTGCTGTAGGTTTCCCAGACAGTCCTCTGAAAGGCAATGTATCTATTTTTAATGAGCACGCTGCAAAATCAATTAGCCGGTGGCTTAGAAGAGGAAATTAATAATCACATTTATTTGGCGTTTTCATGAGACCTATCAAAAATAAACTCTCATATTAATCACATGCATTGGTATTCTCTGGGAGGCTGGAGAACCATTGCTTTGAAATAAAAATACAAAAAATCATGTATCATGGGCTTTCACATCAGGCACCAACCTGATGAAAAATACTATAGCACGAAAAATGGAAAAAAAGTACTCAAGCAAAATACAATTTCAGAAAGAAGAGAAAAAGAGAAGGTAAGTGTCTGATGTAATTCTCTAATGTCATTCAGTTGGGAGACAGCCAACTTTGTACGTCATATTATTAGATCTATACTGCAGCAGGCAATTCTTCCCAAAGTCCCATTTGTTATAAAATTTTCCTTGTACCTGGAAACTATTAGGTCTCAGATCAGGGCCCCTACCTGTGAAGATTCCTTGAAGCTCACTAATACAATGTGACTGGGGTGGGGGGGAGGTTCCATAAATTCAGGAATCACAAAAACAAAACAAACATTAACATCCTTCGATCCAGAGCAGTGTCATTAGATAACGTTCAAGTATCAATAGTAGACAATAAAAATTGAGGTAGCAAGGAAATTTAAGTTAAATGGACCGTCAGTGTATCGGAAAGGTGCAAACTACATCCCCTTGAACTTATCTGAAAGCAGCTCTACTGGATTGATTATTTGCCTTCACAGGCAACATCGCCACCAGATCTGTGTGCTATCAGCAGAGAGGAACATTCAAATCTCATTAAACCAGCCCCAGAGGCTCAATTGTCTCCATCATAAGCTGCTAGCAACAGAAGAAAATCTCCCTGTCAGCAGCTGCTTCAACAAGATCCAGAATATACAACAGAACAGGTACTGGTATGTACCAACATCTCCTAACTCCTACTTGGTCTGTGGCCATCAGTGGCCTAGAATTGAAGGAATGAAATATGCCTAAAAGGATTACCAAAATCACTTTGTTAAACTTTGAACTCGATTGTTAGACAGATCTCCTAACTGTATATGGGAATCAGACACCTGCACAGAATTTCCAATACTGTGAAAAATGGAAGAAAGAACATGCATGCATTTAAACTGTATAGCGAAAAAGAGAAAAACCGCAGTTCTAGAGGAACAAAAAGGACACAAAGCAAATTAATGTGATAACTAAAATTATCTATTCCTACCTTGAAGTATTTGTTTTAAAACATTTAATTTGAGAAAAAAAATCTAAATTGTGGAAAATGAACACACCTGGTCTTCATACCAATCTGTACATACTACCTACAATTGTGTAAATGTATATTGTACAAAGTACATCTAATCACTAGCCTTCAAAATTTCCATAGGTATGGAAGCTATCCAAACAGTTCTGCAATGGGTTTCGCATAGCCTGAAAAACAATTAGGCTATCGCTTCTTAATTGCAAAGATTCTCTATACCACTTTTCCAATGATAATTTGTAGGTCTGAGAGAAAACATTCACATTCCCTTAGTGTATTCATACACTTGTGTTTGGAGATGCACAATTTTCTTGAACTTCTTTTTGGTTTCAGTCCATTATAAGCAGGGTCCAGAGATACAGGCCTGTTGTAAATGGGCACAATCATTTCTAAAGCAGCTGCCTACATTCCCTTTCCTTGCTGTTGTAGTGTAAGTGCCAGGCTACTAGCTGAGTGCTCTGCTTTCTCATGAGCTTGCTGCAGAAGACCTTGAAAAACAGACCAGAGAAAGGTCTCAGCAGGATGCATATTTGAGGTTAAAATTTTGAAATAAATGCACATTTACTGTCAAAATATTATTTGAGTCTTTTGCAGAAAATAAATTGGAAAAGTCCTTTGAAAAGATCTACTCAATCCAGAGTTTCTGTCCAGCAAGACAAATAGTGAAGAGGAGAATACAATTGACCAGAGATAATGTGTTTTGCACTGCAAGTCTAACACTTATGTCTACATATACAGCATTCCTTTGCTCTCTGTTTTTTCTATAGTCACATTCTGATCTCATAACTTCCAGGGGCAACAGAAAATGACAGCAGCAAGTATGATGCATGACTAGACATGTTTCTCAATATGTACTACTAAAATCAAGTTTTATCTTTGCATAATGATCTATATCTATTAGCAGATACTAATTCCTGAGAAGTACATATGTACACAGCGTACGCACCTATGCAGTGTAAAATAAGAACAGATTTTAGATTTGTGAAGGACCTAGAGTTCAGTTTAGTCTGTATGAGCTGTACTGATAGATTAAAAACCCACAGCAAACACAAAGTACACTAACAGTTTGCTCTTTGGTCAACTGCCTGGGTAGTATGCAGAAGAAAGTCCAACACAGGATCTCTGGAACAAGCTGGGTACACACTTCAATAGGTCTTTTAGCTTTACCACTGACAGGCATCTCCAGTGCTTCAAGTTCTGTTAAAAAAAGCACTCTTATTTTCAGGGGAAGAATGTCACATGAAAACACAGTCCCTTGAAGCTTAATTCCCAATTAGATACCACTGACTTCTAGTAACAGTCAATAACTTTCCCAAGGCTGATTTCTGTGGGTTGAGGAATACACAGTACAGTGTATGTCAGTGTCTGAGGCAGGGCACTCTGGCCTTGTTATTCAGACATCATATATGTAACTAGTCCTGACAACTGCTGATTATATCTTTTTTAAAGCACTGCTGCCTTTTTTTGTTTGCCAGTTATCCTCTGGTGTATATGCCAATGCAGACAATGTCCCATCACCGTAATTGTCACTCAGCTGTCTGTCAGGGATGAGAAGAAAAGGGTGACAGCCTTGACATCCCACCAATCATCCCTCTGGAAAATTGATATCGTCCTCCCCAGTAAACAACAGCTAAAGAATCGACCAGCCTTGCCGGCACATCCCTGAACAATCAGCTTTCATTAAGGGCAGAAGCCACACATTTATCCCACCGTACTCCAATCAATAGTACACCGGCTTGTGCTACGTTCAAGCGTGCCACTGCTCAAGGTCTATATTTAATACGCGCTACCTTTCAAGCACTTTCTAGGTCTTTCAAACTTAAATGTACGAGAAAGCTGTTGCAGGCTTCGTGAAGTCCTCTATTTTCACGTAAAGTATCTCAACCCCTCTCCATCATCCATTGTGTGCAGTTTGGCACACAGTAAGTTTAGCAGATTTATTTTCCTGATTAATGTTTATATGCAGTGATTTAGTTTCGTTATTAAGGAAAATAAAAGGCATGTATTTTTGTATTACTTATCCCTTGCATTTATATATAGCCATGCTTTGAAGAAAATTTATGCACACTGTGTTAAAACTGGCCTTATTTAAAATGAACTACAATGTATTTACATACTGAAAATGCTGTCTGGCAAACAGAACAGTTTGTTAAACACGAAGTCCACATCTGTTTATACATCACCCAGTAACCTAAAAATGTAGACAGTTAGCCTGGTGATATAGTAAAAAGTACTGCAAGCTGCCACGCACAATCCTTCGAGTTAAGAAAACAGGTTATTCACCACTCATGGGGCACGAATCTTCACAGAGACAAAATTCCTCATCGCCAGAGGAAGAAAACGGTGCCTGGGAGGCTCGCTGTGCAACTCGCAAAATACTGCAAGTCTACAAGTGTTTTAGTCTTTCAGTGCTCTTGTTACCTGCCAGGAGGTGCAAAGTCAGCAGCCGTTTCCATCTCATTCATAAACATCTCTTCCCTACACAAGTCACCCCGCAATCAATCAGGGCTATTACTGAACTGAATCTCCAACAGAGACTGCAGAGTCCCTTGTTGCTATCAGTGATCTTTTGAAGTGTGCATCCTTTTAACGTACGTGCTGTCTCCTTCAGATGACCTTCACCTCAACTTTGGTACCTCCTAAAGATGCCTCAGCCTTACACCTCATGGCTTTTCACCCGTAGCCCCAGGCTGTGGCCTCCCCACCGCTTCCCTGGGCGGTTTTGCACTTCATACTGCAGTGCCCCCATGGCTGACGTGGCACACGGTAGTCACAGACACCCCCATGCAGTGAGATAAAAAACGCACACAACACTAACAGCCGACCTGGGTGCAACACCAGCACCTCATCGCACAGGCTCCCTCCGGGGCTAGTGTAGCACAAGCAGGGACGTCCAGCCGGGAGCCCGAGCGGGGGAAGCCTCTGCTGCACTGGGCAGGACGCTTGCCCGGAGGCCCCCTTTGCTTCTCTACTCAGCCATCCACCGGGAAAGGTTTGTCCTTCTCTCTCCCTCTTTTTCCCTCTTTGTTCCTATCCCCCCCCTCAAGGCAACATTGCAGACGACATGCCATCAGCCACAGACCCCATGCTCTGCGCGCATAAGCCTGTCTCAACCTCCTTTGCGCAACAGCTAGGATTAATAGCGCCAACAACCACTGATAGGAGACAAAATGACAACTGGCGTTCAGCAGCATGGAAATAAAATCTGCTAAAAAGACAAGTAGCAGAATTTGAATTTCCAAGCTATCATCATGACCACAATGTTATGCCTCCTCATCAAATGTTGCTATAAAACAACAGCAATCATTCATGAGATAGGAGACCTTCATTATTTTTTGTAATACTAAGGGCCTCCATAATCATTCCAAGTTGGGAATGTTCAATTCTATATGCATACAAATATCTACAAACGGCTGCTTCATTTACTATCATCACTTTTTGGTCTCCT
Source organism: Rhea pennata (assembly GCF_028389875.1). NCBI lineage: Eukaryota > Metazoa > Chordata > Aves > Rheiformes > Rheidae > Rhea > Rhea pennata. The sequence continues at coordinate 108,476,819 of NC_084663.1, forward strand.
AAAGAAGAATATTAGCATAAATAGCTATGTTTTAAAATTCTTTTTCTTTTTCTTTTTTTTTAAGGAAATTTAGAACTTACTACAACAGTTTTCCTTTGTTTAGGGGTCTAGACACTACTGGTGTAACATGTAAACTATTAAGGCGTTTGCTGTCCCCTTCACTTTGCTAAATGGACACAATCAATACCTTAATGGGAATGTTTGGAAGCATCCATAGACGGACCAAATTGGCACATTACAACACTTTTTCCGGCCTGTGCATTAAGTTCATTAACTTTTCTCATTTGAATTACAAATTTCATTTCTCTGATCAAGATGAAGACATGCCTCTCATTTACAAGCTCAGATTTTTGCTGTGTTAATGTTTTACAGCAAACGATAAAGTTAATGCAGCGGAGAGACATCATGTCACCCCTATTGGTAGACAATTATAGATAAGGTTTCAAATTCCAATAATCCTGATGCGAGGCACCCAGGAATTTCCATAAAAGAATTACAAAAATATCAAGCAAAGCGGTCAAAAGGCTAATCAGCCCTCTCAGAAACACACTCACACTTGTCACAACAAGAGCATAGCTTACAAAATCAGAATGTGTTATTTAATTTCATTTCATTTAATGAGCAAACACAGCCCCATTCTCTGTGGCACTGGTCATTAAATTGCTAATTAAAACCTTTTAGAAAGGTTTAAACTTTAAAGGAAACACTTCTCTAATTTTATGTATTTCATTTACAGCTTTGGAAGAGAATTGTGTCTTACCAAAACTTCCTTCTAACTTCACGAGTTCAGTTAAAATATAGAATTATACACTAAGCCATAGCACATCTCTTTCATAGAACTTTAAAACACTCCTTCCAGAATGTGTTAATACTGTGCAGCTTTGAAACAAAATATTCAAAACTGAGTGGTTTTTTCCACCTTGAATTCTCTTATTCTTTAAATATGCCTGTGCTAGCTCTATGCATGGGACCTTTTATGAATTCAGGAGTCATTAAAAGAACAGATATCAAAATCTGATAGAAAGTTTGTCAGTCAAATATAAATAACAACTGATATCCAGGTGCTTAACTTGTAGATACTCTTACCTTTCTAATTTGCCTTCAGAAGTAGTGAACACAAACTGTGGTTAAATCCCAGCGTTCGCTTTTCATTACAGTAGCCATCCCTGGTCAAATCCATGTCATAACAGGGTGATGTTCAAGTAACGTCAAACTCACGGCAGCTGAAATGACATCTCCTCAAATACCTCCATTATTCTCTACCCTGTATACAGTTTATACTGTTCTTTCGATACTGCTGCGGAGCCTACATATCTGTACTACTCATAGCAGATCCACGCTCCAGCCCACAGTATGCATTTGCTCCAGATCAGGCCTGAGCACGCAGTCAGGCTGCTGCCAACTCCGCTACATACAGAACATGAAGTTTATGCTGGCTATATGTTTTCATGCCAGGCAAACAGACAGCAGTGCATAATGCCTGCTGCCGTCACATTAACCTATCAAAAATGTTTGGACAAATCTGAATTAGCAGCACAAATTTATACCTAATCTGTCATATTCATGTCATATTGCACCAGAGTGCACCAGAGCCTTGACCCAGGAAGAGAGATTCTAAAATTACAATCAAACTGCTCCTAGCTCACTCCTTTTTGGTGCCTAGTACATCCAAACAGCATATGTAAAACCCCATTCCCCAGCCATTAATGGAGAAGAAGCTGCCAGTGCTTGAGTGCAGAAGCTTGAGGTTAAGCTCTGCAGCTTTCAGTCAGCCTGCGTCAAAGGCCAACAGAAAGGAAGTTCCTTTTCTCACGCTTGCATGTATATAAAAGACCCGCCACTATCTAGACCAACATGAGTAACCACCACGTACTGTATATAGCAGTATCAAGAAGGTTAATTTGTTCAGAAATCTCACACTTGACTGCTCTCTCGCACTCTCTTCCATAATCAAGGGTGCTAATTTTGAATTTAATCTTAATTTCAAAGTAGCTAGACCGGCCCCATTTAAATTCAAAGCAAGAGGTATTTAAGATCATCTCCTATTGTGACTAATAAACTTTGGCTCCCTTAACACGGGTGCTTGGGGGGGGGAGGGGAGAGAGAGAGAGGGAGAGGCAAATGTCAGTGGAAATTAATGTGCATGGGACTGCATACTGCTCAAAATCAGAATTTCAGCAGGAACAAATGACCTTTGTTAATTGATTATAGATTTTTTTAAAAAATATATGGCATTATAAAATGCGCAGCTTAGGGCATTATGCTGCAATATAAGTCATTCTTTTATTTCACTTTTTGTATTTTTTTAAGTCGGTGACTTAATAAGTGACAAAAATACTCTGCCTGAGACCTCAGCTGGCTTTATTATGTTTTCTGACTAGTGGGAATGGTCAATTCTCACTCATATAATATTCATGGGTGTTTGATTTTTAATGGAGAGTTGCATTTGCAGATTTCGTACAGGTTCCTCATTCCCAGAGAGTATGTTTGAAGACAGAGAAAATGTCTGGATGCCTTGCAAACAATTTCAGATGAAGCTAATACATATAACCTGACTAAAGGGAATGCAGAGGACTGAGTCAAGGACTGAAAGGATATTCACTGAGTAGCTCTCTACCTATATCAGTCCCCAATATGCTCCCATCCATACATAGTTATGCATATGCACTGCAGGAACACTGCTTGGGTGAGCTACTTTCTTTTCAAATGGAAGAATACAAAGCACCTGGCATACACCTGCATCAAAGCTATAACTAGCAAGATGCAGAATAATATTTCCAGTCTGTGTAATTCTTCCTCTTATATCAACTGCCTTCCATTAACAATAGAGTAAAAATTATCACCATCACAAAATAGAGTCTAAATTAATACAACTATTAATGTAAATACTTACAAGCAGACGACCATATGAAGTTTTCATTTGACCAGAAAAACATTCAAAACCTTTTATGAAAGAATTTGTCAAGCATTTTTTCAACAGGATTTAGAAAATACCTACAGTCAAGAGAAAAACTACATGCACTGGCCAGGGGAATTATGTTCTCTATCTAGAATTCATTTTAAGAAAATCTACAATGAAACAACACAAGTAAAGGGGTGTATGAAGATGGATACAAGAATATTTTCAGAAATACGGGAATGCTTCACTATTCTGAAGGTACTATATCTCTTTTAAAAAAAGAAACTACGACACACCAGCAGAAACATTATTCTTTTCTAATTGCTTGCTTCTTCTTTTGAAATCTCCATATCCTTTTTGATACTGTTGTGCTCACTGGCTGTCAAAAGGCAAAAGCATTCAGTGCTAAATCTCTTCAGTGTTTATCAGTTAATTTTTCTAATTTAACTTCTTGTACTGAGCTTATCCTGGAGAGAAGAGAGGAAAATGTTGACTCTTAAAATACTCCCAAATCATCAGACATTTGTGATGTGTCAGTTGAGATCAAGGGGAGATGAACCATGAATTTTCCTTATAAGACTGCATTCACACACTTAGCATACTTAGTAAATTAACTGCAATAACATACCCTGTCAATTGTGTGTCTAAATAAGTTGTTTTATACTGCTCCATTAGCAAATGAAGCATTATAAAATTACGCTTGGGTTGCACTTTCACACAAGGAACAACTCTGTGATGTAGATAAAAAGAATATACAAAATGCATAATTATTGTTATGACTATAATGTATTTTTTTCCTCGAATCCTATATAAATAGCTCAAAGCCTCTGGGATCTGCATGCAGGCAGGCTTCACTGCCTCGCTGAAGCTACACTCTTCCAAGGAGCATGTGCCACAAAGCATGAGGTATACTTTTAATCACCAAGCTCTTCCTATCCACCACTTTCTTTTACTTATTTGTGTAATCGGTTAACCATTCAATCATATAAGATGCTTTCATAATATTTTACTTGATTATAATTTTGTAAGAAACCGAGCAACCCATACATTCAACACCTGCTGAGAAAAGAAAGTGTATACTGCAGCAATTTCACCCAAGGGCAGTTTTATGGCCAGTTTGCACTTCTTATTTTATTTCATATACCACTGTTAGTATGTGGCTGCCATGTAATTTTGTGATAAATACTGGCTAACAGTATTCTCTTAATATTTTCAGAAATATTCTATTCTATTTCTATGTTAGCTTACTGTAACATCTGCCCTCAATACACCTTAAATGTGAGTACTAAAAGATCGACTCTGGGAGAAGCAGTCTCACATGGTAATTCTTGTGAGGTTACACTGATACAGTACAAGCCACACACAACTATAGAGTAAAGCAACAGCAAGACAAGGGATCTCATCCTTCATTTCAACGTACATCTGCCACACTCTATTCAGAAAGTTACTTCTCCGCATCCTGCGATCACCCACCTATCTAGCAGCCCCAGAATCTTTTCTGTATTACCTGTTTCTATCAGTATCAGATTAATTGCTGATGCAGTATTAGATAAACAGTTGATTCTTTTCCACTAAAAATGATGGCTAAGATGCCTAATGAGAGCAGCAACACAAGACCAATCCTCTCCGCCCCCCTTTTTTAAGGTATACTGGTTCGATTTCTCCTGCTTAGACACCACATCCATTCTTTTCATGAACTGATCAATCATTATCCTAAACTTAGTGAATTTTTTTGGCCCACCACTCCTATGTGCCAGAACAGATCATTTATGGGGGTTATGATCAAAACATGACAAAATATTACAGAAAAACTGCCAGCAAGTTTCTCCAAAAAGCAGTTACTATTGCCACACTAAAGACAGTATCACATCTAACTACTCCTATTTCTCCAACAACTGATGTGTAAACAAGCTCCTAAACGACAAAGAATAAAAAAGTCCTGAACGCATTTAACCAGCTGTATGAAAATTTACTTACCCTGCTGTGACAATACCTGAACACTCTATGTGTATTTATATATACACATGTGTGTGTGTGCACATGCATGTCGGTGTGTTGGTATATGTACACATGTAAATTATAATTATATATATGTATGTATATTTCCTGTTGACACTAATTAGCAATAGTCTTCTGTTGGTTATACTCCTTGTCACGGCAGAGTGCAACTGCTGTGCCCTCCAGACTGTTCTGAATGGGGGAGTTGATATTTCTGTTGCATTTTGGCTGAAGGGAGCAGCCTGGCATTGTGGAAAAGAGTGTCAGGTGGGCTGAAAGACTGGCATACAAGCTGCAATTTCCTCTTAGTGAAAAACTGACCCACACAGTCAGGGTATTCACTTTGCACCTAAACTAAGGTATTACTCTCCCTCTTCAGGCACACAGATTCTAGAGGAGCCTAATGCTGGTTATTAAGGAGCCTTTGGGTGTTAGCCTGTGGATTCAGACACCTGGAGTTAGACTGTGTGAATCCTCCATGTTTCCCATTAGAAAATATGTTTTGTTCCCATAACATTGGTCAGTATCTAATTTCAAAAGAGAAGTATACAAATTTGAAGTGCTTACTTCTGTCTTCTTTCTCCTCCCCCCTCTTCAGTGATCATTTCACATCAAAGCCTAGACAGACAAATACACAATAGCATATACACAAATACACAGATGTTAAAAGCAATCCTTCTCGCATATTTTAAAACTTAAAGTCATATGCCACTCTCCATAGTCCATAGACAGCATCTAAAAAAACATCCAAAATCTGCACTTGGATCCAGGTCATAGATCTATTGGCTCACATCAGCTGAAAATGTACCGACTTGTTGAGTATACACATTTGGTTAGCGCCCATTCCTTTCCAAATCCTAAACACTTATTTTATTACTGCTATGTCAATCTGTACACATTCATGTTACTAGGTTGTAGTAGATGCTATATGAGTAGATTAATTTTACTTAATTTTGCATGTTGAGCTACTGAAGAGTGAGTTACTAAATAGATTTTTCCCCCCTTAGAACGAGTGTAATTTGGTAAAAACACAGATGTTAGAAGTAAGAGAAAAGATTGAATTGATGGTGCTTCTCAGGAGTGTAAAACTCCCATAGCAGGAAGAATGGGATTGCTTTGTTCTGCTTTTCTTATCCATATAACTCATTAATATTCCTATTTAGTAAGCCCTGCACTTGCAAAATAGACATGTGATTTGCTAACTACTGAACACAAATTTGAGTAAACATACCCAAAATCTTTGACACCCAGAGTGACATTCGAGTTGGGGGCAGTTTAATGAAACACTACACTGCTCAATGCATTACTGTAAGTTATTTATTCCCACTCTGATACTGCATGCATGAACCGCCGCTGTTTGATGAATCACTGAGGAAAATGGGAGCTGACAAACAGCTCCTCTTTCAGCAGCTGGCTACTATGACAGCGTCAATAGAAAAACACATCATTGGCTCTAAAATGCCACATTTTTACCGTTTACATTGAATAAGACATGCAACTCTTTAAGAGAAGTGGTACTATGTTATCATTAAGGCCTGTTGACACTATGGAGGGTGTGCTTTGAACTCTGTTCTGTCATCACTCTTAATCTACAACTAATCGCATTCCACTCGAAATAGAGGGAAGGGACGTCTGCAGGTTGACAACGGTGCCAGTGATGAGGTATTGCCCCCTTTAAAATCTCATTTACGGATTGGTTTCATTACCACCCACTGCTGGCTTGGATCCATGAGGGAACACACCTGCTCTCATTAGGGACATGTGATGTCTGCCGTTAACAGTATTTCCATGCAAACGGGGACACAAAGATGAACACCATGGAAACTATCTTTATCTTTCTGCTGATTGGCTTTTCTAGCTTCATTTTGGGAGGTTTTGCAATCTGTTGATTACCCCTAGAGTTTTCTACCAGGTTTTAATGACCATTTCACAGCTACAAACTTTTACTGTACTCTTTCCCTGTACCTACCACTATACAGCATTTCCAGTCTACCTCTAATGGAGAAACGGTTTCTTATTTTCCACTGCAAATGTATCCTTTATGCTAGGGTAGTTTCCAAAAAGCACTGGCTGAAAAGCTAAGTTCCAAACTAAGATTGTTTAGATGCACAGAGAACAATTATTTTTCCTATAGAGCATTTGTGTATTTCTCATTAAGGATCCATAATCTGAAAACTGGGCCTGTTGTTACTGTACATCTATAGGAGGAAGAATATGCATTAAAGGCTCATTAGCCTTCATAAGCAAATTCAGTACAATATTAATAGGTTTACTGACATTACATGCATGGACATGCCGAGGTCAAACCATGGCTGACCGTAGCTACAATACTTACTCCTAAGTACATGTGGGTAGGGGATGGCTGGAGTTTTAAACAATGATATTCCTTCTCCAGTTGAAGTCACCCAAACATGCCACTGTAACAAACCTCCAGGGCTGGAGTGCTTATTCCAGGTTTGATTAGAGACAACTTCACTTGGTCACAGCCTCACAAGATGTGATGTTTTGAGATAGGAACAGATATTCTATCAAAAACTATGATGTTATTTTCTACTTGAGAACTGTCCTCATACTGCAAGCAAAGAAGCAAGTATGCCATGATCAGAAACATTACAAATTCATGCAAAAGGCATCATTACACTAACAAATTGAGTATCCTTCCATCCCAAAACGATCCAGACAGGATTTTACTAATCTCACTCCCCCAGAACCCTGTTTTTGTGACATGATGCGTCACATAAAAGGGTCTTGAAAGTATGACATGCCATGTCAAAAACTTTTTCATCAGTAAGATATTAAAGATGCAGATAAAAACATTTAGAAATGAAGATGCTTTCAGCCTAGGGACTGCATAACTAAAGTCTTTGCAGCTATCAGTACAGGGCATATTGTGACAATTAGATTCATCTTTCGACTTGGAATTTGTTAATGTCCATACATGTAGCAACTCAAAAAATGCATACCGGATTCCACTGCATGAAATCAATCTGCACATCATCCCTATAAATTGGATTTATATTTCAGTTTATGTGTTTGTGTGTGTTTGTATGCATGTGTGTGTATACACAGTTTAAAGCTGTTTTCCTATATTTGGTAAAAGCAAGAATAGCCTAAATATTAAGATTTAAGTATTTGAAGTGATACTTGTTCTTACTTTCCTAAAATAAAATGGTCTTCTCTTTGTACTACCTTGAATGCATAAAAGAACAGAATTGTCATTTCAGATGCAGAAGTTTATTGTGGTGGTTACTTTCAGTCTAGCAGGTGTTAAGGCAAACCAAAAAAGCTGTTCTTAAATCTAAACAAGAGACTCTGTTTACCTTAAAGTAGTTTTAAAACTTCATTGAGTTAAATTAATACAACTTTCCTATATATGTAGTGCCTATATGAGTTCATGTAAGACAACATCTACAATTAAAAAAAAAAAAAAAAAAAGAAAAGAGGGAAAAGACATAACATGTAGTAGAGACTCAAGATGAAAGAATGTTGACTTCTTTGGCACTTTGGGCTTAATATTCTACATGTGTTAGTTAATCTATAGTAAGATTTATTCTCATTTTCTAGTTGAATTAACTGAGGTTCTTTACAAATAAAATTGCATTTCTTTGAATTTTTTGATTAAACTGAAATTAACTGAGAACGGCTGAACTTCCTTGAAATTTGACTCTTTCACACAAAATCTCTTTAGAAAATCACCGTATATGTTAAACACTGTAATGCTCCCTGTGAATACACTGAGGTAAGGCTGAGCCATGAAATAGTCAGTTATTTGCCATTCTCTATCCAAAACCGCGCAACACCACATACACGATACCATGCTTTTCTCCAACTAAAAAACAGACAATTCCTTGTGAAATTCACTGAGAGCAACTGTTAGCAAGCCATAATGTCTCAGCATATTTATATATAACTGAAATATTTTAGTATCGATATTAACTTCTATACGAAATGACAACAGTCTCTTAACAATAGTTTAGCCAACAGCTTGAGATATAGAATCAATTTCCTCTTGGCAGGAGGGTGTGAGGATTCTCCTTCCCTCTCTAATCTCTCAAAAATAAATTTGCACCTGTATCATGAGATGACTGAATTTTAGAAATTCTCAATAAATATGCAAGTGTCTGTGTCTACCTTAACTATTAGCTCAGTCTTGGAATATGATCAGGCATTTTATTGGAATCTAATACAGTCTGGCTTGCAATATCACCGCAAATGGATTAACGGCGAGTCAACACATTATTTACGACATAGTACTGTAAACAGAAAATGACAGCTCAGAAAAAGGCGTTGCTTAACACATAAAATATGGCATCTGTTTCTAGTATCTGTTCACTTAAAAGTACTACTGCTTTGTCTACGAACTTTTCTAAAACTTTGGTATTAAGGTTCACATGACCTTCAAATGATGAGCATTTTTTTTTTTTTTTTGAAAAATTAAATTTTCACATGGGGAAGCAATCCTTTTCTTTCATCAGGTCTTTTCTTTCATTAACCTAGCATAGGCGATAGTGATATTATGGCAAATATCTCCTTTTTATTTCAGGAAATGAATTGAAACATTGTAAGTGTAGACACTTTATAGTAATGACATCCTAGTATATCAGTTCTTATCAGAACGGTCACTTTTAATGCATATTTCTGCTAAGACATTAAGTAACAGCAATTAATAAAAAAATTAATAGAGCAGAAATACAGTTTTGATGGAATTCATGGAAACTTTGTCTAACTATATGCAACTCAGATGATTTATTTTCTTAAAGAATTGTTTTAAGTATGAATGAGTTTTTGAGAATGTTAAAATCAAATTTTCTCATTAAAACAGATAAAAATGAATTTATAAAACCAACAGAACATAAGCTTATGTATTAGTAATGGATAAACTTTAATATTAGCTGATTCATATTGTGTTATTTTTCCAGATTCTTCAGACACATGAAAAGTTATTTTTTTTTTCAGTAACATGCACAAGTGAGCAAAATGACTCAAAAGGGGGAAAAAAAGAAAAAAATAAAGATAGGTCAAGCTTTTCCTTCAAGAGTCACTGTCTGTAACTCAGCAGAAGCTGAATGAAAACACAGAAAATACAGAAATTTTCCAGGCAACAAACCCTAAGAGATTTCCATACTCCTTTCTCACCCCTGCTCTCACTCACACCTTTGCTCCTGTGCAGCATGAAAGATGAGTTAGTATTCATTCCTGTTCGAAGGGCGCTAGGTAAAACTCAGCTAAAAGCAAGAGTTTTTAAAGCAAGTGAGACACACACGCAAAGGTCTGGAAAGAACAAAACGTTTCAACCTCCTCTTTTTAGCTTGGTCTTCAAGTAGGCATTTGTTACATGAGGATGCTGTTCAAAGCCTATTAATCAGTAAACCACATGAAGAAACTTCCACAGGTATGAGGTATAGTTATCGATAGGGACCTGCTTTAAGCAGTGATACCCTACAACACGTGATGGACAAGTCTGGAACCTTATCAGAGCACATCCTATGCTTTTTTGACACAGTACTGTGTGTGCTTTAAGTAGGTAACTACAAGGCAAACAGCCCCGCAGAATATTACGTACTAAGCGTAAATCAGAATAGAGTCAACGTACCTGCCCAGGTCTAGAGCAGCTCCAAGCCTGACTCTGCCATTAATTTGTTTCTTTAGAGACTAGCTGAGTTTTCATAGCTACTTGCCACGGTGACACAGCAAGCACCTCATCTGGCGCCTATGAAAGCACTCTCAAAGCAGCTCAGTACGGCTGAGGGATGGCCCACGTGCAGCCCTCCCCGTCTGAAGGAAAAATCAGGCAAGGGCAGTTTTACCACTGCCTTCCTGTTCCTCCCCTGTGTCCTTCAGCAGGCCTGAGGCACTCCCTGCGCAGCGGGTCACAGCGCACTTGCATTGCCAGCCCCAGGCACACCAGGGCAACAGTCCTCCTCAGCTCTCAACACCGAAAACCGGGTACTTTACAGGGCCCAAGGGCCTTGGCACCCAGCTTCCATTTTCAACTGAGCCACGTTTGTCTCCCTATTTCCCTTCAGCTACTCTAAAAATCCCACTTCAAGAAAAGTGTGCCTGTGCTAATTCTAATTAATTTTTTGGCAGCACATGAAGCAATTTTTAGGCATAGGATTATAAAATGCAACTCTCTCTCCAAGAGAAGTAAAACAGACAGCCTCGTTCACACTTTTGCCCTTTGCAAGTCGCACAATCTTCAATCATTTATATGTCCGGTGCTCGCCGCCTCTGTGAAATATAAACAGCTGGTTCTAAATGATTTTTCACAGAAATGGAACTTCCATTTCCAGAGCTGACTACCTGCAATATATCCTTTAAAATGTTGTTCCTGAAAGCTTACAAAAAGAATTGATATATCCCCCACTATCTTTCTGCCAACGACATGCTCTCCATTATTCAAATCCTCACTAACGATCTGCTGCTTTCACCTGTTCTACATTAGGCCCCCCCAGTAATATCCAAACTGTCCCTCTTTTCTATAAATTTTTTGTATTGTATAAAATACATATTATGTCGTATTACATGTATTGTATAATACAAAATTTTTCTACAAAATGTAAAGGGAATTTTAATGTTTTCTTAAGCATTATTAATGTTTATGATGATATATAAATGTTTAATAGCAACTGAATTCATAAAACTGATGAGTTTAAAAGTATTAAAGAGAATGGTTATGCTAAGATTCAAAAGAACTGAGAAACGCAGTAATAGCAGGGGTTTTTTAAACATCCAAAAGCATAAATTACATTTGGCATGACAGCAGCCTTTGCATGCCCATCCCTCAGGCCAAACTGGATTCTTCTTACATCTTTCTCATTTAAGATCAGGGTTTTATCAATATGTGAACGTAACCTGCTACCAAATGCAGGTCTCGTACTCACCCCACTCCTGCTCCTGTTTCTTAGTCCCCTCCCCTTTTTTGGATAAATGTGAGTATTTACGTGAAGCCTGAGGTACCATCTCAGAAAATAACCTGGTTTAAAAGTAATTAGACCAAAATTCTAATTTGGCCAAACACAAACATGCACACACCCAAAGAGGTCTGTTAACTCAGGTCAGTTCCTCAATCTGGTTCACTCTATGGTTGTGTAGATTTCCTTACATTAGAAGGGGTCAGCGTATGTCTGGGGAGATGGGGCTACGAGGAGGACACAAGAAGCTGTATCTTTGCTAGTTATACTCGTTTATAGACTTTGGGAAATCAAGGTTTAAATCTCTGTACACCAAGATAGTTTGGAAGATTTAAAGTCTTATATACTAGTAAGAGTTTCAAAAATAGCAGAGCTACACTTATGTGGTCCATCCAAGTGCCTATATGATTTTTTTTTCACCTTCTTCCTAACTTCCACAAATCTTCAGTGTAGAAACCAACCTTTCTTGGTTTTGAGGTGAATTCCAGTAATAGTTATAGGAGTACATTTGAAATAAGGACACAGAATCCTGGAACAAGACAAAGATAGGTAGCAGTCATGCAATGTTAGTGCAGAACCAATAACAATTCATGAAATTAGTATCATCTGTCTCTCCAAATGGTAGAAAGCCTGCATCTCATACTCTGAATATAGATCTAGTATTAAGAAATGTAAAATCATGGTTTTACCTGAGGCATCTCATTTGCAAGCATTTGGGAATAATGGAATTGGTATATTATCCTTCTGGATAATACTTCAAAGACCTGAGAGAATTTTGTCAGTGAAGCAGAGGTGGAAAACCTCTTCCCTTGGGCAGTCTGCAATGTGGAATCTCCTGGTGTAGCACTGTGCCAGAATTACAGAGAAAGGAGAATACAGACTGTGGAAGAAAAAATCATGGCTCAAGCAGTTATTCTGAGGGTCTAAATGGGTCCAGAGAAGTGGCTGCAAGCTCTGCAAATCACAGTGTTATGTTTTTAGGGACTCTACTAAAGCCCAGAGGGTGCACTCTCCATGCTCAGCTTATCCAGGCCTCTTAAATCATGCAGCTCAGAACTAAGGAATCAGCACTTCTTTCTTGATAAAGCAGTGGAGTGCTGACATAATTAATAAAAATAAGAGCAAATTACTGTAAATACTGCTATTCACAGCAGCATACACCTTCATTAGTTTGAAAAATCTTTTTTTTTTTTTCCTACCAAGTAATACCATGGCAGAGCATGTTAGAAAGAAGGGTGGAGAGTTCAGCCACTCTTTAATGTTCTTATTTTAAAGCCTCTGACTGCCAACATTTATGCCAATCAAATACTCTTGTGAGCCACATTGACATGACAACCATTGAAAACTACCTATATGATCTACCCCTTCAATATAATACTCCAGAAAGAGAGCTGGCAAGGAGCTTATTTTCATATGCAAGCTAAATATTTATACTTTTTTTGTTTGTTTGTTTAAGTTCTCTGAACAACCAGTCACAACACATGACATAACAGCCATGCACGTGCTCTGTGACAATAAACCACAGATTATGAATTTACGTAGCACAGACTCATTCAGTCATTACCTCCTAGAGGTACATATTACAAAGAAGAAATTTACTGAAACAGAGGAATGATAACATGCCAGTGGTTTGTGATACTGGATCAATAATTTGCAACCTACAAGAGATTTCCTGAACCCAAGAGAAAGACTGCAAAAGCGAACACAATTTGATCAATAATCCATGTTTTATGATTGCTTAATAATATTTTTAGTTAATAATCCATATTGTGAAATGTTCTTAAAACCACTGTGATATAATCTGCTATCCAGGAAGAATTTTTCTTCCTACTTTGCTTCAAGGTATTGAAATACATTGTCCATATATTCTTGTGGTGTGGAATATAGGTGAAACTTGCTGCTAGTATCCACAGGAACAAAAAAATAAGTTTTATTTAGGAGTGTTTAAATGAGATTGTGTTTTGTTTTTCTTTAAGGGTGATAACAGACCTTTATCATAAGGAGAAAATGAAGAGAAGCATGCGAGAGAATTTATTACTTCATGAAGTCATGGTGGGTTCACCTTCCTGCATATCATTCAAAAACTTCATATTAAGTCATAACAAATTAATAGTAAAAAAACCAGTATACATTATATTTTTATTAAGAATAACAAAAAATATGAATAATTCCATTTAGTTCAGTGGAATAATACTGATGGTTTAGGGCTTGAAATCTCTTCCAAAACAGCTAACTAAATAGGAGAATTTGATTTAAGACTGCAGCACTATGGATGTTGCTTTCATCGTTTGCTAAGTTGACTTCTCACAGTATATTAGCAAGTATAGTTCACTCCTGCATATATCTTCCCTCTTATCTGAAGAGAATTCAGTCAAATATTTCTTTAACATTAGTATTCTTATGTCAACTACCTAACTGATCTCCCACTAAGGCTCTTCCATCATACACAAATTCAATACTAACAACAATTTGGACAGTTACTTCAGGTTTCAATTTTTCCCAGATACCATTTGTTAATAGTAAATGTTTTGCTTCTTTAACCTCCTAATCACCTGCACAATCACCTGAAGTCCAGTTAGGCCAGAATCACCTCACATTTATGTTTTGCTCTAAGTATACAATACGGAGAAATAACTATTTATCTTTGTTAGGTTATTCCAACCTTCAAAACAAAGAACTTTGTAAAAGCAGCAATAACTGTACCAGTGGCCATTCATCGGTCTATTACCATGGGCAATATTTCAGTGAATTTCACAAGAAAATCTATATGTAACCATATATAGAAACAAAGGTATAGAAACAAAGACTATTCCCTTAAAAAGGAAAAGTGGCCATCAGAAACATGTTCATGTCAAGTAAGATTTTTTAAGGAATAAAAATATTATTTAATGGGTATTGGGATTTTATTACAACACACACTCATGCTAACTCATTATATCAATGTGAAATAACCCTTTGAAACAAGGACTCCACCTCTTTTCAGTTTCTTTCATTGCCTTAAAGTGAAATTCTCCTTACACTGACAAATAAGCAGTCAGCATCTCAACGCTGTCTGAAGGTGTTATCAATAAATGCACTCAGATAATTTCAAGAGCAAGAAGAAGAAACTGTCAGACACCACTAAAAGTCTCCACGCTAAAGAATACCTTACTTTGGTGTTATGCATCATGTCTTCTCTGTTTGTAAAGGGCTATACCAGTTTCTTCCCGTCGAAAATCTGTCCAGGTCTCCCAGAAGTGCTGCTAAGTATTAGCATTAAGGCTGAAACAGATAATCATCCTTTGCTTCCCTCACACGTGCACCACGTGCATTAATGAGTGCCAACATGTCAACATTCAGAACACTCTAATACTTAGAAATTCTTATTTGGATCTTCAATAATCCAGTAACTCTGAAGATTAACAGAGTCTGTTTAAATGGCTTAATAAAGGATTGCATCCCAGTTAAGCAGATAAAGGTGAAATAATACCACCAAATCTTAAGAGTCCAAATCTCCTGAGTTGTGAAATCGAGATTCTATTCAAGACGGCAAATGAGGTTCACAGGGTGATGCAGTCCACCAAGTGCTCTAAGTTGCATCAAGACTGCATATCAGAATACAAAAGGTGTAACAAATATAACACTGCCTGCACTTCCCTTCATGCTATGCCAAGCATTACTATTGTCTTTATGAGCAGCTGGATGACAATTAAGTCTTGATACTTCAGCTTCCTATTGAAATTGAGCACTAGCAAGCACAACTGCAAAGTATTCTTGGATGACTGAAATATTGAAGTATTCCTAGGACTTTAGGAAGTCAACAGAAGTTCTAAATCAAGTTGATGCAAATGTCCCACTTACTCTATGAGTATATTCTATGAATGTAATTTTATTCTGTGTATTGAAATTTTATTCAATGTTATTCAATGAGTGAAAAATATTTAACAAAATTGTAATTTTAAGTGTGAAGTCATATGTAACTTAAGAATTCTTTGTGTTTTTTGTCTTTTCTTAAGTAAGAGGTATAAAGATAGTAATTGAAGATTCACTAGGAACTGAAATTCTCTCATCTTTGACTGGAATGAAAGTATCACTTTAATCTCCAAAGTAGATAAATATGTAAAAAACAAGGTCTGCTTTTATCTGTTTCCTTTTCACAATATGGAACTGGTGCAAGAATATGGGAAAATGCAATTTAAGTTTTAAACCTGTCAACATGAAGAACAGATACCTGACAATTCATACAATTAATATAATTCTATCTCTGCCTCTCTCCTACAACTAATTTTTTTCTTACATCTCTTCAGAAAAGGTTTAAATAAACTTTAAAAATATTTCAATTATCAAATTGCTCACTTTATAGTGTTCAATAATATATAGAATTTTGTAGTCTTTCACATTACTTGATTAGTAATGCTTTCAGCAAATGTGATGTCAAAGATGATAAATGGAATTGTCACTCCACATTTTGCCAAAATGACACATTGGCTTCTGCAGTTTCTCACTGTGATACAACCATCATTTTAGTTATCACAACTGAGATCAAAGTTGCTGTAACCCACAAGTAGCAAAGTCAAAGGTATGGCTCTCTTCACACCATTCAGTTTAATTCAACCTTTTTAAAAAACCTTTAATAGAGATTGAATGGTGACCTTTTGATCTGTAAGTTGTTTACTGGTTTCATTTGTTTAAATAAAAAATCTTCTTCCAATAAGCATAAGTCTTCATGGCAGGGCAGCCATCACTGAATCAGAGCTCGTTCCAGTGAATGCTTTCAACCTCAACCTCAACTCACATCTGACTCTTTCACATGGAATGGATAACTATCAATATCTGAGTTTAAAAAGCCTTTACGTCCACAAAAATGCAAAATGTAACTTGGGAGCATCTTATTGTGCAAACCAAAGTTGATAAACAATTGAAGATGAGCCTGCTGTCATTAAGATGAAAAGAAAAACTCATCGACTTAGGATTTTCAGGTCCAGAACACAGTAAATGCTCAGATTAAAATAGCGACCTAGAACACATCTTAACTTTCATATGTTTGGTAAGATTAACCCAGTCAAAATGGAGTTAATAGCTGCATCATGCTTCTAACAAAGTAACACATTTTACATGAAACACAATTCAACATTAGAATTAGAAGCATCAAAAGCAAATGTATGTTGAATATTGTGCTTGGTGGTATTCATATCAACTTCACCCTTAGGTTAACTGTTAACCCTTCTAAGAAATTCTTCCTACCTGAAATCACACTTTTTGATAGAAAATCACTGAATAATAGCCACTACATCATTTTACTTGGATGCATCCTATTTATCACTGTAACTTCAACACAGTTTCTACTTGAGATGTGCAGGTAACCAAACAGTATAGCAGGCTTCTAGTTGTCTCCAGAAAGTTAAAATTAGAATTACGATGGAGATAACAGTATATACCCTTCCTAGTAGGTTATTATACCAGCAAAACTAAGGTTTGTAGGAAAAAAATATAAATGGAAATGCATGTGTGCAAGCATCAGAATGAAATTAAACTACAGGTTTAAAAGAATGATCAACAATGATAATGAAGGATGTAATTCCCAATATACTGCTTCCAGTTATAAAATTAAGAAATGTGATATTTATGTCAAGACCGAAGATCAATTTGGTCAGTCAAGCAAACAGATGTATCTCCTCTCTGGACACCATTCCTTCTTCTACGTTACCATCTGTTCTCCCAAAATATGAATATATATCCTAACAAAGAGACAGAAAATACCCTGATAGGTAAATAATAAGCACTATAAGTAATAGTGCCTCTGTATCAGATTAATAGCTCCAGCTTGTTGTTATTTTGCTGTTAATTTACTTAACAGAGCAATCAAACCCTTAAGTAGAGATATTTTACACATACAGAGTTTATTCTGGTGTGATTCAGTCCATGTATTTTATTTTATAAATCTCCTTCACTATTCACTTTACTGAATGACATGTGAACAGGAAACTGTGAGATTCTGGCATCCTCTCCCGGGCTCCCGGCCTGGGTCCTCTCAGGACACAGAGCAGAGAGCTCCTAGAGCCCTCAAGCACAAGCCTAAAGAAATGACCATGGCTTCTTTCTCCAAATAGGTTGTACACTATCCATTAAGGTGTTCATTAACTGCTTGCAAATTATGACTCAAAAAAGCAGTTAATATTTAGTGTCTGTGTGATACTGGGTACAGTTAATGTCTTCACCTTACAGAAGGGGTATCGAAGCAGAAAAAGGCTAAGCACGTTGTTCAAGGTCAGAGGGACAGCTGACAGAGCAGGAAACTGGAATTATATCTATTTGCAAACTAGTATCTAGTCAAACTGTGACAAGGCAGATCTTCATGAAGATGCTGAGAAAAAATCTGAAAATTTGTAGCTTTAGAAAAGGAGTTGATTTATGCTTTGATATTTCCAAAGTGCAAGCCTGCATGGAGTATGAGAATAAAGAAAAATCAACACCCTATTTCATGCTTGTTTGCTTGTTTTGAATTAACATGCATTAAGCAAACATTCTTTTGACTGACTCTTCCTAGAAAATAGTTCATACAGTTCAAACTTCTAATATTTTTAATATTACTTTCAAAGAACTCACAAAGAGGAGATAAAAAAAAAAATCTGCAGAACAAATTTATATAGACACACTGCTGGTAATAAGGTTGTTGTGCTATTAGCCAGCCTTGTTAAAATGTTAATGAGTAGCTTTCATAGGCTTGCTGACTTGCAGTTTGTTTTTGAATAGGTCAGCATTTTATAGTTTCTACTTCTCTGACCCTCTTTCAGAGTACTTTGTTCAAGAGTTTAAATTCTTTTAATGAATATTGTATTTCACTTAAAAGAAGCAGTAATCTAACATGCTGCACAAGAATATGTTCAGAAATATCACATAACTGGAAACAAAATACACATTTTTAGACTAGGTATTAACACTATGGCATTATGAATTAATTTATGCACATTCTTATGTAGAAAGATACCAAAAATAGCTACTCTGAATGCCTGATTAGTTTTGAGAATCAGGTCATTAATCTTTTAGTAGAATTCCTTCTATAACAGTGGTTGGAAGTAGGTCTTATCTTGCAACCAAGCATTATTAGAAATATATTTCAGTGTGCCTGCCCCCACTCTCCCACAGCATTTAAGAATAGTAAGTTCCAGATGTGGCCTTGAATGTTATTGAGGTACCCAGTAAGAGGTGCATCCGAGTAACAAAATTATGATAACACAATTTGATTATAGTGGAAAAAAATAAGAAGAATACTACTGAAAACTCAATTACCTGGGCAGCTCTAACTGGGAGCTACTGTGACTTGGTAGCATATGTTCCTGAATGATATATATACAAAACATACACACTACATATGTACACACAGGAACACAAAATATATATACACACACACTATATATATACACACACTATATATATATATATATATATACGCATATACACACGCACTATGCATATATAAGTTTTCATGTGGTAAACTGAATAAGATTTCTTAAAGTATTCTCTTTGTAGGTAATTCATTTTCTTAAAAGCTCATTCCTGTTTTTGTTATTTATCTCTGTTATTTATTGTGTCTCAGAATGGACCACAACCTTGGCTGATTTGAATAAACACTACTTGCGTTAGATTTGTACATCTGCTCAATCTAAAAAACTCACAGAAGGAAGCAAAACTATGTATCAAAAAAAAAAGGTTGTAAGGTATATATTGTGAATGTATTCACATAGCATTTTAGCTTTTTGTGAATTATGCACAGAAAAAAGGAAAAATAGTTTTCCTGGATCCTACTCAAACAAACTTGTACTTTCTTCTATGAGAAAAGAAAATTTAAAAATTTTCTTCACAAAAGACTTCTTATCACTCGTAAGATCTATTAAGTTGCCCCTCTTTCTCACACACACAAAGTGTGTATATATACATTGTGTATATATGCATTTTAGATATATGTATACATATATATATATGTACACATATATAATAGATGAACATTAACTTTTTTCCTTCTTTTCCATATTTTAGTCTTTAAAATTTTCTTTTGTTCTCAATGCAAATGGTCATTGGTTCATCTTCTCTCACCCAGGACAGTTATGTCACATCACTTGACTAATACGCATGCATTTGCCACTAAAAGACATTTTAACTGAGAGCTGTCACATCCGTCATCTCCACTCGGGCTGGTTAAAATTTTTATCTGCCTTCTTGAATTAATTTCAGCTTGCCTGAGCCCAGCAGGGGACTTTAGAGTGGTTTAGTTAAATTCTTCATTTTGAAAAAGCATTTATAGTCCCTCTATTTAGATTTTTCTCTTGCATCTAATTTTTGTTTCACATTACTGAAACAATGATGTAATTATACATCTAGTGAAGAGGGGGAAAAAAAGACAGTTGAGAGAGAGAAAAGAAATTATCCAATTTTGACATTTTCCTGAGAAAGCATTTTCTCTTGCTTTCTTGCTTTTAATATGGTTCCCTGTTATTTCACAAATTATCTATAACCATAGCTGAGTGTGATTACGCTAGAAAGAATATATGCAGAACAGAAAGTAAAAATGAGGAAGGAGAACACTAATTGACAGTCGAAACACAGGAAGAGGAGAGAAGAAATAAACTAGAAATGAAAGATTCTGTCACCAAAATATTTTATACAGATCACGTCTGTGACAAGTCTGAACGTAACCAAGCCAATAATCTACCCTTCTTAAAGCAATCCTTCAACAGTTTGCTTTTTAGAAGTAAACATATATTGGTAAGTGAGGGTTCAAGCTGTGATTTGGATGGGAGGAATGTTAGAAGTTGAGTAATGCTAACAAAGGATCTATATCTATTGAAAAGACATATAAAAACAACAGTGACCTGTGAGAATATACCCCCCCTGACCGCTATTGGACTCTTGATAAATTTATCGTCCGATATGTTGGAGGCCGCCAAAGCATTTCTGCATATTCTGAGCATGTAGATGAATTTTAGAAAAGCTCAGCAAGTACAGGGAAAGTAATCAGCAAAGACACCGTAGCTAATCTATACAAAATGCTACTATCTGCACAAAAATGTTCCTAAGAGCTGTAAATTGTAAATTTTGCCATTGTAAAATGGCAAAATCTATCAGAAAAAAAATGAGTTGATGATTTTTAAAAGAAAGCTTTCAGAAAGGAAATCAATATACAGATTTTCAGTATCAAAAAGAGATGGGGGAGATAAGTTGAATATCATTTACAAAAACCGTAAGGAAAAATCCAAAAGCCTAGAGCAAAAGAAAGAGTCAGATCCTACAAGAGAGTCCAAAGGGAGTCTCTACTTCTTAACTTACAGAAAAACTCCATTCAAATAATACAACTATTACTATTAATAGCAATAACACAAAAATAGATTGTGTAGCTCTTACAGTGTTTTGTTCCTATTAAATTGAATCTTTTTACATACACAGTAAAGCAACTGGAGAAAGCAAAGAAACAAAAAAAAGACTACAGACGCTAAGTACTAACAAATTGTATGCATCACTGAAGTGTCGCGTTTGCTCTCCAGCAGGAGTACGAAGACAAATCAGACTCTGTGACTGCTGCATTTCAGTTATAGTTCTTGATGGCTACACATGGAGCTGCCAGTATCATAACTATCAGTGAAACTTTAGAAAACAAGGCTATATACATTTTATTATAGGTGAAGATGACAAAAAAGTTTAAACTTAAATAAATTGGTGAAACATGCTCAAGGTATCCTGTTTAAAAATAAATCTTCAGATAAATGAGTCTATTTGATTTTAAAAGAGAAAAACAAACTAAAAACAGGTGGAAAAATGTTGGTTTAAAACAGAGCCATGAAATATCCCCCTGTATCTTCATAACCTGAAAGCTGATTTTGCCTTTGAATCCCGAACAGCAATATCCTTTGGAGCTGTAGCCCTACGGGAAGAGGAGAGGGATGACGGGGACACGTCATCGACGCTTTCCTGCTTCCAGGGCTTGCCACGAGCGAGCTCTGTGCCAGCTGGCTGCGACCCAGCGACGTCTCTCCGGCTAAGCCTGCGGCAGCAGCTCCCACAGCTCGTGCGGCACTAAGGAGCACTCAGGCCCGCGGCCCTCCGAGTCACCCTCCCTACGTTTATGAAGGTTGTAAAGATGGCACAAGTTAGCTCTGGAGATGTTAAACTTGCCAGGATTTAAATACAGTAAGAGTTCCCGAAGGGAAGAGAGTTCTTTTGTGCGTACTGGTTCTGCTGGGAAAGGGTCACAATACTGATAAATTCCCATTATTCCCATTGAATTTGAATAGGAATAGTATGCCTGTGCTTTTGAGTCGAGCTTATCATGTAGCTACTCCTCAAGTATACAAACAGTCTATCTGATCAAAACATCTATCAAAGAAAAAATCTACCAGAAGATAACTGTATTAGGGTTACTGGTTGGCGTGAGGAAGCTTAAAAAAATCTTTGATAAGGAATGATTGAAAAATTTGAAATACTTTGGTGTTCAAAGAAGACGGGGAATAAAAAATATTTTTCAGCCTAGAGGTGTTAAAATTTACCAATCCAACCATCTGGCAACTTTACAATTATTATTATAAATTATTATTTAAATGGCAATAAAATCAATTGCCGATATGAAATTAGTCACGCAAGGACCTGCAGATGTACTGCCTTCTGCCCGAGCGCTGAGTCTCTGTATACCAAGTTCAAAACTGTTCATTTGCTCCGACTGTGCGTGGGATGGCAGTTCTAAGACTTTGTTGGACAACAGGAGTAAGAGGAGGAGGCCTTCCTGAATGCATTATACATATTCAATTGCAAATGCTACTCCCCTTACTACAGGATTGACCACATTTTTTCTAACACAGCTGAATGTGTGAGACAAACCACAGGAATGTATTCTGTCCTTTCTTGTTACTTCCCCTTTTGTCGGATAACAGCTGTAGGAGACAAAGGACTGGAAGGGAAACAACACACTGGAATTAAGTTCATGAGAAGCACTGGCTCAGCCACACTGGAAAACAGCACAGGAACTATTCTAAAGGAATAATGAATAATATAAAATAAATCCATTTTAATATACTAAAATACTTCCTGAAATTACTTTTTACATCATGAAATTTTTACTTTATGAAAAGATTTTATAGGAATACTTCAAGGACCAATATGAATGTACTATTATTAACAGGAGTTCATTTTAGAAATCACATTTAAGACCCTTTCCTATATGAAAGAAGTAAACATTCTGATTTTATACCTTTAAAAACATTTTATCATCCTAAATTTGCATTGGCTCTCATCAGGATAGAAATATAGCTCTAAAAGGGGAAGAAGAAAGCAAACAGTATTATGGTTGCAATTAAATACAAAGCTGGGAGAAAAATTCATTGACAAAGCAGGTAAGATTTATATTAGCATCAAGTTCAAGGAAACTGGTAACTTACAATCCTCCTTACTCTTCTGCAGTCCAACATAACTGTTGACCTTTCGAGTATAGACAGCATCACAAAAATGTCCTTGGATCCAAAAACTCACTTTGAAAGATGACTTAATCACATAGCACCTATATTTTCAAAGCTACTTAGATGCCTATCCACGTCTGAGAGACTGAACATTAAGGATCCGAGCTTTAGGAGTTTAAGTTCAGTTGGCATTAGCAGTGCCTAAATTGCATAGCAAGAGTGTGATTTAGGAACTGACATTATTAGGAGGGAAGTTCCAAATTATGGCCAAGATCTCTTGACACTGTACAATACTACCTGCTACCTATATTAGCTAATATCTAAGTATTACACAGCCTGATTCTATAGCATTTAGGTTTTTTGACTATAGCATTGGGACTATATTCCTATTGCTTGCAGAGGATATCACTCCCAAGCTCAATAAAGCTGTAGCACATAGCTAGATCAGACCTTAGGTATATTCAAGACTTTGAAGCAAAGCAGGTTTTTCAAACACAGCCCTTAGTGGAAGGGAAAGGCTAGTGCAGAAGCAGCCTCAAAAGGGCTTGATCTCCACGCTTAGGGAAGTGCAACCCGTTCCCTGGGCAGGTGTGACTGAGCACAAGGACGAGATCCTGCAGCCTCTTTGTGGGATCTCCACTGCAATGAGCTCTTCCCACACTTCTCAAATACTGAGAGGACGGGAGAGGCACCACAGCGTGCGGGGAGTCTCCTCTCCCATGCTGCACAGTCATGCAGGAGATCCTTTATGAGAAATCTCTTTAACAAAAATAAGAAGAAATGCATTCAGTGATCATGACTGAATGCAAAACCTATGTGCGGCCACGGGGGAAAAAAAATCAAGAGCTCCATCTATAAAAATTGTTAAATACACGCCAGTGAGACTGAGCAGACTTAGATCAATTATATTTTTCAGTAGATAGCAGGCTACATTCTGTCATCCATACTCATGCCAAATAGTGCTTTTATCAGCTCTTATTTACACCATGAGTAAGAGACTACTCTAGGGAAGTATGGAGCCTGGAACCATCCGCAAACTACGCAGCCTTTCCCCACCAGAGATCAAAACTGAGAATTAAGTAGCAAAATCCGATGCCTGCACTCAAAGAGTTTACTAAACAATGTGCCACGAGCACTTATCGACGCCTCTTAAAACGCCTGATTTCATGGGACGCTGGTGGGCTCTGCCAGACCGCTCTGCCACGGCTCCGCCGAGCCTGGGAATGGGAAGTGGTTCTCAGTGCCTCCCTTCAGCAGCACCTGGCTCTCGCGCGGCTCGTGCGTCCGCAAAGAGGCACAAGGGCCGGGGCCTGCCAAGGGCGCTGGGCACCTGGGTAGGCGACAAGAGCGGGCGAGGAGCCCGCCCAGGAGGAGCCTCTCCGACTCTCCCGGCACCCCGCAGAGCGCCGGCATGGGAGGGGGCTCGCCCGGCATGCGGCCACCCTGCCTCGCAGCGGTGCCGGGGCCGGCAAACCGGCGAGCGGCCGGCACGAGGGCTCAGCTGGATTCGCCCACAGCCTCCTTGTGGGCTCGTGAAGCCATGGCTAACGGGGAAAACTTTGTAATGACACGGCCCGCTCTGTGCGTGTTACGGGCGTTCAATGTAAAATGAGATCCTCCCCTAAGAAAACGTACAATGCACAATCTTTTTCCCGAGAAAGAGTTTCCAGATGCAATCTTATCCCTTCTCCTCCTCCTAATAGACTTGGAGTTAAGACATTTAAGAGCCTTAAAAGACTTCAGAGTACTTACCAATGCATGCATCTGTGAGCCTGCCCTGGCTCCAGCTCAGTGCTCATGCCCACGCAAGAGCTGTCAGCCAGTACGGCAGTATTTTTGCTTAAATTTCCCCACCAAAAGAAAAGAAAGAAGGAAAAAGATACAGTAGAAAGGAAAATTAGCCAAAATGCTTGAATTAAAGTCACTCCTAGAAAAATGGAATCAACTTCTCTGTCTTCAGTGGAACGGCATCAACAACAAGAAATATTGCCCTTTTCTTTCTTTTCTTTTGTTTTTTTTCAAATCCTCACACCTGCTTGGTTTTCAGCCATTTGTATTATTTTTTTAGCCACCTATTCAGGAAGTAACTTTTAACTCTGCGTTCTGAATTACTGTCAGTGACCAGACTCTACACGACTTCATACCACACATTCTGGTTATATTTTGAAAAAAAAATATTTAAGAAAACCACTAGAGATGAGGAGTTAAATTACAGAGGTAGCTACTCAGAAGAACGGTCAGCAATTCATAGGCAAACAGAGAAGGACCTGCCTTGAGCATGGCATCTAACTAGTTTGAACTGTGGATTCTCAAAACCTACCAAAAAGACAATCAGGACCACTTAATTCAACAAACACATATACAACACAATGCAAATTAAAAATAAACTTTTGGTACATATCACAACGCAAGAGCACCCAGATTTTCGGGAGTGCTGAATGCTCAGAATTGGCCAGTTACGTTAAGGGCAGAAAATAATTTCTGAAAATCAAACTAATGTGGTCAGCACCTAAATATCAGGTTCAGTATTTAACTTTAAGCAATTGTATTTGACAACTGTGCCTTAAGAAGGCATGACTTCTTCACATGTTCAACAACTCTCACCTTATCTGTAACACGAGCCCTATGTTACCTGCCACACGGCCCAAAATGACATGGCAACACTATTAAAACACATGCCTAGTGGGGTTGCTGCTGCTTCTGGTGACATTTTTAGCCCCCTATCTCACGTGTGCACAGTTCATCCCTGCCTCTCACTGACACTCCTCAGTACAGCCAGTCAAACTCTGATTCCTGGACATTTGCGCTGGCAAGGTGCGGGAAGAGTGAGAAAGCCTCCTTGTTAGTCCTTCCTCTAAACACTCCTACTAGATTAACCATAGGCTGGTCTTTCATTTAAAAAAAAAATCTGCCCAATTTAAGCTAATTATTAAAGACAGCATTTCCTATCTGCCTTTAAGTACCTTCATTAGACAGACTACTAACATTTAAATGACAACGTATTCCTTGTAACCTCTGACAGTTCCTTACCACGACCCATTTTCTGAACGTTTCAAGACATATTAAAACAAGACAAAACAAACTACCAGAAAAGTATCCCCTGCTCATTTTTATCATCATGCTCCAATGAGCTAAGGCATTAATAAATAATTAAATCTTATTCCCACAACTACCACCAGTACTGGGAGATCTGATTTAAATACAGAATGTTTGTCATAAGATTAAGCAAACTACAAAACCAATTTCTATCTCTTGTATGGGTAAAATTTCTAAACAGAAACAAAGCTACAAATCTCTGTTTACAACTTCAACCTCTCTCCTACTCACATACTTACCCTGCACCCTACTTATATTCGTAACTTCTTTCCCCCTTCACATACATTTTACTTCAAAAGCTGAAGCAAATGTTCATTTGAATTCTTCACTATACAGTTTGGCTGCTGAATAGAGATGGCTTACTAGGCTTTAAAACTAGATTATTTCTAGTTAGATTTACTACAATGAGAAAGATCCTTCCCTTGAGTTTGATTATCTCGGACTTCATATAGTGTAGCTAGCATTTTTCATATGGTAGAAAGCAAATTCAAACTCTTCATATTTTTGTCATCATGCAAAAAGTAGCAGTAAGAACAACAGCAAAATCCAATACTAAGAACAACAGTAAAAACAGGCTTTGAACTGTATATGTATAAAACTAAGAAATCAACACGATTTATGGGTTTCTGTGGCTTTCTTCTACTGCCTTATATCGTCCAATCTTCTCCACAAATATTATGTAAGAATAATAATGCAAATATATACAGGCATCTAAAATAAGCCCAAAATTTCTCTCAGCAATACATTAGCTGCCAATACAGTAAGCACTTGGTGACTTTACTGGGAAATTGCCAAGTTACCAAACTTCCACATTTTTATTGAATTGAACTTTGTAGAAATTTGCAACTACTTTTCAAGGTTTCCTCTTTTCCGTAGTGTCTACCTGCACTACCTTAGGCCTCCAGTTGCTTCTAACCATGTACAGAGAGTAAGTCCTGCAGTAGAGCTTCAGAGTTTTCTTATCTTTCTAAGGGAAAAGACAAAAAAAGGATGCACAGAGAGTTAAACTGACTTATTTTAATTCCATTGTAATCTATTTAATCTGACATTGGATGCAGCTGACTGCTTTTTAAAAATGGCTTAAATGATAACTGAAAGCTCTTCCAAGCTATAACCAAGCAGTTCAACAAGGACAACAAACACATGACTTGGGACAGTACCATTCAGACTTGTGTACTGCTCAGTAAGCTCTCCTCAGAGTCTTCTGAAACTTTTTCCTAGTCATATGATTTTCTAGCATGCATAATCAGTGAACACAGAATTTGGTGTAGAGAGAAAATATGGCACCATTGGCACTAGTCATGGGATTTTACCTAAGGATGCAGCAGAAATGAACAATCATCCAGCAAGCCTGCTTGGCCTGCCTCTAATTTATCATGGCTTACATCTCACGCCTGCCAGCAGAGCTGAATTCATATGTTATTGTCCCAAACCTGTCACTTTCTGGACTGCTTTTTAATCTTCCTCCTAGAATTACATTCAGAAAGGTCACTGCTATCCAATTAGAACCTTATCAAAGATGCACATGCAGGCTGGATTCACGCTTATCGAGAATGGGTCATAAATCCAGAAACTGCACATCACAAAGTACCATTACCATAATGAATAATTGACATTAAAAAAAAAGAAAGTAACAAAAAAATACCTGTGTATTGCCAGGCAAGTGTTTGACTTTTTCTCAGTATAGTACAGCGGGTGAAGGACTGAAAAGCTCTTCAGAAACACACGAATTGACAGAAATTAAAGAAAGACCTTCAAATTCAGTAATGCTTTATATTTTAGACAAAATCTAATGTCATATACATTTCTATAAATAGAGGCTTCCCTGCTCCTTTTCCTTAAATTCCAAAATGTGTATTTTCAAGATGACTTGTGAGAATTGTTATCATTAATCTATCAATGTCTACACCAATTTTTTTTCTTATTTCAATGTCTTTGAAACTTGGTAAGAATCATATGTGCAGTCTTTTATCAATTCATTTCATCAAGCTTATAACTTAAAAAAATGATATTTGCTCTTAATGTACTAGTTCAGGCACATAAATCCATATATAACCATACATAACCCATATATCTCAAATCCATGTACACACACACACATATATCCAGATATTTCTGGTACTCATCTTCATAAAAGAACCTTTTCCACAAGTCCCTTTGATAATTTGAGGAATATTTTAGTGTATGATCCAGTAGATAGGGAAATGATTTGGTAAATATAGCCTAGGAACATTAAGATTGCAAGGCATTACACAAAAACAACATTTTACATCATCTATGCTTCTAGGAAAGATCTCATTCGGTTCCTTATTCTAACCCAGTGCATTTTCAGTGCCATCCACTCCAGAATCAAAAAGCGTATTTTTGTTATTGAAGCCTCCATTTATTAAACAATCTTCTGGAAACAGAATATTACAAAATACCTTGTCTCCAACATTCGAAGGAGCGTTTTCTTCTGAATTACTATGCAACCTTGCAGAATTCCAGATGCATATAACCAACCTCTCAATAAATACATAGTAAGTACATGATCCACTTACCCTGGAGATAAGTCTTTACAGCAAAGTTGGAGACAGCCAGAGAGTAGTCCAAACAAACAGGTTTTCCAACAAGGTAACACAGTTTATATTCCACAGTAGTAATAAGTGTAATTGTCTTCCCACATCTGCCCCAATTAATCCAGTTTCTTCACTAAGGCGCAGATATTGCCTACAGTTATTGAACAAGCCCATTCAAAGACAACAAGGATATTTTTGTGCAATGATGCATCATATAATGGAAACTTGAATTTTTCTCTTGCATATGGAGTTACTGCTGAGTCACACTAGATCTTAGTACTTCATAGAGAAAAGTATACATGGCACACAACAGCAAAACAACACACTTTTACATGAAACCCTACACCTGTTACCTTTTCTGATGATAAACACTGCATGTTTCTCGAGAACTGGTATAATTATATTTATACAGCATAAACACAATGGTACTTACTTTTCCCCTTACAAACAAAAATCAGAAAAAGAAGAGAATTTTTTTCTTTATTGATTTTTCCTTTCAAACGTTTAATTTTTCCTTTCAAACTCCATATAACTGTGGGGTTTTTTTTCCTCTGTATTTCATCAGAAGAACTAGCTTCTGAATAAAGAAGATGTTTTGATAAAACAGCATTCAAGCAAAGACCCCTGCAAGGACTTGTTTGAGCCAAGACATTCTCCTGGAATGTAAAGCGAACATACTGAAAGAATGTTTAAGAGACAGAAGGAAACCATCCATTCCTAGAACATAAACCAAGAAATATTTCATGATAACACACACATGTTGTTGACACAGGCAATGTACTTGAGCCCCTCCTTCCTTCCCAGTTGTTTCCAATTTGGTTTTGTCTTTGATCTAGTCATGGAGGAAGTAAAGATATACCCTGGATGTGTGTGCTTGTGTGTATGTTTTTTTTTTTTTTTTTTTTTTTTTTTAAATGGTGACAAGCAGGTCACCTATAGCTTTACTTCCTGCCATGAGCAGCTGTCACAACGGGCCCTGATCGGTACTGATTGATTTTTGTTCAAAATTATCAAAGCAAAGAAAAGGGACCTAACGAAGGCAGCTACTGCTGCTGCTAGTGGACTTGATGATGAAGAGAGCAAACTGCAAAGATTTTTAAATCCTTCAGAGTAATAGAAATGCCCAAGAAAGCCTTGTCTTGCAGTTGCACTTGGAGAACAACTAGACTCTTGTAGTTATTCATCGACTTATGCAATAGTAACTTAAACTACAATATGACTAAAATCTGCTGTAAAAGAGAGAGAGCGGAAGAAGAAATTTCACAAAAAGCACATTAAACAGCCCCCAAATGTTATGAATGAACAATTCAAGACGTTATGAATGAGCAACTGAAGCAACACTCACCTGACTGCTGCAGGAAACCTCACCAGGAAATCTAAGAGTCATCTCGGACACTACCGCTGGCCACGACACAGAGTCCGACACAGTGCAAGTTCTCTGGGGCGGAGACAGCCTTTTTGTTGTGCTTTTGTAACGCTAAGGAGCCATTTCCCTGGGCCGTAGTATAATATAAATTATAATTAACACTAACAAAATCCAACTTTTCAGTAGAGAGTAATGGATACGCTAACTGGTAATCGTAACAGAAAGGTCACAAATTACACGGCACGGAGCAAGAATTACCCGATCGTACCCAGAGACGTCCCCTCTAGGTCAAGGTTAGGGTATGCTGTAAGCACCACAGCATTTATTTTTTTCCTGTCACCAATGTCCTGTTCCAGTGATAAATTAAGGACTCAAGGCTCCAGGTCACTTTTGAACCCTTCATCAGTAATAAATTCTCCTTAATAATAAGCAGAACTCCGTTAGCAAACAAAATGATTTACAGTAATGAGGATGCTTGTATCATTTTTCCAGAATATACTGTCAGTTTATTTTGTAATAGCTAGTATTTACAGAGCACTTTACTAACATAAAGTAATTAATTATATCCTCCACTGTTTTTATTCAAAATTCTAATGATGTAGTAAGTATCACGAACAATCAAATGTCCACGGAGACTCCTGTGCTCAACTTAGGCTATCAGATGAGCGCATAGAAAGCTGCCAGCAAACACAGCCAAGTCAGAAAGGATCTGTGTTGATTTTCACTGAATTATGTTCTTCAACCACCCTTCAACTCCTTTGTGGATCTCTCTGTTAAATATGTGACTTATTGAAATAATAGCGTTTTTTACACTAGGCTGAAGACGGCATTACTACTCTGAACTCTTTGTTCAAGGGCTTGCAACTCAACCATTATATTTTGCTTAGGGCCACAACATAGCACACAAATTCTCAACCTCAATTCAAATTAGACTTGAGGAAAAAAAAAACTAGAAACCAAGGACACGCTAGAGCTACTGCCTTTTTGCGATTTATAACAAATAACATTTTCAGCATTCTTATGTGCAAAATGGTCTTCTGACATAAATGCAATTTTCTTTAAAATAATTTTTACAGACAAACAAAAATGAAGGCATCCACTATTCTTTTAATATGGCACAGCCCTCTAGGGCACGCTCTCTCTAAAAGTGAAACCAATGCCTCATAGCTGTATCTTTGACAATTACAGGACACTGTTGTGGAAATTCGGAGGAGCTGGGCGGGTAGAGGAAGAAAACTGGTTAATACTCATTCCAGTGGCCTACATCGGGGAGGGGAAAGGAGAAGGGGGAAAAAAAACAGTGAGCTACTAGCCTCTGCAAGACCTCCAATATTAAACACACCAGTAGATTTTAACAGAGCAACTTAAGATCAGTTCTAACAAAATTCAGTGGATTTTTCCTTTTGACATGTGGCTTACTTTTTATCTGGCATTTTCCAAAAAAAGTATTTATTCAAGTGTAGTATCTATAATGCAGTCATCTCTATAATATCAAGTGGTATTAGCTACTCATAATTACAGAATTTTTAGCAAGGAAAGTATGTGCTTATTCTCCTTTTATCAAAAACCTCAAAGATCATCTGATGCCATGAAGAAAAGAAATCTACTGTAACTAGCATGAAGCAAAGACTATAATGAGCAAAAAGCAGATCAGAATTGAGGTCATACACTATCATGGTAGGTTTCCTAAATAGATAATAGGGATAACCCAGGGAAGTTCTGTATATGTAAGTGTTCTTTAGACAGAGAGCTCGAACTAATGTAGACAGAACAAGAGCATTTCCCTAATCTTGGGGATACGCAGGGTCCTACTAACTACATTCCCTTATCTTTTAATTAAATGAGGAAAACAACCTAGAGGAGACCAAGAACACTTTCCAAGCCTCAAAGAGAAAGAAGCTGCTTGCAGAAAGGTTTTCTTTACAGAGGTAATTATAGCGTCATGATAGCCATTTAAAATTCTGATTTTTATTTCCAACAACCATTGCTACTAAAAGAATGAAACAGATACCATCAGTAGGAGCTGAACATCTTTTACTGAGAAAAAAGAAGTCATTGAAAAATTTTCCACTTTTTTTTCCAGCTAGGAAACATCATATTCTTACAGCTGAATATTCCGCTTTCTACTCCACATTTGAAAGTAACTGGGTTTTAAAAGCATTTAAAACATCCTCAGAATGTAAACAGCACTGGCATATTTCATCAGATGCTCTTGCTTTTCTCAATACAAGAAAAACTCGGCCTGCTCAAAAGCAACACCAACAGGCAGTATCCTTCAAGGCAAAGTTGTACTATATGACAATTGCTTTTAAAAAAGTAAAACCAAAAGGTTCAATAACCCAAAATAAAAGTTTTGAATCTGCTGTTCAGAAGGATGTCGATGACTACACCAGCTACATTTCGCTATATTATAATCAGTACTTTTTCCACAGAAAATGGGGTATCTGGCTTGATTATCACCTTTTCTAACAAAGATAGTGTTACAGTCTGTTAAGCATTTGACCACGTGACATCTGCATTAGAAAATTAGCACCATACAAATTAACCGTGGCACTCGCTAAGTGGATTTGAAACTGGTAATTGATAAATCCAGAAAAAGAAGCCATCACTGGGGAATCAGTGATAAAAAAAAGTGAGTTCCTAGTGGAGTCACGCTGGCATTGGAGCCACACCCCCAAAACAATTCAATATCTGTATCAGTGGTCGAGAAGAAAATATAAGGTCACTGCAAATCCAATTTTCAGACATCAGATGTTACTGGATAATGAAGTGGTAAGCAATCTATTCAAATAAGCATTGCTTGGTAAACTGGGCACAATTCAACATCTATGGTAATACCATGTTTCTTTAAAAAAAAAAAAATTACAGTGCAGAAGATTATATCCTTGATGAAAGTGGTGACTCAGAAATAAGAAGCCACGTGAAATAACCAAGTGAACACATAAGCTCCTGATTTAACACTGCAGCTAAAAATGACTAACTTGCTCTCTCGTTGCAAGAGAATAGCAATCCTGATCCAGTGTACATCTGGCAACAATTAGATTATTCATGCAATATTTTGCCCGCTATTAGTGTCCATGCTTCTTAAAGTGCACTGAAAAAGTGACAGAATTCAGAAAAGGGATATAATGTTTTGAATCTTGGAAATCAGAATTTAGAATTAGACACTTTAAAAGTTCAAGGTGCTAAATTTATCAAAGAGAAGACCTCCATATGTAAATATTTATGCAAGTTGAATGCTGTTAAATTCCCCCAACAGGATGCCAGTATATCATGGCGTGAAGAGTAGTCTTGGAAAATTCAAGTTGTAAATAAGGCTAGTGAAATGGAACATAGACACTGGAATGAGGGCAACTAGATTTTATTTACTTATTTGTTATGAACTGGAGTTTTGAAAAATAATTTTAATCTCTGTATCTCTGAAAAATTTTAATCTCTGTAGGTTCTGGGTCAGGCAGTCCAAAGCCATCAGCACAAATCAATGTTTGAAAGCAGTACTTACACAGTGTAAGATAACATCTGGAATTTTGATTCCTACCTTAACCACTATCCCACATAGCTATTTAGAGAAAGTAAATGTCAACGGCATGAAGCAGTTGTGGTATCCAAGAGACATATTACATCTCAGAAATACCACATGGTGTGGGCTACAAAATTTTCCTCTGTAGGATATCCAGTTTGCATAAATTTAAAAAGAAATGTGAACTGAAACCAGATTAGAACAGGACAAAACTAAAAGTCATGAAGAAGTAGTTTTACCTTTGAGTCATCTCAATATTAAAAAAGTTTAAAAGGAATGTGATAATTTCCCTTCCTCGAAGTCTTTTGAATTCTATTTGGATGGAATTTGAAATATTGAATAAATATTTCAATATTTATTCACGATAACAGGCAATATAATCAGACCCTAAAACAAGCGCATGCTGCTTTCCAGCCACAAGTGATTTGATCTCACTACAGAAATTGTAATTTGGGTTACGCAGGATGTCAAACAACATGATCATTTTGATTTTGAATACTTTGCCTTCATTTACTCAGGTTATATCATTCAACACTGTAATGGTCACTCACTTTCCTTTGCCCAGCAAGATGGTAATTAAACATTTTTGAAAGTAATGCTTCCGAAGTAGCTACTTACAAACACGTTAGGCAATGTTTGTGAAAAAAAGAAGAATCTGTGGGTTTACTTCATTTTTAGTTCATTTAGTTTGTTTCAACGGATGGGAAAAAA